>NC_081360.1:84149779-85399779 GCF_030684315.1 Stegostoma tigrinum
TTCTATTAGGTTGGTAAGACATGACCTTTCCTGCACAAAACCATGTTGTCGATCACTGATAAGCCCATTTCCTTCCAAATGGGAATAGATCCTATCCCTCAGTATCTTCTGCAGCAGCTTCCCTACCACTGACATCAGACTCACCAGTCGATAATTACCTGGATTATCCTTGCTACCCTTAAAGAAGTGGACAACATTAGCAATTCTTCAGTCCTCCGGGGCCTCACCCTTGTTTAAGGATGCTGCAAAGATATCTGTTAAGGCCCCAGCTATTTCCCCTCTCTCTTCCCTCCAACCTGGGATAGATTCCATCCGGACCTGGGGACTTGCCCACCTTAATGCCTTTTAGGATACCCAACAATTCCTCCCTCCTTATGCCGACTTGACCGAGAGTAAGCAAACATCTATCCCTAACCTCAACATCTGTCATGTCCCTCTCCTTGGTGAATACCGATGCAAAGTACTCATTAAGAATGTCACCCATTTTCTCTGATTCAATGCATAACTTTCCTTCTTTGTCCTTAAGTGGGCTAATCCTTTTTCTTGTTACCCTCTTCCTCTTTATATGTGAATAAAAGTCTTTGGGATTTTCCTTAACCATGTTTGCCAACAATATCTCATGTCCCCTGTTAGCCCTCTTAATCCCTCATTTCAGATTCGCCCTACATTCCCGATATTCTTCCAAAGCATTGGTTGTCTTCAGTCGCCTAGACCTTATGTATGCTTCTTTTTTTCCTCTTGGCTAGTCTCACAATTTCACCTGTCATCCATGGTTCCCTAATCTTGCCATTTCTATATCCCATTTTAACAGGAACATGTCTCTCCTGCACGCTAATCAACTGACTTAAGCTGAGAGGCAAAGAATTCCGGACCGGAGGGGCAACGTTTTCACACGGGTTGTTTTGTGTGCAGAATGAACTGCCAGAGACAGTGGTTGATGCACGCACAGTAACATTTAAAAGATATTTGGATAAGACCATGAATAGGAAAGGTGTGGAGGCAAATGGGCCAAACACAAGCAAGTGTGAGTAGTTTATTTTGGGGAAACTTGATCAGCTTGGATGAGTTGGACTGAAGCGTCTGTTTCCGCGCTGTATAATTCTATTGCTAATCGAGTCATGTGAAACATGTCAATTCCATCACCTCAGAAATTGAGAAAATATCTCCTACTGTGCTGTGGTACAACATTGCAATTGATATTTTACATGTCCAAGGAACCAGTTACATGCTGATGACTGACTATTTGATAAAGCTCCCTTTCGTGTGAAAAATCAAAGATTCTACTTGGTTTTTGACAAATTGAATTCAGTATTGTTGGTGTACCTTAACAAATTGAGTCCAGCAACGATCCACAGTACACTAGTGCGTGTTTCCAAGGCATGTACTGGAAATGGGATGTTCAACATATAATCTCTTCTTTACCATCCCCAGTTGAATGGAGTTACGAAATGCACTGTTTATACTGTAAGATCCATGATCACTAAATGTAAAATGACTGCCAACGTTTTCACACGGCCATGTTAAATGTACATGCAACTTCTTTAGGCAACAGTTTACTTTCACACACAGCTCTCATGTTTGAGATACAGACTAACATTCCTTCCTACATGCTGTGCATTGTACATTGTTGAAAAGAAGGGGAGGAGAAATGGGACAAGGGCATGATTAAGGAACATGTAGCACGGCAAGGCATCAGAGTTTGCGAATTTAGCATGAGCACTTGGGTATGTTAAAAGATAGGTTGTTGCTGCATTCAGCTGCAAACATTTGACACTGTCATGACCAATATTAAGTGGTCAAATCCTTCACAGAAGGAGACTGTTTCTGAACTGTTAGCAATTACTGATCACAGAGGATGATGAGTTGGATGCCAGACAACAACTGCATTTCTATGATAAATGAAACGTGTATCTGTAACAACAGATAGCATGCCATAGTTTGAAACTACACCACAAAGCAATGATAGCTGTATAAGGACCAGATCTGATTTATGTCGTAAGTGCGCAGAGGAGGTATCTGAATGTTGTGACTCATTATACCTGTATGCATCCTTGAACAAGTTATTGGGGAAAAATCTAACTTTTAACTGGAAAAGGGAAGATGTATTAAGGCATAGATTCCAGACCAGAAAGGCTGTATGTTTAAGACTGATGGCATTGCAGAAAGTTACATTATAGTAAGAGGTATCTGGCATACTTTCAGTCATTGTGTGTAATGGAGTCAGTTAGTCAGTTTTTCTCTTGTAATGTAAAGTAACATCAGCAAGCACAGAACCCAGACTGTGTAAGTCTGTGATATAATAGCCAAGTAAGTATTTACTGAAATAAATAAACTTTTATAGATAGATGACTCAATAAGAACCCAATCTTTATGGGGCATGTTACATAGTAATATACAGGCACACAGCACATCACATGCTTGGGCTTGAGTACAGAAATCAACTACTAAGAGTGGGATTTTATGAAAGAACTTCGTGGATCAGAAGCAAATATATGACCAAATGAATGACAACTGACACACACAATTCAGTGATAATTCAAAATAATACCCATTTTTTTTTTCTCCAACTTTCTTCTGTCTTTTACCTCATGTCTGTTCTGTCCATCAAACTCCTCTATTTTTCCTCCTTTCAATAATGCATTTTGTCACTCTAGATAAGAGGAAATGAATTATGATGGTAATAATCATCTTGTATCTATAACTCACAGTCCATGTGTCCCAATGCAAGTGTTACAGCAGGGAAGGAGTGTGCTAGCCATATTTAAATATTTGCTCCTAAGATGCTGCTCGGCCTACTGTGTTCATCCAGCTCCACACCTTGTTATCACGGATTCTCCAGCATCTGCTGTTCCTATTATCTCACTCCAATCGTGAGCCATTTTTTCACAATAGATTTCTTAAGGGTATTGTGAAGCTGGGAAACCTAATCTTCAGTTTCAGAAGTTACAATCAGGGATGCAAGTCATCTTTAAAGACAGGATGGATTAAATTTTCACGTCTGCTAAAGTTAAACTTGGCCTCACGCTGCTCCTTTGCAAATTTATAAGCTGAATACTTGCTTGCAGTTCTGTTTTAAATTGCACCTCGTTTTAAAATTGTTCATTGAATTGTTTTTGACATCTATCCAGTAGTATACTCATACTGTGGCTGATGTTGCCGCTGCTGACAATGCATTCTGCTGGCTTGGACTTGTACCAGTGTCTGGCATGACAATGCTTGGGATTTAAAGCTCAGTATTGCTATAGACAACAAAATGTTTCATTTTACTATGTTTTTCAGCTATATCTGTTTTCTTGCTAGAAATAGTCTTGTGTTTGCAATTCATGATGCATTCAAAGTGTGAAGTTGCTAACTTGTGTTCATTTATTTTTGTTTCGGACAGACTGCAAGAACTCCAGCGTCTGACCTTTGCTATTTTGATTGCTCATGTGCCACATAGGTTAAAATTTGAGCTGAGGCGTGTTTTGGTTACGAAGGGCTTGCAAAGAGTAAACTAAAACGTCAAAATAGTCAAATCACATGTTTATTGACAGATGAATAAATTATAAGTATCTTGTGGTGTAAACTTGGTTAGAAGCATGTCTGAATGATGAAGGGTCTAAGCCCGAAATGTCAGCTTTCCTGCTCCTCTGATGCTGCTTGGCCTGCTGTGTTCATCCAGCTCCACACTTTGTTATCTCCGATTCTCCAGCATCTGCAGTTCCTATTAACTCTGAACAATTGACTGACTTTTCCAGTTGCCTCCTTAGAAACTTAGAAAAAAGGTGAGACTGCTAGTTTGGTTTATTATACCTTTTTTTTAGCTGTAAGAAAATGCCACATTTTTAGGTAGTTAAGCCTTTGAGATGACTAAATGTCCATCTGTTGGTGAATTTTTATTGCAGAAATTGTTGCTTAGCCTCTCTCTATATAGGCAGGGTGATTTGGATGCAGTAGTTTGCTGCCCTAGAATACAATCTTATCACATTATAAATCCAGGACCTGATATTATTTTGTGCTTTTTTTGGGGTTTTTAAAAGCATAATTTTTTTAAAAAATAAATTTATCTCCAGAAAGAGGCATTAATTCTTACAAGTAAATTCAAGTTTCAATGTATAATAGCTGAATAGACAGCGTAACAAGAGTTAATGTTTCAAGGTGATTACAGTAACAAAAGAGCTAAAAGCACAGTTGACTAAACATTACTTTTGTAGGCTGTTTATACACTAACCTACAGAACTGTTCAACATGACCAAAAAACTCTCCATCAGGAACGCATTACACTGTCCTTTTAAGTCATGGAGTTTTTACATAGGAAAGAGGCCTTCCAATGCATTAACCTATGTAAGTACAGTGACCGTCATTGTACACAGCACTCCAGATGCAGTCTCATCATCCTCCCATCTTTTGCATTCCATTCCACTTGTAATAAAATTTAACATTTCGCTTTCCTGATTGCATACTAACCTGCGATACACTAGGACACCCAGATCTTTCTGCAACCTCTCACCATTTAGATGGATGCTTCTTTTTTTTTTGAATTATTTCTGTCACAATGGACTATTTCCCGCTTTCTGACATTGTACTTAAATGGCCAGATCTTTGCCCAATTGTTTAACCTATGTAGACTCCTTTGTAGACTCCTTGCATCCTCTTCACGACTCACGGTCTTTTCTACCTTCGTGTCATTAGCAAATTTAGCTACCGTACCTTCTGTCCACTCATCCAATTATACAAACTGCACAGAATGGACCCCTGTTGAGCACAGGCCCCTGTGGCACACTGCTCGTGAAATCTTGCCAGCCTGAAAAAGACCCATGTATTTCGACTCGATGAAGGGTCTAGGCCCGAAACGTCAGCTTTTGTGCTCCTGAGATGCTGCTTGGCCTGCTGTGTTCGTCCAGCTTCACACTTTGTTACCATGTATTTCTACTCTCTGCTTCCTGTTAGTCAGCCATTGCCTTATCCATGTCAATGTATTAATCCCAAGACCATGAGCTTTTATTTTCCACATTAACTTTCAAGGGTGGTACCTTTATCAAATCCATTCTGGAAATCTAAGTACACTACATCCACTGGTTGCTATTTGTCCACAGCACAAGTTACTTCCATAAAGAACTCTCATGAAATAGTTAAACATAATTTCAGTTTGATAAGATCACATTGGCTCTGCCTGAATATTTTGAACTTATTCAAGTATTCTTTAATACTGTCTTTATTAGTAGCTTCTAGTATTTTCCATATGACAATTTTTAAGCTAACCAGCCTGTAGATTTTTGCTTTTCTGCCTGTTTTCACTTTTGAACAAGGGAGATACATTGGAAATAGCTAATTTAAACGAACCTTCCCCAAGTCGAATGAATTTTGGTAAATTAAGACCCAAACATCAATTATGTCACTCGCTGCTACTATTGAGACCCTAGGATGAAATTGAACAGGACCAAGGGAATTATCAACTTGCAGGTCCCATAATATACTCAGCATGGCTTTTCTGGTTATTATAATTTTCTTGATTTTCCTCCTTTTCAATTCCTAATTTACAGCTGCTGCTGCAAAGTATCTGTTTAATTCATTTGCCATCTCTTTATCCTGCATTACCAAATCCCCAGATTCATTTTTTTATCAGATCAACACTTGGTTTGGTAAGTCTTCTTGGTTAGAAGAAACTTTTTGCTTTCTGTTTTCATTATTTTTGGCTAACTTTCCCTCATACTCTTAATTTTGTTTTCTAAAACTTCGAGTAATTCTTTATATTTAGTCCAATCTTCTGACCTGTCACCTATCTCTGCGCATGTACATGTCTTTTATTCGTGTTTGATACTGTCTCTGATTTTTTTTTTAGTTAGCTGTAGATGGGAAGTCTGTCTCTCAATTTTTCTTATTTGTTGGAATATATCTATTCTGCAATTTCTGGAATATCCTGTTTGATGTTTGCCATTGCAACTGTATTGACCCATTCCTTAACATAAATTGCCAGTTCACTTTTGTTAGCTCTACTTTCATTCCTTCAGGTCCACCAGTTGTGAATTCCAGAAGGCCACCACCCTATGGTATTTCCTCAAATCCTCTCCAAGTCTCCAACTCCTTATGGCCCCTGGTTATTGACCCCTCTACTAAGGGGAAATGTTTCTCCCAGTCTACCTTATCAATGCCCTTCATAATTTTGAACACCTTCATCTAATTCTTCCAGAATCAATCAAAAATGATCCTTCACTCCTGAAGGTTGTGATACTCACGGTCTTTTCCTATCCTGGTCTGAAATGTTTAACTCCAGAATGTTTTGTCATGGTGTGAGTTTTCATGGAGAATTCAACTTTTTATTTTCAGCAAGACAAACCTTTCAGCCTTGTTTTAATTTGGCACAAATTTCTTTTTTTCCTGACCCCCAAGAGTGGGTGGCGTGGGTGGGGGTGTCCCACATATGTTCCTGTATGATAAACTGTGCTGTTTTCCTGGTCTTCATTCCTGGCAGCCTGACTGCAAGTTTTCTGTGAGTTTTCAGGGACAGCTTAGAAATCTTTGCCTTCTCAAAGTCTGTTTCAATGGCAACATGGATCCCATGGGTCCAGGTAGAAATGCTGATGAGCTATCTTTGAGAGCTCACCTCTTTTTCATCTTGATACTAACTGGACAGATTAAAGCACAATTGTTTACAGTCCAACGTTCTTGACTATTCTTTTTGGGGACTTGCTATTATACATAGGCTTCTACTTTGTCTCCAAACAAAACAGTCTGGGATTCTTTATTCACTAACAATCAAACAACTCAGGCTCGCTGGCAGGCAGTGTGCAGAACAGGTCACATGACCGTCTTCAGTTTAAATTAAAGACAATATTCCTGAAGCACCATAATCTTAAAACTCAAGTTTAACAGGCAGTTCTCAGTTGCTTACACTTTGCAAGTTGCCCATGTTAAAAATTTAGTTCCCATTCTTTATTTTCCTTCAGCTTCAATCCCTAAATGATTCAACTTTCTATTCTCCATCGAAGGCACTTCTTCTTAAAACAGTATATTCCTGTGCACCCTATTTTCTACTCGTTATTTGGTTTGGTCTTTGAATTTGTGAAGCCGTCTGCTCTTGGTCCCTGAAGTCCAAATTGATTTGCTCATCTTCAACCTTTTCAAAATTGCCATGGCAACTGGAGCTTTGGCGGCACGAGCTGACTGTGAGGTATGAACAGGCATTTAAATTGACCCAAAAACTGATGTGACATTCAGAGAGCAAATGGAACCCATAGCTGGAGGGAAGATCAAACAAAAGGAAGAATTGTTTGCAGAAACCAGAATAGGTCGGCTCAAATGCTCTCATTTAATGCAACAAGGTGTAGGAGAAACAAAAAATTCCTTTGAGAATCTTAACCAAGAGCACATGCAAATTGTGATGTGCAGCAAATATTGATTTGGCAGTGGGGGATGGGTAATGGAAGAAAAGTAATGTTATATCCTTGAAGTAAAAATCCATCTGTCTCTACCTGAAAATGTGTTACGTATTAACTGTGTTTGAATGGACATGTTACTGCTGTAGTGATTTATACATGTTCTGATTGGAGTTAGTTTCACAAACCATTGCTTTTTGCAGGAAAATTGTGCTCAAAATTGTGAACCTGTGTCCCTGTTCTGTACTCGCTGTGGGTGTGAATTGCAAACATAACTCTTCAGTGAGGATATTGAAGCTCAGTTTTACTTCACATGTGAAACTGCAACAATCCAATTTAAATTACTTTCCTGGCCAACATATTGAGACACTTGCTGAGTATGAGCCAGTAGCAGATGAGTACAGCTGCATGTCCTCACTGCATGCATGCATGTTACCAGGTAGATTATGAAACTTGTGAAGTCCAAATTGAAATTTGAGAGCCTCAGGTATAATTACATCCCTGGAGCAGGTGAGACTTAACCCAGGTCTCCTGGTTCAGAGGTTGGAACATTACCACTGCATCACAGGACCTCCATTTCATTTTTTTTTCCACACATCTGTTGTCAGCTCCAATAACAGCTCCATGGGGTGCCATAGTAGTGTTTAATCTGGGTTCCCAAGAGTTCCATGAGCATCTCTAAAGGGTTCTGCCTAATTTGCAAGCAATTGGAAAATGTCTCAGGATATATATTTTGTATATCCAATGAAAAATAATGTTTGCAGTGTTTTGCCATGTTGTTTATTTCAAGGGAAATGGAATATAAGAGTAGGGATATTTTATTCCAGATTTATTGGGCCTTGGTAAGACTAGTTTTGCACTCCCCATTTGAAAACTGATATAATTTCATTTGAAATAGTAGAGAAAAGGTTCATTCAATTCATTCCTAGGATGAAGGACTTAAGAAGAAAGACTGAACAGGTGGGTTCTTACCTAATTAGTTGAAATATATGATGTTAATAAAACCGTAGGTTTCTGGAGGAACCTGTGTGGCTAGGATTTTGATACGATGGCTGACCCCTCAGGACAAAGAGACACAAATTAAGAATGAGAGGCATTGCTTTTAAGATGGAGATGATAATTTTTAAAATCTTCGATTATTAGATTTTTGACCTCGGGGGCCATTAGACAGTTGAACCTTTTCCTCAAAAAACAGTGTGTCAGTGAATTTATTCACGGCGGAGCTACATAAGTTTTAGACACACAAAAGAATTGATAGTTATGGGGGCGGTGATATGGCAAACAACAAACGGCAAGCCACAGCCAAATCTGCTGTGATCTTATGGAATAACAGAGCCGTCTCTAAGGGCTGAGTGGCTTACTCCTGTTCCTGAATTCTGGTTTCCTCAATTCTCTTCTCTTATTTTATACTCCCACCAATATTCCCTAAGGTCAATTTGCTGGTTTTGGTAATTACTCTGTCACTATGTGCTGCTATGTTCAAAGATCTATGTATGTGAACCTTCAGGTCACTCTATGCCTGCACATTCTATAAAACTCTGCCCTTCAACCTGTTATCTCTCTTGATGCCTGCTGTCAACATGCATCACCAACTACTTGTCATTGAATTCCACCTGCCATTCATCTGCCTTTCTGTTATATTTTGTATCCCATTGCAATTCTTTGATATCTCCCTCACTAATTTCCCCATCTTGAAGTTTGTTATCAGCAAATTTGAAATTTTACTCAGTATCTTAATCTCCAGATCATGTAAAGCAATGATCTAGGCTTTAAGGTTAAGGAACGTCACTCTCTACCTTACCCTAGCCTGAGAAACAATTACTTACCAAACTCTGTCTCTGTCCTTCAGCCAATGTTTTATCCACTCTTGTCATTGATCCTCCGGCTCCATGAGCCTTAATTTTGTTATTCAGCCTTTTAATGGGATGCTTTGTCAGAGTCTTCCTTTAAATCAATATTACATTCATTGCACGCCTTTTTGTTTGCTACTTCATCAAAATATTGAATTGGATTAGTCAAGCAGTATCTGCTTTTTACAAGCTCATTGTGACTGTCTTTACTCAAACCTTTCCAAGTGCCAATTATTTATTTTCCCCCGATTGTTGCTCTTGAAGTCTTGTCACTTTGACAGTCATATTTTCCTCTCTTACCTTACTGTATTTGATATGGAGTTCTTACATGAAGAATTCACACTAGATGCATCAGCCATCCTTTATTTTGTTTCATCGTATTCTCTATCTTTGTCTTTCAAGCAAAAGACACTTGTTAGAGTTCAGCTGGAGTATTTTTTGTACAGTTGTGGGTGCTACATTATGGGAAAGATGTGAAGACTTTGCAAAAGCGATTTACAAGGAAGGTTCCAGGAATGAGACACTTCAATTATGAAAGTAAAAATTTGAGGCTGTTCCCTTTTGGCAAGAAGGCCGAGAGGAGACTCAGTAGAGATTTTCGAAATTGTGAGTGCATGTGACTAAATGGAATGCGAGAGCATAGATTTAGAATGATGTGCGAACAAAGCAAAGGTGATCTGAAGAATAAACAAATCTTTTTCACACAACAAGTAGTGAGAATCCGAATGCACTACTTGGAAATGTTGTAGAGACGGGTTCGGTATTGGCATTCAAGATGGTTTTGGGTGATTTAGGTAGAAATGGTGTGCAGGGATTTGGAGAGCTGGCAAGAGCTTGCCACTAGATAATAGAACTGGTGGATCTCACCTGGGGTGAATCACCTCCTTTTGCAGCATAACAAGTCTGTGATTCTGTGAAGGAGCCCCCTGGGTTTGTTCACCTTGCTTTTCTCCCTTGTTGGAATTATAGACTTGATGTAAAACATCTCTTCCTTTTGAAGATGACCTAATACAGGGACTGGTTTTGATATGAGTCTTTGATTCCATTATATCTTGGCAAAATTCCCTTTCGTGCCAACAATTGCCCTTTTCCAATTTGGAAAATTTACTGTGGATTGTTCTCGTCCTTCCCTGATTCTAATCTAAACCTTGTGATACAGTGATCACACTTAGCCAAGCGCCTGCACAGAGGCACTAGATGGATGTGGTCCCCCCACCTCGCATTCGCCAGCTCCTGATCAAGCTCTACCAACCAGAGGCTGTAGATCTTCATTGCAGGAATTGGGGGAATGCGATATCTGTTGGTACATTCATCCAAGGCCCAGCATCAGCAATTAACTCAGGCCACGTGTGAGCAAGGCAGGATAGAGGCCACAGACTGGACACGAAGCGTTGGAAGAAAAGGCAAATCACAACATCCTGATCCCAGCCGCTTGATCGGGCACTAAGTGCCTGACAACCAGGGACACCTCCTCCAAAGGAGTACTGCATCCAATCGAGTTTTGCTTTCAGGCTCCTGACATGGTGGCTGAAACCCTTCAATGGGCACTGATTGACTACTTTAAGGTCCTTAGTTAGTAGCAGGGGCGGGAAGTCTTTGTATCTCAGAGTTAATCTGAGCAGAGGCAGGAAGGTCGCCTGGCATTGTGGCCTGTCACCCGCCTTCAAATGGATCTTGGAGGAGAGCATTAAATTCCCTTCTTTGTATCCGGCACAACACAAAATTAGCTGTTTCATTTGTGAAGCCTGTGCAGTTTTATTTTCTACATGTGACTTATTTTCTTTGATTCTTTTGAATTTTATTGACTCTCCTACTTTTTTTGGGCATTCTTTTTCCTTCTGCAACTAACTGTATTCTGAAAGAATGTGCGGATTCTGCTTTTGACAGTGGTTTGCAGCAGAGAATTCCACATTCCAACCAACCTCCAGATCAAAACTTTTTTATGATCTTCCAGTTATTTCTTTAAAAATCTTTGTTCCCTCATCTTGATCATCAGTCTACCACTCGGAAATACTGTTGAGACTTTTGGTTATAACTTCCAAAACCGCTGTTTGTAGTTATAAAACTTCATTGCAGATTCAAGCAAATTTTTATTGAACCTTTTATTTTGTTTTCCTTTCAATAGAGAGATTCCAGAATCTCTGCAAAAAAGCCTCAATTAGGTCTCGTAAGAGTTTAGCATCAGAATCGTTCTTTAATATTTAATTCTTTGGAAGCAAAGTGAATGGCCTAAATCTTACACAATATCAGCTATGTGACAATTTTGGCAAGTTTCGCTCGTTTCTCTCAATGAATCCAGGTAAGTTTATTTTTCTTACACGGTCTTCCCACCTTATTATCTATGCACTGTACTCCCTGTGGCACCCCACTTTTTGTATACATTCGCCCGTCACAGGCAGAGCTACTGACCGTTGTCGAAATCTCCTAGGATTCCTTCGGATCTCCCTGAAGTCTGTCTGGTTATTGAGCATCTGGATGTTTGAAGGAGTTTCTACCTGCAGTACAAAACATACCAGAATGGACAAAGCTGCGTAAGCACAATGGAAAACCAGTGTAAAAGAACACTGAGCTTTCTAGGGGAGATAGTTATTGATATGTTTCCTTGTCAATGAGGAACTTAGATTTTGCTCCAGTCAAAACTTCACCCTGCCAGTAGCAATGAAAGTAACTGTAGCCATGAATTTCTTTGCCACTGGATCTTTTCAGGGCTCAGTTGTGAACCTCATTGTTAGCTGCTCACTGCTTTATTACCATGGTTATGGTTTCCTCTTCATCAAAGCTGTAAACTATATCAAATGTCCACTGATGTTTTTATTAATGTATAGTATAGAGTTAATTAAATAATTTAATCCTAAAATAATAATATTAGTGAGTCTTGCTTACTAATGGCATACAACATGTACGAACCATCACAGTAATCCACTTCAATGCGCAATTGATCAAGCATCAATTGCAAATGTAGAACAGAGATCAAAACATTCATTAGCCATAAACAGAAGTGTTTTCTAATGTCACTTGTGAAAGGTCTGTCTCTTAATTTTAGCCTGTGATCCTGTGTCTGAGATTACCAACCAGCGGAAACAGTTTCTCTCTCTACCCTGTCAGTTCCCTTTAATGAACTGCTGATTGCCTTCATACTAAAGAGGACAACAGAAGGTTTAGTTACATTTAGCTGCAAACTAAGAATTATTGACATCTAGCCAAAAACAAAAGAAGTCTAGACAGTTCAATCACAGTGTAATATCTGTAGTGATAATCGATAGGTTTAAAGTGGGCAAGATAATGAACAATTTATGTACTGTAGCTTCATTCCATGCTCTTATCTAGCCCAAAGGCCAGGATGAGAAATTCTCATTGTAACAAATCTAACTGAAGTGCTAATTTTGTTGGGTTGCACCATTTATTTCCAGATACCAAACCTCTGCCAAGGTTAGAATCCATTTTTTTGAAACTTTATGGGACAGTGATAGCTTGGTGATCATTCGACTATTAATCCAGAGATCCAGGCAATGTTCTGGGGACCTGTGTTCAAATCCGGTCATGGAAGCTGGTGGAATTTTAATTCAATAATTAAACAAAAGGAGGAATGTATTGATAATTGTCAGCATTTTCTACACCCTGAGTTGTTTTTAAATTCAACGTACTACATTTCAGTGCACAATAAAAGCCTGCTGGCCTCTACTTAAGAGAGAATAAGGTGTAGAGCTGGATGAACACAGCAGACCAAGGAGCAGGAAAGCTGATGTTTCAGGAAACAAAAATCAGCTAAGTGACAATTTTGGCAAGTTTTGGAAAACACTGGTTTTCCATTGTGCTTAAGCAGTTTTGCCTGTTCTGGTAAGTTTTGTACTGCAGGTAGAACCACCTCCTTCAAGCATCCAGAGAGACCTCAGGGAGATCCTAAGGAATCCCAGGAGATTCCGACAGTGGTCAGTAGCTCTGCCTGTGACAGGCGGTAGTTTACGACAAGTGGGGTGCCATAGGAGTATGGTGCATAGATAATAAGGTGGGAAGACAGTGTAAGAAAACTTACCAGGACTCATTGAGAGAAACCATCATCATTGAAACTTTCCAAAATTGTCACTTAGCTGACCTTTTTATTTCTCTGAAGAAGGGTCTAGGTCCAAAACGTCAGCTTTCCTGCTCCTCTGTTGCTGCTTGGCCTGCTTTGTTCATCCTGTTGTACACCTTGTTATTGCAAATTCTCCAGCATCTGCAGTTCCTACTGTCTCTGGCCTCTACTTTATGTTTACAGTTCCAAACACCCAAATTGGTTTCGTTGTTGAAATGGGAAATGTCATATGCAGTAAATATGAGGATCAAAAACATTCAGCCCGACTTGTCATTTGGGATGTCAGTAACTTACTGAGCTCTAATGCTGTAGGAAAATGTTCCTTTCTGACATTGGTAAGATAAAACCACATTGTTTGCACTTGGGCTTATTAGTCAATAATGGAGTCCACCCTCTACAATACTGAAGAATTGTAGGTTGATTGATAGTCCTGTTTAAGGCAATTAGCAGCTACTATAGCTACCAGAAGCATTAATAGGATATTTTGGTGAATGAGCAATCTTGATAGAGTAACCAAAGAGAGACATTTTCACATAGCAGTCCGAGAGTTATGAGTTTAAAGTAACTGGTAAAGCAACCAGAGGAGACATGAGCCAGAGGGGAGGCAATGGCCTAGTGGTAATGTTGCTGGACTGTTAAACTAGAGACCCAGGTGATATTCTGAGAATCTGGGTTGGCAGCTGGTGGAATTTGAATTCAGAAATATCTGGAATTAAGAGTTGCACAGTAACTGTAAATCTGTTGCTGGTTGTCAGTGGTGGGGGGGCAACCACCCATCTGGCTCACTGCCCTTTAAGGAAGGAAACTTACCTGGTCTGGCCTACATGTGATTCCACACCCACAACAATGTGGTTGACGCTCAGCTGTCCTCTGGGCAATTAAGGATGAGCAATAAATGCTGCCTAGCCTGCGACTCCCTCATCCTGTGAATAAAGAAAGATGGGGGCAGGGGAAAACAGTTATTTTTAACAGCTGCTTGTGATCTGGAACTGAACTGGATGCCTGAAGGGATGAGCGAAAGCAGTTTTCATAGTAACTTGCAATAAAAAATTGGATATAATGCTTGAAATGGGGTAAAATTGCAGAGTACCAAAATAGAGCAGAAGAGCAGGCTACTAAATGGATAGCTTTTTCAAAGATCGAACACTAGGGGGATGGGCCAAGTGGCCGCCTTCCATACTATTTGGGCTGTATAATTCTAATGTAAAGTTACTAGTGCTGCTGCTCCTGCTGATGGATATTCTCCTCATCTAGGTTTATCTACCTAAAACAGAAAAGTACCCATGGTTGCTACAATATGCTACAGACTGTGGGAAAGTAGTGTTAAGTTTGTAAGTCAACAATACTTATCAAAGCCATTCCTTTCCCCAGCAGCTAGAGGGGTCACATTCTCTGGACATCTGTCCATTTTAACAGTTGTCTTCAGCTGCAATTCAGCCGATGTCTAATCTGTAAAACGGTATTTGTAGAAACTATTGAGTTGCAAGTGAGAGAAAGTTTTGTCTTCGTTAGTTTTAACCATCCAGTGGAACTGGGCTGCAATTGTACCCAACAAGATGATGTACTCTGCATTAACAATAGTAAGTGGGAATGTGGATGATAAGAACTTGTGAATGATTTTGTGTAGTAAGAGGAATACTTTTAAAATTGTAGAATTGATTTTATTATTCTGAATTTTCTATAGATTCACAAAAATTAAAATATTAAATATGTTTTGAAATTTATCACAATAGCATTTGAACATTAGAAGCACCTTTTTTGTAAATTTGAGACTGGAATTATCAATGTAGTTATGATACATTTGCATGTTCCAAACTGTTACATGTTTTACCTAGTGATACATCTTTGCATTATAGTTGTAATGCAGTATCGCACAAATGACAACATTTGTGGGAAAGTTTGCTGACTACTGTCTTAATGAAGGAACAAGTATTTTTAAACCAGTGACAGGAAAACAAGGTGAGCAGTGGCCCCGAAACTTTCACCGTTCAACTCCTCACTGTGTGACGTGTGTTGTTTAGCAGAACTAAGGTTGTAAGACTCTGCTCCTTTATGTCTCTGGATTTCAGTGTCATTTCAAAACTGGTAACATGACAGTTTCAGACGATACTAAATTCATAAACTTTTATTGTTTTAATAAAAATGTTATTCATGCTTTATTTTCCTCTGCTTAAGATAGGCAAATTTAATATTTTCCCTTAAAACACCAGTAAACCTCTTTTCATGCCAACTAGTATACCATCTAGAAAGTATACTCGCATCTGTCCTTGAGATAGAAGTATTTATCATTGAAAGCATTAGCTTTTCTCCTTTCCAGGGCACACATGAAAATAAAATGCTGTCAATCCAATGTAGCTGTTTTAAACTTGGTCATCCATTTGTACTGCCTCCTTGGTTTTATCCTTTCTCTAATCAGCCAGCTTTTTGTTTATAATGTATGTGTCGCAAATATAAATGCACACGTATGATACATAACTAGGTTCAGTAGCTTGCAGGTAAAATTGGTTGACGTTTATTGAGTTGATTTAATTATTTTTCTTGAGTAAACTTGTGTCCTGATACAAATTCTGCACTAGTTACATTTTTTAAGAAAAGTAAGGAAAGCTTTGTTACTATGTTCTATTTCACGTCTCTGAAATGCATTAATTTTCCAGACTGCAGAACCAAGTTAGGATCTTATTGTATCCCTGATGGTATAAAACATAGTGTGGGAAGAAAGAGGAGTTATTCAGGAATGTAGTGAGACAAACTTGTTGTCAATCTGGTGACCTGTTTTTAGAAATCTACTCCCATCTATTGTCCCTCAAATACTTTGTGTCAAAATATCTGCTCTACTTAGCCCTTGCATTTGGTAATGTTGTGTGCGATCAAAGGAACCAGTAACAGAAAGCAAGTGTGCAGTTGAAGCCAAATGGTATGTTGGCCTTTAATAGAAAGGGATTTAAATATAAGAGCAAAAATGTCTTGCTGTATGCCATTGTACAGGGTTTGTTGCAACTACATCTGGAATATTGTGCAGTTTTTGTCTCATGATCGAAGAAGAGGTATACTTGTCCTAGAAGGGGTTTAGTGAAAGTTCCCCAGACTGATTTGTAGGATGGCAGGCTTGTCATACGAGGAAAGATTGGGTTGACTAGGCCTATTTTCATGGCTTTGTGAACAATGAATTGGGATCTCATTGAAATGTGTAAAATTCTGAAAAGCTGGATGATGTTCAGAGATAGCATGTTCCCTCAGCTGATGGTTCGGAAATAAAAAGGTCCCAGTCTCCATATACTGGGACCATTGAGGATGAAGGGGAAAAGTTTCCACTCAGAGAATGCATCAAGGTAAGTACCTTCTATGGTTGACTCTGAACTCCACTCAAAGGAAATTAGGGATGGGTGACAGATGTTGGCCATTCAAGTGACATAACATCCCATGATGCTTTGGTTTTCCCCAAATTCAGCTCACCATGTAAGTAGACATGAGAGATATATTTGTGATTGGGAATCCTTTGTACCTGATTTTCACCAGGGGACAGCGTTATCAGGGCTGGGTGAATGAGAATTCCAGGCTTTAAGGGGTGCCAAATTAGATGGAAGTAAATTTTGAAAGGTTAGATTTCATTTGATACTTCTCAATTTTCTCTATATTGAATATCGTGAGTCAGTGTGGATGGGGTGAGAGGTTTGGCTAAAGTGCTAATATTCCTTGGGCTGGCCCAGAGGGTGAGTACTGTGGATCCTTGAGATGGAAACCCCTCTCGTTATTGTTAGAGGTCAACAGGCAAAGCTGGACTGCCCTTCATATCTGTTTTTCAAAATATAAAACAAAAATCTCCGCGCTCTTCCATCAAAGAATAAATGGCCATTGGAGCTCTCCTTGCAACTTGACACAGCTAGATATTGAGTTGGTTGGATCTTTATTTGACAAATTCATACTTAATTCTGTTGCAATTTTATTTTGTAACAGCCCCAACAATCAGGAACTGAAAGGATCCAGCAAGAAAAAGAATCCTGTTGTCATTTTCTGCAGCAATTTTACAGAAACATTTCCACCAGGAGTTATCTTAACCTGACTCATGAGATGGAAAAATCCTGGGATCAGGTGGAATGCTGGTTTTATACATTGCCCAGTATTGCTCTCAATTGGCTTCAACAGGGAATAAGATCAACTGTGATGTAAAATTAATTCAGTCCCATCATTTTGGACTAATCTACTCAAGTATGCTCTTGCAATTTTTGATCACTGAATTTTGATCAAATGCTTATTTATACCTGAATGATTTCCATCAAGCGTGGATGGAGATGTTTATTTTTTAATAGCAGACTGCAGTTTAAGGGCACTTCAGCTAATTACTGTCTTTATGGTAATGGAAAGAGACAACTGTGGAATGGAACTCAACCAAGAAAGCAATCACTTCTAGGAGACAGGACTGAGGAAAAAGAGAGACTTGTTTGTGAAGAAAAGGTCAAGGAGTAGCAGCTGGTTTACATTTTTAGACACTGCGTTCAAAAATTTGTATTTGGTCCAAATCTGGTTAGATGGTGATGTTAATGATGAACTGGATTGACTTTATTTATTGTGCCACTTATGATAAATCAGGGTTTGAGCTGACCATTTGCTGCCATTTTTGCATACCATCTGCATAGATAATGACATTTAGACAGGACAAGCCTTATTGCGATTCTAACTAAGATTTTGCCAGCTTAACAAGTAGGACACTAAATCTTCTGTTTCTTGGGAGGGCAACCATTTTGAATGTGAGCAAGCCTTGCCTAGAAGGAATGGCTTTCTTGCTTGAATATTGTTTTACAGTTGCTTTTGTTCTCTCTCGTACCCAAATACTCATTGTTCACATGTAGGTCAATGGCAATGCTCACCTTCCAAAATGTTCACTTGATAATACTTTTGTCAGACATCACTATGTGTGGTTATGAATCATGGACACCTTTTTTTCCATCACTCTTACAGGGGTACTGAGGCTAATTGTAATATTGCTACAGCTACCTTGGCTGAGTTGTGCCAGCTCAGCATGGTTTAAGTACTGAACAGTTTGTAGAACTCATTTCATTCCCCAGGTGAATTTGCTGACCCCTGGGTGAGTTTTTGCATGCGATCTTCTGTATTTGATAATCAGCAGCTATTAGCTCCAAACAGGTCCAAATGCCCTCCCTACCTGCCTGAGGTGCAACTGAGATCAGCCTTAAAAGCCTGCACTCCTCTGGCCCTATCTCAGCTGCCCCACAATGTACAGTGGCTTGCTTTTTCTATTTTTTAAAATTTGACTTTTTGAAGGATGTTGAAGAGAGGCCACCTTCACTCTAAGAGCCCTCTCAGCAGTTTGAGACCTGGCTACTTTCTCAAAATCAAAAGGGCTTTGATTAGTCCTATGGCTAGGAGAGCCAGTCCATTCTCTGTAATCAGATAGGGAACCTGACATAATGTGAATTAAGGAGGTCCCCAGTCAAAATACTAAAGGAAGTCTGTTTATCCAAAAAAGAACTGCAGAAATCAGAAACAAATGCAAAAATGGCTGGGAAAGCTCTGCATCCATGGAGAGAAAGCAATGTTAATGTAATAGGCCTAGTGACCCTTCAGTTCTGAACCCAAAATGTTCCATCTGTTTTCTCTCCACAGATGCTGCCAGACCTGCTGAGTTTTTCTAGCAATTGTTTCTGATGTTTGTTTACATTCTGTGCATTTGGGACTTCTTTTAATTGCTCCTCTTCCAATTATCAAAATTCAGCCCCTTTATGACATTGTTTTTGATAATAATACATTCTTCCTCTAACATCTTGATCTCCTCTATGTTGTGAGTTCTTTTGTTTTTGCTGGTTTCGTGCAGTGTGGCCCGTATGCAAAATTCCACAGCTGTTGTAGGTCGGAGACGAGACCGTGGGCCATTAGTTGGTTAAGCTAAAGCTGTTCAGCTGTCAGATATCTGCAGAGGTTTAGTTAGCAATCAGCCTTCCTTTCTCATACTCTCACTATGGAAAAAAAATTCATATAGACGTGTAATTCTGTAGGCTATCCAATACAACATAAAACCATTGAAAACAAAGCGACAGCAATATGATCCCACACTTGCCATCTTATTGCATTTTTCTATTCATTTGTGGGACCTTAGCACTGCTGACCAGCCAGCATTTCCTGCCTATCCCTAGTTACCCTTGAGAAGATGGTGGTGAGCTGCCGCCTTGAACCACTGTGTAGGTTGACCCACAATGCCATTAGGGAGGGAATTCCAGGATTTTGACCCAGTGACAGTGAAGGAACAGGGAAATATTTCCAAGTCAGGATCATGAGTGGCTTGGAGGGGAACTTGGAGGTGGTGGTGTTCCCATATGTCTGCTGCCCTTGTTCTCCTAGTTAGAAGGTGTTGTCGGTTTGGAAAGTGCTGTCTGCGGATCTTTGGTGAATTTCTGCAATACGTTGTGGAGATAGTACAGATGCTACTGAGCATCAGTGGTAAATGGAATGGATATTTGTGGATGTACTGCCAATCAAGCGGGCTGCTTTGTCCTGGTTGGTGTCAAGCTTGAGTGTGTTGGAGCTGTACTCGTCCGGGCAAATGGCGAGTATTCCATCACACTCTAGACTTGTGCCAAATCGATGGTGGACAGACTTTGAGGGGTCTGTAGGTGAGTTACTTGCCTCAGTATTCCTGGCTTCTGGCCTGCTCTAATAGCCACTGTGTTAATGTGGTGAGCTCAGTTGAGTTGCTGGTCATTGATAACCCCCCAGGATGTTGATATTGGGGGATTCAGTGATGGTCAAGGGGTGATGTTTAGATTATCTCTTATTGGTGCTGGTCATAGCCTGGCATTTGTATGGCACGAATGTCACTTGCCACTTGAGGGCCCAAGCCTGGATATTGTCCAGATCTTGTTGATTTGAACATGGACTGCTTCAGTATCTGAGGAGTCACAAATGGTGCTGAACATTGTGTAATCATTGGCAAACATCCCCACTTCTGACTTTTTGATGGACTGTTGATGAAGCAGCTGAAGATGGTTGGGCCAAGGACACTACCCTGAGGACCTCCTGCATAGATATCCTGGCGCTGAGATGATTGACCTCCAACAACCACAACCGTCATTTTATGTGTCCGGTATGGCTCCAACCACTGGAGAGTTTGCCCCTGACAGCCATTGAGCCCAGTTTTTTGCTGGGGCTCCTTGATGCCACACTTGGTCACATGCATTCTTGATATCAAGGGGAGTCTTTCTCACCTTGCCTCTGGACTTCAGCTGTTTTGCCCATGTTCGAACCAAGGCTGTAATGATGTCAGGAGCTGAGTGGCCCTGACGGAACCCAACTTGGGCGTCACTTAGCAGCTTATTTCTGAGCAGCTGGTGATTGATAGCACTGTTGATGAAACCTTCCATCACTTTACTAGCGATTGAGAGTAGACTGATGGGGCGGCGATTGGCCGGGGTAGTTTTGTCTTGTACTTTTGCACAGGACATCAGCAATTTGCTACATTGTCGGATAGATACCAGTGTTGTAACTGTACTGGAACAGCTTGGCTAGGGGAGCAGCAAGTTCTGGAGCACAAGTCTCCAGTATCCAGTGTCTCCAACCGTTTCTTGATATCGCATGGAGTGAATCGAATTGGCTGAAGACTGGTATCTGTAATGCTGGGGACCACTGGAGGACACTGAGATGGATTATTCACTCAGCACTACTGGCTGAAGATTACTGCGAATGCAAATGTATCCAGAGCAGTAAACTGGTTGCCGCATGCCCTGATGTCCAAGTAAGTTACTAGCTTATTTTTCATTTGGTTTCTGACATGGAAGATATTATATGACCAGAATAAAGACTGGCATTGTATGATTTATGTTAAAGTGTGGGGGCAAGGCTGAAAATGCATTAGGAGAATGTGGGGCTGGCAAATAACAGATACAAGGAAGAACATGGAGAGAAAAATCAGTGGAAAAATATTTCCGTCCTTTTAAAGGCCAAATGCTTTTGTTAGAAAATGTGTCAAATTAATTTAAGTTCACAGTTACCTAAGGTGAAGATTAAATTTTTGAATTGCTTTTAGAACAAAATTCCTGCAGAAATGTCAGATGCTGTGATCTTTAAACCAAGCAACTTTCCTTCAATGATAACAAAGTGTGGAGCTGGATGAACACAGCAGGGCAAGCAGCATCTTAGAAATACAAAAGCTGACGTTTCAGGCCTAGACCCTGAAGGCCTGAAATGTCAGCTTTTGTGCTCCTAAGATGTTGCTTGGCCTGCTGTGTTCATCCAGCTCCACACTTTGTTATCTCAGATTCTCCAGCATCTGCAGTTCCCATTACCTCTGATCACAACTTGCCTGCAAACTGTGCAGTAATCTGATACTCATAGATGCCTGTGCTTTATACAATTGCTATTAGTACCAAAGGAGAGACCAATAAAAGGAAAAAAATGGATGAAACCGAGGAGCTTAGATGCGAAGATTAACTGAGAAAAGTTTGCTTTTAAAAATTGATAGAGAATGTAGCTTCTATTGATGGTATAAAGTACAGAATTGAGATTGATGTAATGAGGCTTGTGAACCTTGTCAGAATGTAATTGCAAAGCTTGCAATAAAATGTTCTCCCATTCATTGTTAGAATCCCTAGTGGGCTGAAACAAGACCTATTCCTTAATTACCTTCCTCTTTATTACCGCTCCTCCCTCTCGCTGTCTGATTTCATAATATTAATCCACACCCCATTGCTGTCTTGTTACTTTGCTTGTAAATTCTTCTGCTAACCATTGACCTGTAAGTCTACAATACATAACAGTTCAGTACAGTTTGATGTTTTCACTGCTCACAATGCAGTCTTCTTTACATTAGTGTGACAAAGCACAGTCTGGGTGACTACTTTGCAGAATATCTCCACTGTTCCGGATGTTGCTTGTCATTTCAATAAACCACCTTGCTCCTGTGCAAACCTTTCAGTGTTGGGTTAATGAAATGTTCCAGTGAAGCTCAATGTGAGGAACAGCTCCTCATTTTTCTGTTTAGGCATATTATAGCCTCCAGGACTTGATGAATTCCACAACTTCATAGTATGACCTCTGTGATCCATTTTTCTTAATGCATAAAAGATACCTTTTTCTAGCCCTTTTCAGTTCTGAGGAAGAATTATACTAGATTTGAAATGTTAACTCTGTTTCTGTCTCCAGAGATACTGCCAGGTCTGCTTTTTATTTCAGATACCCAGCATTTGCAAGACTTTGCTTTTATTGGAGAGTAATTGGGAATTGTTTACACTTAACAATCCCTAGTGGGCTGAGACAAGACCAGTTCCTTAATTACCTTCTTCTTTATTACCACTCCTCCCTCTCGCTGTCTGATTTCATAATATTAATTCACACCCCATTGATGAGGTGGTAGATTCTTTCTTTCAACTCAATCCATACTTAAATTAGAATATTGCACACAGCTAGAAATAGATTAAACTGTGACCTTTGCAATGGAGGTCCCAGTCAAACAGTGTCCCCATTTAAGGATTTTTTTGCACATTTGGGTTTCATATCTTATGGTTATAATTTGCTTTGTTGTTATTGCAGTGTGTGTGAACCATCTAACAGTCCATTTTTGCATGCATCTGTCCACCCCTGTGTTTTAATCATTTAGAGATAGGTGTACAATGTGTGATGAGTTTAGAGTATCCTTAAATATTCATGATGCTTAGGGTGCAAAGAGTTCTTCGTTGATCTCTGATATCGTGATATATGATTTAGCTTATTATTCCAAAATAATTTGCGACTGTTCAATGGCATTTCCAGTCTACCAGTTTTGCCAGTCATAAGTGATTTAAATTCTATCTAAATTTAGACCTTGCATACATACATACATACATACATACATACATATGTTATAATTCTAGGAAGCTATTTCTAATTCTCTTAGCATTTGTGTAAAAATATGCAGTTTGAGCTTTACTTGATATTTGCATCATTCCTAAATTGGTCTAATCTTATTTTTGGGCTGCAGAACCAGTCACAACTAGTTTCTATGTACTTTGAGACTTACCATTTGATTACTGTTTTGATTCTGATCATAGGTATAGTTTTCCAATTAACCTTCCTTATAAACAGCAGAACAGGAATGCTTCAAACCTGATCCAAAGCAGTTTTGTTATTGTTATTTTTGGCTGGACTTTAAAAGCACATAAATCTAAGGTCCCAAGTGCCTGTCTGTTTCTGTGTTACTGTGGAAGATGGATAAGCACCTATGACTTACAAGCTGGCATTGAACACATGGTATGCATTAACGATATGTAGAAATAAGTAGTAAAGAAGTGCATTGTTCACAGTCATTTAATAAGGTGACTATAAGGGCATAATGATAATGAATGGAAAGATTTTTAAAATGTAACAGAACAAAGGATGAGGTAAATGGTGATGCATACAACATGCAGTCAAAGTGAGAGAGAGCTTCATTTGCTGATGGTACCAAAGGGACTTAGTAGTGGACCAAATGTCGAATAAGAGATCATTGACACAAAAATTGAATTATGCTCTTGAAAATTGTTGTTTCACTGTGGAATATCTGGGCTTACATGTGTACAAGTTAAATGACTACTGATATATTTTCTGAATTCCTCACAAAAAGTTTGAGGGGAAATAGGGTAGAATTATAAATTTAGCTAATGTAGAAGGAATAATGTACCAGAAGGTGAAAAACAAAGGGAATGGAAGCTGTGTTCAGTGATAGGAGTAACTTTGTAGTAGTGCAAGGTAGATAAATGTGAGGTAATCCACTCCAGTAGCAAAGACAGGTGGGCAGATTATTATTTGAATGGTGATAGATTTGCAAAGGGGGAAATGAATTGAAACTTGGGTGCTCTTGTATATCAGTTTCTGAAAGTAAATAGATAGAGCAGGTGTTGAAGAAGGAAAATGGTATGTTGACCTTTTGTAGCGAGAGGGATGTTTTGCCACAATAAACAGGGCCTTAGTGAGACAATAGCTTGAGTTCTGTGTGCAGTTTTGGTCTCCTTGTCTGAGGAAGGATGTTTTGGCTATGGAGGGAGTACACTGAAGGTTTACCAGATTGATTCCTGGGATGACTGGACTGACACATGAAGAGAGACTGGATGAGTTAGCACTTTCTTCACTGAAGTTTAGAAGAATGAGGAGGATCTCCTAGAAACCCATGAAACTCTTCCAGGACTAGACATGTTAGATGCAGGAAGATGTTCCTGATGACCAGTGAATGCAGAACTAGGGTTACAGTCCAAGGATATGGGGTAGGACATTTAGAACAGAAATGAGGAGAAATTTCTGTACCCAGAGACTGTTGAACTTCAGGCATTTTCTGCCTGAAAGTGATTGAGGCTAAAATATTGAAAGCTTTCAACAAGGAGTTAGATATAGTTGTTAGGGATAAAAGGATCAAAGGGTGTGGACCGAAAGTAGGAATAGTGTGTTGAATTGGAAGATCAGCTATGATCATATTGAATGGTGGAGCAGATTAGAAGGGTTGAACAACGGACTTCTGCTCCAACTTTCAATGTTTTATATGTGATCCGATAAATGCAGACTATTTGGGGTGTTAAGTGTTGGTCATGGTAAATTCAGTCACTTTCTGCAGAAGGGAGAGAACAAAAGAGAATGAGAACTGGGATCGGCCTGGTGATGGAACTTGCTGACTACTGTGGAGGAGCACCCTCAACTGAAGAAAATGGGGGACACTTCAGAGTGATGGTGTGGAAATTTGATTCATCAGGGCAGATGCATGGAAAGTGGGATCAAGGTATGGGATTACTGGAAATGGGCCAGGAGGACCCAACTTTTCAGATACTTGTGCAAGATGACCAGAGAGAGAAAGATAGAAGGACCAGGGAATGGAGGAGTTGGAAGTGAACCACCTGAAAATTATATGAATTAGGTGGATATTGTGATGATGCTGTGGTTTTAAGAGGTTATTTTGTCCTTTATTTTTAAGCGAGATTGTAAGACAGGCACCCAGCAATCTACCAAAACCACTTGAGTAAATAGCTTGGGACACCTTGGGTTTTTGTTTAAAAGTTTGAATGGGAATGGCCAACTCTGTCAGATCAGGATTTCTGGGTTTTTGATTTCTCAGTAGCATCAGAAACTGTTCGGGAATCAGTAGGGTTAGAAACTTCAGTAGAGGTTTCCTGGCTGGCACTTTCTCCGAATTTTCTCTTGATGGTTTTTTTCCTCCTGGATTAGAAATCTGCTTGTGAGAACCTGTGTCTAAATTTTGCCTTTTAGCTAAGGGATGTTACCACATTGGAATAGTTGATTAGCTGTGGTTGCTACATCTATTATTTTGTTAAGTTTTTTTTTCCCACTGGAATTAAGTTGTTCAAAATTTCTCTTTCTTTGGTTGTATTTTAACTATGGTGTTTAAATAAATTGTTTTGCTTAACATGGAGTAGTTTGACCAGTCACATTGCATCTGCACATAATACTTTGCATTAGGAAAGTTTGTATCTAGTCTACTTGCTTAAAATATATTGAGGGGGTCTGGTCTGGCCCATAATTATATAGTTAATGAAATTCTCAACATCAGAGCAAGAGCAAGAACCAACAGCCACATAGTTATTATTGCAACAGGAAAACAGAATTGGGAGTTGGCCTGGAATATAGGAAGAACAAAAAATCAAAAAGGACGAAATTTGAGATGGAGTCTCTCTAGAATGCTAATCTCCAGTTCCAGCTCAGATTAGAAAAGTAGTCAATTTAATTTTATATCTTATCCTTGATCATTCACTTTTTAAGATTGACCTCAAGCTTCTGAATTCATTTTCTCTTCTGTGTATTATTTAATGGTTGCTTCCTCTTTGTGAGTATGTGTTTAATTCTTCTTTTCTAACCTATGAACATTTCTGATTTTCAAACAAATTGCGCATGATAAATTCTGAATTAGCTTGGATATGGATCAATAAATGAAAAGTATTAGACAAATGGAGACTGTTATGTCCACGGAAAATTTTAGTGGCGTTCTAGAGTGCCCTACTGATGGATGAATGATTTTGGAAAGAAGATTTCTCCTAGTTATTGCGGTAGTTGTTGGGAGACTATGAAAAGTTTAGAATTAAATTTATTTCTAATGGTAAGGAGTAGAAATTAATAATTCTCTTGTGAACTTGTGCCAGTTAGGAACGTGGGGTGTAATAAATTTTTGTTAAAAGAAAGGGTAATATTCTGTTAACAGAAACCTGAATAATTGATTGTAGTCTGAAACAATATCCATTGTTACAGGCTAAAAAATAAACAATCCATTCAATGTATTGAGAATCACTGGCAAGGCCAGCATTTGTTGGCCATACCTAATTGTCCTTGAAGATGATGCCAGCTTTCTGAAACCACTACAGTCAATATGGTGAGTGAACGCTCCCAGTGCCATTACAAAGGGACTGCCAGGATTTTAACTCGATGATGATAAAGGAACAACAATATAGTTTCATTACGAGATGGTACGTGGGTTGGAAGGGAAAGTGCAGGTGTTGATGGTTCATGCATCTGTTGTCCTCCCTCCTTTTGTATGTGGTAGATGTTAAGGATTTGGTAGGTGCTGTTGAAGGAGCCTTGCTAGTTGTTGCATTGCAACTTTATAATATGTCACTGTGTGCTGGAGGTAGGAGTGAATGTTCGTGGTGATGGTTGGAGTGCCTATCAAAAGGGTTACCTTATCCAGGATGATGTTACACTTCTGGCATATTGCTAGAACTGCACTCATCCAGGCAAATAGAGACTATTCTATCAGACCTCAACCTTGTAGATTTTGCGCAAAGTCTGGGAATTGGGAGGCAGACTACTCATCTCAGAATTCTCAGCATCTGACCTGCTGTTTTAGCTTCTGTATGGCCGGTTAATTTATGTTTCTGGTCAACGAGAGATTTAATGATATTAACTGTAAATGGTAAGGGAAAATGTTTACATTCCCTCTTGTTGGAACTGAATGTTGCCTGGCTGTTTTGTGGCGTGAATGTTCCATGCAACTGATCAACACAAACCTGAATGTTGTCCTGCGTAGTGGCACAGAGTATTTCAGCATCTGAGGAGTTGCAAATGGTATTGAGCACTGTGCAGCCATAAGCATATGCCCTACTTCTGATTATATATTGGAGGAAATGAATTGAAGCAGTTGAATACTGTTAGGTCTAGAACATTGCCATGAAGATCATCAGTGAGCAGTGATGCAAATAAGCCGTTCTTGGCCTTGGGCATTGAAGCACCACACAAGATTACATTCTGTGCTCTCCCTCCCTCATTCATCAGCTGATGGGTGGCAAGAATTGGTAATCCCAGACCCTTAGAATTGTTCCAGCATAGAGCGCCACTCTTATATACCTCAATTGAAACAGTCTCCTCCAGATTCTTTAGCAGTGGATTCCAGGTCCACTTGCGGAAAATGTGTTTCCTCCTATTGCCATTGCTTCTTTTGTCTCAAAATTGACTCATATCAGTGCTGTGACGTTTTCGATCTTTTCACCTATGGGAACAGTTTCTTACACCTCCTCCTCACCGGACCCCTCATTTGAACATGTCTATTAAGTTTCTACTCTATCTTCTCCAGTCTGCAGTCTTTTGATAGAACTAAAATTCTTAATCCCTGGAATCATTATCGTTAATCTTTGCTGGACCTCTTCTAATGCCTTCAAATCCTTCCTAAAGTGTAATGCCCAGAAGTTGATGCAGCATTTCAGTTGAGTTTGAGACTGTGTGTTTTATACAGGTTTAATATAACTTTTGCTTTTGTATTCCATAGCCCATTGATAAAGCCCAGAATGTCATGTGTTTTATTTAACCTACCCACCAGTTTCAATAATTTTTACACTTGTACATCCAGGGCCCTCTGAATTTTAGAATGATTAAAAGCTGGTTTCTTCCTTCTCCACAAAAATTGCATTTTTTCTAATAAGTTTGACACAACTTGTGTGTTCTGAGATAACATTCTAATCAAGGCTTTGTTTCTCTACTTTCTCTTTTTTTGTCAGAATTATGTTTTGATCCTTAGAAAATTAGATGCCGTGCTTTTAAATTAAGAGTTTAAAATGCAGAATACAGATATGGAATCTGTTTGGAGATCTGTGTTTGGAATATAAATTGTGTTTGCAAGTGTATTTGGAATATTGATATTTTTAAAAGCCTTTCAGAACTGCTGCTGCAATACAGTTCGCATCTGTAGCAGGAAATCATTCTAAAATTGCTTCAGAGTGCCGATGTGTGTGCTGACCTTTTGACTTGCAAATGATGTCGAATGCAGCAGTTGCCATGAAAATAGTACAAGATGCTAACTGCAACCAAAGTTTAGAAATTCTAAAATTTCAAAGGGTAAAAGATTGAGGGTCCCCAGTTGATGTACTGAAAGGTAGTATGGGAGAGCTGGTAAAATAGTGGAAAGCTGTATTAAGATGGCTCCCTTATGCATTCCATTATTTTGGGAAGTTTCTCAGGATACAGACATTCATTTTGGATAAAGATGTCCCCAAGATGATTTACTTATGGCAGACCAGCTCCTGCCTCACGGGAAAACCACTGGCTCCTAAGCATTCCCTGAGGCAGGAACTTGTCTGATGTTGGTAAAAGGTGTTGTCAACAGTGTGCTATCAAGCAGCGCCTGCTCTGCAATAACATGCTCAATGATTCCCAGTTTGGGTTCTGCCAAGGCCATTCAGCTTCTGATCCCACTACAACCTTGGTTTAAACATGGACAAAGGAGCTGAATTCCAGAGGGTAGGTAAGAGTGACAACCCTTGACATCCGGGCTACATTCGACCAAGTGTTGCATCAAGATGCCGTGGCAAAACTGGAATCAGTGGGTATCAGGGAGCAAGCTCTCCACTTATGGAAGTTGTATCTGATGCACAGGAAGATGCTTTAGTTGTTGGTTGCCAGTCATCTCTGCTCCAGGACGTTTCTGCAGTATTTTTGTCTGGGTAATGTCCTCTGCCCAAATATCTTCAACTGCTTCATCAATTACTTTGTGTCCATCAGAAGGTCAGAAGTGGGGATGTTCATCAATGACTGCACAGTGTTCATCACCATTTGTAGCTCTTCAGATACTGAAGCAGTCCATGCTCAAATGCAAGATCTGGACAATATCCAGTCTTGGACTGACAAGTGACAAGGAACATTCATGCCACACAAATGTCAGGCAAAGACTACCTCGAATAAGAAATGATCTGTTCACCTTCTCTTGACTTTCATTGGAGGTATCAACACTGAATCCACCACCATCAATATGCTTGGGGTTATTATTGACCAAAAACCAACTGGACAAGCCACCTAAACACACTGGCTATAAGATTACGTCAGAGGGGAGAAATATTGTGGTGAGTAACTTACCACTTGACTCCCTAAAGCTGGTCCATCGTCTACATGGCACAAGTCAGGAGTATAATGGAATATTCTCAATTCCCTGGATGGGTGCAGCTCCAACAAAACTCGAGACAGCCTACTTAATTGGCACCACACCCACAAGCACCCACCCCCTCTGCCACTGATGCTCAGTAATAGCAGTGTGTATTATCTGCAAGAATGCACCTTCCAAATCCGCAACTACTTCCATGTAGAAGGACAAGGGCAGCAGATAAATGGGACCACCACCTTTGCAAGTTCCCCTCCAAGCCGCACACCATCCTGACTTGGAAATAAATCACTGTTCCGTCACTTTTTTAGTTGAGTCAAAATCCTGGAATTTCCTCAAGTGCATTGTGGGTCGGACTGCAGAGGTTGGAGAAGACTGCCCACCAACATCTTAGGGGCAACAAGAGACAGGCAATAAATGCTGGTCACCAAACAATGTCCATGCCCCTTTAGTGAATTTAAAAAAAAACACTCAGTGCTCTATCTGGAAGGGTTATTGAACTAAAATGACCTCTCTAAGGGTACCCCGTTTTATGATGGACCCTTGCTTTCTCCAAACTGCCTCAATGAGTCTGCTGAAATCCCATTGCTGCTGAGCTTGAGTGGGCTGGCAGCATCCACTTCTTTCAACTAGATGACACAACCGGAAGACATCGAGTGGGAAATCACCCCACTTGGAATATTGCTGAGTTGGCCTCAAAGTCCTTGGGATCTTCACTTGATCCTGACATTGGGGTCTCAAAGCATCTCGTGAAATCCAGCCCAGTGACCAACATTATTCCCATTTGGATGTTAACAGTATAGCAGGTGATGTTCTGAGCAGAAATACACTCACTACCATATTTGTACAGGCATTTAAAGGGGCATTCACACCTAACACCATCTCTGGACACTCTGCATATGCAAAATTGGGGGCAAACAGCTATTTAATGTCCCCTTTAACAAATCAATTCAGCCTGAACATCAGTGCAACCGTCTGGGCTGTCTAACACTTAAAAGTTATGTTTTCATGCAAGATGTGTCTCTCTCTATTATAACAGGTGTACCAGGGACAGTGCTCCTTCAGGCCACTCCAAATATGAAGACCATTAAATGTTCCTTTTTCCCAAGACCAACTGAATGGTCAATACCAGTGGCTCAGGACCCTGAAATTGCATTCCACTCTGCTCCATGGTGAAATGCTACAGAGGTCCAGCAAATGTCTGTAGCTTGTTGGCATCATACCAATGCAGCCCAAGAAACTGAGACTACCTGCTGGGTTCAGGGATTACTTCCAGCACTCAGTTTGTAGTCAGAAGTCAATTTTAAGACCAGCAAATCTTAAAGCTGTCATTGGAGGTCCTAACTTTGACTTTGAACCCAAGCAGTCACAAGCATTTTTGACAGTTAACATGTTTTATTCAGTCCACTATATACGTTTGGTTTTCAGTTACAGACTATTGTAGTTGTACTGAGGTCTCATAATATTATAAGTTTTTCCATCCTTTCTTCTCCAGAGTCTTGATAGCAGGTCATGTCAATAAAGCATCTTATCTTGTCATTTAACATCTGGGTTTTATGGCACACAGCGTTCATCTTCTCCAAACATAATTAGCGAACCGGCGCATGTGAGTCATAACTGCAAGATTAGGCTTTTCTTTTGATCGTGTCATTCCTCAGTGAAAGAATCTTCATTAATGTTAAGGACAGCATTGTGAAATGTTAGTTTTCATTTTTGTGAGATTGATTGATTTGTACTGGCAGTTTTCTTTCAGCCAACTGACAAAATGTAATGAACATTATATTTAAATTAAATTTCACTGAATGTAACTGTTAAACCATTGATTAAATTCATCATCTTGTATTATCTTGCCAGGACTCATTCAATTCAGAAATTGTAATTTTGAGCATCTGCTTTGCCATAATAAACTTTCAATGTAGACAGCTGTCTGTGCATCCATTTCATTTTTGTTAGATAACCAATAACTTTATAGAACATGGGTCGCATTTTGTTCCTGAACAATGGAGAAATTTTAGTAGCAAATATATGCTGAGATACAGCTCAAATGGCACTTTCATCCATAATCATTTTCTGCTCAATCAATATAGAATATTTCACTCTCTCTCTTGCCTTTTTTTTTTAAGAAAAAATGTGTATGCACTTCACTAAAGTGTGAGGAGAATTTGAAATTCTTCTGGGTGACAGACGTAGAGTGGAAGTGGAATTTAAATGGAGGTGATTGCATAAAGTGATGGGTTTTTCTGTGAAGTAGCAGAGACTCTTCACCAACTGCCTGCCCCCCCCCCCCCCCCCCCGACCTCCACCCCACCACCTCAAATTATGTGGGAGCCTCATCAGTCCATGCTAGTTATGATTCTCTGGACACACTGTGCAACTTTAAATACCTAAGTATGTGCTTTGATTTGCTGAGTAAACTTTAGCAGTATAACAGAAGAGGCTGGAAACAATGAATTTTAAAATTGCCTTTTGTGGGACAAGGAGTGGGACTATATTGTAGGCTGTTGCCATCTAGGATGGTATGAACACTTGCATCCCATTCCTAATAAACATAAAATTACCATCAGAAACACTGGTGGCATGGTGGTTCAGTGGTTAGCACTGCAGCCTCACAGTATCCAGGATCTAGGTTCAATACCATTCTCGGGCGACTGTCTTTGTGGAGTTTGCATGTTGTCCCCGTGTCTGGGTGGGTTTCCTCCGGGTGCTTCAGTTTCCTCCCACAGTCCAAAGATGTGCATTGGATTGGTCATGCAAAATTGCCCATAACAATTTGTTGGGTTATAGTGGGATGCTCTGAGGGTCAGTGTGGACTTGCTGGGCCAAAGGGCCTGTTTCCACACTGTAGGGATTCTATGATCTATAATTAAAGATTACTGACCAAATCACCAGATAATTAAATTTCATCTTCAGGTATTGTGCCACTGAGTTATTAAAATGGGTATGAATTGGAGAAGTCTGATACTTTTGGTGCCATTCTTAGGATTATAAGTACTTACCATAGAATGAGGAGTGACGTCTTGAATTTGGGTTAATTCAGGTTTGTCAGTCTGTGCTTGAAATCTGAAATGCAAGCTTGCAAAGACATGCACTTATTGTGACAACATGAACATTGTGAATGCCATCTTCATCCAATTAGATCTGTGGGAACTTCTGCTCTTGATTGCACAGAATTGTCTAGCCTGCAATTTCTCTGATGACTTTGAGAGGAATGTGCAGGTGTTGAAGCCCTATTACTGCAGTGGTCACATGGTTAGTGTAAGTCTGTTACCAAAATGGTGGAATGAAAACAAAGAACTGTGGATACTATAAATCAGAAACAAAAACAAAGTTGCTGGAAAAGCTCAGCAGATCTAGCAGCATCAGTGAAGTGAAAATCAGAGTTGGTGGTTCAGGTCTGGTGACCCTTCCTCAGAACAGTTCTGAGGAAAGGTCACTGGACCTAAAATGTTAACTCTGGTTTTTCCTTCACAGATGCTGCCAGACCTACTGAGCTTTTCTAGCAACTTTGTTTTTGTACCAAAATGGCCAATTGCTTTTCTTTTTTTTTACTGCTATCTAAAGTAAACGAAATGTCTAAGGTTTCTTTAATAAATTTATTAATCTGTTAATGTTCAGCAAAACTTATTTCTTTTGTAAGCCATGGCTGAGCAACTACTTATTTTAAGAATAAGGGATAGTGCTAGACTTAAACAGGAGACATAAAATTGTCAAAATAAGTAGCAAACCTGTGGATTGGGAGCATTTTAGAATTCAGCAAAAGAGGAGAGAGGGTAAATGGTGCATGAGAGTAAAATTGCAGGGGCCATAGAAACTGACTGTAAAAGCTTCAAAAATATGTGAAAATGAAAAAAATTAGTAACTAGGGAAAACAAAAACTGTGGCAAGATTGAACTCATACTTTGGCTCTGCCTTCACCAAAGAGGGCACAAATAACCTCCCAGAAACGTTAAGAAGCTAGGGGTCTAGTAAAAGGGAGGCATTGAAAGAAATCAGTGAGAAAACAATGTTGGGGACACGAGTGGATTTGAAGACTGACAAGTCACTAGCGCCTGATAGTACTCTGATGTAGACTAGGGAATGTGCTTTTGGAATAATTGGATGCATTGGTGGTCGTATTCAGAGATAGAATGTGCTAGCTTCCATGCCATCCTTTGCCCTGCCACTGAAGTTGAGGAGGCAGTACCTAGTGGTATTATCACCGGACTGTTAATCCAGATAATGTTCTGGGGACCTGGGTTCAAATCCTGCCACAGCAGATGGAAGAATTCGAATTCAATAAATATTTGGAATTAAGAATCTAATGATGACCATGAATCCTTTGTTGATTGTCAGAAAAACCCATCTGGTTCACTAATGCCCTTTAGGGAAGAAAACTGCCATCCTTACCTGATCAGGCCTACATGCGACTCCAGACCCACAGCAATGTGGTTGACTCTTAGCTGCTCTCTGGGCAATTAGGGATGGGCAATAAATGTTGCCTAGCCAGTGATGCCCTCATCCCATGAATGACTTTTTAAAAAAAGTAAATTGCTGACAACTGGAGATTTATAATGAATGTTCTCATTTAATTCTCACGAACTTGGATTCGAGTGTTGAGCAATGATGACAGTCTATCACTTGGGTTTTATCAAGCAGAGTGAAATACTAATTCTTAGATGCTGTATTGGGTTCCCATACATTTGTTGAGAATAGAATTTGCAGCTTCAGAGGTATAACTAAGTGGTTTGGCCAAGTCCAAAAATTTTCTCACTTGAGCTATCCGCCTTGGTAGCAAGAATCCAGCCCTTACAGTTCTGCATATGGCTCCAGTTGCCATAAGAGAGAGAATGCAATGATGTTCTACAAGAGTAAAACCAGAAAGGTATGGGAATACATTAAGGTTTTTAGAAGTTTCAAAACATTTTGATAAACTGAATATGAAGAACATGTTTACTTATCACTAGAGGCCATGAATAGTAGATTAGAAAAGCAAACAGCAATGGAGAGGTGCTACGGCAAGCAGGTTAGAGGACTCCTCTTCATTTCTAGGGCTTGCTTTTCTGTTGTTTTAAAAACTGCAGGAGCTTCTAATTGTCATACCTCACTCTCTCCTCACCTTTCTCTCCATTCCCCATGTCCCTCCTTGCCATTTATGGCCTCATACTTTGTGTGACACTTCATATGCCCAAGCCAACTCTCTGCCCTATGTCCTCTCCATTCCAATTCATACTCAAACCACCTTCTCAATACCCACTGCAGGCAGAGTACAGAAATTATGCAGAGATGAAAAATAAGCATTTTTAACAATCTGTTAGAGCATCATGCAAACACCCTTGCTGCAATAAAGAAGTTCGTTCATGAATTCATACATTTTAAATCCCTTGAGTGGTTGTTTTTGCTACTTTTAAAATATTTTGTTGAAATTCACAATAAGAACAGCTAACTGTTCTTAGCCGTTAAAACTGCTAGGAAAAATGTGAACCCTGGCCCACTGCTAAGATAAGTACTTTGAGCCTTTTGAAACCCAGATTTGATTCATCTATAAGAATGTTAATTTGGAAAACATAAAACATAAAGCCTGTTGATAATTACAATCTACTGCTGAACTATCTTTTCTAAGCTACAGCAAATGGTTTATCAATCAATACACTTTAGTAATGTGGACTTTGGAACTCTGACAGCTGTAGCCTAGTTTTGTTACTTTTAGAGGGCTGCAGATTTAAATACCCTTAAGTCCAATCCACCCTTTTAAAAATACTTACATTTCCTTCATAAGCTTTCAACATTTTGTAACTGTAATGTGACCAGATCAGCCCATAAGTTTCAGATTATGAGCTGATTAGGTACTATAACTTCTTTGTCTACTTTTAAAAACAAATGTTAAAGATCTATGGGGCTTACTATGCAAATAAACCACAAGATTTCATGAGTTTGAGCAAACAGTACATTATGCAATCAGCAATACATCCACAGATTATTATTAATGCACAGTAACATGAAAAGTATGCTGTGATTAAACACACCACAGTGCGCGTTGTCTCGTAAATGTGATCAAGACACAACCCATGGATTTCTTAGTAACTCCTTCTAGAGGCTAGTGACACAACAAGTCATTAGATCTCACTGAATTTCATAGAGTATTATAGTGTTAAATCCAGCACAGAGTCAGTGACCTTCCCACTTTCTCAGTTCCCCAGGATAACTATTTAGAGTCTTGACTCCAACTGTTAGCTGCTTGTGAATTCATAAAAAACTCTCTGCTTTAACGAATGAATACAGGAGGTTCAACCAAATACTCTTGACTCCTCCCTTATGGGATAGCTGAAAATCAGCTGTCCTACAACGCAGTCCATCATGTCTCATTCTCCAACTGGTGGCTTGGAACTGGGTTTCAGTGACCCCTGAACTGTCCTGAGTGACCAGCTAAAAACCTTGCAGTCAGCCTCATCTCATTGCCAGACAAAATTGAATGTTGACATTAAATGAATCATGGAAATCTCTTCTCCCTGATTGTTGCAAAGATACCAGTTTCACAGAATGCTGGCTTTCAGCACAAAAAAACATTGACAAAAGAAAGGATTCATCACACAAATTAATTGTACATCTCAACATCTGATTGCATCCGCACATCTTTTACTTGTGCCAATATTGCAAAAGAGATTTGAACATATGTACGTAGAAAAATGTTGGGATTGGCGAAGTGCATGTGGATCATCAGGCCTGTTGCAGTTGTGATGTCTTGAGCATTTTGATTCACAAACTCCTCTGCTCCCATCAGCTGACGTATAAGGTCAGATTTTTTTGCATTGCCGTCACCAATGCATTCCTTGTTTGGATGAGGGACCACATCAACTGCCCATGGATATGGCGTTATGACACAGAGCCCAATGGGTTTTACATCTATTACTGAGTTGCCACAGGTTTTAGGAGTGTTATATCCACATTGCTGTATAGCACTAATGCAGTAACCAGCAACATCAACGAACAGGGAAACATTTCATTGACATTCCAAGCTGTGTGTGGCCACGATACAGGCAAGTGCATATTTTTCCAATAGCTGTTGTGACTCTTTCATTCTGGGACATTCATGGCTGCCTGCTGCAACCTTTCCAGCACAGATTCCAGCTCTATGCCCAGCTTCTTGAAAGTTGCCACCCAGGTTGACAGGGTTGTTAAGAAGGCATACAGTGTTTTAGCTTTTATTAATAGAGGGATTGAGTTCCGGAACCATGAGGTTATGCTGCAGCTGTACAAAACTCTGGTGCGGCTGCACTTGGACTATTGCGTACAGTTCTGGTCACCGCATTATAAGAAGGATGTGGAAGCTTTGGAAAGGGTGCAGAGGAGATTTACTAGGGTGTTGCCTGGTATGGAGGGAAGGTCTTACGAGGAAAGGCTGAGGGACTTGAGGCTGTTTTCATTAGACAGAAGAAGGTTGAGAGGTGACTTAACTGAAACATATAAGATAATCAAAGGGTTAGATAGGGTGGATAGGGAGAGCCTTTCCCCTAGTATGGTGACGGTGAGCACGAGGGGGCATAGCTTTAAATTGAGGGGTGAAAGATATAGGACAGATGTCAGAGGTGGTTTCTTTACTCAGAGAGTAGTAAGGGAATGGAATGCTTTGCCTACAACGGTAGTAGATTCGCCAACTTTAAGTACATTTAAGTCATCAATGGACAAGCATATGGACGTACATGGAATAGTGTAGATTAGATGGGCTTCGGATTGGTATGACAGGTCGGCACAACATCAAGGGCCAAAGGGCCTGTACTGTGCTGTTATGTTCTATGTTCTGGGGGGACTAAGGGTGCTGGTTAAGGAGCTGGCTTCTGACTCCCTCGATGTGATGGTAGGTCAGGCTTGAATGTCACTGAAACAGTCACTTCCAATGAAGACCGTCATTGGGCAGACCATTGGCTTGTTAAAAATATGGTTCAAATGCATTATTTGTTCAGTGGATTGTTCCAGAACTTGCCTGCAATGGTGTTACAGATAGTGGTTACTTCCTGCATGCTCCATAATATGATGCAGTGGAGATACATACATGTAAAGGAGCCAGAGGCCAGCAATAGTGCTACATTCTCAGAGAAGGAGGGCAAGGAAAAGATCATCAAAGGATGGGCTGGGTACCCAGGGCCAGATTTGCCTAATGTTTGCCTACATTATCGCTGAGGACCCCTTACTGCAGTTTACTTATGCAGCCCTAAGAATCTCGTGATACATCCACCAGCAAGCTCCTTACCAGCTGTTGTCACATAAATGCCCATTAACATTGATACTGCACTTCTTCGAAGTGATGCCATCCTTAACCAGAGAGTGCTAAAGACAACCTTTGCCATGCAACATGCCTCAATTCATCATCATTACCCTTGGGTTTAACATTATCCACAGAACGTCCTTGAGATACCCTTTAAAATCTGGGACAGCCGTCGTATGTTAGAGGTTGATAATTTAGCAAAGATAACTTCAGCTTGTGTCTAACAGAAGCCTGCCCACCTAGCCAAAAGTTCGAATTGAGAGGCTTGGACATGACTCTGGGTGAATTGAGAAACTGCAAGTTAAAGCTGTACAGGAAGAACCCTTGTCTTCACCTTGCTGTCCATTTCCTGCCATAGTCAACTTCAACCAGCACACAGTGACATTGTTAACCAGTGGCCTCCACCACCGAGAGGGTAAAAGCTTTAATTGAATGGGAGCTTCCCTCAGAGATACATAAAATCCTCTGATCTCTGGAACAGCCAGTGCTTCATCACTTTGGAGCACTCATGTGCACCTGACTGCCTTCTGCATATCACTGAGGGTTAACTACAACACTTGTCTTGAAATCAGATCATTGCAAATTCATCAAATGTACCAATGAATGGACTTCAAACTTTTAAAGCATTGCGAATCTTTGGAATTCTCCACCCTGGAGTGTTGTGGAGTTTTTAGCAATAAAGACATTCTAACCTGGGATAGGAAGATTTATCTGAAGTGATGGGGGAGCAAGTAGGAAAGTGGAGGCGAAGCCCAAGATCAGCCATAATTGTAATGAAAAGTGAAGTAGATTTAATTGGCCATATAGTTTGCTCTTGCTCCTTCAGATCCAGCTGGTTACAATCACTGCAGAATGTCTGGATGGAGACAGCCATCCACTGCTGGCATGCATGGACACAAATTCACATGCAATTATCACTAAGAGATCCTTTACTGACTGCAGTTTCCAGTCACGGGTAAGGGTCTGCTTTTTTTGTTTAACCTGGTGTTTTTAGCTATTACTCTACAATGACAGACCTTCATATCCATTTCAGCAAAGGGTACAAGTTTCACTGAATAGACTGGAGCAGGCTGTTCATATTACCGATCATCATAGAGTACACAAGGAGTGGTATATTCATTTCAGAAAGTTTAGAATGTATTTACAAGGTGCATGAAAGTAACTGTTAATGTAGAGATAGGAAATGAGACCATTGTGATTCCTTCTATTGATTGAGGCACAGTGGTGCCTGCAGTTGTGAATACTGTTGTGTGGTGCTCTCCCGTGTTGCCTCGGGGTGGGGGGTGGTGGAAGCAGTGTGCTCATCTCTTGGGTCATACAGCATTGAGGAAGGTATATTCATGTAATCCATGAACCCGTCGAAGATGTACCTGAGACTGCAGGCTCAGCGTTTCTGCAGGAGAGTGCATCATCACTGGGCCATACAGCTAGATGTGGGCTCTGGCACAAGGTCTGGTAAAACTGTAAAAGAGTGACAGTGTAAAATATTGAACATAGAACATTACAGCACAATACTGGCCCTTCGGCCCTCGGTGTTGTGCCGCCCTGTTGTACTGATCTGAAGCCCATCTAACCTACACTATTCCATGTACGTCCATATGCTTATCCAATGACGACTTAAATGTACCTAAAGTTGGCGAATCTACTACCGTTGCAGGCAAAGCATACCATTCCCTTACTACTCTCTGAGTAAAGAAACTACCTCTGACATCTGTCCTATATCTTCCACCCCTCAATTTAAAGCTATGCCCCCTCGTGCTCACCATCACCATCCTAGGAAAAAGGGTCTCCCTATCCACCCTATCTAACCCTCTGATTATTTTATATGTTTCAATTAAGTCACCTCTCAACCTTCTTCTCTCAATATTGCTGGAACCTTCATTTTCATCTGCTGTCTCCACAACTCTAGGTTAGATTTCAAGGTTGCCACTTGGAACTGGCTCCAGGGCACAGCAGGAATCTTGTTCATCCACCATTGTACCACCAGCATGTTAGTGTTTTTGTGGATATACCACTTGTGATCAGTGCTCATAGTATGATCAGTCTGCTCCAGGCTACTGAGTGAGCCTTGTATCCTTTGCAGGATGTCATGCTGGTCATAGAATATCTACAGAAAGGGGCCATTTGAACCATCGATTCTGCACCAATTCCCTAAACAGCAACCCAGCCAGACCAGTCCCCTCCACCCTATCCCAGTAACCCTGCATTTAATGGCCAATCCAGCTAGCCTGCACATCCATATAGGAAGGATGTGGAAGCATTGGAAAGGGTGCAGAGGAGATTTACCATGACATTGCCTGGTATGGAGGGAAGGTCTTATGAGGAAAGGCTGAGGGACTTGAGGCTGTTTTCATTAGAGAGAAAAAGGTTAAGAGATGACTTACTAGAGACATACAAGATATCAGAGGATTGGATAGGGTGGATAGGGAGAGCCTTTTTACTCGGATGGTGATGGCTAGCACGAGGTGACATAGCTTTAAATTGAGGGGTGATAGATATAGGACAGGTGACAGAGGTAAGTTCTTTACTCAGAGAGTAGTAAGGGCATGGAATACCCTGCTGGCAACAGTAGTAGACTCGCCAACTTTAAGGGCATTTAAATGGTCATTGGATAAACATATGGAATAGTGTAGGTTAGATGGGCTTCTGATTGGTTTCACAGGTCGGCGCAACATCGAGGGCTGAAGGGCCTGTACTGTGCTGTAATGTTCTACATTCTACATCCCTGGACACTATGGGGAAATTTAGCATGTCCAATCCACCTAACCTGCACATCTTTGGGCAGTGGGTGGAAACTGGTGGAAAGCCATGCAGACATGGGGAGAATGCGCAAACTCTACACAGCCACTCATCCAAGGCTGGGATCGAACCCAGGTCCCAAGTGCTGTGAGGCAGCAGTGCTAACCACTGTGCCACCATGTCACTCTGATCTTGCGTCCACCCTGAGAAATGATAGATGTGTTTCTCCATGAAACTCTCCAACCATTCATGGATCAGGCTCAGGAGGAAGTGCATAGGTACTTAGCGTTGGTCTGCATGGCCGAAGACACCAGTAGTATACCAGAACTTCAGGGGAATCATGGAGCAGGGGTGATTGTGTTGGCCATTACAAAAAAAAGCTGCTGGGGAAACGGAAAGGTCTGAATGTGGATCAGTCACCCAGACCAAATGGACTGCACACCAGATTTCTGAAGGAGAGAGCTCAGGAGAATGTGGAGGCATTGGTGGTGATCTTCCAGGAATCACTGGAATTAGATAGAGTCCCAGAGGAGTAGAAATCGGATAATATAACATCCCTGTTGAAGAAAGGAGGGAGGCAGAAGACAAGAAATTATAGACCAGTTAGCCTGATCTTGATTGTTAGTAAGATAAATGATAGAGTTGATGATTAAGCACCAGATAGTGCAGTATTTGGAAGTGTGTGGTAAATAGGCCTATATTGGTACAGCCACATCATGGAGAGGTCATGCCTGAGAAATTTGTTAGAATTCTTTGAGGAAGTAATGAGCAAGTTAACCAACGGAAAACAATGGATGTGATCTATTTGACGTTCTAGAAAGCCTTTGACAAGATGCCACACAGGACCCTGTTAAACAAGGTATAAGCCTATGGTATCAGAGATATTAGGAGCTACAGATGCTGGAGAATCTGAGATAACAAGGTGTAGAACCGGATGAGCACAGCAGGCCAAGCAGCATCTTAGGAGCAGGAAAGCTAACGTTTCCGGCTAGACCCTTCATCAGAAATGGGGGAGGGGAAGGGGGATCTGAAATAAATAGGGAGAGAGGCAGAGGCGGATCGAAGATGGATAGAGAAGAAGATAGGTGAAGAGGGATTTCACAAGCTTCAAAATCTCCCCTCCCCCCACTGCATCCCAAAACCAGCCCAGCTCGTTTCCTCCTCTCTAACCTGTTCTTCCTCCCACCTATCCCTGCCTCCTACCTCAAGCCGCACCTCCATTTCCTACCTACTAACCTCATCCCATCCCCTTGACCTGTCCGTCCTCCCTGGACTGACCTATCTCCTCCCTACTTCCCCACCTACACTCACCTTTACTGGCTCCATCCCCACCTCTTTGACTTGTCTGTCTCCACTGCACCTATCTTCTCCTCTTTCCATCTTCGATCCACCTCCCCCTCTCTCCCTATTTATTTCCGATCCCCTTCCCCTCCCCGTTTCTGATGAAGGGTCTAGGCCCGAAATGTCAGCTTTTCTGATCCTCTGATGCTGCTTGGCCTCCTGTGTTCGTCCAGCTCTACACCTTGTTATCTCTCATAAGCCCATGGTGTTAGGGGCAAGGTATTGGCGTGGATAGTAGATTAGCTGACTGACAGAAGGCAGAGAATGGAAATAAAGGGGTCTTTTTGATGATGGAAGCCAGGGACTAGTGGTATTCCACAGCGTTTGTGTTAGGACCACAACTACTTACGTTATATATCAACGATCTAGAGTGTGGAGCAAGCTGAAGTGGCCTAATTCTCTTGGTCTAATAGTTATTTGAGTCCCTGAGAGATGTATGAGTCTATCACCACAATGGATTCATCCACTTGTATGGTATGAACACTCTCTGCTGAGATCCACATTGCTCATCACCCCCATTGTCATTGAATCCATGTACTGTGACATATCATTGAAGTCTGTGAATCAAATTCAAGACCACTTGGGCCATTCACACACCCTACCGAGGCCTTATCTAGCCTACCATTACATCTTTCATCAATCATTTGTGTGTTTTTATTTTCTGACCCTACTGTAAACCATCTCCCCTCCCTGAACAGTACACATTGTTGGTGGTCGATACTTTAGCTAGCCAAGCACTGCTCTGCTGACTTTGACCTTACACCCTGCACCTTCCTTTCTTCTGTAGATCATGCTTTCAATCACCTCTCCCAGTTCATTCTCCTGCTTGTTATTTAGGTTCTTTCTCTGTGAAATGTCTTCAGGTATTTTATGTAGTACAAGTGCTACATAAGTGCAATGGCAGTCTTGAGTACAAAATAAATTGTAAAAGTAACAACTTTTTACCTGTTATTTTCCATGAAGACCTGTTGATCATTTGTGAGGATGTATGTTTTCCTGAGGCATTATTCTTTTCCATTTTTAGCGCATGTGGTCAGCACTGGGAAACCCTCGAATGGCAAATGTGTTAGATGCTGAGTACAGCTTTCTACATCAGGAATACTTTAATTATAGTTTTCAAGGATTTTGTAACTAACCCAATTTCTCACTGTTACATTTCTCACTAAATAAATTTCTCACTATTAGTTATTTTGGGCTAATTATGAGTGAATGCCAACTTTGTACATTTTTTTTACTTTTCTCTGAAATTAGGTTGATCACTCAAAATGAATTCACTTAGTAGCACTTAAAATCGTCTAGCAATAGGCTTCAGCCTCAAGGATTTAAGCACTGTTCTCTGTAGTGAAAATGCCTCTTGTAGTTTTTTGAATGTGAATATTTTATGCTGCAGTACAAAGCTCATTGGCATTAAGCTGAATTTTTGAGTAACTGTTCCATCAAAGATTGGTTCTCTTTGAGCACTTTCCCATGAAAAAGACAATAGATGAACTTGGATTAGCTGCAAGTAGGTACTAACAAAGGTACTATTAGAGGTCTTAACTGTGGCTGATATCGCAGTGTATAAAAGTTGCATTGCGTGGAATTTTTTTTGACTGTAGGTCTCTGAGTTGAAGGGGAGTTTCCTGGGTGGCATAGTGGCTCAGTGGCTAGCACTGTTGCCTCACAGCACAGGGCCCATGTTAAATTCCATCCTTGGTTGACTTTCTGTGTGGAGTTTGCATATTCTCCACATGTCGGTGTGGGTTTCCTTTGGGTCTCACAGTCTGAAGATATACAGGTTAGTTTGATTGGCCATGCTAAACTACTCATAGTGTCCAGGGATGTGCAAGCTGGATGCAATCACCATGGAAAATGCAGGATTATATGGATGGGATGCACTTCAGAGGGGCAGTGTGGACTCAATGGGGTGGATGGTCTGTTTCAACACTGTGGAAATGTATTCTATAAGATTCATCATTTCTTAAATTGGACTCAGTTTTTTTTTCACTGCTCTCAGGGGATTCCTTGATCTGGTGAGGAGGGATGATTGAACAAGACAGACCACTTTGCCTTCTTTTCCATTTGTCTCTATAACTTGCCAACATCAACCCTCTAAATTTGTGTCATGGTGGTGATGAGAGAGTTTTACAAAATTGTGATCCAGTATTCCTAACAGCTTCAGCCTTTCCTCCCTCCACTGCCCAGTACTTAAGTGAGATGATTTTCACTAACTTCAGTTTCACTTCTTTACTGTTAGTGTTATTCCACCAGCCCAATAAGGAAGGAATCTTTAATCATAGAATGACACAGCACTGAAAGAGACCAATCAGCTTATTGAACGTGCGTCAATCCTTTGATAGAGCTATCCATCTGTGCCCTTTGATCTTTTATTATAACCTTATCATTTTCATTCCCTTCAATTATTTAACCAATTCACTTTTGATAATTACTGTTGTGGCACTACTTCATCTATAAAGTTGTGTTACAGTCGGAATCTGACCACATAAACTGTGGTACAGAGAAGCAATGAAGCTGGAAGGAAGAAGAGCAAAGCCTTGGCTCAAGAACATCCCCACCTGGTTCCTCAGGACATCTCTTGACCTGTCAACCTGAAGATCTACAGTTCTAAGTTTGACCTGCTGAGTCACAGAGAACAACTGTCATTACTGTTTCAGGCGGTTCACCTCAGATTGTTTGCCTCCCCACTGTAAAATCCATTCCTCTGTCCTTTCAAGTTCTGTTAGCATCCTTTGACTGACTATTTCTGAGATTCATATATTCTTCAAACTTTGAAATTGCACCCAAGTCCAGGTCATAGATATGTACCAAATGGAGCAATATGTCAATAACTGACACCTGGGGAGCACCATTGTATTCTTTCCTACAAACTGACAAACAAGCATTTCACACCACTTTATACCTCATCGCTGATTTTGTATAGATGCTGGCCATCGCACCTTAATACTGTGGACTTCCATATTAATCACAAAACTAATTCATGTTACTTTGTCAAACGTAGCTTGAAAGACTGTATACATCACATCAGAGGTTTAAAAGAGATTTATCAGGATGTTTCAGAGAAACGTCAGCCTACCTGCTCCTCTGATGCTGCTTGGCCTGCTGTGTTCATCCAGCTCTACATCTTGTTATCTCTTTTATCGGGATGTTGCCAGGTTTCAGTTTTAAGAATAGGCTGGATAGGCTGGGATTTTATTTATTGGAGCGTAGGAGGCTGAAGGGTAATGTTATAGAGGTTTATAAAATCATGAAGCGTATAGACAAGGTGAATGGCAGGTATCTTTTCCTTATGGTGGGGGATTTCGAGACAAGGGGGCATATTTTTAATGTGAGAGGAGAAAGATTTAAAAACAACATGGGGGGTATTTTTTCTCTTGCACAGAGTGTGGTTCATGTGCAGAATGAACTTCCAAAGGATGTGTTGGATGCTGGTGCAGTTACAACTTTTAAAAGACATTTCGATAAGTACATGAATAGGAAATGTTTGGAAGGATTTGGGCCAAATGCAGGCATGTGCGGCTCTTGGGATTATGGTTGACATGGACTGATTGAACTGAAAGGTCTGTTTCCATGCTGTATGACTCTATGACATCAATCTTAATCAATTCTTTGGATTATTTCAACAAAGAATGTGATATACCGTGTGTGACATAGCATGTATGACTCTCATTTGGTAATCTCTGGCCCGATAATCCGAAGTGCCTGTCTCATGTTCCGGGCACATGGATTTGATACCCATCATGGCAGATGGTGAAATTCGAATTCAATTAATAAATAAGAAAGGAAAAGTGAAATAACGGCTGAGAGATAAATATCCTGTCAACAAGTCACCCTTTATTTACAAGTGCACAATACGCTGGCTGTGGCATGCCAGCTAGGAGTCAATCCCTGAAGTGAGGAGATTCTCAACCTCCTTTTTTAAAAAGTATATTTTCTTACCTGGTCAGGGATATTACTACACAGCTCTGGAGCAGGTAGGACTTGAACCCAGTCCTCCTGGCTCAAAGTTAGGGTACTACCAGTGCACCACAAGAGTCCTAATCTGTTCATAGTCTTATGTCAGCCAGGACTCCCTGTTTGGCCCAGGTTAACAGCCCCAATCAAGGATCTCATTGAATAAGATTCACCTGGTTCCAATCACTACAAACAGCTAGCGTAATGACCAAAATTAATCTTTTCCTACATTGGACTCAGGTTTTTTCACTTCTCTCAGGAGATTCTTTGATTTTGGTAAGTGGAATGATCAAACAGGACCTATGTGTCAGACAAACTAGTCTTTGTTGATTGGCATTAGAAACCCATCTGTTTCATTGATGTACTGTAGGGAATGCAAGTTTGGCAAGCTCACTTGGTCTAACCTACATGTGACTTCAGACCCATGAAATGATTGACTTTAAAATGGTCCCTGAAATGGCCTAGCAAGCCCCTCAATTGTATTAAGCTGATCTGAGGCCAGTCAAAGGAATGAAATGGAATGGACCACGCAGCCTTGACCAGGACGCCATAATTGACAAACAGTACTTACAGCTTTGTGAACCCTGCAAAATCCTCTTCATTAATATCTGTGAGCTTGTGCCCAATTTGAGAAATCTGACCCATATACCAATCAAACAACAGTGGCATTGTCAATCTCATGGAATCGTACTTTACAGACAGTGTCTCAGACACCACCGTCACCATCACCAAGGGTGATGCAACAGTGGTATAGAGTCACAAGGGAGTTGCCCTGGGGGCCCTGAACATTCTTTCTGGACCCCCATGTAGTCTCTTCATATCTGGTAGTGCAAGGGTAAGAAAAATTGCAACTGATTACCACCTACACCCCTGCTCCCATTATTCCCTCACTTGGCTGATGAATCACTACTCCTCCATATTGAAAACGACTTTGGAGGATGTAGTGAGGATGATAACGGGACAGAATATGCTCTGGGTGCGGGGAACCTCATGCCCTTTTGTCAAAAATGGCGCTGTAACCACTGACCAAGCTGAGTTCTAAATGACATAACTACTAGACTGGATTTGTGGAGCTTGTGAGGGAGCCAATAAGCATGGAAAAACTTGTCCTCAGAAAAACATTCTATTCATTTGACCTCACTTAGAATTGCCCAGCATCTCAGATGTCAAACTTTGGCCAAATTAATCCATTCTGTGTTGTATCAAGAAAGCACTGAAGGCACAGAATACAGGGCCAAGGATAGTGACAACATTCCAATAGTTGAAGATATTTGCCCCCCAACATTCTGCACCTATAGCCAAGCTGTTGCAGTACAGATACAATACTGACATCTACTCGATATTGCGGAAAATTGCCAACTGTACACTGTCCGCAAGAAACAGGACAAATCCAAACCAGCCATTAACACTCCATTGGCCTAATCTCAATAATCAGTATGGTAATAGAAGGTATTGTCAAGTGTGCTTTCAAGGGGAATTTGCTTAAAAAAATAACCTACTTACTGATGCTCAATTTGGATTCCACTAGGGCCACAGACCCCATTATAGCCTTGTTCCAAACATGGACAAAAGAGCTGAATTCCACCATGAAGTGAGGGTGACTGCCCTTTATGTTAGGTAGCATTTGATCAAATTTGGCATCAAGGTGCCCTAACAATGTGAATCAGGGGATAGTTGCTACTCCATCTAATAACTTAAATATTTAAGCGCTTCACCATCAACACTCTGGCATCAGTATGCACCATCTATAAAGAAGCATTGCAGTAATTCACCAAATTTCCTGAAACATCACCTTTCTAGACATGTGACCTAGAATACCTAGAAGAGCCAGATGCCTTAGGAACACTGCCAACTGCAAGTAATCCTCCAGAATAATCAGTTTATCCAACCAACTACTTCCTTCACCAGTTCCACTCCTCCTACTGTGTTCATCCAGCTCCAGACTTTGTTATCTTGGATTCTCCAGCATCTGCAGTTCCCATTATCACTACCACTCCTCCTACAACCTTTCTTTCAGATCTAACAAGTCAATTAAATAAAGAAATCTGACCTTCTTTATTGAGAGTGCTAATTCAGTGCTATAAATTTGGTAGATGCAGATATTTTTGAGCTCCATGCCACATAAAACATTTAGAATATGTACTTGTTGGGGCTATAAATTGACCAAAATCAAGGGTCCAAAAGTCCCTGGAAGTATCCTCCCATTCTAACCAAAGCCCTGAAAAGGATTGGATCTTGAACCTGAAGTAAATAATACCATAAAAATGTACAGAACATTGAAAGCCTCTTGTATAAGAAATCCCATGGTAGGATTTTAAAACACATTGTTTTCCTGGTGTGCTGGTCAATATTTCACCACCAATATAGGAAAAGTGACAATGCTACAAAGTATATTTGATTATATTTGAAGTTTGTTGGAATATCCTGAGGGTTTGTTAAACTACAAATTAAATCCAAGTTACTTTGGTCTTCACCTCATGGCAGTGCGATGTATACAAAACTTGAGAAGGGACGAAATGAAATTTACATCTTTTACGCTTATGCTTCATCAGAAGGTATTTTCCACAGAGAAGGTAGCGTCGGTAATTGAAGGATTTCTTCCTTACTTTTCTTTCCCTATGATATTCCTCACCCGACTACAGAGTAAGAAAAAAAATCTGTTAAGGCAATGTTTTCTGTTGCAGTTATTGTACATTGTGACAAAGAAGAATGTTTATTTAATTTGTCTTCACACACAAACATACTGCGCGCATAATGTTTGCTACAGTAGCAACGTTAATTATATGTTAACAACACAGAGGATGTTATTTCACTCATCGTGCTGATAGTTTTAAATTTGTCGTTATTCTAATTCAAATTTTCTCTCTGTAACATTTGTAAGGTGTAGGAAACTGAAGCCAGAATCCTTAAAGAATGTAAAGATAGCAGGAAAGACCGAGGAATTAGGAGGGCTAAAAGGGGCCATGAAAGGATTAAGGAGCATCCTAACGCATTTTATACATATATAAAGAGCAAGAGGGTAGCTGGGGAAAGGATATGTTCACACAAGAACAAAGGTGGGAATTTATGCATGGAGCTGCTGGAAGTGGATGACGTCCTTAAAAAATATTTTGCTTCAGTGTTCATAAAGGAGAAGGACATGGTAGATGCTGAGCCTGGAGAGGGGTATGTTGATATTGTAGGGCATGTCAATATAAATAAAGGAGATGTTAGGTGTTTAGAAAAGTGTTATCCAGACAAATCCCTACGACCAAATGGGATCTATCCCAGAATGATGAGGGAGGAGGTTGAAGAAATTGCTGGGGCATTGTACGAAATCCTTGCATCATATTTAGTCACAGGAGATATCTCAGAGGACTTGAGAATAGTGGATGTTCTTCCTTTGTTTAGGAAGGGTAGCAAGACAATCTGGGAAATTAGAGGTCAATGAGCTTTATGTCAGTGGTAGGGAAATTATTGGAGAAGATTCTAAGGTGTAGGAATTACTCACATTTGGAGAATTATGGACTTTAGCAGTAGGCTGATAGCTTTGTGTAGGGAAGTCATGTCTCACTCGATTGTGTTTTATTGAGGAAGTGACAAAGATGATTGACAAGGGCAGGGTGGTATATGTTGTCAATGTGGACTTCAGCAAGGCCTTTGACAAAATCCCTCGTGGCAGGCTAAAGGTAAAATTGACAGCAGTGAGCTGGTAAGAATTGGCTTAGTTGTAGAAGGCAGAGAGTAGCAGCTGCAGGGTGTTTTGTTCTGACAGGGGATCTGTGACTAGTAGGATCAATGCTGGGACCTGGTGTTTGTAGTATCTATGCAAATGATTTGGAGAGGGTGTAGGTGGCCTGATCAGTAAGTTTGTGAGTGACACAAAGGCTGGGGAAGCTGCAGGTAGTGAGGAGGATTGCCAGAGGTTACAGCAGGATGTAGATAGGCTGGAGACTTGAGTGGAGAAATGGTAGGTGGAGTTTAATCCAGACAAATGCAAGGTGAGGCATTTTGGGAAATCTGTTGCATGAGGGAAATGTAAAGTAAATGCGAGATCCCTTAATGGCATCAGCATAGAGAGGGATCTAGTCGTATAGGCCAACACTTCCCTGGAAGTGACAACACAAGTGGGTGAAGAGGTCAAGAACGCAACGTAGTATGCTTGTCTTCGGGGCATAGAATATAAAGATTGGCAAGTCATGTTGCAGTTGTAGAGAGTTGTAGGTTTAAAGAAGATGTGAAAGGCACGATTTTTACACAGAGAGTGGAAGTTGCATGGAATGTCCTGCCGGAGGAGGTGGTGAAGGCAGGTACAATTGCAGCATTTAAGAGGCATCTTGACAAATGTATGAATAGGCAGGGAATAGAAAGGATATGGACAGTCTAGTGGAAAAGGTTTCTAATTTATATAAGTATTATGCATTGGCACAATCTTGGCGAACTGAAGGGTCTGTTCCTGTGCTGTATTGGCCTTTGTTCTTTCCTCCATATATTCCTATATTCTTCCTTTTTGTACACCTGTTGAGTGTTGTGAAATGTTTTTTGTCTGAGGAAAGAACTCTTGCTTTGCTCTTTGTTATTTTAATTAAAATCCTCAGGCCATGACCCCTAGTTAACCAACCACCAATCCATGGAAACTGTCACCTTGTTTTATATCCTCTGTAAAACATCTGCAACAATTTTATGACTTTGATTCATTAAATACTGAAGGTCCCCTACACAGTGCTTCTGAAAACAATCTGGAAAAGAATATGAATTTAATTGCTGTAGGATGTGTAGGTCTAGGCACTAAGTCTAACATGCTCAAAACCTGCAGTTTCATCTCTGTTATTAAATGGGCAGCATGCAATCTTTGATAATTTGAATAATTATATGTATGTTAATAGGTGACAGTATGTTTGGCTAATTTTTAGTAGTTTCAACTATAGATATTTCTAATCACCCTGTTCAGGAATGGTATGACATATCTTTGTAGAAAGTGAAACTTGAACCTTGAACATTGGACTTCTGGCCCAAAGGTAGGGCCACTACCACTGTTCCATAACAACTCTAAGTGTAGATATTATTAAACAAACTGCTCAGACTGTTATGATACCTGTTTGTAGCGGTTGGAACTTGAACCTAGACCTTATGGCCTCGAGGTAGGAATGCAACTTCTGTGCCACCTGGGCGCTGCAGATTTCAACAATAGACAGATAATGATGGTCAATAATATCAGGGCTTGAATACTAATACTTGCTGCCTTTGACTTGTTCATAGTTCTCAGTAGTCAGCACAGGATATGATGACATAAGGACTAATTAGTGCATGATATGTAACAGGGTAATTAAGTTAATTTCATTCTTATTATGAAATGTTTAAAATACTCTTAGCATATTGACTGGGATTCCCCTAGTGCTGGTGATTTGGATAGGGAGCAATTTGTTAGGTGTGTCTAGGAGGGTTTCTTAAAATTATGTGCGGATAGCCTGCCAAGGGAGGGGCCCTACTGGACCTGGTATTGAGAAATGGCAGATGGAGTTTAATCTGGACAAATGTGAGGTGATGCATTTTGGTAGATCAAATTCAGGTATGAATTGTACAATAAATCGCAGAACCCCTAGAAACATTGTCATACAGAGGGATCTGGGCATACAGATCCATAGATCCCTGAAAGTGACAACACAAATTGATAAGGTAGTCAAGAAATCATACAGCCAGCATGCCTTCATCAGCTGGGGCATTGAATATAAAAACTGGCAAGTTACACTATACAAAACTTTAGTTAGGCATATTTGGAATATTGCACGCAGTCTGGTTGTTCCACTACCAGAAGAACATAGATGCTTTAGAGATGGTACAGAGAAGGATTACCAGGATGTTGCCTATTCTGGAAGGTTTAGTTTTGTGGAGAGGTTGGATAAACTTGGATTGCTTTTGCTGGAAAGGCAGAGGCTGTTAGGGATGACCTGTTAGAAGTGAACAAAATTATGAGATGCATAGATAGGGTGGATAGTGAGATGCTTTTCCGTAAGGGTTGGAGAGGTCAACTACAAGAGGTACAGCTTCAAGGTGAGTGGGGGAAAACTGGGGGAGAACTGCCAGGGAAAATGTTTCACTCAGGGGGTGGTGAGTGCCTGAAACCGACTGCCAGTGGAAGTGGCAGAAGCAGGCATGTTAACAGCATCGAAAGCGTATCTTGATAGACGCATGAACGGGAGGTGAACAAGGGATAGAAACAGTGTAGGGGCAGTAGGTGGGTCTAGATAAGTATTAGGAATCAGTACAGGTTTGCTGGGTCAACGTTCCTGTTCTAGTGATATTGTATAACAACCAATAGGAACCAATAACAGATGCAAGCACGTGGTCTACTAATTCTTTCGCTTTACCAATTTCGCTTTACCTCATAACTATGCACCTGCAGCAGCCATCAAATGGCCCGTGCTTCTAAATCTCCTTTGAGGCTCATGTTTGCAAAATTCATCAGTGCACATTATTGCTGTATTATTATAGACACAGGGCACCAATGTCTCGGGGCATGTTTCATGGGCAGTAGTCACATGCATTGGCATCCAACATGTACTAGCATCGAAGAACCCTCACTGAATTGTCTAGAGGACACTTCTGCCATTCAGTGCTACACCTTGGACTGCAGCACAACTAAAATTATAATACTACGTGAAAGGCTCTGTGTGCTCAGGGACATATACCTTGCTCACGGACTGGACCAGGCTGCTTCTTTAGTCTCTTCATTTACTCTCAGAGAGATCACTTACTCACAGCCACCCTGCCCCACTTCGTTCACCTCAGTGATTGTAGTGAGGTCAGCCAGGTGAACCTCATGCAGTATGAGTTCCCTGATTGGTCCAGGTCAACAGCCCCAATCAGGGACCCCTGGCTGACAGATGAGAACAGAAGTGTCAGACACCCTGCTCATTCTGAGAGCTCAGTGTCAAGGACATTCCGCTTGTAAATAAAAGGGTGACTTGGTGACGGGGTATATCAGCCTCTGTGGAGTAATACAGAATCTGTGGATTCTGGGAGTTGGTCCCTGAATGGTGAGTGGTAAGTTGCAGCAGGAATTGGATATGAGGGATACCACTGGGAAGATTTTCTCCTTGACAACCCTATCCAATCGCCTGATGAAGTGCATGAGCTTTTCAGTTTTCTGTTTAGATGTGAACATTTTGTTCAGAATCACTTCTTCCATGTGACAATAGTATGGCTCTAAGAAGTGGATTTTGTCCATTTTTTTTTTGAAGAGAGTTATTAAGACACAGGCACCAAGCTATCGATTTGAATCCAACAGAGTAAACAGCTTGTGAGTCCTTGGTTTTACATAAAGTTGGAACAATAGAAGCAGCCTGAATGGATGGGGCAAACTCTCACAGAAGCAGGATTTTTCATTTTAGTCTTCCAGTGATAGTTGTTGGGGTTATGAAGCTGGGTTTGGAAGCTGCAGTACATCTCTCCCTGCTACTCTCTCTATCTGAATTTACCCATTATGTATTTTTCCTCTTGGATGGGAGAATTACATGTCAGACAATCTATTTTACTGAATTTGCCTTTGCCAATTTGCCTTTATATGATGTTACTGTATTGGAAGAGTTACTGTTTAGTAAATAATCTATTATTCCATTAAATTTTCCAGTAGAGTTGTTATTCTAATTTCTTCAATATATTTTACTTATAGTGTACAAATAAAGTATGTTTCGCTTCAAGACTGATTGTTTGACCAATCAAATTGCATCCAGAATGCAATCCCCAACACTTGCCTTTAAAATAAGAAAAAAATTAGGGTCTAAGCTCTCTTCTTACTAGATTTTGAGGGAATTTGATTTGGTCCATTGCATCTGGACTGCATTCTTTAAAACCTCTTCAGCAAAGCTGCAATATAGTTGTCAATTAAGGTGCGAAATAGATGTGATAAACAGGTTCAAAATGTTAATTGTGTAATGCACAGTTGCAGTCAAAGCCTGAAGATCTTGAAATATCCTAGGGAGCTTTAAAAGATGGTTCACATATGTATTTAGAAGATGAGAATAGATGCTTCAGAAATATTAACTTATTTTGATCAAATACAAGTTTTGCAAGAGATAATGGGAACTGCAGATGCTAGAGAATCCGAGATAACAAATTATGGAGCTGGATGAACACAGCAGGCCAAGCGGCATCTTAGGACCACAAAAGCTGACGTTTTGGGCCTAGACCCTTCATCAGAATGAAAATCAGATTGAAAATCAAATTATAAAGGTTACTATGGCATTTACTACTTGTTGACCATTTCCGTTGGAAAGGATTTAATGCACGATGAGCCAAGCCATTCTTAGAAATAGGGGAAGAAGGAGAAAATCTTGCCCTTGTCTTCTATAAATTTTCTTCCTCTTAATTGTGATATTAGTGTACAACAGGTTCACCATATTTTTCCTCCATCGAAGGGGCTTACTAGGCCAAGGGCCTGTGCTGACCTGGATAACAGCTAGCTATTAGTCCCATTCCTTAGCTTGGTGCAAACTGCCTTGCAGATACACCTTAATTAAGTAGAGGTCTGATTTCCTTTTGAAAGTTACCAATGAATCTGTTTCCATCATATTTTCCAGCAATGCATTCCAGATCATTATAACTCACTGTGTAATAAAAATTTTCCTTGTCACCCTTCCAACAGCATATCAGTTATTTGTCAATTATTTTAACTCTGTATCTATTGGTTACCAACTTTTTTTGCCACTGTAAGCATTTCCACCCTGATTCTCCTGTCAAATCTCCTGACAATTTTTAATGTCTTCATTTAATTTCCCTTTAAAACATCTCTCTTCTAGGGAGTGCAATTCCAGTTCTAACCCTTCAATACTGGTAAAATTCTAATTGATCTTGTCTGAACTTTATCTATCACCTTTATATTCTTTCTAAAGTGTGGTGGCCAGACTTGGACTCAGGTTAAATCTTAGTTAAAATACTATCATGGAATTAGCAGCTGCTTACAGATGATACAGATAAATAATACTCAATCTGCCCTAATGTGTTAATATTGAAACAGATGCAATGAATATAAATGTTTCACCTTTAATATTTTTTCTGATATGTGCAATTTGATCAAAACTCAGTTTCATCTGGCTTGTTTCTGACACGTAATCATCTTTAAGGAGCCATAGGCAGAGATATTTTTATCTGCAAGGCAATGAGAAATTACCTGTTTACACTTGGGAACTTGATTGACGTAGCCTGTTGTGCTCAGTGTAGAATACAAAGCTTTGCTGTCCACATCTACGTGTCTTGTGCATTATGTTTCCTGTTAAGCCTTATGAAACAACATACTGTACAAACAAAAAATGAAGCTTTATACAGTGGTTTGTGTTCAAAACATTTATAAGGCATTGAATGGGAAGGAGTGCTGAATGCTATTTTCTTCATGTCATTTGCTTATGACATGAAGTGTCTAGAATAATTTATGTTACTGCATTGCGTATTGTTTTTAAGATTTATCAAGAATTCCTCCATTCAGAAGGTGCATTTTAAACACTTCTATTCACAAAATGCAGCAAATGTCTAATTAGTATTACACATTGTGCAAGATTGATTTAACAAAATAATTTCACACCAGCACACAGCGATGTTATTAAGACTGTAAATAAAAATAATGAGACTACTTTGAAAGATTCAGTAACTGGCATATGTTTCAGGTAGTTTGATGGAGTTAGAAATCTCCTCATTTCCAATGTAGCTTTGTGGGTGTAAACATGCTATAGGGAGACCAGGGTAACCAGCACTTAGACAGTGTTCAGTGTGTTTGTGATCAGGCAACTGCAGTATTTTGAGCACTGCAGATTACCTGGAAGCATTTCAAAAATACAGCCTCCACTCTGACGCTATACTGTGCACCTAGAGATTTAACTGCTGACGGGGTAATTCATTTTTTATTATGAACATAGAACTGCAGAACTGACATTTAATTTGGCTTTTGTTAATTTCGCATTTCCAAAAAGTGATTATGCTTTTGTTTACTCATGCACATTTTGATTGGTGATTAGCATGTCTATAGGAGAGGACCGAATGTGGCATTCGACAATTATGCAGGTACTTTTGTATAATGTGGCTTTTTAAAATTTGGCTACTGCTCTTTTTTATGCAAACAATTTACTATTAGAGAATTCAGAGGTTTTAGGAAACCTAATTATCATCCTGGGTCATACCTGCATGAGATTAAAATTATCTTGATCAAAAATGAAACAACATCAAGAAATTTGCTTTCAAAACATCTATGCCCCATTATCCTGGGTGCCCCGTGAATGACACCCTTGAAATCTAACTTTCTTGAACAGTGAAACACAACCTGGAGCTCTTAGATATTCTTCATAAACTTGACTATGCTGTCTTGTGCAAAACAATTCCAGCCTATCCTATGCATCCCTTACCCTCATTCCTTGCCCACGCCCTCTTCAATGCCTAAGCAAATGGACCTAATCTAAATTTGTTTTTGTATATCTTTGCCTTTTTACTACATGTATACTCTGGACAATTAGAAGATCCCCCGCCCTTGTCATTGTGTAGCAGTCTCAAACAAGTTGAAGAGTGTCTATTACTGATGTGGGAAATTAAAGGGTCAGATTGGTGAAGAGTTTTCTTTTGAGGCTGGGATGAAAATTCATTTTGACCTGTGTCCAATGCAGGATACAAGAGAGGCTTATTGCAAATGTCGGTTAATAATGTCATCCTTTACAGCAGGAATAAGCAATATCAGACGGGAGCACTTCAACTCAACTTCTGTCAAATTTATCACAAGACTGTATTGGGCTAAGCACTACACCTGCAACAAATCCACACACGTTAGTTATCGGTCATTAAGTATATTTGAGACTGAGGTAGACAGTTTTTTAAACCGTAAGGGAATCAAGAATTGCAGGCAAAAGGATGGAAAGTGGAGTTGAAGATTATAAGATCAGTGAATGGCAGACCGGACACGAAGGGCTGAATGGCCTACTTCTGCTCTGACATCTTATGGTTAATTAGAAGCAAAATATTACTGTTTCCAATGATCCAAAATAAAAACAGAAAGTGCTGGAGAAATCCAGCAGATCAGGCTGCATCCTGGAGAGAAGAATAGTTGCTATTTTGAGTCCAATGACTGTGCTGTCTTCACAGATGCTGCAAGATTTTAAAACATTTTCCACACCTTTGTTTTTATTTATGCACAACTTTAGATTGAAAGTCATGTATGTAACTAGTCAAGAATCTTGTGGGTGTGATGACAATAATCAGAATGGCACCAATATTTTAAAATATATCTCAGGTTATGATATAGATGCTGAAATTAATGACCTTCATAAGGGATGTGCATAGAACAAAGAGCAGTACAGCACAGCAATAAACCCTTCAGCCCACCAAACCTGCACCAACACATGACATCTTTCTAGATTAAAAACCTTTTGCCTGTACATAGTCATTATCCCTTTATTTGTTGACCATTCATGTATCTGTCAAGACGCCTCTTAACGATTGCTAATTTACCTGCTTCTACCACCTCAGCTGGCTGCACATTCCAGGCACCTACCACCCTCTGTATAAAAAAACCTACATTTCACATCTCCATTAAACTTATAGGGATGGCAAAACATTTCTGAAGAAGCGTCTAGGCCCGAAACGTCAGCCTTCCTCCTCCTCTGATGCTGCTTGGCCTGCTGTGTTCATCCAGCTCTACACCTTGCTGTCTCAGATTCTCCAGCATCTGCACTTCCTACTATCTCCATTAAACTTATCCCCTTTCATCTTAAACCCATATTCCCTAGTAATTGACATTTCTACCCTGGGAGAAAGTACCTGACTATACATTGTATCCATGCCTTTCATAATTTTGTAAACTTCTGTTAGGTCGTCCTCCATCTTTTGACATTCAAGTGAAAACAAACCAAGTTTGCCCAATCTCCCCCATAGCTAATACCCTCCAGAACAGACAACATCCTGGTGAACCTTTTCTGTACTTCCTGCAAAGTCTCCACATCCTTCTGGTAGTGTGGCAACTAGAAATGTGTGCAGTATTCCATATGTGACCTAACTAAAGTTATATACAGCTATAACGTGACTTGCCAGTTTTTATACTCTGAAATTTTTATGCCCCAATGGAGGCAAGCATGCCATATGCTTTCTTGACCACTTCATCCACTTGTATTGTTACTTTCAAGGAACTGTGGACTGTCTGTATGTTAATGCTTCTAAGGATTCTATCATTTACAGTATACTTCGCTCCTGCATGAGGCCTTCCAAAATGCATCACCTTGCATTTGTCCAGATAAAATTCCATCTCCCATTTCTCTTCCCAAGTCCCCAGCCTTTCTATATCCTGCTGTATCTTCTGACAATTCTCTTCAGCATCTGAAGCTCCCTGAATCTTTGTGACATTTGCAAACTTACTAACCAGACTACATAAATTTTCCTCCAAATTGTTTCTATAAATTTCAAAAAAACAGGGGACCCAGCATTGCTCCCTGACCACTGATCACAGATCTGGAGTCTGTGAAGCAGCCTTCCACCACTACACTCTATCTTCTTTGACTCAGCCTGTTCTGTATCCATCTAACCAGCTCACTTCAGATCCCATTTGACCCCATCTTTGTATCAGCCTGCCATGTGGGAACTTGTCAAAGACCTTGCTAAAGTCCAAGTTGACAGCATCTACCACCCTACCTGCATCAATCAGCTTTGTCACTTCCCCAAAAAATTCAATCAAGTTTGGGAGACACACACAACTTCCCCTGCACAAAGCCATGCTGCCTTTCACTAATTAATTCATATTTTTCTAAATGTGAGTAATTTAAGACATTTTGTAAAATCATGGATGCTGTGTGGATGTAATAAAGTATTTTAATACAATGTTTTTTTAACTGTTCAATCAGCCTCAGCAGTGAATGTGGATTTGTATGGTTTTCAGAATTAGATAAGAAATATGATGCTTGAAGACCTTTGTTTTTCAGAAATTTTAAAATGTGGATTTCTTTCTCTCTCTTCTTCCAGCAAGGGAAACCTTTTGTGTTTGACAAGGTGTTTTCTCCGAACACAACCCAGGAACAAGTTTACAATGCGTGTGCCAAGCAGATTGTTAAAGGTAGATTTTACAGATTGTTGCTTCCAATGCACTGAAACAAAGCCAATTTGTGGAGTACAGCGAGGGAATACTTATGAATATTGCACAAAGTCATTGGTTCCAATAAATATTCTAAGCAACTTTTGAAAAGAAAGACAAAATGTCAAAGGATGTGGGACAGCCTTGATAAGAGATGGGCAGATTTTTAATTAGTAATGGGATAATGGGTTGTGAAGAGCAGGCAGGAAAAGTGGAGTTGAGGCCAAGATGAGATCAGCTATGATCACAATAAATGGCACAGCAGATTTTAGGGGCTGAATTGCCTACTCCTGCTCCTAGCCTTTAAAATAAAGGGTGACATAAGGACAAAAGTGAGAAGGTATCTTTACTTAGAAGAGCAGAAAGTAGAATCTGTTTGGATGGGGATGAGAACTAACCAAGGGGCAGTGAATACTCATGGGTGTGATGCAGGTATTCTAATTGCTGCTATATTGTTGGACAGAATATTAATGAAGAATTAAGAACATTATTATGGAAAGAAGATACAAAAAAAGATTTCATCTCCCATTCCTCAGGATAAATGCAAGAATGCCAGGTTTCAGAGAGAGCAAGAATTGTACTGCGTGAGAAAAGGGTGTTGTTTGCTCGGTAATTCCACACTGCTTGAGGCATTGCCATTAGAGAATACACCAGGATATTCTTCCCCCATGCTATTGTCTAATTGAAAAACGATGCAGTGTCTGAACATATTCTTTCCATTTGCTGAGGACTGGGCCCTGTGCATGATTATATTCAGTTCTAGCAAGCATAAAATCTGAAAGTTAAGTGTTGAACTTTATAAGTTTACGGACATGAGAGACAGGGATATTAGATTAAAAAGTATGACCAGTGAGCAAAGGGAATGCTTCACAATTCTTAATATAAGTACTTTGCTGAAGAAATTTTAAAAATCCCTTGGGAAAACTGATGTAATCATGGATAATTAAAAAGGCTAAAAATTGTGTTAGATTTAAGGGAAAGGCTTATTACTTTGAGAAATGCAAATGTAAGCCTGAGGACTGAAATAGGTTTTGATACCAGTAAAGAGGAAGAAACTAGAATGTGAAGAATCAAAAACTTAAAACAGATTGAAAGAACCCTCTAAAAAGGAAAGAGTAATGAAAATAGTTGTTACTCATTTAGAAGCTGGATAGAGGTTATAATGTAGAATAAGGAAATGGCAGAGATGCAAAGCAAATAAACAGACCAGAAATAGTGGGGATCTGAGGTTATAATGAGAACAAGGAAGTAATTAATGACAGTTTAAAAGAAACATTCCAGGAAACATAAATGGAATGGAAAATTGGTAAATCCCCTCATCCTGATGGGCTACATCCTACTGTGTTAAAAGAGACAGTAAGAACTGCCGATGGTGGAGTCAGAGATAACACAGTGTGGAGCTGGAGGAACACAGCAGACCAGGCAGCATCAGAGAAACAGAAAAGCTGACGTTTCGGGTTGGGATCCTTCTGCAGAAATGTTCTGAACCTATTCTGAACATAACCTGCAACGTGATACTTATTAAGTAATGACATTTATTATACATAGGAAGGTGTTGTTTTAACAATCTTTGAAATGCAATTTGGTACTCAAAGATGATTTGAACATTTCTGAAAAAGGGTCCTGACCTGAAATGTCAGATTTCCTGCTCCTCTGATGCTGCCTGGCCTGCTCTGTTCCTTCAGCTCCACACTGTGTTATATCTGCTGTGTTAAAAAATGTTTATGCATGGATAGTGGTTATTCTGGTTGTGATTTTCTGAACTTATCTAGATTTGGGAAACAACAGAGAGGAGGATATCAAATCTAACATCCCTAAGGAAAGAAACGAGTCAGGGAAATATAGATCTGTTAGCCTAACATCAATTTTGGGAAAATTATGGAATCTGTTATTGAAGAAGTAACAATGTGACTTACAAAATCACCACGATTAGGCAGAGTCATCATGAACGTTTCATAAATTTCATGGTTTCATGAATGAAAAATCACGTTTGATAATTTTCCGGGATCTTTTTGAGGAGGTCACTAGCAAGATAGATAGATAAAGGGGTGCTTGTAGATTTTGATTTTTGCCAAAAACGTTCAGTGATTTGCTGGAAGAATAGCACCTCGTTTTCCACTCTGGCACTTTACCGGCCTTCTGGACTTAATATTTATTGAGTTCAACAATGTCAGACCATGAACTCCGATCTCCATTTGATATCACCCATCCTGCCTTCTTCTCATGATTTTGCTCACTGTAAGATTGACCTTTCTTCTGCTATTAACATCCATTACCATTCTCTTTGCCTTTTATCCTCTGTTCTCATGTGAGTCACAAATATAATTTCATTCGCTGCTTCTGATAATTAGCTATTGAATGATGTTGAAGGAATTGTTTCCTCTTATGTTCTTCAAGAAAAGTTGTATTTAGTTTGGCAATGATTGGCTGCTATTCAAATAAATTTAATGATCTATAAATGTGCCTCACATTCAGATAAATATTTCACAATGAAAAAATTAAATTTTTAAAGTTTGAAGCAAGACTTGTAGCATCTTGTCATGTATCTTAGATGTCCCAAAGTACATAACCTCCAACACAATACTAATGAAATGATGATATTTATTATACGTAAGAAGATGATGTTTCAGCAATCTTTGAAATGCATTTAGTACTCAAAGATGATTTGAACAAACATGTCAACCATTATACTTATATTTTTGCACATTCGATCATACTAATATGTCATTCTTTTTCAGATGTGCTTGATGGTTACAATGGAACTATTTTTGCTTATGGTCAAACATCCTCTGGAAAAACACACACTATGGAGGTAAATAGATGATTTGTAGTTCATGTGTGTTTCCAAAAGCGGAAAATATCCACTTTGGGAAATGGGTGTGGAATAGTGGCTCAGTGGTTAGCACTGCTGCCTCACAGCACCAAGGACCCGGGTTCAGTTCCACTCTGGGGCAACTGTCTGTGTGGAGTTTGCACATTCTCCCTGTGTCTGCATGGGTTTCCTCCAGATGTTCCAGTTTCCTTCCACAGCCCAAAGATATGCAGTCTAGGTGGATTGGCCATGCTAAATTTCCCATAGTGTTCAGGGATGCGTAGCTTGCATGGGTTATAGGGGGATGCGCCTGTTTCCAGACTGTAGGGATTCTACAATGAAATATTTTTGCGACAATAACTAAAATTGAAAGTGAACAAAACTAATCAAATTCTCACCTTTTCCTCCTATTCACACAAGTGTTATCTGGTTAACCACTTATCACATTTACTGATTTTTTCCCATTACTTGTACAGCATATATTTGTAACATGAAAGAAATGGAAGGATATCAACATGTGAGCATAGATTGCGTAGTTTTATTATTCCTGTTGATTCACACTTTCATGAAATATATATTTTAGTTCTCCCTTCAAAAGGAAACACAAATAACACCCTTAAATGTACAGGAACTCAAAATCAAATGGGAAGGAGGAATTGATATTTGGAAATTCACAAGATTAAATGCAGATAAATCCTCATGGCCCGATAACCTTCATTCCAGAGTTCTTATGGAATTAGCCCTAGACATAACAGATGAGCTTGTGGTTACCTTCAAATTCTATAGACTCTGGTACAGCACCCATGGATTGGAGGATAGCTAATGTGACCGGTTAGCTTTCCATTGGTTGTGGGAAGCATGCTAGTGTCTGTTTATAAATGATGTAATAGCAGAGCATTTGGAAGATAGTGAAATGATTGGACAGAGTTAAAATGGATTTATGAAGGAAAAATCATGCTTGCCAAATCTGCTGAAAATTTCCAAGGATGTAACAAGTAGAGTTGATAAGGGAGAGCCAGTGGGTGTAGTTTCTTGGATTTTCAGATGGCTTTCGATATGTTCCAAAGTAAGAGATCAAACGTACAAAATTGAAGCACTGGGGGTCATGTCCTGAAATAGATTGAGAACTGATGGGCTGACAGAAAACAAAACATAGGTATGAATGGGTCTTTTTCCATGTGGCAGGCAGTGATAAATGAGGTACCGCAGGAATTGGTGTTTTGACCCCAGCTATTCACAACATACATAAATGATTTAGATGAGATAACTATGTATCATATCTTCGAGTTTGTAGGTGACACCAAGCTGAGAGGGAGGGTATGCTATGCGGAGGATGCATAGAAACTTCAGTGAGATGTAGATATTTTAAGGAAGATAAATGTGAGGTTATCCACATTGTTAGTAAAAACAGGCAGGCAGATTGTTATCTAAATGGGGATAGATTGCAAAAGAGGCAGGTTCATTGAGACCTTGGTGTCCTTGCACACCAGTCAATGAAAGTAAATGTTAAACAGGCAGTGAAGAAGGCAAATGGTATGTCGGCCTTCATAATAAGAGGGATTGAGTACAGGAATGGAGATGTCCTGCAGCAACAATAGAGGGTGTTGATTCGACTACACTGGGAATATTGTGCGCAGCTTTGGCCTCCTTACCTGGGGAGGGATATTCTGGCTGTTGAGGGAGTGTAAAGAAAGTTCACCAAGCCGAGTCCTGGGACAGAAGGACACATGAGGAGAAACTGGATCGGTTAGGATTATATTCACTGGAGTTTGGAAGAAGGTGAGGGGGGTGTGGGCGTGGATGTGGCTTCACAGAATCCTATAAAATTGTAACAGATTAGACAGAATAGATGCGGGATGAATGTTCTTGGTGACCAGGGAGCACTGAATCAGGGATCACAGTCTAATGACAAGATGTAGGCCTTTTAGGACAGAGATGAGGAGAAATTCCTTCACCCAGACAGTGATGAGACTGTCGAATTCTCTGCCACAGGAATCTGTTGAGGCCAAACATTAGAAACTTTAAAGAAAAATGTAGATGTAGTTCTTGGGACTAAAGGAATCAAAGGATCTGGAAAACAGCAGGAACAGGGTGATCAGCCATGATCACATTGAATGCTGGAGTAGTCTCAAAGAGCTGAACTGTCTCATCCTGCTCCAATATTATCTGTTACTATTTTATTCAATGTAACTTTATTTTGAATTGCCTCATACTTAAGATAATCTGACAGTTGTGTCTCTCTACATTGGACTGCATTACATCTTGTTACCATTTATTTATATTTGATCATCATAATCTAATCTTTAATTTTTCTTTTTGGATATCCTCCAGTTATTGTTATCTTTTGACAAAATGGCCGATTTTGTCTGGTTAGTTATTGTAGCAACTTAAATTTCTCAGACAAAATCCAAATCTGTATTTGAAAGTTTTTATCCTTTTAAACAAGGCCATGATACCAGTCACAAAAACAGTTCTGAGGATGGGTCACTGGACCCAAAATATTAACTCTGATTTTCTCTTCACAGATGCTGCCAGACCTGATGAGCTTTTCCAGCAGCTTCTGTTTTTGTTCCTGATTTACAGCATCCGCAGTTCTTTTCGTTTTTATTTAATATAATGCCAGTCAGTTCACCTAGAGTTTATGGTTTATAACTTGAGCTGCCATCTTTTCAATAGCACATCATTTACAACAGAAACATGGCTAGGGTTGGGAAATCAGCCACATCCAGACCGTCTCTCCTTAGAGGGCTGTTTTTGGACTCCAATGCCCTCTGTCATCCATTTTCAAACTTAATTACATTTTGACATTTATTTCATTGTGAGAATTTTTTTAAAAATTCTTCTATGCATGACAGTTTGAAACTAGAATTTATTTAAAACGAACTGTGTCCCTCTTGACCCTTTTCATAAACTCATAGATGGAATCGAGCAGATGGCATGGCTGTTATTTTACAGCTTGGTATTAATTAAATTGTGAATTGCCATAGCACTTAAGGGAATGTGAGGTTCAGGAAATAATTCTTTGAACCAATTTTCCAATGGTCTTCTTGATGCTAATATTATTAATTAATCTCCATGCCTAGTTTAAATATGATGCATTAGAATGAGTATATGAGTTAGAATGAAGGGAATGTTAAACTCCTTCAGAATGAAAGTGAAGCTTATCAAAGAATATCTGCTTTCAGTGACTGCAGATGCTGGTTTAGATTTTGATGGGCAATGTGACACGATTTATGTTTCAGGTGAAATCTGAAGGGATGAATCATTTGGATTGATGATTTCAGAATATTCGGACTTAATTTGTGCTGCACCCCAAGCTGTGGTGTGACAAAGCAATGTTTGTTGTTGTTTGTTTTTGTTATTAAGCATGCTGTCAACCTGAAGGCAATTGATTTTTTTTCTAGGGTGATACATTAGCATTCATTGATTCAACAGACACTGTGTGATGTGCTATTAAACCACGTTGATGAGTGCATTGGCCCTTATGCAATTCGTTAAATGTTTTCAGGCGAGAATCTGGTAGGACCTAAACAATTGACCATAATATGTCGCTAGTATATGAAGAGAAAGAGCTAATGTTCCATCTTCCAGTGCTATTTGATGGAGCTAATGTGGAATAATAATCAAAGCCATTATCCCAGTGTGTAAGTTTTTTGGACAAATGTTAGAATGTATTTTAAAAGAGATGGCAATAATATTCTTTGAAGTAATATTGGACGCCATCTCCTAGCGTCAGAGTCATACAACATGTAAACAACTTATCCTTAATGACACAAGTTTCTCATAGTAAACGAGTCCCATTTGCCTGCGGTTGACCCATATCCCTCTAAATCTTTCCTATTCACGTACCTGTCCAATGACATTTTAAGTGTTGTAACCATACCTACATCCACCACATCCTCAGGCAGTTCATTCTCATACGAACCACCCTCTGTGTGAAAAAGTTGCCTCTCAGATCTCTTTTATGTCTTTCTCCTCTCACCTTAAAAATATGCCCTCTTGTTTTGAACTCCAGTACCCTAGGGAAAAGACCATGCTATTCATCTTAGTGATGCCCCTTGTGATTTTATAAGCCTTTATAATGTTTCCCCTCAACCTCCTGCATTTCAGTGAAAAAAATCCAGGCTTTCCTTATCACTGAAATCTTCCGGTCCCGTAACATCCATCATTAGAATGATATTAACATGAGATTGCTAACTTTGACAACAAAGATATTTAAGCAGATTTTTTGCCCTCTCTCTCCCAGCCTAGTGCTATAAAGTGACACTGCACCATTTATATGGCACAAGGGCAGCACATTGCAAAGCAATACCCAGTGAGGAGCAGGGAAAATGGATGCAGTTGCAGACCATTTGAGCCTCGGCTGTGACAGTTGCTGATGTAAAGTCTTGGGTGAACCAAAGGTTGCTAAATGGTTATATTCAAGCTCTGTCTGCTCTTCAAGCAACCGCCTGCCTCCCCCACTTCCAAAACCACAAACCCCAACAGTCCCCAGTCCAATGTTCTTCAGCTGCCTCAAATGGATAGGCGCATGAGGCAGAAGCCCAAAATGTTCCTGCTATCCTCATTATCGTAGTCTCACCTGCATCTAGAATATCCATTGTGCCACATCTTGTGAATCGTAGTGTAAAACAAAGGTTAAGAAAGCTGCATTACTTCCATTTTTGGAATAGAAAGGACTTAATAGAATATGTATGAAGGAAATTGATAAACCTGGAGCAGATATACTTGGCACACATAAAATGTTTGAAAAGAAGATATGATAAATCAATCATTTAAGAGCAAAATTAAACTAATTCAAAACCAGGTAATATGCAATTGGTTGCTAAGAAAGCAATTAGTTAATTCATTTAAATGGAGTCAAAGCATTGCAATAAGAATAAGGACTAAAAAAAGCAAATGCATGTGTTTTTGTAAAGCACTGATTTGCCCTTAAGAAGCATCTTGTGTGCAGCCCTGGGCACCACTCTTTAAGAAGGATATGAAGGTTGCCAACGTTGTCCCATTATTTGAAAAAAAAAGGTGGAGAATGGATAGACCAGGAAATTACAGGTCAAACATCCTAAGGAAAGTTATTACAAAGAATTCTAAGAACAGAATGTATCTGCACTTGGAGAGACATGGAACAATCAGGGATGGTCAGCATATATTTCCTAAATGCAGGTTGTGTTTGATAAATTTGTATTTTTTGAGGAGGTCGTGGTGATTGTAATGACGTCAACCAGGTGGACCTCATAGAATATGAGTTCCTTGTTTGGGGCTGTTAATCTGGTCCAAACCGGGAGCTCCAGCTGACAGATAAAAAGAGTCATTCTGACGGTCTGAAAGCTGGCTGTGAGGGAGCTGGAACAGTGTTAAGGACTTATCACATATAAATAAAGGGCGACTTGGTAACGGGATACTGGCCTCTGTAGAGTTATTTCAAAGGTGACCAGGATAATGCATTTAATATGGCCTACATGGACTTTAGCAAGACTTTAGCAGGCAGCCTGGTCAAGAAAGTAAGAGCTTATGGGATCAAAGGCAGAGTGGTGGGTTGGAGCCAAACTTGGTGGAGAATCAGGAAGGTGAGTGTGATGGTAGTGGGATGTTTCTTTGAGTGAAAGTCTGTTTCCACTGGGGTTCTGTTTTCAATGGCATTGCACTAGGCTGGATGCTAGGGTCCTTGCTATTTGGAGTGTACTTGGGCTTAAATGAAGGAGAAATGGTGAAGAAGTTTGTGGGTGATATGAAGATTTATAGAATAGTAAATAGTAAGAGTGAGAGCTGTAAGCAGGAGATTAATTAGATGGGCAGAGCTGTGGCAAATAAAATTCAAGCTGGAAACATGTAAACTTACACATTTGAGAAGGGTGATAAATGCAAGGAACTACGCTGTGAATGATAAGACCCTGGAAAGTGCTGAGCAAACGCCAAAAAACATAGAACAGTACAGCACACAAACAGGCTCTGCAACCCAACAAGACTGTGCTGACATATGATGTCTTTCCAAACTAAAACATCTTGCCTCTCAGATCAGAGAGATCATGGTGTGTATATCCTCAGATCCTTTAACATATTATGGCAGGTAGATAATTTGGTTAAGAAAGCAGATGATGTACTTAGCTTTATTAATCAGGGCATAGAATACAAGGCAGGGAGGTTATGCTGGAATTGTTTAAAGTGCTGGTTATGCCACAACTCAAGTACCCCCTGCAGTTCTGGGCAGCATATTATTAGAAAGAACATGATTACATTCAAGAGAGTGTAGAGAAGAATAACAAGAAGGCTGGAAAGTTTTAGGTGTGAGGAAAGGAAAGGTTGTTGGTGTTTTCCTCAGAGCTTGAGATGTGTATAAGATTACGAGGTGTACAGTTAGGGTGGTTAGGAAGGTGTTTTATTCCTATTACAGAGGGGTCAATAACCAAGTGGAATAGAATTAAGGTAGAAGGCTAAGAGGAGAATTGCAACGAAACATTTCATCCAGAGGGTGGTGGGAGTCTGCAACTCACTCCGTGAAAGGGTGGTTGAATTAGAGGTTCTTGTAATACTTGCAGTATTTCGATATTCACTGGTGTTGTCATAGCCTTCAGGGCTATGAGTCAAGAGCTGGAAAATTAATTCAGGGTAGTCAGATCTTTGTGGACAGGCTTGGACATGATGGACCAAATGGCCTCCATCTGTGACAATAAACAATAGACAATAGGTGCTGGAGTAGGCCATTTGGCCCTTCGAGCCAGCACCACCATTCATTAAGATCATGGCTGATCATCCACAATCAGTATCCTGTTCCTGCCTTATCCTGATTCCACTATCCTTAAGAGCTCTATCCATCTCTTTCTAAGAAAGTATCCAGAGAGTTGGCCTCGACTGCCTTCTGGGGCAGAGCATTCCATATATCCACCACTCTCTGGGTGAAGAAGTTCTTCCTCAACTCTGTTCTAAATGGCCTACCCCTTATTTTTAAACTGTGACCTCTGGTTCTGGACTCACCCATCAGTGGAAACATGCTTCCTGCCTCTAGAGTGTCCAATCCCTTAATAATCCTATACGCCTCAATCAGATCCCCTCTCATCCTTGTAAACTCAAGTGTATACAAGCCCAGTCGCTCCAATCTTTCAACATATGATAGTCCTGCCATTCTGGGAATTGACCTCGTGAACCTACACTGCACTCCCTCAATAGCAAGAATGTCCTTCCTCAAATTTGGAGACCAAAACTGCACATAATACTCCAGGTGCGGTCTCACCAGGGCACTGTACAGCTGCAGAAGGACCTCTTTGCTCCTATACTCAAATCCTCTTGTTATGAAGGCCAGCATGCTATTAGCTTTCTTCACTGCCTGCTGTACCTGCATGCCTGCTTTCATTGACTGTATGTACAAGAACACCTAGATCTCGTTGTACTTCCCCTTTACCTAACTTGACTCCGTTGAGATAGTAATCTGCCTTCCTGTTCTTGCCACCAAAGTGGATAACCACACATTTATCCACATTAAACTGCGTCTGCCATGCATCCGACCACTCACCTAGCCTGTCCAAGTCACCCTGTATTCTCATAACATCCTCCTCACGTTTCACACTGCCACCCAGCTTTGTGTCATCAGCAAATTTGCTAATATTACTTTTAATGCCTTCGTCTGTATCATTAATATATATCGTAAACAGCTGCGGTCCTAGCACCGAACCTTGTGGTACCCCACTGGTCACTGCCTGCCATTCCGAAAGGGACCTGTTTATCACTACTCTTTGCTTCCTGTCAGCCAACAATTTTCAATCCAACTCAGTATTTTGCCCCCAATACCATGTGCCCTTATTTTGTTCACCAGTCTCCTATGCGGGACTTTATCAAAGGCTTCCTGAAAGTCCAGGTACACTACATCCACTGGTTCTCCCCTAACCATCTTCATAGATGCATCCTCAAAAAATTCCAGTAGATTAGTCAAGCACGATTTCCCCTTCATAAATCCATGCTGACTCTGACCCATCCTGGTACTGTTATCCAAATGAGTCGTAATTTCATCTTTTATAATTGACTCCAGCATCTTTCCCACCACTGACGTCAGGCTAACCGGTCTATAATTTCCTGTTTTCTCTCTCCCTCCTTTCTTGAAAAGTGGGACAACATTTGCCACCCTCCAATCCGCAGGAACTGATCCTGAATCTATACATTGGAAAATAATTACCAATGTGTCCACAATTTCTAGAGCCACCTCCTTAAGTACCCTGGGATGCAGACCATCAGGTCCCGGGGATTTATCGGCCTTCAGACCTAACAGTCTATCCAGCACCATTTCCTGCCTAATATAAATTCCCTTCAGTTCATCCATTACCCTGGGTCCTACAGCTACTATTGCATCTGGGAGATTGCTTGTGTCTTCCCTAGTGAAGACAGATCCAAAGTACCTATTCAACTCTTCTGCCATTTCCTTGTTCCCCATAATAAATTCACCAGTTTCTGACTTCAAGGGCCCAATTTTAGTCTTAAACATTTTTTTTCTTTTCACATACCTAAAAAAGCTTTTACTATCCTCCTTTATATTTTTTGCCAGTTTTCCTTCATAGCTCATTTTTTCTCCGTGTATTGCCTTTTTAGTTATCCACTGTTGCTCTTTAAAAGCCTCCCAGTCCTCTAGCTTCCCACTCATCTTTACTATGTTTATATTTTTTCTCTTTTATCTTTATACAGTCCTTAACTTCCCTTGTCAGCCACGGCCGCCCCTGCCTCCCCTTAGGATCTTTCTTCCTCTTTGGAATGAACTGATCCTGCACCTTCTGCATTATATCCAGAAATACCTGCCATTGTTGTTCCACTGCCATCCCTGCTCGGGTATTGTACCACTGAACATTGGCCAGCTCCTCCCTCATAGCTCCATAGTTCCCTTTATTCAACTGCAATACTGACACTTCCAATTCTCCCTTCTCCCTCTCAAACTGCAGATTAAAACTTATCATATTATGGTCACTACCTCCTAATGGCTCCTTTACTTTGAGGTCCCTGATCAAATCCGGTTCATTGCACAACACCAGATCCAGAATTGCCTCCTCCCTGGTAGGCTCCAGTACCAGCTGTTCTGAGAATCCATCTCAGAGGCACTCCACAAATTCCCTTTCTTGGGGTCCAGTACCATCCTGATTCTCCCAGTCTACCCGCATGTTGAAATCTCCCATAACAACCGTAGTGATACCTTTGCAACAGGCCAATTTCAACTGCTGATTCAACTTACACTCTACACCCTAACTACTGTTTTGGAGGCCTGTCACTCTGTACAACAATGTGTCATTAGAGAAGGTGAAGGAAAAAAAAATCGTGAGTATGGTTCAAGGAATCAGAATCTTCAGTTATATGGATAGTTTAGAGATCTGGGATTGTTATTAGAGAAGAAACAATTGAGAGCAGATTTGATAGAGATGTTTAAAATTCTGAGGGGTCAGAACAGAGTAGGTAAGGACAAACTGTTTCCATTGGCAGAGGAATTGATAAGAAATAATGAGAAGACGACATTGGTAGGAGTAGTGTACAGGCAACTCAAAATAACTGTGGAGGACTGAGAATAAATCAGAAGATAATGAGATCATGTAACAAAAGCAGTACATCAATGATGGATGACTTTAATCTTCACGTAGATTGGCAGAGGTGGCAATGAGGGAGAATTCATTTTGTATAATTGCAAAAGTTTCCCAGAACAACATGTTTTGGGTTCAGTAAGGAACAGACTGGGTTTGGATCTGGCGATGTGTAATGAGGCAGATTTAATAAATTATGTCAGAATAAAAAATCCCTTCGGAAATAGTGACCATAAGATAGTTGATTTAGCATTCAGTATGAGAGAGAAAAACTTGGGTCAGAAACAACTACGCTAAACTTAAATAAGGATAATTACAAAGCAGCAAGAGCAGAGCTGGCTGGAATAGACTTGGAAAAGAGTTCAGAAGCAAAGACAACGAGGACCATGATAGGCAATTAAGAAAACGGATCCCAGCACACACGGACACATGGGGCAGCACAGTAGTTCAGTGATTAGCACAGCGCCAGGAACCCGAGTTCGATTCTACCCTCGGGTGACTGTGTGGAGTTTGCACATTCTCCCAGTGTCTGCATGGGTTTTCTCCACGTGCTCTGGTTTCCTCCCACAGTCCAAAGATGTTCAGCCTAGGTGGATTGGCCATGCTAAATTGCTGTGCACGTTTACAGTTACAAAAACATAATCTGACTAATTATGAACTGTCTGCAGAAGGCAAGTGTTAAGGATGACACAAGAAACCTCCAGAGAGGTTGCATGAGTGGGAAAACATTTGGCGGATGGAATACAAGATTGGGAACGGGTTCAGGGATGTGTAGATTAGGTGAATGGGTCTGGGTGGAATGCTCTGAGGGCCAGTGTGGACTTGTTAGGCTGAAGGTCTGTTTCCACACTGTACAAATTCTATGACGTGTGATCTAAAATATATCCCAGTGATGAGAAAGGATTCTAAGAAGGGAATAAGTGAACCATCATTAAGAAGGTAAGTTAGAGGTAGCATTAAATTGAAGCAAAAAGCATGCAATTTGGCAAAGGTAAACCAGAGTTTTGGGAAAGAGTTTAAAAGCCCAAAAGATAACTTAAACAAACATTAAGAGGGAGAAGATAAACTTTTGAGGGTAAACTTTCAAGTAATATCGAGATAGACAGCTAGAGCTTCTTTACAGATATGAAGAGGAAGAGAGTAGCCAAAGTGAACATAGGTGCCTTAGAGAACAAGGCTGGGATTCAGAAAAGACCCAGATGATTGGAAAACTGCCAATTGGATACTAACATTTTGTGCTTTACGCACACGGACTCTGACATCCATCTGTTCTGTGGCTTTCTGCAGTCTTTTTCCAGTTAAATAATAATCAGTTCCTTTCTTCTTCCTGCCAAAGTTTTTTTTTAACCTCACATTTCCCCACCTTGTAGTCCATCTGCCAAATGTTTTCCCACTCACATAACTTCTCTGGAGACTTCTTGTGTCATCCTCAGCACTTGCCTTCTCCAGACTCTTCATAAATAGTTAGACTATGTTTTTGCAACTGTAAATATGCACAGCAATCCTTTGAAAGTTAACCAAGCTTGTGTTAGCGAGATATTGTAGGTATTAGGTGAATCTAGTTTGTTTTAATATACACCAACAGAATAATTATGTTTTCAACATGTCTCAAGTACACTAAGTAATCATTTTTGTTGAAACTTCTGTCCACAGGGAAAGCTTCATAATCATCAGCTGATGGGCATTATTCCAAGAATAGCACAAGACATCTTTGATCACATCTATTCCATGGATGAGAATCTAGAATTCCATATTAAGGTAAGTATGAAGCAGCTGCTTTAATAAACGTCAGTTTCTGTGTAACAATGACTTTGCATCCTGTGTAATGATCTGTTGGCCAGTTTTCTCTTGCCCCTTTTGTTTCAAGCTTGTTTGTGAATTGGTGCTTGTTGTGTTTAAAGTAGCAATTTAGAATAGTTTTACAAGGCTCTGAACTGCATTAGCCTTGATACACTAGCAAAGCTGGTGTCGCTCCCAATATTCACATGCATTGTTAGATATCTCTTTGGCTCCATTTCATTGTGTGAACTACCACCAGGTGCCACAAAGAGTATTCATGAGCTCTGACATTGTGGAAGTGATGGAAGGAGATGACATTGCTGGAAAGAGATGACCCTGCTGGAATGTGAATAATGAGAAGGAGCCTAATTAATTGTCCGTTGTAACGGGCCCAGAAACCATAACCACTCTCCCCTACATCAAAGATATTTCCGAAATGACTGCCAGACTACTTGGACCTCTTGGCATCAGGGTAGCCCACAAACCCACCAACACACTAAAACAGCAGCTAATGAACTTAAAAGACCCTATACAGACAACAAGCAAAACGAACGTCATCTACAAAATGCCTTGCAAGAACTGTGACAAACTACATCGGAAAAACAGGCAGAAAGCCAGCCTCCAGGATACATGAACATCAACTAGCCACAAAAAGACATGACCCACTATCACTTGTATCCTTACATACAGATGAGGAAGGACACCACTTTGATTGGGACAACACATCCATCCTAGGACAAGCCAAACAGAGACACGCACGAGAATTCCTAGAAGCATGGCATTCCAACCGGAACTCCATCAACAAACACATTGATTTGGAGCCCATCTACCATCCTCTGAGAAAAAGAACAGAAAATGACATCACCAATGCAGGAAATGACATCACCAACCCAAGGAAACCTAAACAGATAAATAGAAAGCGGGACATAACACCAACGCTTCATTGGAGGCTCACTGATGATGTTACCTAGAATGGTGACAAAACTTCTGAAAACTAACCTTTCCAGCTCAGTGAGCAAACTCACATGCAGAACCTCAACCTGAGCTACAAATCTTCTCAAAACTCGTTAGATATTTCTTTTTATTATTTACTTAGATCTTTAAGAGATAGCTTTATCTCTTAAATGGGTGACCCTTTATTCATATAAAGTGGCGCCTAGTTCTAGATTGCCGCAGAAGTGGAAACTTCCTTCCTACATCAGACTTGTTGAGAATCCTCTGGAGCTTATATGCTTCAACCAAGTAATCTCTTTACTCTTCTAAACTCAAGCAGATATAAGCGTAGCTTTCCTGGAGAGCAATGGGTGATTCCAGTTCTCTAAGCTACTCCAGCATTCAGTATGATCTTGGCTGATCGAGCACCTCCCTACCCTGTTCACAATTTCTCCCCATACCCTTTCATCCCTTTAGACCTGAGAACTATATCAGTACAAAATAGAGCAGGAGTAAGCCGTAATCCCCAGCAAGAAAAGTCCATCTATCCCAGCTTGACTTATAATGACATTACTATTGCTGAATCCCTCACTGGGGAGGCAATGGCCTACTGGCATTACCGTGAGAGTATTAATCCAGAAGCTCAGCTCATGTTCTGAGGACCCGTGTTCAAATCCAACCGCGGCAGATAGTTTAATTTGAATTCAATAAAGAATTTGGAATTAAGAATCTCACAATAACCAAGAAACCATTGTCGATTGTCGGGGAAACTGGTTCAGTAATGTCCTTTCGGCCAGGAAGCCTGTCATCCTTACCTGGCTTACATGTGACCCCAGAGCCACAGTAATTGGCTTGACTCTTGGGCAATAAATGCTGACCGAGCCAGAGACGCCCACACCCCACAAGTGACTCTATTTAAAAAGAAGTCATCCTGGGGGCTACCACTGACCAGAAACTAAACTGGACTAGTCATATAGACACTGCGGCTACGAGAGCAGGCCAAAGGCCAGGAATTCTGCAGTGACTAAATCACCCCCTTTTATCCTGCACACCGTTTACACGGCTGCGCCAAAAAACAGCCCTATGGGTGTCCCTCCACCCCAAGAATTGAGCCAAGAAGACAGCTCACCACCACCTCCTCCAGGTCATTATGGATGGGCAATAAATGCTGGACCAGCCAGTGATGCCCACATCCCATGAGTACATTAAACTGGAACATATATCCTTTACAGTCTTCTGATATCAAGCTGGTTTTCAAAAGTTTTAACTAGACACCTCACATTTCACAAAAAGAATCTGCTCTTTCTCATAATTGTCTTTTTGTCAATGATTTTCCTGGGGGCAGGCATTGCCATGGGCCACAAAGCAGTGTATGACCCTGGTGCATCATGGTAAGTTTGTGATACGCCCCTTCAAGGTACGAATTTGCCCCCTAATGTTGCACTGGTGGCTGTATTTATCCAATTCAGAAACAAAGAAGATTTATTTGCAATCATAGTATGGAGCAGCATAGTGGCTCAGTGGTTAGCACTGCTGCCTCAGAATGCCAGGGGCCTGGGCTTGATTCCACCCTTGAGCAGCTGTCTGTGCGGAGTTTACACATTCTCCCCATGTCTGCATGGGTTTTTTCTGGATGCTGTAGTTTCCTCCCATAGCCCAAAGATCTGCAGGTTAGGTGGAATAGCAATGCTAAATTGCCCACAGTGTCCAAGGATGTACAGGCTAGATGTGTTAACCATGGGAAGTTACAGGGATAGTGTAGAGGGGTGGGCTTGGGTGGGATGGTCTTCAGAGGTTCGGTGTTGACTTGATGGGCCAAATGGCCTGCTTCCACACTGTAGTGATTTAATTATTCTAATTGCATTTAAAATAACTTCCGTATTTTGTCGTAGGTTTCTTACTTTGAGATCTACATGGACAAAATTCGAGACTTGCTTGATGGTAAGAAAATTGGCTTAATTTTAAGATGCTTTGCTAATACAAACAAGAAACTGAATCAGAAGGCTTTGCATTTATGCACACAGCAAATTTCCTAAAGATAAGTGAAATAAATGAGAGAGAAGGATGATGTTAGTTGAGAGAAGAATATTTTCTTGGACTGTTGATAGACTGTATGCATTGTTTTTAAAATATAAGTAACCTGTCCAGCAGCATCAGGAAAGTCAACTCTCTACGACTGAAAATTTCCATGAATTTACAAATTACTTAGAATGCCATGTACTAAGCAGAGATGGTCATCAAGGATTTGTAAATGCATGTCATGCTTGACTAGTCTTATTGATTTCGTTTGTTTTGGAAGAATTATAGTGGATGCAAAGGAACTGGTAAGTGTTTTGGGAATAGACTGTTGGAAAGCTTTTGTTCAGGTGCCACATGAAAAGTGCCGTAAAATTAAGTTACAAGTCATTAAATGGATATTTTTGCATGGATTTAGAAAGGCTAGAAATTGGAGATTAGGGGTTAATGGAGGTTTTCCTGATGTGGCTAGTGGTGATGCCCCATGGATTTATGTCAGGATCTTGTTTATTTTTCCATTTTTATGTAAATGGGATAGCCAAAGTAAGAAATATTTTAAAATTTGAAAAATACAAAGGATCTTAACGTAATTTGCCTATTGGGGAGAGTGATACAAACAGATCACCGACTTATTTCACACACAATGGTATTTTATTTTCCAATGAGTCACTCCCTCAGTCACTACCTTATTGAAGAGCACGATTCACTGGTCCATCACATTTCTTTCCGTGTGCCTCAGTTTATTGATAATGTTGTGTGCTTTACAATGTGTTTGTTCCATTACAAAAATTCTTCGAGAAGGATCTTAATGAGCTGCATGAATTCCAATTTGGGTTCTACTTTGTTTAATAAAAGAAACAACAAAACCTTTATATTAAATAGTTTCTTGTGATATTAGCTGTTTAAGGTATAAATACAATTACTTTATAAATTGTTCACACACATCATTTCATTTTACAGTTTCAAAAACTAATCTATCAGTCCATGAGGATAAAAACAGAGTACCATTTGTAAAGGTAAGATTCATTCTAAATGCAGAATGAAAACATGTCTGCTTGAATCAATGCAGTGTAACATGTACTAAATCAATCAAATAACTTGGAGATAGATTTGTTAAAATCTCTTCTTGACCTGTGCAGAATTAAAGCACTACGTTGACTGTATTTCTGCTGCTGGGTTGGGAATACCGAATTGGAAAAATCCCCAAATCTGCAAACTTGCCTCGGGAGGGAGTGCCACAGATGCTGTAATCTTGATTCTAGGAGTGGGAACTGTAGACAGGTGTCAGGCCCTTCATAGCATTCATGCTAACGTAGTGCCAATTAATACTCATGACTCAGCACCCTTGCCACATCCATACCAATCGCCCAGTGTCCACCATGGGAAGAACTCAGGACTCACAATGAGACGAAATAATGTTCTAAATATTCAATGATTATTTCAGTAAAGCTGTTTCATTGATTTAAAAAATCACTATATTGAACTGTCTTCAAATGATTAATCCCTAATAAACACACACATTTGTATTCACAGCCCCACATCAAAGACTTTATGGAGATTTCAGTCAAATTTCTAATGGATCGGCAGCCCACTGTGATAAGCAAAGGTTGGGAAATGTCACTTCCCTTCTCATCATCAGCCACTTAAGAAAAGGAGTAAACCATTCAGTCTCTCAAGCCTCCTCTGCCATTGAATAAGATCGTGGCTGATTTGTGGCCTATCTCCATACTCCAGTTCTGAGGAACGGTCACCAGACCTGAAACATTAACTCTGTTTTCTCCTCCTAAGATCCTGCCAGACCTGCTGAGCTTTTCCAGCAACTTTGTTTTTGTTCTATACACCTGCCTTGGCTCCATATTTCATGATATCCTTGCTTAATGAAAATTTGTCTATCTCAGTTTTAAATTTTACCAATGAAATTAGCATTAACCACTATTTGAGTAAGAGAGTTCCAAACTTCCACTACTCTTTGCATGTGAAAGTACTTTCTAACATCTATCCTGAATGGCCCCGCCTCAATTCTGAGGCTATGTCCTCCGATTCTAGAATCTCCAACCAGTAGAAATAGTTCCTGTTATCAACCCTGCCTTTCCCTGCTAATCAACTGAAGATCTTGGTTAGAACACCCCTTAACCTTCTAAATTCTAGAAAATACCAGCCCCTTTGAGAAGCTGGTAATGAGCTGCCTTCTTGAGATGGATCATTGATAGACCCACAATGCTGCTACAGAGAGAGAGAGACTTCCAGGATTTTGACCCAGGAGTGGTAGTAAATTTTCAGTTCAGAATGGTGAGTGGCTTAGAGGGGAGCTTGCATGTAGATGTGTTCCCATATGCCTGCTGGGACGTGATGGCCTAGTGCTACTATCATTGGACTGTTAGTCCAGAGACCTAGACAAATGTTCTGGGAACCTGGGTTTGAATCCTGCCATGGCAGATGGTGGAATTTGAATTCAATAAATATCCGAAATTAACAATTTAATGATGACTGTGAATCCATTGTCGATAGTTAGAAAAACCCATCTGGTTCACTAATGCCCTTTAGGGAAGGAAACTGCCATCAATACCTGGTATAGTCTACATGTGACTCCAGACCCATAGCAATGTAGTTGACTCTTAACTGCTCTCTGAGCAATTAGGGATGGGCAATAAATGCTGCCTCACCAGCAAAACCCTCATCCCATGAATAATTTTTTTTAAAAAAATTCTGCTGCCATTGCCCTTTGAGATGGAAGTGGTCATGGCTTTGGAAGGTGCTTTCTAAGGATCTTTACTGAATTTCTATAGTACATCTTGTAAATAGTAGACACTGCCACTACTGAGCGTTGGTGGTAGAGGGAGTGGATGTTTGTGGATGTGACACCAATCAAGATCTTGAGAATGTCCTCACTTTTTCCAGGGCGAAGGCAACTGGAATTAATGGTGCCCATGTGAATAAAATGAAACAATTGCAGATTGGGTGGCATACCTCCATCATTGTGGAATGGAGAAAACCAGTGAAATTTAGTCCGATTGATGTCACAAAGAATGAGAGGATAGATAAGCCTCATGTCCATCTTACCTCCAAGGTTTTAGCATTTCCAAGCAGATCTAAGAATTTACCAAGTGAAAGCCAACTCCATGAGTGCCCTTTTACTACAGAAATGCTGACAGCAAAAGTGACAAGGTTAAAATCTTACAAACTGATGGAATAGATTAGCACTTGAAAATTGAGCTCAGTTTCCTTTTTGTTTTTTGTTCGTTCAGAGGATGAGGACATTGCAGGCTGCACCAGCATTTCTTGCCAAGCTCTACTTGCCCTTAAAAAGGTGGTGATGATCTGTCATTAGAAGCACTGCAGTCCATTTGGTGTAAGTACACTCACAGTGCCCTCAGGGAGGAGGTTCCATAATCTTGATCCAGTGCTTCTGAAGGCATGGTGATGTATTTCTAAGTCAGGATGGTGTGTGGCTCGAGAAGGAACTTGCAATAGGTGGCGTTCCCACATCTCTGCTGTCCCTTGACCTTGGAGATGGCCCTGGTCATCGGTTTAGAATATGCTGTCTAAAGAATTTAGGGGAATTTATGTAGTGCATCTTGGGTATGGTACACACTGCTGCTACTATGTGTCATTGGTGGAGAGAATGAACGTTTGCAGATGTGGAGTTGCTTTGTCCTGGATGGTCTGAAGCTTCATGATTGTTATGGGGGTGCACCCATCCAGCCAAGTAGGGAGTATTCCATCACACTCCTGACTTGTAACCTTAAAATGGTGGACAGGCTTTAGGGTGTCAGGAGGTGAGTTACTTATTGCAGGATTCCTAGCCTCTGTAGCCACAATATTTATACGGCTGATCCAGTTTCTGGTCAGTGGTAACCGGCAGGATATTATACTAGGTTCAATTATGGTAATGCCATTGAATGTCAACGGGTGATGGCTAGTTTCTCTCATTGGAAATGACCATTTTCTGGTGCTTGGGTAGCATGAAGGTTATTTGCCACTTGTCACCTCGAGTCTGGATATTGTTCAGATCTTGCTGTCTTTGGGCAAGAAATGGTTCAGCATCTGAGGAATCGTAACTAAATTGTACATTATATAATCATCGGGGGACATCCCCATTTTTGATCTTATGATGGAGGGAAGGTCATTGATGAAGTAGCTGAAGATGATTGTTTCAAGGCTGCTGCCCTGCTGCTAAGCTGACTGACTCCCAACAACCACTACCATATTACTTTGTGCGACTTATGATTCTAATTAGTCTTCCTCCATTTCTTAGTGACTCAAGTCTGCTCAGGCTTCTTGGATACCACAGTCCGTCAAATGCTGTCTTGAACTTGATGCAGTCATTCTCATCTTGCTTCTAGAATTAAGCTGTTACGACAATGTTTGAACTGAGCTTGTAATGAACCTGAAGTTGAATACCCCTGGCAGAACTCAACATCTGCATCAACTGCTGTTTGATAGCATTGTTGATGACTCATTCATCACTTTACTGATGGTATGGTAATTGTTTGAGTTGAATTTATCCTGTATTCTGTGCACAGGCCACTCCACTCTCTTGTCAATACTAAGTTTTTGTTGCATTAGAATCCTGGAATTCCCTCCCTAAGGGCATTATGGGTCAACCCACAGCACATGGACAGAGCAGTTCTAGAAGGCAGCTCACCACCACATTCTGAAATGCAACCAAGGATGGGCAATAAATGCTGGCCACCCAACGCCGCCCGCGTCCCACAAAGGCATTGAAAAACCAGAACAACTGGGAAAAGAGACACATGCTTCACTGAATCCAAGTTGCTGTATTTATAATTTGACAATCATTGTTCCGAAATGCATTCAACGCCAAAGCACAAATGGAGTTCTCCTACATGAGAAACTTCAAATGCCATTTGAAAAGCAGGATTGAATATATCCTTAAGTGTTGTAAGCACAAATGAATTGTGTTGCTCCCACTTACAAAAGGGAATATCTTCTGTACCCAATAGCACAATGCTGATCATTGTGATTACAAATAAGTGAATGTAGATTTGATTGCAAAAGTACAGAGAATCTTCAAAACTCTTCCCAGTGATTCGGATGAAAAACTGTTTTATATTTAATAGAGTGTTCAGCCATTGATGACACAATTGATTACTCTGTTGCCAAGTCTAGTTTTAAGGCCATAAATTCTAATAGCTGTAGGCAATGTCTGAAATTAGTTGGATTTAGTTATGGCCTCCATTGCTCAGCTAGTCCCTGAAGACTGTGGCAGTGGAGGCAAAGGAACGTGTTACGTGTTGCCATTCTACTGATCATGTAAATTTGAAATAGATCTCGGATTTCACTGAAAGTTAGTTGAGAATCCCAGAGCCTGTGGGGAATTTAATGTCTGGTGTCGTGGGCTGAGGTGAGGTATTTATTCAGATGGGTTGTCACTTTGCTGCTTTTCTGCCTCCATACTGATTACATTTGTGGCAGGAAGGAGCGTAGAGTGCCTTCCATCTAATGCCATTCAGGCCATTTAGTAGACAGTTGAAGTTGGATTGAGAGCAGATTGAACCCTCATTCAGTGGCACTCAGCAACGTGACTGAGAAAGGGGGAGTGCCCCACTGTGAGTCGCTCACCCTATCCCATCACCTCTGGGTAATGTTGTAGAACAGAGAGATCCACGGGTTTAGGTACATAATTCTTTGAAATTTGTATCGCATACAGAGAGGGTGGTTAAGATGGTGTTTTGCACATTTGCCTTCATTGCTCAGCAAATTGAGTATGAAAGTTGGGAAGTCATATTGAAGTTGTACAGGATGTTGGTGAGGCCTTTTCAGGAGTACTATGTCCAGTTCTGGTCACTCTTTTATAAGAAAGATACTATTAAGCTGGAGAGGGTTCAGAAAAGATTTGCCAGGAGGTTGCTGGGAAAGGAAGGCTTGAGTTATAAAATTAAGTGGATAGTGCTCCTGAGATGCTGCTGGGCCTGCTGTGTTCATCCAGCCTCACATTTTATTGTCTTGGATAGGCTGGGACTGTTTTCACTGGAGTGTGGGAGGTTGAGGTGTGACCTTATAATGGTTTATAAATCATGAGCGGTATAGATAAAGTGAATGGCAGGTGTCTTTTCCGTAGGGTGGGGGATTTCAAGACGAGGGGGCATATTTTTAAGGTGAAAGGAGAAATATTTTAAAAAGACATGAGGGGCAACTTTTTTGCACAGAGTAGTTCGTGTGTTGAATGAACTTGGAGAGGAAATGGTGGATATGGGTACAGTTACAAGGTTAACAGAACATTTGGATAAGTACTTAAGCATGAACAATTTGGAGGGGTATTGGCCAAGCGCACGTAGGTGGGTCAGTTTAGTTTGGGATTATGGTCAGCATGGACTGGTTGGATTGAAGGCTCAGTTTCCATGCTGCATGACTGTATGACTGTAATCCGTTGAAATTCCCACTCTACCACTAATGGCTTGTGATCTGGGATTCAGAAATCATCCAAGGCTTAAGATGCATGGATCCTTGCTTTTGGGAGACCTTCCATTGGCCAGTTAAGTGGTACTTATTTTGGTGGATCTTTCTTAAAAGAGGCAGCGCAGCTTCTCTAGCCAGCAGTATGGACCCTCGCTACCGCCTATGAATACTGCCCCCTTTTTACAATTTGCATGTCGATGCACATAATCTAAATGCTTATGTATGCTCTGAAAATAAAAGTAAGACAACATAAAGAATCATAAGGCACAGAGGAGGCCATTTAACCAGCCAAGCTTGTGCTGGCTCTGAGAGGATCATCCAATTATTGTTCAATTCCCCCACTCTTATCCCACAATTTATTCCCCTCTAAGTAGCTTCTAAGTAGTATCCAGTTTCCTGCTAAATGTTGCTTTTGATCCTGCTTTCATAGTTTTTTCAGCCAGAAGATTCCAGAACATAAAATCTTGCCACAAGAGACATTTCTTTCGTTCATCTCGCCTTAGTATATGCCGCTCTCCATCTTCCTAGACAAGGTGTCCAAGGAAACAGATCATGTTGAAGAGATTTAAGAATTAGAGTGACATCTAAGCGAGTGTGGAGGAATTAGTGTCCATATACCTAAGTATTAGCTATGGGGTGGAATCAGTTTGGAAGACTATTGCAAATACATGCCCATATCGTATCAACATTACAAAACATTTCCTTGTGCTTTATAAAATAAAAGTCATATGTTTGCTGGTATTTTATGAATGCTGTGCACTTTAAGCTGAGGAAGACTATTTAGCTTGTCGTGTTTTTCGTGATCTTCAAAGTATTTCCACTAAATTTTCTTCTGTAAAATTTCCAAAGGGTTGTACGGAGAGGTTTGTCTCTAGCCCTGAAGAAGTAATGGATGTTATTGATGAAGGAAAGGCAAACCGTCGTGTAGCTGTCACCAGTAAGTAGCTGCTTTTCTGACATGTTCTGTAAACTCTACCTGGGTTTGGGTGTTTTGTTACATTGAAGTTTGAGCATTAATGTTGGCCATGGAAGTTTTGAAAGTTATTTATGATTTGTTATGATTATGATTAGTTCCTGCACAGCATGCTCTTTTATGACTGATGTTCTTTCGCATATGCTGAGTGAATATTCCTTCTGAAAGGACAATGGCCAAATGTTTCTGAAACATATTTTTAACTGTTTTTCTTCAAGAACCGTAGTCCAATTTATTGTAGGTCATTTTTATTCATTACCTGCTTTAAGCCACCCTCTCTGTCGTGGTTACATCTTCTGCCCCTCCATAAATCCACTATAATGTTTTGGCTGTAAAAGGTATAATATAAATCCAGGTTGGTGTTATATAAGTTTTTCTTCTAAATTAAATGTATTTTTTAGATAATAGATAGCCAAGCTACTAAGCACTTCTTCACAGGCAATAAATAACAGACAACTCATTTGACTCACATTGATTGTTTTGGAAAGTCTTTGCTCCCATTGGTCCAGCTGATGCTGTCATTGAGGCATTTGGAAAGATGAACGAAACTGCTGATTGATATTTTGTTTCCTAAGAGTAACAGGTAATGCAGAGAAGGCCTGTTATATCTGTTTGTGGGCAGGAGACACAGGATTAAATTTAACAGCCAGAAGCTTTCTAAAGATGATAGCAGAAATGCAGACAAAATGTTTGCAAGGTTCAGCATATATCTCCAATGGACCGACCAGTATGAACTTTGAGGCTCCAAACAGGAGACAGATCGCAATAGCTTTATAACAACACTGAAAACTACAGCCAGGAAATGTAATTTTAAGACACAGATGAATGGCTGATAAATCAAATAATTTGAGGTTCTGCACACTCTGAAATCCAGGAAGTGCTAATTGGGAAGGACAAATTCGCCATATTGCATGGCATAAACACTGCTAGAACACATGAAGCCAGCAAAGAGATGGATGAGAATGCGAACCTTTTCCAAACAGCTAGCTCTTAGTAGAGCCACGAGAAAGGCAATAGTGTTAAGTTACTAAAACAGCAACAAAAGAATATACTCGAGCTAGAAAGAATGGTGTGCAGTAACCGTGCACAGTCACTGGAATTCACAGACTGAAGGTACTATCCTGTATATGGAACACTTACTTAAAGGCCAGTCACTGGGAAGAGATGTGCAGAGCAAAAGAAGATGGAGACAGATGAGTCACCAGAGAAATTGTACAGAGGGGTAGGAAATAAAACCAAAATATTCCTACGTGGAAAATGCTGATGGGTTTGACTACATAATAGACACATGAAGAAATGTTGTTTCCCCTTGTGGTACTGTCACCTCTCATTCTTCAAAACTCTAGGGAATACAGTCCCAGTTTTCCCAATCTCTATTCATGGAATTATTCCACCATCCTGGGAGCATCTGGTGAATCTTTGTTGCACTCCTTCTATGGCAATCATATCCTTCCTGAAATAAGATGACTTAAGACTTTACTTTAAGTACCACCTAATCAAGCTCATAGACAATTAAAGCAAGACATCACCATTCTCCCATTCAAATCTTCTTGTAATAAATGCCAACATACTATTAGCCTTCCTGATAGCTTGCTGCACCCGCAAGTTAGCCGTCAACAACTTATTGATAAGAACACCCAAGTACCTTTGCAGATCTACACTTACTAACCCCTCACCATTTAAGAAACAAATGCATATCAGTTCTTCCTACCAAGGTAGACAACCCCACATTTTCTAATTTATATTTCATCTGCCATTTTCTTTCCCAATCACTAACCCTGGCCCAATTCTCCTGAAAACATTTTTCATTCTCTATTAATCACACATACATTCCTGCTGAGCTCCGTATGATCTGCAAATATGGGAATATTTCAATTTTGTCCCCATGACCATATCATTGAGGTATATTGTAAGTAGCTGGGACTCAAGCTGATCCTTGCGGTACCCTGCTCGTCACAATCTGCTGACTCAGGAATGGACATTTATTGCTACTGCCTGCTTTCTGTCTGTTTGCCAATCCTAATCCATGCCAATGCATTACCTCTTTCCCATGTGTATTAATTTTGTTAACTAAGTCAAAATCTTTCTGAAAATCCAAATATCCAAATCACTTGAATCCCTTTTATAAATTTTGTTATTAACATCCTCCAAAAACTCTAAATTTCCAAACATGAATTTCTACATGCAAATCCATGCTGACCATGCACAGATTAGTTTTATCCAAGTGTCCTTTGTCACATCCTTTATGATGAATTCTGGCATTTTCCCTGCTATTGACATAAAGTTGACACGTCTGCAGTTCTGCATTTTTTTTCCTTTGGTCATTTCTTGAATAGAGGGCTGACATTTGTAAGCTTTGAATCTGCAGGAATCATTCAAGTAGCTATGGATTTTGAAAAATGATCACCAATGCTTTGACTATCTCCATTGTCACTTCCTTCCATGTAAACTAACAGGTCCCAAAAAATATCGGTTTTCAACCTCATTAATTTATCCAGTTTCACCATTCTACTAATGATAATTTCCATCAACTCTTCATTCTCTTGAGTCCCTAGGATCTCTAATTCTGGGAGGTACCTTCCCCAGTGAAGACAGATTAAAAATTCACTTAGTTTATCTGCTTTCTTTCTTTTCCCCAATATAAATTCTCCAGAATCTGCTTTTAATGGGTCCAATTTGGCTGAACCAAGCATTTCTTTTTTACATACCTGTAGAAGCTTTTCCTGTCTATTTTCATGCATTTTGTTACATTTGCATTTATATTGTATTCCTTCTTTCCATATCAGTTTCTTTGTCCTCCTTTGCGGTTCTCTAAAACCTCAAGCCTCAGTTTTATGTACTTATTTATCGTATCACTATTGACCATCGCAGCCAATGTAAAATATTAACAGGACTAAAAATAAAGCTTCCAAGAGAGGTCCAGGAAATGAAAAGAATAAAGGTGATTGCAAGAGTTAGAGAGGTTAGAAATGGGGTAAATTCTGCTGTGGTGAGTTAAGAGGCTGGATGGATGGCAAAGAATTTGCCTTGTTCTGTAAGACTTAACCATACCATAACAATAAATCAAAATTCCACTTTATTAGGAGAGATCAGATCAGCAATGGCAATGACAAAAGTTTTCAGCAGTCACAATGCCAGTAATGACCACTGAAATGTGAAATTAGACAGGGAAACTTTGACAACAAGGTGTAGAGCTGGATGAACACAGCAGGCCAAGCAGCATCAGAGGAGCAGGAAAGCTGATGTTTCAAGTCCAGACCCTTCAGACCAGCCACCCAATATGCATCAACTTGATATTGCCTGATACAACATGTTTAAAGTTAAGATTACTCCACCATGCACTGTCTCCCACCTAAGATTTATCAACAGCAATTTGGGTACTGTTTTTAATCCTCTTGCATTATGTAGGGTTCAGATTAAAATCCCCAACATTGCTTGGCTTCCAACGTTAACAAATTTTAATGTTTTTAGCCTGCCACTACACACCCCCTGTTGTTCGTCACTAACAGTCCCCATTAACAACTATTCACCCTCCCAAGATAACAAAGAGTGGAGCTGAATGAACGCAGCAGGCCAAGCAGCATCTCAGGAGTGAGTGCTCTCTGATGAAGGGTCTAGGCCCGAAACGTCAGCTTTTGTACTCCTGAGATGCTGCTTGGCCTGCTGTGTTCATCCAGCTCCACACTTTGTTATCTTGGATTCTCCAGCATCTGCAGTTCACATTACCACTGATACAATTCACCCTCCCAGCCTGATTGTTATCAACCCCTTTGTCTGTCCAGCTGTCTTTCTCTCTCTTTGGGCTCTATCCTATCATTTACTCCCTACCCCACCTACCTCCCTATTTTCTGCATATAAACTGACGTTTCCCAACCACCATCAGTTCTGAGGAAGGGCCACTGGACCCAAAACGTTAACTCTTTTTTTCTCCTCCACAAATGCTGCCAGATCTGCTGAGCTTTTCCAGCAAATTTGTTTTTGTTCCAATTTATTCCTGTTCACCCATCATGCTTGTGCTCACTGAATCACACTGGCTCCTGGTTAAGCACATCTCAATATTAAAATTTTTCATTCTTATCTTCAAATTCTTCTATTGGCCTCTCCAGTTCCAACACTGTAATCTTCTCCAGGTCCCCAACCTCTCAGAAATCTTCACGTCTAATTCCTGCCTCTTAAACATTCCCATTTTTATCTCTCCATCAATTGGCTAGGCCATGAGTTCATACAGTTTATTCCCTCAAACCCTTTGCTTCTCTACCACACTTTTCTTCTTAAAACATACCTCTTTAATTAAACTTTGGTCATACCTCCTTCTGTGACTTGGCATCATATTTTTGTTTGTAATGCCTCTGTGAAATGCCTTGGGCATGTTGTGTTAAGGGCGCTACACAAATATAAGGTACTGGAGATTAGATGAAAAAGAAACTTTACTCATTCTATGGCTTCATCCGATGAATTGTAAATCAGAAAATGCAAGACCCTATTGATTCTTTCAGATATGTATGAATTAATGGGAGCGTGTTTTTTTATGCATCCCCTCCACCCTGAAAGGTTCTTTATCTATATGTAACTCAGGCAGGCAAAATTCAGACACTTCTGTTGTAAAGCATACCTGGAACGGTAGTGGACTAATACTCAAAGCATAAAGCTTTCCATTGATGATCACATTTTGTGAGCTTTTCCCAACAGAAAAGTCTTCGAAGTAATTCAGAATTCTCACCTTTTAATACCAAATCCTCAATGAGTAAAAGAAAACAGTTAAGTTTGAGCAGCATGAACAGCACCTGAGGGGAACAAAGATTGCTTCTCTTACTTTATTAAATTACTGCCGGCTGCAGCATTGTGATACGCCCATTGCAGCATTGTGTTATTCCCAAAGTTACTCAAAGAAACAACCTTCGTGGAGAAACAGAGGTTCACTATATTTCTTCTAATGGGCCACCATTTTTCTAAGACCATAGCCAGGCTGACTTCTCAATCATCCCAGTTTTCTTTAGGGTCACATCAACAAAACCTTTGATTGTGATTTTAAACAATTTGCCTAACCCAAGCTTCTTTGTTGTTACTGCTGCCCCAATTTAATTCTTTCTTATGAGCCAGACACGCACTGAGTCACTTGTAGCCAAATATAAACATGGTATACATTTCCTTTTCTGTTTGTCCCACCTGGGTGTGGGTATGGTGATGTTGATGATACACAATGATGTTGGTTGTCATTTGATAGAACATAACAACATAAAAGGAGACCATTGAACTTTTTATGTTGTTTTCATTCTTTACAAGAACTGTCCAGTCCCCCGATCTTTCCCCATAGCCCTGCAATTTTCTGCCATTTAAGTTTTTATCCAATTAACTTTTGAATCTTGCTCAACAGTGAATAAACAAGTAAACAGTTGACTCTTCCAATTAACTTTCTTTCTTGTCTACACAGATATGAATGAACACAGTTCTCGAAGCCACAGCATCTTTCTCATTAATATTAAACAGGAGAACATGGAAACAGAGAAGAAACTCAGTGGCAAACTATACCTTGTAGATTTAGCTGGCAGTGAAAAGGTGAAAGATACCTTCTTTGATTTTTAATCATGATGCAGTGATTTTGGTTTAACTATTAGCTGTGAAGAGAAATCAAAGCTGTGTGACTCTCTGCCGCATTGCCTTTATTGAAATTAATAGCACTGCACAAGATATGCTCAAAAATGCTTTTGTCTTCATGGGAATACAATTTGACTAAACTTAAAATGGGCTGATAAACAGAAATGAAAGCACTTACTCAGCTTTTAATCATGGATTCATTGCTGCTCAATTTGTTAAAACATTGATTCATTCTATCAACTCTTTATTCTAATGGAATACAAGACTGGATAATTAAATTGGATTTCTTGGGAGTGTCTAAATTTTAAGTGCTGACTTGTTGCCTTTAAACAAAACCAATTGTGTACCATAGTAAGCTATCAGTGTTGCAAATAAATTTTGCATTTACAGAAGCCCTTTCCTTTCTCCACATTCATTGCACTGTCTTTATTTATTGTGTCATCATTCAGCTGGCCTTGAACTCTGTAGTTTTCCTTTGTGCAATACGGGAATTGTTACAAATTAACATCCAAAATAATTAAAACTTCAACTACCTTTTTGACAGAGATCAATCTAATCAACTTAATACCCATATGCAAAAAAGACTTAAGTTAGTCAAAATATCTTCATGCCAAATTGATGGTATCTGTTCATTCTAGGTCAGCAAGACTGGAGCTGAAGGAGCTGTTCTTGATGAAGCTAAAAACATCAATAAGTCCCTTTCTGCTCTGGGGAATGTAATTTCTGCCCTGGCTGAGGGAACTGTAAGTCTTTTTAATGCGTTATAATTTGTGAAATTTGTTTTTATATTGTAATTTTTCCAATAGTTAACGTTGCCAAGTTAATATTTAATCAAAACACAGCACATTGGAATGACATTATCTGATTGATGAGGAAGGATTAATGCATAATGATGTGATGGAGAACTATTCCAACTCTCATGCACTATCAAGGGAGAATAGATCAAAACGTCATAAGTTGATGGAGATTTATTAAAAACGTAACAACATTTAAAAAAATTCATTCGCGGGAAGAGGGCATCATTGGCTAGGCAACATTTATTGCACATCCCTAATTGCCCAGAGGGCAGTTAAGAGTCAGCCACATTGCTGTGGGTCTGGAGTCACATGTATATGGCAGTTTCCTTCCATAAAGGACGTTAGTGAACCAGAGAAAGTAGGACTAGGTAAGAATAGTCAGCCAGATGGGTTTTTCTCCCAACAATTGGCAATGGATTCATGGTCATCATTAGACTCTTAATTCAAAACACTTATTCAATTCAAATTCCATCATCTGCTGTGGTGTGATTCAAATTCAGGTTCCCAGAACATCCCAGATGTCCTTGTTCTTCAAGGACCATAACGTCCCCCCCCGCAATGGTCGAGAACGCCCTCGACCGTGTCTCCTGCATTGCCCGCAACTCATCCCTCACAACCTGCCCCCGCAATAACCGCCAAAAGAGAATCTCCCATCCTCACATACCACCCCACCAACCTCCGGATACAACGCATCATCCTCCGACACCTCTGCCATCTACAATCCGACCCCACCACTAAAGACATTTTTCCAGCCCCACCCTTATCTGCCTTCTGGAGAGACCACTCTCTCCGTGACTCCTTTGTCCGCTCCACACTCCCCTCCAAACCCACCACACCCGGCACTTGCCCCTGCAACCGCAGGAAGTGCTACACTTGCCCCCACACTTACACCCTCACCCTCATCCCAGGCCCCAAGATGACTTTCCACATCAAGCAGATGTTCACCTGCACATCCGCCAATGTGATGCACTGCATCTGCTGTAGCCATTGTGGCTACCTCTACATTGGGGAAACCAAGCGGAGGCTTGGGGATCGCTTTGCAGAACACCTCCGCTCGGTTCGCAATAAATAACTGCACCTCCCAGTCGCGAACCATTTCAACTTCCCCTCCCATTCCTTAGATGACATGTCCATCCTGGGCCTCCTGCAGTGCCACAATGATGCCACCCGAAGGTTGCAGGAACAGCAACTCATATTCCGCTTGGGAACCCTGCAGCCCAATGGGATCAATGTGGATTTCACCAGCTTCAAAATCTCCCTTCCCCCCGACTGCATCCCAAAACTAGCCCAGCTCGTCTCCACCTCCATAACCTGTTCTTCCTCTCACCTATCCCCTCCTCCCACCTCAAGACGCACCTCCATTTCCGATCAGCTAACCTCATCCTGTCCCCTTGACATGTCCATCGTCCCCAGACTGACCCATCCCCACCCGTACTCTCTTCTCCACCTATCTTTCCTCTATCCATCTTCAGTCCGCACCTCCCCCCTCCGACCCCGACTCCCTGTTTATTTCAGAACCCTCTCCCTATCCCCCTCTTCTGATGAAGGGTCTCAGCCCGAAATCTCAGCTTTTGTGCTCCTGAGATGCTGCGTGGCCTGCTGTGTTCATCCAGCTCCACACCTTGTTACCCAGAACATTATCTGGGTCTCTGGATTAACAGTCCAGCAATAATACCACTAGTCCATTGCCTCCCCTTGCAATTGAATAATCTGATTTTCAAGTAGTAAAATCATGAATGAATATATTATTCCGGACTATAATTGTCAAAATGGAACCATAAATCAGGTGATCATTTGAATAATAGACTGGTCATACTTACGATCATGAATTAACTTTAGTAAATGATCATAATTAACTTCAGTATAAAACTTTTACCAGTTTGTACAATAGCTTTGCATGATTGCACATTTGTCATGAGGCATTGCAATGTGTTCATTGATGGCATTAAAACAGTGCAACCTTGATAATTGCATTTTTGTGTCCATTGCCTTTACTTCTGGTGAAGAGATAACTGATGACTCTTGGATATTTAGCTCACAATTGTCTTTTCTTTAATCATTTGTGTAATGATAAAAGTTCTAAGCTGGATTTATCTTTGAGAGAGCAGCCTTAGTCTGGACATAATAAGTGCATTGAAGACATTCCAGACTGTATATTTCTTTTTTGCCTGCTGTAAGGTATAAAGCTTTAAACCAGACTGCTTAAAGGAAATATTATAATGTAGGATACCTAGAAAACTCAAGTCTTTCTTTCTTTTTCTCAAATTTCCACTTACATCTGATTTAAGAACTTAAGAACTAGGAGCAAGAGTAGGCCATCCGGCCCCTCGAGCCTGCCCCATCATTTAATAAGATCATGGCTGATCTTTTTGAGACTCAGCTCCACTTACCCGCTCCCTCACCGTAACCTTTAATTCCTTTACAGTTCAAAAATTTATCTAGCCTTGCCCTAGAAACATTCAGCAAATTAGCTTCAAACGCTTCACTGGGCAGGTAATTCCACAGATTCACAACCCTTTGGGTGAAGAAGTTCCTCCTGACCTCAGTCCTACATCTGCTTCCCTTTAATTTGAGGCTATGCCCTCTAGTCCTAGTTTCACCTGCTAGCGGAAACAATCTCCCTGCCTCCACCTTATCTATTCCCTTCATAATCTTATATGTTTCTATAAGATCTCCCCTCATTCTTCTGAGTTCCAATGAGTATAATCCCAGTCTACTCAGTCTCTCCTCATAATCCAACCCTCTCAACTCTGGAATCAACTGAGTGAATCTCCACCACATCCCCTCCAGCGCTAGTATATCTCTTCTGAAGTAAGGAGACCAAAACTGCACACAGTACTCCAGGTGTGGCCTCAACAGGCCCCTATACAGCTGCAGCATTGACTTACTGTTTTTAAACTCCATCCCTCCAGCAATGACAGACAAAATTCCATTTGCCTTTTTAATTACTTGCTGCACCTGCAATCCTACTTCTGGCGATTCATGCACAAGGACACCCAAGTCCCTCTGCACAGCAGCGTGCTGCAATATTTTACCATTTAAAACGTATTCTATTTTGCTGTTATCCCTACCAAAATGGATGACCTTACACTTATTAACATTGTACTCCATTGATTTGCGTCACCTTCGCTGATAAATATGAGCTTTAGTTCTTTTATACATTTTCTACAAAAATAACCCTATTCACTGTCCAATTGACAATGAGTTGAATAGTGCTTATTGTCATTCAAATAATGCTCGTCTATCCTTGTTCTCTATTCTAGCCTTCAGAGAAGTGCATATAAGATATAATTTCATAGCAACAAGCATGTTAGTTCATCTGAAGTATTGTGTCATTGAAAAGAACAATACTGTGGATGTTGAAAATCTAAATTATAATTAGAAAATGCTGGAAATGCTCAGCAGGTCAGGCTAAACTGTGGAGAGTGACACTGAGTTAATATTTCGGGGTAATAAAATGTGGGGCTGAATGAACACAGTAGGCCCAGCAGCATCTCAGGAGCACAAAAGCTGACGTTTCGTGCCTAAACCCTTCATCAGAGAGGGGGATGGGGGGAGGGAACTGGAATAAATAGGGAGAGAGGGGGAGGCGGACCGAAGATGGAGAGTAAAGAAGATAGGTGGAGAGGAGAGTATAGGTGGGGAGGTAGTGGGGGGATAGGTCAGTCCAGGGAAGACGGACAGGTCAAGGAGGTGGGATGAGGTTAGTAGGTAGGAGATGAAGGTGCGGCTTGGGGTGGGAGGAAGGGATGGGTGAGAGGAAGAACAGGTTAGGGAGGCAGAGACAGGTTGGACTGGTTTTGGGATGCAGTGGGTGGAGGGGAAGAGCTGGGCTGGTTGTGTGGTGCAGTGGGGGGAGGGGACGAACTGGGCTGGTTTTGGGATGCGGTGGGGGAAGGGGAGATTTTGAAGCTGGTGAAGTCCACATTGATGCCATTGGGCTGCAGGGTTCCCAAGCGGAATATGAGTTGCTATTCCTGCAACCTTTGGGTGGTATCATTGTGGCACTGCAGGAGGCCCATGATGGACATGTCATCTAAAGAATGGGAGGGGGAGTGGAAATGGTTTGCGACTGGGAGGTGCAGTTGTTTATTGCGAACTGAGCAGAGGTGTTCTGCAAAGCGGTCCCCAAGCCTCCGCTTGGTTTCCCCAATGTAGAGGAAGCCACACTGGGTACAATGGATGCAGTATACCACATGGGGAGATGTGCAGGTGAACCTCTGCTTAGTATGGAAAGTCATCTTGGGGCCTGGGATAGGGGTGAGGGAGGAGGTGTGGGGGCAAGTGTAGCATTTCCTGCGGTTGCAGGGGAATGTGCCGGGTGTGGTGGGGTTGGAGGGGAGTGTGAAGCGAACAAGGGATTCACGGAGAGAGTGGTCTCTCTGGAAAGCAGACAAGGGTGGGGATGGAAAAAAGTCTTGGGTGTTGGGGTCGGATTGTAGATGGCGGAAGTGTTGGAGGATGATGCGTTGTATCCGGAGGTTGGTGGGGTGGTGTGTGAGAATGAGGGGGATCCTCTTTGGGCAGTTGTGGCGGGGGCGGGCTGTGAGGGATGATGACTTTTCTCTTGATGTTCTGATGCAAGGTCACAGACCTGAAACTTGATACATTTTTTGAAAAAAGTCACATTATATTTGTGGGCAGGCTTCAATTTATAAACATATTTTCGGTTTGCACATTTATGTTGGACTTACACATTTACACACACACACACACACACACACACACACACACACACACACACAATGTTCAGTCAAAAAATGCACTAGATGCTATCATTTGCTAATGAAATTAACCCCTAAAATATGTTAACATCAGCATGAGAACATGGGATGAACGTTCAGGAGAAGCAAGGAAGTGAATATTTGGGGATACAAAATATACTGGTTGTTGCAAAATATTGCAATCAAGAACAAAAACTTCAGTCAGGTTATATCTGAAAAACCCAAACCTGGGCAGGACTTACACAGTTAATGGTAGGGCCCTGAGGAGTGTTGTCGAGCAGCGAGACCTAAAGCTCAGGTTCATAGTTCCTTGAAAGCAGGTACATAGGGTGACGAAGAAGATGTTTGGCACAGTTGCCTTCGTTGATTAGAACATTGAGTATAAGAGTTGGAACTTCATGTTGCGGCTGTACAAGACATTGCTGAAGCCACCTTTAGAATATTGAGGTCAGCGCTGGTTGCCCTGATATAGGAAGGATGTTAAACTAGAAAGGGTACAGGAAAAATTTACAAGGATGTCACCGGAACTAGAAGGCTTGAGTTATCAGGAGAGGCTTGACAGGCTGGGATTTTTTTTCCCCTAGAGCACCGGAGGCTGATGGGTGACTTTATAGAGGATTATAAAATCATGAGGGGCATAGATGAGGTGAATAGCCAAAGTCTTTTTCCTGGGATTGGGGTGTCCAAAACTATAGGGCATGGGTCTAAGGTGAGAAAGGAAAAATTTAAAAGGAACTTGAGGGGCAACATTTTCACACAGAGGGTTGTTGCATGTATGGAGTGAGCTGTCAGAAGAAATGGTAGAGTTGGATACAGTTACAACATTTAAAAGGCTTCTGAATGGGTACATGAACAGGAAGAGTTTAGAAGGGATATGGGCCAAATGATGGCAAGTGGAGCTATTTCAGTTTAGGAAACCTGGTTGGCATGGACGAGATGGACTGAAGGATCTGTTTTCTGTACTGTATGACTCTATTTGTAGATCCAAAGTGTATATTAAATATAATTATGTCTCTTTTCCCCTACTTCCCATCTAGCCTTTAAATCTCCTGCCCCACACCAAGTTATACAATATTTCCAGTATAACGTTGTGTAAATGAAGGGATGACCATGCTTCTGAGTGCCTGGAGGCAAAACTTTTCTTTCCTTTCCCCATTTCTCTCTCCATTTACCTCCATAAAATTCAACTTTTGGAAAACCATTTAATGATATTGTATTGTATCATTGTATTGAAAGCCCACAGAATAATGTACTTGAAACATGAAAATTGTACATTGAATTTGCAGAAAATGGGTTAACATTTTGCAATTTCAAATCAGCTGCTAATCAACATATTTCAAGAGGGGAATATTTTGCAGGGCTAAGAGGAAAACGCAGGGAGTGAGTTGAATTGAAAGGCTCTTTCAAAGAAGTAGCACAAGCATGATGGGCTAAAAAGCCTTTTCTTTTGTGCTGTATCAATCAATGATACTATGAGTATATTTTCTTTGTTCACAGAAAACACATGTTCCATATCGCGACAGTAAAATGACCCGAATTCTACAGGATTCTCTAGGTGGGAATTGCCGCACTACCATAATTATTTGTTGCTCACCCTCCAGTTTTAATGATGCTGAAACAAAAACCACCCTTATGTTTGGCCAAAGGTAGGAATCTCATCTAAACTGGTTTATTGTGCTTAAAGTGAATTCACGTCACAATGACAATGACGATTAAGCGTGACTTGGTTTGTTATTACTGAATTGCTGGCAACTTAGCTAAAAATAGATAATGAGTTCTTTTGTGAACTAACATTCTATTTAAAAATAATCCAGAATTCAGCACAGAGATCCACCCTGTTCTGAGGGCTTTTGAACTGTGTGTTTAACCAGGTAAGTATTTGGACTTCATGACCATATTTATTTCATTGAATCCCTACAGTGCAGGTCTGCACTGAACTTCCAAAGAGCCACCCACCCAGACCGAGTCCCCCACATTATCCCTGTAACCCCTCATTTACTATGGCTATTGCACCCAGCCTGCATATTATGGGGCAATTGAGCATAGCCAATCCACCTAACTCGCACATCTTTGGACTGTGGGTGGAAACCCATGCAGACACAGAGAGAGTGCGCAAACTTCACACTGACAGTGGCTTAAGGCTAGACTTGAACCTAGGTCCCTGGTGCTGTAAAGTAGCAGTGCTAAGGACTGAACCACCTAACTGTTCTAATTTAATAAGGAAAAAAATGAAAAGGTTTTTGGTGTGAATGTTGCCAGGTAATATTTTTAATCAGTATGAAAGATCTTAATAGCAAAACTGATCAAATACTTGGATCAGTTTTGACAAGTAACTTAAACAATTTCTTGAGATTTTACAGAGGTTAGTGCAGGATTCTGTCTTGGATCACAGTGTGTATCCAAGCTGTTCTTTTCAGATTCAGGGAAATATAGTTAAGAGAAGGCTCATAGAACATAGAACAATACAGCGCAGAACAGGCCCTTTGGCCCTCGATGTTGCGCGACCTGTCATCTAACAGCAATTTGCTTAAATATGAATGTTTATCAAATAATACTAATGATTATAGTGGTAATAATAAATAGAAGAGAAAAGAGAAAAAGCAGCAAGTCTCGCGCCCTCTTGCCCATTGGGGTCCCCTCAATCAATGGCTGGTCTGGATGCTGACGTTGTCCCTGGCACAGTTCACAATCCTGGTCCGAGGTGAAGTCCAGTGACTCGGAACAAAACTTGCTCTTATGCAGTGTAACAAACAGCCAGCACAAAGAAAGCAGGTACAGAAAGACAAAACTTCTGGCAAGAAAACACAGGATGGCTGCAGGTTTTGTCTTTGGCTCATAAAGGATTGTTCATAGGATTCATTCAAGGTCATGCAGCTTGTTGAGTATCATTCCACACTTACCCAGCCTATTTTCCCATCCTGTACAATCTGTTTTCCTATGCAGCTGCTGAATATCATCATCACTTCTTAATCCTTCAGCCTATCCTTTACAGATTCTTTATAAAATATTGCTGGTAATTATGATCATCTGAGTTTCAATGCACATGCACGAGGGGTTTTAGAAAATAGTCACAAGAATGATTCAGAGCCTGGAGGTCTTAATCAACAAGAGGGGTAGAGCATTTTTTTCAATGTATAGATTAGTTTGGGGAAGCATTACCTAAACCAAAGAGCCCCAAATGCATTTGTTTAAAGGAAGTTGGATTGGACAAATCTAATAGATTCTCAAAGAAGAACCTGCTTGGATAGACAGAGTTGATGCAAAGGAGATTTGGTGGTTGTTAGCTCATACAATATATCCCCATGTCCCTCGACTCCTTTCTGATGGGAATTTCATAATAAACATTGATTTTCTAGCACTTGCCTGCAAGCAAGATTGCTCAGTTACCATCTGCACTGGCTTCCCAAATGCAGTTTGCAATTCATTACTAAAATTATTGATCTTCTGCATTGTGTTGACTGGTCAATTAAGTAGGTGCTAATCTACTACTTTAAAAGATCAATCGAAATCTATAAGAATTCATTTTACATAACCAGCTTTGCACAGAAAATTTCTAACTAACATTTGGAACTGCATTTTGCCCTTTGAGGTGCAAATCAGGAGTAACATCATAGTCTTAGCTACTCAGGAGTCAGAATTCCCCCCACCAGCGAGAGTCAGGAGTGGGTTGGGGTTGAGGCCTCCTGAAACAAGGAAGAGGTGGAACCAGAGGCAGCACCTTCCAAACCCGTGAACTCTGCCACCCAAAAGAACAAGGGCAGCAGATACATGGGACCGTCACCACCTGCAAGTTCTGCTCCAAACCACTGACAATCCAGACTAGGAAATAAATCGTGCTCCTTCAAGTGTTGCTGGGTCAAATTTTTGGACAGTCATTTTAAGAGCACTATGAATATAACCCCCATCCTCCAATGGATAGAAGAAGCTCAAGAAGATAACAGGCCAACACTTTCTGGAAGGCATTCAGACGTTCAAAATTGATGTTGGCCACTTGTGTAGACATCCTGTAAACCAATAAAAAAATTAAGGCCGGATGCTAAGGTAGCCTCCATTTCTTGAAACATCACCTCTGCTCTGTAATGATTGTGAGGCCCCCTAAACCTAAAACCACAGTCCTTTAAGTGAATGCCTTCCAAGGCCCAGTGCCCCTCCAATTATCACCATGTTCCTGCCATATCGTTTCATAACCTCCATTCATCAAACCTCCATGTCCTCAATCACTCCTTCAACCCACCATACCCACTCACCCACCCCCTGCCCCTGCCATGCATGCTCATCGAGTATCCACCATGTGTGGACTATTTGAACTGTATAATAACATTCAGAAATCTTTGAGATGTTGTTGAAATTGCCAAGCTGATTCTAAACATAATTGTCTTAAGTATTTATGAGACTGTTAAGAAAATACACTAATTTGATCCTCTTAAGCAATCATAAAACTGTCAAGCTGAAATAAACTCTCAGTCTGCTACAGCTGCAACATCCTAGTTGATCTGAATCCCTGAATGGAGTTTGGAGGTAAGCCAAACATTTATAATAGGATTATATTGCACAGCTGTATAAACAAAACTACCAGAGCCATTGTTAAGATGCTGATCCAGACTGACAACATTTAAAAAAGAAATTTGGATTTTCACATAATAGCTGAAAATTATGACAAGATTTAAAGTCTTAAAACATTTACTACAATGAATGAAAGACCACATTAATTAAACGTTAACTTTGTAGGTTATTTAAACAACAGAAAGAAGTGCTATCTTTAGTGCAATTCACAATCTTCAAGGAATTATAGTTTTTATAGCAAGCAGTCTTCATATGTTACCTGCTCCAAATTGAGTCACATTTCACTATTTCACTAAGTGGAACTTAAGGAGACCACTCAGAGGTGTTCCCTTAGATTTCTGAAAGTTTCCTAAATCCAATAGCAGCAGTAAAACCTGTTGTAGTTATCCCTACCTTCTGGCCATTCCAATTCATATCTTTAGGAATACTTGGAAGGTTGAGAGATGCAGTTTATAGAGCACAACAAAGAACTAACTATGAATAGGCTGAATAATGCAGATTTTGGAATGGCAAAAAAGAAGCTACTGCATGACTTCATGATCTTTGGCATCAAGAGATAAATCAGTGAAGTAATGAGTCTGTGCTGATTGATGCATCCTGCAGCCTTAGCCATTCTGTTACTAGTTACTTCCTCAGGAGGGTGGGTGAACCCCCAGGTTGCAGATTGGTCATTCTTAGTTGGAAGAGAATTTTGGATAATTTTGGATAATTCATTGAGTAGACAGCATGATTGTTTAGTAAAGTTACTTCACATGTACCAAAGTGAATGGTAGTTTGGCTGTTATTGAAGTGTGCAATGCATAATTCTCGTCAGTGCCTTGGCTTGAGGATCGTTTATTCAGCCCATTGATTTTAATGAAGTAAAATTCTCTTTGTGAATTATTGCTCCTAACAGAGCCAAGACCATCAAAAATACTGCATCTGTCAATCTCGAGTTGACAGCTGAGGAATGGAAGAAGAAATATGAGAAGGAAAAAGAGAAAAACAAATCATTGAAGAATGCTCTTCAGCGTCTTGAGATGGAGCTAAACAGATGGAGAAATGGTAAACTCATCAAAGCTGGAATTAATCTGAGGCAATTAACAATTAAGTGTAGTGTAATGGACAGGGAATCTGGGACCAAGCATAGTATTCACAAGGGGCTTTATCGAAATCTACTATTTATTGGTGACAAATTTTCTCAGAATTTCCGCGTAAGTTCTTCTTCAGTTAATATTCTGTGCAATGCATGACTTAATATTTTATGTCATTCTGTTTAAAGCAAGCCATGTTTTAATAATGGTGCTCAGTTATTATGTTCTACAGCACGGGGTAAATTCATCAACATGAGTCAACTGTGCATATAATTACTTCAAAATAATGTGAGTCATTTTGTTCTACCATTGTTGAGACTTTGAGCTATTCCAGTGAAATTGACACTAAATTTTGAAGACTTTGACACTTGTATCAGATCTATTATTTTACTGGCATGCTGTTGACAATCTCACATTAAAAATGTGGTCTTACATGATTCCCTCACAGAATCCAAGTTTAAATGTTATTTTGTTTGTGCTGCAGAAATTGATGCACTGCAGCAACTTGCCAGGGCATCTTTGTCAGCACATTCCAAAATCCTGACCTCTAACATCTGAATGGACAAATGCAGCGGACCCAGGGAAATGCTACCGTTTACAAGGTGCCCTCCAAATCATCATCCTGACTTTGAACTGTATTGCAGTTCCTTCACTGTCACCGGGTTAAAAACCTGGAACTGCCTGATTAATTGCCACACAACCAGCCCAGCTCTTCCCCTCCACCCACTGCATCCCAAAACCAGCCCAGCCTGTCTCTGCCTCCCTAACATGTTCTTCCTCTCACCCATCCCTTCCTCCCACGCCAAGCCGCACCCCCATCTCCTACCTACTAACCTGATCCCACCTCCTTGACCTGTCCGTCTTCCCTGGACTGACCTATCCCCTCCCTACCTCCCCACCTATACTCTCCTCTCCACTTATCTTCTTTTCTCTCCATCTTCGGTCCGCCTCCCCCTCTCTCCCTATTTATTCCAAAACCCTCACCGCATCCCCCTCTCTGATAAAGGGTCTAGGCCCGAAACGTCAGCTTTTGTGCTCCTGAGATGCTGTTGGGCCTGCTGTGTTCATCCAGCTTCACACTTTATTATCTTGGATTCTCCAGCATCTGCAGTTCCCATTATCACGATCATTCAAGAAGATGGCTTTTCAACACCAATGGGGAGCGGGAAGGGGGAAGGTAACAAAGTGGAGTTAAGGCCACAATAAGAACAACCTTGATTTTATTATACAGTGAAGCAGGTTTGAAGAGTAGATGGCTTTTTCCTGCTGCTACTTATTATGTTTCCATGTGACCTTCTCAAGAGTAAGAAGATATATAGTTAATGCTGGCCTTGCCATCCCGTGAATGAATAAAGCTATTCTCCTGGCATCCTTACATAGATGTAAATTTAATATACTTTTGGGAAGGTGTACAAAAGTGCATTTAATAATTGAAATGTCCATTGTCATCCACATATTACTGATAGAGTTCCATATGGCAGCTTGTTTATATTAAAGCTTCATTGTTCCCGTAGATCCAGCACTACAGCTGTAAGTTCAATACCTGAATGAAAATTGGCCTTGAATTCTTAAAACCTTTTGTTCCTTCTGTGATAAGTTTTGGTAAACGAACTACTGGATTGAATGAGTGTCACAGGAGAGAGGTTCTGAGTTGTTAATTAGGTTCAGCATTATTTGAAGCTGATGGACTATATATTGTTTGATACTGGCATTGTGTAGGATTCGAATAATTCAAGTGTGTTGTGCTGTAGGGTAGTACAAGGTTGTTTACTGTGAAAGAATATTTTAATTCAGATTTTTATTGATGAGTGCTTGCCGTTCTGTTATCGAAGCAAAACTATAATAATGCCAAAACTGTAAGCCCCTTCCTAATTATTAATTTACACAAACAAATTATAGCAGTTAGTTGTCTTCAGGAGAATAGTAATGAATTCTTTGGCTTTGAGATGAAGAGGACCATGCTGGATGAATGGATATCATTTGTGAACACGTCATCTTAGAACCAATTTTAGGATAAGGTTGGCTCTAAGGTGACATGCCTGGTAATTTAGATTAGAACTGAATTAACCCTTTACAGCAGATTTGTTTACTCAGTGCAAGAGCCATGACTTTACTGATTTGACCTCATGAATGTGAGTGGTGGAACTGAGGCTAGGAGCTGGGATCCTTCCTAGATTAATTAACTCTGAAAACAGATATCTTTATGGACATCCTGCCATTTCTTCATGAGTTTGTAGAAAAAAAAGTCAGTCTCAAAACTGATTTTCTGATCTGAAATGTGACATTTTAATGAGACGTAGAGAATTACAGGCCATGAGACTCGTAGTTACCTTTTACTGTGGCATTTAGAACCAGATATTACATGTGTTGTGCACTAATTTCTTCCATTCAAGGATTTATAATTTTCAGTTGTAGTAATTGGTTGTGAATTCTGAATGTTTAAAAGAACGGTAAAAGTACAGGACCAGGTACCAGTATGATCAAGGAAGAAAGGAAGGAACAAATATTGTACAAAATGCTTTCACTTTGCTTGAGTGTAAGAAGAGAGTGGATTTAATAGTATTCGGTATGGCTGCTTAACCATTCAACAATAACAATCATTGTGTACAATGGTCGCAGCATATTCTTGTGTGACGAATGGAAACAGCCTCTTTGTACATCTCCTGGACATGCACAGAATTTCATATCGCAGATGTTGCTTGGTTATATTCACAGCAACTGTTTGTTTTATTGGAAACCTGATTTTACTTCCTGAGTTTTAACAGCTGAGATTTTTTACATCCACTTTGCAGCAATATCCAGTTAACCATTTTCATCACTACATGAAGTGAATGCCTGTAATAACCTTTTATTATCAAAAGAGAGAGCTTCTTAAATATGCGGATAGATAAACAGAAGGCAAGAAGAACAAAGCAAGCCAGGCAGCATCTGGAGGAAAGGAGCAATCAACGTTTTGAAGGGCAATCAACGTTTTGAAGGGTAATAACAAAACATTAACTGCTTCTTTCCTCCAGATGCTGCCTGACCTGCTCTGTTTTTCCAGCCTCCTTTTGGTCTACCTGGATTCCAGCATCTGCAGTTTTTTCTGCCTCCTTCCTAAATGTGCAACAAGGATACAACTCAATTCTGCCTTTGATAAAAAATTAGCTTTTTAGGTATAATTTCAATTGTTTTTTGGTTTGTCAAATCAATTTTGGCCTTTCATTCATTACGTGCACTTCCTGAAATGAAAGATTTTCCTCTCCTTTTGTTCTGCACGTAAATGGGCAGGTTGCCTTGCTGTGGAAATCATTTGTCCCTGTTGTAACATGCTTACTCTCTCTACAGGTGAATCCGTGCCTGAAGATGAACAAATTGATGCCAAAGACCAGAAGAACTTGGAGCCATGTGACAACCAGTCAACCATTGACAATGTTGTTCCAGCATCCAAAATCACAGCAGGAGAGAGAGTGAAGTTAGAGGAAGAGATCAGTAATTTGTATAAGCAGCTCGATGACAAGGTTTGTGATTGATGACAGATTGGCTGCACATTACTCCACTGGTACCTCAGTATGTTTAGCCCTCTTCTTCTGTTGTCACAATATACCAGAATTTTCTCGTAAACAACAGCAGGTTCATTACGCAGACTGTTATTAGTGCGCAACAAAACTAACAATTTGTGAGAAGGAAGAGATAACTCATGGGTTGTTTATTGCCACAGATTGCTAACATCGTTATTATTGCAAAAATAGTAGTTTGTCATTCAAACGCCCCATGAGTTGCATTAGTTGCTAGGCTTGTACTGTAAACATATATTAAAATTGCTGTTGATCAAAGGCCCCTACTAATCAGAGGTAATAGGAACTGTAGATGCTGGAAAATCCGAGAGAACAAGGTGTAGAGCTGAGATAATGGGAACTGCAGATGCTGGAGAATCAAAGATAACAAAGTGTGAAGCTGGATGAACACAGCAGGCCCAGCAGCATCTTAGGAGCACAAAAGCTGACGTTTCGGGCCTAGAACCTTCATCAGGGCCTCTGATGAAGGGTCTAGGCCCAAAACGTCAGCCTTTGTGCTCCTGAGATGCTGCTTGGCCTGCTGTGTTCATCCACCTTCACACTTTGTTATCCAGGTGTAGAGCTGAATGGACACAGCAGGCCAAGCAGCATCACAGGAGCAGGAAGGCTGATGTTTCAGGCCTAGATCATTCATCAGAAATGGGGATTTCTGATGAAGGGTCTAGGCCCAAAACGTCAGCCTTCCTGCTCCTATGATCTGCCCCTACTAATCAGCTGAATTATAGACCTCAAATGTCAATAAACCTTGCAAGGCTAGAAAAGGAACAATTGAAACTATGGCATCTGACATTACTGATGTTAAACCTCCTCAAATTTGTTAAAGTTTCATTTTATTCCCCCTCACTATTCCTCTTTGAATATTATTAATCTTGCAATTTTTCTTTCCTTCTTTTAATCTCATTTTTTGGTAAATAATTGGATTTCGTCCTTTTTTTTATTTGTTATTTGATTGTTTTTTTCTGTCTTTAATTTTTATGAGATTAGGAGATGCCCTCTTGCCTTTTTATTCATTAAAGTCCCAGGGTTTCTGTGTCAGATTGGTAATGTCCATAGCTCTGAGCCAGAAGGTCTGGGTTCAGCTGTCACTTCAGAGTGAGGTGCGTCAAAATGTGTCAGAGCAGGTTGATTAAAAATCATGTTTTCACTAAAATCCCAGATGCTCCATTAAGCTTCTTGTGAATTCCCATTTCTAGAAATTTGTTGTAGAAAAAGCTTAATGATAAGAAAAGAAAACCCCAAGCCATTTGCACTCCATGAAATGACCGTATCCAGTAAAATGTGGGCTATTAACTTCTGATTTTGTTGAAAAGGTGTAAGGTTTAGAGTGTTTTCTGTTTTTGATGATGAAAGGTGAACAACCATTGCATTGTCCATATGCTGTTCTCCAGTAAAGTAGACATTTGCTAGCATTGGTAGGATGGTGCTACAAGCATTAGAATGGTTGGTGCACTTGTTGCAAATCTGACTTAAAACAACATGTTCTGTAGATAGTGGTGAACACTTTGTAAGTTCAAACTGCATGAGCACTTTCTAATGTTAAAGCTAACTTCATTGTATTTTATGGTATGAACCTTTAGCATGTTTGACTGAAATTCCTTTTGTTGTTATTTGTGCTGTCTCTTAGATGAGTCAGGCATGAGCCTGACATTGAGATTCCCACAGCTGTATAGCTTAGACAGTGTCCAAGACCACAGCATTATCATTCCTGGGTATGTCCTGTCCCATCAGGTAGCCAGAACCAGGAGAAGCAGAGGTACAGTGGTAAACATTCAGGAGAAAATTGCCTGGTAATCCCCAACATTTACTGTGGACTGCATGAAGTTGCATGACATCAAGTGAAATGTGTGCAAAAATAAACATGTGGCGATTGATATCCACTGACCTCCCTCACCACGCTTCCCACCCCCAAATGGCTGATGAATCAGCACTCTTCCATGTTGAACTATACTCTGGGTGGGAGTCTTCAATGTACATCATCAAGAGTGCCTCAGCAGCACGATTGCTGACCAAGCTAAACAAGTTCTAAGAAGCACCAGAGGAAAAATCTATCAGTGATATTGGGAGCTGCAGATGCTGGAGAATACAAGATAACAAAATGTGGAGCTGGATGAACACAGCAGGCCAAGCAGCATCTCGGGAGCACAAAAGCTGACCTTTCGGGCCTAGACCCTTCATCAGAGAGGGGGATGGGGCGAGGGAACTGGAATAAATAGAGAGAAAGGGGGAGGCGGACCAAAGATGGAGAGAAAACAAGATAGGTTGAGAGGAGAGTATAGGTGTGGAGGTAGGGAGGGGATAGGTCAGTCCAGGAAAGATGGACAGGTCAACGTGGCGGGATGAGGTTAGTAGGTAGGAAATGGAGGTGCAGCTTGAGGTGGGAGGAAGGGATGGGTGAGAGGAAGAACAGGTTAGGGAAGCAGAGACAGGCTGGGCTGGTTTTGGGATGCAGTGGGGGGAGGGGCGAGCTGGGTTGGTTTTGTGGTGCAATGGGGGGAGGGGAAGAACTGGGCTGGTTTTGGGATGCAATGGGGGAAGGGGAGATGTTGAAGCTGGTGAAGTCCACATTGATACCATTGGGCTGTAGGGTTCCCAAGCGGAATATGAGTTGCTGTTCCTGCAACCTGCGGGTGGCATCATTGTGGCACTGCAGGAGTCCCATGATGGACATGCCGTCTAAGGAATGGGAGGGGGAGTGGAAATGGTTCGCGACTGGGAGGTGCAGTTGTTTATTGCGAACCGAGCGGAGGTGTTCTGCAAAGCGGTCCCCAAGCCTCCGCTTGGTTTCCTCATTGTAGAGGAAGCCACACTGGGTGCAATGGATACAATATACCACATTGGCAGATATGCAGGTGAACATCTGCTTGATATGGAAGGTCATCTTGCAGCCTGGGATAGGGGTGAGGGAGGAGGTGTGGGGGCAAGTGTAGCTCTTCCTGCGGTTGCAGGGGAATGTGCCGGCTGTGGTGGGGTTGGAGGGGAGTGTGGAGTGGACAAGGGAGTCGCGGAGAGAGTGGTCCCTCCGGAAGGCAGACAAGGGTGGGGATGGAAAAATGTCTTGGGTGGTGGGGTCGGATTGTAGATGGCGGAAGTGCCGGAGGATGGTACATTGTATCCGGACGTTGGTGGGGTGGTATGTGAGAACGAGGGGGATCCTTATTGGGCGGTTGTGGCGGGGCAGGGTGTGAGGGATGTGTTGCAGGAAATGCAGGAGACACGGTCAAGGGCGTTCTCGACCACCGCGGAGGGAAAGTGGCGGTCGTTGAAGAACGTGGACATCTGGGATGTGCGGGAGTGGAATGCCTCATCCTGGGAGCAGATGTGGCGGAGGCGGTGGAATTGACAGTCCCTCTTCCGCACCTACACAGGCCCCAAACCCCACCTCTTCCTCCGTTACATTGATGACTGTATCGGCGCCGCCTCTTGCTCCCCAGAGGAGCTCAAACAGTTCATCCACGTTACCAACACCTTCCACCCCAACCTCAGGTTCACCTGGGCCATCTCCAGCACATAACTCACCTTCCTGAACCTCTCAGTCTCCATCTCAGGCAACCAGCTTGTAACTGATGTCCATTTCAAGCCCACCGACTCACACAGCTACCTAGAATACACCTCCTCCCACCCACCCTCCTGCAAAACCTCCATCCCCTATTCCCAATTCCTCCGCCTCCGCCGCATCTGCTGCCACGATGAGGCATTCCACTCCTGCACATCCCAGATGCCCAGGTTCTTCAAGGACCGCAACATCCCCTCCTACAGTGGTCGAGAACGCCCTTGACTGCGTCTCCCGCATTTCCCGCAACACATCCCTCACACCCCGCCCCCACCACAACCGCCCCAAGAGGATCCCCCTCATTCTCACATACCACCCCACCAACCTCCGGATACAACGCATCATCCTCCGACACTTCAGCCATCTACAATCCGACCCCACCACCCAAGACATTTTTCCATCCCCACCCTTGTTTGCCTTCCGAAGAGACCACTCTCTCCGTGACTCCCTTGTTCGCTCCACACTGCCCTCCAACCCCACCACACCTGGCACATTCCCCTGCAACCGCAGGAAGTGCTACACTTGCCCCCACACCTCCTCCCTCACTCCTATCCCAGGCCCCAAGATGACTTTCCATATTAAGCAGATGTTCACCTGCACATCTGCCAATGTGGTATACTGTATCCATTGTACCCGGTGTGGCTACCTCTACATTTGGGAAACCAAGCGGAGGCTTGGGGACTGCTTTGCAGAACACCTCTGCTCGGTTCGCAATAAACAACTGCACCTCCCAGTCGCAAACCATTTCAACTCCCCCTCCCATTCTTTAGATGACATGTCCATCATGGGCCTCCTGCAGTGCCACAATGAGGCCACCCGAAGGTTGCAGGAACAGCAACTCATATTCCGCTTGGGATCCCTGCAGCCCAATGGTATCAATGCGGATTTCACCAGCTTCAAAATCTCCCCTTCCCCCACTGCATCCCAAAACCAGCCCAGTTCGACCCCTCCCCCCACTGCATCACACAACCAGTCCAACCTGTCTCTGCCTCCCTAGCTGGTTCTTCCTCTCACCCATCCCTTCCTCCCACCCCAAGCCGCATTCCATTTCCTACCTACTAACCTCATCCCACCTCCTTGACCTGTCCATCTTCCCTGGACTGACCTATCCCCTCCCTACCTCCCCACCTATACTCTCTCCACCTATCTTCTTTACTCTCCATCTTCGGTCCGCCTCCCCCTCTCTCCCTATTTATTCCAGTTCCCTCTCCCCATCCCCCTCTCTGATGAAGGGTCTAGGCCCGAAACGTCAGCTTTTGTGCTCCTAAGATGCTGCTTGGCCTGCTGTGTTCATCCAGCTTCACACTTTGTTATCAGAGGAAAAACCTACTTGACATTGTCCTTATCAGTCTACCTGTCACTGATTCATCTGCCCATGACCATTTTGTTCAGAGTGACCACTGCGGTCCTCGTGGAGACGCAGTCCTTGTCTTCAAATTGAGAATAGCATCCATTGTGTTGTGTGGCACTATCACTCTTAAACAGGACAGACTTCAAACAGATTTGACATCACAAGTCTTGACATCCATGGGGCACTATGGGGCCTTACCAGCGGAAGAATTGTATTCCACCTAATCAGGATCTGCATACCCTCTATTCCATCGTTACCAACAGCCAAGAGATCAACCATGATATAGGAGGATATGTCAGGAATACCTAGAAATAAGGTGTCAGTCTGGTGAAGTTACAATACTGTGCAACTTGTATGCCAGCTAACAGAAACGTCATGCAATAGATAGAACTAAGTGGCGTCACTACCAGTGGATCAGATCAAGGCTCTGCAGTCCTATCACATCCAATCGTGAAAGGTGGTGCACAACAACTTGCAGGAGGTGGAAGCTCCACAGATATCTCCATCCCCAATAAGAGAGGAACCTAGCGTATCAGTGCAAAAGATAAAGCTGAAGCATTTGCAACAATCTTCACGTAGGAATGTCCAGCAGATGAACAATCTTGCCTCCTTCGGGGGGGTCCCCAAAACGTAGAAGCCAGTCTCCTACTAATTTGATTCACTCCACGTGATATCTGCCCAATAATGTGGAAAATTGCCCAGGAATTTCAGCACAAATCAAACCAGGCCAATTACTGTCCCATTAGTCTACTGTCAACCATAAGTAAAGTGATGGAGGGGTTGTCAACAGTCCCTTTGAGTAACACTTGAAACGGAATAACCTTCTTACTGATGCTCAGTTTGGGTTTTCCCAGGGTCTCTTGGCTCCTGACTTCATTACAGCCTTCGCCAAACATGGACAAGAAGGCTGAACTCCAGAGGAAGGTGACTACCCTTGACATCCAGGCCACATCAAGGTCATGCAGGGCATCAAGGAGCCCTGGCAAAACTGGGGAATCTGAGGAAGAACACTCTGCTAGTTGGAATCATAACTAGCACGAAAGAAGAAGGTTGAGAAGTTGGAGGTCATCATCTCCACCCCAGGACATCTCTGCAGGAGTCCCTCAGGATCCTGACCTAGACCCAATCATCATCAGCTGCTTCATCAAGGACCTTCCATCATGAGGCAGATGTGAGGATATTCGCCAATGTTTACACAATGTCCAGCACCATTTGCAACTCCTCAGATACTGAAGCAGCCTGTGTTCTTTTGCAGGAAGACCTAGGCAACATCCGAGCTTAAGCTGATAAGTAACCATTCGCATGACACAAGTGCCGGATAATCACCATCTCTAATGCGAGAAATTCTAACTATGTTCAATGGCATTACAAAACTGAATCCTTAATTATCAATATCACTAATCAGAAACTGAAATGGACTAGCTGTACAAATAAGGGAAGGTGATGGCCTAATGGTATTATCGCTGGGCTGTTAACCCAGAGACCAGGTAATGTCCAGGGTATCCAGGTTCTAATTTTGCCACAGCAGATGTTGGAATTTGAATTCAATAAATACCTGGCCTTAAGAGCTGAGTGATTACCATGAATCCATTGTTGATTGTCGGAAAAACTCATCTGGTTCACTAATTCCTTTTAGGGAAGGCCATCTGCCATCCTTACCCGGTCTGGTCTACATGTGACTCCAGACCCACAACAATGTGGTTGACTCTGAACTGCCCTTTGATCAGTTAGGGATGGGCAATAAATGCTGCCTCGTCAGTGATGACCTCATCCAGTGAATGAAAAAAGAAATGCAAATACTGTGGCCGCAAGGGGAGGTCAGAAACTAGGGATTTGGTGATGAGGAGCTCACCTGCAGTCTCCAGTAGCGATAGCTGTGATGGAATACTTGCTATTTTCTTGGATGAGTGTAGCTGCAAGAACATTTGAGGCTTGACACCATCCAAGACAAAGCAGCTTGACTAATTGGCAACACATCCACAGACAACTACTCCCTTCCTCACTAGTGCTCCATGGCAGCAATATATACAATCTACAAAATGCATTGTAACAATGCAGCAGTTCTCATCTGACTGCACCTTCCAAACCCGTGACCACTATCACCTAGAACATAAGAATGTCAGTACTTGGACTGACAGAGGCAGTTTAGCCCCTGGAGCCTACTTTGCCAATTGAAATGATCTTGGCTAATCTTACTTGGTCTCAATGCTACTTTACTGCCTGTTCGTCATGACTCTTTAATCCATTGCTAATTGAAAATCTGCCTATCTCCCCTTTAAATTTACTCAATGTCCCAGCATCTATTGTTCTCTGAGGCAGTATCTTCCAAAAAGTCAGAGCTCAGAAAAGATTCTGAATGGCTTAGAAGAAAACTGTAGAAGGAAAAAAATGACCTGGAAGCTGAGGTTATGGAAAATCGTGCATTTGTTGCACAGAAAATGTTGAGATGTCAACAAGAGGAACCCTGTAGAAGCTAAGTACAGTTGTACCAAGGAACTTTAAAGTAGAGAAGGGGACCCTTTGCTGAAGTTGGAGTATCTTTTTAAGATGGTTTTTGAGTGGAAAAGGATTGGATCGCTATTTCTGATATTTGTAATCATTCTTGTGTTGTGTAGAGTAGGTTATATCTTTATTTCTCTTCTTGTGTGTCACAAACATTGATGTTCGTTCTTTTGTCAAAAGTACACAAATAGCCTCTTATGACAATGTCCAGTGGCTCGCCGTCCGTGGTCAAACAAATAACAAAAATAAGACTAATGGTCTGTCAAGCCATGTTTCACCTGGAAACCTAACTTACTGAGTTTCACCATCAGTTGGGATCATAACAATTGAAAATCAGTGGATGATAACATCAGGAGTTTTATTCTTCAGCACTGAAATATTCCCTGTGTATATAGATTATAGCCAAACATTCCAGGACGCCCATGTCAGTTGGGAATTTGGGATACCGACATAACCTCCTGTTGAATTTCCCTCCGATTTCTAATTTGTTTAGGATGAAGAAATCAACCAGCAGAGTCAACTGACTGAAAATCTGAAGCAGCAAATGCTGGACCAAGAGGAGGTGAGTTGCTGAACCCAGTAACATCAGTGCTTATGGCTGCTGAACCCATGTGTACCAGGGTCAAAGGAATGGGAAAATGTAGGGATGAACTGTTAAAAGCCTTTAGAATTTGTGTTAAATGCATTGATTCTCATGGAGCATCACAAGGACACATTTGCTTGAGGGGGCTTTAATTGCCGGTTGTCGGTTATCCTCAGTTATCACTGTGTTGGCATTTTCCTTCTGGTAAAGTATTTTGAGCACCTTGCAATTTCCATTTGGTCCTTGGCCCGGCTAAAACTAATTCAAAAATGTCTGACAATTTCCAGCTGTTGGCTTCCACCAGGAGAGATTACGAGAAGATCCAAGAAGAACTGAACCGGTTGCAATTGGAAAATGAAGCATCTAAGGATGAGGTGAAGGAAGTGCTTCAGGCCTTGGAGGAACTGGCTGTCAACTATGACCAGAAATCCCAAGAAGTGGAGGATAAGTCAAAGGCCAATGAGCTGCTGACTGATGAACTGGCTCAAAAAACGGTAATTGCCTTGGTTTTGATGTTATAGAGTATAGAGTGAAACACTATGGAAACACACCTGTCAGTCCAACCAGCCCATGCTGACCATGTTCTCAAACTAAACTAGTCCCACCTGCCCGTGTTTGTCCCAAATCCCTCCAAACCTTTTCTGTTCATGAACCTATCCAAAGATCTTTTAATTGTTGTATTTGGCAGTTCATTCCACATACGAATCACCCTGTGTGTAAAAAAATTAGCCCCTCATGTCCTTTTTAAATCTTTCTCCTCTCACCCTGAAGTTATGGTCCCTGGGAAAAGACCCTTATCATTCTCTAATCTATGTCACTCATGATGTTATAAACCTCATTAATGTCACCCGTCAACCTCCTGCACTCCAGTGAAAAAAGTCCCAGTTTTTTCAGTCTATTTTCATATCTCAGACCCTCCATTCCCAGAAACATTGGGGCAAATCTTTTTTGAATCTGCTTTGGTTTAATAATACCCTTTGTTTAGAAGAAGAGCAGAAAGAGAAAAAATTGAGCAATTGTCCACCCTTATCCCAAAACAGTGGTTTTCAGCTGGTGTGCTGCGAGAACTGTCCACGCACGACACGGAATCCCGTACAAAAGTATTGAAAATCAATGTGAAGCAAATGTTGTTTCATCTTAAAGTATTTTTTTATCCAACCAAAATTACAACTCATGAAAATTAATCATCAAATTAAAAATACGGTGTCCGTTTTCTGACTCTAAAACATGAATATTCTAAATACATGTGGCCAAAGGCAAAATTAAGATGATGTGAAAAAGTGCGTGTTCCATGGAACTGTGTCTCACTGAAGTGAACCGATGTCACTGAAAGGATTGGGAACTATTGCATTAGATCTCGCGAGAGGAGCAGGTCCATTGCTGCAAGTAACAATTTGGGTCAAGGTACTGTCTGCAAAGCTTTACTGAAATAATACAACATTAACACTAAAGGGAAGTTCCAATGGATTACTCCAAGTGTGTTGCAATGTCACATCATGTTCGCCATTGTATGTAGGTGAGGGAAATGATGTCTCAAACACTTGCATCCATAAATATGGCACTGGGGCAAAGCAGTGGAGAGAGGATAGTGCATTAATAATTAGGAATTCTATAGTTAGGGGTGTCATAGAAGTGGTTTTGTCCCCTGGGATGTGGTTTTTGCATCCCTGGTACCAGAATGAGGGGAGTGAGAGAGAGTGCAGATTATTGTCCAGATGGATGAGTAAGAGCCAGAAGCCATTGGTTTATTCTGAAACCAATGACATACGGAGGAGGAGAGTTGAGTCATCAGGAATAAGGAGCTAGGGTAGAAGTTAAAGAGCAGCACCAAACATTGTAATCCTTTAAATGCCTATTGGGTGTGTAAGTAAATAAGAAACTGCATCAAAGGCATATCCTATTATTACAGCTTCTTAAAGGTATCTGTTGTGAGACAATTAATTTCAGAAGGAAGGAATTTGAAGTAGAGTTTTAAAGGAATGAAAGGAGTTGATGACTTGGGGAACAGTCTCTGAAAGTGGTAGAAAACTGAACAAAAGGATTCACAATAGATGAGGATGAGCCCAGCAAGCACAGGGCTGTCAGTTGGTCCTTTGTATTAGGAAAGCTTTTAGAGGTAATCAGTTGGTGAAATATTAACAAGCGCTCAGTCAAATGCAAGATGTAGTCAAGCTTTGAAGTGCAGTACTGTCAATGCTAGATGATGGATAAGTTTCAATAGTAGTTTTCACAAGGGAATTAAATGATTACTTCAAGGAGAAAAAATAAATTGCAGGGAAATTGAGAAAGAATGGGGACAAAAAGGACTGCTTTGAAAGGCCCAGGCACTGACATGACAGGGTGAATGGCCTTCTGTGTTGGCCTATTTTATGAATTTAAATAATATTTTTCACTTCTTTTGAAGAATTAAAATTATTTGTTGAGCTACTCGTCATTTTAAACAATGGTGTCAAATGACTTTCTTGCTAACTTTCAGATGTTCATCAGAATTTTTTTTTCTGCAGAATACTTTAGTGGTTGTTCAGAAAGAATTCAACCAACTTCAGGAGCTCAGTAACCACCAGAAAAAAAGAGCAACGGAGATACTGAATATCTTGCTAAAGGATCTGGGTGAAATAGGGGGAATCATTGGCAACAGTGAAGTAAAAATGGTAGGTTCCTCGAGAATATTCTTGAACATTTGGCCTGGACGTGAGTTAACAATATAGGAAGATAAGAAATAGAAACGGAAATAGCCATTTGTCTGGTGGCCTGTTGCACCATTCAAACAGATCCTAGCTAATCGTGTTTTTCCGTGTCATTTTGCCTTTGTATCTCCAAAACTCCTTTGGTGTTTTAGTCTTCAGAAATCTACTAGTTTTTGATCTTAAACAAGCGCAATGATTGAGCTTCCATAGCCTTTTGTGGTACAGAATTTGAAAGTTCTGATTGAAGAAATTCCTCCTCAGCCCATGTCTGTGAGGTCTGTATTTAGTACCAGAACTGTCCCCTGGTATTATCCTCACCAGCAGGGAAACATCCTATGTGTGCCTACCCAGTCATGCCCTGTAAGAATGGTCTAAATTTCAATGAGATCACCTGTCAGTCCTAAGTATTCTCGCGAATACAAGCCCACACCTCACTTCATAATTCCACACCAGCGCTGAAATTCATAGACCATATATGTGCAATAAGCAGAAGGTCCTGTTGCTTGTCTGTAGCATTCTGTTAGTGATGAATACCAATTGCTACGTTCAAGCAGCATGAAATAGCTAACTTCACCTATTGCTCAAACCTGTCAGGTACCTTAATGATCCAAGGCAATCTGATGTAGGCTGGGCACTTTTCAGGAGCAGAGTGACTGACCTAAGACTTTCTATGAGTTTGTGCAATATGCAATGAGCAATGATCTGATCAACATAGCCAGTATCTCACAGGATGTCTTAGATGTTCAGCATCAGGTTTGCTCAGTGAACAAGTGGCTTGGACCCTATTTACAAGGTTTCCAATAAGACCAATCTCATAGCATGTGAAACTGTAAGTTTCTCGATGTGTATACTGACCAATGAAGGTAAAATTGTGATGGCCAATATTAGTCACCCCTCTGGCTGATTTCTCAGGATGAGGGAATTCATTCAGCATGGTCATTAAGATGCATAAGGACGTTCTTGCATGCAGCTGCAAATTTAGATATCACAAGCATATCATCTACATACTGGAAATACACACAGGATAGAAGGTTAGATGTTATTCCATTGAAGATGTATTTCTCGTGGAATCCAACAATGATGCTTGTGAGAGTGGAGCCTTGCAGGAATTCCATGACAACACCATCTGTTTGGGCATAGATAGTGTTGTTAAAACTGAGCTGAACTGCATGTGTTGCTGAGTTCACAAGTTCAACTACTGATCCATGTAATTATGGCAGATCTAGCTCATCATAATACAACAGTGCAGCGCAGATGGGTTTGGCTTCCTTAATGGTACATGAGTGGATAGGTTAGCAGTCTCAGTTGAGCATATGAACATTGCATCGTAAATCCGAAGGCTTAGCTGAGATTCAAAAAGTCATTTTTAGTCAGTGAAAATCAGGCAGATTATTCAAACATGGTGGATTGACACTATGATTAAAAATATGTATGTTTCATGATCCCATTTTTGATAATGTTAATAAACCTGCACCAATCTTATTAAATATGAGAAGAAATAATTCTTAACCCAAAATTACATCTTAAACCCAGTCCAATTGTTATGGTCCATAGCTGACTTTATGTTCAGTGATGTGCTGATGGCTGAGCAGAGACTTAGAAAGACTGTTTCTCCCCCAAACCAGTGAGCTTTTGGCCACTGTCTTTTCCTGGAGCTGCATCTCAATTAGAGGAGAGTATCATTCAGGTGGTTTGCATTCTGAAGAGGGCAATGGAAGAAGAGGCTGCCCCTTCCAGCCCCATTTTGATTTAGTCCCCTAACCCCTCTCTCTTACTATCCCTCACCTTTGATGGCCAGCATTGCCCTTTACAGGCTTCAGACCTAAATTAATTGGCAAACACCAGTGATGCACAGATGGAAAAAAAATGGGTAATTTAGTGAGGTGGAAATCAAAGTTTAGTTGCGTGTAAGAGCACTTCTGAATATTTATAACAAAATGGAAGAAGTTGGAGGATCTCAGATTCACTAGCATCAGCAGTTCCTACTATCTCAGGAGTTGGAGGACCTTTGTGGTATGGTGATAGTACCCTGACTTCTGAACCAGGAGACCTGTGTTCAAGACCCACCTGCACCACTGGTATGTAACACCAACTCCGAACAGGTTGATGACAAATATTTGAGAGAAGTATCTGGTTAATCAGCTTTTGAAAGTAGAGCCAAGGGCTCAGCTTTCCAGCAGATGTTAGAAATTGCCTATGTCGATCGGTTGCTTGTAGTAATCATTGAACTGTCATGTATACAACACATTAACTGATGATTGCTGAACTTGGTGACACTGAAACATCTTCCTATCAAAAGCAAAAATAAAAGCTTGATTTACATAGAACATGAACATAGAACAGTACAGCGCAGTACAGGCCCTTCAGCCCACAATGTTGTGCCAACCTATTATCCTACCCTTCATTTTACTATCATCCATGTGCCTATCCAAGAGTTACTTAAGTGTGTCTAATGTATCCAACGAAGTGTTAAGGAAAAAGGTTACATCGTGTTTCTTGCAGTTTATTAGCCATTCCAAATATTTACAGTCAATGACGTTTTGAAATGTAATCACTGTTGTAATGTAGGAACTGTGGCAACTAATTTATAGACCGTGAACTTCCACTGCCAGCAATACAAGAATGGCCTGTTTTGTTTTCTCTCTCTGGGATGTTGATTTGGTGTTAAATATTGGCCGCAAAGCTAGGGATAATTTCCCTGCTTGTCTTTGGCCTATCAAATCAGTTTTTTTTTATATCCATCCAAGCAGGCAGAATGAGTTTGAGTTTAACATCCCACTAGAAGGATGCCACCTGGGAAATGCAGCACTCCTTCATTGACGAGTCTTGAGTTCAAACGTGTGACATGAGCACAGGTCCCTGTGATGCAAAGGCAAGAATGCTAGAGCTAAGCCACAGCTTACACATTTTGCACACTATTAGCAGAATTGTAGATTTAATGGGTGTTGTCTGTGCTAGATTCTCCCAACTATTTGTAACTTATGGATGGGCATCCCAATAACTATCAGCTTCACTTCATATGACTCTGTATTTTTGAATCTCATACTTGAACCATAAGACTGATATTAGGATAATTAGTGGAGTGTAACTGAAAGTTTTCAGCGCGTTTATCAAAGGCAGTTCAAACCTCCTGTAAACAGCCAGATGTGATTTCCAGGCATTGCAAGCTAATACTTCATCAAGAATTCTTCATCAAAAGACCTGGACAGTTAATGTTGTTTCTTGTAGATCATTTTTCCATCAGCATGTTCAGAGATATCATTATGCACTTCAGGAGTACATGGGACTTGAACCCAGATCCCCTGGCTCAGAGGTAGGGACACTACCACTATACCACAAGCATGACTTGATGTTGCCTTATATTCCTTTTATTTTTCCCTTTAGCTTGTCAATACTTTCCTTAACATGTTCAGAGATACAATGACAGAGCTCTGGAGCAGAATCTGGTTAATCAGCTTTTGAAAGTAGAGCCAAGAGCTCAGCTTTCCAGCAGATGTTAGAAATTGCTTATGTCAATCAGTGGCTTGTTGTAATCATTGAACTGATTATTGCTGACCTTGGTGATCCCATGCAAGATGATAACATCCTGGAAAAGACTTTATAAGCCATGCTGAGGAGGGAGACTGGACGCCAGTTCTTGAGTAAATGAAGGCTCCCTCTTTTTGACTGTGGCACAATGACTGCACTGCGCCAAGAAAGGGACAGCTTTCTGGCCAAGAAACATTCCCCCAGGACCCGCGTGTTGTTGCCTTCCAGGATGTCCCAGGATACCCTGAAGAATTCCTCAGTCAGCCTGTCCAGCCCTGGGGACTTGCCCCTCAAGAGCCAGGTGAGGGTGCTGGTCAGCTCCTCTAGAGTGACAGGATTGTCAGGTATCCCAGCATCCCCTGGGGTGACCTGCAGCAGGTCCTCCCACAGACCTCTGTGAGTATCCTCACTGGATGGATCTGGAGAGAACAGAGCTGTGTAGTAAGTATTGATCTGGGCCCCGATGCTCTCCCTCCGCATCTGAGACAAGGGACCTGTCGTCCACCAGCAGCATAAGGTGCTGCCCTGGGGTGCCACACCTTTCTTCCAGCAAGTTGAAGAAGGGAGAGCCACAGTCCAGGTTCTGGAGGAGCTGGATCTGTACCTCATGTATATGCCTGGCACCTGATGAGCTGCAGGTCTTGGAGCGCAGCCTTCTTTTCTTCATATAGTCCCCACAGTGCTGGGTCCATGTCGCGGTCATCGAGATGTGACTCCAGACCAAGCACCTTATTTTCTAATCCCTTGATCATGGCTTTCAGTCTCTTTGTCAACCCCCTCACATATTCCTGACCGAAGTTATGGATGTGAGCTTTGCCCATGTACCACCATAACTGAGGGGGGGGATTCTCCGCCTGGTTCCTTCTCTAGCCAGCCCAGAATCAATGAAACAACTCCTGGAACATCAGGTTGGTTAAAGTGCCAGGACGTGGACCCGAGCTGGGCACCAAATGGAAGGAACTCTGCTCACACTAGGTGATGATCTGTGCATGGCATCTGCTGCATGGAGGCCACTGGAATGCAGGAGGCATACGCCTGTGAAACATACACATGGTTGACCCTAACACTCCAATTCCAGGCCTCACAAAGGTGAAGGTGATGGAGTCAGGATGGAGACTTCACCAGACATCCGCCAGGTCAAAGGACTTTACCAACTCCCTCAACCTCGTCCCTGACACCAAACCAGACTGGGTGCGGTCAGGGTCCCAGTCCTCGAGGGTGCAGTTAAGTTCCCCCCTGAGAATGATGCAGTGGCTTTTGTCAATGGAGGCAAGGTGAGCAAACATTTCTTCAAAGAAGCGCATTTGCCTCGACCTGACCAGAAGGGCGTATACGTTCACAAAGTCCCTTTGTTCATTCACAGGATGAGGTTGTCACTGACGAGGCAGCATTTATTGCCCGTCTGTAACTGCCCAGCAAGCAGTTCAGAGTCAACCACATTGCTGTGGGTCTGGAGTCACATGTGGGCCAGACCAGGTCAGGATGGCAGTTTCCTTCCCTAAGTGAACCAGATGAGTTTCCCTGACAGTTGGCAACGGATTCACGGTCATCATTGCACCCTTGATTCCAGATTTTTATGGAATTGAAATTTCACCATTTACCATGACAGGATTCGAACCTGGGTCCCCGGAACATCACCTGGATCTCTGGAACAATAGTTCAGCAGTAATACCACTAGGTCACCGCCTCCCCCTGAAAGTGAAGTGCAGTGCATCCTATCCGGACTGTCAGGTGAAGCAAATGGCCTGGCACCGGCTCCTTGACCCCCAAGATCTCTGGCTGAAACTGTTGGACTATCAAGATAGCCATCCTGCCAGAATTACTGGCAAGGTAGCGCATGTAGACCCGTCCTTGCCACTGCAGGAGCCAGGTGGTTTCCTGCTGCCATTGATGTTGCTGCTGGCTATGGTGGCCTTCATGTCGGCTGCACCGTGCCACTCTCACCAAATTTAGAACGTCTGTGTGGAGGAAGGAAGGAAGGAGAGGCACAAAGGGCCCTCTCCTGCCTCACATGTCCCCCAAGGAATATCCTGAACCATCTCTGGTTGTTCCAGGCCATTCCGGGCCAATCCGTGCGCACTGAGAGCTGCCCAGGTGAACCTAAAGACCAGTTCGAAATTGCTCTAATGGTTCAGAGCTGCCTGGACTCTGTTCCAGTGATCGGATGGTTTCTTGTAGGTCTGAACCCTTTAAAAGATGTAATTGATCCTGTTCCTATTCAGTGAGCAGAAGCTGTTGCCAACAACAGTTGGTGACTTTCCTTTGTCAAAGCCAGTTTGAACTGCTCTGTTCGACACCTGCAGTCAGTTTTGATACTTCTAACAGCTGCTTAATTTAAATTTTCACTTCAGATTGGTGTGCTGGGCTGAGTAATACAGTGTATGAATAACTATTTAAATAGAAAAACTTGTGCATTTGAACCAAGGAATAAGTGAAGATCTGGGCGATGTCTTCATTCATACTCTTTTAGTAAAATCTAAGTCGCAAAGTTTAAAAATGTATGAAGAGCTAAGAATGGCACTTTACAAATCACCAGCTCAAACTTTGAACCCTAAAGAGGAGACAGGAATGCAATAGAATGTAACATCACGGGTTGGGCAACGTCTCACCTCCCTGCAGACGTACACGCTGTACAGCGCTGTAGTATACAGTGGAACATCGGAGTAGGCCATTCAGCATATCAAGCTCATGCCAGCTTGTCTAAAGTTGATCTCAAGCTATTTTTCCATCAGAGTGCCAACAACATTCCCCTGTATTTAACCCAACCTATGCAGGGGAGGGTTTGTTAGGGTTTAGGATGCTCCATGTGGATAGACAGTGCATTATTTGAAAGTTACATTTTTTTCCATGAATGGAAAGAAATTCCTTATCAATAGTGCTTTTACTCTCAGTTTCCATTATTGTTGAAGATAAAATGAGAATGTTGAAATCGGACTCTCTGTTTCCAAAAGGACTGGAGATCTGCACTTAAACAGGGTTAGCTTTCCTCTCCACTTACCAGATTTTCACTGATACTGATGGGACTCACAAAGGAGCTGAATTGAGTTACGTATCTATAAATGACGGCAAATGATCATTTTTCCCATCTCTTCTGTATTTTAATAATAATGCATATGTATTGTCATTGAATACCTGTGACCATTTCAAGATACAAGTTAGTTTGAAACCTGTATTAAATAACCTGCATGTCATGGTGGAACAGTTACTGAAGATTGGTGTGCAGGTGCAGCAGGTAGTGAAGGGAGCTAATGTATTTACTAGAATTTAGAAGAAAGAGGGGATTTAGAAGAATTAGAAACATATAAAATCCTGATGGGACTGGAAAGGCTGGATGAAGGAAGAATGTTCCCAATGTTGGGGAAGTCCAGAACAAGTGGCCACAGTGTAAGAATAAGAAGTAAGCTATTCAGGACTGAGATGAGGAAGAATTTCTTCACTCGGTGAGCTGTGAACCTGTGGAATTTTCTTGGGGCCAGTTCATTAGGTATGGTCAAGAGGGAGCTGGATGTGGCTGTTACGGCCAAAGGGATCAAGGGGTATGGAGAGGGGGTGGGAATGGGATACTGAGAATGCATGATCGGCCATGATTGTATGAAATAGCAGTGCAGGCTCAATGGGCCAACTAGGTCAGCTTTTGTGCTCCTGAGATGCTGCTTGGCCTGCTGTGTTCATCCAGCTTCACACTTTGTTAGCCTACTCCTACACCTACTTTCTCTGTTTCTCCAACAAAAACAAAGTTACTGGAAAAGCTCAGCAGGTCTGGCAGCATCTGTGGAGAAAAAAAACAGTTAACGTTTCAGGAACTGTTCTGAGGAAAGAACGCTGGACCCGAAACATTAACTCTTTATTTTAACTTATGTTTTTGTTTCTGACTTACAGCATCCGCAGTTCTTTCGGTTTTTTGCCCTGTTTCTAACTGTAGCGTTTTGGCTCCCTCTGCTGGCTGCACTTGGACAGTACTAAGGCTTATGTTGCATTTTCTTCTAGATAGGCACAGGAAATTTTCCACATACACAGAATTCATTTTTTTAAGTGATAAGACACAAAGGGTCCTATTTAGTATGGACCCTTTGGCCTAGGAATCTCTTAATTGCTGGAGAATTAAAACTGCACATTATTTTCATCTCTTAATCTTCTGCAACAAAATCGTTCTGCTGGTTCCCACACATTTGTTGTACTCAGATTTGACTCTGATATTTTTAAAACAAATCTTCCTTTTGTGATGAACTTAAAGGATTAGTTTAAGCTATCTTTGAAGATGAAGTCTCTCTTGACCCGATATGGAATGAGAACAAACCATGCATTTAATCGTTGAGTGATAACATGGGGTTAAGGTTAATTAGCAATCTTCTTACTTAACCAGCTATAAATTTGGTCTGTTTTTAAAATGAACATACTGACAAATGAATAAGTGGTTAGCAACAGTTCGAGCTGTCCCATACAGTTTCAAAGACTTTTTTTCATATTTGAGATTAGGTATTTTATTTAAATATTGCATTTCTTGAGCTCAAAGTTATGGACTGAATAAAGCTTTGAATCTGCTCCCACGATAAGACATTCCACTCCCGCACATCCCAGATGTCCAAGTTCTTCAAGGACTGCAACTTTCCCCCCACAGTGATCGAGAACGCCCTTGACCGCGTCTCCCGCATTTCCCGCAACACATCCCTCACACCCCGCCCCCGCCACAACCGCCCAAAGAGGATACCCCTCGTTCTCACACATCACCCCACCAACCACCGGATACAACGCATCATCCTCCGACACCTCCGCCATCTACAATCCGACCCCACCACCCAAGACATTTTTCCATCCCCACCCCTGTCTGCTTTCCGGAGAGACCACTCTCTCCGTGACTCCCTTGTTCGCTCCACACTGCCCTCCAACCCCACCACACCCGGCACCTTCCCCTGCAACCTCAGGAAATGCTACACTTGCCCCCACACCTCCTCCCTCACCCCTATCCCAGGCCCCAAGATGACATTCCACATTAAGCAGACGTTCACCTGCACATCTGCCAATGTGGTATACTGCATCCACTGTACCCGGTGTGGCTTCCTCTACACTGGGGAAACCAAGCGGAGGCTTGGGGACTGCTTTGCAGAACACCTCCGCTCGGTTCGCAACAAACAACTGCACCTCCCAGTCGCAAACCATTTCCACTCCCCCTCCCATTCTTTAGATGACATGTCCATCATGGGCCTCCTGCAGTGCCACAATGATGCCACCCGAAGGTTGCAGGAATAGCAACTCATATTCCGCTTGAGAACCCTGCAGCCTAATGGTATCAATGTGGACTTCTCGAGCTTCAAAATCTCCCCTTCCCCCACCGCATCCCTAAACCAGCCCAGTTCGTCCCTTCCCCCCACTGCACCACACAACCAGCCCAGCTCTTCCCCTCCACCCACTGCATCTCAAAACCAGTCCAACCTGTCTCTGCCTCCCTAACATGTTCTTTCTCTCACCCATCCCTTCCTCCCACCCAAAGCCACACCCCCATCTCCTACCTACTAACCTCATCCCACCTCCTTGACCTGTCCGTCTTCCCCGGACTGACCTGTCCCCTCCCTCCGTCCCCACCTATACTCTCTCCACCTATCTTCTTTACTCTCCATCTTTGGTCCGCCTCCCCCTCTCTCCCTATTTATTCCAGAACCCTCACCCCATCCCCCTCTCTGATGAAGGGTCTAGGCCGGAAACGTCAGCTTTTGTGCTCCTGAGATGCTGCTTGGCCTGCTGTGTTCATCCAGCCTCACATTTTATTACCTTGGATTCTCCAGCATCTGCAGTTCCCATTATCTCCAATGGTGCATAAATTGTTGGAGTGAATAAATGCATGAAGATCAGGGTATAGCTTTCGTGAAAACAGCTCTCATGCAACCTAACAATTGAGGCTAAACAAGTAAATGCACTTTTCGAAAATAAGGATCTGTTCCCCTGCTCTGCTGTGTGCAAATGGCAGCTCTTTGTGTAACATTCCAAACATCCACCAGTCTTCAACAGCAAGACAGAACACACCTACTTTTCATTTGGACTGCTAGCCAGTGAGTGTTACTAGAGAGACCTGAGCCAACCCTTATTCTGGGCAGATGTGCAAACACTGGACTACAGCCCTTGCTTACTCCACATTGTCTTCTTTTCCCTTTGCTTTTGTCTTTTTCCCCCGTCTTTTCTCGTTACTCTTCCTCCCACTTTTTCCTCTCCCTTCCCCTTCCCCTTCTACAGGCCGGACTCTAGGGGATAAAACCAGAAGAACTGCAAATGCTGTAAATCAGAACCAAAAACAGAAATTGCTGGAAAAGCTCAGCAGGTCTGGCAGCATCTGTGGAGAGAAGTCAGAGATACTGCTTCGGGCTCACTGACCCTTCCTCAGAAATACCCCTACTTTAGGGGTATTGTACTGCCCTGAGATGTGTCAATGAGCAGAGGCTAAGGATTGTATTTTTTGTTCATTCATTCTTGGGCTAAGGGTGCCACTGAGCTAGAATTTTTTGCCCATTCTAGGGGGTAGTTAAGAATCAGCCACATTGCTGTGGTTCTAGAGTCACGTGTAGGCTAGACCAGGTAAGAATGGCAGCTTCCTTCCCTAAGGGCATCAGTGAACCAGATGGGCTGTTCCAACTGTTGGTATTGTCAGACTCATGATTCCAGATATTTAATGGATTCAGATTCCACCATCTGCCATGGTGGAGATTTGAACCTGGGTTCCCAGAACATTAATTGGGTCTCTGGATTAACAGTCCAACGATAATACCACTAGGCCATCTCCTCCCCTTAGTTTAATTTGAAACCTTCTGGGCTTTGGGTTCAGTAAAGCACCACATGTGTCCGTGTGTTTTCTAAGTAAGCTACCATTTATATCACATTCTGGTTGTGGTATTTCCTGTTGAAACATGCTAAGATGAAAGGTTGGGGTTATTTCCCTATCCTGATGATTTTAGAGGCAGGAACGTTCTAAGCGTTGTCATATTTTTGATGCTCATACTCTGACCACAACTTCTGTCTCTTCCAGATGGCAGAAATGAATGGCGTGCTGGAAGAAGAGTTCACAGTTGCTCGTCTGTACGTGAGCAAGATGAAGTCTGAGGTCAAGACCCTGGTGAAACGTGCCAAACAGCTGGAGAGCACACAGCTGGACTGCAACAGAAAAATGAATGAAAATGAGCGCGAGCTAGCAGCATGTCAGCTCTTAGTGTCTCAGGTATGGGAAATGGAAGCTCACAGAGAAAATAGGACCTGATTCTCATGTTACTGATGCTGCCAGGATAAATAGCAAGGTAAAATAAGCTGCTTGATTTGATAGTCTATGGAGAATGATGGAAGCCAAGCAGCTCCTGAAAATTATATGCTGTGTTTTAATCCTGTGTGTACATCTTAAACACATCTGCTGTAAAGTTCTGTGCTGGTAGTGGTCTATATCAGGTAAGAGCAGATCATCCACCATTTCAATGGTAAGGAAGATCCAGTAAGTTGCACAGGAGGAGCCTGATGTCTTTATCTGATAAATGTTCCCACATTTCTCCCTGAGATAAGGTCCTACCACAGTTGGCAATAAAAAGAAATGGATATCACTTTTAATGACCTGAATATTTGGTGAGGAGGCCTGAAAGATTTAGAATGTTTTTCACTGTTTATAGTGTCTTGCATGGGTGCCATGAGTCATGTGCTGCATAATTAATTATGCAGTACTTCTATCTCCTGTCTACAATCCAGACTGATTAAAAACATTGAATTATAATCAACAATTTGATATACTTTTGAGGAATTGTGAGCATGCGTGATTGAAGTGACCAATTCTCCAAAAAATACCTTTTAGCACTGGCAAATTTTCTATTGACTGTAGACTGCCCGTTGTAAGCAGCAAAGTAGCCTGTGTTTACCGGACACTGACACTTTGATAAGCGCAAACTCAGTCATAGTGCTTGCATTTCCGAAGGACTTTGTTGGCTGTAAAGCACCTCGAGGTTGCTGGTGGCTGTGAAACACATATTCTTTAAATCAAAGTTCAGTCCTGATATCATGATCATCATTCTTAGTCACCAGGGTTTTTATTTTAATTTGTTTGTGTACAACCAGGATCAGATCTTCTCTTGATGATGTTTGGAAGAGTTCAGTACAAATGGGCTCTGCTTTTAAATGGGTTTCCAGTAGGTTCTTCACAATGAGAAGAAGGAAGTTTATGTTCGTGCTAGATGCCAGCCAAGTATTGTCTGTGTTATGCTGACGGGCTTCATGACAATTCTGCTTGGAGGATTGTTGAGATATGTACGAGAATCGGCGGGGAGCGATTTACTCCTTTCTTCTGTCATAAACATCTGCTGTTCTTTGCCAGTTCCGCTGACTCCTAAAATAAAACAAATCACTTGGCTTCGGGAGTTGGCACAATAAAAATGTTGGATCTGTAAACTAGCAGTCTATGATGCAATACTTTAGAACACTGAGGAGTTGTCGACAAACTAGTCAATTGACATTTCTGCCTCTGCACTGCCTGGTGTTTCACATGATGCCCCACTGCTACACATGAACAGGCTGATGTTTTCTCACGTGCCTCTCAAAACTTTGATATAGCTCTCACATGATCATGCTTGTTTAGCTTCCACTATGTTACAGTTTGTAAAATATTTTTAATTTATTCCTGCATTGCCAAAATGGGCCTTCCATCTGCAGGATTCTCAGAGCCAGACTTCAGCAAACGGTGACTGCCAAATTAGAGCTCGGTGATGGGAATGTTAGTGTACCTAATGTAATTGATGTTTGTGTGAGTGTGTGCATGTTTTCTGTCTCCACAAATTGTGCATCATAATGAAGGAATGCTTGTCATGTAACAGATGATTAATGGATCTTTTTGCATTGAAATTTTAATTAGAATTTCAGTTGCCTTTTCAAGCTAAGTGTGGTTGATCCAACTTAAATATTCATGATTTTTTCGCATCCATTTCCTCTGCTGAATATATTATGAAGGTTTCAACTAGCAGCTGGTACTGCAGTGAGTCTCCTACCTCACTCGTTCCCCTCCCATCACTCTTCCTCACTATCCTGTCCACTCTTTCTTCCTCCTCTGGGATTTTTCACCTCCCACATTGCTGTTGCCTTCCCCTGTAACTCCTTCCACTTTCCTTTTATCTTTGTCCTTGCACTGTCACCTGCCCCACTTCGCCCCTGCTCCCTTTCCTTGCCCGCAATGCGAACGTGCTTAGCCTGATATGTAGTAAGTTACAAAAGAAATGGCAAAAGTTTAACAGATTCGCTGCAGTTACATAATTTAGCGTTATCCTGGAATTCCTTCCATAGAGGCATTGTGGACCAACCCACAGCATGTAGACTACAGCGGTTCAAGAGGCAGCTCACCACCACCTTCTCAAGGGCAACTAGGGATGGGCGAGAAACACTGGTTAGCCAGCAATGCCCGCATCTCACAAGTTAATGAAACATATGTTGGGCAACATTTTGAAATCAGACTCTGCATGATGTCTAGTAATATGTTGATGGTATCTGAGTGCAAACACCATTCACTGAGCCTGGGGATTTACAAATCTCTACCTCGAGTTTTTTTTAAAGCCTGTCTTAAATACACACATCTCTTTCTCCTTTGGGAAATAATGAGGAGGTGTTAGAAGAATTTTTAGGATCATTATGAGCCACTTGAGTTGCATCATGAATGATCCTGGCATGGGAGTTGAACCAGAAGCTTCTAGCCCAGAGGCTGGGATTCTATCACAGGACCTCCCACATCAATAATGTCATGTTCTAACTCTGCTATGTGCCATTTCCAATAGCTTATGGCCGTACAAGAGACTTTCTTTTCTCTTGGGAGTGTCTTTTTTCTCTTAATGCTCCCCTCCCCACTGCTCCCATACACTACAGGCTTGGCTACCAATTAGTGTCTTGCTTTGGAAATGAAGCTCGATAGAAGAATGTAGTGGTGTGGGTGGTCAGCAGCATGTAATGTAAATGACATTCTGTTACACATTACATTCTGTTTGCAAAGATTATTATCTTTGTAACAGTGGGACTGTATTTCTTGGATGAAAAAGGTGGTTTCTCAATAATAAATGGAGAAGCCATGATTGTATTGTTTGCAAAATTGTGATTGTGCATGTCCTAATTTATGATGTATCAAGTTATTGCTAAATGGATGATAAAATTTCAACAGTTCTGCTATTGTGCAGTAGATACAAAAATTGTAAATGCTCCCATACATCGCCTGCCTGCCTTAACAGTGAATTGTTAGACTGTGACCAAGCCAGTGAGCATTATGACATCAGCAACACAGTTAGGAAGAGACCCATCTCTACTGAGGGAGTTCTGACACTGAGTTTTGTCCAAGATCCAGGTTACATGTGGGTTTCAATTTAGGATCAGAACATTTCTTAATGGCTTGAAACACACTGGTGGTTTGTGTAATGAACACTTTTACATCCACTTTTTGTGCTTTTCATCTTTTGCAAGCATGAAGCCAAAATAAAATCGCTGACAGATTACATGCAGAATGTGGAGCAGAAAAGAAGGCAGCTGGAGGAATCTCACGATGCACTTGATGAAGAGATAGCAAAACTCCGTGCCCAAGGTACACATTGACCTGAAGCTTGAATAATTTAGATGTCTTTGTGTGACTGGTCATAAATTCAGGATGCTGCTCTGAGCACTCTACAGCTCAAACTTTGCATATGTCTGTACAAATAATTTTGAAGTGCTCCAACATTTACTGAAAGGGGCTGGAAGTTTTCAAAAATGCTTAAATTTGCATCAGAATTAGAAAGAAAAAACATTTGTGTAATGTTGTGGATTAAGTGATTATTTCGGATGTATGAGAATGGGTATTTTTAACTGATATCTGTAATTATTCATGCACAGAAGTAGCCTTTCAGATCATGAAGTCCATGGTGACCTATCTACATCAATCCCATTTTCCAGCACTTGGCCCATAGCATTAAATATTAAGACCTTTCAATCCATATTCATTGATGCTTCTGTTACTTTGCTACATATCTATGGCTCCACATTCTTCAGTCAGACTGACCCATTACTCGTACTGTGACAACTTTGCAAATGTCTCGGTAGCTATGAATATTCAGCATAACAAACAAGCATCGGGTCTATATTTTCTAAAAAAAACGCTTCAAACTTTGTAATCTCAGGTGGAAAATGATTGAAGCTCACGTGTTCGCACTGTTAATTTAAAAAGGTTTCATATGCGGTGCTTGGAAGCTGCTAATGTATATATGCAACTATTTCTCTCTTGAAATTGCTTAACAGAGAAGATGCATGAAGTGACCTTCCAAGACAAAGAAAAGGAGCATCAGACCATGCTTCAGGATGCCAATGATATGAAGGTAATTATATGGATGACATGCATTAATGTGCATGTTTTGTGACTCATGTTCTGGTGGAGTGGTTGGCATATTAGTCTTCATGTAACATGCCCACCCCTATACCTTAAAAGCAAAATTGGAATATCACGCTTGTATATGTTTTATTCTGAATCCTGGACACTTATGTCCAGGAGAGAGTGAGTCTGACCAAGGTTTGGTAGCAGACAGGCTTGGCTTATTCTAATGGCTGGGTCTTACCCATGTCCTTCTTCCTGCTAGAAATAGCTGGCAGGCCAGTGAGAAGCTACTGCCTGGAGTATAAATTCGGGCAGCAGGAGACAATTGTCAGGAATTCAAGGAAACTGTTCCAGAAACCAAGGGTGGGGTTATTCCTGATGGAGGATATTCTTTTTGTGAAGCTGGGAAGAAAGGCCAGGGCAGTGAAGGGAATGGTCAAACTATCTTGTGGGACCCATCCCAAAACAAAATTTGAACAATCGACCTGGCCAGGCCTCACTTGATCTTGGACCATGTACCTGGCAACTTTGACCTGATGGGGATCCCCTGTTGTCCCCACACAGAGCTAATTGGAACCTGGAGTTGCTATTGATATCTCACCCAAATGTACCACACGTTGAAGACTTGTGAAATGATGCCATGATTCCACTTAACTGTTAAGATCTGAAGAAGAGTCATACTGGACTTCAAATGTCACCTCTGTTTCTGTCTCTACAGATGGTGCCAGATCTGCTGAGCTTGTCCAGCATTCTCTATCATTGTTTCAGATTTTCATCTCTGAGATATCTAGCCTTTATTTGGTTAACTATAAGTTGTCTATCTTTCTGTCTGTCACCTCAACATGGTACTTTCAACACTTCTCCTAGATGTTTTGCTTTACATTTTAAACTTCTTCAGCACTCTTCTGTAATGCATTCTCATCCTTCCTCTAGTGTGGAGTCAAGGACTGTACGCAGTACTCCAGCTGAGGCCTTATCTCTGTTCTGTATAACTACAGTATAACATCCCTGTTTTTGTAGTGTATGCCCCTATTAATAGAGCCTTCAATACTGTATGCTTTGTTGATAGTTTTCTCTGCCAGTCCGGTTACCTTTAATGATTTATGTGTATATGCACCTAGGTCTCTCTGTCCTGCACACCCGTTAGAGTAATACTTTTTATTTTAAATTGTCTCTTGATGGTCTTTGTACCAAAATGCTTTACTTCATACTTCTCTGCATCTGCCAGCTAATTGCTCACTTCACAGATTTGTTGGTGTTTCTTTTAAGGTTCTACACTGTCTTTGCAGTTTATAGTTCTCCCAAACTGGAGCTTTCATTGTTTTAACAGTATTTGCTGTTATAAACTAAAGGAAGGACACTAGGAACTCAGAGGAACAAAGAGATCTTGGGTACTTGTCCACAGATTCCTGAAGATGGCAGGACGTGTTAATAGGGTAATTAAGAAGGCATATGGTATGCTTGCCTTTATCAGCCATGGCATAGATATTAGAGCAGAGAGAACATGTTTTAACTGTAGAGAACTTTGTTTCGGCTGGAGTACTGCATGTATTTCTGGTCACTGCACCGCAGCACTGGAGGGAGTTCAAAGGGGATTCACTTGGATGTTGCCTGGGTTGGAGTATTTCAGCTTTGAAGAGAGGCTGCATAAGATGGGATTGTTTTCTTTGGAGTAGAGATAGTTGAAGGGAGACCTGATAGAGGTGTATAAGATTATGAGGGGGCAGGGACAAGATTAGAACATATAACATAGCACATAGAAAAGTACAGCACAGTACAGGCCCTTCGGTCCACGATGTTGTGCCGTGGAATAATCCTAATCCAAAAATGAAATAACCTAACCTACATTCCCCTCAATTCACTGCTGTCCATGTGCATGTCCAGCAGTCGTTTAAATGTCACTAATGACTCCGCTTCCACAACTAGCACTGGTAAACTATTCCATGCGCTTGCAACTCTCTGGGTGAAGAACCTCCCTCTGACATCTCCTCTATACCTTCCTCCTAACACGTTAAAACTATGACCCCTCGTGGCAGTCAATTCTGCCCTGGGGATAAGTCTCTGGCTATCGACTCAATCCATGCCTCTCATTACCTTGTACACCTCGATCAGGTCACCTCTCTTCCTCCTTCTCTCCAGAGAGAAAAGTCCGAGCTCAGTCAACCTCTCCTCGTAAGACAAGCCCTCCAGTCCAGGCAGCATTCTGGTAAACCTCCTTTGCACCCTCTCCAAAACCTCCACATCTTTCCTATAATGGGGCGACCAGAACTGACACAATATTCCAAGTGTGGTCTCACCAGGGTTTTGTAGAGCTAATGAGATTCTAGAAATAGAACAGAAAGCAGCTGTCCCCCACAGTCATAGATCAATGACATGAGATAGTTTTAAAGTGAAAGGCAGGATGTTCAGAGGGGATTTCACGAAAACCTTTTTTTTAACCTGGATGATGGTGGAAATCTGGAATGCACTGCCTGGGAGGTTAGTTGAGGCGGGAAAATTCACAACTGTTAAAGCCTACCTGGATAAGCACTGGAAGTGTTGTAACATTCAAGGCTCCGGACCTAATGCAGGAAGGTGGGACAAGTGTAGGTAGTAATATATTTTTGGCGGTGTGGAATCAATGGACAGATGGGTCTCAACTTTATTATTTTATGATTCCAAATGGGACTCTTGCACGTGTGAGAAAAGAGCTGCTTTGTGCTCACAACTTAGGAAAAAAGGATTTTATATGTCAAAAATTTTCACACTGCCGTGTAAATGTTCCCGTGATATTTCAATCACAAAATACATCTGAACCCCTTGGATGAACATAGTTGAGAATTGAACATGTTTGGTGAACGGGTGATGAATTGACACTCCAGTACAATCCCCTTGTCTCTAAAAGTTCAAGAGTTAAACCATTACTTTCAGATCAATGATTGCAAATCTCTGCATGCAAGATGCTTGCAGAATGAGGAGGTGGAGGATGGTACTTTGCAGGACCTTTGGCAGGGCAGGTCGTGTTTCAGATGTTATTGTGTATGTGTGGAGGAATGAGTCTTAACATGGAAAGGCAGCAGGAATTTAACAACTCTTCACTCCTTTGGTGTCTTCACATAGAAAACTCTGGAAGAGCAAATGGAGAACCACAGAGAAGCCCATCAGAAACAACTGGCTCGCCTGAGGAATGAAATTGATGAGAAACAAAAAATCATTGATGAGCTAAGGGAGTAAGTATTGGTCAGAACCTAAGAATGCAGACCAATAAAGGAATATTTTAAATATGAATATTAAAATGCATATGCTATCAAATCTCTTCGGCTTTTCTTCTCTAGTGAGGACAACCCAGCTTCCCCAATCTATCCCTACACATCTAGAAGCTAACATTTTTGTTGTGTTCATGGAAATGACTGGTAGTGAATTGAGATAATCTCATGAATCAAGTAAGAAGATTAGTGAACCTAGGAGAAATTAGGACTGAGAAAAGGTCACTTAATCCATGATAGTTCCTCCCTCTATGGATCTATCCATCACATTAGAGCATTAAATAATATTTTGAACAGCACCCATGTTACTACATCTACTACTTTGTTTGGCAGATATTACAAATAATTATCACCAAATAAAGTTCTGCGTTTGCCTGTTATTATGTACTCATCAGCTGGGGGTATGATAGCATTGTGGTTATATTACTCGAATGGTAATTCCAGAGACCTGGGCTAATGATTTGAAGATAGCGGTTCAAATCCCACCATTGCAGTTGGGGAACTTAAGTTCAATTAATTCAATAAATGTGAATGGTAACCATAAAACATCAGATTATCGTAAAAGCACAAGTGGTTCACTAATTTTGTTTTGGGTAGAAAATCTGCCATCTTTACCCAACCTGGCCTACCTACAACTCCACATCCACGTCCACATCAGCAACATGGCAGACTCCTACCTGTGGCTTAGAAAGCCACTTGGTTGTTTTTCAGAAGGTGGTTCACTATGAGTGGACAGCCTCGCTGTGGCACACAGTTTAAATGCTTCTTATAGTGAGCGGCTGATTTGTTGAAGTGTGCAAACCCTTTAAAAGATTTTGAAAAGATGTCCCGCTCACCATGATGCAACCATGCACCCCCTCCTACCCACAGACCCCACTCCGGCAGAATAATGGCCCAGTGGGCAGCACTGTTGACCAACAGTGCCAGGGATCCGGGTACCATTTCAGCCGCGCCGACTGTGTGGAGTTTGTATATTCCCCCTGTTCTCTTTGGGTTTTCTCCGGGTACGTTTCCTCCCACTGTGCAATTTAGGTAGATCGGCCATGGTAAAGTGCCCATAGCATCGAGGGATGTGAAGGTCAGGTGAATTAGCTGTGGGAAATGCAAGGTTATAGGGATAGGGTGGGGAGGGGGGAGTGGGGGTAAGTGTGGATGCAATGGACCAAAAGGCCTGCTTCCACGCTGTAGAGATTACAAGTTTCTGAGACACCTGAAAGGGCCTGCCCTGCAGGAACATGTGCATTGGTACGCAGCTTCAGGGGCACATTGCTTATCATTACTCCCTCAAAGGCAATTAAAGATGGACTGTAAAGAAACTTGATATGAATAGAAGAAGTACAATTTTCCTGGTATCCGTTTACGGGCATTCTCATGGCTTATTTTGAAGATATTTATTGATAGACTTTTTAATGCAGAAAAGAATAAATAAGATAATTCTCTGCCCTACTGTCTCCCAGACCCCTGTAAATTCTTCACCTTTAAATGATTATCTACCCTTCCTTGAAAAATGCAATGGTTCTAGTTCAGCTATTACTTGTTTTTTCTTCACACTTTTAGCAAGCATCTCCTTTACCTAAGAAATGTAGACAGGAGATTGGAAGCACTTTCTTATCTAAATCCAAAACTTGCAGGTTTCACTCTACGTTCAGGGTTTATAGTACATAATCTGTGCTGACACTTCACTGCATTACTGTTCATGTGTTGCACAGTTTTTCTCAGAAACTACCAGTCCAGATCACGGTAAAAGGTCCCATGACACTACTCAAAGTTTAGAGAAGTCTTTCCCCGAACAGCTCAGCATATATCCTAAACTAGCATAATTAAACAGGTTATCTGCTTTTTAATTCAGCTGTTTGTGGAACATTGCCAAGTACGAACTGGCTAGCCTTGTTTGCTTTTACACTAACAGTTACTGCAAAAGGAATTATTTGGTTGCTCATGATATTGGAGCATCTCAAGAATGTCAAAATGAATGCAAAGTCTTTCTTGCAAGTAACAAAATGACATTATTTGCCAGGAAAAATAGCTTTTTCCTACTTAATGCGTAAAATTACTATTTGATTCTAAATGTGTTAAGCTGCATTTCTCCAAGGCAGTGCCTTCTCCATTCCACGGAATAATGCCATCAGTTAGAGTCACAGTTTGCAATTGTAGTTCTTCATCCCCAGTGTCAACTTAGTGAATCTACATAGCATGCTGGTTGTAGCTAAAGTATTCTTTTGATAATAGAGTACAAACATTTTGCCCACTGTACTTGTGACCTGAAGATTGCCTTGTAAAAATTTAATGTTACGTTTTGGCCCTGTATTCATATGTTAGTGTTTGCATTTGAACGATAATGTGTTTTACCCTTAGGTTTTTGTTCCACCAACCACCCTTTCCATTCAGTACATAATCTAATTCCTTCACTTCCTCCAAGTTGCATTACCTCATTCTTTATACTTAATTACCATTCATGGTATGCTTCTTTTTTTAATCAACTTTCTCCACAAATCATGCCCCTCCAATCTGGCACCTCTCCATTCCAATAGTTAAAACTTGATCTTAGATTAGATTCCCTACAGTGTGGAAACAGGTTCTTCGGCCCAACAAGTCCACACTGCCCCTTGATATATCTCACCCAGACCCATTCCCCTGTAACCCACACACCCCTGAACACTGCGGGCAATTTAGCATGGCCAATCCACTTAGCCTGCACATCTTTGGACTGTGGGAGGAAACCAGAGCATCTGGAGGAACCCCATGCAGACACAGGGAGAATGTGCAAACTCCACACAGACAGTTGCCTGAGGCTGGAATCGAACCTGGGTCCCTGGTGCTGTGAGGCTGCAGTGCTAACCACTGAACCACCGTGCCACCCTCTTCTTTGATCTGTTTAGATTAGATTAGATTCCCTACAGTGTGGAAACAGGCCCTTTGCCCCAACAAGTCCACACCGCCCCTTGAAGCATCCCACCCAGACCCATCCCCCTAAAACGCACACACCCCTGAACACTATGGGCAATTTAGCATGGCCGATCCACCTAACTTGCACATCTTTGGACTCTTCACAGTCACCTTTTACTCTTGGAATTGGGCTTATTGTTCTTCTCTGTACCCTTTCCAATAACAATGTACCTTTTTTTTAGTAGTATAAAAAACTGAACACTTTTTCAAATGTATTGTGACATGATAAAAACCTTAATGTGACTTTAGTTGAACTGGTTTCAAATCCTGGCATTCAATTAGATTTTTGTTTTGACTGTCGAAGTTGAATTCTCTGCAATTACTTGCTGGTTGAATTATAAATTTGCATAATTCCTGCTTCAGCTCCATTCATTGCTTACTTACAACCCACTTGCAGCACGCACAAAATACTTAAATTTCAACTCTCACCTTTATGACAATGTGGGTCTACCTCAGGCAAAATGCATTTGACCGTCTGCAACCAGCTGCTGCAGTCTTCCTGGCAGTGTCCTGTGAAGTCACTCTGGCAATTTTTAAAAGAAATTGTGTGCACACCTTACTGTGATTGAAACATTATATTAAAGTATCCTACCTGTCCAAGATGGGCAATCCATACACTACCTTGCCCTTTGTCCAAGCAGTTGGCAGGGGCATTTGATGCAAGTTGGGGATATTTCCCTCAAACTGCCCATTTTCAGTTTTGACAACCATCTACCACTTGCTGCCTTTAATTGACTTATTGTGTATTTCTTTGTTCTCTGGATTTTTTAGCTTTTAGTTTAACTATAAACCTATACTGTGTCAAATTTTTTCAGTGCTTTTCTGATTGTGGCATCACCCAGGATTAAACGCTAATGATGGGAGTTCGCCTCCATTTGTTGGCAAGTTGATAGGAGCCATGTGGCACTCATGGAGGTTATTCAAAATGATTAAGTACCCTCAGCCACTAACTGGCTATTATCAGCTGTTCCATACAATCAAACCACCCCCAGCAGGGCAGAAGTTTTGCTGATGGGAGCTGACTGCCAATCCTAGTTGTTACCAAAAGCAGTAAAACCAAAAATACCTGTCAACCAAGCATACATAATGAGGTTTGGCTCAGAGCCCAGGCATATATATCTCTGTTGAAAACTTGAGTCCTTGCTTGATTGACAGTTCCAGTGCTGTGAATTGTGCGATCAGGTTCACAAGGTACATTTATTTATTGGGTAAGAGTTTCAAGTGCTTACGATTTCTGTGGTTGATAGTTAAAAATAATTAACAGTCTTATTGGGTTATATTAGAATGTTTTAGTAGGATGGAATGCAATGAATTTTAAAAAATACACATCCGATTATAATTATAATGAGATTGGTACACTATAAGTGTGTAGAACCATTGGGCACAGAAGTGGCTTAGCATGAGAAGGGGAGCCCGATGCGGTCATGGGAATGGTTGGAGGGGGATAACTGGCATGAGGGGGACCTTTGAACTTATCTTTCAAAACACTTTTTAAAACTGGCCCTACATCATGAAAATTGTTATGGTCTGAGAAATGTCTATATTTCTGCAATAAAGCCAGTAAAGTCAAGATGACTTGAACCAGCCCACATTTTTCGGGGGCACTCCTGAAAGTTGGACAACTCAGAAATGAGATTGAAAATCTCAGAATCGGGGCTGACCCGCTAAGTTTTATAGGGCTCTGAGGTCATTCTGACAGCAAAAAATTAACATCTCATCCTAAAGGCCACTCCACCTTGACAGTACACCTCTCATACCAGCTAAGATTATACAGTAGGTTTTGGAAAGGAGTTGAATTCTCATCCATCTTCCTAGTGGGTTATGAGCTTCATTTTTAGGGTACTTTTACTAGTTGCACAGTGTTATAATGAACGATAGTACCAGGATAACTGTCACTAGGTTTTTTTAATTCATGCAGTTATGGAACCTTGATCTATTTCAATACTAAAATGACTTAGGAAAGAAAATTGTTAAGGCTGCAGTAATGTAAAGTTTTTAGGTTGAAACTATAACATTTATTCTTTCATGTTTACATTTAAATCATAGAAATGATCAAATTATACAGTAAATTACGATGGTGCTAATTGTATATACAAAGTAATTACCTTACTAGCACAGTGAAAGACAATGGTTCGTAGTGCAAAGTTGAAATTATACACTGAGGAATGAAACACTACTGAGCACACTTGCTGTGAGGCAGTAAACACAGTAATTATGTGTCTGTATTTCTGTATATTTTACTCTGTATTTAAGAATGTAAGCACTAATTGTGCTGATTTAATTTTGATTCAGTTGGTAGGATGTAGGAAATTTCAATTGGTTAGAAAAAGGATGTAGAATCAAATGCTATAATAGCAAAGGAATTGTCTGGCTAACTGCTGTCGCCTTGAGAAGATATTGTGTGGGTTGACTGTTAATTATTGATCATTTTTCCATTTTTAATGCATGAGTGCATTTACCTAAGTAGTCACAATCTCTGTTAAAGCTAAAATATTTCTGTTTTGATGTTTCACACTCAACAGTTTGAACCAAAAGCTTGTATTGGAGCAGGAGAAATTAAACTCCGATTTTGAAAAACTGAAAATGGAGGAGCATGAGAAAAGTGTCAAGCTCCAGAAACTTGTGTAAGCTTATTCTTAAAATGATCTTTGTTCCACCGTAAGAATTGTGTTATTTAATGGTTGTTGGTTTATAATAAAGCTGCAGGTTTCACTTTATGATCCGGAGGTACGTGGAAGCTTGTCAAGTGTGAGCATCCATGAATGATACTCAATATCATCCACTATAAATATCTGTGTCATTCTAACTCTTAGTGGGTGATTGGGCTGAATGGAGGCACTTCTATGGGAACAGAGAAGAAAGCAACAGAGAGATGTAGAGAAAGAGAGAGAGAGAAGGATTAAGGGTATTAACCTACCATGTGAAAAAGACACCTCCTATCCATCTAAGCAGTACCTGAGGAATCTTCAATCCCTTGGGAATTCTTGGGCTTTTGGACAGAAATTTTTTTAAAAAGGTACTCCTGACTTGGTCTTCAAAGTGTGATGCACAGTATCAATTTATCGGTTGATGATATTTGTCCAGGCAAAACATCCTAGTTCTGGTCTTTCTGTTCCTTTTTCTGTTCCAGTGTGGTATGTGAGTGTCTGTATAATTTTGCAATAAAAAATTCTTGTATCTGTTGTGTACATTCTGTACTGGAGTTCTTGTTTTGCTCAGTGGCGCCCCATTGCTGACTGGTGATGCTCTCACGAGACTGCTTACTATAATAGCATGACAGTTATATAACGTTATAATTATAACGTTTGGCTTGTTGTTACTTGAAGACCATTCTTTTGTAATATGATCTGTTTACCTCTGATTTTGTAAATTGTACAACACGGAGGCATGAAGTTATTTTCTTAATACGCTGTCAATCTCAAATAAAATCTGACTCCGAATAACTTTTATGTCCTGCTTTTAGACTTCTTAATGACAAAAGAGAGCAAGCAAAACAGGACCTCAAGGGGCTGGAGGAGACAGTTGTAAGTTTCAATGTGAAACCTATTGGACTTTTAATGGACTCAGTTCAGGATAAACTAGTTCCCTACCCAATTATGTAACAACTCAACTTGAAAGTCAGTTACCTGTAGAAAACAGACTGTGCCATTTCAGTGCAATGCACAGTGCAGTGGAGTTACAGTGTAATGCCTATAAACCACTTCCCTAAGTTGAACCTTTCCAATATAGATTCCATGGTTTCTGGCATATACTGTCACCAGCGTGAAAACATTATTAGTTTTTCTTTAAAGAAGCTCTGCAGCTGAAACAAACAGAGCCATATATCTCCATGTAGATCTGTTGAATCACATTGCAATCTGTTTCTAATTTGAGTGCAGAGGCTTGAAAGTGGGATGTTTTCATTGGTGAATTATCTTGCCCAACAAAAATGTCAGATCCTGTCATCACCTTCTAAATTTTTTTGGATAGCAGAGGTTGGGGGTTGGGTGCGGGGAGGAATAAATTTTCCATATGTTCCATACCAAGATCCTGTTCTGCTCCGCACATATTGTTTGCTCCGTTGTATATTATAATCAGCAACTTTTTTGTTCAACAAATGGATGTTTTTCTTGGATATGGCAGTTTTAAACACAGTTTCACCTCCTCCCTCCACCTCCCCCACAGCCCAAATCAAATGGTGTGACTTCCAGTTATTTCAAATTATGTTTGCAAATGTCTGTAGTCAATAGGGTTTGTGTTCATTAATGACCGTTAGAATGATTAGTGATTGGAGGGTGACATACTTATTTCAAATCTGTGTTCCATAAAGCTTCTAATGGTGACTACTTATTTTTTTGAAAAGGCAAAGGAACTTCAAACTCTCCACAACCTCCGAAAACTTTTTGTTCAAGACCTCACCACCAGAGTCAAGAAAGTAAGTCAATTGATCTAGTCCAATGATTTATTTTTAATGCACTCTCTTAAGAGTCCAAGGGCATGCTTTTGGAGAGTACCACTAAGGAGCCATGGTTTTCCTCTCAAACTTTAAAACTAAACAATCGATCTAATTGTACTCATTCAGTTCTAGATATGATATGAGGAGGGTGAAACTACCTGAAGGAACAGCTATTGGTAATTAGCATTCTAAAGTGGCTTTCTCAGATGCTGACACCCCACCAGCTCACAGGGATTTTTCATTAACAGGGGGATTGAGTTTAAGAGTCGTGAGATCTTGTTGCAGCTCTATAAAACTTTGGTTAGACCGCACTTGGAATACTGCGTCCAGTTCTGGGCGCCCTATTATAGGAAAGATGTGGATGCTTTGGAGAGGGTTCAGAGGAGGTTTACCAGGATGCTGCCTGGACTGGAGGGCTTATCTTATGAAGACAGGTTGACTGAGCTCGGTCTCTTTTCATTGGAGAAAAGGACGAGGAGAGGGGACCTAATTGAGGTATACAAGATAATGAGAGGCATAGATAGAGTTGATAGCCAGAGACTATTTCCCAGGGCAGAAATGGCTAGCACGAGGGGTCATAGTTTTAAGCTGGTTGGTGGAAAGTATAGAGGGGATGTCAGAGGCAGGTTCTTTACGCAGAGAGTTGAGAGCATGGAATGCGTTGCCAGCAGCAGTTGTGGAAGCAAGGTCATTGGGGTCATTTAAGAGACTGCTGGACATGTATATGGTCACAGAAATTTGAGGGTGCATACATGAGGATCAATGGTCGGCACAACATTGTGGGCTGAAGGGCCTGTTCTGTGCTGTACTGTTCTATGTTCTATGTTCTATCTCATCCATACAGCAAGAGTATAAATTGATGTATCTTACTGAAAGGAATCATTTTTCTGAAGAAGGGTCTAGGCCCGGGGCGTCAGCCTTTCTGCTTCTCTGATGCTGTTTGGCCTGCTGTGTTCATCCACCTGTACACCTTGTTATCTAGGAATCATACTGGTCCTGTTCACAAATATAGTTGCTGACTTTATTTGCTGATAAATGAACACTATCAGCAGAGCTCTATTACAAGGATGTAAATGTCATTTTGACTCATTACACTTTGAGACTGGTCACAGATTGATCATTTTGCTTTGTGCATCCCCAGAGCACGGAACTGGATTCCGATGATGGAGGGGGGAGTGCTGCTCAGAAACAGAAAATATCCTTTCTTGAGAACAACCTGGAGCAACTTACAAAAGTTCACAAGCAGGTATGATGAGGATTCATGTTGAAATTCTGAAAGTAGTCTGGTCTTCTAATGATATCTGTCACACAATTTTCAAATTTGCCTGGCGCATGTATTGTGTGGATGTTACTTCCCACCTGCCAGCCCAAACCTGCAGTATTGTTCAGGTCTTGCTGTATTTAGACTGCTTCTGCATCTGAGGACTTGCAAATAGTACTGAATATTTTGTAATCATTGGTGAACAATCTTTTCTCTGACCTTATGATGAAGGTAAGGTCATTGATGAAGCAATGAAAGGTGGTTGGGCCTAGGACATTGTCCTGTTTAACTTCTGGAGAGATGTGTTGGAGGTGGCGAGCAAGGTAAATATTGGAGAGCCAGTGGACATGACCCATTTGGATTTCTAGGAGTCTTAGACAAGGCTCCAGATAGAAGGCTGCTCAATAAGATAAGAGCCCATGGCGATAGATGCAAGCTGCTGGCATAGATAAAGGATTGGCTTACTGGCAGAAGGCCATAATTGGGTATAAAGGGAACTTTCTCAGCATGGCACCCAGCGACTAGCAAAATTCTATGGGTGTCAGAGTCAGGATCACAGCTTTCACATTATATATTAATTTGCTGGAAAGGGAGCATCATTGCTACGTTTGCAGGTGACACAAAGATGGATGGAGTTGAGGAGGCAGGAAGGCTGTAGGAGGACTTGGACAGGCTAGTGGAATGGGCAAGGAAGTGACAGAATACAGTGTGGGAAAGTGTAAGGCTATACACTTTGGTGGGAAGATTAGAGCCATAAACTATTTTCTAAATGGGGAAAGGCTTCAGAAATCTGCAGCATGAAGGGACTTGGAAGTCCTAGTTAAGGATTCTCATAAGGCCAACATGTAGGTTCATTTTGCAGTTGGGAAGGCAAATACAATGATAGCATTCATTTTGAGGGAATTAGAATACAAGAGCATGGGTGTACAGCTGAGCCTGTATAAGGCTGTGATCGGACTGCTTTTTTTAGAATTGATTCATGGGATGTGGGCAGCACTGTTTGGGTGGGAATTCTAGGATTTTGAACCAGCGGCAGTGAAAGAACAGTGGTATATTTCCAATTCAGTTTAGTGAATGGCTTGGAGAGTAACTTGCAGGTGGAGGTGTTCCCGTGTATTTGCTGCCCTTGTCCTTCTAGATGGGAGTGTTTGTGGGTTTAAAAGGTACAGTCTGAGGACCTTTGGTGAATTTCTGCAGTGCATCTTGTAGATAGCACACACTGCTGCTACTGAGCAATGGTGGTAGAAGGAGTGGATGCTTGTGGGTGTGGTGCCAATCAAGTGGATAGTGTCAAGCTTCTTGAGTATTGTTGAAGCTCCACCCATCCAGGAAAGTGGTGAGTATTCCATCATGCTCCTGATTCGTGCCTTATACATGGTGGACAGGCTTTGGGGAGTCAGGAGGTGAGTTACTTGCTGCATTATTGCCAGGCTCTTAACTACTTGTGGTGACTGCGTTTATGTGGCAGATGCAGCTGAGCTTCAGAATGTTGATTATAGGGGATTCAGTGATAATAATACCATTGCATGTCATGGGGTGGTGGTTAGATTGTCTCTTAATGGAGGTAATCACAGCCTGGCATTGGTATGTGCAAGTGTTACTTGCCACTTATCAACTGAAGCCTGGATGTTGTGCAGATCTTGTTGCATTTAAACATGTACTGCTTCAGTATCTGAGGAGTCACAAATATTGCTGAACATTGTGCAATCATTGAACATCCCCACATCTGAGCTTCTATTGGAGGGAAGATTGTTGATGAGGTGGCTGAAGATGGTTGTACCTAGTGGACTACCCTGAGGAAATCCTGCAGAGATATCCTGGAGCTGACATGACAGAGCTCCAGCAACCACAATTATCTTCTTATGTGCCAGGCATAACTCCAACTAGTGGAAAGTTGCGATTGACACCCATTGATTCCAGTTTTGCCAGGGGTCCTTGATGCCACACTCAGCCAAATGCAGCCTTGATATCAAAGGCTGTTACTCCCACCTTACCTCTAGAATTTGGAATATTGTGAGCTGTTTTGGGCACTGTATCTCAGGAAGAATGTGCTGACTTTGGAGGGAGTCCAGAGGAGGTGTACAAGAAAGATCCCAGGGATGAAAGTATTGTCATATGGGAATTGGTTGCAAATAGACCATTAAGACCATTAGTCTTAGGAGCAGAAATTAAGCCATTTGGCCCATCGAGTCTGCTCCACCATTCAATCATGGCTAACAAGTTTCTCAACCCTATTCTTCTGCCTTTTCCCTGTGACCTTTGATCTCCTTAACAATCAGGAACAAATTAGCTCTGTCTTAAATATACTCAATGATCTGGCTTTCAATACCTTCCTTGGTAATGAATTCCAAAGATTCACCACTGTCTAGCTGAAGAAGTTTCTCCTCATCTCCATTGTAAAGGGTCTCCCTTTACTCGAAGACTATGCCCTGGGGACCTAGTCTCTCCTGCTAATAGAGACATCTTCCCAATGTCCAGTCTATCCCCGCCTTTCAGTATCCTGTAAGATTCAATTCGATCCTCCCTCTTCCTTCTAAACTCCATCGAGTATAGACCCAGAGTCCTCAAACATTCCTCATTCTGTTAAGCTTTTCATTCCTGGGATCATTCTCGTGAACCTCCTCCAGACCCACCCCAGGACCAGTACATCCCTCCTGAGATATGGGGCCCAAAATTGCTCACAATATTACAAATGTGGTCTGACCAGAGCCTTGTAAAGCCTCAGAAGTACATCCCTGCTTTTATATTCTAGTCCTCTTGAAGTAAATGCCAGCATTGTATTTGCTTTCTTAACTACTGAGTGAACCTCTAAATTAACCTTCAGAGAATCCTAGACGAGGATTCGAAAGCCCCGTTGCATTTAAGATTTCTGAACTTTCTCCCCATTTAGAAAATAGTCTACGCCTCTTTCTTCGTACCAAAGTGCATGACCTCATGCTTTTCCACATTATATTTGCTCTGCCACTTCTTTGCCCACTCTCCCAACCTGCCTAAATCCTTCTGTGGCTTCCCTGCCTCCTCAATACTACCTGTCCCTCCACTCGTCTTTGTATCATTTGCAAACTTTCCGGCACCTTTTTGTTGATGACGACCATCCTACTCACCTCTGCCCCTAATGCTTTTGAATTTTTGGGATGCTACTTGTGTCTTCCACCGTGAGGATTGACATAAAGTTCCTCAGCCATTTCTTTGTTCCCCACAACTGTCTGCTCAGGATCATTTTCTAGTGGCCCATTGTCCACTTTTGCCTCTTTTTTACCCGTTGTATGTCTAAAGAAGCTCTTGCAATCTTCTTTTATATTACTGTCTAGCTTACCCTTACAACTTGGTCTTCTCCCTCCTTATTTCTTTCTTAGTTGACCTCTGTTGGTCTTTGTAGGCTTCCCAATCCCTAGACTTAACATTCCCCTTCACCACATTATGTGCTTTCTCTTTTGCTTTTATGCTGTTTCTGATTTCCCTTTTTAGCTATGGTTGCCTCATCTTCCCTTTAGTATGCTTCTTTTTCAAAGGGATGAATTTTTGCTGTGTCTCCCGCATTATTCCCAGAAACTCCTGCCAATGCTGCTCCACTGACTTTCCTGCTAGGGTCCTCTCCCAGTCAGTTCTGGCCAGCTCCTGTCTCATGCCATTATTCAACTGCCATACCGTTACATCTGATTCTAGCTTCTCCCTCTCACATTGCAGGGTAAAGTGTATCATATTATGATCACAACCTCCTAAGGGTTCCTTTACCATAAGCTCCCTTTTCAGGTCTGCCTCATTACACATCGCTAATGTTCCCTTGCTGCTTTGTTTCCCATTGTCCATTATACTTCTTGGAGTTTTATCCTGCCCTTCTCCCCACCTTTCTCATTTAAATTCCTGTCGCCCATACCATTTACCCTTTTTGCTAGAACATTGGTCCCAGCTCGGATCAGGTGGATACCATCCCAGTGGTACAGATCCCTCATGTTCCAATGCTGATGCCAGTGCGCATGAAAAGAAACCCCTTTTTCCGCACCACTTCTTTAGCCACATGTTTATTTCCCTTATCCTCATGTCCTGATGTCAACTTGCATGTGGCTTTTGTAGTAATCCGGAGATTATAACGTTTGAAGACCTGTTCTTTAATTTAATTCCTAGTTCCTGATTATCTCCAAGACAGGTCCTCCTTCTTCATCTTGCCTATGCTGTTTGTCTAGATGTGGACCACAACAACTGGCTCCTCCCCTTCACTCTCCAACATCTTTCAAGCCGGTCAGAGATTTTCCTCACCCTGGCCCTGGACAGGCAACATACCATGTGGGACTGTCTATCCTGCTTACAAAGGATGCTATCTATTCCTGTAATTATAGAATCTTGGTCTGTAGTCAATGGAGTTTAGAAGGTTGAGGGGGGACCTCATGAAATTTATAGAACAGTGACAGGCTTGGATAGAATGAACACAGAGATTTTTCCACTAATAGGAGAGACTAGGACATGAGGGCACAGTCTTTAGAACTGAGATAAGGAGGAATTTCTCCAGCCAGAGGGTCGTGAATCTGTGGAACTCATTGCTACAGAGTGCTGTGAAGATCAAGTTATTGAGCGTATTTAAGATAGAGATAGATTGATTTTTGATTAATAAGTGATTAAGGGTCATGGAGCGAACACAGGAGAATGGGGTTGAGAAACGTATCAGCCATGTTCGAATAGTGGAGCAGACTCGATGGGCAAAGGCGCTTAATTTCACTCCAATATGTTATGGTCTTATGAGATGACTGACCTCCAACAAGCATGACCACCTTCCTATGTGCCAGCTATGACTCCAACCAGCACAGAGATTTCCCCTGATTCCTATTAATTCCAGTCTTGCCTGGGCCACTTGATGCCACACTTCATTCAAGTGTGGCTTGATGTCAAAGGCAGTCACTCTCACTTCACGTCTGAATTCATCTCTTTTGTCCACGTTGAAGCCTCTTTGCAATGAAGTGAAGAAATAAGTCACCCTGGCAGAACATAAACTGAATAAGAATGAGCAGGTTATTGCTAACTAGGTTGCACTCGATAATGCTGTTGAGAACTCCTTCTATCGCTTTACTGAAAGTAAACTGCCAGGAAACAGTTGGCCTGATTGGATATGTCAGATTTTGGCAATTGGAGCATAGCTGGGCAATTTTCCACACTGTCAGTTTGAAAGCCAGTGTTTTAGCTGTAATCGGACAGTTTGGCTGGAGCACATACCATCAGTATCATTGCTGGAATGTTATCAGGGCCCGCAGTCTTTGCAGTGTCCGATGCCTTCAGCAACTTCTTGATATCATATGGAGTGAATAAAATTGGCTGAGAAGCGGCATCTGTGATGATGGGGACTGCTCTAATAGTCTGAGGCTGATCATCCACTCACCACCTCTGGCTGCAGATATTTGTAAATTATTCAGCCTTATCTTTGCAATGATGTGATGGATCCCCGTCATATTTGTGGAGCATCATCTCCCAGTGAACTATTTAAATGCCCACCAACATTCACAACAGAATATGGCAGGACTAGTTTGCATGAGCAGATTTGGTATCTCTACCACCCTGTTTAATATATCTGCAATATATGACACTTTTCCTCTGCTGATTATACTCTTGTTTGTCAGTAAGCCACATTCCAAAGTACTGTAAAACATAGTAGCTCAAAATGAAATGCAGCATTCTTCCTCACCTCACTTAGTTGGTCAACAAATCCATTCTTCTGTTGAGTCAATGACTAGGATGACCTAATAGGATGGTATCATTTAGAACTGCTTTTTAAATGGATTGTGATATTAGAGTTTGTATAATGAACTCAGTCAAGGATCAGCTCTGACCTCACTGAATGATGGGACAAGCATGATTGTCTTTAATTCCAAACTGCTACCCTTTGACTCTATTTTGTCTATTAATAAAGTCTCTTAAGTGAACCTTCTGAAACTTTGGATTTCCGTTATTGGCATCTTCTAAATGAGATTGTTGTCACTACAGTGTCATTGTCAATGGAAACTTCTGTGGTTAAAAGCCCACTGAGCAATGTGACATCACTTGGGGAGTGTTGTATTGTGCAGGTAGCAATATTCATTAACCATGTGAGAACTTATGCCTGGATGTTTGTGTCATTGGTGATGCAAATTGAAAGAGGTTAATTTTAGGCTCAAGCAGAGAAAATAACTCGACAGTGCTCCTTGAGGGAATTGAATGGATTATTTGTATAATTTGGTTATTGTGGGAATGGCTGTATGTTTCATGTTTTTTGAGTGACAGTCAGTCTTGATGCATCTGGTAAAATTTCTCTTCCCAATGTGACTGAAAGAATTTGCAAAGATTCCTTTGTTTTTCCACTGTGAAATACAATGAGTATTGACAGTGAATCTCAAGGACTCTGTGAGGTCTTCATTATTTCTGGTAGTTTCTGGCCATTTTATTAAGGAGTGGTTGGGTAGGAGATAAATTGAGTAGAATGCAACAGGCATGGCACAGGATGCATAGGAATAATGGTTATGAGATATTAGTACTTTATTTTGACCTTCTGACTTGCTGCATTTTTTGTTGTCTTGTCTAGTTGTATGCTTCAGAATGGAGATGGATGATATCATTGATGAATTCCTTGTGTTCTTAAATAATGGAAAAATGTTTTCATATTGTCAATAAGCCCACAAAACAGAAGCATAGCATGAAATTATGCTTTCAAACTCATTATAAATTCTGCAGCATGTCTACTTTTATGTCCACTTAGATCTGCCAAATAAAATTTAGGATTAATGTTCTCAATTCCATTAAACCCATTAGTTGGTCATGCTGTCACAGAGTTTGTGATTATTTTCATAGTTGGGCTGGTCTTGACTTTGGTCGTATTGATTCTAGAGTTCAATGTTGGATTCTCTGGCAGATAAACATCTACCCTGGAAAAGAAATTCAGGAGAGGTGCATTGTGGGAATTTATCCAATATTGGCCATTTGACACTATCAGTCAAAGTCAAATAGTCATATAGTTGCCCCACTCCCTGCCCAGTTACCTCAAGGTTCACAATCATCCTCTTAATTCTTTATGTCTTCCAGCTGGTTCGTGACAATGCAGATCTTCGTTGTGAGCTTCCTAAGCTGGAAAAACGACTTCGGGCTACAGCTGAGAGAGTTAAATCACTGGAGAGTGCATTGAAGGAAGCCAAGGAGAGTGCCATGAGAGACCGCAAGCGCTACCATCAGGAGGTCGATCGAATCAAGGAAGCAGTACGAGCCAAAAACATGGCCAGGCGGGCACATTCTGCTCAGATTGGTGAGTGTCTTTGCTGCTTCCACTCACTTGTGTTCATGCATGTGGGCTCTGTCTTTAGCCTGAAGGGAGTTTATTGATGCTGAGGGTGCCAGGAAAGCAAAGCTATGCCCCTGATTTGTGAAAGAAAGTGTAATTATTTCTGATTGCAACATGAAAATAGTAATAGCTACTCCGATTTAAATTGTACTCTGAATTTGAAGGCAGGGAGATAGACGTAAAAGAGGAAGAACAGAACTTTAGAAGAGGAGACTGAGTACAGAGTTAAAAGTGATGTGTTTTTAGGAAGCTTCATGTAGTGGTGTTGGATTGAGCTATATAAAGTAGTTTCAGAGATTATTTCAGATAATGGGTCATTAACATTTAAAAGACTGACGCTGCAGGTGGTGTGGAGGAAAGGTACAGGCTGGAGCCTGACGGAAAACATTGCTTCATAATTTGGATTGAGACTGGAGAGAGTGAAAATGAAGGGTTTTAAAGGGATTCGTTAGGATACAGATGGAGCTTTGCAACGAGACAATGTCTGAATCCAAACCACTTGCAAAATGTGGTTGTGACACCATCCACAAGGGAAGATGCTGCAGTTGAATTTATATTAGAATGTAAGGTTCATCGCTGTGGATCTTGATCAGAAGTCAAGTTGATCCACAGGCTGGTGAGCTAAGAAACACACGAACCTGCACTTCCTTGTAAGTGGAAAGAAGATTGTTTGTCCTCAAATTCTTTGTCAACTTGCAGCAAAGGAGGTTTGTCACTCTGTGATGACACTAGTCTTGGTTCAACTAGCATACCGACTTGTGTCATCCTGGTTTTATATCACTTGGATGTAATGTTGAAAAACTGATTCCCTTCAGAACAATCCCTGCAGAGAAATAAATGCCTTGGGCTCCTAATTCTTCTTACTTTGATATCGAAGGAAGGAAAACTAAGCAGTAGAGGTATATAGCTTCCTAATTAGTACTTCCTACAAATATCACTCCCTGCCAGTGGTACTAAATCAGAGAATCAGATCTGACACTTATTCACAAAGTAAATTGTAGCTTGGAGGAAAGTGCTCCCCATTTTGTATTTTTAAGCCAACTAACTGGACATCAACAATGCAATGAGGTATTGTCAACATTACCTACAAGCTAAGAACGCTGCATAGGCCTAAAGGCATAGGCAGGAAGTCATGCAGTTCTGAGACTGAGGAAGAAAAACAGATGGAGTTAGAATGCATTGAGCCTTGATTTTGAAGTGGTGGGGATTCAGGGAGAAGGAATAGCATATAGGGTGGTGTATTTGGAAGTAGTGAACAAACATGGAATACTGACTATAGGCTCTAAAACAGAACGGCCAACAGGTTTTCCCTAAATGTTCTATGCTAAAGGAGTGTTGGGAAAGCATCCAAGTAGTCACATTTTGGACCGAGGTAGATTTTGAAGAATTGAGAGTTGTTCAAAATATTGAAAACAGGAATTACTTTTGATGATGCTCCATGTAGATATATTTTTATTCTCTTTATCTAGAAATAATGGGACTAATTTTAGTGCAGATGCATGGGTGAGGAAATGCCAAAAATAAAAAGGATGGAAAACATGACTCCATCCTGCTCACTTCTACTTTTATCTGTATTGTAGTTGGAGGCTTTTAACTGACCTGCTCTCTGGACATGAGTGTTGCCTTACAATATTTTAATCTAAAAGATTTCATGCTTCAGGTTTAACCTTTTCCCCAGTAAATCCTGGAGGGTAGATTGTCTGGGCTTTGTGATATCTGACAACTGAGCGGACATGAGGCCAGCTGGATGGAGCATGTAGGTGCCTTCCTAGCACAGCTTGTAGGCCAATAGGAGCAGGAGGTAATTTCCCGTGTCCCTGGGACGCTAGGAAATGCATTAAACCTTCCTTTGATTCTCCTGCCCTTGGCAGTTTGGTACTCAGGTTCTGAAATGGGCCCAGAGTGAGCAAAGAGAGGCTGCTGAGGAATGCAAGCAGAAGTTTCTAGTGTATTTCCACTGGTGGCCATTTTGTGTGGCATGGGAAAGGGTGTGGAACAGGACATTGACCTGCCCTGATCAAAAGACACAATGCCAGACCTTGGTACCGCAAATAAATAAAGATTTGTAAAGACAAATTTAGGTCCCCTATAGTTGGAAACATGGGAATTTAAATGGGGAACAAAGAGTTGGCAGAACCATTGAATGCATAAACAAATAAAAAACTGGAGCAAAAATAATGTTGGAAAAACACCAAGTCTGGCAGCATCTATATTTTACTTTTGTCTACTCAAAGGAAGAAGTAAATAATATCCTAAAAATATAGGAGAACTCAATGCCTAATGGGAAGAAGGAGTGGACAGAAATTAGTATTAGTAGGGAAATAATTTTGAGGAACTGACAGACTTAAAGACTCATTAATCCCCAGGGCCTGATAGTCTTCATCCCAGAGTCCTTGAGGAAGTGGCCCTAGAAATAGTAGATGCACTTAGCGGCCATTTTTCAAAATTTCATTGACTCTGGAACAGTTCCAATGGTTTAGAGGGTACCTAGTACAGAAGGGAGGCAGAGAGAAAACAGTGAGTTATCGACGAGTTAACTTAATATAGTGTCATACAGAATGGTAACAGACCCTTTGGTCCAACTCGTCCATGCCCGATCAGGTTTCCTAAACTGAACTAGTCCCATTTGCGTGCATTTGGCCCATATCCCTCTAAACATTTATTATTCATGTTCCGGCCCAAATGTATTTTAAACACATTATACCTGTCTTTGACACTTCCTCTGGCAACTTGTTCCATATATGCACCACGTTCAAGTCCATTCTAAATATCTCCCCTCTCACCTTAAATCAATGCCCCCTAGTTTAGACTTCCTTACTACAGGGAAAAGACCTTGACTAGTCACCCTATCTATGCCCTTCATGATTTTGTAACCCTCTAAATGGTTGCCCTTCAGCCTTCTATCCTCCAGGAAATAGTCTCAGCCTATCCAGCTTCTCATTATAACTCATACCTTCTAGCTTTGTAAATCTTGTCTGTACCCTTCCCAGTCTAGTACTTCAAATGTGGCCTCAGCAATATCTTGTACAGACACACCATGAAGTCCCAACCCCTTTACTCAATGCTCTGACCAATGAAGGCGAGTGTCACAAATACCTTCTTCACCACCCTATCTATCTGTGATTCCACATTCAAACAACAATGTACCTGAATCCCTAGCTAATCAAGATCTCATCGTACTCTTATAGCTAACAGAGAAGAAGGTTATCTGCCACCAATTTTGGTGTCATCCGCGTGCATACTGACTATGCTTCCCATATTTTCATCCAAATCATTTCTCTAAATGATAAACACAATGGACCCAGCATTGATCCTTGTGGCACACCACTGATCAAAGGCCTTCCATCCATAAAGCGACCCTCTAGCATACTCTTTTGTCTCCTATCAGCAAGCCAATTTTGTATCCAGTTGCCTAGCTCTCCCTAGACTCTATGTGAACTAACCTGACCAACCAGTCTACCATGCAGAATTTTGTCAATGAACTTGCTAAAGTTCATGTAGACAACGTCTATTGTTCAGCATTCATCTATCTTCTTGGCCACAGCTTCAAAAAACTCAATCGATTTAGTGAGACAGGAATTCCCATTACACAGAGCCATGCTGACTGTCCCTAATCAGTACTTGCTTTTCCAAATGCATGTAAATCCTGTCTCTCAGGAACCCCTCCCAAAAACTCACCCACCATTAACTTTAGGCTAATGGCCTGATGTTCCCTGGGTTTTCCTTGCAGCCTTTCTTAAATAGATGCACAATATTGGCCACTTTCCAACCTCCCAGCACCTCACCCATGGCTGTAGATTATACAAATATCTCTGCTAAGGCCCCTGCAATTTGCTCCCTAGCTTCCCACAATGTTCTGGGATACACTTGATCAGTTCTGAAGGCTTATCTACCTTCATGCTTTTTTACAATCTCCACCACCTCTTCTGTCAAAATGTCACTGTTTATTTCCCCAAGTTCCCTAGCTTCCATATCCTTTTCCAGAGCAAATACTTTATTTCAGAACCTTCTCCCATCCCCCTTTTCTGATGAAGGGTCTAGGCCCAAAACGTCAGCTTTTGTGGTCCTAAGATGCTGCTTGACCTGCTGTGTTCATCCAGCTCCACACCTTGTTATCTCAGATTCTCCAGCATCTGCAGTTCCCATTATCTCTCTCCACTACTGATGTGAAATATTTGTTTAATATCTTACCCATCTCCTGTGGTTCTATCTATAGATTCTCTTCCCAGTTACTCTTTTTCCCTTACTGTACTTACTGTACTGTCTCTTTCATCTCATCTGCTAAAGGTATCTCATATCCCCTTTTGCCCTCCTGATTCCTTCTTATGTGTACTCCTACACCCAGTACACATGCCATGGGATTCACTTGATCCCAGCTTTCTACACTTGACATGAAAAATGCTAGAGTCCATTATAAAAGGTGTAGTAGTAGAACACTTGGATGATAGTGGCAAGATAGGAAAGAGCTAGCCAAATCTAATGAAGGGTGAGTCGCACTTGAGAAATTTTGTGAAATTTTGAGAATGGGGTAGATAACAGGAACGAGTAGATGTGGTTTACTGGATTTTCAGAAGGTCCCATGTAAGAGATTAGCATGCAAAATTAAAACACATGGGATTGGAGATCATGTACTGAAATGGACTCAGAACTGGTTGGCAGACAGGAAACAAGGAGTAGTAATATTTCTGAAGAAGGGTCCTGAACCAAAATGTCAGCTTTTTTGCTCCTCTGACGCTGCCTGGCCCACAGGGTCCCTCCAGCTCCACACTGTGTTATCTCTGACTCCAGCATCAGCAGTTCTTACCATCTCTGTAGGAATAAGTAGGTCTTTTTCCAAGTGGCAGGCAAGGACTACTGGGGTACTGCAGGATCGGTGCTTCAATCCCAGCTAATCACACCGTATGTTAATGATGTGGATGTGAAAATGACATGTCATATTTCCAACTGTGCAGGTGACACAAAGCTGGGAGGAAGAGTTTACCTTGAGGAGGATGCAGGGAAGGTTCAGTGCAATTTCGACACATTAAGAAAGAGGAAAAATACATTGCTGATGCAACATAAAGTGGATAACTATGGAGATTATTATCTGAATGGGATTGAGAAAGGGGAATTGCATTGAGACATGGGTGTCCCTATAGATCAGTTGCTAAAACTAAGTGTGCATGTGCAGTAGGTGGTCATTAAAACAAATGGTATGTTGGCCTTTATAATGACAGGAATTTACAGGGGTATCTTGCCGCAACTGTACAGGGCGTCAGTAAGACCACAACCAGTGAATTGTGTGTTGTCTTGGTCTCTTTCACTGAGGAAGGATGTCCGTTTCTTGAGGGAATGCAAAGAAGGTTTACCAGGCTGATTCATAGGATGGCAGGAATACATGCCTGGAGGGATTGGATTGGTTAGGACTCAAGATATTGAACTTCGATGATCAGCCTTGATCATATTGAATAGTGGAGTAAGCTGAAGGGCTGAATGACCTCGTCCTGCTCCAATTTTCTGTGTTTCCGTGTTTCTATGGGAGAGAGTGATGGATTGGGTCCAGGGCAGTGTAAACTGTTAGGCATCTGTCTGCAAACATGTTGGCAGGAGTTAACATTCTGCCTGTGATTTTTCAGGTCAATTGTCCACCTTTGAATGCACTGTAATTTAACTAAATCTTGTTCTTTCATTTTAGCCAAACCTATTCGTCCTGGTCATTATCCTGCATCCTCCCCAACAGCCTTTCATGTTATTCGTGGCGGTGGAGTACCTGTGACCTCAAACTCTAGTTACTATCAGAACAAAGACAAGTAGTAAGTACAATAATGCGTAATTGAAATAATAGATCTGTGGACTGCTGAGCTGAAAATGGTCCTTGATCAATACTTCTCCTATAAATTTGTTGGCACTAAAATGAAGTGTGATTTTGTGAAGTTTAATTTTTGAGCCATTTGTGTGTTGTTGACAGAGAAATTCTTCAGTAGCATTATTTAGGTTTAGAAATTACCTTTGATGGTATTAGCAGAGGATGCTCACTGAAATTTTAATAAATTTCTTCATCCATTATTGTAGCAGAGTTACCAACCTCGTAGACTCATGGATGTTTACATCCCTGAAGGAGGCCATTCAGCCCATTGTGTCCATGCCAGTGAACAATTATCTTACTGTACTAATCCCATTTTCAAGCTCTTGGCCCAGAGCCCAGAAGGCTAAGGCAGTACAAGTGAATATCTGAATACTACTTAAATGTTACGAGAGTTTCTGACTCAACCACACTTTCAGGCAGTGAATTCCAGACCCCCACCCACTGGTTGAAATAATTTCTCCTCAACTCTCCTCTTAGCCTTATGCCTCTTAACTTAAATCAATGGCCGGGCTATTAACTTCTCTATCAATGGTACAGGTGCCTTCCTACTCACCCTATCTATGCCCACCATAATCCTGTACATCTCTAGCATGCCCCCTATCAACTTGTATAAAGTAACACCTAGGTTTAAGCAGTAAATGAGAGGTATCATAACATGTTTCATGCCTGTCCTAAGGTTTGCACCTTTTAAGATAAATTGAATTATAGTGTTTCCAACTAAAAGAAACAAAAGACTTTTTGTGTTGGTGTGACCTTCAGATTGTAATATAAACTTCACTACCTGATTCAAGTGGCTCCACTTTCAGTCCTGCTGACAGACGTGCTTTGCCTTAGTTGAAAGAACTTGTCCAGTGTGAAGGAGAGAAAAAAGATATTTTGTGGAGAAAAGGGGAGGAGAGAAAGAGAAAAGAGTATAAACAAACAGAAGTATGATATTTTGTTTGCCTCTATGAGTTGCCAGTTGAGCGATGAAACATCCGTTGATGGCCTATGTCTTTAAGAAATATTGACCTTCTGACTGGGATGTGTGGGGCACAAAGTCTTGGCACAGGAGAGATGCTGCTTTTATGTTTGACTAGATTTACTGTGGACATCAACATTTTGGTCAACTTTGAAGCTGAGAAAATTCCTTCAAGGAACATTTATGGTTCGGGTTAGACTATCTCTTGCTCTATCAACTTATCTGACTAGTATAAATTGTGTCAAGCGAAAAAGCAACAAGGAATATAAATACTGACTGATCGCCACTGCTTTCTTATTTTTGCGCTCAGAAATTTGACTACATATTCATTTCTGTAACTCTCTCTCACTATTTGGGGGATAGTACACAGATAACTGTGTGCCTGCTCCCTTTTTGTTTCTGAGCGCAACTGAGCATTTGATGTTTCGTTTAAGATGTTGTCCTTCTGCAAACCATGATTGATTATTTAACCAGTTATGCGACACCCTTGACCTTTTAATCCCGTTCTCTATCCTGCCTAAAAACCTGTATCTAAGATGATGAACCTGCCATTCTTGCCCCTCTTTAATAGCAATGATCTAATGCTTTATGTGTCACCCCTGAGCTTTATTCACTTAACTCCTTGTGTTTTACGTCCATAGCTTCCTTTAAATACTACCAATTTTCTGCGTTATACAATTTTCAACCTCTGCTTCTTCTGCCTTTCAGAATCACTTGCTAAATTTGTCCCTCCCTTCTCTGCTCTGAAATGCTCTCAGTTCCCATACCCCTAGTTTAAACCTTTGGCAACAAAGTTTGCAAATCTTTCTGCAAAAATATTCATCCTGGTCCTGTTTGGTTTTAGACCATCCAGTTTGTACAGGTCCCACCGTCCCCACAACAGGTCTCAATGCCGCAGAAATTTGATCCTCCCCCTCTGATATTGGCTTTCCAGCCATGTGTTGAACACTGAGTTCGCTTATTTCGATGCTCACTAGCATATGGGTCTGGGAGAAATTCTAAGACTACTGCTTCAGATGTCCTGGCTTTCAAATCTCCTATTTTGCTCCCTATAATCTGGTATGACCACCTTATCCCTATTGTGGATAGCTAGAAGCATGAAAGAACAGACAGATTAAAGCACTATGATTAAAATCACACACGGCTAAATCTTAAGTGTTTTGGCTCGGTCTGTGTTGCATTGAGCTTTTTGGAGGAATTTCTGCAGTGTAGCCAAGTGGCTACCCTACCAAATAAAAACCAAAAGACCTGCTGAGCTTTTCCAGCAAGTTCTGTTTTTGTGGCTATCTTATCAAACTTGCCTCATGAACCACTTAGATAGTAGGAACTGCCGATGCTGGAGAATCTGAGATAACATGGTGTGAAGCTGGATGAACACAACAGGCCAAGCAGCATCAGAGGAGCAGGAAAGCTGATGTTTCGGGTAGACACCCCTCTTGGGTCCAGCTGTGTTCATCCAGCTTCACACCGTATTATCTCATTAAGCACTTACTTCGTTTCTGTGGCATCCTGCATGTCCAAATCCAATACCATCTTTATCCTGTGCTGTTCCTGGAATTCACCAGCATCTCTTGTGTTTGTACCATCTTTGAAAATCCACTCTGCACCTGAGAAGGGCTGAGGATGTCAGTCTAAAGCTGAAGCTGTTCCTGACATTTTCCGTGGATATTGTTGATGAGGAAGTTGTTGCTCTGCTTTGCAGACAGAGTCTTGGAGGTCCTGCTGAACAGGGTGGTGCTGAGATGCGATTTTCTCTTCTCCCAGAGCCAATGGTGGCAGCCACAATGCCAGACTGTGCCAGCCTGGTCTGGTTTTGACACCTGGGTTGACGCACTCTCAGCCATCTGGAGGAATGCCCCAGAACTGTAGAAAGACAGTCAATGCCCTTCTGCACTCTGTCTGCATAAGTGCCACCATCTTCTTTCCAATACCTTACCCTGTCTCTCTCTCTCTCTATATATATCTCTTTCTCCCTCTATCTCTCTCTCTCTCTCTCTCTCTGCTCCTTCACCCACCTCCCACCAAGGCTCACATTTTCTCCAATTGGTCTCACCCCTGTGCTACTATCTCTGCATGCCCTCTATGCTGCCTGGTCACTCTCAGGCCACCTCCTCACCTGCACTGATAGTAACAGCTGTCCCACCCACTTTAATTTCCTGTAGTACCTGCTCCTGTCTGTTTTCAGGAACAAAGCAGCTCACATAAGGGCAGAAAGTATCAAGGCAGGTGGTATGCTGCCCAAGGTTTGGATCTTCATCCCTTACCAGTAGAAAATCCTGATTATGACTGCACTAGGCAGGGCCAGGACTGGTATCAGAAGCAGCCTTTGTCTTATTGTGTTGGGATCCCCTGTGTGAAGACTATCCCCATTGTGTGGACAGAGACCCAATGACAACTGTGAGAAGCTCCCTGGCTTTGTGTCTGTGCTAACTCCTGCACCAAGACGGGCATAATAAAAGTCTGGTGTCTCTGGCTGAGGAGCCAGTGTGTGTTAAGGCATGGCAACACAAGGCAGGGGTGCAGTGAGCATCCAGGTAGGCTCAGAGTGAGTAGGGGCTATGACAGTGTGCAAAGAGCTGAGAGTTTCCACCTAGTCCAATCCGTGATCTGGTTGTATCCCCAGAGTATAGTCTCCTTGCTGCATGAGTAAATTGATAGTTGGTGCTGGTGCAGACAGATGGGGTTGGCTGTACATCATAGCCAATTCTCATTTTGTCATAGCCTATATCATTCAGAGCCTGCTAAGATTCTGACTTCTGCCTTCACAAAGGAGGGGGCTGCTATTGACTTTCTCGTTAAAGAGGAGGAATATGAAGTATTACAAGAAATAAGCCTTTTGAGATGAGTAGACCTAGAGGGACTGACCTCCCTGAAAGTGGATAAATCACAAGGGGAGGATAAATTGTTACGGAAACAGAAATTACTGGAGAAACTCAGTCAGTCTGCAACATCTGAGAGGAAAAAAATAGAATTAATGTTTAGAGCTCAGTGACTCTTCATCAGAAGTCATTCTCAATTGTTTCCTCAGCAGTTGAGGGAAGTTAATAATGGATGCTCTGAGAATTTTCTAATCCTAACTAGGTGCAGGTGAGGTGCCAGAGAACTGGAAGTCTGTAAGTATTGTACTATTATTCAAAAAGGGTATGAGGGATAGGCCAAGTAAAATTAGGCAGTTCAATGTGACCTTAGTGGTGAAAACATGGCAAGACCTAATGTTGTGATATAGGATTCGCAGTTACTAGGAAAGGCATAAATTAATTAGCGATAACATGGCTTTGTTAACTTGTGCTTCTGAGATGCTGCTGGGCCTGCTGTGTTCATCCAGCCTCACATTTTATTATCTTGGATTCGCCAGCATCTGCAGTTCCCATTATCACTTTGTTAACTGAAGGTTATGTACTAATTTAAATTATTTTTTTTGAGGAACTAACAATGAGGATAGATGAAGGAGTGTTGTCTACATGGATTTTAGTCAGGTATTTGACAAAGTGATACATACCAGACTGTTCAGAAAAGCTAAAGCTGTGAAATACAGGGATTGAGGCAAGTTTGATCCAAAGTGGCTCAGTGACTAAAAACAATAATCAATGGGTATTGTTGCGAATGGAAAACAGTTTCCAATGTTTTTCCACAGGCATCCGTTTTGGTTCCTTGCTGCCTCTGGTATATTTTAATGATTTAGATTTAAATGTGGGAGGCATGGTTTGGAAATTTGCAAAAAACACAAAAATTGGCTGTGGAGTTGGTAATGAAGAAAACAGCTTTCACCTGTAGGATGGCATCAGCAGTTTAGCAATTAAGGTGTTTTGCTTAGAGCAGAGGAGGATAATGGGATGATGTAATTGACGTGTGCAAAATACAGAGGGGCTTGAATAGAGAGGACAAGGAAGATCTATTTCCCCCAATGGAGAAGGTAATTAGCAGGAGGCACAGATTTAAGGTGATTAGTGGATAGAATAGAGGGGACATAATGAAACATCTTTTCACTCAGATGGTGGTGGGTGTGTGGAATTTGCTGTCCGGTTGGTGATTGGAGTGGAAGCCCACTCTGCATTTAAAAGGAACCCAGACCTGCACCTGAGGTGCTGTACCCCGCAAGGCTGTGGACCAGATGCTGGAAAGTGGGATTAGTGTGCTCCTGAGATGCTGCTTGGCCTGCTGTGTTCATCCAGCCTCACATTTTATTATCTTAGTGTCGACAGTTCTTTTATTTAGCCTGTACAGACATGATGGGCTGAATGGCCTCTTTCAGCTCTGTAACATTTCGATGATTTTATGGCTCAAGAAACTCAATTTTGAAAACAATTACTGGTGTCAGAAGGGAGGCAAGGCCTGTTTAATTATTTTCATTATTATTTTGCAGATGCAAGGATCTGCCTCAATTGCGTGAGAATTGAGAAATTGTACTTTTGAAACATGATGTAATCCAGGCAGACTGAGGAAATTTATGAACAACATACTTGTTAAGCATTAACAAGAACATGATTTTTGGTGCCAAATAAACATGGTCTACAGTAGTCAGAATTTCATAATCTTTGGTGGTCACAGTTCCGGCTTGACAGTGTAATTTGTAATTGTTCAAATGTTGCCTCCACTGTAGGCTTGAAATGATAGGGTAATATTCACTTTTTATCTGTTAATTACATTAGTGTCAGTAAAAAGTCCATTTTTAAAAAGGTCACATCTGCATTACAGTGCATAGGAAGCCAAACTCGCTGTTATTGTATGATCCACTGTTCCTTTTAGCATCAACGAGAGTTCAAATATCTGTGTCAAATGCATTGCCATTTCAAAACATGCCACTCTAAACAGATGGTTCAAAACTTTGAGGTCAGCGGAGATCATCAGCTTTGATTCTTGATCAAGTCAATTCTGGAAAGGCAAAATCTGCCAGAAGTGCCATAAAAGAATTTGTCCTTTGCTCGTGGTGTGGATTCATTTCTGCCAATGCCTTGTTTGCAGGTTTGGCATCTCCTTTGGAACTTCTAAAATGACATGTAGTGATGGTGTCGCTTCTTGCATCAGCCATCAACTGGACTTGTCCATCACTTGTGATTGAGAGATAGGTTCTCCAGCATCTGTAGATCCTACTGAGATAACGAGGTGTAGAGCTGGATGAACACAGCAGGCCAAGCAGCATCAGAGGAGCAGGAAGGCTGATGTTTTGGGCCAAGACCCTCCTTCAGAAAATCTGAAGATTTTCTTCATTTTCTGAAGAAGGGTCTAGGCCCGAAACATCAGCCTTCCTGCTCCTCTGATGCTGCTTGGCCTGCTGTGTTCATCTAGCTTTACACCTTGTTCATCACTTGTGATTGTCTCCTTATGAGGAACTTTCAGTTGGAGCTTTGAGTGCCTATCGACATGGATACTGCCCCTTTAGCATACCTCGGAGGTGCACCATCTTCCATTCTATGCACATTTCCAAGCCAGCAAAGTCTTTCTTGTCTTGATTAATGCTGGAATGTATCATGACATCTTTGCCCTGGAAAAGACTGATTCAGTGGTGATTTTGTCATCACATGTGAGATAGATAGTGGAATAAATACATAATGTAATTCTGGGCTGTTCTAGAAATATGTTCAGAGAACAAGGCGTGCGTTTGCAAATTTTACAGTCTTTAGATCACCGATATGTTCTATTGTGGTCAGACGTCAGATTTGTGTTGCTTTATTGTTCATTTTGCAGCAGTTATTATCTGTCTGAGTCAAACTACGTAATGCAGGATACAACGATGCTGACTTAATCAAACACACAAAGATTATCTTTGTCCATACATATTTTTGATATACTTTTCAAAAGTTGCAAAACCACATTCCAGTAAATTATCTCTTAACTATGAAATTGCTGCCTATGTAGGATCCTGTTGTTTTTGATGCTAGATCCACAGTGTGATTTGCTTTGACTGAAGGTCGTAACTCAGGATGGTATGATATATTTCATTGTCATGAATACTGGCCTTGTTCCACTGGCTGACATGTTGCATTTTTAACATTTCTGCAGGCCTTTAGACACAATGTTATCTCACAAAGATGATAGTCCTTCATGATAATATTAACATTTAATGGGATGAGTTTCTGAAATAAGAACCTTTTAAAGGCAAAACTGAAAAACCAAAATGAAAAGTGGTAAATGCTGGTAGTTTTGGCCAGGTCTGAAAAAGAGCAAAAAGAATTTAGCAAGCAAAACTATCCTGATAAATTGTGTCTCTCAAACAAAAATATTGTTTAAAATTTTACTTCTGCAATATTTTGCCTTCTGCCTTGTTAGCCGTGGCTCAGCAGTAGCACTCTTGATCAAATCAGAAGTTCATAGGCTCAAGTCCCATTCCAGCAATTTACGCACATACTCCCGGCTGGCTTTCTGATGCAGCATCAAGGCAGGGCTGCCCTGAAGGAGATGCAGTCTTTTTAATGCGATGTTAAGCACTGACCATCACTGCTGTTGTAGAAGGATGTAAATGCTCCCATGGAGACTCCAAGCATCTCAATCAATGTCATCTCTCAATCAATGCGACCAAAAATAGTCTGTATAACAACCGTTTCAGAAACTGAAATGAATTTTTAAGTTTGATTTTTAAACGTCACATTTTTTTTATTATGTTAATGATCTTATTTTCACTTTTTTAAGTTCCTTTTTACCCTCTATTTCTGGTATGTAATTTGTGTCTTCTACCATGAAGCCAGACACAAATAATTGGTCAGTGTCTGCCATTTCCTGATTCCCTGTGATAATATCTCCTGTCTCAGCTTCTAAGGAAAGAAAATTTACTTTAGCTACTCTCCTTATATACTTGTTAGAGCCCCAACAATTTGTTTTTATATTGCTGACTAATTTAATCCCACATTCCATTCATTTCTCTTTGTTAAACTTTTTGCTAGCCCTTTGCTGGTTTCCAAAACATTCCAAATCCTAAGCCATACTTCATTCTTCGCTGCATGATAAGCTTCTTCTTTTAATCTATTACTCACTTTAACTTCATTACTGAGTCAAGGAGATAGTATCCTTTTTCTTTTGTTTCTCAGTGGAATGCATTTTGTTGAATGTTTTGAATTGCTTCTTTAAATGTCTCCCATTAGTTATTTATTGCCATACCATTTAGTTTATATTTCTATGCCTTTGTGGGGAAATAACAGTATAATGGTAATGTCGCTGGATTAGTAATCCAGAGCTCCAGGCTGATATCCCAGGGACAAGGATTCAAATCACATCCTGCCAGCAATTCAAGGTCAAATAGGAATGGTAAGGAATTCTGACGTCACCAGTGATGTCCAAAGCTCACAACATAAACAAAAACCTTAATGAACTCTTAAGAGATAATAGGAACTGCAAATGCTGGAGAATCCAAGATAGCAAAGTGTGAAGCTGGATGAACACAGCAGGCCAAGTAGCATCTCAGGAGTACAAAAGCTGACGTTTCGGGCCTAGACCCTTCACCAGAGAGGGGGATGGGGAGAGGGGTCTGAAATAAATAGGGAGAGAGGAGGAGGCGGACCAAAGATGGAGAGAAAAGAAGATAGGTGGGGAGGGGATAGGTCAGTCCAGGGAGGACAGACAGGTCAAGGAGGCAGGATGAGGTTAGTAGAACTGGTGTGGCTCCCTCTACATTAGGGAAACCAAGCGGAGGCTTGGGGACCGCTTTGCAGTCCACCGCCACTCGGTTCGCAATAAACAACAGCACCTCCCAGTCGCGAACCATTTTAACTCCCCTTCCCATTCCTTAGACAACATGTCCGTCATGGGTCTCCTGCAGTGCCACAGTGATGCCACCCGAAGGTTGCAGGAACAGCAACTCATATTCCGCTTGGGAACCCTGCAGCCCAATGGTATCAATGTGGACTTCACAAACTTCAAAATCTCCCCCTCCCCCACTGCATCCCAAAACCAGACCAGCTTGTCCCTGCCTCCCTAACCTGTTCTTCCTGTCACCTATCCCCTCTTCCCACCTCAAGACGCACCTCCATTTCCCACCTCCTTGACCTGTCTGTCCTCCCCGGACTGACTTATCCCCTCCCCACCTACACTCTCCTCTCCACCTATCTTCTCCTCTGTCCATCTTCGCTCCGCCTCCCCCTCTCTCCCTATTTATTCCAGAACCCTCTCCCCATCCTCTTCTCTGATGGTCCTAGGCCCGAAACGTCAGCTTTTGTGCTCCTGACATGCTGCTTGGCCTGCTGTGTTCATCCAGTTTCACACATTGTTACCTCAATGAACTTTTCCCTTCTTTGTATGTATTTAGCATTATTCAGATTTTGTTTAGGACTGGAGTGTGTCACTTTTGAATTTTAATATGGAATTCACTTATATTGTAATTACTTTCCTACAGTAGATCTTTTAATGAGATTACATAACTTGCCACATTGCAGATACTACATCTAAAATAACTTCCTTATGTAAGTAGAAACAGGGCAATGTGATGTTCAGTGATGGGAAAATAGTAAGACACTTGAGAGTGTTAGAGAATGAGCATGTATTTTTGAGGTTACAGGTATTGCTGATGAGTAATTTGATCACATTGAACTGGGGCACATTTGCAGTACACCTCCGCTCGGCTTGCAATAAACAACTGCACCTCCCAGTCGCAAACCATTTTAACTCCCCCTCCCATTCCTTAGACGACATGTCCATCATGGGCCTCCTGCAGTGCCACAATGATGTCACCTGAAGGTTGCAGGAACAGCAACTCATATTCCGCTTGGGAACGTTGAAGCCCAATGCTATCAATGTATGTTGCAGCCACTATTCCTGTTCCTCCACTTCATGTTGGACCTTTCCTCCTTGTTTAGTTCTTCATTTTTATTGCCTTGTAGGAAGGGCTGCTCTTCTTACCAATCAGATTGGTAGTATGCTCGCAGAAAGATCTTAGTTAACTCAGCCATATTAGGGGCATTTAAACAGTCCTTGGTTAAGCATATGGATGATGATGGGATAATGTAGGGGAACGGGCTTAGATTAGCTCACAGATCGGCACAACACCAAGAGCTGAAAGGCCTGTTCTGCGCTGTATTGTTCAATGTTCTGTGTTCTATGTTCTATCTTAATGCCTACTTTACTGGAGTACTCGATATCTCCTCCGTTGTAGCTCAGACAGTAGAGCTGTTTATTAAGGGAACTTATGACATGCTCTTAATCTTCTTTACAGTCCATTTTGGTTCATGAGCATAGACGAGGTCTCATGATGTTCTTTAGTCAGTGGTAATGTTTGCCATAAGGAAGTCTGCAATTTGTGCAAACCTTTATACTTGCTTAGCTTGACTATCTCTGGCAAGAAAAAAAATTGAGTAGAAGTGTTTTTTGACCTCTTGTACAAAACAGTGCAATTACAGACTGAAAGTGTTGCTTATAACTCTAGCAGCAGTCCGAAAGTGCATATGAATTATGTGCCAGTGTCATCTTGACAGTCACAGGCAATGCTGCATTTGATCTGCTTTGAGGCTGCAGTCGTGGCTGCAGCAACGTTTGGATTTCTCTGAATATTTTCTGAAGACAAGACACCATGTGCATTAGGATTGGATACAATAGATTGCTCCCTGAAGACCCTTAGCAGATATGGTCTACTGCTCAGCAGCCTTAGCCTCTCTTCCACCTCCCTCTTCCAGCAATTTTAACTGCTGTGCATGACCTCTGTTAGTGCTGCCAGTAATGCTTTATTCGCAGATGAGGTGCTCCAAGACCATCCATGGCTGAAACCATTTCTCAGCACAAAGTTTTAAATAATAAAAACCACTTCAAGATTGCTGGACCACTACCAATAGAGTATTTTAACTTTAGAAAAGCATGGAAAGCTCCAAAATTATATATGACTGCAGGTGCCAGGAAATGTAAGGCAGCAACATACCAAAATATTTCAAGATTTGTTTATTTAGTGCTAGTGAGAATATTTCTATCTATTTGATGTTGTCAACAGCTACATGAAGTTAACACTAGCAGCGGTGTTTTCAAATCGACATTGAACTTTGACTTGCGTCATCATCGTCTCACTGCTCCAGATGTTGCTATTTGGCAGTTCCGATGCATTTGTTTACTACTTTATCAAGATAGTGTCCTTGACTTTCCAATGAACACCTTGTACATACTTCATGTAGGACCTAGAAACAGGTGCTACTTAGCCAAGTCCATACTCTAGCATGCTGGTCCAGCATTATCTACTTTTATAGGTCTTCAAATTTTGATTTGTAATGTGGACATTAAATGTTTGCTTAAAACCTAATTACCTTGATGTCAAACATTTGTCGTCAATTTATTCTTAAAAAAAAGTATCATCTCTAGTACCAAACTAAGCCACTTGCTCACTTTGTAAATATGGCTGCACTTTCACAATATTTGTGTGTTTTCTTAATCACTGTAACGCCTAAAATTCTGACTTGTACAAAAATAGCTCCGAGGGCTGGTGGTGGTTTAACTTGGTGATGAAGGGACTGCTCCATGTGGAAGTTTAAAGTTTGTAAAAATCTTTTCGACTAAATCGCCCAGTAATCGGTAACTGCTATTATTGGCAGCTTATTGTAATTCATTATAGATTGGACATTAACTGCACCGCTTCTGGTCAGTTTTAATGCCACACCGTGTCATTTTGATTGTGTAATTCAGTTCCCCTTGCAGAATAAAGGATAGGTCACATTAATGAGGATATTCGGAAAGCAGTTGGCTTTGGCCTCAGAGTTTTATGATTATTTGGCAGAGACAGGCTGGTCATGTGAGGGGAGCACAGGGAGATCCATGAGCAGAAGATTCTGAAGTTCATCTGACCACTCATGAAAATTAGTACCTCTCATCTACTCACTGCACCCCCCACCCCGCTGCCCAAGTATTGATCCACATCATCTTCAAGTAATTCTACTTGTCAATTGTGCCAATTCCTTCTGATTTCGGTCAATCTAAACTCACTTTGTGTCATCCCTTTCACTGAGCTTGAGATCTTGGTCCCTCCTTATAGAATTACTTGCAATGGGTCTTATGCTGCACTTGTACTTGCCATTCAGGTGCAGTACAAATCACCATCATCATTGCAGCCATTTCGGTAAAGAAGGCACAACAATGGCTCTTCTTCCTCAGGAAGCTCAGGAAATTTGGCATGTTCTTAAGGTCCCTCGCCAACTTCTATGGACACACCATTGAAAGTACACTGTCCGGGTGTGTAATAGCCTGGTATGGCAACAGCTCTGCCAGGACCATAAGAAACTATAAAAGGTGTTGTGCACAGTCCAGACCATCATAGAATCCAGTCTTCCATCCATGGACTGTACTTACATGGCTCACCTACATGGCCAACATCATCAAAGACCCATTGCACCCAGTAATGCTCTCCTACAACCTCTTCCATCAGGCAGAAGATATTTGAACACATGCGCCAGTGAGTTCAGGAACAGCTTCTTCTCTGCTGTTATTAGGCTGATGAATGGACTCTCTAACTTAAGATAATGCTGATCTTGCTAATGTCGATCTAGGTAGTGCACGCCCTGTACGATGTAACTTGTATGCCTCTAAGTTATATTTTGACCTCTGTGATCTATACGTTCTTGCTTACTATGATCTGCCTGTATTGCTTGTAAACAAAGACTTTCACTGCCCTTGGGTACACGTAACAATAAATAAATAAGTCAAGCAAATAATGGTATTGACAGGCTATTATAAGGAGAAGAGATTGTTGTGTGTAGTATGATAATGTCTGCAATGACCACAAGGTGGCATTTAATACACACTTGAAAAGGCAACTGTTCAGAAGAGATTTTCATTCAAAATTACTTATAGATTTGAATAATCTAAACTTTTGGGAGAGCAAGAAATTCCTCCTTGTGTACTTGTTGAAACCAGAGGATGGTCCATATTTTACCAACAAAATAATCAAGCTCAATGTCTTTACCAGACCTGAAAATGCTTCTTACGCATTGTTGGAGAATTTAGTAGAACAGAGCAAATTGTCACAAGAGATTCAATGGTGCCTAAGCCCAAAGACCCTGAGAAGGAAGAGCTACTCAGGCAGTGCCTCACAGCTGACCTGGCAATGACCAATGTGATAGAGCTGCAGAGTGCCCACAGTGTCTGGTCCGAACTAAAAAAAACACCTTAGTCAGCACCTGTATAATCCTGTGACTATTTCTGACACACTGTCATTGTGACCATCTTCAAGAAAGCAGATGGGTGCAGCTGTAGAAATTACAGAGGGATTTCCCAACTCAGTTGGGAAAGGTCATTGTGAGAAGCCTCCTCAGCTGCCTCCCCCAGTGGTTGGAGATCTCGTCTGAGTCTTGATGCAGCTTCAACCCATCAAAAAGCACATTGGACAGGATTTTCAGTTTGACAAATCCAGGAAGAGTGCAGAGATCAACATCAAGTCTCTGGGAATGGCCTTATTTGACCTCACAAGGTCAATCCGTCTTCAATCCGTCAGCCATGTAGGATTGTGAATGTCCTCCTCAAATTTGGCTGTCCACAGAAATTTGTCATCATTTTCCACCTGCTTCACAATAATATGCAAGCCATGATCCTCACCAATGGACCATAAGTCCAATATAAGCGCAAACTGGGGTCATGCAGGATTGCATCATCGCAACAAAGCTCTGCTTCATCTTTCTCAAAGCAACACTCTGCTCCATCTCTTTGAAGCTCCCTGCCACAGTGGAGCTAATCTACAGGCTAAGGGGGAAATTGTTCAAACTTCACCTCGAGACTAGAGCCAAAACTGTACTGACTACTGTTATCGAGTTACTTTACACAAACAATGCCTGCACATGTATGCTATTGATGCCTTCTTCCATAAAGACTGATGGAAAGTACCTCTTTGTCCTGTTACTTGTTCTGGCAACTTTAATAACCTCTGATGAGCCCTCCCTCCTTTAACTTTTCCATAATTTTCCATTCAACTGCCTCATTATTTAGTTTAAAGCCCTGTCCTAAAGTGGAATATATGATTGAAAATTGGGATTGAGTTACATTCGCACGCTTTGGTTCAATTGTTCAAATTAACCAGCACTGAAACAAATTAACTCTATTATTAACAGCAAAATATAATTCAGCCCTTTGAAAGCTTCGATGACTTGAAATAAATGTTATGAATATTCTTGTCCCTAAAAGTTAAAAGGTAACTTGTTTAGCAACTTGCTACCATCGTGTGACAGAAGCAAAAGGAACTGCTTTAAATTTCCTGGGATCTATGCCTATCCTTCAACAAAATGCTATAAAGTGTGCAGTTTGAGCATCAGCAATATTGTCTGCTTTGAATATTTTAAACTAAGGTTGTTGTATGTAATTGCCTGCACATCTGAAAGAAACATTCATTATTACAGACAGCAGAAGACTGTGTTATGTGATAATAGTCGTTATCCACCTGGTTGGCCTTTTTGTCTTTTAAATGTGGTAAAATTGATGTAACTTGTTGGATAATGATAATGGCTAGCAGTAGTTACAAGCCTGTAATTGAAGTGATTCTGAAAATGGCAGAAACTGTTTTTGCTTTGCTCTTATTTCTTCACCCAAAATAAAAGCCTGAGATTTAATTACAGCTTTGAACTCACAGATAGTTAGTGCTTGCATGCAACTGAAGAAACAGCTTTTCTCTTTTTTTTCCTGCTGTGTTCCAGTACATACTGGGGGCTGTTGAAAGTTAGAGGCAACTTGATACTTTTTTCCCCCAATAAAACAGATCAAAATATCAATGCTAAATCACCGCATCATAAATTTGTTTTTTTTTCAGTAAATAGCCAAAATCCAAATTCTTGATTCAACCTAATGGAAAAACCATGGGATGAAACTCCTTTGATAGGTGTATTGAATAAGACAAGGTCTTTTTGCTGGAAACTTTGAAAATCAGACACAGCGTTGGATTGGTGTGGAATTTCAACTTATCCAATATATGCTAAAAATCCTCAAGTAGAAAAGGTTCTGAGCTTGTCATTATAATGTATTATTGATGAATATATCAAAGAGAACAGAAAAGAATGCTTTTGCAGCCAGTGAGAGAGATGGTTTTGAAGAATGGGTGATTGTTGGAATTGGTTATTTCCTATGATCTTATTCTAAGAAATAGATTTGGGATACCAAGCAATATCTGACAAGGCAGAGTCTAAAGGCTAACAGTAGCTGCTGTAACAGTAGCAAGCCATCTAGGAAGGCAGATTTTTGGACCGTTAGACCAGAGTAAGGTGGGTGGAACCCATACAAATAGCATCATGGGGAGATTTTCCAGTACCGTTGAGGTAAACCTAAACTGACTAGTTGATGTCTAAAGGTATCACTGAAAGCAAGAATACAGATAAAACAAGCAATTAAACAGTACGTTATCCTTTATTGCAAGTTGACTTGTGTACGGGAGCAAAGGAGACATGGTTCATTTGCATGGAGCACTGATTAGACTGTCCCCGGGATGTGGTGTGCAGTTCTGATTAGTGAGCTTATATTAGGGATTCACCAGATTGATTCCCAGGATTGTGCAATATTGAGGAACCTCGACCCGTACTCTTTGAAGTTTAACAGAATTAGAATCGATCCAATAGAAACTGAGAGAATTCTTGAAGGGGTAAATGCAGAAAGGATGAATCCCTTGGCTGTGTAGGCCAGAGCTAGGGAACACTGCCCCAACAAAAAAGGCACACCACCTGGAACTGAGATGAGAAGGAACTTCCTCATCCAGAATCTTTGGAATTCACTGTTCCAGAAGGTTCTAGAAGTTGCATCATGAAGCAAGTTCAGGACACAGATTGGTAGGTTTCTTGTTCCTAATGACACCAAAGGATACGGGGATAATCTGGGAACATGGCATCGATGGTCAGCCATTGATGAATGGCAGAGGATGCCCAGACTTTTAATGACCTACTCCTGCTCTTGTGTTTTGAATGAGTACTTAAGAGGTAAAAGAACAATGTGAATTGATTGATTTGATTTGATTCATTGTCACATGTACCTAAGTACGGTGAAAAGCTTTGTTTGCGAGCAGTACAGGCAGATCATAGTAAGCAATGACATACAAATTATAGGGTGAAAGAAAAAACTTGGATAGAGTAAGGCATACCGGTTACACTGTGCACTAGGCAGGATCACTTTAACAAGATCAGTGTTATTTGAAGTTAGTCCATTCATTAGTCTAATAATGAATAAGCTGTTCTTAAACCTGCAGGTGCATGTGTTCAGGTTTCTGTATCTTCTGCCTGATGGAAGAGATTGTAGGAGATCATTACAGGGTTGGGTTAGGTCTTTGACGTTGGCATCTTTACTGCGGTAATGAGACATGTAAAAGGAGGCCGTGGATGGGAGTTTGGCTTCTGTGATAATCTGGGCAGTGCACACAACCTTCTGTAGTTTCTTACGGTCCTGGGCAGAACAGTTGCTGTACCAAGCCATTATGCACCTGACAGTACGCTTTCAATGGTGCAGAACCAGATGACACAGTTTAAAAATAAGGGGTAAGCCATTTAGAACAGAGTTGAGGAAAAACTTCTTCACCCAGACAGTGGTGGATATATGGAATACTCTGCCCCAGAAGACAGTAGAGGCCAACTCTCTGGATACTTTCAAGAAAGAGATAGATAGAGCTCTTAAAGATAGTGGAATCAAGGGTTATGGGGATAAGGCAGGAACAGGATACTGATTGTGGATGATCAGCCATGATCATAATGAATGGTGGTGCTGGCTCGAAGGGCCAAATGGCCTACTCCAGCACCTATTGTCTATTGTCTATTGCATCTGTACAAGTTGGTGAGGGTCCTTATGGACATACCAAATTTCCTGAGCCATCTGAGGAAGAATAGGTTTCGTTGTGCTCTGTTGACCAAAAAGCAAACAACTAACTTTTTAAAAAATGTATAAAATATATATAAATCCAAGATTAAGCTTATATACTGACTATTCCAGGACTTTAATTCTGGAAGAAAATGCAACTTGCAGTAAGGTTCAGAACATGCCTTTTGAATTGCAGCAGCTATCATCCAAGTAGTTACGCAACCAATTTGACCACAAACAGCACAGAAAAAGATAACCAGTGAAAATAACTGAAAGAAATGAGGCAGTAGCATACAGTTAGTAATGAGGAAGATGCAGCAAAATACAAGGAGACATAAAAACTTCTCCAAGTGACCAAAAATAAGCAAATGAAATTCATTTTAGTAAATGTAAGTCATGTAGTCTTTGAAAAATATAGACTAAATAGGTTAGAGAGGCAAAGTGATCTAGTTAAAAAATGAACCATTAAAAATAGCATTGGAGATTTATAAGGCTATAAAAAATGAAAACAAAATTCAAATATTATAAGAATAGAGAATGGACAATTATTGAGAAGAATTGAACTAGCTCTTTTTGTTTAGGAAAAAGATGTTTAAGAGAAGAATGGACATATCTTTAAAATGACGATTTGGTTTGATAGGTTGGAAATGGGAAAATGAATTTTGAGTGAATCCAGGACAGTATGATTATAACAAAAGCACCAAAAAAAGCAGGAATTTTGATGCTTTAAGGAATGGTAGGCACAACTGATTCATTTCAAGAGAAGGTTGATGAGAGAAAATGAAACAGGGATAATGGAGGCAGAAAGGAAAGAAATAATGTGTGGCAAAGATCATATGAAGTATGAGCATTGAGACAAATCAAACGGGCTGTTTCTGAGCTGTAGATTGAGTGTAATACCATGTCATTTGACCTAGTGGATGCCTGAAGAACTCCCTGCTCTTCAAATCAGACCATCGGATTTGTTATCTTCACCTGAGTAGGCAGATAGGACCTTTGTTTAGCATCTCTTTTAACTGGAGACACACCTCTGACAATACACCACTCACTCAATACTATATTATGTCTTTTATAATGTGTAGTCAAGTCCTTGGAGTTCCAACTGAGTGCTGACCTTCTCAGGAAAGGAAGAGCATTACCAACTAGATGAGGCTATACATAAACAATCAATGTTATCACTCATTGAAAAGGATTCCTGATTAGGTCCAGTTGAGGTCTGCAGAAATGAATTGACAATTGTGCCAGTAAAATAAAATGTTGTACCAACTAATGGGAACTTCTTTGTTTTCCAGATTGAGGCTTCAATCTAGCATGCATCAATGGCCCAAGACCAAATCATAAACCCTTCAAAAGACCCCTGCATCTAATCAAGTACATTCTTTGGAACTGTAGTCATAGTGCATTGGCTTTTCCTGGGTCAAGATAAGTATGTATAGAACTGCATTCATCCAAATTCACTTAGCCTCATGGATCATATAATGTATTTGTGTGTGAAAATTAATTCCCAGCCTTTTCCAGGACTGTGCTAAGCTAAAATTATACATTGTACGCAGTGTCTTAGGAAGAATATTCCTTGTATTGTGTCTTTGATTTTTCTGTATGATAAAATGTTTTATTTTATATTTTTGGGTTATGGGTGGGCAAACATTGCTGCTAAATTATACAGTTTAGGAAGGGAAAAGGTCAACTTTGTGCTTGTGAACTTTTCTTAAAAAAAACACTTTGGCAGCATTGGGCAGCCTGGTCAGTGTGGGTTATCAAAGTGGACTATTTGGACAGCAATTGAACCAGGAACAGAATGCCTTTTAGTACAAATCTATAAACCCTTACCTATGCTAAAATTGTTTGATTTTTACACTTCACTTGAATCACTGACAATGTCAGAATGGAAAACTGAAGGTCTCGAAGAAGAACATACATAAATGCAAATTGACCTTATTCTGGTCAGAAGAAAACATGGCTGCCTTTAGTCCTCGCAGATGAAAGTGTTTATATTCTCGTGCAAGTAACACTATAAAACTGGAAGCAGATGGAATTTGTCCACCTACACAATCTCTTCAGACCTTCAAGATGAACTCAGTCTGTCAGCTGCCATTAACCTTACTGAAGAAATAAGGACTCATTCTGAATGAAGAGCAAAACTGTGTGAATTAAAGTATGTTCATTCATGGGTATTTCCATTGATTTCTATCATAACTCAACTGCTGGTTTCATGCCATTTGAACACAGGTAGATTCGGTGTGGGGAGTATACTGGTGTCCCGAGAATGTTTGGTCTTACGGACAGCATAATTTATGTGAGGTAATAACAATCCTCTAAATGTCCACGACATATGTTTTATTGTGATGTGTTTAAAAAAGAAAACTGCCTCCATTTAAGATATTATGTTAGTACGGTGGACCAGATGTTCCAAGTTATCCTTTGGGAACTGCACATTGACTAAAGTTTGCACTTTACATACTTAATTTTTATATGTTCATAATTTTCTTCTTTGTGTCTTCATACATTTAATTTTGCCTGTTGATAATCACAATTTGGATTTTTTTTAATGCCTTTGATGTTGAGTTGTGAACAAAACCTACACCTTTGCAGTGACTATCTTTAATTTGACATTGGATCCTTTCTGTAACTTGATGCTGATCAGCCAATCAGTTCACCTAGTGTCAGAACTCTGGACTACCCAAGCCTTCTCGAAGACAGTCACTGCAAAAGTGAGTCTCAGTGACAACTATAGAATTCTTTGGATTCATAATTCTCTCATACATTAGAGAAATGTGGCCACTGTATGCTTGGCCTGGACAGTTCTATTTTTGTTTGCCCCAATATCAGTGGAATTGCTCTTTATACTCAGCCTCAGAATTTTATACCAAATTTAACGCTTGGCACAATGAGGACCCAGACTTTGCTAAGATGACATATACTTAGAGCAGGAGAGTCCAGCTACCCTTTTGATCCCTGCTGCTGTTGTGCCTGAGATATATGAAACAAAGAAACCTTAGCTGGGTACATCTGTAATTTTTCAATTCAGATGTAGTACGTAATGTATTCTATAGTCTATTGAAGAAGCATGTTTTTGCATCTTACTGGCTTTGGGGTTTACAGTTTTGAATAGGTTTTCTTTTTAAGCGGCTATGAAGTTAAGAAATCAAATTATAACAAGAACGCGTTGCAAGGAGCTGAAGAGTATGAGAAAAGACTAGTATTGGATGATAGCTCAAGAGGCATTGACGAACAACATCAAGTTTCCTCCAATTTATTATGCTCTTACTGGTCTGCAGAGCTTTGAAGGAATTCCCTTTTGACTCAAAGACCAAAATACTGGGAGATTACGGAAATCAATTCTCTGTTGTAGCCAACCTCAGGATTGCCAAATTCTTTTCTCCCCAGTTTGAAGAGGTCATTAGCATTTAATTGCCAGTGGATTTAGGGCAGCAATGTCCTCCAGAGTTCTCCATTAGGCACCTGCCTCTTATTTCAGGGGGAGCTCATCTTCAAGATGTGAGTGCAAACAAAATGGACATTGAAGTGCTGTGTTGATTATTTCAATCACTGGAGCTTTAGGCAACATTGCTAGAATTCTTCTAGTGAATGACCCTTATTCAGAGAGAGCCCATGTTTCAGATGGATAGTATCTAAGTATCTCATAAGCAAGTACAGGGGAACTCATTTCTCTTTATTGTGCTGAGTTAGATATGGCATGTGTCATGGTGACTGAACCATGGAATATTTCTCTTGGCCTTTTGCTTGTCGTGAGTAGAAACTTTGACGGTAGTGCCCAAGGTGCCTTACAATCCATACAAATGAAAGATCTATCCTCAAATAAGTTGAAGAATATGCTGCAAATTTACATGGCTGGAGATTGACCTGTTTGCATCTGTAGAAATCCATGAAACCTCTAACACTACAGGGTAAGAAATGTGTTGATGTGAGAGTGGAATAATCTTTTGTTTTTTTTTCTCAAGTCGCAATTTGTTTTTCCACTCTCCTTTTTCTGTGCTGCAGGTGCACAAACAACCAAACAAAATTTCATGCTGTCATGCTGTTCACTCTGCGCTGGCCCAGTCAATCTCAGTTCTTAACCGTGGCACTAGGCAGAACTACAATCTTCCATAGATGCCCACGAGCTGCTGCCTCAGTGGAAGATCTAATTCTGCATTCAGAGCCTAGTTACCTTTAACTTGAATGTGTTTTTTTTTGAACAGTGTCAATTTCTATATCAGTAGTAGGGAGATCCCACTCCATTCACAGAAAATGTAACATTATCTGGGGTTTTTCATGTTAAGTGTTATCATGTTATGTGGCTCTAATTTGCAGGATGGTGAACATTTGTAGCTACTTTCCCAGCCATGCTCAGGGCTAATTATACTCTAGGATATCTGTACGATGTACTTTGGACGTAGCTGTAGTTGAATTTATGTGGCCACTATCATGGTCTAGCATGATATTCACATCAAGTTCTTGTGGCTTGATTGAATAGATCTTTCTTCCTTCCTCACTCACTGTAGTCAGTAATAAACAAAGGACCCACTGTTCAAAATTTTACAAGTGTATGTTTTGAAGCTTCTTACCTTACAAAGCAGCTAAATGATACCCTGTGTACTTTTACCAAAAAGTGTTTTTTTTTTAACTTGGTCAACTCTCTTTGGCACATCTATTTGGCAGCAGGGATTAGCACATATCAACTACAACTGAGCAACACTCGTCCCAAATTGCATATGTTTTGTATGACTCTTGAGGAATATTGAAATGACAAAGGAGGCAACATTACCCACTGAATAGGAGCTTCGTCACTCTTGAAATGGCAGTTTCCCTCAATTTCCACCTAGGCAATGCCGAAATATTATTGTGTTTTGTAGTTTTAAAGGTTTTGCAGAACTACTTTTTTAGGATAGTATAGATCAAAAAGAACTGAGCTATGAGGCAGCTCTATGTCTTTAAAGATGTAGGAGTAGAGGGCCATATGTTTGTCCTGGTTGACACCAGATAGATTGCTTTTAAGAAAGCAATTCTCAAAGTCAGTCAACTTGCATAAATAGTTTGAGGAATGTTAAGTATGGTGAAGACTTTACAAGATAGTCTTATAGTTATTGCTAACAATACTGCTCTGCCCTTTCCCATATGTTGCACAGATATAATGTTATCTGAGAGGTAACACAAAATATTTTATTGACATTTTCCCGGTAACTGTCTTGCTGTTGGCCTTTGTGTAATAGATACTGATCAGCCAGTCAGTTAATCTATTTTTCAGCATGTGAAAAACCAAAGGATTTCACAAGACCCTTACTGTGGGAAATTTTAACCGAAAAAAATCTGAGTATTCAAGTCACAGTTCAGCCTACATTTTTTTAGAAGTAACTTGCAAGTAACAAATTGCTCTTGAACACGTTTTTGCCTATCATTCCATTACCTTTGATGTTTATCTTTTAGAAGCCACTGGATGCCAGTAACCTGAAGGATTTTAACCAACTGTGCGTTTAGTTGTGTATCTAAGGAACAAGAAATTCATACACTGCAGTAATGCTGTGTGCCTGCCAAACGACTAACAAGAGTTGGGGGGAAATCATCATGTTGTACAATGTCCATTGTCTGTCTCTGGGATGTATTGAGGTATCTTATGACCTGATAGATGTTGGGATGTGAGGCTCTCTGTAGTTGTGTCTACCTTGTGTATCTGTAATGCAGAAGTGTTTCTCTTAGCTCGCTGTGTGTACAGTAGTCTTCATTCTAGGTCAACTTATATTTATTAAAAAGAAGCTATACAATTATTTTGTTCAAATGGTATAAAAATGAATATTCATGGTCAGCATACAGCAAATGAACACTGCGAGGTATTCAAAAATATGATTAAGATTGAGGGCAGTCTTTTAAGTTTCACTGAAATTACTGCCTGTAAGGTGTAAGAATCTGCTATGAAATTACTTGCATGATGTATAATTTACTTGAATTGGTTAATGAAAGTGCTGAAATAAAGTTGATTTAAATCCCAAGCATTTTGTTATCTTCCTTTGAAATGAGTAGTAAATCCTGAAATCATAACTGTTGCGTTTTGTTGGTAAACAGCTGTCATTGGAACAGAGATGCAACTCTGAACATTTTGAACTGCCTGTAACCTGTTTTCCCTCCAAAATGTAAAATAAAGGTATCCCCAGTACCTTTCAGAGTTATTTTACTGTAGGTTTACAGAATTAACTATAATTCTAGATAGTTTCTAAATTCAATTTCCTGTTTGTGTTTTAGTATTCAGACATAGTATGAGTAACCTCCAATATTGTGACTGAACATTTCCTAAAATCGCACTGGGGATGATCAGTTCACATTTCAGTGAAGACAGCCTGTTGATCAAATTGCTGCTACGGCCTTTTCTTCCCAAAAACATACTTACTCATAATTTTTTTAAAGTACACACCAAAACATTTCAAATGGAATATTATAGAAAATTCAATAACATTCTTTTTTTTTCCATATAGCAAATTCCACTCTAAACTGCCTTTACACAATCGCAATGCTCCTTATACTACAACGCACACTCTGTGTCAGGCATACAGCTGAGGGGTTCTGCACTGTTTGCAGTCCATCAATGCATCTTGGCTGAAAAGCATTAGATGCTGCCTCCCTCCATTGCTTTTCTAGAGTAACTGCCCTGAGCATGTTGTCCGAGATCTTGGAATGTGGTAGTGTACCACACTCAGTCATGAGTGACTTTTTGCAATGCATTCCAACAAGTTTCAGGCAGACCAAAGTGTGTCTTTCAATGAGCATTCTTTACTGTTTTTGCCTTCTCTTTGTTCATGATGAATGTAAAGGCTAGCAACAATCATTCTTGTGCACCAGGTTTCATACCTTCAATGGAGTAAATGCTGAAATGTTTCTATTAAACAAGATGAATGCAAACAGTCCAATAGATAACATCAGCCTGCTTTGGAATACTATCCATTTCCTCCTTCAACGGTTTTTCTTTTGCAATTTCTATCCCCACACCTTTCAATTAACATTCATACCATAAGTTACATTGCAAATAACATTCATGCCACGCAAAATGCCAGGCAATAACCATCTCCAATAAGACACAATCTAACGACTGCCCCTTGACATTCAGTGGTGTTACTATCACTGAATCCCCCATTGTCAACATCCTGCGGTTACCATGACCAGAAACTCATTTGGACCCACCACATAAACACACTAGAAGAGCAAGTCAGATGCTGTGAATACTGTGACAAGTAACTCATCTCCTGACTCACCAAAGTCTGTCCATCATGTATAAGGCACGAGTCAGGAGTGTGATGAAATACTCCCCACTTGCTGAAACAGCCTAATTGGTTGACACCACATCTACAAGCATCCACTGCTTCCACCAACGATGCTCAGTAGCAGCAGTGTATACTCTCTACGAGATGCATCGCAAAAAATTCACCAAAGATTCTTAGCACTTTCCAAACCTATGGCCACTTCCCACCACAAGGACAAGGGCAGTAGATACATGGGAACACCACCACCTGCAAGTTCCCTTCAAAGCCAGTCACCACCTTGACATGGAAGTATATCACTATTCCAACACTGTAGCTAGGTCAAAACCCTGGAATTCCTTCCTCAAGGACATTGTGGGTCAATCTATACCAAGTGGACTGCAGTGGTTCAAGAAGGCAGCCCACTACCACCTTCCCAAGGGCAACCAGGGATGGGCAGTAAATGCTGGCTAGTCAGCTCACCCCAACGAGTGATATAAAATAAAAAAAACATTGTGTCATTTGGGAATAGGTGCCTGCATGTTTTACGCAGGTATTATTACAAAATAGACGTAGCTTTGCTCAACAGCCCTTTCATTCTGATCACAACTGAATATCATCACCTCTGATATCCATCTTCCTTGCAGCGCCGACTGCATCTTTTTGGTCAAACAACTGCCTGTTTTGATTTGTCAAATGGCACTTGCAAACCTTGGTGAACTGACTTTAATTACAACTGCATCTCTACAAAACTGTCATAGGAATTGCCGAAAAACCAGTGAGATTTATACTCAAAAGTTGTAATGATTATTCTGCAAGTTTCTTTTTGCGAGTGTCCTTGCTTTGCAACTTCTTTACAATCTGACAAGGAAAATATTAAGCTCTAAGACATATAAATAACTGTGACTTCAAAGTTGTAGGTGACCAACAAAAATCACATTTCAACCAGCAGCAATGGGTTTTTTTTTTCAGAAGAGATGTTGAGTTATTGACCGGAACACAGGTGTGACAAATGGTGCCATCTTTATTAAAAAAAAGGTGGATGATGAAAATCTGATACAAAAGCAGAATTGGTGGAGAAGCTCAGTAAGTCTAGGAGCGTCTGTGGAGAGAAAGCAGATTTCATGGATCCAGTGACCTTTTGAAGAATTTCTGAGCTGCTGAGTTTCTTCAGCAATTTCTTTTTTGTTGTAAGCATATTTTTAATGTTAGTTGTTCGGAAGGGAAAGAACAGATTCTTGGAATAGAATACCTACATCATAGGAAGAGGCCATTCAACCCATCAGGTCTGCACTGACCGTCCAAACAGCATCCCACCTAAGTCCACCCTATCTCCATTTAAACCTGCATTTCTCGTGGCTAATCCACATAGCCCGCCTGTCCCTGGGCACTATGGGAAAATTTAGCATGGCCAATCCACTTAACCTGAATATCTTTGAACTGTGGGAGGAAACTGGAGCACCCAGTGGAAACCCACACAGAGTTGGAGAGAATGCGCAAACTCCACACAGTCACCCAAGGCTGGAATTGATATCGGGAGCCTTGCGCTGTGCTAACCACTGAACTGCCCTTACAATTGGTTGAACATTTTTAAGACAATACGGAGGGATTAAGCATTGAAAATAGATGTTTTCCTGTCCGTCTTCAGAAATGTAAAGCCAATGGCTCAGATCCACAAAAAAGATGTTTGACTCCTGAAAAACTGTTGTTTTGCCTCAGGTAAATAAATTATAGCAAACCTGAATTGTAAATTGTCTCAAAGCATGCATCAGCAAAATGTTCCAGTTTCAAAAGTTGCAAACTCTTGCATTGCTGAAGCTACCTTCAGTTTTGTTTCAGATGAGAATCTACAAGGCCATTTCTTATTGAGAGTCAAAGAATTTTTCTTGAAGTGTAAAATCCTTGCAGCGGAAGAAAATGACCATTTTCCATGATGCCATTAGGTGTCACCAACTTGAGAGAAATAGAATAATTATTCTTCCTACTGTGGAATACAGAGTTAATTGTAATTTTAGTCTAAGAATTGCTATGGGACATGCACATAGGGCATGGTGAGATCAAATTGCATGGAACTGAATGCTCTGTATTAACATCCCTTGTGTATAGTTACATGTAATAAACCATATTAATACTCACTCGCCTGAGAATAGATCTCATCTTATGAAACCCCAATGAGCTGCCCACTTCAGTAATTGGCAAGTGTATAATATATTTTAAATCTATCTCAGAACACTTGTTTTCATTACTTCTTGTCTCATATCTCTGTCTATCAGGAGTATAATTATTTGCTCTGCGCAGTGAAGTCTGGACAACCTAAACAGAGATTTGTTAAGGGAAATTCAATAGGCAGTTTTTCCTTCCATGTAGCAGATCAGATTTCTATTGCTATAAAAACATAAAAAAGTATTCATTCTATCTTTCATCACCCTCTTAGTTTAGTTCCTTGAACAGAATCCACATAGACTTTATTTGTTCATTAGAAGTTTTGCCTTAGGACAAATTAATTTTGTATCTTATTTCCATTTATTATCTTATGTTGAATCAGGAATGAAATCTTCTTAATAGAATACACTGAGTCCACATTTATAGTGCTAGATAGTATTCTGTTCCTTAACTAATTTAAATGGGAATAGTTTTATACTTAGTTTCTGTGTTACACTTTTAGCTTAATATTATTATTTTTCCTTTCCCTTTACCATTCTCCACACTATCCTTAATTCCTGAATTCAAAATTAATCATTTTAGGATCACGTCTGACCCTCTCTCAAAAACAATGTTGACAGAAATTGAAATGATTATAACCTTAGGTGCTTTGTCAACCCCATACTATTACTTAACCATTTATTTCACAAAACTCATCCATTGTTAACCCACATTTTTGATGGAAAATTGGGATATCAAAGTGTAGTATGTAATGGTCAGGAATTAAACAACTGGTACAGATTATCAATGACAAAGACAACTGAGTAGGCATTTTAAAATAAAATTAGCCAAAACAATCTCAGTGATGTGTAAGTAATGATGCAGAAACTGTGGCTCACAGGTTAGTACTGCTGCCTCACACTGCCAGGGAGCTGGGTTTGATTCCAGTCCTAGGTGACTGTGTGGAGTTTGTGTATTCTCCCTGTGTCTGCATATGTTTCCTCTGAATGTTCTGGTTTCGTCTCAGTGTCCAAAGATATGCAGGTTAGATGGATTGACCGTGCTAAATTACCCCGTAGTTGCAGAGATATGCAGGATAGGTGGATTAGCCATGGGAAATACAGATTTATGGAGATATTGTGGTCTGGGTGGGATGCTGTTCAGAGGGTCAATGTGGACTCGATGGGCTGAATGGCCTACTTCAACACGAGGGTTTCAGTAAAGATTTTTACACATTATTAACTCTTCTTGAGAATAACAAGGAATGCAGAATGGAGAGCATACAGCTTTTTTTTAGCCGCTACATCATTCAGCGAGGGAAATCTATATCTGCTTTTTGAAAGTCTGATTTGTTTTATTTCTCACTTACAAGTCTATCTTGCATCACAGATTTCATAAGAAAGTATTGGTGAAAAAGAAATTGTGCTAATCATTTTTCATTGAGGCCTTGCCAGTTCACACCCCAATGACTGAATAAGTTACTTTCTTTTTAGAAGCTTGTTATCCAGACTGGCAGAAACTTAGATTCAACTGTGGATTTATGTTGAATTATCTGGAAGGTTAGGTCATGGGTATCAACGTTAAGGAGCTAGGAGAAACCTTTTAACATCACCTATACTTCAGAAATTCTTCATTGGCTGGAAACCACTTTGGGCCACCCAGAAGTCATGAAAGGCGCTATACAAATGCATATTCTTTGCTCCAAATCATTAATTAGTGATCGCCACTGGGAGAGCAGGCAGTCAAATATTCTTCTGCAAACCAATTCATGACTCTTTCACGTTACTGAAACTCACTAAATTCAGAGGCCAGAGAGCTACTGGTACCTACAGTATTGTACTCCACCAAGAAATCACTGTCTACGTGAGTGAGAAAAAAGTAAAAAAAAAGCTAAAAATTATTTGCAGACACTGTACAAAGAAATAGTACCAGTAATAGAAATAAAATCTGAAGTTCAATGCCATGTGCTGAACTGGTCAGCTATTACTTGCTGGAGCAAAATTGTGCCAAATAAACTATTCCAACCACAAAAAAACCCGACCTGCTAAAGTAAGGTGTAATTGCTTTGCAGATATGAATGATTTCCATCTGATCTTCATCTTTTCGAAAAGAAAATTATTTTGATTTATTCCTCCGATACTGAATGCCGTGGCATTTGGCCCTTTATGTCAGTTTAAACCTACAGTTAGGAAGTTGGAAAGTTAGCTCATGAGGAGAGGTCATTTGGCTTGTATTCCTTCAGGTCCCAAATATTAAGTGGTGATCTGATCAATTTGGTGAAAATGGTGCAGAGGGATGATTCAAAGAAATTATTTCTTTTGAATCCAAGAACAAGAGTACAACTGTCCCCTATAATAAGATTTCAATATTAGGACAACTGGGGCTTTCAAGACTGTGACAGGTAATATGTATTCAAAGGTAAATTGAATTGAAATACAAATCAGTCATGATCACAGTGTACTTCATGCGTATTGAAAAGTGCTTGTTCCAGCTTTAAGCAAGGTGTACAACGAACAAAGAAAATTTCAGCACAGGAACAGGCCCTTCGGCCCTCCAAGCCTGCGCCGATCGGGATCCTCTGTCTAAACCTGTCATCTATTTTCTAAGGATCTGTATCCCTTTGCTCCCCTCCCATCCATGTACCTGTCCAGAAACATCTCACAAGACACTATTGTGTCTGTGTCTACCACCTCTGCTGGCAACGCGTTCCAGGCACCCACCACCCTCTGTGTAAAGAACTTTCCACGCATATCTCCCTTAAACTTTCCTCCTCTCACTTTGAACTCATGACCCTAGGAATTGAGTCCCTCTGGGAAAAAGCTTCTTGCAATCCAACTTGTCAATACTCCTCATGATTTTATAGATCTCAATCAGGTCCCCCCTCAATCTCCGTCTTTCTTATGAAAATAATCCTAATCTACTCAGCCTTTCTTCATAGCTACTGCCCTCCATACCAGGCAACATCCTGGTGAACCTCCTCTGCACCCTCTCCAAAGCATCTACATCCTTTGCTAATGTAGTGACCAGAACCGTACACAGTACTCTAAATGTGGCCGAACCAAAGTCTTATACAACTGCAACATGACCTGCCAACTCTTGTACTCAATACCCCGTCTGATGAAGGAAAGCATGCTGTATGCCTTCTTGACCACTCTATTGACCTGCGTTGCCATTTCAGGGAACAATGGACCTGAACACCCAGATCTCTCTGAACATCAATTTTCCCCAGGACTTTTCCATTTACTGTATAGTTTGCTTGTGAATTAGATCTTCCAAAATGCTTCACCTCGCATTTGCCCGGATTGAACTCCATCTGCCATTTATCTGCCCAACTCTCAAACCTATCTATATTCTGCTGTAATATCTGACACTATCTGCTACTCCACCAATCTTCATGTCATCTACAAACTTGCTAATCAGACCACCTATACCTTCCTCCAAATCATTTACGTATATCACAAACAACAGTTGTCCTAGCACAGATCCCTGTGGAACACCACTGGTCACAGGTCTTCAATTTGAGAAACCCCCTTCCACTACTACTCTCTGTCTCCTGTTGCCTAGTCAGTTTTTTTTTATCCATCTAGCTAGCACACCCTGGACCCCATGTGACTTCACTTTCTCCATCAGCCTGCCATGGGGAACCTTATCAAATGCCTTTCTGAAGTCCATGTATATGACATCTACAGCCTTTCCCTCGTCAATCAACTTTGTCATGTCCTCAGAGAATTCTATTAAGTTGGTAAGACATGACCTTCCCTGCACAAAACCATGTTGTCTATCACTGATAAGCACATTTTCTTCCAAATTACAATAGATCCTATCCCTCAGTATCTTTTCCAGCAGCTTCCCTACCACTGACGTCAGGCTCACCGGTCGATAATTACCTGGATTATCCCTGCTACCCTTCTTAAACAAGGGGACAACATTAGCAATTCTCCAATCCTCTGGGACCTCATCCATGTTTAAGGATGCTGCAAAGATATCTGTTAAGGCCCCAGCTATTTTCTCTCTTGCTTTCCTCAATAACCTGGGATAGGGTTATTGAGGAACGCGAGAGAGGAAATAGCTGGGGCCTTAACAGATATCTTTGCAGCATGGTTAAGGAAAATCCCAAAGCCTTTTATTCATACCTAAAGAGCAAGAGGGTAACTAGAGAAAGGATTGGCCCACTTAGGACAAAGAAGGAAAGTTATGCATTGAGTCAGAGAAAATGGGTGACATTCTTAACGAGTACTTTGCATCAGTATTCACCAAGGAGAGGGACATGGCGGATGTTGAGGTTAGGGATAGATGTTTGATTACTTTAGATCAAGTCGGCATAAGGAGGGAGGATGTTGGGTATCCTAAAAGACATTCGGCTGGACAAGCCCCCAAGTCCGGATGGGATCTTTTCTCTAGTTACCCTATTTAGATATGAATAAAAGGCTTTGGGATTTTCCTTATCGATGTTTGTTAAAGATATCTCATGTCCCCTTTTAGCCCTCTTAATTCCTCATTTCAGATTCACCTGACATTCCCGATATTCTTCCAAAGCTTCGCCTGCCATCAGTCGCCTAGACCTTATGTATGCTTCCTTTTTCCTCTTAGCTAGTCTCACAATTTCACCTGTCATCCATGGTTCCCTAATCTTGCCATTTCTATCCCTCATTTTCACAGGAACATGTCTCTCCTGCATGCTAATCAACCTCTCTTTAAAAGCCTCCCACATATCAAGTGTGGATTTACTTTCAAACTTCCCAATATACATTCCCCAGATCCTGCTGAATTTTGGTATAGTTGGCCTTCCCCCAGTTTAGAACTCTTCCTTTACGGCCAATCTCATCTCTGTCTGTGAGTATTTTAAAACTTATGGAATTGTGGTTGCTATTTCCAAAGTAGTCCCCTACTGTAATTTCAACCACCTGGCCGGGCTCATTACCCAACACCACGTCCAGTATGGCCCCTTCCCGAGTTGGACTACATACATACTGCTCTAGAAAACCCTCCTGGATGCTCGTTATGAATTCTGCTCCATCTTGACCCCTAACACTAAGTGAATCCCAGTCAATATTGGGAAAGTTAAAATCTCCCATCACCACCACCCTGTTGCTCCTACACCTTTCCATAATCTCCTTACATATTTGTACTTATATCTCACGCTCGCGGTTGGGAGGCCTGTAGTACAGCCCAACATTGTTACTGCACCCTTCCTATTTCTGAGCTCTGCCCATATTGCCTCACTGCTCAAGTCCTCCATAGTGCCCTCCTTCAGTACAGCTGTGCTATCATTTTGACCAGTAATGCAACTCCTCCACCCCTTTTACCTCCCTCTCTATCCCATCCGAAGCATCGATATCCTGGGACATCTAGTTGCCAATCATGCCCTTCCCTCAACCAAGCCTCAGTAATAGCAATAACATCATACTCCCAGGTACCAATCCAAGCCCTAAGTTCATCTGCCTTATCTAGTACACTTCTCACATTAAAACAAATGCACCTCAGACCACCTGTACTTTTGTGTTCATCATCTGCTCCCTGCCTATCTTCCCTTTAATCACACTGACTTCATTATCTAGTTCCCTGCAGGCTTTAGTTACTACCTCCTTTCTGTACAATATTTGGTTCCCATCCCCCGCCACATTAGTTTAAACACTCCCCAACAGCGGTAGCAAAAGCAAACCCTCGGACATTGGTTACACTCCGGCCCAGGTGTGGACCGTCCAATTTGTAATAGTCCCACCTTCCCCAGAAACGGTCCCAATGTCCCAAAAATCTGAACCCCTCCCTCCTGCACCATCTCTCAAGCCACACATTCATCCTGGCTATCCTTTCATTTCTGCTCTGACTTTGGGGCGGCACGGTGGCTCAATGGTTAGCACTGAAGCTTCACAGTGCCAGGGACCAGCATTCAATTCCACCCTCTGGTGACTATCTGTGTGGAGTTTGCACATTCTCCCTGTCTCCGCGCGGGTTTCCTCTGAGTGCTCCAGTTTCCTTCCACAGTCCAAAGGTGTGCAGACTAGGTGGATTGACCATGCTAATTTGCCTGTAGTGTTCAGGGGTTTGTGGGTTATAGGGGGATGGGTCTGGGTGGGATGCTCCAAGGGGTGGTGTGGACTTGTTAGGCTGAAGGGCCTGTTCCCACACTGTAGGGAATCTAATCTAATCTAGTAGGTGGCACTGGTAGTAATCCGGAGATTACTACCTCTGACTCCCAAATTCTGCTTGCAGGACCTCATCCTGTTTTCTACCTGTATCATTGGTGCCTGTATGCATCACGGCAACTGGCTGTTCGCCCTCCCCCTTCAGAATATCCTGCAGCCGATCTGAGACATCCTTGATCCTTGCACTTGGGAGGCAACATACCATTCGGGATTCTCGTTTTCGACTGCAGAACTGCCTATCTACTCCCCTTACAATTGAATCCCCAATGACTATTGCCCTTCCAGTCTTTTTCCTGCCCTTCTGTACAGCAGAGCCAGCCACAGTGCCATGAACCTGGCTACTGCTGTTGTCCCCTGGTGAGTCATCTCCCCCAACAGTACCCAAAACAGTATACCTGTTTCAGAGGGAGATGACCGCAGAGGACACCTGCACTGCCTTCCTGCTCTTTCTCTGCCTTTTGGTCACCCATTCCCTTTCTCCCTTCGCAATCCTAATCTGCGGTGTGACCAATTTGCTAAACGTGCTATCCACGACTCCCTCAGCATCGCGTCTGCTCCAAAGTGAGTCCATCCACAGTTCCAGGGCTGCCATGCGGTCTAACAAGAGCTGCAGCTGGACTCACCTCCTGACATCAGCTGCATCCCCGAGCTCCCACATTGAGCAAGGGGAGCATAACATGGGTCTGGGATCTCCTGCCATTTTTAATCTTAACTTAGATAAATGAAAAAGGAATGAAAGAAATTTTTACCAATCACACGATATAAAAAAAAATGGAAAAAGCCTTACCCTATCTACACACCATCGAGTTTTTTTTTGGTGAGATGAGGAGGGCAGGTGGGAGACACGTGTAGTGTCTCGGGTTCAGCCGCTGCCCAAATAAATGTAGGCCACTCCTGCTCGAGGTAAGCTTTTTAAAATGTAAGTGTAATGGCCTGTTGTATTTTGTTTTAAAAAAGTCTCCAATTGAATGTTGCAGCAGTCTCAGAGGGATGAAAGGCCTACCTTTGTTCTTATGCGCAGACTTCATTCTGAGACAAATTAGTCTTACAGAATGAGTATTCCCTTTTACCTAATCTCCTGTCATTGGATATGTCATAATTCCCAAGCTTTTTGATGTACCTTCTTTAATCTGTATTTTCTATTTAGCCTTTCATGGTACGTGGCATTATTGATTGCCCAACCCTAACTTACCTCAAACTCAATGGTTAGCTGGACCATTTCCAGTGGATGGTAAGAATTAGTCACATTCCTGGTTTGCAGTTACATGATGAGAATGGCAGCTTTCCTTTCCTAAAAGATGTTAATGAACCAGATAGGTTTTTACAACAGCTGATGGTGGTTTTTATGGAATCTGTATTAAATGAATTTAAATTCCACCAGCTTCCATGGTTTTGAACTCCTGTCCCCAAAGCATCCGCAGAATGAGGGATACAATGCTTTATCTTCCCTTTCAACACCAATGTAATTTAGCCCCTTCCCACTCTCCCTCACATTTGATGATTTGTTTTGCTCTTAATGGCCTTTGCATGTAAGTTTCTAATTGGCTGCAAGGGTGATTTACTGGTGATGGTTAATAGTTAAAAACAAAAATGTCATGGTGATTTGGTGATGGGAAAAAAAAACAGCCAGAGCATTAGCCAAGAGAGATAGTAGGAACTGCCGATGCTGGAGTATCTGAGATGACGCTACCTAAAAGATACAGGAACAGCATCTCATTATTCACTTGTGAACCCTGCTGCCCAAGGGTATCAATATGGACTTCACAAGCTTCAAAATCTCCCCTCCCCTGACCACATCCCAAAACCAGCCCAGCTTGTCCCCGCCTCCCTAACCATTCTTCCCACCTCAAGCCCCACCCCCATCACCTACCCACTAACCTCATCCCGCATTCTTGACCTGTCCGTCCTCCCTGGGCCGACCTATCCCTTCCCTAACTCCCCACCTACATTCACCTTCACTGGCTCTAACCCCGCCTCTTTGATGTCTGTCTCCTCTCATCTTATCCTCTCCCTTATCCATCTTCTATCCGCCTCCCCCTGTCTCCCTATTTATTTCAGAATCCCCTTCCCCTGCCCCATTTCTGAAGAAGGGTCCGGACCCCAAGCATCAAACTTTCCTGCTCCTCTGATGCTGTTTGGCCTGCTGTGTTCATCCAGCTTCACACTGTATTATGTCGGAGCATTAGCCTTGATATCTGGGTGACCAGTCCAGGTAAACATTACCATTATGCTACCATCTTCCTTTTTGTTTATGTACTTGTTATGGTGTGTACACTTTCAGTATCTATGTCGCATACGATTTTATTCCACTTTTGTATGATAGTACTAGTAATATCCTTTATCCTTGCTTTGTGACTTGAGGGTGATACACCACTGGAGCATAAGGGAGTGTTACAATGTCAGAAATGTTCTTTTTTGATTGTAATAGGGCCATGGAGATGCACAGCATGGAGACAGACCCTTCAGTCCAAATCATCCTTGTCGACCAGATAACCTATATTAATTTAGTCCCATTTGCCAGCATTTGGCCAATATCCCTCTAAGCCTTTCCTATTCATATTCCCATCTAGATACCTTTCAATGTTGTAATTGTACCCGTTCCTCTTCCACTTCCTCTGGCAATTCATTCTCTACATGCACCACCCTCTGAAGAAGTTGCCTCTCAGGTCCCTTTTAAATCATTCCCCACTCACCTTAAGCCTCTGTCTTCTAGTTTTTGACACCCCTAACCTGAGTAAAAGAGCTGGGAGAGTCACCCTATCCCTATTAGGTCACCCTCAGCTTTTGATGCTCCCGGGAAAATAGCCCTAGCCTATTCAGCCTCTCCGTACAATATAAACCCTCCAACCCTGGCAATATCCTTGTAAATCTTTTCTGAACCCTTTCAAGTTTCATGGCATCCTTCCACAGAAAGCTGAGGCTTGGCTGCCCTGTCAGGCAGATGTAAAATGTGCTATAACAGTGCTTCAAATCAGAGAATGCAAGTTCACACCAATTACATTTATTAATCGACATGACTAAAACAGGGTGTATAAAGATTAACACATTATTATTTATGGGCACCATACTGTGTGCACATTGCTGTCATGTTTCCTACCTAACTTCAAAAATGCCTTACTTGGCAGATCGGACCATCTTGAAACCACAAACTATACTGCAGAAATGAAAATGTAAATTCTTGCTGATTGGCCTGGTGCTCATGTCTAAGTTGACCTCTGTTACTTTGAGAACTGTCCCAGTGGAATGCAGTAGCTGAGTGTCATGGGCTTTTCATTGGTTCAGGAAAGTGTTTCAGTCAATGGGTGTGAGTTTGCTCGCTGAGCTGGAAGATTCGTTTTCAGACGTTTCATCACCATTCTAGGTAACATCATCAGTGAGCCTCCGACGAAGCGCTGGTGTTATGTCCCGCTTTCTATTTATCTGGTTAGGTTTCCTTGGGTTGGTGATGTCATTTCCTGTTCTTTTTCTCAGGGGGTGGTAGATTGGCTCCAAATCAATGTGTTTGTTCATGGAGTTCCGGTTGGAATGCCATGCTTCTAGGAATTCTCATGTGTGCCTCTGTTTGGCTTGTCCTAGGATGGATGTGTTGTCCCAATCAAAGTGGTGTCCTTCCTCATCTGTATGTAAGGATACGAGTGATAGTGGGTCATGTCGTTTTGTGGCTAGTTGATGTTCATTGCATGGATAAAAAACTTATCTGACCGACCATTAACAGACACTGAAAAAGCCGTCTTAAGAAGAGGATTAAATTACAACTTCCGGGATGCGGACAAGAAAGATTTCTTAGCAGCGTTAGAAGCAACACTGAAAGACAAAATGAACATCAACTAGCCACAAAACGACATGACCCACTATCACTCGTATCCTTACATACAGATGAGGAAGGACACCACTTTGATTGGGACAACACATCCATCCTAGGACAAGCCAAACAGAGACACGCACGAGAATTCCTAGAAGCATGGCATTCCAACCAGAACTCCATCAACAAACACATTGATGTGGAGCCAATCTACCACCCCCTGAGAAAAAGAACAGGAAATGACATCACCAATGCAGGAAATGACATCACCAACCCAAGGAAACCTAACCAGATAAATAGAAAGCGGGACATAACACCAGTGCTTTGTTGGAGGCTCGCTGATGATGTTACCTAGAATGGTGATGAAACGTCTCAAAACGTACCTTCCAGCTCACTGGGGAAACTCACCCAGAACCTCAACCTGAGCTATAAATCTTCTCAAAACTCGCTGTTTCAGTCAATGTAGGTGAGTTTAATTCCACCATCCATTTGATGTTAGACTGCACTGGACTAGAGAGGACAATAAGCCTGTAATAATGGAGGATTTAATTTAGAGTGAAGCAGCAAATCCCCTGTGTGACAGTTTCAGGTGGTGCAAGTGAGTTTACTGATCCAATTGCTTAAAACACGGCTGGGTAGCTGATAGGTACACCCTTGTACGAGGCCCTGTCAGATCAGGTTAAGCCTAGTGTCAAAGATTGATTTGGTTATGTTGTTGGTACAGGGTTGTCAAATTTTAAGAATGTCAGCTTTGAGAAACACAAGGCAGGCTTTTAGGAAATGAATACCCCCTTGTTTAGAATAAAAGTTGCTCTTTTCCTACCTCCAAATTATTCAATATTAAAGGGGCATTTAGGGCAAGTCAAACATTGAGGGGTGAGGTGGGAATGAGAGGAGTTAATAGAATAGCGCTATATTAGGAAAGAGCAGCATTTATTTAATGTTAAATGATGGACATAATCACAGAATGAACACCTTTCAGAAGGAAGGCAGTTGACCCACTATGTCTAGACAGCTGTCCAAAGGAGTGCTTTCTACTAGTTGCATTACCCTGCTCTTTACCTGTTCAAGTTTTAAACAGATTTTATTTTGAAAGTAATTATCATTGCTGTTTTTACCACCTTTTAAGGATTGTGTACAGATCATAAGAATTGGTTATGTAAGTCTGTGTCTTCTTGTCATTGATCCTTCTGCAAAGAGAAATAATTTTCCCATATTATTTAGTAGAAGTCTTCATGATTTTGAAAATGCTATTATATGTGGAGGAGACCAGCCTGTTTCACTCCATGTAACCAAACTCCTTCATCCCTTTTACCTTCCGAGTAACTCTTTTGTCTGCCTACGGCATTGACTGACTGACTGACTGACTGACTAAAGTGTGATGCCCAGAATTAGCCACAAGACTCTACACCCTTGACTAACCAGTGTTTTCCAAACTGTTAGCATAACAGCCTTGCTATTGTACTCTGTACCTCTTATAAAGCCAGGGAGTCCCTTTAAACTGCCTTTTCAACTTGTCCAGCCACCTTCAAAAAGCAATCAAGCACCTCAGCTCGCTGTTCCAACACCTCCTATATGGTAATACAATTTTAGGATTAAGAGAAGGAGAAAAGACACTACAGGGTAAACGTGTTGTGAATTTTTAAAACTCTTCTAATATAGAAGATATAAACTCTTCTAAATAGAAAGCGGGACATAACACCAGCGCTTCGTCGGAGGCTCACTGATGATGTTAGCTAGAATGGTGAAGAAACGTCTGAAAACTAACCTTCCAGCTCAGCGAGCAAACTCACATCCAGAACCTCAACCTGAGCTACAAATCTTCTCAAAACTCGCTCTTCTAATACAGTTATTTTACTTTAAGGCTTGGGTTTTATATTCTGGTAAGGAACAAAAATAAATGCATCTTAACATTCACTGATCTGTCAATCAATTACACTATCCTTACTCTTGTATTTTATGTTTCTAAGATAAACTGCAGGTAAGGCTTCTTCATGAGTGGGTTTTTAAGATGTCTTTTTACAAGTGTTTTAATTGCACCCACATTCATTATTCACGGTACTCTTCAACTGCATAAGCTGTATTAAATATCAAGTGTACATCAAGTCATCCCTTGGTGAACTTTGACTTTTTTTTCAATCAGGAATTTAGTTTTTTCTGGTAGTTTATAGAAAGCATTAATTATAAAATGATACTGATGGTGTGTTGCAGTCTTGCATTAGACCTGCAACACATTTGGTGGGAGTTCAATAACTGCTTAGTTAAAAGTTGGGATGGATAAGCATGTAGCAGCAAGCATGTAATTATACTTTTAAACCTTTACATATTTGGTGGTGTTACAAAGTTGAGAAGACATTGGTAATAGATGCAAATAGCATTCCAGCTGCTATGCTCTACAATTCTCCTGCTTTCAGTAACAAGATAGTTACTTTTCATACTTGAGGAGAAACCCAATTGTCAATGCCCGAAGTGTGCCTAAGTTGCATCTAAATCAGCATTCATTCCAGACATGAACACTGGCATGACACTGCCTACAGGAGGTGGGCTCACACTGCAAAAACGTCAGACAAGCTGCTTTATGATTATAACAAATTTAAATTAAGTGCTCAGGTTGCCAAATGGAATACTTTCAAAGTTCTGGACATTAGGATATTAATAAATAACTGATACACTTTGTATTTTCCCTGCGATGCAAACGGTTTTCGTTTACTAAGGCAGGTGGTGACACATGAAGTTCAGTGCATGCAGACTTCTCTTTGAGCTCCTGTAGCATACTGTCAATGTCATCAAGTACCATTCAGCATGATTCAGCACAAACCATTGGTTTTGACCTCCCCAATTTATTCTGCATAGAGACACTATACCCCTTACTTACTCAGAGAGAAATGAGTGAAACTACTTTTTTCTTTTTCAGTTCAGTGCAGCTCAACAAGTCCACAATGAGCCTCAGACCGTCCCTACCAGACCCAATCCGCATAACTCACATAATTTATACATCCCTGAACACTCCAGGCAATCCACCTAGCCTGCACATATTTGGACTGTGGGGGGAATCTGGAGCACCTGGAGGAAACCCACGCAGACACAGGGAGAATGTGCAAACTCCACACAGTCAGTCACCTGAGGGTGGAATGAAACCCTGGTCCCTTGCCCTGTGAGGCAGCAGTGCTAACCACTGAGCCACCGTGCTGCCCAGTCTTGTGGGAATGTACTATCATCATCTGCAGTTTATTTAGTAACCTAAAATCACATTGCTATTTCACCATCAATAAAAATGAAGATGTAAAACTTTGATACAAAAATAATCTTTGGTAGTTTCATGTAAAATGAAAGTGAGACTTTTGATGTGATTTAAGTGACACCCACTCGTATGAATTTATTCAGATTTCCGTCGTTATTTAATTTAAAATATATATAATTGTATAACTACACAGAAATAACTATCATGGAACAACCTGAAATAGTGATGTTATCTTCTCTCAACTGGTGCAGCCTTACATGCTGTATTTCCAGCATTATTCTGTTCTTATTTCAGATTTTCAGCATGTTCAGTGTTCTTTTTAAGCTAATCATTTCAAATTGCAATGAACCTGATGAAGCAAGTCTGATCTGTTTAGATCTCAAAACCAGCAGTTTAAAAAATGAAACAAAACACACTTTTTGCAAAATTATTTTGAAGACTAGCTTTTAGATTTACAAAACTTTAATCAAGACAGTTATTACCTCACTAATCACATGTTTTGTGCAGATTCATCAAAATTCAAATTCTGAAAAATGAGGAGAATGCAGTATGCCAATTACATATTTTGAACTTCTGCTTGATCATAATAATTACCACCAACACTCGACAATGAATATGACAGCAAATCCTCAATTGTAACTTTAAATAAACTAAGATATACTTTTTAGAAGGAAAGAAGTTGCTGTTAGAGAGCAACTTTCATTATCTTAGGTCTCCAAAAGCCTTTAACCTTTTTCAAGCATTGTTACTGTTTAATACAGAAGACAATTTTAATCACTTATACTAATAATTATATTAAAGCTGTTTCATGTGATGCTTTCTTGGAGCTAGATATAAGATCCAGGCTGGTTTAATATGAAATGTCTTGTGCATTCCACCAATACAATCAAATACATTAAATATGCTAAAAGGTGTGGCTTTAAATAAGTGCTTTTTTCTTTAATGTGGTTTAATGTGGCATTGTAACACTTTGATTGTGAAAGTACTGAAACCTTAAGGAGACATCATTCTCCCTCAAGTATTTCATTACTAATCACCAAAAAATTTAGTAACCCCAAACTGTATCATCAACTTTTAATAGAACACAAGTATCCAAGTGGTATTTGATACAAATTAATATTATGAATTTATTCAGTTGCCAGAATAGTAGAAATACTAGTATTTTGAAAGGAAAGGTACGTCTGAGATAACTTCCCTTATAGTGTAAAGGTCCCTATCCATTAAATTAATTAACTATTAAAATTAAAGTAACTACAAATGTTGCTGCATTTACAGGGCTGTGGGCAGAATTAGCAAGACTTAACAAGAGCCCCATGCTGAGACTCCCATGCTGTACAGCAGACTACCATTATGTTTGATTGATAATGGTATTCAACAAGGAACCATGACATTTAACAGATGCATCAATGATTAGTCTTGGCAGCAACTGTGTTGGATTGTATGTGTCCAACTTTTAAATTATTTTATAACAATTAGTGTCTCAGTCTCTGGGTTACTTCTGATTACACCAGCTTTATGGAGTATACCTATGCCTCCGATTACCACTGCACTAAGTTGCAATAGAACAAAGAACTGCTGATGCTAGAGACGTGAAGCAATCAAAACACAGATTGCTGGAGGAATTCAGCAGATTTAGCTGCATCCGTGGAGAGAAAGCAGAGTTAACGTTTCAATTTCCGGGACCTTTCTTCAGAACTGATAGCAGCTAGGAACAGAGATAATGGGAACTGCAAATGCTGGAGAATCCAAGATATCAAAGTGTGAAACTGGATGAACACAGCAGGCCAAGCAGCATCTGAGGAGCACAAAAGCTGACATTTCAGGCCTAGACCCTTCATCAGAGAGGGGGATGGGAAGAGGGTTCTGAAGTAAATAGGGAGAGAGGGGGAGGCAGACCGAAGATGGATAGAGGAGAAGATAGGTGGAGAGGAGAGTATAGGTGGGGAGGGGATAGGACAGACAGGTCAAAAAGGTGGGATGAGGTTAGTAGGTGGGAAATGGTGGTTTGGCTTGAGGTGGGAGGAGGGGATAGGTGAGAGGAAGAACAACTGCATCTCCCAGTCGCAAACCATTTTAACTCCACCTCCCATTCCTTAGACGACATGTCCATCATGGGCCTCCTGCAGTGCCACAATGATGCCACGTGAAGGTTGCAGGAACAGCAACTCATATTCCGCTTGGGAACCCTGCAGCCCAATGGTATCAAAGTAAACTTCACAAGCTTCAAAATCCCCCCCTTCCCCCACTGCATACTAACCTCATCCTGCCTCCTTGACCTGTCCGCCCTCCCCGGACTGACCTATCCCCTCCTGACCTCCCCACCTATACTCTCCTCTCCACCTATCTTCTCCTCTATCCATCTTCAGTCTGCCTCCCCCTCTCTCCCTATTTATTTCAGAACCCTCTCCCCATCACCCTCTCTGAAGGGTCTAGGCCTGAAACGTCAGCTTTTGTGCTCGTAAAATGCAGCTAGGAACAGATTTATTTGATGACTGGGCTGGGGGTTGGCGGGGGTGGGGTGGTATCTTTTGATTATTCCTGCAATGGGATGGCCAGTTCAATTTGGAGCTCAATTGTTGGGGACCAAGGAAAATACTTCTTCATACAATGATTAGAAATTTTGAACAGCATTTCCTCCAAACACCTTTGGCTATAGGTCAGTTGAAAGTTTCAAACTGAAGCTCAGAATGTGCTCAATACCGGCTATAGGTAAGCCATGCACTGGCAATCTTCCATCTTTTAAGACAGTGGTTTGTGTCATGCTAGTCAACTCTTTGGAAACATGCAGAGTCCATAGATGTGAAGCGGGAAAAGTACAGCAGGTCAGATAGCATCCAAGGAGCAGGAAAGTCAATGTTTTGGTCCGAAACCCTTTGTCAGGACTGGGGAGGGGGAGGGGAGCCTATAAGTTAATAGGAAGAGGATGGTGGGGCTGGGGCAGGTGGGATGGTGATTGGTGGACACAGGTAGGGGGTTATTGTGACTGGTCAGTGGGAAGGGTGGAGCAGATAGTTGAGTCGGAAGATGGACAGGTTAGGTCATGTCAGGGAGGTGATGAGGAGGGGGCGGCCTGGACATAGGATAAGGTTGGAGGTGGAGGGATTTTGAACCTGGTGAAGTCAATGTTGAGACCATTGGACTGTAAACTCCCAAGGGAAAATATCAGGTGTTGTTCCTCCGCTTTACATTTGGCCTCATTCCGACAGTGGAGGAGGCCAAAGATGGACATGCTGCCAGGGGAGTGGGAGGGGAAATTAAAATGGATGGCAAACCGGAAGGTCAGATTGGTTGTTGCATACAGGGACCATTCATTCTGTGACTTCCTCATCAGCTCTACAATCCCCACTAATTTCTCCACCACACCCGGTACCTTTCCCTGCAACCACAAGAGGTGCAACACCTGCCTTTATACTCTTCCCCCCGCCCCCCCCCCCGCCTCACCTCCATCCAAGTCCCCACACAATCCTTCCAAATCCAGCAGAGATTCACCTGCACTTCATCCTATCTGATCTATTGTATCTGTTGCTCCCGATGTGGTCTCCTCTATATATCGGGGAGACTAATCGCAGACTTGGGAGCTGGCTCATGGAGCCATCAATGGCCTGACCTAACCTGTCCATCTTCCTACTCACCTATCCACTCCACCCTTCCCACTGACCAATCACAATAAACACCTACCTCTGTCCACCTATCATCATCTCACCTAGCCTTCCCCCTAGCACCCCTCACCCCCCCATTAACCTCCAGGCTCCCCTCCCTAGTTCTGACAAAGGGTTTTGGCCTGAAACATTGACTTCCCTTCTCCTCAGATGCTGTCTGACCTGCTGTGCTTTTCCAGTTTCACATCTACTGACTGTGGCTTCCAGCATCTGCAGTCCTTACTGTCTCCAACTCTTTGGAAACATTACCTGGTGTGACTTAGGATGTCCTCAGTGGCATGTCAACCTGTATGGTATTATTGCAGAGAAAGACTTTGCCACAATTTGCCGAGCTCTATTTTCCAGCTTCTGTCACCTCTTCCAATGCCATCCCTAGCAGTCAGCCTCCAGAACAGAAAAGGACCGTTTCCCTGTTTGTCGGTGTTAATGTCCACTCTTGCAGGTTGTTTTGCAACAAATTTGTATGGACACCGACAGAAGGTGTGGCCCACTGGCCAGTTCATTCTACAGAATGGATTTAGGTTTTGTTTTACTCTTTTGTGCAATGTGGCTAGGTCAAAGTTTATTATTCACTGCTAGTTGCCCTGGAGATGGTAGTTATGGGCTTGCCTCTTGAACTTCTGCACACCTTTAGGTGTAGGAACACTCACAGTACCATTTGGAAGGATATTGACCTTTCTCAGGAGCTCAGTTGGCTGGATAGCTGGTGACTTGATTCCAACAGTGTGGGTTCAATTCCCATACCAGCTGAGGTTACCATGAAGGACTCTCCTTCTCAACATCTTCTCTCACTTCACGTGAGCGTCAAATTAAAGCACCGCCAGTCGTGTCTCTAATGAGAGAACATCCCTGTGCTCCTCCTGAGGCATTTTGTTCATCATACCCGCCTACTGGGCAAGCTTTCACTCACCCTGACTACACTCCTTGGGGTTTATGTCAAACATCAGCCTGTGGCCAGCACTGCGGGATTTTTTTTATGTTTGAAACTTCAAATGAAAAACAAATTTAGATCATGAACACGCTGGTGCTGTGGTACTCCTCTGGCCAATTTTGGCTTCCAGATTGTTCAGAACATACTCTTCACGTTCCGTAAAATTTGATCCCCCAAAAAATAAGACCTCCTAAGATCTTCTCACTCCGAGCTTAGCGGATTTATAAAGAATCTGAATGATTTTATTTATCTTCCATTTTTTTCAGGAATTAATCATTTTAGCTTTTTTTCCAGCAGGATGAAGCAGACTAGAAACAAAGTAACAGGAGGCGGGTCGGTTTCTACCCAATCCTACGAGAGGCTGAATTGTAACACGGAGCACAAACATACGACGCGCAAAAGAAACGTGCGATTGAGCTGAAGTTCTCACATTGTGGGCAGGGTGACTGTCGAGGGGCTGTGTGCTTAATATGCAAATACAGCAACGAGGAGAGACCACCTCACCTGTCAGTCCCCGTTTGAGTCTGGAGCTTTCGTTTCAGGTGAACTAGAGCGAAAGGATACCAGGTAAAACCTCTTTCAATCGCAAGGGAAATCTCGTTTTTTTTGTGGGGAATAGAGGGGAAAGACACGCTGGTTTGGGACAGTTTTAAGTGTTTGGATCGATCAATCACCGTTCAACGCCGATCTGCAGCCTAAGTGCGGATTGCTCAGAATTAGTTACAACCAGCGTGCGTTTACAATGAGAGCGACTCGCTTACTCTTCAAGCGATTTTAACTTGTTTTTAACATTTGCAAACACATCTGATCGGATTTATTTATTCATACATATGAAGTTGGGTTTTGTGCAGTGAGAAAACCAGCATTTAAAGGAGGCAGCTTCTGTCGCAGTAGTGCGTGTTCTCCTCACCACCATATTTCCATTGGTCTGCACATAATTTAGATGCTGGTTTAAGCAGGAAGGAAGGGTTGGAAGTGGAAAAAGAGCTTGGTCCGGTTGCAGCACCTGTTAGACCTGAAGCAAGTTGTTACTGAACAATGCCAATTTACTTCACTCTAGTAGAAACACGAAAATGACAGCACCTTAATTTAAGATTCACGTTTGAGATCACAGGGACACCTCTCAGTCTGGACTGATTTCTGTTGTTTCTTGACTCTGAATTTCTCCAGATTTAAAAAAAAGTCCTCACTGCCCCACTCTGTAACTCATGCAGCTAGAATGCTAGCTACAAGTTTGTGGTGGAAGGGTTTCCCTTACAGCTGTGTGCCAGATTAGTTCATACTGTTATCATCTACCTCTATGAATCATAAAATCATGTTAGAATCCCTACAATGCAGAAAGAGGCCATTGGGCCCATCAAATCTCACTGACCCTCTGAAGAGCCCAGGAAATATTTTATTCCATTTGCTGTATTTGACTTGGCCTCTTTTGTCACCTTAAGAGGTTACTTCCTATTTTCTCCTGAAATACCTTGAATTGCCCATTTTTGAGGTGCTCTGTATGATTGGTGGGGTTCGTGGAGATTGGAAGAGATTTGTCACAGTTAATGATAAGAGAGCTAGCTGAATGCTTGGATTGTATCAGGATTGAGGGTTAATGAATACATTTTTTAAAAATGCTGGAGTCGAATGTCTGATAAATAAAAAGATCAACAGCCAACATGTAGATATGAAGGTAAGTACTACCAGTGTCAAATGTGGAAGTTGGTGTCTGCCAAGTTACAGCAATTATTGGGTGTCATGGGAAATATGGCAAATGATGGAAGGGTGAATGGAAAATGAAAGCTGGATAAATTACTTGTGTTTGGACTTGGGAAGTTTGGGAAACAACAAAGCATCTTTTTTGTTCACTAATGGAATGTGGCTGATGCTGGCTTTGCCAATTTATTACTGCCCATCCTAAGTCGAACCTTTCTTTGAGTCACCAGTGAGTCGAATTGAAATTATGATAAAGTGAATTGCACCATGTGGGGAAAAATGAATTGAATGGTACTCCTTCATGTGTAGATATCATTGAACGCATGTTCATGTTTCTAGAACTCAAGTAAGGAGAATAGATAACTAACATCTTTCATAACCTTGGAATGTTGGAAGATAAAGGACAAATGGTTTGTGATAGTCAAATTTTGCACGGTGAGGTCCTGCAAACCAACATACAATAAGTAATTTTACTGATGCTGATTGAAGGATAAATGTTGACCAAGATATGGGGAGAATACCTTCGGCTGTTATAGACTCATACAGCATGGAAAGAGATCTTTCAGTCCAACTAGTCCGCACCAACCATGTTCCCAAACCGAACTAGTCCCACTTAGATGCTTGACCCATATCCTTCGAAACATTTCCTAATCCTGTACTTATCCAAATGTTTTTTAAATGTTGTAACTGTACCTGCATCCACCATTTCCTCTGGTAATCCATTCCACACACGAACAACTCTGTAAAAGTGTTGCCCTGATGCCCTTATTTAATATTTCTCCTTTCACCTTAAAAATATGCACTCTCGTTTTGAACTCCCCGACCCTAGGGAAAAGACCCATGTTATTCACCTTATCTGTGCCCCTCATAACTTTATAAGCTTACCCCTTAACCTCTTATGTCTCAGTGAAAAAAGGTCAGAAATCAGTATATGTAAATCCCTGAATTCCTTCCAAATTACTCCCTAAAATGTCACCTCTTCTTTATCCTTTAGTTCTTTCAGGGCAGTGACTTGAAAGGAATTTGGGGATCTACGTAAACATATTAATCGATTAAAACCTTCTAACTGGTTAAAGATTTAACAGCATCTTAGGTCTGTTTAATACATCCTCATCAATGGTGTAGCCTTTTGATCTTTTATTTAGAAATTCTGTGTCTGATACCACCTCACTAAAACCTGAAGAAGGAGCAAGGCTAGGAAAGCTTATGTTTTCCAGTAAACCTGTTGGACTATAACTTGGTGTGATATGATTTCTGACCTTGTCCATTCCAGTTCTTTTACCACAAGGCTCTGTCCTGGGTCCCCTTCTATTTGTGATTTTTGTAAATGATTTGGATGAAGGAGTGGAAGGGTGGATTAGCAAATTCGCGGATTATTACAAAGGTTGGTCGCGTTGTGGACAGTGCGGAGGTCTGCTCTAGGTTACAAAGGGACATTGATAAGATGCAGAGCTGGGCAGAGAAGTGGCAGATGGAGTTTAACCCTGAAAAGTGTGAGTGATTCATTTTGGAAGGACAAACTTGAAAGCAGAATACAGGGTTAACAGAAAGATTCTTGGCAGTGTGGAGGAGCAGAGGGATCGTGGGGTTGATGTTCACAGTTCCGTGAGAGCTGCAACCCAAGCTGATAGAGTTGTTAAAAATGTGTATGGTGTGTTAGCTTTTATTAATAGAGGGATTGAGTTCAAGAGCCGTGAAGTCATGCTCCACTTATACAAAACCCTGGCTTGGCCACATCTGGAGTAATGAGGTGACCAGAACTGGACACAATGCAGGAAAGATGTGGAGGCATTGGAAAAGGTGCAGAGGAGATTTACCAGGATTTTGCCTGGAATGGAGGGAAGGCCTTAGCTGGAAAGGTTGAGAGAGCAAGGGCTTTTCTCTTTAGAATGATGAAGGATGAGAGGTGACTTGATAGAGGTGTGCCAAATGATCAGAGGTAGAGATAGATTAAACAGCCGGAGACTTTTTCCAAGGGTGGAGGTAGCTATTATGAAGGGGGCATTGTTTTAAAGTGAGTGGAGGTAGGCTCTTTCCTCAGAGTGGTCGGGCCATGGAATGCATCACCGGAGAGGGTAGTGGAGTCGACCTCATTAAGGGCATTTAAGCAGCTATTGGATAGGCATATGGATGACAGTATAAGGTCAAGGTGGAGGTTAGATAGACCTTAGGATTAGGGTAAAAGTTCGGCGCAACATTGTGGGCCGAAGGGCCTGTACTCTGCTGTACTGTTCTATGTTCTATGTTCTATGTTCTAACACCAGTATCTCCACATTAGTGAAAAAAGGCCCAGCTAATCTTCATAGCTCAAACCTTCCATTCCTGGCAATATCCTGGTATAATTCTTTTCTGAGCCCTCTCTGATTTAGTTATATCCTATAGCTGGGAGATCAGAAGTTGTCACAGTACGTCGGAAGAGGTCGACCATTAATTATGTAAGTGCTACCCTCATTTGTTTTCCCAAAATGCAATGCCCTGCATATATTCAAATTAAACTTAATTTGCCACTGCACAGCTCATTGACCCAATTGATCAAGATCTCTTTGTAATCTTGAATTCCCACGGTACCACCAATTTTGATGTCACCCACAAACTTACTAACCATGTCTCCTAAATTCTCATCCAAATCCTCTCTATAAATGACAAACAAGAGTGGACCCAATACTGATCTGTGTGGAATACTGCTTGTCGCAGGCATCCAGTCCAAAAACCAACTCTCCACCAGCAATCTCAATTTCCAGCTGTCAAGCTAATTTTGTATCCAATTGGCTTGAATCTCTGTAGGAGCAAGTTATTGCAGATGCTGGATTCTGAACTGAAAACAAAAAGGGCTGGAGATCACGGTGGGCTAAGCAGCATCTGTGGAGAGTAATGGATCTGATGAAGAATCATCTATACTCAAAACCTGAACTTGCTTTCTCTCCATGCCTGCTGTCTGACCTGTTGCGATGCCCAGCATCTTTTGTTGGCTTGAATCTATGACTTTCTGACTGAAAGGTGACAGTGCTACAGGTGAGCCAGTGATAAACAGTAAGGGCCACAAGCATCCGGTCTGAGTGAAGCTTTATTAATGCCAGCATTTTAAGAACAAAACAGCTTTTGTATTTTGATCAGGTGCATTCAAAAGGGACCTGTGAAGGTTTTTTAAATCCAGTTCCAACACATGACTGTAAAAACTCTGACTCTTATGAGAGTTTCTTTTTCTAATGCTTTTTGTGAGATCTGTAGGATAGGTTTGGGCAATCATATCTCAGACCCTACAAGATGCTGTCCAACACCAAAGTGGTGCAGAATTTGGCACAAAATAACAATCTGACAGAGAAATAGTCTGGATTACTTGGTCCAGAAGTCAGGGAAATTTCACACTAATGTACTCTGTTGTGGTTTTCACAAAATAGGGTTTAGACACACCATTGGTATAGAGGCTTACTTCGCATCCAAATCTTTTTTTATTCTAATCTATAATATTGGGATGTTGATTATGGTACCAAATGTGATTATTGTTTATTGGACTATGGCAATCACAGGCACCAAACTGAGTTTGTTAAAATATTGATGTGAAAAAGAATGTATTCCCATTTTACAATCTGGGTCGGATGATCTTCAGATAGTCAGCGTCGCCGTTCTGGCAGTTGTATCTTTTGTTTGTCATTTATATCAATGATTTAGATGTGAATATAGAAGACATGGTTACTAATTCTGTGATACCAAAATTAGTGGCATAGTAGACAGTGAAGGTGGTTTTCTAAGATTACAAAGGGATCTTGATGAAATGGGTCAATGGGCTGATAAGTGGCAGATGGAGTTCAATCCAGATAAATGTGAGGTATTGCATTTTGGTACGACAAACTGGGGGTGGGGCTTATACAGCTAATGGTAGGGCCTTGGGTAGTGTTATAGAACAGACAGTCCCAGAGGTTCAGATATCTAATTCTTTGAAGTTTGCATCACGTATTGACAAAATGAGTAAAGAGGCATTTAGCTCACTTGTCTTCACTGCACCGTCTTTTGGGTATAGCAGTTGGGAAGTCATATCGAGGTTGCACAGGATGTTGGTGAGGCCTCTTCTGGAATACTGTGTCCAGTTCTGGTTGCCCAGTTTTAGAAAGGATATTATTTAGCTGGCGGGCATTCAGAAGAGATTTGCTAGGATATTGCTGGGTGTGGAAAGTTTGAGTTGTAAAGAAAAGCTGGATAGGCTGGGACTTTTTCACACGAGCGTAGGAGGTTGAGTGGTGACCTTATAGAAGCTTATAAAACCATGAGAGTTACAGATAGGATTAAATGTATGTGTCTTTTCCCTGGGATGGGGGATTTCAAGACTAGCGGGCACATTGTTACAGTGAGATAAGAGAGTTTAAAAAAAGAGGCAAATTTTTTACAGAAAGGTGTTCGCATGCGGGAATGAACTTCCTGAGGAAGTGGTGGATGTGGCACAATTATAATGTTTTAAAGACCTTTGGATAAGTACATGAATAGGAAAGGTTTGGACGGATATGGGCCAGGAGCAGGCAGGTGGGACTATTTTACTTTGGGATTATGTTCAGTATGGACTGGTTGGATGTACAGTATGATTACATAATTCTATGACTCTTTAAAGTGTTGGAAAATCATGACGTGACTTGGTAGGGTTGACATAGAGAAAGCATTTCTACTTGTAGGGAATTCAAAGACTTTCTCTTGAGTTGTCAGTCTGAGAGCAGGTACTGATGACTATTCAGTGAACTAAGTGCCACTTCTTTAAAAATTCCTGAATAGGTTGAAGAGGCAGGCTCTAAATTTAGCTCAGCCAGAACAGGATTGAACCTCCGCTGTTTGTGTTAATCTGATCCAGACACGAGATGACATGAAAACTGAGTTAACCAGCCTCCTTCCAAAAACCGAGCACCATAGCAATAAGGTAGGCAATAATAACTCCAATTAGGAGGAATTTCATTAGGGAAAGAATGATTAATGGTATGGAATGTACCATAAGGAGTTTATGACGCATCAGTTCATTTATAGGGGTTAACATGTGGACCAAAAGAAGACAAAGGTTTACTGATGTGAATTAAATGTAAAGGGTATGTGAAAGTTCACGTACAGCACAAATACTGGCATTAACCTAATGGCCTATTTTAATCTGTGCACTTCAGCTGTAGACTTGATATACCTTTCAGGTACTGTAGCCTTTGCTGTGCCCAGTGCAAATAACTTCCTCTTGGACCTGAATTGTCAGTGTTTAGCCAAAATGGTGCCAGAGTCCTAATTTTGAAAGTCCCAATATGAACTTGACACCCACCTTTTCACGGGTCATTGGGGAATGACACAGGGATGGTCTGTGGTTTTCTCATCCTCAACTTCGCAGAGGCAGCTGCATATTGGAAAGTGCAGTTGCCTGCAACAGATCCAGTTTTTAAGTGCAACGGCTGCAATGACAGTCATGGCTTTAGAGCTACTTGAGCGCTGCAGAAAGTTAGGGGACTCCTTCATAATACATTTGGGTTTGGGTAACAGCAGACATCAATGTACATAAAAAGTAGACATATTCTGTGGAATTGTTAGATTTGAATAGCTCAAAAGATTAATTTCCCATCACTTTTAAGAACAGTCTGCAATTTAAATTAAAACTGTGTGCTTGCAATTTTACTCTGCTGATAAAAGCCAGCAGGTATCACTATAACGCTTGCCTCTGACACTTCCGCCATTTACAATCCGACCCCACCACCCAAGACATTTTTCCATGCCCTCCCCTGTCAGCTTTCCGGAGAGACCACTCTCTCCGTGACTCCCTTGTTCGCTTCACACTGCCCTCCAACCCCACCACACCCGGCACCTTCCCCTGCAACCGCAGGAAATGCTACACCTGTCCCCACACCACCTCCCTCACCCCCATCCCAGGCCCCAAGATGACATTCCACATTAAGCAGAGGTTCACCTGCACATCTGCCAATGTGGTATACTGCATCCACTGTACCCGGTGCGGCTACCTCTACATTGGGGAAACCAAGCGGAGGCTTGGGGACCGCTTTGCAGAACACCTCTGCTCAGTTCGCAACAAACAACTGCACCTCCCAGTCGCAAACCATTTCCACTCCCCCTCCCATTCTCTAGATGACATGTCCATCATGGGCCTCCTGCAGTGCCACAATGATGCCACCCGAAGGTTGCAGGAACAGCAACTCATATTCCGCCTGGGAACCCTGCAGCCATATGGTATCAATGTGGACTTCACCAGTTTCAAAATCTCCCCTTCCCCTACTGCATCCCTAAACCAGCCCAGTTTGTCCCCTCCCCCCACTGCACCACACAACCAGCCCAGCTCTTCCCCCCCACCCACTGCATCCCAAAACCAGTCCAACCTGACTCTGCCTCCCTAACCGGTTCTTCCTCTCACCCATCCCTTCCTCCCACCCCAAGCTGCACCCCCAGCTACCTACTAACCTCATCCCACCTCCTTGACCTGTCCGTCTTCCCTGGACTGACCTATCCCCTCCCTACCTCCCCACCTACACTCTCTCCACCTATCTTCTTTACTCTCCATCTTCGGTCCGCCTCCCCCTCTCTCCCTACTTATTCCAGTTCCCTCTCCCCATCCCCCTCTCTGATGAAGGGTCTAGGCCCGAAACGTCAGCTTTTGTGCTCCTGAGATGCTGCTTGGCCTGCTGTGTTCATCCAGCCTCACATTTTATTATCTTGGAATTCTCCAGCATCTGCAGTTCCCATTATCTCTGACACTATAACGCTTGTGCTGCCTGACTGATTCCACAGCCTGTTGTTATCACTGTGACATACCCATCGGTTCATTGACAACTTCAGGTTGTTATAACACCTGGCTCTGAACACAAATGCTTGAATGTTTTACAGAGTTTTCAAAAATTGACAAAGCTTAAATCTAGTGAATGCATTTTTCAGAATGAGTTTTTTTAGGAAGTCTGCATTAGACATAAACTTTATTTCAGTTCAGGATATCTCCTGAGGCCTGGCCATATTGGACAGTGTATGCGTTTGTCGTGAAGGCTGTAAAGGAAAAGGGTGGGTGGGTATCGTGGAGATATCATGTCAGGGATGGGGAAAATGACATATGTTTTACAAGGATGGATATGAGATATAGGTTGGCATGGATAGGCCATATGGAGGGAGTGGGTGAGAGGGATTTTTCTTGTTATTAGAACTAGGACAAAGGATCACCAAAACTGACATTTTACACAGCCCATGTTCATACCTGGCAGCTCCTGTGGCTCCTTTTGCAATGCTTGCGGGGTCAGCTGTTTCAATTCCTTTTAATACCCATCCTCGAGAATGGCAATCTGACCCTTTTGGAGAGTTTCCACAGAACTGTGGTCTGCAGCATTGCAACTTTCTCTGATGCTGCTCCCCCAGCTTGAGGGCGGTGCTATATTTAAGAATATCAAATTGGCTCAGGTTTGCTACCTATTGTGATGGAGATGCCCACTTTCATCACCCATTTGGCCTTTTTGACAAACAATTCTGCCTTTTTTTACACTCCTGCTGGGTTTCTCAAGAATTGAGAAGGACTCAGGTCCTTCTTAAATCTTTTCCCTCTCACCTTAACCCTTTGTGCTCTAGCTTTCAATTCCCCATTCCTGGGAAAAGATTACTTGCATTCATCCTATCTATGTCCCTCATGATTTTATATACCCCAATAGTGTTGCCCCGTCATTCTCCTATGTTCCAAGAAATAAAGTTCTGTCATGGCCAAACTCTCTCCATGACTCAGGCAGTACTCATGATATTTTCTTTCCTCCTGCCACATACAGTACTGTGCATGTGCCGTAATTGACTGAATCTGGGTGGGTTGACAATGGATATTCATTGCATTTATTTGGCAACTTCTTGACTCTGTCTTTTACTTCTTGCCCTTGGTATTTAATGTGTGGGTAGCCTTGTGTCGTAGTTTCACTAAGTTGCAGTGTCATTCTAAGATAAGCCTGGCTGGTCGTGAAATGCCCTTCTACACTTTGTATTGAGTATCCCAGCTCCTTCTAATCTTGACCACCAAGACTCTGTATCTAGTCTCTTATTTATTTCTATATGGGTGGCACTTTGGAATGCAACCAAGTGTTCAAATTACTATGTGTAAATGCATGGTTTTGCTATAAATCCAATGCTTTTCAGCAAGCTTCTATTATAGTTAACCCTTGTTTAAATAATAGTTGAGTTTCCAGGTTTTACCATTAACTGCTTCTTGTCAATTCACTTACAGCATATATTTATTCAAGCAATGAAGCCTAACCACTGGTTAATCATTCACTGTTTAACAAGTGGTTCCTGATTAAAAGGAATTACAACTGTTACCAACTTGATCACTCAACCTTGAAGAATCCAATCCATTTACGTTGATGTATTCTTTCTTCTTTATCAGCATTTGGCCAGTAATTACTACATCCTGGCTTTCTGTCATCTGGAAAATGAATCTTGTTTGTTAGCACAGCACTAGTTACATTGAGAAAATAGTGAAATGTTTGCTGAATTTAGCAGTAGTATTAATGCAGTTGTGCCATGGGTCTCACCACTGTTAAGTGATTTGAACAAAGAAATAACTTCCAGCTTATTATATCCTAAGGACATGTTTAAAGGCACAGCACCCGATGTAGTAAATTTGAAGCGTTATCAATATTCTTATAATGACAAAAGCTAATCCGACCACAGCAAGATTCAATTAACAGTAAATTAGCTGAAATAAGTTCTTTGCGCCCTCGGTCAGAACTTGAGGATAACTCTGTCTCTCTCAAAACACAGCCTTGATTTACCAATAATGCCGGAAGTGTTTTATTTGTAACTGAAAAGGCACTTGTTCTTCTGAATTAAGGTCTTCTCTCGAAGACAGCGTTCCCTGGCAATGTGACATTCCGTCACTACTATATTCAAGTGCTGGCCATGGTCAAGAAGACGAGAGTGCCACCAAATAGGCCAAGTTGACATTTTGTCGGTCTTCAACATGTGAGTTTAACACTTTTGGGTAGCCACTGCTATTTGCTGTTGGCGTTTTCTCTTCCTTTCAAGAACAGTCGATCTCTTTCAGACGATTGTATGAATAAGGCCATAAGACAGGAGCAGAAGTTAGGCCATTCAGCCCATCAAGTCTCCTGCACCATTCAATCATGGCTGATAGGTTTCTCAACCCCATTCTCCTGCTTTCTTCCTGTAACCTTTGATCTCTTTGACAATCAAGATCTTAACTAACTCTGTCTTAAATATACTCAATGACCTGGCCTCCATAGTCTTCTGTGGCAGTGAATTCCATAGATTCACCACTCGCTGGTTAAAAAAGTTTCTCCTTATCTCAGTTCTAAAAGGTCTTCCCTTTTCTCTAAAGCTATGCCCTTGGATTCTAGTCTCTGCTACCAATGGAAGCATCTTCCCAACATCCACTCTGTCCAGGCCATTCAGTATTCTGTAAGTGTCAATAGGTCATCCCTCAACCTTCTAAACTCCATCAAATGTAGACCCAGAGTCCTCAAACGTTCCTAATATGTTAAGCTTTTCATTCCTGGGACCATTCTTGTGAACCTCTCTGAATCTGCTCCAGGGCCAGTACATCTTTCCTGAGATATGGGGCCCAAAACTGTGCACAATACTCCAAATGTGGCTTAACCAGAGCCATATAAAGCCTCAGAAGCACATCCCTGCTTTTATATTCAAGTCCTTTCAAAATAAATGCCTAGGTTGCATTTGCCTCCCTAACTACTGATGCAACCTGCAAATTTATCTTGAGAGAATCCTGGACTGGAACTCCCAAGTTGCTCTGCACATCGGGAATGGGGAAGGTTCAGAGGAGTATGGACCAAATGCAGGCAAATAGGACGAGTTTGGCTGGTATGGACAAATTGGACTAAAGGATCTATTTCAGTGCTGTGTGATTCTATGATATCTAAATCAGTTTGGCTGAAGGATGGACAGCATGTTTTACACCAGTTTAAGGCTTCGGCAAAAGGAACACATTAGGATAACTCAAAAGTTGAGCTATGAGTTTAGTTGAGACTGCAAATACTTCTGTATTATAACCAATTAAGAAGAAATAAGAAAAAAATGTTTTCTTCCCTTTTTAAAAATGTTTGATGACTGGTTTAGAAATTTACATGTAATTTACCTCTTTGAGGAGCTGCATCCACTATGTGTCACAGATGTTTTACTATTCTTTTGAAGGTCCAGATGAACATCCCTCCATCCACACTTTGGTGTCCTCTCTTCATTGATTTATGAGTAATCAGGATGTAATTGATCTTTGATTTTCATTTTGATGCACAGATATTTAGAGTCACAGAGCCATTGAGTAATACAGCATGGAAACAGGCCCTTCAGCCCAAACTGGGTCCATGCTGACCATGGTGCCCGCTCAGCTAGTTCCAATTGCCTGCACTTGGTACATATCCCTCTAAACCCTTCCAAATATTTTTATGTTACTATTATACCTGCCGCAACCACTTTCTCTGGCAGCCCATTCCATATACCCACTACTCTGTGTGAAGAAGTTGCCCTCCGGTCCTTCATAAATCTATCTCCTCTCACCTTAAACCTATGCCCTCTCATTTTCAATTCCCCATCCCTGGGAAAAGGTCACATGCATTCATCCTATCAATGCCTCTCATGATTTTATATACTTCAATAAGATTGGTCCTCGTTCTCCTACTTTGCAAGGAATAAAGCTCTACCCTGGCCAACCTCTCCCCACAACTCAGCCCTACTAGCCCAGGCAAAATCCTGATTATTCTACTTTGCACACTTTCCGGTTTAACTGTGTCTTTCCTATAACAGGGTGACCAAAACTGTACACAATACTCCAAGTGTGGCCTCACCAATGACTTATAAAACTGTAACATGACATCTCAACTCCTATACTCAGTGCCTCGACTGATGAAGGCCAGCACCCTAAATGCATGTTTCACCCATCCTGTCCAACTGTCAGAGATAATGGGAACTGCAGATGCTGGAGAATCCGAGATAACAAAGTGTGGAGCTGGATGAACACAGCAGGCCAAGCAGCATCTTAGGAGCACAAAAGCTGACGTTTCAGGCCTAGACCCCCGAAACGTCAGCTTTTGTGCTCGTAAGATGCTGCTTGGCCTGCTGTTTCATCCAGCTCCTGTCCAATGCTGATGCTGCTTTTATGTACTTGTACTGCTAGGTCCCTCTGTTCCACAATACTCCTCAGGACCTTTCCATTTAATTTAGAAACCGTACCTTGGTTTGACTTTCCAAAGTGCAACATCTCACACTTACTTCTATTGAATTGCATTTGTGAATCCTCAGCCCACTTCCCGATCTGATCAAGATCCCCCTGTCAGTTTTGATAACCTTCATCGCTATCAACAATACCTCCTAATTTTGTATCATTTGTAAGCTTACTCATGCCTTGTACATTCACATCCAGATCATTTATGTGGATAACAAATAACAAAGGTCCCAGCACCAACCCCTGTGGTACAACACTAGTCACAGGCCTCCACTGCGAGAAATGACCCTAAACCACCACCCTCTGCTTCCTACCATCGAGTCAGTATTGAATCAAATTAGCAAGCGCTCCCTGGATCCCAAGCGATCTAACCTTCATGACCAGCCTGCCATGCAGGATCTTGTCAAAAGCCAAATTAAATCCAAACAGACAAGAACCACTGACCATCTCTTGTTTATCCTCTTGGTTACCTCTTGAAAAAAATTTAAAAGATTTGTCAGACATGACTTCATGCAGAAATCCATACTGACTATCCCAAATCAGATCTTTGCTATCCAAATGTTAGTTGACCCTGTCCCTTGGTATCCTCACCAGTAACTTGCCTATCACTGATGTCGGGCTTACTGGCCTGTAGTTTCCTGGCTTGACTTTGCTAACTTTCTTAAATAACAGAACAGCATTAGCCACCCTCCAATCTTCTGGAACTTTATCAGTGGCTAAAGATGAAGCAAAAATCTCTGCAAGAGCCTCTGCAATTTCTTTCCTAGCGTCCCACAGTGTCCAAGGATGGACTTGATCAGGCCCAGCGGAATTTATCTACCTTAATGTGCTTTAAGGCTGCAAATACCTCCTCTCTGGTAATATGTATGAGGTCGAAAACATTTCCACTTGTTTCCCTTATTTCCTTAGTATCCATGATTCTCTCCTCGGTAAACACCGAGGAGAAATATCCCTTAAAAATCTCTCCCATCTCCTGTGCCTCCACACACAGATGGCCATGATGATGTTTAAGGGGACCTTTTCTCTCCCTAGCCCTCTTACTCTCTCCGTCTCCCCACCCTCTTGAGCTTATTATAGCTGTAGAACCTCTTGAGATTATCTTTAACCCTTATCTGCCAGATCCATCTCATACCTTTTTTTTGCTCTTCTAATTTTGCTCTTAACTGTGCTCCTATACTTAACAGTCATATAGGGATTCACTTGAGCCCAATAGCTTAAGCTCAATTGTATACTTTATTTCTCCTAACCAGAGCCTCAATATCCTTCGTCAGCCAGGGATCCCTAAACCTAATAGCTTTTCCCGTTACCTTAATAGGGATATACTGTCCCTGGACTCCTGATATCAAACTTTTAAAAGCCTTCCATTTGCCAGTCATTCCTTTTCCTTCAAACAGGCTCACCCAATCAACCTCAAGATCCTGCCTAATGGCCCCAAAATTGGCCCTGTTCCAGTTCAGCACCTTAACCGGTGGATCTATCCTATCCTTTTCCATAACAGTGATAGCCACTGGACCCAAAGTGCCCTCTGACACTTCAATCACTTGCCCCACCTCATTTCTTAAGAGGAAGTCCAGTGTTGCACCCTCCCTGGTAGGGCCCTGTACATATTGTTTTAGGAAACATTTTTGGACACATTTAACAAATTCCACCTTGTCCAGGCCTTTTACACTCTGGATGACCCAGTCAACACGGGGGAAATTAAAATCTCCAAATCGGACCTTGACTATCTAAGTGTTAGTTGATCCTGTCCCTCAGTATCCTCTCCAATAACTTACCTAACCCTGATGTCAAGCTTACTGGCCTGTAGTTCCCTGGCTTGTCTTTGCTAATTTTCTTCAACAATGGAACAACATTGTTTAATGTTGTTTAACATTAAAAACAGATAAGGTTAAATACTACTCTAATAATAAATATTATATTATTTCTACAGTATCTGCAATCTCTCCACACATCTCCTCTTGGACCCTCTGGCTGTTTGGGGGTCTATTATTCATCTCCAGCAGAGTGACCATCCCCTTCTTGTTTCTAAGTAATAACTATATGGCTTCATTTGGTGACCCCTTAAGAATATCAAGTCTAATCACTGTTGTTATGACCTCCCTTATCAAAAGAACAACTCTCCCTCCTCCCTTACTTGTATTTCTGTCATGCCTGGAGCCTCTGTACCCGTGAATTTAGCTGCCAGTCCTGGCCTTCTCTCAGCCATGTTTCTGTTATGGGTATAATATCCTGGTCCCCAGAACCAATCCATTCTCTGAGCTCATCTGCCTTACCAGTCAGGCCTTGTGTGTTGAAACAAATGCATCTTAAACCAGAAGCCTTTTCCCTCCCTTTACTGTGCCCCTGGCTATCCTAAATAGTAAACTTGTTGTCAATGGCTAATGTATTTTCCCCGACTTCTCAATGGCCCCCCTCTTATTCAGAGTCCCACTTCATTCCAGAACAAGGTTAAACCTCCTGGGTAACACTAGCAAATCTCCCTGCAAGGATATTGGGGACCCCTCCAGTTCAAGTGCAACCTGTCCCTCTTGTACAGGTGACCTCTACCCCAGAAGAGATCCCAATGATCCAAGAACTGAAAACCCTGCCCCCTATACCAGCTCCTCAGCCCCACATTCATCTGGTCTATCTTTCTATTTTTATCCTCACTGGCATGTGGCACTGTTCATTTTAATCATGCAAGATGTGGTGCCGGACATTTATTACATCAGTGATAATGGTACAGATTTGTAACAAAACCAATGCTTCAGAAACAAAACAAACAGACAGATCGCATTTATTCTTGTGCCACCCCTAGAAGTGGAGCAGCAAATAAGGGGAATTTAACTGTGCAAGAAACCAAAAGTTAGATTCCTGACAGAGGAATGAAAGTTTTCAGTTGAGTTCTGATAACCTTTAAAGGTGCGCCAAGCTTTCCAGCGACAATTGTCGGGGAACTCTCCGTACGCATCTTGTGCTCTTTGAAAGATCAGCTCACCTGAATTAAGTTTCTCTTTCCCAATTACGTTCTGCATGAGTGAGCAATATTATCCTTCAGATTCCCAACTGCTCATCAGGGGTGTGCAGCAGGCACATGACACTTACTATATTTTGGAATGTGTGGCTATTGCTTCTTTTTTCAATACCATGATAGAATTGAGACTGGGTGACAGTGGTCTAAGCTGTACTCTAGGATGAGGATAACTGAGAGTAGGAGGCTAGTGTGTAATAGGCATGGGTGAAGGAGATTGGGAAGAGTGGACGACTGTCAGACCAAAAGAAGCAGGCTGATCAGGGAAGGCTTGACAGATCAGAACATTTAGCTCAGGCCTGTAATGTCAGAACCCAAGTGATGTTGCTGGCATGCAGGAAACAAATACCTGTCTGCTGCTTTCAAATATGGCGACAGGAGCCTGTAGGGGAAAGGTGGGGTTATCGAATTACTATTTGTCTCTGCTGCAAGATTTTCTGAGGTACCTGTGCATAATAAGCTGAGAACCGTGGAATTGCAACCTTCCCCAGAACAGAGATGGATCTCACTTCCATTCCAGAGCTGAAACTGGCAAGCATTCCACCTGTAGTTTATTTTATTTGGGGTCTACCAACCAGTCTAGCACAACGGATTCAAGTGATTAGCCTGGAAGTTGAACATATTATTTCTAGTGTGGCAGCAAGAGCTGTACTTAATATAACAACTAAATCCTGGTAAATATGAAACTTAATCTGATTCTTGAATGTTTTACTGTTTAATTCTGTACAGCTTTATACTTATGAGTTAAATACTGTGCAGCGTTTCAAGGACAAGGTAATCTAATGGAATACAGCTTTATCCTCTGACCTGTAAGAACCAGGGTTCAATCCAGATTAATGGGCTGAAAGCTGTTTCTCTTTATGAACTGTAAAATCAATTGCCACCTGGGTGCTGGTGGCCTTGGGTGTTCAGCTTAAAAATGTAATTAGGCTCTGATTTGATTGTCTCGCATGGGAAAATAACATTGGCAGCTGGAGTGAGAACTTATAATCTTTACATTGATGCTTTTCTGCAGTTTGGACTGAGTCCATTTTTGAAATACTTTGGGAGGACATTTCACTGTGTTCCATCTTATGTGGATTGCCAATGTGGCCCTTCACTGTGAAAGAAAGGAGTTCCCAGTAGGAGAGATGAGGACCCAAAGGCACAGTTTCAGAGTGAAGGGAGGAATCTTTAGAACTGAGATGAGGAGAGATTTCTTCACCCAGAGGGTGGTGAATCTGTGGAACTCATTGCTGCAGAATGTTATGGAGGCCAAGTCTTTGAGTGTATCTAAGTTGGATATAGATAGGTTCTTGATTAGTAAGGGATCAAGGGTGATGGGGAAAGGCAGGAGAATTGAGTTGATAAACATATCAACCATGATTGAATGGAGGGACAGACTTGATGGGCCTAATGGCCTAATTATGTTGCTATATTTTATGGATGGAGGGGAGTAGAAGTGTTAGGTCCCAGGGTTGTTAAGTCAGATACTGGGAGATGTAAGGTGCCTGGGGGTGGTGTATTTGAGGGGTGAGGTATGTATGGGGGATTAGTAACTATTAGATTAGACTATTTATTTAATAGTATAATTATCCAAAATAACTCTTCTACTTAATTTCATTGGAACCCTGCAAACTGTCTGATTTTTAAATCAAGATTTTTGGAGAGCTCCAGGAGCAGAGGTTTTGTTTAATGGAACAAGAATTTCGCAGGCAATCTCTTTGGAGTCTGCTTCAATGTGGATTCCACACCATTCCTCAGTCTCCCTCTGATCTATGCTGGTGTAATGTCTGTCTAGCTGGCAGAAAATCTGGGCCATTACTGAACCTGAGACACGGGGGAAGAAAAAGATAACAAGGGGTAGAGCTGGATGAACACAGCGGGCCAAGCAGTATCAGGGGAGCAGGAAAGCTGACGTTTTGGGCCAGACTCTCCTTCAGAAAAAGTGGGGCATGCGGTGTTTCAATATGAGTTGCAGCACTGAGCTACAATGTAACTAGCGCTCCGAGTGACTGGGATTGATCCAGAGCTTTAGAGCAGCGGGATTGAATCCCCTGTGCAGCCTGTCTCAGTTTCTCTCTCCCTGAAGAAGTTACCCTCTTGTACTATCCCCTGAAACATGGGGGAAGAAGTTGTTTCTGTTCCGTGGTCAAATTCATGTCTCCTACCACTAAGGGGACACAAATAAGTCAATGTTATATCCTGCCTCTCACCTCTCGCCTCCTGAGTTGAAATTAATGTTCCATGTTTAAAATTCCTATCCTAATTTTAAGGTGGGGAGGCCAGATATTTCTGTTTTTAAGGCTTCACTTGGATATGGGCAGAGGTTAGCAGGAGGTAAATTTATTTGAAGCTTACTTGTAAACCAGTTTTACAACTTAATGACTTTACTGCCTCATTGTTGCCCAGCACAGCTGTGTTATGTTTGTCCAGTGCTGTTTAAAGAGCTTTGATGGAGACCTCTGTGTTAAATTGAGGGCATCGAATGAAATAGATGGTGCAGTATCCTGACCCTTTTGTAAAGTTTAACTTTCATGGTAATATGAATTTAGGTTTGATTAGTTTTCAAACTTACAATAGACGATGCAGGTATTTCTGCAGAGATATTAATGTGAATCATGACTCCGCATATTCATTGGTGCTAGCTGGTTCCCACAAAATGACTTTGAGAATTTGAGTTTAATTTAAAGTGAACTGTTGGACAGTTGAAAGAACAAACACCTCAGTTACCTGATGTCATAAGGAAGACAACTTCTTGCCTTTAGGGTTGTGTGAGTCAACGTTGACTCCTACCTGTGCTTTGAAGTGACTGAGCAACCTGTTTAGCAAGTTGGGTGTACCAAGCCATTGTGAGGAATGCTGCACAGATTGTGATATTTGGAGGAGAAGGCTCACTATTATCATCTTGAGGGTTTTGAGCCTTCATGGCAACATGTACAGTCTGAATTTTTTTTAAAGGCTGCGCAGCTACAGAAACAGAAACTCGCTCATCAGTTATATTTCAACTAACAGTACAAATATAAACTGGTGCAAGGATTGAATGACTTCTGTAATGATCACAATAGTAGTTTCATCCTCTAACACCCCCACAAATTGTTCTCTTTGGGTTTTCCCATTCAACTGAAGGAGATGCAACATCTATTCACATTGAATTGTACTGTATATGTATTCATACATTCACCCCTTCATTTACTAATGTTCAAGGCCTCAGACTCCTGGACAAATCAACTATTTATTTGTCTTTCTCACACTGCAGTACACAGTATCTTTGCTGATGGTATGGACTTATGTTGGAGATACCAGAGTCAGATTGCAGATTATTTCGCAGAACCCTTACATTCTTTTCACAAATACGATCTTGAAGTCTTGTTGCTCTCCATAGAACATAGAACACTATGGCGCAGTACAGGTCCTTCGGCCCTTGATGTTGCGCCCACCTGTGAAACCAAACTGAAGCACCATTTCAATTATCCACACCTCTCTGACTGTTTGTTCTCGACCTCCTACACTGTTCTGATAAAATTCAACCCAAGTTTGAGGAAAAGAGCCTTCTCTTTCTAGCAGTTACTTCAAAGTCCTTTAGCTCTAATACTGCAAATTTTTATCAACTTTCTTTTTTTCTCTCTGACAGTGTGGGATGAATGTACTTGTATTTCCAGTCATTGGGATGGAAAAAGCCTTGGTGCTAGAATTGGACAAAGATTATACCAATGCATGGCCCATACCTTTAGAGACAATGGGCCTTTCCTTCTTCCCTTTAGAATCTCACATTCTCTAAGTGCTTCAGCCATGTCATTGAGTTCCTACACTTCCCTCTTTTCTTGTTACTTATGTAGCTTATTGCTGCTGTTTAACCACTTCCTGCAGCTCTCCTGATAGCATTATATGTTTGGTCCTGCATGTGTTGTTGATGTCACTTACCCTGTTTTAATTTCTCGCTTTTATCTTGTACAGTTTTATCCATAACACCGTTTTGAGGTAGGACTTGTACCTGAAATGACAATTACTTTCCTTCCGTGATAGATACAACCTGACCTGTGAAGCGTTTACCTAATTTCTGCCTTACTTTTAGAAGAAAATTCAGTTTGCTTCACTTGATTGCATTAACAATACTTTCAGGATCTGTCAACCCTAAAACTTATGTGAGCCATATCTTGTCTTTCTATTCACACTGGCTTCTGAGCAAATTTTACCCACTGTGCGTGTTGTCTCGGTGTTTGCACAAAGTGATTTCCCGTGGTGCTGAGCAGTTTCTGAAGGTGCTTTGTGCTTTAGGCAAAAGAGGCAAAACCTCAATTTCCAAATCAGTGTGGGTGATGAGGACCTGCTTTTTGTTATAGCCATGAGGCCCAACTCTCAGACATGCAGTGAACTGGCAGTGGTTGTCAGATGTTTGAATTGCGCCAGCTCATTCAATGTGGGAGGGTGGGAAACCATCCAGCTAGGAACAACCAATCACAGATTGGGCCTTAAAATTGAAGTGGAGGCTGATATTTATCAGGAGGTTCCAATTAGAATATTATAACTAGGCTATTGCCTATGGTGGACATGTACCTAGGATGCCCATGTATTCACTAGAGAATAGAAGTATAAGAGGGGATTTGATTGAAACGTATAAAATTCTAACAGCCCTGGACGAACTGGATGAAGGAAGGACATTTTCTCTGGCCAGGCATCACTGTCTTAGAATGCGGGGTAGACTACTTAGGACTTAGAGGAAACATTTCTTCCCTTAAAGGGTAGTGAACCTGAGAAATTTTTGCCCACAGAAGGCTGTGGAGGCCAAATCATTGAATGTATTTAAGTAATAGTTAGATAAGTTTCTAGGTTGTAAAGGCAGTGAGATACTCGGGGGGGGGGGGGGGGGGGGGGGGAAGAAACAGGAATATGAAATTGAGTTGTATGAGGATGAGCAATGATTATATTGAATTGCAGGGCAGGCTTAAAGGGCTGAATGTTCTACTCCTGCTTCTAGTTTCTTTGTTTACAAATCTCTAAGACCATGACAAAAATGCTAGTGGTTAGACCTGGAATGGGGTGCTGCCTTGTACTTTTGGGGGTGGAGGGAGTACAGCTCTGCACCCGTATGCTGAAAACTATGGTTAAACTGAATGGAGTGTGGAATACCTGAAGCAGAGCTCTCTGGTAATTTATTCTAGAATAAGTGTGATTTACAAATTTTAAATATTCCAGATAAATCATGGTGTAAACTAACCTGATTTGCAAAAATGCCCCAGATGTGGATTTAAACATGTTTCACGCTAGTAACATTTCTTTATAAACATTCTACTAGTGCAACACGCAATATCCTTCTCCACTTCATCAGAATGTGTTAGAAACAGCACAATCACTTGATTGTAAGTATTAAGCTTTGTGAGTAAATGACCAAACCATATTTTGAAAGGGTGGAACATCTTCATTTGTGACCTTTTAAGGCTCTATCATTCTGACTTGATTTCAAATTTAAGTTGGTTGTAGCACTTGGAGACAGTGGTATGTTGCAGATATCATTTGTGACGAATACATACACACAAGCCCAGCTTGTGAGAATTTCTTTATCAAGGTTGTCCAGTTGTGATTTATGATCTTCCAGGGTTAGCTCTGATCCCAATGCCATTAGTACTTGCAGAAACTAATGTTAGTTCCCATATGAAATTGGACCTAGCACCTATACAAATATGCAGCCAATTGTAGATTCTGCTCAGATGGCTTAGCATAAAATTTGTTTATGCTCCCTGCTAGTTATAGCAAGCACGAGATAACTTATCTTGTTCGGAGTGAAAGATAGCCTATTGTTGTGAAATGCTTCAGTGCTGAGATTGCGAATGCTGCACTGTCACCTTCCTAGAAATGTTGATTGAGAAAAGAAAACTTTGATGATTTGCACCTTTCTCTCATTAGCCATTGGTATATGCAGAAGTTGTTATAGTTTAACAGCAAAACACACCAAGGTTACAGCCACAGGACAACTGTACCATCAGGTCAAAGCAGTTTCACATTGCTATGACTTTCAGTCAATAATGTGTTTGCACTTCATGTTCAGCCCATGGAATTGTTCATGAGGAACATAAAAATGTTTCAAAAATGTGCAATCATTAAAAGTTTTTTTGATTTTAAACTGCTCTGTAAGTGAGTAGTTCCAATGGATATTGAGAAATGCAGAGTAGTTTCTAACTTGTTAAAATGTATTTTTGATACATTGAAGGTTGTCTTCTACCCCTGAAAACAAAAAATGTTCGAGATTACAGTGGGGTGAGAACAATATCCAAGGAGAGAAAGCAAGCTAATGTTTTGAGTCTAAATGACTCCTCATTAGAGCTGAAGTGGTGGGGACAGCATTTATATAATAGTGGAGGTGGGGCAGGGAGTTTGGAGTGCCGGGCAGGAAAGATGTTGATAATCCTGAACTATCAATATCCTTCTTCCCCCTGCACTCCAACAACAGCTACCTGCGCGCCCCCCCGGAGCCTGACCAACCAGTCTGTAGCACAAATGCTGTCCCCTCCACACTTCACCTCAGCTCTGATGAAGAGTTATCTAGACTCAAAACATGAGCTTGCTCTCGCTCCACGGATGCTGCCTGACCCACTGTAATTGCCAGCATTTTTTTGTTTTCAGTTCAGATTTCAGCATCTGCAGGAATTTGCACCTTCTACCCCTCATTGCTTGAGCTGCTGAAGATTACAGAATTGTTTTGTCTTCTGCATGTAAAACTATGCAGTTGACACTTAGGCGTGTCTTCTATTTTAAGAGATTTTAACTGGTTCTTGTCCATGTTCATTAGCAAGTAGCTGTTTTGTGACGTCTAATTTTCATTGAGTTGCACAGAGGGTTTCTCTCCATTGGAAGTTTCTCACATGATTGCCCTAAATTCACCTCATTAATTACCCACCATTTCCTGTATTCCTCTTGCCCAATATTCACCCAATTCTCCCATTAATTGATGTGGAGGTGCCAGTGTTGGACTGGGGTGGACAGGTCAGAAATAACATGGCACCAGCTTATAGTTCAACAGGGTATTTGAAAACGCAAGCTTTTGGAGCCTCCACAAGGTTGCGTTTTTGAAGAAACCTGTCGGACTATAACCTGGTGTTGTGTGATTTCTGACATTGCCCATTCATTGTAGCCAGGAGTACTCACTACTGCTGGAATATCCCAGGATTCCTTGCACACTAGCCATCATAGAACCCCACTCATGTACTTGATCAATCTTTGGAGATCAGGAGTTGCCTCCTCATGTGCAGTTACTGTGGGACAGCACCACAAACCAATCCTTCTCAGGGCACATAGGTGGCATAGCTGACCCTCCCTTACACACAGAAGTGCACATTCTTATCTCAGTTGATGTTTCACGCCAGGCCACACAGCTCATCTTATCCTTCAACACATCCCATCTTACATCCCTGTCTAAGTTAATGCTTCTCTGTCCCCAGAGCCCATCGCCTTATTGTTATTCAAGGTGGGACCAATGCATATGTGGAAGCCTTCAATTGCCTCAAAACACTCACTTTTTTGTTTACAAATGCTTAAAATGAGTAGAAATCAAACAGACAGAAGCTGCATTTGCCTTCTGGAACAGTAAAGAATTTCTTGCATATTGAATGCCAACTGTTTTACAGTGGATACATGTTCACCGCACCCAGCTCTCATCTACTTGAACTGGGTGAGAATTCAGTCCTGCCTGGCTTGTTTTAGCCTGACTCTGTGCCATTCTGTCATGCTAAAGGGGATGCCCCTCATCTCGATATTCTCATCCTCCTCCGTGGAAGACTGCACCTACTTTGCCAGTTCATCAGCCTTCATCACATATCTCTTTGGCTGTTCCAGTTGAGCAGAGCACAGCAGGCTAGGATTATGTTACACATCCTGTCTGCAGTGTGCTGAAAAGACCTCTAAAACTTATTGAAGTAGCAGGCTTATACATAATCCACAATGGCTCTGGTCAAAAATAAATGCACCCATTCTATGTTCAGTGTGAGTGAGTGGGTTGCAGAGCAGAGTCATTAGCTATGCTTGCAGTGGGCAGTAGTCACCTCTTAACCACCAGCATGGCAGGATATTTGGCCCCTTAAATGCAGCGGCAACATTACAGGTCTCAAGTATATTGGCATCATGGCAGCTGCCAGGTTATTTGTCACAGATATCTAAGATGTGGTACCAGTGATTACAGATGACTTGCACATTGATGGAACAGATCGATGAACTCAACCGCTTTAGGATATGGTCCTCTTAGCATGACTTATGTACAACTTAGGAGTCTCTTCTATTTTAAGAGATTTTAACTGGGGTTCTTGTCATGTTCTTTAGCAAGTAGCTGTTTTGTGACGTCTAATTTTCATTGAGTTGCACAGAGGGTTTCTCTCCATTGGAAGTTTCTCATGATTGCCCTAAATTCACCTCATTAATTACCCACCATTTCCTGTGGGAGGGTACATAGGTGGCCCTGCAGCAAGGGGCAGCCAATTATGTTGCCTGGTCCTACTTCCTGGTCTGCAGCACTGACTTCATCATGGAAGCAAGATGAAATGGTACAATCTGACACAAACGGCATTGATAACGGTCTTGATATATTTGTAGGTGGTAGGTGGACAGTTGAGAGCCCACACAGGGTCCTTGGAAGGAGCAACAGCATAAACGTTCAATATGACTGTTACATAGAGTGTCACTGGAATAGAATGGCCACCCACTCCTTCAAGTGACAGGTCCAATCCAACAGTCAGCACAGGTCAGTGACGCTGTCCTGGGACATCTCCATCTTGTAGAAGTACTGTGCCACCTCCTCCGGCTGAGTGAGGCATCAAGCAGGCAAGACATCCTTGTACATCCTGAGGGGATCTTCAGCTGTGACCTTTTCATGAGAACGCTGTTTGGCGTCTGCTGGGGGTTTTTGCTGGTGCTTGTCTTCCTCCTCTATCTTTCTGCACCTTTTATTGCACCAACAACAAGAACCTTGCTGTGACGGGACCTATCAGTCACACTCAAAATGAACCTGTGTGGGCAGCAGACAAGACAGAACATCTACTGAGCAATGTGAGCAGTCAGCAGTCGAATCCTTATAAATGATAGATTTGCATACCCCGCCGTACAGTGGGACATGGAGCATTCCAACAAGGAGGGCTGTGGAATGACTCAACTTGGAATTTTGGAACTGGACCTTATTTCTATGGATATAACATTGGTCATGATGCGAAGAGACAGTATGAAATGGTAAGTGCTGCTTGCGTACTGAATCTTTCTCTTTTCAGCCCTGCATCACCCACAAAAGGTGTCATTGTATTAGAGAATCTGGCACTATACCTACAGTTAAGGTGGAGAGGGAATCCGTTCCATGTCCATGTCCAGGCTATGAAGCCTTGTGTTATCTCTGAGCTTTGGCTTGCAGGTGTCTCCTTTAATGACACCTGTGATCACTTGTGCTTCACAGAATGGCCATCTGCAATGTGCAAGGAGCAGTGACATTGCATATATCCGGTGTTTGCATCCCACACAATTGGACATCGCAAGCATTTCACATTCAAGATCAAACAATTATAAATGACTTCGAGCTGCACTCTGCAAGTGCATGCTGTTTGAAGGGCTTCCTGTCTCTCAGAAGTGGAGCCCCCACCATTCATCCTTCCTTGTTCCTTATGTATCCAAGGTTGCTGCCTCCAGTAGGACTGAATCTTATCCCACCTCCTGTTGCTAGTGTCCCTGATACCCTTCCCTACCCTGAAGGTCATTCTTGCTGATGTCCAAGATTGACCATGACTGACTTGGATAGACAACACCAAATGATAAGTGAGATAACAAGGTGTATAGCTGGATGAACACAGCAGGCCCAGCAGCATCAGAGGAGCAGGAAGGCTGATGCTTCAGGCTTACATCCTACTTCAGAAAATTCTCAGATTCTCCAGCATCTGCAGTTCCTATTATCCCCAAATGGTAAGTGACCTCTGTGTATTTCTTTGACTGCACTCGACCTACAGCACTGACCTTGACCCACCTCCTAGACTGCAGCAAGATGGACTGTCTGACCCTGAGTGCTTCAAGTAGACATCTGATCATACCCAAACTTTGCCCTTGTCTGATTGAACCAGGAACCCCTGACTGACAGCAGTCCCTTTGCCTGAAGTCGACTCTTTCAACTATGAAACATGGCCATATTGTTTATGAGCTTCCAATGTGTTTGCTGTGCATTGCATTGACATAGCACTGTGCTGTGCAGCAACATGTCCAGCCCCTTGAATGATCACCCCTGTCAAGTTGCCTGGTTATGCATTTGTGCCAAGCCTGAGTGTACTGTGAACCTTTAATGTGCAGCTCCAGGGACAAAACTCTAAAAATAAAGGCCAAGCAGGGATGCTACAAACATCCAAGTAGGCGTGCCAAGGTAGAGTGCTGAGAGAGCAGCTGGAGATGTAGCCTGGTCCAATAAATAGGCTCGATACCTATTTCTGCACACAGTGACCTTGAAACAGTGTCCAAATGAAAGGTGCCACTGCGATCCAAAGCATAGCCATACAGAAGTTTACTGTAAGTGGATCGGAGACATGCCACAACGATGTGGACAGCCTGGCAACTTGTTGGATGCCAGTGTTTGTGGACGTGAAGTGCATGCAGCTGCTGCGAACGGACTGTGGACTGACTGCTAGATATCTGGACATTCTGGCCCAGAGTTACAGACGCTACCACCATGCCACAAGGACCCTTTTGTGTGGCATAATAGGAGAGTGTATGTTCATAAAATGAGATGAAGTAATAATGAAGGTGATAATCAGTGATAATCATGTAGCTCTTATTGCTCACTTGTGAGAATCTTGTCTGAGATGACTGAGACTTGTAAAGTGTGACTATTTGGTCCCAGTGTTGAGAATGGCCGTCCTGTTTTTCTATTTTACCTATTCTATTCACCTATTTTCCTTGCTTTATCAGCGTCTGAGGTATTAGAGCTGTGCTGAAATAGCACTATAGGTGCAAACTGAATTTTTAGAGAAGCAAGGTGTTTTGGAAAAAGAGTCCGTCTTTCTAGTCAAGTGGCATGGTGTTACCAGCAAAGACTGCAGTCATTGTGGAAGTGCCTTGCTTTTCGAATAATGTCCAAAGATTGTCCAAAGAAGACCTGAATAAAAACTGAAATCAGTCTGAGCTCATCATCTGCAGCTTTCTGTTGTCAAATCAGTGTCTGCTTGAGTAATTTGTCAGTTACAATTTGTATATTTCTAATCAATCTGCACAGAGACATTATTACAGAACTCTAGGAGCAACTGGAGACTTAAACTTAGGCCTCCTGGCTCAGAGGTAGGGTCATCACCACTGCACCACATGCAGTCATTTGATGTACCTTTATCTTATTAAAAAGTTAATAAAAGTTAAATTAAAAGGAACTTTTATCACATGCTTGGTGAAAAACTAACTGAATTATTATGTTGCACAGCATCTGACTAACTTATGTTCTCCTGATATAATTACAGTACATTGTGTCATTACCCACTGCTTATGGGCTCTTATGCTTAAACAATGAATATGAATATTCTTGTATGTTGTCTGCCTTAAAAGCACTGGGTAAAATGATTTGTATTTCTGTAACTTATGTCATTTCCACTCAAAATATTAGGATTATGGCCGTTTTCCTCCAAAGTCAGCTTCATTTTATTTGACACTCTCAGAACTTGTTTATTTCCTGAATTTATATTTATATTCATTGCCTTGCAATGATCTTATGTTTTGGTTTTTGTTTTCTCATGTGCACATACATTAACCCAGGATTCATTAGCCAACTTAGTTAGGTTTAAAATTTGTTAAATCCACTTCCTGAGAAACAATTAGTATGTCAACCATTTCCCTAATTTATTTCCATTCCATTTATGCCCATCACTGATTTTCATCCTTTCTGCAAATTCTGGTTCTTGGCATCCCATTTACTCATGAGACTGTAATGGAAGAATACATCAAAAGGAAGAGTACTGCAGCTTTAAGTGAGTTGACTTATTGTAAAATGCATGTTTTGACTTTCCACAGTTTGAGGTTTTGCGGTTGACCTGCTGACAAAGCAATCAGTGTAAGCACTCAGCCATTTCAAGCATAAACTGTATTATAGGAGGAAGGCAATAAAGCACACTTCCTAATTTCCTGGTCCCTCTCCCTAAAATTGAAAGGGAAACCCTGCCCACTATTATTTTTACCTATTTTTAGCCTTTGCCTGCAATCTCCTTTCCCACTAAATTGTTATATTTTCTACGGAAATATATCGCAGGTTTATCTGTAATGAACTCAACTTTTAAAAAATGCAGATGAACATTTGAAAATGCCAGAACATTCATGGCCAAGTGCTGGAAAGTGGGACCTGTCGTTATTTAGAGATAATGGGAACTGCAGATGCTGGACAATCCAAGATTACAAAGTATGAAGCTGGATGAACACAGCAGGCCAAGCAGCATGTCAGGAGCACAAAAGCTGACGTTTCGGGCCTAGCCCCTTCATCAGAAAAGGGGGATGGGGCGAGGGTTCCGAAATAAATAGAGAGAGGGGGAGGCAGATTGAAGATGGATGGAAGAGAAGATAGGTGGAAAGGAGGCGAAGGCGGCGGAAAAATTGCTCGATGTCCAAACGTGACTGGTATTCGTTGATGTGTGGGTGGAGGGGGACAAAGGTGAGCCCCTTGCTGAGGACTGACTGCTCATCAATGGAGGGGGACAACCCACACATCAACGAATACCAGTCACGTTTGGACATCAAGCAGTTTTTCCGCCGCCTCCACCTCCCCTCAACCTATCTTCTCCTCTATCCGTCTTTGCTCTGCCTCCCCCTTTCTCCCTATTTATTTCAGAACTCTCTCCCCATCCCCCTTTTCCTGATGAAGGGTCTAGGCCCGAAACGTCAGCTTTTGTGCTCCTCTCGTGCTGCTTGGCCTGCTGTGTTCATCCAGCTCCCCATTTTGTTATCTCAGTCGTTATTTAGATTAGTTTTTTATTTGGTGCAGACTTGATGGACTGAAGGTTCTCTTATGTACTCAATTCTATCAAAAAGAACACCTTGTGATTCAGCTGGCATAAAGCTCACTTTGACTGCTGGGACCCTCAAATAAAAAAAAAATCACTTAAAATTAGAAGACAATGACGCCTAAAGTCCAGTCAATCGAGTGGTCATATTTTCTTTGCTTCCCTGATTGGAAACTTAGAATATCAATTCCCAAAACGTTTTTTAACCGGACTTTGCCAATTAGCAATTTCATTTCCATTCATAATATCCCACACTTTTAATGAAAATGATAAGCATCACTGTCGTCTCAGAAATATCGACGCGTGACACCAAACTTGGAACGGTTGCTTCTAACTTCTGATGCTACCATAAAAACAGGAAAGGATGGAAATGCTTAGCAAAAAAAATGTGTTCCTGAGATGCTGCTTGGCCTGCTGTGTTCATCCAGCTTCACACTCTATTATCTTGGAAATGCTCAGCAGGTCATCAGCATTGCAGAGGGGGACGGAGTTAACCAGTTGAGATTTTGACTGATTCAAAACTAACCCAGTTACCCAGAGTTGAGATCAATCCCAGTGTCTTGACTTGGTGACCCCTTTTCCAGAAATTCTGATGCTGTTGGATTTTTACTGTGACTGAAACTTGACATTTTAACAATTTCCCAATTAACTTTTGTGTCCACAGCTTTTGATTGTGCTCGAGGGGATGGGCGGGGATGGTTGGCAACCAATTCTAGGTGCCAAAAATGTAAGATAGTCACTAGAATAGAAATTCTGGAGAAACTTCCTTACTTATTTGGGAATTTGGGCAGAGACCTTATGGGATCAGTAAATGTAAGATATTACTCACATCAGGAGAGGGATCTGGTATGGCTTTCAAGTGACCTCTGGTGCCTAAAGCTGGCATTATTGAATGATGATAATAAAGTGTGAGGCTGGATGAACACAGGCCCAGCAGCATCTCAGGAGCACAAAAGCTGACGTTTTGGGCCTAGACCCTTCATCAGATGAAGGGTCTAGGCCCGAAACGTCAGCTTTTGTGCTCCGAGATGCTGCTGGGCCTGCTGTGTTCATCCAGCTTCACATTTTATTATCTTTGGATTCTCCAGCATCTGCAGTTCCCATTATCACCATTACTGAATGATGCCTGTGGATAGACTGTCATTCTTTCTATTGCATTAATCTTAATGGAGAGAAAATTTAACTCCTTTTTAGAACTGAGATGCACAACTTATAAGAGTTTTATGAAAATTTCTTATCTCCTGAACACCCCCCAAAACTTGTAAAAAAAAATTACCGATTTCTAGTTATAACTTAATATTATGTAACATATATATTGTACATGTGAGAATGTTATTGAGCAAAATTCATTTAATGTACTGTATATACTGTTTGAGATTAAGACGACAGCTTTAGTGTAAAAAGTCAACTTTTACAGTGTAATATTTGGAGGAGTTGAAATCCACCATCTCTCACCACCTTGCTTTTGCAGAGTTGCCAGATTGGATACTGTTTCTGCCAATCTCGCCTGCAGAAATAGAACAAAATAGGCAAAAGGTCTGTGTGCAGACACGAGGAACTGAATAAACACCTTCAACAGTATGCTAGTCAATAATTTGCGCAATTCGATTTGCACGAGGGTGAGTTAGACTTCATTGGTGACTGGGCAATGAATACAGTGTTTGGATTTCTGACTAAAAGTCAGGGTTCAAACTATCCATGAGTTATGTGTGAAATGAATGATCTTTCTGGCCAAGAACTGATAATCAACTGCAGAATGAGATTGACCAGTACTCGAGTATATACGGTACAGCGTTTTTCTGATTTTGCTCAGTGCCACTGGATACTCCAGAACACCAAAGAGAATTTATGCAAATTAATGTATGATGAATGACCCACTGACTGGACAAAAGAGTGCTATTGATTTCAGTGAGCTTTCTGCTTATGTATGCAGCAAAAATTTGACACAAGGTGAGATTAATGGCTAGTAGGCAAAGTTCTCAAAACTTAAAGAAATGAATTCAAAGCACTAAATTGGGGAGAATGTGATGAATGGATTGCAATGACAACTATTTTTCATCACAGAAAAACAGAAAAATGCCTATTTTTGAGGAACACAATGAGCCTTCCATTTCTGCTGATGTATTCAGTACAGAATTATAGTGTGCACTCAAGATCATATGGTGAGTTTTCTCAGTAGTATATCAAAGTGTATTCTTAGATTCCATCAGTCATAGGCCATTTACACGCCCATTACATTGTATAGACCTGTCTTGCCATTCAAGGGCAAGCTGTGATATTGATGTTACATTAATCTTTCAGAACCTACAGATGCCAAGGAAATAAATCCAACTGTTCTACTCAAATAACTGCCATGACAAGTGTTTGCTTGTTGACTTGATAGATTTGAAGGGAGGATACTGAGTTTATGGGTTTTTGTGTAATTGTAAATTGTTCAATATTTCTTAATTGACAGCTGGTGATACTTTTTAATTTGGGATTGAAGCGTGCAGATTTTCTGTGGTATTCTTGTTTTAGAACAATGGGAGAACCAAATGAAGTAACAATACATTATTAAATAATGAAGTATGTAGCTCCCATTTTCCTAATAGACTTAAATGGATTGCCTCCAGCAAAGCTAACTGCTGCCTAAGTGGAGTTGTTTAATGTAGCTTGTCTTTTACAGATACCACTGTGGCTAAAAGAAGCTCAAAAGGCTGAAGTTTAAGAAATGGAAAGTTTTGTTGAATTGGAGGAATGACAAAGCTATGAAAATATTGAAACATGAGAATCTAAAAGTGAAAATAGTCATTGAGCCCTACAGCATGGAAACAGTCCCTTCGGACCAACTAATCCATGCCAACCATGTTCCCAAACTAAGCCTGCGCTTAGTCCATAACCCTCCAAACCTTTCCTATTCACGAACTTATCCAAATATCTTTTAAACACTGTAATCGTACCTACATCACCACTTCCTCTGGCTGGCAGTTCATTCGACATGTGAACTACTCTCTTTAAAAAAGTTGCTCCTCATATCCTTTTTAAATCTTTCTCCTTTCACCTTAAAAATACCATGTAGATTTGGGGGACCCCCCCCCCCCACCCCCCCGAAAAAGATCCTCATCATTCACCTGAACTATACCCTTCATGATTTTATAAATTTCTTTAAGGCCACCCCTCGAGCAACTACACTCCAGTGGAAAAAGTCCCAGTCTTTTCAGCCCATCTCAAACCTTCCAGTCCCAGCATGATCCTGGTAAATCTCTTCTGAATCCTCTCCAGACTACTAAGAGATCAAGGAAGTTGTAAAAGAAGATCACAGTCAAAGGATGCAATTAGTGACTTTTATTAGGCTGTTGCAATACTGTGGCAGCATTATAAACCTAATTTGTGACTTTCAAACATGGATTTGTGATCGGTGTGTTATTTAGATGAACCATTCATGAATGTTTGAAAGGAAAAACATTTTTTGGAATGGACAGTCACTTGCAAGGACAGTACAGTGATTGTAATGAGGTCAGCCAGCTGGGATTTCATAGAACATGATTTCCCTGATTCGGGCTATCTATCTGGTCCAGTCAGGGAGCCTGGGCTGACAGATATAAACATGAGTGTCAGATATCCTGACACTTTGAAATCTTGCTCTGAAGGAGCTGGATCAGTGTCAAGCACTCTCCATGCGTAAATGAAGGGTGACTTGAAGTTGGGGATACTGGCCTCTGGGAAGTTATTTCAGACAGAGGGTTTTTTCTTCATTCATGGTACATGTGCATTTAATGCACATCCCTGGTGATGGTGAATGACCAGTGCCACACCCCCTCCCCTCCCCCACCCTCTGCTGAGTCTGTCCTGCAAGTGGGACAGTGGTGGTGGTTTCTGGGACATAGTCATACTCATGAAATAATGGCTTACAGACAATGCCAAGCTGTTGCTTAACTAGATTGTGAGACAGCTGTGAGCATTTGACATTAACCCCGAGACGTTAGTAAGTAGGACTTTGCAGGCTCAACAGGGCTGTTTCTGCCGAGGTCAATGCCGGGTGGTTCATCCAATTTCATTTCTGTCTTGAGACTTCGTTTAATAATTACAAATGAGTGGCTTGCCTGGCCATTATAGTGGGCAATTGAGAATGAATCACATTACTATGGATCCGAAGTCACATGTAGACCAGACCAGCCAAGGACAGCAGATTTCCTTTCCTGAAGGACCTTAATGAACCAGATGGGCTTTTCCAAAAATTGGCAGTGATTTTATGGTTATCATTCGGCTCTTAATTTCAGATTTTTATTGAATTCAAATTCAATGGCATGGTTAAAACCCAGGTCACCAGAACCCTAACGGGGTTCTGGATTAATAGCCGAGTGATAATATAACTAAGCCATTGCCTCTGCCTCTGTCTGAGGTTGAGATTTTGGGATAAATGCGATATTAGAAAGAGCATCATAGATGTAAGCAAAATAGTGATCAAATGAGTCAGAACTGCAATAGCAGATGGAAGACCAAATGCTTGTAATACATTTTCTGACTTTGGGATGTCATAAAGGACTTTTGATGGGAAACTGTGATAAGTGATCTACTTTAATGATATTAATTGAGGAATACATTTAACCAAGATACAGGAAATTCCTCTATTGTTTTCTGAATCACACCAAGACATTTCCCATGTCTCTGACGGAGTGGACAGATACTCGGATTAATGTTTGCTTCAAAGGAAGTACAATAGTGTCATGTGGCAACCTTAATGTCATTTTTACAAGATAGGTGAAAATAATCTGAACTGATTTTAAAAACACCTGTGTGAAATTGCAAGCTGGATATACTAAATTTCTTTTTCTTGTCTGCTACATTATAGTGCTGACTAGAGAGCTTTGAGCCACCTTGAGTCAAAGGGCTGAAGAAGATATACTTGAGGATACTTAGTTCAGTACCACATGTCTAATCCCACTTTCAAGTGATGGGAAAAGTATGGCATTATGTGCTCATTAAAGGAACAATTTCAGGCCAAATCCATGCTAATTTAATATTAACAATTTGATGAAATTGAGAGTTACCAGGAGGAAAGTTTTTTTTAATGACAGGATGGAAATCTGGAGGTGAGCCAGATTGCATCTTTCCATTGAGCCAATTTTCGTAGTAGGGATAGTCATTTTAAAACTTGCATTTGGCTTGTGTTCAATTAAAATAGTATTTTCACAATTTAATTCACACCCTTTTTGTTGTGTAAGCCAAAAAATTGTTTTCAGAGACTTCTATAGCTGCACATATATGATGGTATTTTACCAGTGGTCACGGGAACATAAGAACCTCACCCCCACCTTCCTGCCTTCATTTGCTTCCAGGCACATTAATGGAAGCCCTATTGATATCTCTAAATTTCATCCTTCTTTGCTTTATTCAAATTAGTTAGACCCAAATTATAGTTAGAGGATCGTGTTTGTAGAAGATCATAGAATCCTTACATTGTGAAAGCAGGCTATTTGGCCCATCGATCCAATTTGACACTCAGAACAGCCTCCCACCCAGACCCACACTCCATCCCTGTAACCCCGTATTTCCCATGGCTAATCCCCTAGCCTGCACATCCCTGGACACTATGGGCAATTTAGCATGGCCAATCCATCTAACCTGCACATCATAGAACATAGAACAGTACAGCACAGAACAGGCCCTTTAGCCCATGATGTTGTGCCGACCATTGATCTTCATGTATGCACCCTCAAATTTCTGTGACCATATGCATGTCCAGCAGTCTCTTAAATGTCCCCATTGATCTTGCTTCCACAACTGCTGCTGGCAACGCATTCCATGCTCTCACAACTCTGTGTAAAGAATCCGCCTCTGACATCCCCTCCTATACTTTCCTCCAACCAGCTTAAAACTATGACCCCTCGTGTTAGCCATTTCAGCCCTGGGAAATTGTCTCTGACTATCAACTCTATCTATGCCTCTCATTATCTTGTATACCTCAATTAGGTCCCCTCTCCTCCTTTTCTCCAATGAAAAAAGTCCGAGCTCAGTCAACCTCTCTTCATATGATAAGCCCTCCAGTCCAGGCAGAATCCTGGTAAACCTCCTCTGAACCCTCTCCAAAGCATCCACATCTTTCCTATAATGGGGCGACCAGAACTGGACGCAGTATTCCAAGTGCGGTCCAACCAAAATTTTATAGAGCTGCAACAAGATCTCACGACTCTTAAACTCAATCCCCCTGTTAATGAAAGCCAAAACCCCATATGCTTTCTTAACAACCCTGTCCACTTGGGTGGCCATTTTAAGGGATCTATGTATCTGCACACCAAGATCCCTCTGTTCCTCCACACTGCCAAGAATCCTATCCTTAATCCTGTACTCAGCTTTCAAATTCAGCCTTCCAAAATGCATCACCTCACATTTATCCAGGTTGAACTCCATCTGCCATCTCTCAGCCCATCTCTGCATCCTGTCAATGTCCCGCTGCAGCCTACAACAGCCCTCTATACTGTCAACGACACCTCCAACCTTCGTGTCGTCTGCAAACTTGCTGACCCATCCTTCAATCCCCTCATCCAAGTCATTAATAAAAATTACAAACAGTAGAGGCCCAAGGACAGAGCCCTGTGGAACCCCACTCACCACTGACTTCCAGGCAGAATATTTTCCTTCTACTACCACTCGCTGTCTTCTGTTGGCCAGCCAATTCTGTATCCAGACAGCTAAGTTCCCCTGTATCCCATTCCTCCTGACCTTCTGAGTGAGCCTACCATGGGGAACCTTATCAAATGCCTTGCTGAAGTCCACGTACACCACATCCACAGCTCGACCCTCATCAACCTTTCTAGTCACATCCGCAAAGAACTCTAAGGTTTGTGAGGCATGACCTACCCCTCTCAAAGCCGTGTTGACTGCATTTGATCAAGCCATGCTCTTCCAGATTGTCATAAATCCTATCCCTCAGAATCCTTTCTAACACCTTGCAGACGACAGACGTGAGACTTACTGGTCTGTAATTGCCGGGGATTTCCCTATTTCCTTTCTTGAAGAGAGGAATTACATTTGCCTCTCTCCAGTCCTCAGGTACGACTCCAGTGGAGAGCGAGGATGCAAAGATCTTCGCAAGTGGCGAAGCAATTACATTTCTCGTTTCCCAAAGCAGCCGAGAACAAATCTGGTCCAGGCCTGGCGACTTGTCAATCTTAATGTTTGACAGAATTTTCAGCACATCAGCTTCCTCTATCTCAATCCATTCCAGCATGCACACCTGTTCTTCAAAGGTTTCATTCACTACAAAGTTTGTTTCTTTCGTAAAGACAGAAGCAAAAAACTCATTAAGGGCTTCCCCTACCTCCTCAGACTCCACACGCAAGTTCCCGATGCTATCCCTGATCGGCCCTACTCTTTCTTTGACCATTCTCTTATCCCTCACATAAGTGTAAAATGGCTTTGTGTTGTCCCTAATCCGTTCTGCCAAGCCTTTCTCATGCCCCCTCCTAGCTCTCCTCAGACCATTTTTGAGCTCCTTCCTCACCTGCGAGTAATCCTCTCTAGCTGAACTTGACCCTAGCTTCCTCCACCTTATGTAAGCTACCTTCTTCCTTTTGACGAGAAGCTCCACCGTTCTTGTCATCCAAGGTTCCTTTATCTTACCCCTTCTTACCTGTCTCAGAGGGACATATTTATTCATCACTCGCAACAACTGTTCCTTAAAGAGTCTCCACATGTCTCTAGTGCCTTTACCATGGAACAATTGCTCCCAGTCCATGCTTCCTAACTCATGTCTAATCGCATCATAGTTTCCTCTTCCCCAATTAAATATCCTCCCATTTTGCCTAATCCTCTCCTTCTCCATAGCTATGTAGAATGTGAGGCAGTTATGGTCACTATCACCAAAATGCTCTCCCACCACAAGATCTGATACCTGCCCCGGCTCGTTTCCGAGCACCAAGTCTAGAATGGCCTCTCCCCTCGTCGGCCTGTCAACGTACTGAGTTAGGAAACCCTCCTGAACACACTTTACAAAAACAGCTCCATTCAAATCTTCTGCTCGAAGGAGGTTCCAATCAATATTGGGAAAGTTAGTCACCCATTACCACAACCCTACTACGTCCACACTTTTCCAAAATCTGCCAACCTATGCTTTCTTCAATCTCCCTGCTGCTACTGGGGGGCCTGTAGTAAACCCTTAACGAGGTGACTGCTCCCTTGCTGTTCCTAATTTCCACCCATACTGACTCAGTAGGCAGATCTTCCTCGACAATGGAAGCTTCTGTAGCTGTGATACCCTCTCTGATTAGTAGTGCTACACCCCCTCCTCTTCCCCCCCTTATTCTTTTAAATGCTCTAAACCCTGGAACATCCAGCAACCATTCCTGTCCCTGAGAAACCCATGTCTCTGTTATGGCCACAACATCATAGCACCAGGTACTGATCCATGCTCTAAGTTCATCACTTTTATTCCTGATACTCCTTGCGTTAAAGCAAACACACTTTAACTGATCCCTTGGTTCCTTCCCACTAGCTGGTCTACCTCTTGCTACTGCCTCACCTGCATCAACTCTCACCTCTGGTATACAGCTCAGGTTCCCACCCCCCTGCCATACTAGTTTAAACCCTCTCGAACTACTCGAGCAAACCTTCCACTCAGGACATTGGTCCCCTTCCAGTTCACATGCAACCCGTCCTTCTTGTACAGGTCCCACCTTCCCCAGAAGGCATCCCAAATATCTAAATATCTGAAGCCCTCCCTCCTACACCAGCTGCGTAGCCATGTGTTAAGCTGCGCCCGCTCCCTGTTCCTCACCTCGCTATCTCATGGCACCGGTAGTAAACTAGAGAACACTACTCTGTTCGTCCTGCTTTGCAGCTTCCATCCTAACTCCCTGAAATCACTTTTTATATCCTCAATCCTTTCTCTGGCTATATCATTTGTGCCAATATGTAACACAATTTCTGGTTGTTCGCCCTCCCCTTTTAGAACCTTATACACCCGATCGGAGACGTCCCGGACCCTGGCACCAGGGAGGCAACATACCTTCCGGGAATCCCGATCCTGACCACAAAATCTCCTGTCGATTCCCCTAACTATCGAGTCCCCTACCACGAGTACTTTTCTATTCTGCCCCCTTCCCTTCTTTGCCACAGTGTCAGGCTCAGTGCCAGAGAACTGACTACTATGGCTTTCCTCCGGTAGGTCATCCCCCCGCCCCAGCAGTATCCAAAACGGTATACTTATTGCTGAGGGGAATGCCCACAGGGGATCTCTGCACTGTCTGTCTGTCCCCTTTCCTCCCCCTAACTATATCCCATCTATCCTTGTCCTGAGCCTTAAGAGTGACCAACTCCCGGTAACTCCTCTCAATTACCCCCTCTGCCTCCCGAATGATCCGTAGTTCATCCAGCTCCAACTCCATTTCCCTAGCACGGTTTTCAAGGAGCTGGAGTTGGGTGCACTTCCCGCAGATGTAGCCAGCGGAGACGTGTACCACGTCTCCCACCTGCCACATTCTGCAGGAGGAGCAAGCAACTGCCCTAGCATCCATACCCCACTTATCTGAACACCCACTCAGTACTAAAGTAGAAAGCTTATTTCAAGTTGCTATAAAATTAATAACAAACTTATATTCAATAGAGAAAGTTTAGAATGACCCTTACCTTATTAACTAGGTTAGAGGAGGAGGGTGGGTCGGAGACACTACAGTTGTAGAGTCTCGGGTTTAGCCGCCTTGCTGATATATATGGTCACTGCTTTCCTTCCCGGCTGCCCCTCTGGTCCTCGTCACTTCCTCCGCTGCTCCCACTCCTTCTGTGAAAGAGAAAAACATCTTTGTACTGCGAGAGAAAACCGAAATACCTTGAGGAAACCCGCACAAACACAGAGTGAGATGATGTGTGGCCTGGTGGCTGATTAGTTAGCAATGGGTTGTTCAGTGGCTCAGTGATTAGCACTGCTGCTTCACAGCACCGGGGCCCAGGTTTGCTTCCAACCTGGGTGGAGTTTGCACATTCTCCCAGTGTCTGCATGGGTTCCTCCAGGTGCTCTGGTTTCCTTCCACAGTCCAAAGATGTGCAGGTTCGGTGGACTGGCAATGCCAAATTGCCCTGTAGTGTCCAGTGATGTGCAATCTAGGTGGATTAGACATGGGAAATGTAGGGAGGGAGGGGGTGGGGAGTGAGTCTGTGTGGAATGCTCTTTGGAGAGTCGTCGTGGACTTGTTGGGCTGAATGGCCTGTTTTCACAATGTAGGGATTCCCCAAAAAAAAAGCATGGAATTTGCATAGTTAGTCACCCAAGGCTGGAATTGAACCCAGGTCAGCAGTGTTAACCACTGAGCCACCTGTGTTGTGCTCTTGGTGTCTCAATTTAGGAGATATATTGCTCATAATTGAAAGAAGTACAGTACAAGATTACCAAGTTTTAGTTTTGTTTGTTCAAGGATTATGTGCATTGCTGGCAGGGCCCACAAATATTGCACTTTCCTAATTATACCTTGCTTTGAGAGGCTTGCTAGTGCTACTTCACAAGGCAGTTAATGCTCAGTTACACTGCAGTAGTGCTGGCATTGTGTGAAGGATAAACCACATGAGGATGATGGATCGCCTTCCCTAAATTATTAGAAACATGGAAAATAGAAATCAGTGTAGGCCATTCAACCCCTTGAGCCAGTCCGCGAATCCAAGTGGTCATAATTAATCATCCAACTCAACATGCTGTTACCACTTTCTCTCCATAACCTTCGATCACTTTAGCCCTAGGATCTAAATCTAATTGCTTAGTGCAAAACATTCTCTTTCCAAAACATTCAATTTTATGGGCTTAACTGCTTTCTATGACAGAGATCCACATTCCATATATTCTAGATTTCTTAAAAGTCAGATTTCAAAATCTGCCACGGTGGGATTAGCCTGGGGTTCTGAATTAGTGGTTGTTAAATTATTAATCATTACAACTATGGCATTGCCTACCTGATTCCAATTGTGGGGGGAATTACACAACCTTGGATTAAATTGCCTGGAACTCACAACATGCATACTGCCTGATGGAAATACGGCAAAATGTAGTTATCAGCTTGCAGATCCTTCCAAAGTGCTTGATGCCAGGCAAGAGAGTGCCCTGGTCAGTTATTCTGTGGAAAGCAATGTCAATCCTCCTCAGTACTTTGCTTGTAACTGTGGATCAATCCAATAGAAGCTCAACCTTCAGAAACGAGAATGGGAAAACAGACAGAATAGACCATGGAGTCCTCCTGTGGCTAGAAATTATAGCCAGATATTTCAGGAGTAAATTTGGGAAACATTGCTAAACACAAAGGATGGCAGAAGTTTGGAAATCTCTTCCATCAACAACAATTGATGTTAGATTGTTGGTTTTAAATTTGATTTTTTTTTATTCAAAACTATTAGAGGATGCAGGGCAAAGAAAGGAATATGGAGTTAGGCTACAGATCAGCCACACTATCCTATTCCATTAACTTGATAGGCTAAAGACCTACAAGTCTTCCTACGTTCTTCAATATGCCTCTGATTTGTGGTGTCATTGCTGCTGTCAATTTGCTTTGTATGCAGACAAACAGAAGCATTCTTCAAAATAAAAATTCTGGATTATTTGTATTATGTATGTAAAAAGATGTTCTAAATTTAGGGTGGCACAGTGGCTCAGTGATTAGCACTGCTGTCTCACAGCGCCAGGGACCTGGGTTTGATCCCACCCTCGGTGGACTGTCTGTGTGGAGTTTCCACATTCTCCCCATGTCTGTGTGGGTTTCCTCCGGGTGCTCCGGTTTCTTCCCACAGTCCAAAGATGTGCAGGCTAGTTAGATTGGCCATGCTAAATTGCCCATAGTGTTCAGCAAAGTTTAGATGGGGTGAGTGCTCTGAGGGTTGGTGTGGACTTGTTTGGCCAAAGGGCCTGTTTCCACACTGCAGGGATTCTATGATTAAAACCCCCTGTCTTCCATAAGGAAACAAGGAATTTTCTACAGACTGTGTTTGAAGTAGGATTCATAGCAAGTAGATAACATAAAGCATGAAGCTGGATGAACACAGCAGGCCAAGCAGCATCTCAGGAGCACAAAAGCTGATGTTTTGGGCCGAGACCCTTCATCAGAGAGGGGGATGGGGTGAGAGTTCTGGAATAAATAGGGAGAGAGGGGGAGGCGGACCGAAGATGGATAGAGGAGAAGATAGGTGGAGAGGAGAGTATAGGTGGGGAGGTAGGGAGGGGATAGGTCAGTCCGGGCAGGACAGACAGGTCAAGGAGGTGGGATGAGGTAAGTAGGTGGGAAATGGAGGTGAAGCTTGAGGTGGAAGGAGGGGATAGGTGAGAGGAAGAACAAGTTAGGGAGGCAGGGACGAGCTGGGCCGGTTTTGGGATGCAGTGGGGGGAGGGGATGAGCTTGGCTGGTTTTGGGATGCAGTGGGGGGAGGGTGAGATTTTGAAGCTTATGAAGTCCATATTGATACCATTGGGCTGCAGGGTTCCCAAATGGAATATCAGTTGCTGTACCTGCAACCTTCGGGTGGCATCCTTGACACTGCAGGAGGCCCATGATAGACATGTCGTCTAAGGAATGGGAGGGGGGAGTTAAAATGGTTCGTGTCTGGGAGGTGCAGTTGTTTATTGCGAACCGAGCGGAGGTGTTCTGCAGAGTGGTCCCCAAGCCTCCGCTTGGTTTCCCCAATGTAGAGGAAATCACACCGGGTACAGTGGATACAGTATACCACATTGGCAGATGTGCAGGTGAACCTCTGCTTAATATGGAAAGTCATCTTGGGGCCTGGGATGGGGGTGAGTGAGGAGGTGTGGGGGCAAGTGTAGCACTTCCTGCAGTTGCAGGGGAAGGTGCTGGGTGTGGTGGGGTTGGAGGGGAGTGTGGAGTGGACAAGGGAGTCACGGAAAGAGTGGTCCCTCTGGAAGGCAGACAAGGCTGGGGATGGAAAAATGTCTTGGGTGGTGGGGTTGGATTGTGGATGGTAGAAGTGTCGGAGGATGATGTGTTGTATCTGGAGGTTGGTGGGGTGGTATGTGAGGATGAGGGGGATTCTCTTGGGGCGGTTATTGGGGGGGCGGGGTGTGAGGGATGTGTCGCAGGAAATGCGGGAGACACGGTCAAGGGTGTTCTCGACCACTGCGGGGGTAAGTTGCGTTCCTTGCAGAACGCGGCCATCTGGGATGTGCGGAAGTGGAATGCCCCATCCTGGGAGCAGATGTGGTGGAGGCGAAGGAGTAGGGGATGGGATTTTTGCAGGGGGATTGGTGGGCGGAGGTGTATTCTAGGTAGCTGTGGGAGTCGGTGGGCTTGAGATGGACATCAGTTTCTAGCTGGTTGCCTGAGATGGATTCAGAGATGTCCAAGAAGGTGAGGGATGTGTTGAAGATGGTCCAGGTGAACTTAAGGTTGGGGTGGAAGGTGTTGGTGAAGTGGATGAACTGTTTGAGCTCCTGTGGGGTGCAAGAGGCGGTGCCGTTACAGTCATCAATGTTACGGAGCAAGAGGTGGGGTTTTGGGGTGTAGGTACGGAAGAGGGACTGTTCCAGGTGACCTACAAAGAGGCAGGTGTAGCTTGGGCCCATGTGGGTACCCATGGCCACCCCTTTATCTGTAGGAAGTGGGAGGAATCGAAAGAGAAGTTGTTGAGCGTCTCAGCTTTTGTGCTCCTGAGATGCTGCTTAGCCTGCTGTGTTCATCTAGCTCCACACTTTGTTATCTTGGATTCTCCAGCATCTGCAGTTCCCATTATCTCAGATTAACATAAAGTCATGTTTTTTGCTAACTGCTCATCCAAAATTCAGACCAAATAGTATCACAGCCAACATGTCTTCCTTTTTATGGAAACAAAGACATAAGTCATAGAGAAATTTGGAATTGGAATACTCTGTTCAACCCTTTGAGCTTCTTTTATCATTGGACCAGATCAATACTGATCCTTGCCTTCAAACCATATTGTTTCTAAAACTCAATATCCTTGCGTAACTTAAATAAAACAAAGAATTGCAGATGATGATCTGAAAGAAAAGCAAAAATTGCTGGAGAAACTCAGCAAGTCTGGTAGCACCTGAGGCAGGGAAAGCAAAGTTAGTATTTTGAGCTCAGTGACCGTACCTCAGAATGCTGTGAAGAAGGGGCAGTGGGCTGAAGCCACTGACTCTACATTCTCTCCACAGATGCTGTTTTGTTTTCTACTTTTTCTACTTTTGTTTTCCTTGCGTAACAGTCTCTCAATCACAGATTTGAAATATTTAATTAATATAGCCAAATCAGCTTTGTGGAGAAGAGAGGCCCAGATTTTCATGAGGTTTCACTGTCTTGACATGATCCACATTCCAAGTAAACATAATTCTTTTCTCTGTCTACAATATCGATTACATTCATCATCACAGATATTTCAACTACATAACCTCTTTAATCTTCCATATTGAAAAGAATGTAACCTTTGTCCATTTCCTCATAATTTAGTATTTCTAACTCTGATAACATTGTGGGGAAATCTGTACTCTGGCCTGTCTGAGACTAATGGATCCTCCCTGAAATCTGTTACCCAGAAATGAACAACGCACCAAGAATACTGCTTCCTTTGAAATTTGAAATGTGTAGGTTCTCCCAAGTTACACAAAAATTGTCTCCCAAAATAGCACTTATTTTTCAAAACAAGCATCTCTGATCTGTGTTTATGCATACTGCTAATGTATTGTTATCAGGAGGCCTGTAAACAACCCTCACCAGGCCCTTCTTTTTGGGTCAGAGATAATGGGAACTGCAGATGCTGGAGAATTCCAAGATAATAAAATTTGAGGCTGGATGAACACAGCAGGCCAAGCAGCATCTCAGGAGCACAAAAGCTGACGTTTCGGGCCTAGACCCTTCATCAGAGGGTCTTCAGTTTTACCCAGAGCATTTCTACTGTCTGGTCGTGAATGCTTGAATGCTAAATAGATCTAGTCACTCACTTAAACATTAGCAAAGACAGTCAACATATTTTGTTTTGATGTTTGATCATTAGAAGTGCATGAGTGCACATGACTTTCCACAGCATTTTGTTGCCATCATATAATTGGTTGCATATTTATAAAACTGGCACCATCCAGTGATAGATGATTTGCGTATCTGTAAATTTCCTTGTGAAGCAGGTTTGCCTTTTTACGTGAAAAGTACAAATTTGCTCCCATTCAGCCCATCAAGCCTGTTCTGCCGTTCATTTAGATCACAACTCTTCTGTTAATCCTAAACTCTGCTTTCCTGCCTTTTCCCCATAACCCTTCATTCCCTTACTGATTATAAAAATCTTGCTACCTCAGCCATGTATTACCCAGCCAGCAGTATTACTGCAGGTTTCATCTCATGACCTGCCCCTCCCATCTCCCTCAGCATCTATTAGTTGCCCAGTACGTCCATCTTTGTGATACCCTGCTGTCAAACACAAATTGGAAGGCAAAAAGACTCATTACCCAAGGATGATGTATGACTGTTGGGGACCTTTTCTCCTCATTTCAGTATTTTTATATTTAATAAGGGGAAATTATCATAGAAAATGACCAAGCAATCTTTGTTTTGAATGTTTTTTTTAACCAGGGTTGCACACTGTAGTACGTTGGAGATTGACCTTCAACTCCTCTGCAGACCAGGCCAATCCTGTGGAATGTCAGCTCCTGTAGATTATGTACATTTGGATGAATTTATATTATCCTGTACAGATCAATAAGAGGCATAGTTTTGATGCTTAGTTTTCTTGCCATTTACATTTGTGGCTTCTATAAAATATGAACATTTAAGTGCAGTTAGTTATGAATTGTCTTCTGAATGAATTTGACAGCACATGTCAAACAGATTTCAGACAGCTTTTGGAAGAAAAGTGTTTTCATTTTTAGAAGAAGTGATAATGTCAGGGCCCGAGGCCTTCAACATAACGAATAAATTCCTTCAATGAATTCACCCCAGAGACTCAACATGCCAGACTATTAATCTGGCAAACAGAGATGATGGTGATCCGCATTGCTTCCAGCTACTTCTTCAGTTGACAAAATCAGTCAGAGTGCATGATAATTGGTTTGCCTTCCTGTGACTGAAGAAGATTGTTATTTGAAGTTACAGGCTTAAATATCCTCTTACACTGGAAAACGATGCTCAACCCTTCACTACTTAATATTTGGCAGACTTTATTTATGCTCTGCTGGAGTTAATATGACTGGTGTAGTGATTTAGAGCCCTCAATTTATCAGATAGAGAGCACGAGTTCCAATAGCAGATCCTGTTTTGAGATTATGAATTCAATTTTAACAACCTGTTCTTAAATATCTGGTATCAGTGAAATGAAACCATTTGATTGTTATGAAAACCTAACTGGTTCACTAATTAATGTTGTTGACTTGCTCGCCGAGCCAGCTTGTTCTCATTCAGCCATTTTGCCACCATGTTCGGTGAGATCATCAGTGGAGCCTCCGATGAAGCGATGTTATTGCAGTCCACTTGGAATTAATACTGTTTGGTCCATTATGATGAGTAGTGCCATTTCTGGTTTTGATTTGTATGGGTTTGAATGTGGAGGCTCTACTAATAATCTCACCTAGCGTGGTGACGAAATGTCTGAATGAGAACGAGCCAGGTCAGTAAGCAAGTCAACAGCCTCACCCACAACCCAAGCTACAGATCTTTGCCAAAATGTTGGTTCATCAGTGTCCATTATGGAAGGACAGATTTCTGCTTTTGACTACATATAGCTTTAACCCTATACTATCCAAGTTAGCCCTTAACTCCTCTTTTGGAAGAATAAGGGGGGATCTTATAGAAACATATAAAAATATGAGGAGAATAGGTAGGATGGAAGCAGGGAGCTTGTTTCCACTGACAGGTGAAACTAGAAGTGGGAGGCACAGCCTTAAAATAAGAGGGATCAGATTTAGGACTGAGTTGAAGAGGAATTTGTTCACCCAAAAAGTTGTGGATCTGTGCAAATCCCTGCCTAGTGAAGCAGTTGAGGCTACCTCATTGAATGTTTTTTTAAGGCAAAGATAGATTTTTTTTGAACAGTAAAGGGATTAAGGGTTATAGTGAGCAAGCAGGTAAGTGGAACTGAGTCCACAAAAAGATCACCAAAGTGTGGAGCTGGGTGAACACAGCAGGCCAAGCAGCATCTCTCTCTGCTGCTTGGCCTACTGTGTTCATCCAGCTCCACACTTTTTTATCTTGGATTCTCCAGCATCTGCAGTTCCCATTATCTCTCTCTCCACGAAAAGATCAGTCATTATCTTATTGAATGTTGGATGAGGCTTGATGGGCCAAATGGCCTATTCCTGCTCCTATATCTATGTTCTTATCATCTTTTGAAGCAACTCACTGCAGCTCCTTCAACGGCATCTTCCAACCCATGACCTGTACCATCTCAAGACAAAGGCAGCTGATGTAAAGGAGCACCATACATGTTACTCTGCAAACCATATTTCATCCTGACTTGAAACTATATCGCTGTTCCTTCACTGCCATTGGGTCAAAATCCTGGATCAAAATCCTGTAAAGTCAAGGGAATACATGACAAAAAGCGTATCCACCACTGAGTAGTGGGACAGGTAGATAAAGTGATTAGGAAGGCATGGGGATACTTGTGATTTTGGTCAATAGAGTTTAAGAGCATGGAGGTGATACTAGAACTGTATGAGAAGTTGGTTATGAGAACTTGAGCATCATGTGCAATTCTAGAATCTACATTATAGGAAAAGTGTGATTGCATTGGAGAGGGAATGGAGGAGATTTACCAGGATGCTCTCTGGCATGGAGAGTTTTAATTATTAAGAGAGATTAAATAGACCTGGATTGTCTTCCTTGGAGCAGGGAAAACTGAGGGGGGACAGAATTGAGATGTATAACATTCTAAGGAGCATAGCAAGGGTAGACAGGAAAAAACATTTTCCCTTCATGGAGGGATCAATGATTGGGGGCATAGATTTAAAGTAAGAGATGGAAGGTTTAGAGAGGATGTAAGGAAATTTATTTTCACTCAGTAGGTGGTGGGAATCAGGGACTCTGCCTAAAAGGGTGGTACAGATAGAAGCCCACATAATATTGAAGAAGTGTTTAGATGAGTACTCATGATAACAAGGCATAATGGGCTATGGGCCAAGTGCTGGAAAATGGGATTGAAGTAATTGGGTGGTTGAGTAATTGGGAACTCAGTGGGCTGAAGGGCCTTTTTCTGTGCTGTAGATCTCTGTGGCACTATAACCCTCTTCCTAATTGTATGGTGGTTATACTTATACCCCATGGACAGCAACAGATTAAAATTACACCACCTTCACCAGGGAAATTGGTTATGGTTTATAAATGTTGACACAGCTGTTGATGCCCAAATCCCATGTAAAAATTAAATGGAAAAGACCTAGCAAGCCATCCAGTTACATAAATAATTACGATTGAAGAAAATATCCTTCTCCAGCATTTCTGGGCATTAAGTGCTGACTTTTCCATTGACCACTACATCCCTAAGCCTTTCTTTATATATATTGATGTTATCCCAAGCAAACTTATACTGCTTTGTTGCTGGCAATAAATGGCACAGGGAAGCAGCAGTACATTTTGAACAGTTTATTGTGTGGAATTGATGCCTCAGGCTTGAGCAGTGAAGAAATGCTTAATTAAATGAGGCATGGCTACGTTATACAGCGTTATGTCTATCATGTGCCTGTCTCACTTCAGACAAGCCCATGACTGTAGAGAAGTAGTACTGACATTTCATTATCATTCCATGTTTGATTGAAGACAAGGTAGTGGCGGAAAACAGCTTGTGTTCAAATTAGCGTATTTCGTCTTCCTTGGTGTGAGAAAATTGCAATTGCATACATTTAGATGAACATAGTTTTTGTGAGTAAACATATTTTTCTGATTTGATGTTGTGTTGATTTTGTTTTAATTGTGCTTTGGAATATTTCAATTAGTCAAATATCCAATGATGCCATTTTCCAGAAAGCCTGATATTTACTAATTTTATTCACGTGTTTTTACTTTAATTTTCACTTTCTATGTATTGAAGTTGTTGCTCTGTTGCAGTTGGCAAAATGAGCTATATGTTAGCTTATTCCTGTCATGTTGCTTATAGTGCGTCATCGGATGGGAGGTTTATAATAATCTGGGCATTATAAATAGTGTCTGGCAAGGCGTAATAGAATTAAGTATGAGACTTATAAAAAGATCTACAATATATACAGGAGTTTTAATAGGCCAGGTGATTACCTGTATGGTAATAAAGTAAACATGTTGCATGTTTCTTGTCATGTTGTGTTTTCTCTACATCTCTCTTGCTTTCTGCTGACATGTCTCTATCTCTTATCTATTAGTGTGCATTTCTCTTTCTCTTCTTTCATCTCCCTATGTCCTTTGTCTTTAATTTGTTTTTTCCACTTGAATGAGTAGAGATGAATTAGTGTGGTGAGGGAAGAGGATAGAGGTCATGTTTTCTGGTGGTGACCATGTTGGGCCACGTATCCAAGGAAAAATTTGCTGGCATTGGAGGGGGCCCAAAGGAGCTTTACGAGAATGATCCCGGTATGAAGGGCTTATCATATGGTTGAGGACTCTGGGTCTGTAACTGATGGTGTTTAGAAGGATGAAGGGGAGAATCAGATTGAAACTTATAGAATACTGAGCAGCCCGGATAGGTGGATGTGGAGAAGATGTTTCCACTAGTAGGACAGACCAAGACCTGAGGGCAGAGTCTCAAAATGAAGGGACGACCCTTTAGAACTAAGATGAGAGGAAATTTCTTCAGCCAGATAGTGGTGAATCTGTGAAACCCATTGCCACAAAAGGCTGTGGAGGCCAAGTCATTGAGTGTATTAATACAGAAATATATGGGTTCTTGATTAGTAAGTGGATCAAGGGTTACAGGCAGAAGGCAGGAGAGTAGGATTGACAAACATATCAGCCATGATTGATTGATTGCAGCAGACTCAATGGGCCAAAGGGCCTAATTCTGCTCCAATATCTATGGTCTTATGGGCAAATACAGAGTTAAGGCTGGGGCTGGGCCAAGGACTGGTGGCAGTGGTTTACAGGCCTCAGCAATCAACTCACATCAGTTCATTTCTTTCATCTTCGATATCACTTAAATTTGTATGGCCTTGCTAATATGATGTTCTCAGCTCAAGCCGTGGCCTTTTCTCAGTGACTTGACTGTCAATTGCTAAACCATGCTTTCTATTGCTTGTACTGTTGTTCAGAATTCCATTAGCTCTTCACTCACTATCTATCCTGACCAACCCCATCCAGTGGGTTTCAGCTTTTCATTAATTATATTTTGTCAGGGCATAATTTTGATTCCGCTGAAACACTCCTCCTTCTGATGCTGCAATAAAATTATGCAGCGATGTGAAATAATGCTCCAACATCATTAACCTCACAGAATTCCCCAGTTAACAACATGGAGAATTCTGTAAAGTGATGATCTCATGGAATTATCACTAGACTGTTCATCCAGACACCCAGGTAATGTTCTGGGGACCCGGGATCGGATCCCACCATGGCAGATGGTGGAATTTGAATTCAATAAAATATCTGGTATGAAGAATCTAATGATGACCATGAACCCGTTGTTGATTGTCAGGAAAAACCCATCTGGTTCACTAATGTCATTTTAGGGAAGAAAACTGCTATCTGTACCTGGTCTGGTCTACATGTGATTCCAGACCCACAGCAATGTGATTGACTCTTAGCTGTTCTCTGGACTATTAAGGATGGCCAATAAATGCTGCCTAGCCAGTGACGCCCTCATCTTGTGAATGAAAAGATAACTACTGTACCTACAAAAAGCAGGTGAGAAACTGGGAATCTGGTGGTGAGTAACCCACTTCTGATTTCTCAAAGTCTGTCTACCATATAGAAGGCACAAGTCAGTAGGATGATGGATTGTTCTATGCTAGTCTGGGCGAGTACAGGCTCAACAACACACAAGGAGCACAACACTGTCCAGCACAAAGCAGCCGGCTTGACGTGCCTTCTAACCACCACCTTAAATGGTCACCCTTTCCCCCACCAATACAGAGTATCAGCAATGTCAGCCATTTACAAGATACACTGCCACAACTCATCAAGCCTTCTTCAACATCCAAACCTGGGACCTTGCTGCCTAGATATAAAAGGGCAACTGCTGTATGGTAACACCAGTGCCTGCTAATCTGCCTCCAAACCACTTTGTGACTTGGAAATCTATTTATTTACCTTCACTGTTGCTAGGCCAAGATCCTGGAACTCCTTCCTAATAGCATTGTGGGTGTACCTGCAACAAAACAATTGTAGCTTTTCGAGAAGGTGGCGCACCACTATTTTCTCAGACACAATTAAGTTTCGGCAATAAGTTCTGGCCCTGCCAGCAATGCTTACATTTCATGAATTAGTATATAGAAGAAAAAATGGGTGCCTCCATCTTTAATGAATGCCACCTATCTTCCGCCAGAGGCCGCACCACAGTGGTTTTTAAATAGGCAGGAGTTGGTCCTCAACATTGACTCCACACTCTTAAATCTCATGGCATCTGGTCAAATTGGGTATGAAACTCAGTTTGGGCTCAGTCAGGGCTGCTCGGCTCCTGATCTCAGCACTGCTTTGACCCAAGCACGAACAAAAGCTCTGAGATGAGAATGGCTACCTTTGACACCAAAGCAGCATTCGTCTGAGTATGGCATCAAAAGCCCTAGCAAAACTGGAGACGATGGGAAATGGTGGAGGCAAGGGTGGCCTTTTCTTTGATTGAACTCATATCGAATATGAGGAGTTAGTGGTTGTTGTTATGAAAGACCAGTCATCTCAGCCCTACGTTTTATTGTGAGGAACTCCTGCAGAGATTGTCCCAGGCAGAACTCTGCAGCAAACAACTCACGTACTGTGGCCCTAATTCTTGACTGGTGCTACATCACACAAATTAGGAGTGTGGTGGAGTACTGTCCACTTGTGTGGAGGAGCGCAGCTTCAACAACAGTCAAGAAGCTTAGCACCAACAAGGACAAAACAACCCACTTGAAATCCCATCCACCACCTTCAATATTCACTCCCTTCACTACTAATGCACAGCGGCAGCAGTGTGTACCATCTCCAAGATGCACTATAGCACACAGCAGGGTTCCTTCTACAGCACCTTGCAGACCCATCATTTTACCATCTGGCACGATAAAGGCAAGAGATGTTTGGGAATACCACCTTTTGCAAGTTTCCTTCAATGCTGCATACTGTTCTGACTTGGAACTATGTCAATGTTCCTTCATTACCATTGTGTCAGAAATCTGGAACTCACACATTAACAGCACTGTTGGCAAACCTTTACGCCATGAACTTCAGAGATTCAAGAAGGCAGCTGACTCTGTGGGGCAGTTGGGGATGGACAATAAATGCTGCCTGGCCAGCAGCATCCACATTATATAAATTATTTTTAAAAAAATGTTAGTTTTTATTTATTTTAAAAATGTATTTTATTCAGAAAAATATCTTGATATGCACACACTCTGTTGGGACTCTGTGGCTGTGACATAGTCACTGAAACAAATTGGTTCTGAACAATAGGACATGAAGAAACAAACAAACACTGGAGTTTGATGCTATCCAGCAAACAAAGCCAAGGCATTTCTTACTTTGTAAAAGACTATATTTTCATGCATTTGAGGAACTGGAAGGGTCCAATAACTGAATGGACCCTAATTTAACTTTGGTAGAAAGACGCGCTAATGTGACATTGACATCAGTGATAAGAGACTTGTGACCACACTATAACGGAAAGGGCTATTGATGTAAATTTGTATTATACGTTGTTAAATTATATTAAAATAAACTGTGGCAGGTCATAAATTGTAATCGACCAGGTGAGGGAGGGAATTGCTTTTTGAAACACCTGCATGAATGGCAATTTTCTGGAAGTAAAAGCACAGATTCCTGTCTAGGCTGATGTTGGGAGTAAGGGTGGGATGCGAACAGTCGTATTCACAGACGTCCCTCGACTTTTGAACATCAGCTTGTCATCATCTGCCCAAGCAGGGCAACAGTAGGTGCAAAGCAGCAGAGGCTATCTTTTTATCATTTCATGTCCAGAACCCCCCATACATAGGTTTGGTGGCATTCCATGTATAAACCTACCCCTCAGAGATGAGAATATGGCAATGTGTGTCATATAAACATTTCTCCATCGCAGGTGTGATGAAAAACTCATCGAGCCGAGCCAATAGAGCCTATTTATTTGTCTCATCTATTCACTTACATTATTCTGTTTAACCTGAGCTATTCTCTTCAGATGTATGTGCATATGTATCAATCAATTGTCTCCATTCTGTTGTAGTGTTATCCAAACTATCCACCCTATTCTACATGTTCAACATATTGTGTTATCGAATCCCAGGAATTATAAGTTCAAAGACATTGGAAAACAAGATAACAATAGCTTTACTTGATGCATAAAGCCTCAGTTGTGAAGTACATGTGATGGACAGTAGATAAAATTAATGCAGTTCTGATTGCCTTAAAAGAAAGTGTGTTGCTATTTGAGTGAGTACACAGTCCCTTCCACAAAATACCGATGGTCACTGGTAAGATGTTCAATGCTACCTAATGAATTCAGCATGGATAGGAAACACAAGTCACATCACCAGGTAATAAGCTCCTAAATAAAATTCACAGGAGGTTTCATTGCCTCAAATATCACTGTGTAGTTGGTATGGGATTGATTTTGTTTTTAACTATTTGATTCTCTGGTTTCAGTACATATTGTATTGACACTCTCTGTGCCATCTTTGCCTAGTAATTAGAACATTGATCCATCATTCATTCGCCAGCTTGTGTTTTTCAATGTCTGTATTGGGTTTTCCATTTTCAAGACTGTTTCCAAATATGACAAGCAAGCAAATACAAAACATAGATAATAAAATGTGAGGCTGGATGAACACAGCAGGCCAAGCAGCATCTCAGGAGCACAAAAGCTGACGTTTCGGGCCTAGACCCTTCATCTCTGAAGGGTCTAGGCCTGAAACGTCAGCTTTTGTGCTCCTGAGATGCTGCTTGGCCTGCTGTGTTCATCCAGCCTCACATTGTATTATCTTGGATTCTCCAGCATCTGCAGTTCCCATTATCTCAAATACAAAACATAAATTGTTTACGTGGACCTAAGTAAAGCCTTCGACAGGGTTCCACAAGGTAGACGAATTAGTAAAAGTTAGATCACAAGATTCAGGGAGAGCTTGCCAATTGGATACAAAATTGACATGACGGTAGGAGGCAGAGAATGGTGATGGAGGGTTTTTTTTTGGACTGGAGGCCTGTGGCCGGTGGTATTTCACAGGGATCAGTACTGGGTCCACTTTGGCGTGTCATTTATATGAATAGTTTGGATGGGAATATAGGAGGCATGGTGAGTAAGTTTGTAGATGACACCAAAATAGGTGGTAAAGTGGAAAATGAAGAAGATTATTTAAGATTACAAAGATATCTTGATCAGTTGGGTCAATGGGCTGAGGAGTGGCAGATGGAATTCATTTTGGATAAATGTGAGGTATTGGATTTTGGTAAAACAAACAAGGGCTAATGCTAGGGCTATGGGTAGTGTTGTAGAACAGAAAAACCTAAGTGTTTGGGTGCATAATTCTTTGAAATTTATGTCACAAGTAGATGGGGCGGTTCAGAAGGCATTTAGCACGCTTGCTTTCATTGCTCAGACCTTTGAGTATGGGAGATGTGCAATCACACGGAAGTTGTACAGGACATTGGTGAGGTCTGTTCTGGACTGCTGTGTGCAATTCTGGTCACCCTGCTATACGGAGGATATTATTAAATTGGAGCCGATTCAGAAAAGATTTACCAGGATCTTGTTGGGAATGGAAAGTTTGAGTTATAAAGATAGGCTGGTACTCTTTTCACTGGAGCATAGGAGGTTGCGGGGTGACCTTGGAGATGTTTATAAAATCATGAAGGGCATAGATAAAGTGAATAGCAAGAGTTTTTTCTCTAGAGTGGGGGAGTTAAAACTAGGGGCATATGTTTAAGGTGAGAGAGGCAAGTGTTAAAAAGGACACACGGCGCAACGATTTTACACGGAGGAAATTTCATGAGTGGAATGAACTGCCAGAGGAAGTGGTGGATGCAGCTACAGTCATAAAATTTAAAAGACATTTGGGTATGTATTTAAACAGGGACGGTTTGGAGCGATATGGGCCAAAGGCAGGCAAGTGGGACTAGTTTAGTTTGGGACGTTGGTCAGCATGGACAAGTTGAGGGTCTGTTTTCACATTGTTTGACTTATAATTCTATAAAGTTGTGTACTCATTGACAACCCAAGTAAGTTGTAGTAACTCTATTTTTGCATGTTGCGTTAAACCTTCAAAAGGTCTAGACAGGATTCTGTGTACATTCTGCCCCATTCCTGTGTATAATTGTTCTGGTCTGTGGTCTGCGATGTTTCAGGGACTATGATCATACATGGATCCAATCTTAATTGCTCAGTTTGCTATCCAAGCAATTAAAGTGTCTCCCAATCTTCTCCACAATAGACTCACCACGAGAACTTTGTTCTTCAGGCTGAGTCAGTGTACTTTCCTTTCATGGCAAATTTCTTCTTTTCATCTCTCCTCCCTAAACCACAAATATGTGCTGGCGCACCTATGGAATGCACACCATTTTAAGGAAATGATGTATTGTGTCTGCAAAGACAGGAGACCGACCAAGCAGCCTGAGCCCACTCTCTGAAGAACTGCGCAGAAGTTGCTCAAATACCCCAGCATTACCTTGCTGAAAGGGGCCGCAGAGGCCAGTATGAGCTGGAACATGTGAGTATAAGGTTCTGACAAAAGCTCGCAATAATAATGACATGTCTCCCTCCAAGGAGAGACTGTAACACCTCTTGCAAATACTCTGCAAAAACCACACCCACCGAACTTTTGCGATCCACTAAGTATAAAAGATTACTCAAGGCTAGCTGATCAGAAGGCAGGAACTACAGTAAATGCTAAAGTTCACTAAGTGGATGATTTATATATAGCACTGATTCAATGTGGGCACTCACAAATATAATGTTAATGGAATATGAGTTCAACACTATGTCAAACAATTATCTTTTCTAAGAAGTATCAGATATTGGCCATTTGTCAGTTTGACTCACTGCATAACATTTTTTCTTCTGGCTCAGAAATGATTTGGAGCTCCTTGACTGAATTTGATCTTATTTAATTCTCAGCTTATAATTTAAATTTACACTGTTGAACTGAAAAAAGTGCAATCTTTTAGCGAGAAAACAAAGCAAATTTTCACTTGCCGGTAGATATTAATGATGTCATTGGCATCCATTGAAGGAGTGTGTGGATAATCCTTAGTTTCTAGAAAGTCTAACAATTCACAAGAGGCATTTGTGCTCAAAATTTAGCCTGACACTGTGGTGCAGTGTTGAGTATTACAGGGGGAAGTATCATGTTTTTACTGAGATATTAAACCAAGGTTCAACTCCTTAACCAACTTTTTAAAGTTGACACAATAACGCCCTAATTTGAATAAGAGCTAGGCAGTTTTCCCTGCCCAACATTTATTTCTGAACTAACACCTAAAAGAAATCCGTGATAATGGGAACTGCAGATGCTGGAGCATCCAAGATAACAAAGTGTGAAGCTAGATGAACACAGCAGGCCAAGCAGCATCTCTGGAGCACAAAAGCTGACGTTTCGGGCCTAGACCCGTCTTCAGAGAGGGGCCTGGGGTGAGGGTTCTGGAATAATTAGGGAGAGAGGGGGACGCGGACCGAAGATGGAGAGAAAAGAAGATAGGTGGAGAGGAGAGTATAGGTGGGGAGGTAGGGAGGGGATAGGTCAGTCCAGGGAAGACGGACAGGTCAAGGAGGCGGGATGAGGTAGTAGGTGGGAAATGGAGGTGCGGCTTGAGGTGGGAGGAAGGGATGGGTGAGAGGAAGAACAGGTTAGGGAGGCGGAGACAGGCTGGGCTGGTTTTGGGATGCAGGTCCCTGATGCTGCTGGTGCAGTCTAAGGATCCGAATTGAATTTCCGCAAAGGATCCTGTAGATGCTAAAGATTGCTGATACTGAGGGTCACTGGTGGATAGAGTGGATGGTTGTGGATATGATGCTAATAAAGTAGCCTGCTTTGTTCTGGATGGCCTTTTGAGTATTGTTTAAATTGCACTCATCCAGGAAAGTGGAGCATATTCCATCGCAGTCCTGACTTGCGCCTTGTGAATAGTGGACAGGATCTGGGAAGTCAGGAGATGAGTTACTGCAGGATTCCTAGCCTCTAACCTTACATAGCTAGTCCAGTTCTAGTCACTTTCCTTCATTGGCCCCAGCCCTCCAGAGTCTTAGATTATGAAGCTTGGACACATTAAAAATCGCTCCAAAACAAAAAAAAACAAATCTGTAGTGAGTCAGAAGAGCTTTCACTGTGAATTAAGTAAGTTACATTTGAGTCACCAACTTTTATAAGTGAATTAATGAAGTGGAGGTGTCGGTCTTGGACTGGCGTGGACAATATACCGAAAATTTGATGAAACCATGCAGATGAATGGGCACTGAGCAACAATCGCTGGACAGGAATGTTCCCTCCTTGTGGGGGAACGCTTCAGCGGTCAAGGACATTCAACATCTGATCTTTGAGTAAGCGTCCTCAAGGCTACCCTCGAGATACACAACGACGCAGAATCGCCGAGCAGAAACTGATAGCCAAGTTCTACGCCCAGGAAGATGTCCTCAACTGTGACAGAGATAATGGGAACTGCAGATGCTGGAGAATCCAAGATAACAAAGTGTGGAGCTGGATGAACACAGCAGGCCAAGCAGCATCTCAGGAGCACGAAAGCGGACGTTTCAGGCTTAGACCCCTCTCTGATGAAGGGTCTAGGCCCGAAACGTCAGCTTTTGTGCTCCTGAGATGCTGCTTGGCCTGCTGTGTTCATCCAGCTCCACACTTTGTTATCCAGGCCTCAACTGTGATCTTGGATTCATGTCGCGCTACATGTAATCCCACCACACTGTTCTGTATGTGTGAAAATCTTCCTTACAGTCCTGTTTTGACACCATCACCTCGATAAATTGTCATGATCTCTCTATCTTACTTAGTTTGTACAGTTCTGGATTACTTAATAATTTGGTTAGACCCTCAGCAAGTGACTTTTATACCTATTTTGTTAATCCAGCTATTTGGTTTGCCTCCAGCACCACCTTATTTTTAATTTTTTTGCAATTATCGCTCCACCTCATTTATCTGGATTATGCATCATTCCTTCATTATTGTTCAGCTGTTGACACTTTACTCACTACCAAGTGTTTTGAAGTTGAATTGTTAAGTTTCTACCATGATTTTTCAGTCTTGATCAATGTTTCGTTTCTGTCTGGGTAACATTTTTCTATTCTGTGTCAACCCTGAAATAATTTGTGAAGGACATTTCCCCAAGAGCAAGTTGTTGATTTGTTTTGGCATTGCTGTTCCAGGAACTTCCAACACGCAGTTTTCATACAGTCAGCATTAATGCCAGTGGGTCAACATGGTAGATTTGTGAAACCTTGCACCTGGATTTTCCAGAGCAAGGTCTAAAACATTACTTTATGGATCACATACAGCCTTACTTACAACCAAGCTGTATCTTTTGTATTCCAATAAATTGTAAAGTGCCTTGATAGACAGCTGAAGGAAGATGGGCTAGCAGAACTTCAAAGAAGAAAGTGTTACCATGGACATCATACGTGGGCAAAAATAGGACAAATGTAGAGTTAGATGAGATACTCAATACATAGTCTTGGAGGAAAAGGATGGAACTGGCAAGGAGCAGTGAGCTGGGTAAAGAATTCCAGAAAGCAACATTGTGTAACAGAGGAAATAATGCAGGAAAATGTTATTAACTTCTTCCCTAATGTCCTTTTACCTACAAGCTATTTGTGGAGCTTTGTGTCCTGAATTGATCCCAAAATTATACAGATCCTTTACTACAAGTTCCGATTTCGTGCCAGAGAAAAAAAGATCTTAGGGCCCAAAGTGTGGGACAAGATGATAGAAAGGATCGATAGAATAAAGAATGCTGACAATCATAGAGATCTACAGCACAGGAAAAGGCTCTTTGAGTCCTCCCCCTTAGGGGAGGTGATGGCCTCGCTGGGCTGTTAATCCAGAGACCCAGATAATGTTCTGGGGACCTGGGTTTGAATCTCGCCATGGCAAATGGTGGAATTTGAATTCAATAAATATCTGGAATTAAGAATCTAATGATGACCATGAAGCCATTGTTGATTATCAGAAAAACTCATCTGGTTCACTGATGCCCTTTAGGGAAGGAAACTGCCATCCTTACCTGGTCTGGCCTACATGTGACTCCAGACCCACAGCAATGTAGTTGACTCTTAATTGTCCTCTGGGCAATTGGGATGGGCACTAAATGCTGCCTAGCTGGCAATGCCCTAATCCCGTGAATGAATAAAGAAAAAAAAAAATCAATGCTGGTCAAAAACAATGACCCAACTATTCTAAGCCCTTTTTCCAGCACTTAGCCCATAGCCTTGTCATTATAAGTATACATTTAAAAACTACAAGGTTTTCTGCATCTGCCATCCATGTAGGCAGATTCTCACCAAATTCTGGGAGAAAAGGTTTTTCCTCACATCTTCTCTAAACCTTCTTCCTCTCACCTTAAATGTTTGCTCCTGGTCAATGATCTCTCTACTAAAGGATAAAGATTCTTCCTGTCTACCCTGACTATGCCTCTCATAATTTTATACAACACAATTGTGTCATAGAGTTATACAGGTCGGAAACAGATCCTTTAGCCCAATCGTCCACACTGACCAGAATTCCAAAATTAATGTAGTCTCATTTGCCAACATTTGGCCCATAATCAGCTAAACAATTCCTAATCATGTACTCACCCAGATGCCTTTTAAGAACATTGAACATAGACCAGTACAGCACAGTACAGGCCCTTTGGCCGATGATGTTATACCAAACTTTTACCTTAAACCCAACGTCTATCTAACCTCCACTGCTACACTATACTATCATCCAAGTGCCTATTTAATAGGCGCTTAAATACTCCTAATGAGGCCAACTCCACTACCCTCTCCAGCAATGCATTCCACGCCCCTACCACTCTCTGAGTAATGAACCTACCTCTGAAGTCTCCCCAATATCTACCTCCTTTCACTTGAAAACTATGGCCCTCATAAAAGCTACCTCCACCCTAGGAAAAAGCCTCTGGCTGTCTACTCTATCTATACCACTGATCATTTTGTATACCTCTATCAATTCACCTCTCAATCTTTCCTTGTAACACCTTCTCTCCATTCCAGGTAACATCCTGGTAAATCTCCTCTGCACCTTTTCTAACACTTGCACATTTTTCCTGTAATGAGGTGACCAGAACTGGACACAATACTCCAAATGTGGCTGAACCAGGCTTTTGCATAGCTAATGTTGTAATGGTACCAGCTTCCACCAACCTCTGTAGCACCACGACCCCAACCCCAGCACCTCTTCTGTTCCGAGGAGAAGAACCCCGGTCTGTCTGATCTCTCTTCATAACTAAAACTCTGCAGCCTGGGCAGTGTTCTGGTAAATCCCCTCTGCACCCACTCCAGTGCAATCGTATCCATTCTACAATGTGGCTGCCAGCACTACACACAATACTCTAGCTGTCGCCTAATCAATGTTTTATACAGTTCCAGCATCAACTCCTCTTCTTAAACCATTTGCCTATGCTAATAAAGACAAGTATCCCATATATTAACCACTTTATCTATCTGTCATGCCATCTCACGAGACCATTCACATCAAGGTCCCTTTGATAGATAATAAAATGTGAGGCTGGATGAACACAGCAGGCCAAGCAGCATCTCAGGAGCACAAAAGCTGATGTTTTGGGCCTAGACCCTTCATCAGAGAGGGGGATGGGGAGAGGGAACTGGAATAAATAGGGAGAGAGGGGGAGGCGGACCGAAGATGGAGAGAAAAGAAGATAGGTGGAGAGAGTATAGGTGGGGAGGTAGGGAGGGGATAGGTCAGTCCAGGGAAGACGGACAGGTCAAAGAGGTGGGATGAGGTTAGTAGGTAGATGGGGGTGCGGCTTGGGGTGGGAGGAAGGGATGGGTGAGAGGAAGAACCGGTTAGGGAGGCAGAGACAGGTTGGACTGGTTTTGGGATGCAGTGGGTGGGGGGGAAGAGCTGGGCTGGTTGTGTGGTGCAGTGGGGGGAGGGGACGAACTGGGCTGGTTTAGGGATGCAGTAGGGGAAGGGGAGATTTTGAAACTGGTGAAGTCCACATTGATACCATTAGGCTGCAGGGTTCCCAGGCGGAATATGAGTTGCTGTTCCTGCAACCTTCAGGTGGCATCATTGTGGCACTGCAGGAGGCCCATGATGGACATGATTGTTGGTGCTTCCCATGGTCATAACATTCAATATGTATCCCCTTGCCTTATTTGTCCTGCCCAAGAGCATCACCAATCTGCAATATTCCACACCTCAGCAGGTTATAGCCAAATAGGTTTATTTGAAAGCACAAGCTTTCAGAGTGCTGCTGTGAAGCGACTTCTCATGATGAAGAAGCAGCACTCTGAAAGCTTGTGATTTCATATAAACCTGTTGGGCTATAACTTGGTGTTGTGCGACTTCTGACTTTGTCAACCCCAGTCCAACACTGGCATCTCCACATCATAGATTAATTGTGTTAGAGATACATATTTTTATAACCAAGATCTGAGTTCATGCTGAGAATTTAAACCAAAAGGAAAGTCACTACAAAAAAACAAGAAGTATTTTTCAGCGCTAGTCACTCATACAGTCCTGATGAATCCACACATCATGAGCTAATGCTGTAAACAGCCACAAATATTGATATAATCCTCTGTTCATTCCATGGAAAGTAATTTTGAAAACACCGGTTATGTCAAGTTCATCTGACTGAAAGTAATAGTATAATTAATTTTCTTGGCAGCATGAAAGGCATGAATAAGTTTTTCCCTGGCTGATTATCAACAAGAATGTTAAGCATCATCGTTAAAGTGAAAGAAAGTAACAATAATATTGATTTCATTGATTTCCGGCTTAAAAGAGCTTGATTTTTAGAATGCCAAATCATGTTGAAATGGCTTGAGTACTTTGCACAATTAGTATCTTCTGAAAAAATATTCCCCACTTGCCTGATTGAGTACAGCTCCAGTAGAGCTCAAAGCTTGATAACATCCAACATTCCATGCGTGTTATTTTTAAAAGAATCAATCTGGGTACTTTTTATTCATTCATTGGGACATGTATGTCACTGGCTAGGCCAGCAATCATTTCCCATCTGTAATTGCCTGAAAAATGTTTGAGGGTCCAATCACCAGACCAGGCAAGACCAGAACCAACTGTTGATGTTACGTCATGTTGCAAAGCTGGTATTATTTTCCAGATGTTCTCACTTGCTACGTTGCCTTTGGCTTGGTTTTGTCATCTGCTTTTCAAACGAACAATAAAAATTTATGGAATAGCTTTGGGAAACTATAATTGAGTTTGGCAAGTGTGGGTTGAATATTAGGTGTATCACATTAACACAGCAGGTGTTGGTTATGCCTGGTTATCTCAGATGGCAAGAGCGTGGTGCTAATAAAGCCAAGGTTTGGGGCTTGGCCCCCTTACGGGCCATATTTGCTGGCATCGTGCCAAACTTTAACTCTGAGGACTCTTACGTTGCAGTGACAATGCCCCCACATCTGAATCAGGAGGCCTGGGTTAAGTTTCTGCTCTAGAGATGTATGACAACATCCCAAAACAGGTTGATCACGAGAATATCTATCACAGCAAATCTGTTTAATCAAGTGCTGGAAGTCTGCCTGACTAATCCACTTTTTATCTCCACTTGTTAAATCACCTATAATTCAATACTCTCTAATTCAGCTAATTGGCTCATGCAATGGAGATATTTAACTTGATGGGTGTTTTTAATTGAACTTCCCTTGGTATTTCATATGAATAGCACCTATACTGCCTGAAAATGATGGAATAGATTTGATTTCTCCAACAACTTCCCGATTACACAAAGTGGTCATTAGTTTATAAGACTAATTTGTGTTAAAAGCCCAGTAAGTCCTTTGTATACCATTTCAATAATAGGGCCTATGTCTTATTGGTTCTTTGGTTCTTAGAAAATTTGGAAGTAGGGAATGAGCCATTAAATTTTATAGGTTGTTGCTAACTGGGGGTTGGCAGATTTACAGATAAGCGTGGGTGTGTGTCTGTGTTATTGTCCTGTGGTGAGGTTGGTTACAGGAGAGCATTTGACCAGTTGGGTATTGTTTAAAGATTCTTAACATTTGATGGAATAACCTGGCAATCCTTGTGGAGGGCAATCCTGTTGAAGCCACCTCCTGCTCTTCTGCCTGTACTTGCCCACCCCCTTCTGACTTTAATTCCCATCCTTTGAATTCCTTCCTGTTATGGCTCATTGGCACTTCTGTCCGTTGCCCATCGTTGATCATAGGTGGGTTTACACTGTCAGCAGTCATTGCCTCTCTTGGCACCATCATTCTAGGAAGCAATGTCAACAGTTCAGTCTTATGTGTGGGACATCCTTCCACTGCCCAATCAAGCTGCCTGATTGGCATGTTATTAGTGGGCTTTCACCAGAAGAGGTATCATGTAGGCATCGCTAACTCTTGCTGGAGCCCTATGCTACTTCCATTAATTACCAACATTGGTAGTTTGTATGCATGAGGTTACCTTGAAGGATTCTCCTTCTCAACTTTTTGCTTCTCCTGAGGTCTGGTCACCCATAGGTTAAATCACCATCAGTCATCTCTCTATTGAGAGAGCAGCCCTATGGTCTGGTCAGACTACAGCCCTTAGAAATATTAACTCTTTTATCACCTTTCTACTTTTATTGATTCTTTGATCTGTTTAATGTTCACTCTTAATAGCAAACGGAAAATGGTTTAAAAAAGAATTCTGGAAACACGCAGCAGTTTGGCAGCAAATGTAGGAAGAGAAACAGAGTTAATGCTTCAGGCCATTTGCTGTGTATTTTATATTGCAGCTATGCGGAGATAACATTTGTATCTGTATTCGTAAATACTTTATGTGTAATGCTTGTAAGTGTCTCAATAGTCACAAATGTCTGCATTCAAACTTTCTACAGCTTGTTTAGTTTTCAGTGAGTCCACACCCATGATAAATCAATCAGGTACAGTTAGTATCGGTAAGTTGTGAGGTGGAGATGCCAATGTTGGACTGGGGTGGACAAGGTCAAAAACCACACAACACCAGGCTATAATCCAACAGGTTTATTTGAAGGCACTAGCTTTTTAAGCTTTGCGCCTTCCTCAGGTGTTGTGTGCAAGAGGAAGTATACCAACACAGAATTTATAAGCAGAAAGGTAACAACCCTAGAAATGGCTCGCTGACCGTCTCCAGTCGAATCTTTAAAATTTAGAAAGGAGACACAGGTTTCTGTTGATTAAAGTGCAAATCCCAGAATTTCTTTCAAGCCATTGCCCCAAGATAATTGAAGGTTTTGTCAATGTATTTTGGGTGTGAGGCCTTGTTTAGAATCTGTCTGTGTTTTAACCAGGAGTCAGGCTGGTTTTATTTTTTTTTGAACAAAGTAGAATGTGTGTGTGTGTGCGTGCATGCGTCGTGTGTGTGTGTGTGTGTGTGTGTGTGTGTGTGTGTGTGTGTGTGTGTCTTTGTGTATGTGTGTGTGTGCGTGTGTGTGTGCGTGTGTGTGTGTGTGTGTGTGAGAGAGAGGGGGGGATCTGTGTGCGCGCGTGTGTGTGTGTGTGTGCGCGCGCGTGTGTGTGTGTGTGAGAGAGAGGGGGGGATCTGTGTGCGCGCGTGTGCGTGTGTGTGTGTGTGTATGTGTGTGTGTGTGAGGGGGGGGATCTGTGTGTGTGTGTGTTTGAGTGTTTGAGAGTTTGAGAGGGGGGGAATCTATCTGAGTGTGTGTGTGTCTGTGTGTGAGGGGGGGATGTGTGTGTGTGTGTGTGTGTGTGTGTCTGTGAGGGGGGGGATCTGTGTGCGCGCGTGTGTGTGTGTGTGTTTGAGTATTTGAGAGGGGGGGAATCTATCTGAGTGTGTGTGTGTCTGTGTGTGAGGGGGGGATCTGTGTGTGTGTGTCTGTGAGGGGGAGGATCTGTGTGCGCGCGTGTGTGTGTGTTTGTGTGTGTTGTGTGTATGTTTGAGAGGGGGGGGGATCTGTGTGTGTGTGTGTGTGTATACAGTGTAGTGAGGTCACCTGTAGAGAGACATGGATCCAAGATTTCAGTTGAATATGAATGTCATGAATATGGAACTTGGCTAATAGTCTCTGCTCAGTTATTCCTGCTTGTTGTGTATCTGGAAGTCTGCCTTAGAGGATGTTTAGCCGAAGATCAGAGGCTGAATGTCCTTGACCACTGAAGTGATCCCCCACTGGGAGAGAACACCCATGTCTGGCGATTGTTGCACGGTGTCCATTCTTCTGTTGTCGTAGCAACTGTATGGTCTCGCCAATGTACCATGCCTCAGGGCATCTGACGTAGACAACTTTGGCCAAGTCACATGAGTATCTGCTATGCATGTGCTGAGTGGTGTTCCTACATGAGATGGGAGTATCCATGTCATTGATCTGACATCTCTTGCACAGGTTGCCATGACAGTGTTGTGTCATGTTGTAGTCGATGTTATCCTGAAGGCTGGGTAGTTCATGGCAAGTAATGGTCTGTTTAAGGTGTGACAGTTGATTGGAGGTGAGAAGTGGAGGTTTGGGGAAGATGCTCATTGTCATCGATAATGTGTTGAAGGCTGCAAAGAACATAGCATAGTTTCTCTGCTCCTGGGAAGTACTGGACGACGAAGGGCACCCTATGGAAGTATCCCATGTCTGTCTTCTGAGGAGGTCATTATGGTTTATTGTGGCACGTTGGAAATGATGATCAATGAATTGAGCTTCAAATCCCATTCTTATGAGGGCATCCTTGGAAACCTTCAGCTATCCATTGCGTTCCCCCTCACCTGAGCAGATCCTCTGTATGCACAGGGCTTGTCTGTAGGCGATCACTCTTTCAATATGTTTAGGGTGGAAGCTGGAGAAGTGCAGCATTGTGAGGTTATCTGTAAGCTTGCAGTACTGTGAGTTGCTGAGGTGTCCGTCCTTGATGGAGATGCATGTGTCCAAAAATGAGACTGATTCTAAAGAGTAGTCCATGGTAAGTCTGATGGTGGGATGAAACTTTTTGAAACCACTATGTAGTTGTTTCAGTGAGTCCTTGCCATGAGTCGAAAGGAAGAAAATGTCTTCGATGTATCTGGTGTATAGCGTTGGTTGGAGATCTTGCACAGCAAAGAAATCTTGTTTGAACTTGTTCATGAAAATGTTAGTGTACTGGGGTGCAAATTTAGTCCCCAAAGCTGTTCCGTGTATCTGAATGAGGAGCTAGCTGTTGAAGGTGAAGATGTTGTGGTCGAGGATGTAGTGGATGAGCTGTAGGATGGTGTCTGAAAATTAGCAGTTGTTGATATTGAGTACTGACATTGTTTCAGCAACGCTGTCGTCACAGTGAATGTTGGTGTGAAGTGCTAACACGTCCATTGTGATGAGGAATGCTCCTGATTCGACTGCTCCGTTGGTGCTGAGTTTGTGTAAGAAGTCTGTACTGTCGTGACAGAAGCTGGGTTTCTTTGTATAGTGGGTTTCATGATGCCTTCAATATAGCCAGAGAGGTTCTCACACAGAGTTCCATTGCCTGATACAATGGGATGTCCAGGTATGTGGGCTTTGTGAATCTTCAGAACACAGTAGAAGTCTCCTTTGTGAGAATTACAGGGGCTGAGAATGCATAGCTTACTCTGAAGAACTGGATCAAAAGTCTTGACCAGTCTGTTGAGTTCACGGGTGTTTTCTCTGGTCAGAGCAGCAGGTAGTTGTCTGTAGTTGTTCAGATCTCGGTATGCTCCTTTGCAGCAGCCTGTTCTATTCTGTCTGACAATGGCTTCTGTTTAATCTGCTGGTTTGATGACAATGATGCGATTGGTCTTGAGAGGATGGATGGGGTTGCATTGAGCTTGGGTGACATTTTACACTACAGTGTGAATGCAGCTGGTGAATCTGGCGCTCACGTATTTCATGATGACTTGAGCATACATGTCGGGCCTAGGGCAACAGCTGTCTGGAGGGGTCCAGTTTGACTCATGTTTGGACGCTCCACCATAGTTCTCCATTTTGACTGCTTTCACTTCGCACCTTTAAACAACTGACAAACCTTAAACAGGGCATTGTTCGCAGCAAGCTATCGAGCCTTCAGGACATCGACCACAACACCACACAACCCTGCCTCGCAACCTCTGCAAGACATGTCAGATCATCGACGTGGATACCAATATCACACATGGGAACACCAATTGCCACATGCATGACCGATACTCATGTGACTCTGTCAATGTTGTTTATCTCATACGATGCAGGCAAGGATGCCCCGAGGCATCGTATATTGGCGAGACCACGCAGACACTATGACAGCAGAAGAATGGACATTGTGCAAAAATTGCCAGACAGAGATGTTCCCTCCCAGTGGGGGAACACATCAGTAGTCAAGGACATTTGGCCTCGGATCTTCAGGTAAGCATCCTCCAAGTAGACTTCAAGATACGCAGCAATGCACAATCACTGAGCAGAGGTTAATGGCCAAGTTCCATACCCATGAGAATGGCTTCAACTGTGATCTTTGTGTCATGCTATAGGTAACCCCACTAAACTAAATAGTCCGTCTGTCTCTCTCTCTCTCACACACACACACACACACACACACACACACACACACACACACAAACTTAACCCCACACACATATGCTTACACACCCACATGCACACACACTCTCTGTCTCGTGCACACACACACTCTCTCTCTCGCACACACATTCGCTCTCTCTCTTACATACGCCACTCTCTCTCTCTCAAACACACTCATACACACACACTGTCACTCTCATTCTCACACTCTCACACACTTTGTCTCTTTCTCTCTCTCACACACACACATCCAGACAACCTCGCTCTCTCTCACACACACAAATATGCACATCTATGGTGTGAATTATTTCATCCAAGATGTTTACGTATTTGCAGATACATTCTATTTTGTTCAAAAAATTAAAAAATCCTGAACTCCAAGTTAAAACACAGAAAGATTCTGAGCAAGCACTGGCCGCCTAAAATGCATTGCCTGACCTGAGATGCCACTTCCTGTATACATCGAAAAAAACCTTTAATTATCTGAAGACAATGACCTGAAAGAAATTCTGGGATTTGCATTTTAATCAATAGAATTCTGTGTCTCCTTTCTACCGGATTAAAGATTCAACAGGAGGCGGTCAGCGAGTCACATTTAGGGTTGTTACCTTTCGGCTTATAAATTATAGTATACCTGCTCTTCCACATCACACCTGAGGATGGAGCAGAGCTTAGAAAGCTATTGCCTTCAAATAAACCTGTTAGACTGTAACCTGGTGTTGTGTGATTTTTTTGACCTATAGATAAGTTACCACACTTGTGTATTTAAACATAGAACAACTGAACACTAAGATAATAAAATGTGAGGCTGGATGAACACAGCAGGCCAAGCAGCATCTCAGGAGCACAAAAGCTGACGTTTCGGGCCTAGACCCTTCATCAGAGAGGTGAGTGTTCTTTGATGTCTGACTCGCTAAGTGTTTTCAACATTGACAGTTTTTGATTTCAGATTTTCAACATATTACTTATAAGAAATGTAATGTTGAATCTATTTTATCATACCATTGTTTTGTTGTCATCATTCACTGAGACTGTCAGTCCCAGATTTATCGATGGAAGTTAAATTACATCAGTTGTTATAGTGGCTATTTAAACCCACGTCTCTAGAGTATTAGCCTGGGATGCTGGATTTTTAGTCCAGTGTCACTATGACATACACTGTCTCATTCACGATCAACTTATTGATGTAAGTTGCACAAGGGGTAAGTTGTAAAGGGCAGCACAGTGGCTCAGTGGTTAGCACTGCAGCCTCACAGTGCCACAGACCCCGGTTCAATTCTAGCCTTGGGTGACTGTCCGTGTAGAGTTTGTACATTCTCCCCGTGTCTGCATGGGTTTCCTCCGGGTGCTCCAGTTTCCTCCCACAGTACAAAGATGTGCAGGCTAGGTAGATTGGCCATGCTAAATTGCCTATAGTGTTCAGGGGTGTGTGGGTTATTGGGGGATGCTCCAAGGGGCAGTGTAGACTTGTTGGGCTGAAGGGCCTGTTTCCACAGTGTAGGGAATCTAATCTAATCACACCTCATTAGTGGATTTATATTGAACCTTATTTAGACTTAGCTCATGTGCTCTGATTTAGAAAAAAAATGCATTTGGCAGCAATCTTATATCTATCAGTTTATCACAATTCCATGTGTGTTGCAGCCCAAACTGGCAATGAAGCAGTTGTCCTGACTAACTGCTCTTTCTCTTGATAGTTGTTCCGAATTTGCCAAGTGTCATCACAAATTGTTGTCCTTTCCATAGTGTCTACCCCTAACTTTTTAGTGAGGAAGAATTGAGTGCTCAGATCAGCATGGCATCACATCATACATCAAAGTGCAAAAATATTGTTCCATTTAAAGAGTTACAAGGAGCATACTATTGAACCCAAGTATAGAGTGACTGGTTTTGTTCCATCTGGCATAAGATTTTACCCTGAAACTGAAAACCTCACCAAGCAGCACAAGGACTGACACTCGACATGTAATGACTCAAAGTGTTAATAAGCATCTACTTAGTAGCTGGAGTAGTCCTGTTAATTGGCTTGTTATTGGCTTGTAATTCGTTCTCAGTTGCTTGAATAGTTTTGGCATCCATCTCAAAAGAATAACAAAAGCAACTCATTTTGCTGGTAAGTTTTTTAAAAAAGGTACTTCTAAAAGACTACTTTTATGAATAGCTACCTTTCAGTCATCTGCCAGTTAGCCTAGAAAGGCAATTTATTTTGCAAGTTCATCAGATGTGATGACAGATTAACAGCCACTGTTAATATTACTGTGTCATTAATATTTAATAAAGATTGGGTACTCGTTATGAAGCATTGCATGCTACTTTTTGACCAAAAATTTGTACTTTTTATCTTAAATCAGTTCTTGTAACTATGCTGTTGCAACTGTGCTGAAAAGAAAGGACGTGGAGATCTGAGATACAGGCTACTAGACTAGGTGGGATTGAGGTTCACAAGGAAGAGGTATTAGAAATCATACAGAGTGTGAAGATAGATAAGCCCCCTGGGCCGGATGGGATTTATCCTAGGATCCTCTGGGAAGCCAGGGAGGAGATTGCCCAGAATTTGGCATTGATCTTTAACTCGTCATTGACTACAGGAATAGTGCCAGACGACTGGAGGATAGCAAATGTGGTTCCCCTGTTCAAGAAGGGGAGTAGAGACAACCCTGGTAATTATAGACCAGTGAGCCTTACCTCACTTGTTGGTAAAGTGTTGGAAAAGGTTATAAGAGATAGGATTTATAATCATCTAGAACAGAATAATTTGATTAGGGATAGTCAGCATGGTTTTGTGAAGGGTAGGTCGTGCCTCACAAACCTTATTGAGTTCTTTGAGAAGGTGACCAAACAGGTAGATGAGAGTAAACCGGTTGATGTGGTGTATATGGATTTCAGCGAGGCGTTCGATATGGTTTCCCACTGTAGGCTATTGTACAAAATGCAGAGGGATGGGATTGAGGGAGATAAAGCAGTTTGGATCAGAAATTGGCTTGCTGAAAGAAGACAGAGGATGGTAGTTGATGGGAAATGTTCATTCTGGAGACCAGTTACTAGTGGTGTACTGCAAGGGTGGGTGTTGGGTCCACTGCTGTTCGTCATTTTTATAAATGACCTGGATGAGGGCGTAGAAGGATGGGTTAGTAAATTTGCAGACGACACCAAGGTCGGTGGAGTTGTGGATCGTGGCAAAGGATGTTGTAGGTTAGAGAGAGACATAGATAAGCTGCAGAGCTGGACTGAGAGGTGGCAAATGGAGTTTAATGCAGACACGTGTGAGGTGATGCACTTTGGTAGGAGTAACCGGAATGCAAAGTACAGGGCTAATGCTAAGATTCTTAGTAGTGTAGTTGAGCAGAGAGATCTCGGTGTCCGTGTACACAGATCCTTGAAAGTTGCCACCCAGGTTGACAGGGCTGTTAAGAAGGCATACAGTGTTTTAGCTTTTATTAATAGAGGGATCGAGTTCCGGAACCAAGAGGTTATGTTGCAGCTGTACAAAACTCTGGTGCAGCCGCACTTGGAGTATTGTGTACAGTTCTGGTCACCGCATTATAAGAAGGATGTGGAAGCTTTGGAAAGGGTGCGGAGGAGATTTACTAGGATGTTGCCTGGTATGGAGGGAAGGTCTTACGAGGAAAGGCTGAGGGACTTGAGGCTGTTTTTGTTAGAGAGAAGAAGTTTGAGAGGTGACTTAATTGAGACATATAAAATAATCAGAGAGTTAGATAGGGTGGATAGGAAGAGCCTTTTTCCTAAGATGGTGACGGCGAGCATGAGGGGGCATAGCTTTAAATTGAGGGGTGAAAGATATAGGACAGATGTCAGAGGTGGTTTCTTTACTCAGAGAGTAGTAAGGGAATGGAACGCTTTGCCTACAATGGTAGTAGATTTGCCAACTTCAAGTATATTTAAGCCGTCATTGGATAAGCGTATGGACATACATGAAATAGTGTAGGTTAGATGGGCTTGAGATCGGTATGACAGGTCGGCACAACATCGAAGGCCGAAGGGCCTGTACTGTGCTGTAATGTTCTATCTCCTAGCTATCTTCTATCTCAACTGCTTCTATTGCTGGTCATATTGACCCTGCAGTTGGAACCGTTGGCAGTTGTACGGAAGTAAATCACTATGACAAAACAGACTAAAATTATATCAAAGTTATTCAAATTCATACCTTTTGTGCATCCTTGACCGACCACGTTTCATGTCTGACTACAGTTCTTTTAAGTACCTAAAGACTAAACTCTGAAATTCCCTCCCTCAACTGTTCCAGCCTTTTCTTTTCATGAAACACGCATGCACCTATTTTTGTAAACCAGCCTAGCATCTTTCTTTTTTTGACTGAGTGTCAACTGTTTTGTCTGATTTACAGTCCTGTGGAGCTTCTCAGGGGGTTTTACGAAATAAAACATATTGTATACGAAGAAGTTATGATGCTGTACTTAGAACATAGAGCTATACAGCACAGGAATGTACTCTTCAGCTCACAATGCACATGATGCCAAATTAAATTAATCCCATCTTCCTGCCCTTGATCCACATTCCTGTATCCCTTGCATATTCATATGTTCATCTAAAAGTCCCTTAAACACCCCATATGTGCCTCCACCACTAACCAGGCAGTGTGTTCCACACACCACACCCCACCCACCCCCCTTTACTATGAATGCATGGCACCAAGTTTTGTTCATTTCAATTCTGGGAAGTGGATTCTGACTGTCAAGTCTGACAGCATCTGTGAAGAAAAAATCAGAGTTAACATTTTGGGTTCGATGACCCAAAAGGTTAACTCTGATATTTTCTTCACCGATGCTGCCAGACCTGCTGAGCTTTTCCAGCGACCTTGCTTTTGTTCCTGACTTACAGCATCCGCAGTTCTTTCGGGTTTTATTTTGACTGTAAACTCTGTCTATAAATCTCATAAGAACAAAGAACAAAGAAACCTACAGCACAGGAACAGGCCCTTCGGCCCTCCAAGCCTGCACCGATCAAGATCCTCTGTCTAACCTGTCATCTATTTTCTAACAGTCTGTGTCCATTTGCTCCCTGCCCATCCATGTACCTGTCCAAATATATCTTAAAAGACGCTAACATGTCTGCGTCTACCACTTCCGCTGGCAACGCGTTCCAGGCACCCACCACCCTCTGTGTAAATAACTTTCCATGCATATCTCCCTTAAACTTTCCTCCTCTCACTTTGAACTCATGACCCCTAGTAATTGAGACCCCACTCTGGAAAAAAGCTTCTTGCTATCCACCCTGTCTATACCCCTCATGCTTTTGTAGACCTCAGTCAGGTCCCCCCTCAATCTCCGTCTTTCTAATGAAAATAATCCTAATCTATTCAACCTCTCTTCATAGCTAGCACCCTCCATCCAGGCAACACCCTGGTGAACCTCCTCTGCACCCGCTCCAAAGCATCCACATCCTTTTGGTAATGTGGCGACCAGAACTGCACACAGTACTCCAAATGTGGCCGAACCAAAGTCCTATACAACTGCAACGTGACCTGCCAACTCTTGTACTCAATTTCCCGCCCAATGAAGGAAAGCATGCCATATGCCTTTTTGACCACCCTATTGACCTGCGTTGTCACCTTCAGGGAACAATGGACCTGAACATCCAGATCTCTCTGTTCATCAATTTTCCTTAGGACTTTTCCATTTACTGTATAGTTTGCCCTTGAATTTGATCTTCCAAAATGCATCACCTCGCATTTGCCCGGATTGAACTCCATCTGCCATTTATCTGCTCAACTCTCCAGTCTATCTATATTCTGCTGTAATCTCTGACAGTCCTCTTCACTATCAGCTACTCCACCAATCTTAGTGTCATCAGCAAACTTGCTGATCAGACCACCTACACCTTTCCAAATCATTTACATATATCACAAACAACAGTGGTCCCAGCACAGATCCCTGCGGAACACCACTGGTCACAGGTCTCCAATTTGAGAAACTCCCTTCTACAACTACTCTCTGTCTCCTGTTGCCTAGCCAGTTTTTTTATCCATCTAGCTAGCACACCCTGGACCCCTTGTGACTTCACTTTCTCCATCAGCCTGCCATGGGGAACCTTATCAAACACCTTAATGTTATAGACTTTTCTCAAGCCTCCCCTCAGCTTCCGCTGCTCCAGGGAAAACAACTCAAGTTTTTCTAGCCTCTCCTTATGGTTTATTCCCTCTAATCCAGGCAACATGCTGGTAAACTTCTTCTGCACTCTCTCCAAAGCCTGTACAATGTTCCTGTAATGTGGCGACCAGAATTGAATGCAATACTCTAAGTACAACCTAACCAAAGTCTTCCAAAACCGCGACATGACATCCTGACTCTTGGACTCAAATTGAATTCATTATAACAGAAATTAGCAGGCAAGAATTTTACGATTGAGAGATAATCCCCACTGTTGGGGTCAAATTTAGGCAAAGGACCTGGTGGGACACTGTTGGGATTTATCCTCTGGTATCTAATTGACATCTGGCAGGCAGGAGATCTGGCTTGCAGAAACAGGTTCGGTTATGGCCAAAGAAGGCACCCTATTTACAGGACTGTTTTCTGCCTTTGGACTGCACACAAAGGGTTAGGGTTATGGTTATGGTTATAGTTAGGTCAGTGAAAAGATACCGAGAAAGGAAGGCTGTGCAATGTTGAGTGGAATCAGAGAAAAGCCAGCTGTCTGTTTCAATGACACCTCTCTGAAGCTGCCATTGAAGGTGATGAAAGGACAGACAAAGCTTCTATTTCCAGTGAACAGGGAGAAGATGCCACTAAGTCTGCAGCCATGAGGGGTTTGCATCAGCACAAGTGCAATGCTGGAAGTTTTTAAATGTCTGATGCAGGCTGGAAAGATGAGCAACATTCCTAATAACAGGTCCACAGCCCTGTATGTCCTAAAGTGCACCCCTGAGCTGAAATAGGATGGCTAATCAATATAATGAGTACAACCAGGAATCAGAGTCCAAAGTGAAAGACAGAGCTGGCAGGCATGAGAGGCCAAAGGTCAGTGGAGCAATGTTAAGCATTGAAAGAGGCACAGACTGGTGAGGGCACCTGGGTTATGAGATGAGTAGCACATTGTATGGATGTAGTTGCAGGAGAAGCACATTTAAATCATTAGGCATGGGAGAGCAATGGGAGATGTACTTTACAGCCTGGGAGACTGCGAGAGTTTCTCTCATAAAGGACCAGCAATGGTGTTGCTGTGATAATGGGAACTGCAGATGCTGGAGAATCCAAGATAACTAACCACCAGCGACACCACTGCTAGATAATAAAGTGTGAAGCTGGATGAACACAGCAGGCCAAGCAGCATCTGAGGAGCACAAAAGCTGACGTTTCGGGCCTAGACCCTTCATCAGAGAGAGGGATGGGGAGAGGGTTCTGGAATAAACAGGGAGAGAGGGGGAGGCGGACCGAAGATGGAGAGAAGAGAAGCTAGGTGGAGAGGAGAGTATAGGTGGGGAGGTAGGGAGGGGATAGCTCAGTCCAAGGAAGACGGACAGGTCAAGGAGGTGGGATGAGGTTAGTAGGTAGGAAATGGAGGTGCAGCTTGGGGTGGGAGGAAGGGATGGGTGAGAGGAAGAACAGGTTATGGAGGCAGAGACAGGCTGGGCTGGTTTTGGGATGCAGTGGGGAGAGGGGAAGAGCTGGGCTGGTTGTGTGGTGCAGTGGGGGGAGGGGACGAACTGGGCTGGTTTTGGCTTCAAAATCTGCCCTTCCCCCATCACATCCCAAAACCAGCCTAGTTCGTCCCCTCCCCCCACTGCACCACACAACCAGCCCAGCTCTTCCCCTCCCCCCACTGCATCCCAAAACCAGCCCAGCCTGTCTCTGCCTCCATAACCTGTTCTTCCTCTCACCCATCCCTTCCTCCCACGCCAAGCTGCACCTCCATTTCCTAACTACTAACCTCATCCCACCTCCTTGACCTGTCCATCTTCCTTGGACTGACATATCCCCTCCCTACCTCCCTACCTATACTCTCCTCTCCACCTATCTTCTTTTCTCTCCATCTTCGGTCCACCTCCCCCTCCCTCCCTATTTATTCCAGTTCCCTCACCCCATCCCCCTCTCTGATGAAGGGTCTAGGCCCGAAACGTCAGCTTTTGTGCTCCTAAGATGCTGCTTGGCCTGCTGTGTTCATCCAGCTTCACACTTTATTATCTAGCAGTGGTGTTGCTGGTGGTTAGTCTCCAGGGTACTGTTCAGGTCGAAGCCTGCTTTTCAATCTATCTGTCCAGAACATGACGTTGTGTGCTATAGATTGTTTCCATTTGTATCTAATTCTGGAGAGCTCAGTCATCCTGACTGATTGTTTGTTTGTGATTTAAAAGATGTAAAAAAATACAAAAGTCTTTGAAGAACTGACTCCTGTTTGTCTTGCATACTCCAGATGAACGGCTAACTTGAAATATGTGCTGCAAAACTTGATCTGAGGGCTTGTGATACTTCAGTGACTAATTCCCTCTCGCCCCCTGTCAGGTAAAATCAGTGAGTAGATAAACCCGAAAAATACTCAGGATTAAGCTATAACTTGACATTATGTCACAAAGCTAATTGAACATGTAGGAGAGGAGATCGGCTCTGCTTGGCAGGACCACCCTAACTGACATTCTAAATTCTGAAATATACTGTATGAGAGTGTGATGGAGACAAATTCAATTGAGGTTTTCATGGGAGACTTGGATTATTATTTGAAGAAAGAATTTTGCAAGGTTACTGGTAAGAGTTAGAGAATAGGATTATCTAAGTAATAGTTGATCTACTCTTGCAAAATGCCAGCACAGACATTAGGGCCAAAATGGCCTCCTTTTTCTTAAACCATTCTGATTCATTTTTTAAATGGCCCGGGTATCTTGAACTGAAAAAATGTTTTACTGATTTTTACATGAAGAGTCTCGCTGTTACTATTATGTTTTCAACAAGCTCTACTGGTTTTTCAATTTTGCTGTATCAGCTTTAAGTTTCTTATCTCACCGTCAAATCTGTCTGCGTCTTCATCTTGTCCCACCTCTGCGATTATCATTACATTTCTCCATACCTGCACCTTCTAACACTAACATTGGCTGCTTTTTTTCTGCAGTGGTATTGCTACTAGATTGGCAATCCAGGGACCCAGTAAATCCAGGGATCCTCTGGAGGGCTCACGTGTGAATCCTACCATGGCAGATGGTGGTATTTGAATTTTCAAAAAGTATAGTGATGACTGTGAAAGCAAGGTTGATTGTTTATAAAAATCCATTGTGTTTGCTAATGCCCACAACAGAAGAAAATCTGCCATCCTTACTAGCCCTGGCCCATGTGTGACTCCATATCTACAGCAATGTGGTTGATTCTTATCTGCCTTCTGAAATAGGCCAACAAACCACTTCATTGTATCAAGTGCTGAAAAGACTCAGAAAAGGGAATGAAACCAATCAGAACAGCTGGCACCAACTAGTTATTAGAAATAATAAAGGCAAACTCAATCCCGTCTATCCTGCAAAGTCCTCCTCACTAATATCTGGGGACCAGTGTTCAAATTGGGAGAGCAGAACCCACATAGTAGTCAAGCCTGTCAAAGTCATATGCATGGAACCACATTTCACAAACCACCTCCCAGATAAAACCATCACCATTCCTGGGAAAGCATAAGACTGTTAGGTATAGGAATAGAATTTGACTAATCAGCCCATCAGGTATGCTGCTCAATTGCTCCTTATATGACAAGCCCTTCATCCTTAGGACTGTTGTTGTAAACCTCCTCTGAGCCCCCTCCATTGCCAGCACATCTTTCCTTAGATGCGGGGTTCAAAACTGCTCGCTATGTTCCAAATGCAGTCTGACGAGAGCCTTATATGGTCTCAGCAGTGCAGATTTACTCTTCTTGGATTCTAGCCCTCTCAGAATGAATACTAACATTACATTTACCTTCCTAACTGCCAAATGAACCTGCATGTTAACGTTAAGGACTACTAAATCACATTACACTTCAGATTTCTGAATCCTTTCTCCATTTAGAAAATGTTCTATGCCTCTATTATTCCAACCAAAGTGCATAACCTCATACTTACTGTCATCTGCAAATTTAGCAATAATGCTCTAGCAACAGTTCCTTCAAAGAACAAAGAACGAAGAAAATTACAGCACAGGAACAGGCCCTTCGACCCTCCAAACCTGCGCCAATCCAGACCCTCTATCTAACCCTGTCGACTATTTTCCAAGGATGTGCATCCTTCTGCTCCCTGCCCATTTGTGTATCTGTCTAGATACATCTTAAATGACGCGATTGTGCACGCCTCTCTACCACCTCAGGTGGCAGTGCGTTCCAGGCACCCACCACGTCCTGCATAAAGAACTTCCCACGTATATCTCACTTGTACTTTTCTCCTCTCACCTTGAAATCGTGACCCCTATTAATTGAATACCCCACTCTGGGAAAAAGCTTCTTGCTATCCACCCTGTCGATACCCCTCATGACTTTGTAGACCTCAATGAGGTACCCCCTCAACCTCCGTCTTTCTAATGTAAATAATCCTAATCTACTCAACCTCTCTTCATAGCTTCGTCCAGATCATTCATCTATAATGTGAATATTTGTGGTCCCAACACTAACTCCTGTGGAACTCCATTTGTCACCAGCTGCCATGCCGGAAAAGACCTGTTTATCCCACTCCCTGTTTTTTGACAGTCAACCAATCCTCTATCTTGTCAACACCTTGCGCCTAACACTGTAGGTTATTATCTTATTTGGCAGCCTGCTGTGTGGCAGCTTGTTAAAGGCCTTCTGGAAATCCAGATAGATTGCACCCATAATTCTCTTTTGCCTAAATTTCATGTCAAATCAAATAATGCTAACAGATTTCTCAAGCATGAACTCCCTTTGACAATGCTGTGCTGACTCAGCCTGTTTTACCATTCACTTCCAAGTATCTCGCAATCTCCTTCATAATAATGGACTCTAAAATCTTAGAAGTGACCTGGATCAGAATAATTAGCCTATAAACTCCCATCTTCTGCTTCTCTTCCTTCTTAAACACAGATGTTACATTATTCATTTTCCAGTCCTCTGGGACTCTCCCAGACTCCAGTGATTCCTGAAAGATCACCTCCAACGCCTCTACAATCTCCACAGCTATCTCCTTCAGAACACTGAGGTTTAATCCATCTACTCTGGCATGATTTATCGAGCACCATAGCTAATGTTGGCCACTGCACTCACCACTGCCCCACTGGCAGGGAGGGAGCTGACCCTAGGAAACTTCAACGTAGTTTCTGGAACCCATGAGGTCTCACAACATCGGGCTAAAAATCTCATGCGTAGCACCAGTTGCATTCAAAACAGCATAAGCAGCAAGTGATTGACGGGGCTAAGCTATGTCAGCTTTGCAGTCAGAATATGCCCAGTTGTGAATGCTAGTGGACAATTAAACAAGTCAATGGAGGAGGAGGCTCCACAAATAGCTCTATACTCAATGATGGGGAGCCCACCACATTAGTGCAAAAGATAAGCTGAGGTTTTTGTAACAATATTCAGCCGGAAGTAGATGATCCTTCTTGGCTTCCACCAGAGATCCCCAACAACACAGATGTCATTCTTCAGCCAATTCTATACACCCCACATGATATCGAGAAACACCTGAAGGAACTTGGTGCTGCAAGGCTATGGGCCCTGACATCATTCCAACAATAGCATTGAGTCAAAGATTCATACAGCACGAGAAATGACCCTTCGCTCTAGCTCGTCTGTGCCAACGAGACATCCCAATCAGACCCAGCCCCACTTGCAGCATTTGGCCCATATTCCTTTAAACCATTCCTAGTTATATACCCATCCAGATGCCTTTTAAATGTTGTAATTGTATCCCCCTCCACCACTTCCTCTGGCAACTCGTTCTGTGCATTCACCACCCTCTGCGTGAAAAAGTTACCCCTCAGGCCTTTTTTAAATCTTTCCCCCTCAACTTAAAGCTATGGCCTCTAGTTTTTGGACTTCCCCACCCGAGGAAAAAGACCTTGACTATTCATGCTATTCATGCCGCTCATTGTTTTATAACTGTCTATATGGTCACCCCTTTAGCTACCCATGCTCCAGAGGAAAAAAGTCCCAGCCTATTTAGCCCCTCCCTATAGCTCAAATCCTCCAGTACAGGCAATGTCCTTGAAAATCATTTCCGCAACCTCTCAAGTTTAACAACATCCTTCCTATAGAAGGGTGACCAGAATCATGGCCTCACCAATGTCGTAAACAACTGCAACATGACTGCTTGATACTTGTGCCTCAGAAAGTGCCATATTCCCTAGCCAAGTTTTCTCAATACAACTACGGCACTGGAATCTGCTTGACAATGTGGAAAATTACTTCGGTTATGTCCTGGACCTAAAAAGGAGAGCAAGACCAACATGGACAATTGGTCTATTCATCCCATTGGTTTATTCTCGATCATCAGTAGGTGATAGGGGTCATCAAAAGTGCTACCAAGCAGTATCTGTTTACCAATAAGATGCTTACTGATGACCCATTCAGGCATGGGCTGAGAAGTGTAATCACACCACACAAATGCCAGACAATGGCCATCCCTAATAAGAGACAATCTAACCATTGCTGGTCAGCATTGAATGTCATTCCATTGCCAAGTGCCCCCACTGTCATTATCCTCAGAGTTAGCACTGACCCAAAATTGACCTGGACTAGCTATATAAATACTGTGAATAAAAGTACAGCGCAGTGTCTATTAATCTTGCAGTGGGTGACGTGCCTCCTGAATCCTCAAAGCCTGTCCACCATCTGCAAATTTCAAATGAGGAGTATGATGGAATACTCCTCACTTACCTGGTTGGCACAGCTTCAACAACATTCAAGGAGCTTGACACCATCCAGGACAAAGCATTCCACTTGACTGGCACCGCAAACGTTTACTCCCTCTACCACCAAAACACACTGCAGCAGTGTGTACCATCAACAATATTAATTGCAGGAATTCACCAAGGCTCCTTAGCCAGATCCAAGGAAACACCACCAACTGTAAATTGCACTCCAAGCCAATCACCATCCTGACTTGGAAATATATCAACATTCCTCCACAATTTCTGAGTCAGAATCCTGGAATTCCTTCCTTAATGGCACAGCGGCAGTATCAACATCAAATGGATTGCAGTGCTTCAAGAAGGCATCTCACTACCACCTTCTCAGGAGCAGCTAGGAGTGGTTAATAAATAGTGGCCCAGCCAGTGAGGACCATATCCCTGAATTAATGAATTTTTTGAAATGGGTTAGGCATCCAGTCCAGCAGTGATTTTGTATGAGTTTTGCATGAATGCATGAGGAACTTTGTTCAAGAATTCGACAGAGGCATTTGTTGCTGGTTGAACTTCTCTAGAACTCTTGTGAGCTACTGATGCACAGTCTTAGCACAGTTCAGGTGTTTGGTAAGTGCAATTATTCTGTACACATATTGTTTTAGGGTTGAGACATGGATCATCTTCCTCTTGGATTTTCTGGACCTTGCAGTGCCTTCACAATAGGTGATTAATTCGATGATCTGATCAGCAGGTAACAGTTGTCCACATGGATCCAGTGAAACAGAGATCATTGAAATCTTTCATCCAAATGATGACATAATCCAAAAAGAGGCCAGTTCAATGCCCCTTTGTGGTTTGTATTTGTGTGTTCTGCTGAGAAGATTTTGCCATAACAAGGCCGTGCTGTGCACACTTTGTCAGCAGGAGGATGTAATTTGCATTCAGCTCTTCCACTTCATTTTCCCAATGGTTCCTCCCCAGATATTGAAGCCATGGCAGTACCAGCATTGAAATCCCTTCGAAAGTTGGGGGCTTGTCTGCTGTGCTGGAAGTGAGAAATTCATCAAAATCAGAATCACGCTTATCCTAATTTCTTCACTTGGTGTTAAGTGTCTAGGCAGAAGCATGGAACTGAAGTTACAACTGAACTTGAGTTCAATTGTCGTGAGTCTTTCATGTTGATGAATGTGGAGATTTCACAGTGCATCCGCAATCCTATTCCAGATGGAAAACCAATCCGATGTACATGATGAAGGGTCTAGGCCCGAAACGTCAGCTTTTGTGCTCCTAAGATGCTGCTTGACCTGCTGTGTTCATCCAGCCCCACACTTTGTTATCTCCGATGTACATGAGGGTCATTTTCAGCCTATCTTTTCCAATAGAAGCTTTACACTCTGGCTTGTTCTTTCAGCAGCCCCTCCCCATTAGGGAGGCCTCACCAAGCCAGAAACGTCAATTTGGAGTCCTGATTGCTCACAAGGTACGACTGCAGTTCTTTGCGACAATTGCTCTTGAGACAATCCAAGAGTGATCTAACTTTCCAAAAAAATGTCTTCCTTTGGCCGCAAAGATCAGGATCCTGCTGAGATCAGTCAGGAGATAATTGGGCAGTCATTTTTAGGGCAACCTTTCTAAGCCACTCCCTATTTGGAATGAACTGTGCAAATCCTGAAGAGGATTGCTGACACACAGATTCTACTGCCACTCCCTATTTGGAATGAACTGTGCAAATCCTGAAGAGGATTGCTGACACACAGATTCTACTGCCCAAAGATACCTCTTCGCAAAATATGTGGTCTAATGTTTTTATATGTTTGTCGCCTGTGCATAGATTCTTAAATCAGGACTCCCAGGATCCTGGCCTGTCATTGTCACCAACCCTTCATTGTCACAGGCCTTTGCAAATGGGCCCTATCAGAAATATGCCTGCACCCTGTTTAATATGACATTGTTTACACAGTGGTGATCAGAAGACGATGACCTCTCAAAACTGGGCCACTTGGGCCCTTGACCGCGTCTCCCGCATTTCCCGCAACACATCCCTCACACCCCGCCCCCGCCACAACTGCCCTAAGAGGATCCCCCTCGTTCTCACACACCACCCCACCAACCTCCGGATACAACGCATCATCCTCCGACACTTCCGCCATCTACAATCCTACCCCACCACCCAAGACATTTTTCCATCCCCACCCCTGTCTGCTTTCCGGAGAGACCACTCTCTCTGTGACTTCCTTGTTCGCTCCACACTGCCCTCCAACCCCACCACACCCGGCACCTTCCCCTGCAACCGCAGGAAATGCTACACTTACCCCCACACCTCCTCCCTCACCCCTATCCCAGGCCCCAAGATGACATTCCACATTAAGCAGAGGTTCACCTGCACATCTGCCAATGTGGTATACTGCATCCACTCTACCCGGTGTGGCTACCTCTACATTGGGGAAACCAAGCGGAGGCTTGGGGACCGCTTTGCAGAACACCTCCGCTCAGTTCGCAACAAACAACTGCACCTCCCAGTAGCAAAGCATTTCCACTCCCCCTCCCATTCTTTAGATGACATGTCCATCATGGGCCTCCTGCAGTGCCACAATGATGCCACCCGAAGGTTGCAGGAACAGCAACTCATATTCCGCCTGGGAACCCTGCAGTCTAATGGTATCAATGTGGACTTCACCAGTTTCAAAATCTCCTCTTCCCCCACCGCATCCCTAAACCAGCCCAGTTCGTCCCCTCCCCCCACTGCACCACACAACCAGCCCAGCTCTTCCCCCCCACCCACTGCATCCCAAAACCAGTCCAACCTGTCTCTGCCTCCCTAACCGGTTCTTCCTCTCACCCATCCCTTCCTCCCACCCCAAGCCGCACCCCCATCTACCTACTAACCTCATCCCACCTCCTTGACCTGTCCGTCTTCCCTGGACTGACCTATCCCCTCCCTACCTCCCCACCTATACTCTCTCCACCTATCTTCTTTTCTCTCCATCTTCGGTCCGCCTCCCCCTCTGTCCCTATTTATTCCAGCTCCCTCTCCCCATCCCCCTCTCTGATGAAGGGTCTAGGCCCGAAACGTCAGCTTTTGTGCTCCTGAGATGCTGCTTGGCCTGCTGTGTTCATCCAGCCTCACATTTTATTATCTCACATTACTGCTTTCTTTTCTGTCTTTACAGCAATGAAATGTCCACACTCCCTTTTGTCAACCTGCCATTGAAGATTTTCTGAACCATTACTCTGTTTGGTGCCCCTCCAAGCCATGAGTTCTTGGCTGACCCTGTGAGGGGTGAAGAACTCCAGGCAGCAGTGCACAAGGGACCATCAGAGTCCTCAGGTCAAAGAGTCGTAAAGCACAGAAACAGAAAAATTTGTCCCACCCTTGGCATACAGACCAAGCTTCCTAAACTGAACTACTTCCATTTATCTGCATTTGGCCCATATGCCTCTAAACCTTTCCTATCCAGGTACCTGCCCAAATCGTAGTGACCATCCATGAGTTGTTAGATATGTGCTTAAGATCAAATTGTGACAAGATTTGGAAGAGCACTCAAGTTTATATTTTGAACAATAATAATAGGATCACAGTCAGTCTGAAACCTTAGAGGAAATCTTGATAGCAAAGGCCATTTAATCGTATATACGCTGAAACAGTCACAGAAAGCGAGTAATAGGATTTTAGATAAATGTGATTACAGATCCAAAAGCCATTTCTGCCTCTTTAAGCACATATTGCCAGTGGCTTATTGTGTGCACTGAGCTTTTAAATGATGAATAATTGAGAACAGTATGTGTTCCAGTTCTGCTTGGAGCAGCAATTTTGCTCAGTAGGTTGCATGGAACGTGCATGGCACATTAAAGATCTGAGCACCAGAACAAGGAGCCCCTGGCAATCTGCTGGTAACATGTCAACGTTTATTTGCTTGTCAATTTTCAGTTTCACCGCCTGCACCCCACCCACCCCCCTACTCCCCTACTCCCCTACCCCCCTACCCCCAGCCATCACCTCCCACAGCCCCCTCATTCCCCACTGCTCTACCTTCCTGAAAGCATTGGTTGCTCATTGTATTAGATTCCGCCACTACCTATTGCATTCCAGGTGAGTGAGTAAAATTTGACCCGGCATGTTATATCAACAATCCTCACTGCACAGATGTGTTGCGCTTGCATGCCATATTAGAGAATGAAATGACTTGTAACCATATAGCACCCTACATGAATTCAGACATCGTAAAGCATTTAAAATATTAACAAAGATCTGTAACTCGGATTGTGGGTGAGCTTGTTGACTTGCTCACCGAGCTGGTTTATTCTCATTCAGATATTTCGTCACCATGCTCGGTGAGATCATCAGTGGACCCCCCGATGAAGTGATGTTCTTCTACCCTGCTTGGAATTTATTCTGTCCGGTCCATTATGACGAGTACTGTCATTTCCGGTTTTTGTCTGTTTGGGTTTGTATATGGCGTCCAATTCTATATATTTGTTGATTGAAGCATGGGTGGAGAGCCATGCCTGTCGGAATTCCTGTGCCTGTCTATGTTTGTCCCAAGCCAAACTTTGAAATGCATGGGAATTCCAAGAGGCATTGTTCTCCACCCATACTTCAATCAACAAATATATAGAATTGGACCTGTATATAAACCCATACAGATCAAAACTGGAAATGACAGTGCTCATCATAACAGACTGGACAGTCTAAATTCCAAGCAGAGTAGAATAACGTCGCTTCATCGGAGGCTCCACTGATGATGCCACCTAGCTGGTGATGAAACATCTGAACAAAAACAAGCTAGCTCGGCGAACAAATCAACAACCTCATCCCAAAGCATTTATTTCTTTTTAAAATTTCATTATGGCATTGAAGTAGTTTGTAGAGCCATAGAATCACAAAGCATGGAAACAGACTCTTCAATCCATCTAGTCCTCGCTGACCATGTTCCCAAACTAAACTAGTCCTACCTGTCTGTGTTTGGGCCATATTCCTCCCAACCTTTATTCATGTACTTATCCAAATGTCTTTTAAACATTGTAACTGTACCTCCATCCACCATTTCTTCTGGTAGTTGAATTCCACACACGAACCACTCTCTACATAAAAATGTTGCCCCTGATGTTCCTTTTAAATCTTTGACCTCTCATCTTAAAAACAAGTCCCTTTGTTTTGAACTCCTCCACCTAGGGGAAAGACCCTTGTCATTCACTTTATCTATGCCCTTCATGATTTTATAAACCTCTATCAGGTCACCCCTCAACCTCCTATGGTCCAGTGAAAGGAGTCCTATCATATCCAGATTATTTTTCTAACTCAAACCTTCCATTCCCAGCAACATCCTGGTAAATCTTTTCTGAACTCCTTCCAGTTGAAAAATATCCTTCCTGTAACCGTGCAACCAGAACTGCACAGGGTACAGAAGGGGCCTCACCAATGTACTGTATAAATTCAACATGGTGCCTTGACTTCTATTTTCCAAGGTCTGGGCAATAAGGGCAAGTGTGCAAAACACTTTCTTAACCACCCTGTCTTCAGGCACGGGTTTAACAAATGTTTATTGAGTCAATGTTGGGAGAGCCTACCCCAGAGGATTCTGAGGTACTACTGTACCATCCAGTAGGAATGACATGATATTTATACATTGTAAGTCACGTAGAAGGTACATTACTCGAATTCCAAAATGGTCTGTTTCAATGAAATAAGTTGTTTCCAAAGTATCAAAAATGCCAGTGGTGCCTAATGTATCTGGTCTTAATCTATTCCACCTTTCTCCCATAATTGTACCTTGCAGGCTGCCCTATGAGCGGCATTTTGAGCTTGCTTACGTGTTTTAATTCTTTTTAAACTGACCAGCTTTCTTGAATATGAATAAAATGAATTCTATAATTAATATTATTTATGCAGGCTAACTAAATTTCTGACTTCTTTCTAACTTAAAAACCGAAAGAACTGCGGATGCTGTAAATCTGGAACAAAAACAAAGTTGCTGGAAAAGCACAGCAGATCTGGCAGCATCTGTGAAGGAAAACCGAGTTAACGTTTCGGGTCCAGTGACCCTTCCTCAGAAGACAGAGGAAGGATCACCCAACCCAAAATGTTAACTCTTTTTTCCTTCACAGATGCTGGCCAACCTTCCATTGCTTTCCCAGCAACTTTGTTTTCATTCTTTCTAATTTAATTGATTAGCCCATTTTAAGATTTTATTAATCTGCCCCCAAATAGATTGATGTAAGGTTTACCCAAGCCATAACCAGTATTTTCCCCATACAATGGGATGTAGTCATCACTGGCTAAACCAGCATTTATTTCCCATCCGTAATTATCCTGGAGAAGATGGGAGTAATGAAGGAACAATGTGGCATTTCCAAATAACATGGTCTGCGGTTTGGAAAGGAACCTTCAGGTGGTGGTATTCCCATCCATCTGCTGATCTTAAACATTTACATGGGAGATGTTGCAAGTTTAGAAGGTGCATTTGAGGGAGTTACTACTTGGTGAGTTACTACATGGCATCTTGTAGACGGTACATAGTACTGCCACTGAGTTTCAGTGGTAGAGAAAATGAATGTTCAAGATGTTGGTTGAGATGCCATTTGAGCAGACTGCTTTGCACTGGATTGGATTCAACTTCTTGACTGTTGGTGGATCTGCACACATCCAGGATAGTGGAGAGAATTTGAATAACACTTCTGATTTATGCCAGGGTATATCTATGATTGGTGTAGCTCAATTCCTGGTCAATTGTAATCCTCAGAATGTTGATAATGGGAGACTCAGTAATGGTAATGTCATTGAAGGTACAAGCGGTCATGCATAGATTTGCTTTAATCAGTTCGAAGATTTTTAATGATTAATATGTATATGTAAATCACTGAATTCCTTACAAACCACGGTCCTGAGAGAACTAAAGGTTTTACCAGGGTAAAGAAGAGGTGACATTTTAGGTCATCAATGCATGTTAGGTGTGAGGCCTTGTTTAGAATCGGTGCTTTAGTTTGGAGTCAGACTGGTTTTATTTCTAAAGTAGGAAATTATAAAACAGCGTATCGTCTGACTGTCTATAAGTTCTGTGCTTTTTGAACAAAATAGAATGTGTCTGCAATTACAAATTCACTCCATAGATTCATTGCAGATACAAATTCACTGCATAGATTCACATATATATATATATGTGTGTGTGTGTGTGTGTGTGTGTGTGTGTGTGTATGCGTGCTCATGCCAAGGTGTGCCTGTGTATGCGTGTGTGACCGTGTATAGTGGGGGTGGGGGTGGGGGTGTGGTGGTGCGGTGGGGTTTACCTGTAGTGTGACTTGAACCCAAGATCCCGCTTGAGGCCGTCCTCGTGGGTATGGAACTTGGCTATCAGCCTCTGCTCGGTGACTCTGTATTGTTGTGTATTCTGAAGTCTGCCTTGGCAGATGTTTACCCAAAGATCCAAGGCCAAATGTCCTTGATTGCTAACATGTTCCTCCACTGTATGGGACCATCCCTGTCTAGTGATTGTTGCGTGGTGTCTACTCATCCTTTATCATAGCATCTGCATGGTTTTGCCAATATACCATGCTTCAGGGCATCTTTGCCTGCAGCATATGAGATAGACGATATTGGCTGACTCACATGAGTATCTGCTATGCACATGGTGGGTGGCATTCCCATGTGTGATTGTAGTGTCCGTGTCAATGATCTGACATGTCTTGCAGAGGTTGCCGTGGCAGAGTTGTATGGTGTTGTGGTCAATGTTGTCCTGAGATCTGGCTAGTTGCTGTGAGCTATGGCCTGTTTAAGGTTTGGCAGTTGTTTGAAGGCGTGGGGAAAATCATTGTCATCAATAATGTGTTGAAGGCTGCGAAGAACATGGCATAGTTTCTCTGTTCCTGGGAAGTACTTGACAACGAAGGGCACCTTATGGATGTATCCCATGTCTGTCTTCTGAGGAGGTCATTACAGTTTTTTACTGTGGCATGTTGGAACTGGTGCTCAGTGAGTTGTGCACCGGAACCTATTCCTATGAGGCCATCCTTCAACAGCTTCAGGTGTCTGTCTCTTTCCTCCTCATCCAAACAGATTCTGTGCATGTGTAGGGCTTCTCTGTTGGAGATGGCTGTTTTAACATGTTTCGGGTAGAAGCTAGAAAAGGGCAATATCGTGAGATTATCTGCAGGCTTGTGATAGAGTGATGTACTGAGGCGTACATTAATGTGACTGATTCTGAAGAGGAGTCCATGGTAAGTCTGATGGTGGGATGAAACTTTCTGATATCACTATGTAATTGTTTCGGTGATTCCTCATTATGGGTCAAAAGGAAGAAAATGTCATCAATGTATCTAGTGTAGAGTGTTGGTTGGAAATCTTGCACAGCAAAGAAGTCTTGTTTGAGCCTGTGCATGAAAATGTTGGCATATTGCGGTGCAAATCTGGTCCCCACAGCAGATCTGTGTGTTTGGACGAAGAGCTAGTTGTCGAAGGTGAAGGCTTTGTGGTCGAGGATGAAGTGGATAAGTTGTAGGATGGCGTTTGGACACTGGCAGTTGTTGGTATTTAGTACTGAGGCTGTTGTGGTGATATTATTGTTGTGGGAGATACTGGTGTAGTGTTGAAATGTCAGCTGTGACGAGGAATGTTCCTGGATTGATTAGTCTGTGGGTGCTAAGTTTGTGTAAGAAATCTGTAGTGTCACGACAGAAGCTGGGGGTTCCTGTACAATGAATTTTTAAGATGCCCTTGACATAACCAGAGAGGCTGTCATAAAGAGTCTCATTGCCTAACACGATGGGATGTCTGGGTGTGTCAGCTTTGTATGCCTTTGGGAGACAGTAGAAGTCCCCTGTGTGGGAGGTGCGAGTGATGAGAGTGCATAGGGTATTCTGAAGAACTGGACCAAAAGTCTTGACCAGCCAGTTGAGTTCACAGGTGTGTTCTTTGGTTGGATCGGCAGGTAGTTGACTGTAGTGTTCCCAGTTGTTCAGCTGTCAGTATGCTTTCTTGCAGCGTTTTGTTCTCTTCTGTGTGACAATGGTTGACAGCATAGACGGCATTGCGCTGTGCCTATGTGATATTTGTGCCACCTTGTGACTGCAGCTGATGAACCTGGCATTCACGCATTCCCTGATTGTTTGAGCATAACTGTTAAGCCTTAGGCAACAGCCCTCCAATGGGTCTCATTCAACTCTTTCTTTTCCAGATCCCCCGTGGATCTCTCTGTCAACTGATCCAGTTTGTTGGTTGTCTCATTGGGCTCACTGATGACATCTTGGAAGAATTACCAGAGTCTCATTCACCTGATGAATTCCTGTGTGTCTGCTGTGAGACCAGTGGGGTCCATTTTGGCAATGGGCCAGAAATTGAGTCCTCGGCTGAGAACTTTGATTGCGTCCGGTCGGAGGGTTTGGTCAGCTAAGTTGATGATTGATTTTCCCGTGGCGTTAACTGCCTTCAACTGTGGTACCAGGGGATACTTGGTTCTTGCTGGTGGTGATGCCAAGTTTCTTCAGTTTTGTGTTCTTGCTGTGCATGTAAGTGGTTGAGCTCTGTTCCCTTGTCTGCTTGGCAGTGTCTCATAACTGTACTGATGGATCTTGAGCACAAGCTGAGAATATGCACTCCTATCCTGATTTCAGGTTTATGCGCTTGCTGCAGAGTTGGTGTACGAGGTGATTAAGGAGCTTGTGAGAGGTGAAATGGCAATGTCTGTCAGCAGAATTAGTGTTGTAGATTGACTTGAGTGGGTGTGCGATCCGTGGTTGTTTTGGGATCTTTTGTGCTTCCTTGCATTTTTGAAGAAACTTGATGTCTGTGTTGATATGTGCAATTTTCCTGGAGATCCTCTCCTCTTTGAGCTGGTAGTTGGTGGTGTCGATGATAACCATGATGTGGAGGTGCCAGTGTTCGACTCGGTTGGACAAGGTGGGAAATCATATGATACCAGGTTCTTGTCCAACAGGTTTATTTGAAAACAGAGGCTTTCAAAGCCTTACTCCACCTTCAGGTGTGAGTGACAGAGGTACTATCAGACACAGAATTTATAAGTAAAAGATCAAAGGGTCACACCATCGATGAGGATGCACTAAACAAACCTAAGATACTGTTAAATCTTGGATTAGTTAGAAGGTTTTAATCGATTAATATGTTAATGTAAATCCCCAAATTCCTTTCAAGTTACAGTCCTGAGAGAATTAAACGTTTTATCAGTGTAAAGAAGAGGTGACGTTTTAGGTCAGACAATGCATGTTAGGTGTGAGGCCTTGTTTTAGAATCTGATTGTGTTTTGGTTTGGAGTCAGACTGGTTTTATTTCTAACGTAGGAATTTATAAAACCCTACATTGATTAATTGTCTGTAAATTTAGTGCTTTTTGAGCAAAATAAAATGTATCTGCAAATACGAACTCCCCCCATAGATTCACACAGAGATAGTAAGAACTGCTGATCCTGGAGTCGAGATAACATATTAGGCTGATGGAGAAAGTGAAGTCGCATGGGGTCCAGGCATACTAGCTAGATGGATAGAGAACTGGCCTGGCAACAGGAGACAGAGTTGTAGTGGAAAGGAGTTTCTCAAAATGGAGAACTGTGGTCATTGGTATTCCACAGGGATCCGTGTTGGGACCACTGTTGTTTGTGATATACATAAATAATCTGGAGGGACGTATAGATGGTCTGATTAGCAAGTTTGCAGATGACAGTAAGATTGGTGGAGTAGCAGATAGTGAAGGGGACTGTTGGAGGATGCAGCAGAATATAGATAGATTGGAGAGCTGGGCAGAGAATTGGCGGATTGAGTTCCATCCAGGCAAATACGAGGTGATGCATTTTGAAAGATCCAATTCAAGGGCAAACTATACGGTAAATGGAAAAGCCCTGGGGAAAATTGATGCACAGAGAGATCTGGGTGTTCAGGTCCATTGTACTTTGAAGGTGGCAACGCAGATGGGTAGAGTGGTCAAGAAGGCATACAGCATGCTTTCATTCATGGGACGGGGTATTGAGTACAAGAGTTGGCAGGTCATGTTACAGGTGTATAGAACCCTGGTTCGACCAGATTTGGATTACTGCATACAGTTCTGGTGACTGCATTACCAAAAGGATGTGGATGCTTTGGAGAGTTTGCAGAGGAGGTTCACCAGGATGCTGCCTGGTACGGAGGGTGCTAGCTATGATGAGAGGTTGAGTAGATTAGGATTATTTACATTAGAAAGACGGAGTTTGAGGGGGAACCTGATTGAGGCCTGTAAAATCATGAGGGGTATAGACAGGGTGGATAGCAAGAAGCTTTTTTCCCAGAGTGGCGGACTGAATTACTAGGGGTTTCAAGGTGAGCAGGGAAAAGTTTCAGGGAGATATGCATGGAAAGTTCCCTACGCAGAGGGTGGTGGGTGCCTGGAATGAGTTGCCAGCAGAGTTGGTAGAGGCGGGCACAGTAGTGTCATTTAAGATGTATCTAGACAGATACATGAATGGGCAGAGAGCAGAGGGATACAGATCCTTGGAAAATTGCTGATAGGTTTAGATAGAGGATCTTGATCGATGCAGGCTTGGACAGCCGAAGGGCCTGTTTCTGTGCTGTAATTTTCTTTGTTCTTTATTCTGTAGTGTGGACCTGGATGAATACAGCAGGCCAGGCAGAATCAGAGGAGCAGGAAAGTTGACGTTTAGAGTCGGGACCTTCCTTCAGAAATAGGGGAAGTGGGAGGAAGGGAGCTCTGAAATAAATAGAGTGAAGAGGGATGGGACTGGGGAAGGTAGGTGGGATGGTGATACGTGAGTACATGTAGGGAGTGTTGGGGATTGGTCAGTGATGTGGGAGGAGTGAATAGGTGGGAGAGAAGATGGGCAGGTTGTATTAGGCCAAGGAGGCAGGGATGAGAGGGAGGGTTGGTCATGGGATGAGGCTGGGGATGGGGAGATTTTGAAACTGGTAAAGTCCACATTGAGACCATTTGGTTGTAGTCTCATATGAGATGCTGCTCTTTCAGTTTCTGGGTGACGTCATTGTGACACTGGCTGGACATGTCGTCCAGGGAGTGGGAGGGGGAGTTGAAGTGGCTTGTGACTGGAAGGCGTTGTCGTTTGTCACGAATTGTGAACAGGGGCTCTACAAAGCGGTTTCCAAGCCTCCACTTGGTCTCACTGATGTAGAGGAGCAGCACCTCATATTCAGCCTTTGAAACCTACAACCCAATGGTCTCAATGTGGACTTTACCAGTTTCAAAATCCCCTCACCCCATGACCAACCTTCCTTCTCATCCCCACCTCCTTGACCTGTCCGTCTTCTTTACCACCTATCTGCTCCTCCCACCTCACTGGCCAATCCGTACCACTGCCTATCTGTATTCCCCTATCACCATTCCACGTACCTCTCCCAGCCCCACCCCTTCTCACTATTTATTTCAGAGCTCCCTTCCCACCCACATCCACCATTTCTGAAGCAGGGTCCTGACCCGAAACGCCAGCTTTTCTGTTCCTCTGATGCTCCCTGGCCTGCTTGTTCCTCCAGCTCTACACTGTGTTATTCCCCCATAGATTCACATGTGTGTTGCAGTGTGCATCTAAAGAATGGCAAGTAATGGCAAAGAATGAAGCTCATAGTAGACCCAGTCAATACTAAGTTCTGCCTCGCTGCCAGATACTCCATCGGGCCTCTCTGTTACTGACATACCATTTCCACACATCACTCCCACCACCCTGCCCGTGTGGAGACCCACCACATTGAACTTTGCTTCCAACTTTCCATGTTGCCTCTCTGAACCCTGACATTACAGCTTATTACATCTTTCCTGCTCTCTATGCTGTCCCTGTGGAGGCCAGGGTGGTGGTCACTGCGTTGAGTCCATCAAACCATACACCCTGATCCTCCATCCCCTACCCCACGTCAGTGTCCTTGTTTCCACCATTACAAGCACTCAATTTTCTTCACCCCAACCTTGATTGGCCCTGCTGTTGCCACTCCCTGGACTGCAGTTAGACTGATCCCCTGACTGTGAGTGTCCCAAGCTGACAACTGACCATGGACAAGCCTTTAGACTCTGTGGACTTCGCCTCTAGCAGACAAGGCAGACAAACTTCCTCTTGACCAGACTGAGGACTATCAGTTTCCAACATGGCCATTTGGTTGAGTAAAGGTGCAGCCAGCTCATGCTGCACAGGCATTTGTTAGATATATCGGTGCCTGTACAATGAGATGTCCCGTCTCTAGACAAATCCCTACCGACAAATAGCTAATGCATGTATCTGTGCTTAAGAACACTTAATATGTCAGTCCTGATCGTACTTTCATGCTTCAACCAGAGCTAAAGGCATGGCAGAGCAAGCTATGGTGTGCTGCAAGCACGCTGATAGTGCTGAGTGACTGAGTGCTAAGCGAGCAAGCAAGCAGCTCTGTGATGCAGCCCAGTCTAATCCATGAGCTGTCCCTGTGTGCAAATTATCCTGTCACAGCCTAGCAATTTTAGTTGCTTTTTTTGCACCGTTAATTATTAAAAATAATTCAAAACCACTTCATTTAAATTCCTTCAGATATCATTGCTAAAATGCACTGTAGATGCTTGCATTACATACACACAGAGGTTCACGTTTATTTCAATTCCCAGGCTGTGCTGAGAACACTATATGTGGCCTGTGAGCTCTGAGCTGGATAAAGTAAAAATCTTCCATGGTTCCTGCTCCTGGTTATTGTCATGCTGCCCCTACTGCAATTAATTTTAGGTGAATTTTGGTGGAATCCAACATTAAGATTGGGTGTGATACCTCAAGTGGTGAATATTCTCTTTACACTGAATACTGTGGCTCACACTTGATATTGCAACAAATGATCATGGCGCCATAATTCATCAAGCATTGCCAAGTCCTGGAAATAGAGAAGAAAAAGCAGAATTAAAAGTGAACACTTGGCAAGGGATTATCAATGCAATTTTAACCCTTGTGTTAAATAAAATGATAAATACAGGGGTCCAAAGAGACTCTGTAAATGTAAATGTAAAACAACTGCACCTCCCAGTCGCAAACCATTTCCACTCCTCTTCCCATTCTTTACATGACATGTCCATCATGGGCCTCCTGCAGTGCCACAATGATGCTACCCGAAGGTTGCAGGAACAGCAACTCATGTTCCGCTTGGGAACCCTGCAGCCCAATGGTATCAATGTGGACTTCACCAGCTTCAAAATCTCCCCTTCCCCCACCGCATCCCAAAACCAGCCCAGTTCATCCCCTCCCCCCACTGCACCACACAACCAGCCCAGCTCTTCCCCTCCACCCACTGCATCCCAAAACCAGTCCAACCTGTCTCTGCCTCCCTAACCTGTTCTTCCTCTCACCCATCCCTTCCTCCCACCCCAAGCCGCACCGCCATCTCCTACCTACTAACCTCATCCCACCTTCTTGACCTGTCCGTCTTCCCTGGACTGACCTATCCCCTCCCTACTTCCCCACCTATACTCTCCTCTCTACCTATCTTCTTTTCTCTCCATCTTCGGTCCGCCTCCCCCTCCCTATTTATTCCAGAACCCTCACCCCATTCCCTCTCTCTGAAGAAGGGTCTAGGCCCGAAACGTCAGCTTTTGTGCTCCTGAGATGCTGCTTGGCCTGCTGTGTTCATCCAGCCTCACATTTTATTATCTTGGATTCTCCAGCATCTGCAGTTCCCATTATCACTCTGTAAATGGCTGCAGGCTTTTTCCCTTCAGATTTATCTTAGCTAAGCAAAATATCTTTGTAAAATATACTAATGATAACCCTTGATTTAAATTTAACAATATAACTAAATATAATGCAATTATGCTTTTGATGTAAGCGCACCTGTATCATATTCACCTGTTTAGAACAAAATGGTTTATTTTACACTACAATTTAATCCTTGCTTCAGGTGTGTAGTACTGTGAATAGCCCAGTTTGTTCTGGTCGTGAAAGGCTCTATCTATCAGCCCGATTTAATGAAGGTGGCCAATGTTTCCCCCAGTATTGGACATTGTTAATTTCTATGAAAATCTGTACCTACATCAGCATAGGCTTTGTGTTGTCTCTCGCATTTGAACTGGTCCTTATTCATGGCGTTATCTCCTTGTAACCAATAGAGGTTTATTGTGCATTGTTTAAGAAAGACCACAGTGATGGGTCTGCATTCGGTGAGGTAACTAGACCTTGTATCAACCTCTGTGGCCACGTGGTTATTGAGATTTATATGAGATGGTATTTTCCATTAAGCATGCATGTTGTAGTACATGCCCGTATATTGACTTGTGCTATAGTTAGGTAGCAAATCCTACCTTTGCAATCCTACATTGTGTTAAAAGGCGACAACAGAGGCGAGAATGCTTATTTCTGGCAGTGAAATTCCAGCAATGATATGTGAGCCTTTTGAGCTTGTTTCAGTAGTAGCAGGACTGAGCAGGCAACATTTTTTTTGTCAGTCTTGCACAAAGCTCCTTGTTGAAAGTGAAGGGAAAAAACAAGAAATGGCCTGGTCGTTGGATCTCCATCTGGGGGCAGAGTGCATGCAACGCTGGTTTCTAAATGTTGTGACCCTCATTTCTTACCCTCATGTAATGGTGTTGCTGAAACCTCTGCCCTAGACTCTGATTACTTAGTGCTTAGCACTTGGAGCCTTTAATAGGGGCTTGTATTGTGTGTATGCAGTGAACTGAGTCAGAGATTAAATCAGACTTGCATCACATTGGATAATAAGTCTTGGTAATGTTCCTGGCTGGAATTTATATTCTGATGATACTGTGGATTAGTGAGTAACTGCATACACCTGTAAGTGAAATAAAAACCTGGAATCATATTCCACTGGGCCATTTCATTGCTGTTGGGGGGAGGGAGGTGTACTATCATGTGTAACCCACAAACTGACTGGCTTTTTCAACTGTAATGTCCTAACTTTATTAACCTCTTATTCAGACCTTATGACTTCAGCTCTGTGTGCTGTAGTTTATAGTTTAATTCTTGGATGAATCATATTGACTTTAATATCTTGCGATATCATTACATGTTGACGGTAATACACAGCCGTTGTGCTATGTTGTTGTTGATCATAGATCATGTGATATGCTTAGACTATAATCCGGCTATTCTTTCAATATTTATACTCGCCCAAAGGACTGAATGGCTGTCTGTGATGCAGAGCGATGCCAACAGGGTGGTTTTAATTCCCATACCAGCTGAGGTTCCCATGAAGGATTCACAGCCTCTCCCCTTGCCTGAGGTATGGTGACCCTCAGGTCAAACCACAACCAGTTGTCTCTGTCTGATGAAAGAGCAGCTCAGTGGTTTTCTGGCACAATGGTGATCGTACCTTTATATACTTAGGGCACCTTAACATACCAGTAATAGTCTGAGGGGTTCGTGAAGGTTTTTTGTCACTCTACAACAAATTTATACATTGTGGACTTGACAGATCTCCAATGGCAATGTTCAAGGTAAGTCAAGATACTGTGGAAAGGGATATTACACCAAGAACTACATTCATCATTTGGACTTTTCAATTGACCATAAAACCAGACTTTAGAATGAGTATTGTAAATTGATAGCATATCCACTGCATACATTGTGAGAGTGCGGGCTCAGAATATGAAAACTTAACGAAACAGAAGCAGGAGAAGTCCATGTGACTCTGTTCAATCAGATCATTGCTGATCTCTTACCTTTTCTCCACATTGCTGCCCTATTCTCCGATGCCTTGATTCACTAAGTGAAAAAACAATCAATTTAATTCTTGAATACAGCCAGGGACTGAGCATTTAAACCCCTCTCAGGCTATAATCACTTGCAAAATGTTCAGGTTTCTTTTAAGAGCAGCTAGTAGTAGTCTCTAGTAGAATTATATAATCCAAACACTTGTCCACTTGATGCATAAAATGACAGTGGTCAGCGTCATAACTGTGTGTACGCTTCTGGTGCATTGTGATACGTTAGGGTGTCTGAAATAGGTGTGCTAGACAGTCCCCACCCACCACCACAGCAAACCTCCTCAAACGATGAGGCCATTACTTAACTACACTAATTTACGACCGTTTACAATTTCTAATCTATAAAGGCTGTTTTGAGAAGTCAAATTAGCTTCAATGAGTCCAACTCCTAAAAACCATATTACTACAATCTACACTTGGATCAAACATTCTGTGCAATCTCCTTGAAGTTGTTCTGTCAACAATGTTTCTTGGAGTTTCAGAAAAGCCACAACTTAATTGATACACATTCTTTGATCTATGTTGTATGAAAGAAGGTAAGGTTAGCGTGCCCCTTGATAAAGATGGAAGGGGTCCTTGTGGCCTCACAACACACAAATGATTAAGGCATTGCTATCTACCTGGTGGCATCTAACCATGTGTTGGGCCCTCTTGTGGTGCGGTTGTATTGTCCCTACCCTGGACAGGGAGGCCCAGGTTTAAGTCCCACCTGCTCTGGAGGTATAACATCTCTGAACAGGTTGATTGGGAAAATATGTTAATTTTAAAAACAGTTTTCAATCTGTTGCAGAACTTATATCTTTACACAGCAAAGTAACAATTCTGTTATCAATTTTAAAGGGTGGCAATGAAATCATGGCCATTTCCTAGACTTCAAGAAACGAAAGTGGATACTGTTTACCCTTTTCTCCTGCCTGGCATTTGTTGTCCAGTTGGAGGTAGAGGAGTGCGCTGAGGATTAAGACTTGGTAGACTTGCCGTTTTGAGCTCTCGGTTAACTATCTAGGAGGCTCAAGGCAGCAGATGTGTGGGACACCACCACCTGCAGTTTATCCTCCAAGTCACACACATCATTCTGGCTTAGAGCTACATTGCCTTTCCTTTGTCATTACTGGATCAAATTCTTTCTCTCGTCACAGGCAGCTTTTCTTGTCGATACTTTCCTAACACGGGTGTCCCTCACTCCAAAGACTGCAAATTCAAGACAGTGGCTCACCGTCATCTTCTCCACGGACAATAGGGACAGGCAATAAATGCTGGCCTAGCCAGTGATATACAAATCCCAAGAATGAATTTTTTTTAAAAAATCAGTTTGCTGCTGTTCTGCAACCTCCCTGAGCTTGTATGTAACAGCTGGAGCCTAGTCTTTTTGAAATTGTCTTGGTCTCTCCAGACCCCAGTGGTGGGCTGCTACTCCTTTCTTTCAGTGACTTCTGCTCACATTACAATAATTTCCAAACCTACATGCACTGCTGTTTTAGTATTCTCTTGTCCAAGTATTGTTGCACTTGCTGTTCGCTGACATATTTCCAGAATAAAGGATGCATGACTGCATTGGACAGTAACAGCAGGATTTTCCCCTTTTTCTTGAGAATACTCTGATATGGTCCAATCACTTTGATACTCTACTGAGGACGTGCTTCACCATCAGAAGTGCCATCTTTTGGATGAGTTATTAAAATCATACTTTATCTACCCGTCAGACAGTAATTATCCCATAGCATCTTTATAAACATTAGCAGGGAAGTTTATGCTGGACAATATCTTTCCCTCAGCTAACTTTAGCAAAATTCAAATGATCTACTCATCATCTCATTGATAGCAAGAACTGCAGATGCTGGAGTCAGAGACAATGTAATGTGAGCTGGAAGAACACATCAGGTCAGGCAGCATCGGAGGAGCTGGAAAGTTGATGTTTTGGGTCGAGATATGAGACCTTGCTTAGTGCAGATTGGCAAACATATTTCCTATATAACAATAGTGACTAGATTTCAACATTGTTTGCTTTTCAAAAATTTTTTTAAATCAACCTGTTCAGGATTGCTATGACACACCTGTGGAGCAGGTGGGACATGTGCCTGGGTCCTCTAGCCCAGCATTAGGGACTACAATCGTGGCTCAAGAGCCAAAACATAACTGGACGCCCCTCTCCCCTCACTGACCGATCCCCACCACTCCCTATCTGCACTCACTAATTGCCGTCCCACCTACCTTCCACAGCCCTACCCCTCCTCTCTCAGTTTATTTCAGAGCTCCCCACCCCTCCCTCATTTCTGAAGAACAGTCCTGGCCTGAAACGTCAACTTGCCTGTTCCTCTGATGCTTCTTGGTCTGCTGTGTTCCTCCAGCTCCACACCGTGTTATCTCTGACTGTGAAGACATTTGGGAAGTTTCAAGGTTGTTAAATATACTACAAAAATGCAATTTCTTCTGACACAAACATTTAGGAAATATGCATTATTTGTAAATTGGGGTATCTAGTTGTAAAACACCATGAAAAGGACTTCACACTCATCTCTCAGCCCCAACCTCACCCACTGAGAGTGGATTAGCTATTTAATTAAAGCAAGCTATAATAAGTATGCATATTTCATCAGCATTAAATATACAGATGAGTCTGGGAAAAAAAATGTGATTGATATAATCAGGTATCTAAGATGATTAGTGTTAAAATGAGCTGCAATCCACCAATGTTCAGTCATTTAGTATGAAAGCCAAATAATAATTTTAAAAGTATCCGGAGATATAAGTAAATCCAGCGATGTCAGTTCTGAATAAGGTTGATAATCATGTGCAGAAATGAGTTGTTTGTATATTGTCAGTACACCATGCCAAAAAGAACTCAGAAAAGTCAAAAGGCTGCTGTATTGAGTGGACTTGAGTTCAAATTATGTTTTCTGAGGTTAACAATGCTATATCATCCTTTGTGCTTTGTAATGTGAATATAACACCTTAAATTCATTATTTGCCAATTGAGATAAAGGATGCACCTAAAAATAGCAGTAAATTTCAACACTTGTTTAATCAGAACAGTAGGAGCAAAATTCTACTGGAACATCATTATAACTACAGCACTACATATTTTAAAAAAGGAGGCGGGAGCAGCCTGTGCCAGTGTGTGGACATCGATATGCTGATTGTATCTTTCACTTTGATATTTGATATGTATGTCTTCATCAATGTAGGGACATGTTAACAAAATGTTTGGTTGAAAGCTGATACTTCAGCATAATTGTTCTCAACTGAGCTGTAAATGTTTTTTCCAACTGCAGTGTTGTAGAGGTGGTTTAGGGAGGAAAGATTTAAGGTTGACTTCGTAGGCTATTGATGTACTTCCTATTCCCCTTGCTGATTGGAAGATTGTCAATGAGCAATTTGTTGGTAGTTCCAATAACAACAATTTAACATTGACACAAGCCTATATTATCTTGGCACAAATCATTACAATTGGTATACTTTTCAAGATTTAGTTAAGTAATTAAGGGACCATATATGCACAATCAAATCTCAGTTATATTTCTTGATTATTAGATGTTTTTTGCTTGGAGGGAACACTGTGGTGACCATGCCTTGGACAGATGAGCCTAATTATATACAATGGCTTTCTCATGCAGTCGCATGATTGTTAATTGTGCTTTTACAGATCCTGTGCTTTCTTGGTTTTCTAAGGTATTGGCTGTTTACACTTGCCCTCCTACAGTCTGCACTGTCTTACTAGAATGCTATTGTTCTGTCCCTTACATCCCTGTTTTGCCTGTCATTTGAATAAAGCTTTCTCCCTCTCTGTAGCACTGTCAATGTTTTATTTACACTAATATATCATTTTATTGAATACAGCTCTATTGTTCATTGTTTCCCTCTATACCTCATCAAGCCCCCATTACATGTTTCTGTCTGCCTCATTGGTGTCTTGAGTAGTATCAATATTTGCATAATCATCATTAGCATGTTCATAACCCTGAATACCCCATGCTGTCTCTTTTCAAATACATAGATCAGAATCCACATGAACAAAAATGTAGTTTTCATTGGTTTTCCAAACATCCAGGATGGTCCTGTAGTCTCCAATACAATATGAACATAAAAATTAAAAGTAGAATTAGGCTATACAGCCCCTTGAGCCTGCCCTGCCACTTAACATTATCATTGTTGATCTGATTGTGGCCTCCATTCTCCTGCGTATTCCTGTTAAACGTTTACTGTCTTGTTGGTCCAAGATCTAACTATCTCAGCCTTAAAGTATTCAATAACCCTATTTCCAAAATTCTAAAGACTCATGACTTTCGGAAATAAAAATCCTTTCAGACTCCATCTTAAAGAGAGATACTTTTTTTAAACTTTATCCCCTATTCTGCTACTGTACTGTGGTCTTTAGTGGTCCCTCTGAGCTGTGCCGCCACTCCAAGGTTCGGTGAAAGGTGATTGACATTTTGATGCCTTAACTTCTGGTTTTGGAAATTGATGCCCAAGAGGGACCTTGGAAGTCCACAAACTGGAGAAAACAAATTGAGGGAGCATATGTTTTGTATAACTTTGGTGAGGTAGCTATATTTTTTATTCCATTTCCCAATCTATAAATGACTACTTCCATTTGTCTTCCTAATACTTGCTGTGACTGCATACTAACTGCATTTTAATGCCTTGGGAGACTCAGACCCTCTGTACAGTCAAGTTCTACAACATCTCTCCATTTAAATAATATGTTGCTTTTTCTCTTCTTCCTGCTGAAGTAGACAACTTCACATCTCCCCCTGTTATACTCACTTTGCCAAATTTTTTTGCCCACTCAGTTAGCTTATCTATGTTTCTTAACAGATTTCTGATACTTGTCACAATTTATTTTCCTACCTATTTTAGTATATATGGTGTGGAGGTGCCAGCGTTGCACTGGGGTGGACAAAATCAGAAGCCACACAACACCAGGTTATAGTCCAGTGGGTTTATTTGAAATTCTAAGCTTTCAGTGTGCTGCCCCTTCTTCAGGGGAAGTGGAGAGAGGTGCACAGGCTCAGAATTTATAGGTGGAGGGATTGTTGCAAGAGAATTCAAGGTAATTAAAGAGTGTCATAAGATAGTACAAATGGCATGAGTGGAGTGTCGACAGGCTGAGTAACAAATCTTTGCAGGTGATCAAAAGTGACAAATGGTGTAAGATCTCAATAGCTGAATTTCAAGTGAGGACCAATACTCACTTTAGAATCATTGAATCCCTACAGTGTGGAAACAGGTCTTTCGGCCCAACATGTCCACACTGCCCCTCTGAAGAGCATCCCATCCTGACTCATTCCCCCATCCTTTCCCTGTAACTCCAGCAGTTCCCATGTCTAATCCATCTAATTTACACAACCTTGGACGCTATGGACAATTTAGCACGGCTAATCCACCTAACTCTGCACATCTTTGGACTATGAAAGGAAACTGGACAATGCAGGGCAAACCCACACAGACACGGGGAGAATGTTCAAACTCCACTCAGCCATCCGGGGGTGGAATTGAACCCGAATCTCTGGCGCTGTGAAGCAGCAGTACTAATCACTGAGCGACCATGCCGCCCACTTTAGTTTCTCCTCTTTTTCTCTTTGTAATCTATTTTCACTCTCTTTGTTAACTTTTCAGTCATTCTTTGTTCTTTATATTCTGTCCAGCCTTCCACTGATCTTAGTGGGATTATAAACATTTTTGCCTCAGTTCTATGTGCCATATCTTGTTTGCCCACTCCTTTGCACTGATTTCGCCTGCGTCCTTCCTGTAGAATCATTCTTTCCTACTGGAATGTATATTTTCTGAATACTGTGAAATATCCCTTTAAGTGTCTGCCCCATATACTCTCAAACTATTCATCAATCTAGTTTCACAGTTCAGTTTCAATTAGGAATTAGTGATTGATCTCCTGGACACAGTGTTGAAAAACAAAACAAACAAAAACAGAAATTCAGCAGGTTTGGCAGCATCTGTGGAGTGAAAACAGGGCTATCGTTTCAAGTCCAGAAACCCTTCTTCAGAACTGTTCGGTATTGCCAGACTTACTAAACTTCTACAGCAATATCTGATATTTTTTGTTTCAGATTACCAGCATCCGCAGTTGTTTGATTTATTTTACAGGTATGAACAACCCCAGAGAAAAGTTAAAGGAATGATAATGAAATGCAAGCATTTCTTTAAGTTTCATTGAACGTTAGTTGTCATACATATTGGTGGAGTAAGAACAGGGTTGTTTTACGAGATATGGTTGTTGGAAAACCTGTTATAAATTCTTCAGGAAGACGTCTAGCCAGAGTTGGCATTTATACCATTCTGTGACTTCAGTGGTTCCACCTGGAGTAAAAAAGCTTATCTGCCCAATTAAACTGCTGCTCAAGCTCTATGGCAGATTAAAACAATAGAGTTTGAGTTGTTTATGTTTTGTATCTAAACCCAGAGTTTGGATTAGTGCTGTAAATTTACAGAGGAGTGTTAAATCTGGATCTCTGATCCTCTGCATAATTAACCACTGTGTTGCCAATGTTCGAAGCTAATTGAGGAAAGATCCAAAGCTGATTGACACTTTCTCGTTATTACATTGCCCATTTAATCTGTTTAGTAACACAAATGGTTGGGTTGAATATACAACTCTAGTTATTTGACAATGAAGATAAACTCTCTACCATTAATCAGTTCTATAGAGCCATTCTAATGACTCATAAAATCCTTGTATATTTTCACTCATTAAAACTGATACTCACATTTGAATATCCTGTGAAGCTATGCAGTTTACGACTTCTGTCAAAATCCAAGACACGACCCATCCCTTCCCCTGCCAAAATTATTGAAACCCTACAGAAAGTCTTACAGCATTTCATACGTCAATCAATCTAAACACATGCATGCCGTGTAGAAATAGCTACTTTTCGGGCACTTTGTATTCCCCTGCTACTCCTTTCACCAATTTAGAAACGTAGCAACATGAACAACCTGAGATTTGCTGCAAGTTGTAAATCGGCCACACTGTCACATTCAGACTAGTTAATTCCAGGCATAGTGATCCACTTCATTCATAGCAAGTTATTTACTGGCCAATTTGTAGGATGCCAGTTCGATCTTTCAGTCAAACAAATTGTCCAAAAGCTACTATCCGACCATCTTTTCCAGCTGGAGCATGATTTCTTGATTCACTTGCAAATAATCAAAGCCCAAGAGGTTAAACACATGAGAAAATGTTAAGCGTCACAATACTTAAGATGTAACTGGAAGCTACCTACTAGATATTAATAGTGTGTTGTGTGTGTCAATTGGTATGTCAATTTCCTTTAAGAGATATGCTTATGTATCATACCATGTGACTTGCGGCTATAAAGATCCAAAAATCCATCTTGACTGGGGTCACTTGGAGCAAGATACCCTGATGAAATCCTGCTCCTCTTTTGTAACCGAATCGCTAATTAGCCAAGGCCCTGAAAGCTCATGACTAATGTATGTCATTGATTGATTTATTCATTTATTGTGATGTGTACCATAATACAGTGAAAAGCTTTCTTTATGGGTGTTACAGATAAAAATGTCTTAGACCGAGTCATACAGGTTACATTGCATAGAGCATGCACTAGGCATTATTTGAGGCCAGGGAGTCCATTAGTCAGTTTGATAACAACCTGGAAGAAACTGTTCCTGAACCTGCTCATGCACGTGTTCAGGCTTCTATATCTTTTGCCTGATAGAAGAGATCATTACTGGGGTGTCAGGACCTATAATAAACATCTTTCAATATCGTCTTATCCAAGTCTAGTTTCATCATAGAATCCCTATAGTGTGGAAACAGGCCTTTCAGCCCAACTAGTCCACACCGATCCTCAGAGCATCCCACTCAGACCCATCACCTCATACCCCATGTAATCTACACACTCCAGAACACTATGGGTAATTTACCATGGCCAATCCACCACACCTGCACATCTTTGGGCTATGGGAGGAAACCAGATCACCTGGAAGAAATCCACTCCGACACAGGGAAAATGTGCAGACTCTGCACAGACAGTCGGCCCAAGGTTGAAGTTGAACCTGGGTCCCTAGTGCTGTGAGGCAGCAGTGCTAACCACTGAGCCACCATGCCACCCTAGTTCTTGTGTAACTGGAAGTAATATCAATATTGCTGGAGGTACAGCTCACACAATGGCAGCAGTTCAGGGTAACCAGCAGTGGCTGTTATGAGAAGAGTTCAACTTCTTTCCAGCTAGCACTTGGAAACGTTATTTTCATCAGTACAATAGCAGTCCTGGACTTCAAAACTTTTGGAAAACTAATAGAACCAATATCCATGCATGCAACAACTTGATGGCTGCTTGTTTCTGCTTTTGTTCAAGTTCTGTTAAGCTAGAAACCCTGATTCTATTTTTTGAAAATAAATGACAGCCTTCTTTTCTGTTCAAAAATATATATGTTTTTAAAAAGCCAAAAGGCCCTGTGAGCATAGATATAGAGCAAAGTAATTAAAATAAATCACTCTGGTTGTTGATGGCCATTTCCAAGATTGATAGTTTTTTTTCAGTTTGTTAGGCTGAGGAAGTACTCTAATTTACCTTGTGGTCCTGGCAGTAATGGGGGAGAAGTCACATGCATTTGTCTTATGATTAAGGAAGGAAATAGTAACATTAGGTACCCGATCTTTCTTTGAAATTTGTAGTCTCTCATGGAAACCCTCAGATTTGTTGGTCATTACTCATGGCTTATTGAATGAGAATTTGTTGAAGTGCTGTGTCTTGGCATGTCGTTCAAAATCACTCTTTCGGAAAGACTTCTAAGAGCTTCACTACAGAGAAAATTAAGCATATTAATTCACCAATTAATTTGTCACTCAAACACCAGACCAATGTACTTGCTGAGCAAGCCAGGCCATCCTCTAGAACAGTGAAATTTAAAGGAGTGGGACAAAAAATCTAAATGAACTTGGCATAAAGCTATGGAAGTTAACAATTTCAATTAACAATTAACAATTTCAGCACTATGAATATAGCAGCATACAAACTAGGAGCTGGAGGAGGCACCTCAGGCCTGCCCCACCATTTAATAAGATCATGGATAATCTAATTGTACTCTCTTTCCATTTTTCTGCCTACCTTGATAATCTTTGACATTTTGTTGATCAAGAATATACTTAACTTTACCTTAGAAATATTCAGTGATTCTGCCTGATTTTTTGTATGGAAGTATATTTGTGTACATCTATTGTTAAACAGCCACTTAAGCTGCCATACATTTATTTATGTCAATCATCCCCAAAATTTCATTTAGATTCCTCATTAACTTTATATGGCAGTTTTAAAAAGTTTCGTTTACATAGTTATTCTAGAAACTGAATTCAACTGTCTGTCAAAATACTACGGTTACAAAAACAGGTAGTGGCTCAGAATTCTGTGGCTAATAACTCACTTCCTTATTCCCAAAGCCTGTTAACCATCTATAAGTAATAAGCCAGGAGTGTGTTGGAATACTCACCACTGGCCTAGATGAGTACAACTCTAACAACACTCAGGAAGCTCATCACCATCCAGGACAAAACAGTCATCTTGATGAGTAATCTCTACCACCCTAAATATTCACTCTTTCCACTCCTGATGCACAGTGGCCCAGCTGTATGTACCTTCAAAATGCACTACAGCAATTTATCAAGACTTCTTCAACAACACCTTCCAAACCTATGACTTCTACCACCTAAAAAAACAAGGGCCTCATATCCATGGGAGCACTACCACCTGCAAATTCCCTTCCAAGCCATATACACTGATGTGGAACTATGTTGGCATTCCTTCACTAATGCTCAGTCAAAATCTAAAATTCCCTAATAACACTGTGCACATGTTCATGCATCATGGATTGCCAAAGTTGATGAAGGTGATTCATCACCACCTTTTGAGGGCAATTAGAGATGGACAATTAATATTCTGAAGATCAATCAGTGGGCTCAAAACATTAACCGTGGAGAAAAAACAGAGATGCTGCCGGACCTACTGAATTTTTCCAGAAGTTTCTGTTTTTGATTCAGATCTCCAGTTCTTCCTTTTATTTTAATGGATGTACAATGCTGATCTATCACATGACAGCAGTAAAAAAAGGGACAAAGAACATAATTTAATAAAGCACGTAATCATCTCATACTATGAAGTTTGCAAGAGCACAGAACTACATCATGTGAGGCACATCACACATTATAGTGGGCATTTGATTTGGTAAGATCACATGAAAAATGTAGAACGATGATCATGTATAACAAAATGTCGTAATGTCCTCCATTTTTATGTAAAATAAATCTGTAATTATATTAGTGATTTTTTTTTGAAAGCACTTGAGATTTTCTTGAGGGCTACTTTTTAATTTTTGGTGACTTTCTTTGCATTCACACAAACTGCTTTAGTTTGTGAATCGGTCACAGACTCACATGGCATGGAAACGGACCCTTCAGTCTAACCAATCCATGCCATAGCAATTGATCCACATGGATACAAAACTAGATTAATATTAGAATTAGAATGAGCTAAACTTGGATAAGGCAAGAATAAGACTAGAATTAGATCGATACCTTCACAATTGTTCCATTAAACATAAAGTTACAACATGCCATCAAAATAATAATTTTCTAGATCTCATTGTGTTTAAATTGTTCAAAGTCAAATTTATTGCTAACTGTCACACCTACACACAAAAAAGCCATCACCCTGAACATGCTTTCCATGGACTGATAAGGTCACATCTAAACAGTTGTATGTTTGTATCTAACAAAATCAGTGCATTTCAAGTAACTCACAACTACAAATCTTTAAACGATAAAATGTTGATAAATAAATTATTAGATGAACAGCATTCATTACAGTAGTTTTCCACCGCTATAGCTCCTGAACTTCTACAGTCTGAAGCTAGAAACTCTATTCTATTTTGCAACGTTTGTTTTCCTGTATTCATTCACGGGATGAAGGCATCGCTGGCCAAGAAGCATTTATTGTCCAGCCCTAATTGCCCAGAGGGCTGTTAAAAGTCAACCATGATGCTCTGGGTTTGGAGTCACGTCTAGGCCAGACTGGGTAAGGAAGGCAGCTTCTTTCCCTAAAGGTCATTAGTGAACCAGATGGGTTTTTCCCAACAACCAACAATGGATTCATGGTCATCCTTAGACTCTTTAATTCCAGATATTTATTGAATTCAAATTCCAACATCTGCCATGGCAGGATTCAAACCTGGGTCCCCTGAACATTGTCTGAATATCTGGGTTAATAGTCCAGCGATAATTCCACTAGGCCATCACCTGCCCCAATTATATTACAATGTTACAACAATAATGTCAGGCTTACTTGTTTCCCATTTAACTGAGTTTTTTTTCTGGAATGTTTAGAACTATTCTCTCCCCTTCGCACCTCCTCTCTCTGCTCGTACATCTCCCCTGTTTTGCAGCTTCAGTTCGCCACACAGCTCCCAACCTTTCTCCCTGCGCCCTGGTCTCACCAGCCTCACTTCCCACTGTATTCCCACCTTCTCTGAAGTCACCCTGATCTTCACCATTGTCCTGTAGCTCCCTCCGTTATGACCTGTGGCCTTGGCAGCCTGATTCCCCACTGCTGCTCGGAGATAGATAAAAATTGACAGTTTAAGATACCACAGTGTCCCCACCCCATGAAACATAAATGTCATAATATCACAGTGAGATTGGAGGCGAGTGAGAGGAGAAGATGCACAAGGCTAAAGATTTATCCAGGTTATCTGAGATTCTTGCACTGGCTCTGATTATTTTGTATAAGTGTTAAGTAATATCATGGCCATAACTTTACCCTCTTGTGCGTGGCAGCATGCAGTCTTCACCACAATCCATTTTGAATACGTGATGTTGAAACGAAAACGAGGTCATGAAGTCAAGTGACTTGAGATTTTACCACTGTAAGCTTGCTTCACGGACCTTGCAACTAAAATTGATAGTGAGATGGAAAGGCAGTGATGAGAATCTTTCATGATTCTTTTAATCCGTACATATAATTATCAAGCGGCCTAATTATTCCATTATGATAATCTTGCTGCTTGATCAGTCAATGCAGTTTAAAATTGTTAATATCGCCCCATCCACGAAAAACATGCAGTTGACAACTAACTCCAAACCTCTGCCTTGAGACCTTTCAGGTTGCAATTCTATAGTCCTATATCAACCTCTCTTTCCACTGTAAGTCCTTGAATGTGTTGTGATTTCTCTAAATCCACGCCACTTGCTATTTTAGCACCTCCAATCAGTTATGTCCCTTTCACAGTACTAAAACAGCACTCACTCAAAGCCACAAATGCTGATTTTTGATTGTGATGCACTATCTTCTTCATGTTTCTTGATCTCTATGCACCTTTTGACTTGACTGACTACATGTGCCTTGCTTGGTTTCGCTCTTGCCTGACTCTCGATATTGTCAGCATTGTCTTTGCTTCCTGTGCTGTTTCCTCTAAGCCTTCTATGAAAATACCTTTGCACCCCTCCTCTTCCTTGTAGCCCTTTAGTGATGCACCCAGAGACGTTGGGCTGCACTGTAATCTTCTACCAGCAACAAACAGTTCAACTTTACTCCCACCTTTGTTGACCCCACCTGTGTCTCTGTGCTGTCTGGTTGCTTGTCCATCATTCTGCCCTGGATCAATTGCAATTTGTTCAGTAGCAGTTTGTAGAGGCATTACACAAAAAATGAGATATTGGAAATGTTGACAAAAGCTTGGCCACAGAAGTGGAATTTACAGACGTGGAGAAGGCAACAGATTTAGGAACGTAGTTCTAAAGTGGTAGATGACTGAAGATATGGCCACTTACAGTGGGGCAGAAAGACCCAAATTGGAACAAATGAAATTTCTGAAAGAAGTATAGGTATGAAAGTTACACAGTTAGGGAGGATTAAAAATTAACAGATTTAACAAGAGGATGAAAGTTTTAAATTAGAATGGCTTGAGGACCAGTCTTCGATTTAAATCGCAAAGGAATGAAGTGAAGGATGAGAGGAACTTGGGACCGGCCATTAAAGATAATAATTCATTCCACTATTTGTGACTGGTGCGACAGAAAAAGTTATAAAGAAAACATTCGATGAGTTTCCAGGAAAATCAGTGTACAAGCAAACAGCTGGATGTTTCCAAGGTTAGAGTTCTGAAATTGCTGAAATAAAAACAGAAAATGCTGAAAGTACACATTGGGTAAGCCAGCACAATAAAGAGTAAAGACAAGTTCTGACCTTTCAGGTTTGTAGCCGACATCAGAATGGTTAACAGTTTATAGTACTGTAATTCTTTTTCCACATCGAGCTATCCTCCTTTCATTGTCTCTCAGTGGAAAATAACAAAGGACATTATTATACTGTCACTGCATTAATGTAGTGAGGAAAAATGAATGTTGCATCTGCAGTTTTTCTTCAAGGTGGAAATGTAGTCAAATGAGCCATGATCTTATTGAATGGCAGGAGCATACTTGAGGGGCTGAAGGGCCTACTTTTACCTTTAATTCATGTCTGTAATTTTCTAAGAAATGTTCCTTGACCATAAATTCCTGAAATTCTTGTGTTCATTACTTATTGCTAACAGAAACAATAAGCTAGTTAAAGTTCCAGATCAAGATAAATTCCTTTGAAGCACATTACGGCTAATGCTGAGATCACTGATATTCTTAAAAAACATCCCTCGTGCTGTAGGCATATAAAGAACAAATTATCCATCCAGTTCAACATTCTCATAAAGAGCATACACACCCAGTCCATTAGAGTTGTTAACCCTCCAGGATTGGCCTGCAGTTTTCAATGAAGATTAATGTCTTTGACAAGGCTGCAAGGAACTTGGAAGTGGGGTGGGGGAATATCTTTGACAATCATATTATAAAGTTATTTTTTCTTTGAGCAGCTTTATTTGTTTTAAAGAGATTGGAAAATAAGGCTGTTTGGCTAATAGCCATGAATCATCCATTGGGCAGTAAAGGATTTTAGCTAATGCTTTGCAAGTGAAGGAGGAAAATGCTGGTTGTGAGGACTGATCTACTGAGCGACCTATGACAGGAATGATATTTCCAGGAGGACATCCAACAACAGCAAAAATCCAAGATAGTGCGTATCTATTCAGCTTCACAGTGATCACAGCTAAAGGCTTATTGATGTTTCCAAATTGTATTACTTTGATTTTAATTCTGGGGCTTGTTTTATTTGCTTCTATTTGCTTTGAAAACTATTGTACAGGTGGATTTTGAGAAATTGATTTGCAGCAGTACTACGATATTGGTTAGTTACTTGCATGTTATAACATAATAATGGAAAATGCACGATAATAACATTAATGCTGTGCTTTCCTTGCATTGATAAATATTAATCATTTGTGCTATACCACAGTAATTCACTAGGTTTCAGTGTGACTTGCTACTGCTGTTACAATCATTAATTATCAGTTGGTGAAGGCACAATATGAAAATTGCATTCCTTGGGGTCGGATTGGGTTGGATCTTGCTGCCTCTGGGACACTTTACTATCTTCATAGGCCTTGTAGGACAAGGAAAGGGAAACTAGTTCAGCACCAATTAAAGGTTGTTTAAGCTCCTTCAAGAGCTTATTGAGGATGCTGTCCAGTACAGAATGGTTTTTAAAAGCTTTTTTTCTGGATGAAGACAAAAGTCTAGCGCATGCTAGTACTGAAGTTGTTGCACTGCCTTGAGACAAAAAGCATTTCCTTTCCATCTGCATTTTGTTGTAAAACTAGAGGGGCTAACTAATGCCTAACTAAATAATAGGTTGTGCTCTGTATCTTGATTTGGTGTCCTTAAGCACTGCATTATCATGTGAACAAAACATGAACTGCTTCCTCTCTTATGCAACACAGCAGTAGACTCCAGCCTGACTGCCATTTGCCTTCATTCATTGTTACTGCAATTCACGTTTGATTTATTGTTGTCAAGTATTGCTTTGCGTGCTATCCAGGCAAATCATACCTTATATAAGCATAGCAGGGTAATATAACAGAGTACAGCTACAGAAAAGGTGCAGAGAAAGATCAACTGTAATATCTGAGTGGTCCATTCATAAGTCTGATAACAACAGCAGGGAAGAAATTGTTCTTGAATCTCTTGGTAAATGTTTTTAAACTTGTATGACTTCTGCCCAATGGAAGAGGGGGAAAGAGAGTGTAAGCAGGGTGGGGAGGGGCTTTAATTATGTTGGCTGCTTTCCCAGCGCAGCAGGAATTGTAGACAGAGTCAATAGAAGGAAGGCTGGTTTTCGTGATGGCCTGGGCTGCGTTCACAACTCTCTGTGATTTCTTGCGGTCTCAGGCAGAGCAATTGCCCCAACACGCTGTGATGCACCCAGATAGAATGCTTTCTGTGGTGCATCTATGAAAATTCGTAAGAGTCAATGCAGACATGCGGAATCCCCTTAACTTTCTGTGCTTGCTGGCTGTAGCACCACCAGAGATGGACCAAGACAGATTATTGGTGATATTTATTTGCTCCCAGGAACTTGAAGCTCTCGACCATCTCCATCTTAGCACCATTGATACAGACAGGGGCATGTCGTCCACTCTACCTCCTGAAGCCAATGAGCAGCTCCTTCATTTTGCTGAGATTGAGGGAGAGATTGTTGTCTTTACACTATGCCACTAAGCTATTCTAAAAAAGAGGACATAGCAATTTCTTTGGGAGCAACAAGTGAACAGTCAAAAAGGTAGTTTAATTTCAATAGTTTAGAGGCAAGAAGGAAGCAGCAAGTTTGTGACGTTTGGTGATAGTGTTCTACATGGTGGAATTGGGCAACTGAAAACTCTTGCTAGCAACTGAGGAAAATGAGAAGGGCAGAAAGCACAGGTTACCAGAGTTGGAAGATTAGTAGGGCACTATTGAGAGAATAATGTACACTAGGATGGAGCAAGACCATGGCTGAACTTGTAATTCAGATTTCTGTACAGAAACCAGGAGGTTGCTATGGGCAGGTTGAACTACATTTTGTTTTGCGATTGGATTTAAATAGTCGAAGTCTTTGGCCAGTTGGGTTCATGTAGGAATGAGTGTGGATGGGTGGTTAATTTGTGACAATGTAAGATGACTAATGTTTCAGTGGAGGTAGTACTGAGTTAGGAGTGAAGCCTAATAATATTGATGCGAGTGGATAGTTTTAATGGTAGATATAATATAAGGTAGATAAAATTTAAGATTCCACTAAGGGCTAACTGTTTTACAAATGATTCCCTACATATCTATAAATAAAGTAAGCACATGTGAATGAAATGATTGAAAAGAAGAAGAAAAGCAATGCTTATTTAAAATTTGAATTCGAAAAAAATCATGAAAAATAAACCATTTTCAAAAGCCATTGTTTGCGATGATCAATGATTGATTCACTGTCATAAAGCCAAGGACACATTGTTGCATGACTGAGTGAAGATAACACTTTGATTCTGGAAAGTAGTTTCCTTTGATTCTTGAAGTGGATGATATCCCATGGACTTCTTTTGTGAATAAATTGAATATCAGAGACCAACCACTATACAAGTGATGTTTGCTTAAGATGTAGTTTCAAGATTTAACGTACGATAATTCTGAAATCCTGTGAGCGTAGGCCAGCAGCTAATAACTCCAGCCAGCTGCTGAAATGTGATAAGTAATGGGAGGATGCAGAAATATGACCAAAAGTGCTCTTCTTTGTTAATAGGAATTGGATATGCTGATTAAGGAAAGTGCATATTAAGTGCAGCAGTAGCACAGCTCTGTATTTTTGTAGTGTACGATAGAATTGATAGATCATTTTGAATCCCTGTAATTCTCTGTGGATGTTCCTGATCATACAGTCATAGAGGTGTACAATACAGAAACGGACCCTTCGATCCATCTTGTCAATGCCAACAAAATATCTTAAATTAATTTAGTCCAATTTTCCAGTATTTGGCCCATCTTCCTCGAAACTCTTCCTCTATTCATTCACCCATTCAGATGCCTCTGGTAGCTCATTACATACACGAACCCACCTCTGCATTGAAAAAGTTGCCTCTTAGGTCCCTTTTAAATCTTTCCCCTCTCACCTTAAACCTATGCCCTCTAGTTTTGGACTCCCCCACCACGGGGGAAATGACCTTGACTATTTACCGTATCCATGCCCATTGTGATTTTATAAACCTCTGTGCCGTGTTCCTGCTTTCTTCCCATACTGTTTGATCCCTCAGAATGATATTTATCGCCGACTTGGAAACATTCAATGTTTTGGCTTCAACCACTTTCTGTGTCAGAGAATTCCACAGGCTCAACACCCTCTGGGTCAAGAAATTTATCTTCACCTCAGTCCTCAATGGCCTACCTCATATCTGTGACCTCTTAGTTCTGATTCCACAATTACTGAGGGGAGATTGATTTCATAATTGCATGATAGAAATGAAGAAGAAAAGTTGCATTGCTGTAGCACTATTCACAGCTTCAAGATAATCCAAAACATTTTACAGCCAGTGAAATGCAGTTGTTCTGTGAACAGCAAACTCCTGCTAGCACTAGTAAAATAACAACCAGACAACTCATCTTTGGAGACACTGTTTGAATGATTAATAGCGCCTGGAATTCCGTACTGTTCTTTGGTTAGTGTCATGGGATCTTGGCTTACCGAAGGAGCCTTGCTAGGTATTGCTTTAACATCTGATTTGAAAAACGACATCTTCACCTCTTCAGTGCTCCCTCAGTCCTGCACTGTACCTGCTCTTACACCTCCCCCCTCACCCCCATCCCAGGCCCCAAGAAGACCTTCCACATCAAGCAGATGTTCACTTGCACATCAGCTAATGTTGTATACTGTATCCACTGTTCCCGTTGGGCCCCATCTGCACTGGGGAAAGCAAACGGAGGCTTGGGGACCGCTTTGCGGAACACCTAAGCTCGGTTTGCAATAAACAACTGCACCTCCCCGTCACGAACCATTTCAACTCCTCCTCGCATTCTTCAGATGACGTGTCCATCCTGAGTCTCCTGCAGTGCCCACAACGATGCCACCTGAAGATGGCAGGAACAGCAACTCATATTCCACTTGGGAACCCTGCAGCCCAATGGTATCAATGCAGACTTCACAAGCTTCAAAATCTCGCCTCCCCCGACCATATCCCAAAACCAGCCCAGCTTGTCCCCGCTTCCCTAACCTGTTCTTCCTCCCATCTACCCCCTCCTCCCACCTCAAGCCCCACCCCCATCTCCAACTTACTAGTCTCATCTCATCCTCTTGACCTCTCCGTCCTCCGACCTATCCCCTCCCGAACTCACCACCTTCACTCACCTTTACTGGCTCCAACCTTGTCCCTTCGACCTGTCTGTCTTTTCTCCACCTATCTTCTCCTCTGTCCATCTTCTATCCACCTCCCCCTCTCTCCCTGTGATAATGGGAACTGCAGATGCTGGAGAATCCAAGATAACAAAGTGTGGAGCTGGATGAACACAGCAGGCCAAGCAGCATCTCAGGAGCACAGAAGCTGACGTTTCGGGCCTAGACCCTTCATCAGAGAGGGGGATGGGGAGAGAGAACTGGAATAAATAGGGAGAGAGGGGGAGGTGGACCGAAGATGGAGAGAAAAGAAGATAGGTGGAGAGGAGAGTATAGGTGAGGAGGTAGGGAGGGGATAGGTCAGTCCAGGGAAGATGGACAGGTCAAGGAGGCAGGATGAGGAGGTAGGTAGGAAATGGAGGTGCGGCTTGAGGTGGGAGGAAGGGTTGGGTGAGAGGAAGAACAGGTTAGGGAAGCAGATACAGGCTGGGCTGGTTTTGGGATGCAGTAGGGGAAGGGGAGATTTTGAAGCTTGTGAAGTCCACATTGATACCATTGGGCTGCAGGATTCCCAAGCGGAATATGAGTTGCTGTTCCTGCAACCTTCGGGTGGCATCATTGTTGCACTGGAGGAGGCCCATGATGGACATGTCGTCTGAGGAATGGGAGGGGGAGTTGAAATGGTTGACGACTGGGAGGTGCAGTTGTTTGTTGCGAACCGAGCGGAGGTGTTCCGCAAAGCGGTCCCCAAGCCTCCGCTTGGTTTCCCCAATGTAGAGGCAGCCACACCGGGTGCAATGGATACAATATACCACATTGGCAGATGAGCAGGTGAACATCTGCTTGATATGGAAGGTCATCTTGGGGCCTGGGATGGGGGTGAGGGAGGAGGTGTGGGGGCAAGTGTAGCACTTCCTGTGGTTGCAGGGGAAGGTGCCGGGTGTGGTGGGGTTGGAGGGGAGTGTGGAACGGGCAAGGGAGTCGTGGAGAGAGTGGTCTGTCCGGAAGGCAGACAAGGGTGAACTCACCACCTTCACTCACCTTTACTGGCTCCAACCTTGTCCCTTCGACCTGTCTGTCTTTTCTCCACCTATCTTCTCCTCTGTCCATCTTCTATCCACCTCCCCCTCTCTCCCTGTGATAATGGGAACTGCAGATGCTGGAGAATCCAAGATAACAAAGTGTGGAGCTGGATGAACACAGCAGGCCAAGCAGCATCTCAGGAGCACAGAAGCTGACGTTTCGGGCCTAGACCCTTCATCAGAGAGGGGGATGGGGAGAGGGAACTGGAATAAATAGGGAGAGAGGGGGAGGTGGACCGAAGATGGAGAGAAAAGAAGATAGGTGGAGAGGAGAGTATAGGTGAGGAGGTAGGGAGGGGATAGGTCAGTCCAGGGAAGATGGACAGGTCAAGGAGGCAGGATGAGGAGGTAGGTAGGAAATGGAGGTGCGGCTTGAGGTGGGAGGAAGGGTTGGGTGAGAGGAAGAACAGGTTAGGGAAGCAGATACAGGCTGGGCTGGTTTTGGGATGCAGTAGGGGAAGGGGAGATAAATAACTTGGGTGGTGGGGTCGGATTGTCGATGGCGGAAGTGTTGTTGGATGATACGTTGTATCCGGAGGTTGGTGGGGTGGTGTGTGAGAACGAGGGGGATCCTCTTGGGGCGGTTGTGGCAGGGGCGGGGTGTGAGGGGTGTGTTGCCGGAAATGTGGGAGATGCAGTCAAGGGCGTTCTCGAACAATGCGGAGGGAAAGTGGCGGTCGTTGAAGAACGTGGACATCTGAGATGTGCGGGAGTGGAATGCCTCATCGTGGGAGCAGATGCGGTGGAGGCGGAGGAATTGGGAATAGGGGATGGAGGTTTTGCAGGAGGGTGGGTGGGAGGAGCTGTATTCTAGGTAGCTGTGGGAGTCAATGGGCTTGAAATGGACATCAGCTTCGAGCTGGTTACCTGAGATGGAGACTGAGAGGTCCAAGAAGGTGAGGGATGTGTTGGAGATGGCCCAGGTGAACTTGAAGTTGGGGTGGAAGTTGTTGGTAAAGTGGATGAACTGTTCGAGCTCCTCTGGGGAGCAAGAGGCGGCGCCGATACAATCATCAATGTTACAGAGGAAGAGGTGGGGTTTGGGGCCTGTGTAGGTGCGGAAGAGGGACTGTTCTGCGTAACCTACAAAGAGGCAGGCATAGGATGGGCCCATGCGGGTACCCATGGCCACTCCCTTTGTCTGTAGGAAGTGGGAGGAATCCTTTGGTCCAGGAACTCCCCACCTACGTCCGTGACACCACCTACGCCCTCCACCTCCTCCAGGACTTCCAATTCCCTGGCCCCCAACACCTCATTTTCACCATGGACATGCACTCCCTAAACACCTGTGTTCCTCATGCAGATGGCCTCGAGGCCCCTCCACTTCTTCCTGTCCCGCAGGCCCGATCAATCACCTTCCATCAACACCCTCATCCGCCGAGCCGAACTCGTCCTCACCGTCAACAACTTCTCTTTCGATTCCTCCCACTTCCTACAGACAAAGGGAGTGGCCATGGGTACCCACATGGGCCCAAGCTACTTCTGCCTCTTTGTAGGTTACGCAGAACAGTCCCTCTTCCGCCATCTACAATCCGACCCCACCACCCCAGACATTTTTCCATCCCCACCCTTGTCTGCTTTCCAGAGAGACCACTCTCTCCGTGACTCCCCTGTCCGCTCCACACTCCCCTCCAACCCCACCACACCCGGCACCTTCCCCTGCAACCGCAGGAAGTGCTACACTTGCCCCCACACCTCCTCCCTCACCCCCATTCCAGGCCCCAAGATGACATTCCATATTAAGCAGATGTTCACCGGCACATCTGCCAATGTGGTATGCTGTATCCACTGTACCCGGTGTGGCTGCCTCTACATTGGGGAAAGCAAGCGGAGGCTTGGGGACCGCTTTGCGGAACACCTCCGCTCGGTTCGCAACAAACAACTGCACCTCCCAGTTGCCAACCATTTCAACTCCCCCTCCCATTCCTCAGACGACATGTCCATCATGGGCCTCCTCCAGTGCTACAATGATGCCACCCGAATGTTGCAGGAACAGCAACTCAAATTCCGCTTGGGAACCCTGCAGCCCAATGGTATCAATGTGGACTTCACAAGCTTCAAAATCTCCCCTTCCCTCACCGCATCCCACAACCAGCCCAGTTCTCCCCTCCCCCCACTGCATCACAAAACCAGCCCAGCTCGTCCCCTCTCCCCACTGCATCCCAAAACCAGCCCAGCCTGTCTCTGCTTCCCTAACCTGTTCTTCCTCTCACCCAATCCCTTCCTCCCACCTCAAGCTGCACCTCCATTTCCTACCTACCACCTCATCCTGCCTCCTTGACCTGTCCATCTTCCCTGGACTGACCTATCCCCTCCTTACCTCCTCACCTATACATTCCTCTCTACCTATCTTTTCTCTCCATCTTCGGTCCTCCTCCCTCTCTCTCCCTATTTATTCCAGTTCCCTCTCCCCATCCCCCTCCTCTTCATCTGGCTCCATACTTTGTTATCCCCTCTCTCTCTATTTATTTCAGAACCCCTTACCCCTCCCCCAGTTCTGAAGGAGGGTCTAGGCCCGAAACGTCAGTTTTCCTGCTCCTCTGATGCTGCTTGGCCTGCTGTGTTCCTCCAACTCTACACCTTTTTATCACTGTACGTGTTGGCCTGCCTTACGACTTCAAACTGAAAATCATTTGCACTTAATTAACAAAGTGTGAAGCTGGATGAACACAGCAGGCCAAGCAGCATCTCAGGAGCACAAAAGCTGAAGTTTCGGGCCTAGACCCTTCATCAGAGAGGGGGGATGGGGTGAGGGTTCTGGAATAAATAGGGTGAGAGGGGGAGGCGGACCAAAGATGGAGAGAAAAGAAGATTGGTGGGGAGGTAGGGAGGGGATAGGTCAGTCCAGGGAAGACGGACATGTCAAGGAGGTGGGATGAGGTTAGTAGGTAGGAAATGGAGGTGCGGCTTGGGGTGGGAGGAAGGGATGGGTGAGAGGAAGAACAGGTTAGGGAAGCAAAGACAGGCTGGGCTGGTTTTGGGATGCAGTGGGGGGAGGGGACGAGCTGGGCTGGTTTTGGGATGCGGTGGGGGAAGAGGAGATTTTGAAGCTGGTGAAGTCCACTTTGATACCATTGGGCTGCAGGTTTCCCTAGCGGAATATGAGTTGCTGTTCCTGCGACCTTCGGGTGGCATCATTGTGGCACTGCAGGAGGCCCATGATGGACATGTCATCATAAAGAATGGGAGGGGGAGTTGAAATGGTTGGCGACTGGGAGGTGCAGTTGTTTATTGCGAACCGAGCGGAGGTGTTCCGCAAAGCGGTCCCCAAGCCTCCGCTTCGTTTCCCCAATGTAGAGGAAGCCAAACCGGGTTCATTGGATACAGTATACCACATTGGCAGATGTACAGGTGAACATCTGCTTAATATGGAAAGTCATCTTGGGGCCTGGAATGGGGGTGAGGGAGGAGGTGTGGGGGCAAGTGTAGCACTTCCTGCGGTTGCAGGGGAAGGTGCCGGGTGTGGTGGGGTTGGAGGGGAGTGTGGAGCGGGCAAGGGAGTCACGGAGAGAGTGGTCTCTCTGGAAAGCAGACAAGGGTGGGGATGGAAAAATGTCTTGGGTGGTGGGGTCGGATTGTAGATGGCGGAAGTGTCGGAGGATGATGCGTTGTATCCGGAGGTTGGTGGGGTGGTATGTGAGAACGAAGGGGATCCTCTTTGGGCGGTTGTGGCGGTGTCGGGGTGTGAGGGATGTGTTGTGGGAGACGTGGTCAAGGCCGTTCTCGACCACTGTGGGGGGAATGTTGCGGTCCTTGAAGAACTTGGACATCTGGAATGCGCGGGAGTGGAATGTGTCATCGTGGGAGCAGATGCGGTGGAGGCGGAGGAATTGGGAGTAGGGGATGGAATTTTTTCAGGAGGGTGGGTGGGAGGAGGTGTATTCTAGGTAGCTGTGGGAGTCAGTGGGCTTGAAATGGACATCAGTTACAAGCTGGTTGCCTGAGATGGAGACTGAGAGGTCCAGGAAGGTGAGGGATGTGTTGGAGATGGCCCAGGTGAATTGAAGGTTGAGGTGGAAGGTGTTGGTGAAGTGGATGAACTGTTCGAGCTCCTCTGGGGAGCAAGAGGCGGCGCCGACACAGTTATCAATGTAACGGAGGAAGAGGTGGAGTTTCGGGCCACATTGTTTTCATTGTGTTTCAGGAGCAAAACTTTTGAATGTTACAATTGTTATGTAAATAAACAAAACAGCTGAACAACAAAGATTAATGAACCAGTTTGTCTTTTTGAAGATGAATGACTTTGAGACATTAAAGGCACCATGAAATGGCATGCTTTTCTTGCTTGAGGCAAGGGTTGTTGGCCAGAGCACATGGGAAATCCCATGTTCTTCTTTGTCTGGGACTGTGGCATTTTGTTCTCTTATACAGACAAATGACGAAGGTGCAGAAAATGCAGAATCTCCAATGCTACTCTCTTCCTGCAGCGCTGTACTGATTTCTAGTCTGGGTTAAAAAGCTAAGGTTAGGGGTAGAAATTATAGCCTTCTGACAGAAAGGTGACAGTGCAATTAATGGACCAAGGCTGATGCCAACATTTGTTTGCACACTGAATAATTTTATTTGCAAATGCCACTCCAATCAGAAGCGGACCATGCCTCTTATGAATGGATTTGAAACAAGCCAACTGAGCATTCGATTAGAAACTAAATCTGGAGTCTATGGCCTTGTGACATGCAGCATGTCATAAATGATTGTTTTGAAGTACACATCAAAATGGATCAGGTATTTTCGGTTATTTCGAACATAAAGTTATCAGAGTCCAAATGCAGACTTGTGTTGGTGAACAAAGACCGGTGTAGCACAGGAATAGGCCCTTTGGCCCACCAAAACTGCGCTGACACACAATGTCTTTCTAAACTAAAAACCTTTTGCGCCTGCACAGCCCATTTCTCTCCATTCCCTGCCTATTCATATATCTGTGAAGATGCCTCTTAAATGTTGCTATTGTATCCACCTCCACCACCTCCTCTGGCACTTACCACCTTCCATATAAAACCCTTGCCTCTCACATCTCCTTTAAATTTATCCCCTTTTACCTTAAACCTATGTCCCCTAGTAATTGACATTTCAACTCTGGGAAAAAGATCCCGACTATTCATTCTATCCATGTCTCTCATAATTTTGTGAAATTCTATCAAGTCACCCCTCATCCTCCGACATTCACATGAAAATAAACCTAGTTTGCCCAATCTCTCCTCATAGCTAATAACCTTCAAACAAAACAACACCCTATTAAACTATGTTTGTACTCCCTCCAAAGGCCCCACATGCTACTGGAATAGAACATAGAACATAGAACATAGAACAGTACAGCACAGAACAGGCCCTTCAGCCCACAATGTTGTGCCGACCATTGATCCTCATGGATGCACCCTCAAATTTCTGTGACCATATGCATGTCCAGCAGTCTCTTAAATGACCCCAATGACCTTGCTTCCACAACTGCTGCTGGCAACGCATTCCATGCTCTCACAACTCTCTGCGTAAAGAACCTGCCTCTGACATCCCCTCTATACTTTCCACCAACCAGCTTAAAACTATGACCCCTCGTGCTAGCCATTTCTGCCCTGGGAAATAGTCTCTGGCTATCGACTCTATCTATGCCTCTCATTATCTTGTATACCTCAATTAGGTCCCCTCTCCTCCTCCTTTTCTCCAATGAAAAGAGACCGAGCTCAGTCAACCTCTCTTCATAAGATAAGCCCTCCAGTCCAGGCAGCATCCTGGTAAACCTCCTCTGAACCCTCTCCAAAGCATCCACATCTTTCCTATAATAGGGCGCCCAGAACTGGACGCAGTATTCCAAGTGCGGTCTAACCAAAGTTTTATAGAGCTGCAACAAGATCTCACGACTCTTAAACTCAATCCCCCTGTTAATGAAAGCCAAAACACCATATGCTTTCTTAACAACCCTGTCCACTTGGGTGGCCATTTTAAGGGATCTATGTATCTGCACACCAAGGAATGTGTGGCAACCAGAATTATATGCAATATTCTGAATGTGGCCTAACTAAAGTTCTATTACAGCTGCAACATAACTTGCCAATTTTTATACTCAATGCCCCAGCTGAGTAAGGCAAGCATGCCAAATGCTTTATCCACTTGCATTGCCATTTTCAGGAAACTGTGTGAACTTGTATGCCAAGATACCGCTACATGTTAATTCTACTAATGGTTCTGTCGCTTACTATCTATTTCCCTTCTACATTTGATGTTCCAAAATGTACCACCTCGAATTTGTCTGAATTTAATTCAATCTGCCATTTCTCTGCCAAAGTCTCCAGCCTATCTATATCCTGCTGTATTGTGTGGCAATCTTCCTCACTATTCACAGCTCACCTAATCCTTATGTTATCTGCAAACATATTAATCAGGTCTAGCAGGAACTGCAGATGCTGGAGAATCTGAGATCACAAGGTGTAGAGCTGGATGAACACAGCAGGCCAAGCAGCATCAGAGGAGCAGGAAGGCTGACATTTCGGGCCCTTTCTGAAGAAGGGTCGAGGCTCTCTACTAATCAGGCCACCTACGTTCTCCTCCAAATCATTTACATATGTTATAAACAACAGGGGTTGCAGCATGGATCTCTGTGGAACACCATTGATCATTGATCTCCAGTCAGAAAAATACCCTTCCACTCTGTCTTCTATAACTAAGCCATGTAACCAACGCACTGAAGATCCCATGTAAATTCACCTTTTGTATCAGCCTGCAATGAGGCCCCTTATCAAAGGCCTTGATAAAGTCCTTAAAAATTACATCCTCAGCCCTATCGTCATGAATCATTTTTGTCAGTCCCTCAAAAAAACTCAAGCAAGTTTGTGAGGCCCAACCTTATCCACTGAAAACCCTGCTGCCTATCACTAAAAGTCCATATTTTGTCAAATATGAGTAAATCCTGTTCCTAAATACCTTCTCAAATAATTTCTTACCACCAACGCTGTATGACTTGTAATTTCTTGGATTATCTCTGTTGCCCTTCATAAACAAAGGAACAACGTTGGCTGTTCTCCAGTCCTCTTGGACCCCTCCTTTGACGAAAGAAGATACAAATATTTTGTATAAGACTTCAGTAATTTCCTTACCTGCCTCCCTCAGCATTCTGTGATGGATCCCATGAGAGGCTTATCTACCTTAATGTTTTTCAAAATACAGAACATTTCCCCTTTTTTATATTGACATGCCTTACAATATCCATATTTTTCAGATGCAGACAATTTCTGAAAACAGCATTATCACTGACTGTGGGTTTCTTTGGATGTTACTGTGCTATCCTTAGCAATCTCACACAAAAAAAATGTGTGGTCTAGTTTTCTTGCCTATATATGTCATCAACCTAACCAGTCTGGTGCAAACAGGTCACATCAAAAGAGCAAAATTAAATTTGTGGGCAATTGGATTGTGGCCATAGCACTATTTCCTCTCTTTCCCCTAACACAACTCTTGACTCTGTCTAACACAGCCTTAAATGTATTCACTGACTGTACCTCTACAGTGCAAGAGAATTTTGAAGTCTAACAACCCTCTAAAAGAAATTTGCCTTCATCTCAGACTTAAATGGGAGATCTTCTATTTTTAACTTGTCCCCAGTCCTAGATTGCTCCATGGCAGGGACATGTCTTCCTAACACTTACTCTATAGAACCCTCCCAAAAATCATTTATGTTTCAATAAGATTAGCTCTCATTCTTCTAATCTCCAATGATGTAGACCCAACCTGCTCGATTAGAGTGAGTGCTGCTATTTCCAAGGATGGAGCTTTGAAACATACTTGCAGCCTGCCATTAACAATCCTACAAGTCACTCTTGCTAGATGAAGGTCTTATACTTAACCCATTGCTTACTACTCGGAGATAATGGAAACTGCAGATACTGGAGAATCCAAGATAACAAAGTGTGAAGCTGGATGAACACAGCAGACCAAGCAGCATCTCAGGAGCAAGGAGCAATGCTCTCTGATGAAGGGTCTAGGCCCGAAACATCAGCTTTTGTGCTCCTGAGATGCTGCTTGGCCTGCTGTGTTCATCCAGCCTCACATTTTATTATCTTGGAATTCTCCAGCATCTGCAGTTCCCATTATCAGCTGAGTAGTAAGCTGGATTAACACAGCAGGCCAAGCAGCATAGGAGAAGAGAGATAAGCTAGATTAACACAGCAGGCCAAGCAGCATAGGAGAAGAGAGATAAACTGGATTAACACAGCAGGCCAAGCAGCATAGGAGAAGAGAGACAATGGGAACTGCAGATGCTGGAAAATCCAAGATAACAAAGTGTGAAGCTGGATGAACACAGCAGGCCAAGCAGCATCTCAGGAGCACAAAAGCTGACGTTTCGGGCCTAGACCCTTCATCAGAGAGGGGGATGGGGAGAGGGAACTGGAATAAATAGGGAGAGAGGGGGAGGCGGACCGAAGATGGAGAGTAAAGAAGATAGGAGGAGAGAGTATAGGTGGGGAGGTAGGGAGGGGATAGGTCAGTCCAGGGAAGACGGACAGGTCAAGGAGGTGGGATGAGGTTAGTAGGTAGCTGGGGGTGCGGCTTGGGGTGGGAGGAAGGGATGGGTGAGAGGAAGAGCCGGTTAGGGAGGCAGAGACAGGTTGGACTGGTTTTGGGATGCAGTGGGTGGGGGGGAAGAGCTGGGCTGGTTGTGTGGTGCAGTGGGGGGAGGGGACGAACTAGGCTGGTTTAGGGATGCAGTAGGGGAAGGGGAGATTTTGAAACTGGTGAAGTCCACATTGATACCATATGGCTGCAGGGTTCCCAGGCGGAATATGAGTTGCTGTTCCTGCAACCTTCGGGTGGCATCATTGTGGCAGTGCAGGAGGCCCATGATGGACATGTCATCTAGAGAATGGGAGGGGGAGTGGAAATGGTTTGCAACTGGGAGGTGCAGTTGTTTGTTGCGAACTGAGCGGAGGTGTTCTGCAAAGCGGTCCCCAAGCCTCTGACATCTGTTTTGAATCTATCACCCCTCAATTTGTAGCTATGCCCCCTCGTACAAGCTGATGTCATCATCCTCAGAAAAAGACTCTCACTGTCCACCCTATCTAATTATCAGGTTAGGCTTAGATAACAAGGTGTAGAGCTGGAAGGACACAGCAGGCCAAGCAGCTTCAGAGGAGCAGGAAAGCTGATGTTTTGGGCCGAGACCCTTCTTTAGAAATGGGAGAGGGGAAGGGGATTCTGAAATAAATAGGGAGAGAGGGGAGACAAATAGAAGATGGATTAAGGAGAAGATAGGTGGAGAGGAGGCAGACAGGTCAAAGAGGCGGGGGTGGAGCCAGTAAAGGAGAGTGTAGGTGGGGAGTTAGGGAGGGGATAGGTCAGTCCAGGGAGGATAGACAGGCCAAGGGGGCGGGATGAGGCTAGTAGGTAGGAGATGGAAATGGGGCTTGAGGTGGGAGGAGGGGAGAGGTGGGAGGAAGAACAGGCTAGGGAGATGGGGACAAGCTTGTGATAATGGGAACTGCCGATGCTGGAGAATCCACGATAACAAAGTGTGAAGCTGGATGAACACAGCAGGCCAAGCAGCATCTCAGGAGCACAAAAGCTGACGTTTCGGGCCTAGACGCTTCATCAAAGAGGGGGATGGGGAGAGGGTTCTGGAATAAATAGGGAGAGAGGGGGAGGCGGACCGAAGACGGAGAGAAAAGAAGATAGGTGGAGAGGAGAGTATAGGTGGGGAGGTAGGGAGGGGATAGGTCAGTTCAGGGAAGACGGACAGGTCAAGGAGGCGGGATGAGGTGGTAGGTAGGAAATGGAGGTGCGGCTTGGGTTGGGAGAAAGGGATGGGTGAGAGGAAGAACAGGTTAGGGAGGCAGAGACAGGCTGGGCTGGTTTTGGGATGCAGTGGGGGGAGCAATAAACAACTGCACCTCCCAGTCGCAAACCATTTCCACTCTCCCTCCCATTCTCTAGATGACATGTCCATCATGGGCCTCCTGCAGTGCCACAATGATGTCACCCGAAGGTTGCAGGAACAGCAACTCATATTCCGCCTGGGAACCCTGCAGCCATATGGTATCAATGTGGACTTCACCAGTTTCAAAATCTCCCCTTCCCCCACTGCATCCCAAAACCAGCCCAGCCTGTCTCCGCCTCCCTAGCCTGTTCTTGCTCCCATCCGTCCCTTCCTCTCACCTCAAGCCGCACCTCCATTTCCTACCTACTAACCTCATCCCGCCTCCTTGACCTGTCCGTCTTCCCTGGACTGACCTATCCCCTCTCTACCTCCTCACCGATACTCTCCTCTCCACCTATCTTCTTTACTCTCTACCTTCGGTCCGCCTCCCCTTCTCTCCCTATTTATTCCAGTTCCCTCTCCCCACCCCCCTCTCTGATGAAGGGTCTAGGCTGGAAACGTCAGCTTTTGTGCTCCTGAGATGCTGCTTGGCCTGCTATGTTCATCCAGCTCCACACTTTGTTATCAACACTTCAAGACTGTTTAAGCCTGCTGCATAAAATGTGACTTCCATAGTCCAGTCTGAGGAGTTTGGAACAGTAAATGTGGGTTCTGCTTAGACTGAGCATTGTTTTCAATTCGCCCAGCAAATTCATGTTATGTGCCTGTGTAATTCAAGTTCTGCCCCTTATCAGTCAAAGTTGTATTAGTTGGGGAAAAAGAAGGTATGACTTTTGCATCCATTTGTCACCCCCATTTTAAAGCTATTTGGAATCATCCTGACTCGGCAAAGATCAAAGAGCAAAGATCGGGCCTGGAATTATTATTTTCTGGTTGGTCTCTACAACCAGCACTAAAGCTGCCAGCAGTTCTTGACCTGTCCATGGCTGTGCTAGTCAGGGGAGGGCCCTTGTTCTTTTTGCTTGGACGAGGCTGTAAAGCTACCTGGAAACGTTCAATATCTTTGTCTAGTAGTGTTCTTCATGATGAATATCAATAAGATTTGGAAGCAGAATATCGTAAATGAGCATGATTCTGCCTTCACTTGATCTGGTCGCAGATTTACCTTCTAACAGGAATCAAAGCTCTGCTGTATCTCCGATATTTTTCTTTAAAACCCTGTCTGCTTGTAACTTTCCTATCCAAATTCAGTTATTTTTAGCACAGTTTGAAGATGAAATCACCTGCACAATTTATTTCCATCTGTAGCTCAACAGCAATGTGTCTATTCACTGGGCCTTTGGAGAGCCTTCTGTGGATTTAAGCTCCAAGAATCTGTATACCCCATGGGTACATCATTTAGTACAGTTATGAGTTTTGAGCACTGCACATTATGAAATTGGAGCCCATCCAACTGAACATAATCTCAAGGACTATTAATGTACAAGGGAGCCTTATTGTGACTAACTCCATTGTGAAGGTCAAATGCTTTATTCAAGCATTACTGTTGAATAATCAGCATTGAATTAATTAGTGTCCAATCAAATCATTAATTTAAACTAAGGTTCTCCACAACAGAGAGGCATAAACAGAATGGCGACACAGTTGTATTTTTCTAATTTCTGAATAGTCACTCACTTTACTGTAATGAATTGCTTTTGTTATGAAGTTAGCTCTATTAGCACTTCTGCTTGGCCTCATGTAGGGCAGTTTAAGTGGTGGTAGGCATTGTTCTCACTTCCTGACGAATTGCCTCACACAAATGTTGAAATCATTAGGATCCTGTAACTTGCTAGGATCTGTAGAATCTGTTTTCTCAGTGGGAAATTGACTCTTTTTATTGGCTCACGTACTTCGTTTATTGTCAGCTTCCTGGAACAAATCTGCAAACAGTCATATAACAGATGCTCACGACTTTGGTGCTTTTTTGACCTCAGGCTTCTAATCCCCATGTCCTTTCATCATGAAGATGGTCTACTGCTGCCTCCAAACCTTCCCTGACCCTTTTCCTCTGTGCTCTGTTAAATGTTAGAGGATCTAAAATGTAACTGCCCATATATTATACTATACTAGGCCTGTTGTGTTGTATTTTTGTCCTGACTACTCTCTTAAAATAACAAACTTTAATAGTTTAAACAGCCCTGGTATAACAGAAACAAACTTACAGTTTCATCAAGGTCTACAGCATAGAGACAGGCCCTTCAGGCCAATTTGCTCATGCTGCCCAGTTTTCACACTTTAAACTAGTTCCATTTGCTTGCATTTGGTCCTTATCTCTCCATTCCCAAAACAACATTCTGAGCTCTTAATCTGAACTACCAGCATCTTTTTTCCACCAGCACCCCATACCCACCACTCCTTCCCCCCAGACTGTAGCATAAATACTGTCCCCTCCACACTTCACCTCTGCTCTGATGAAGAGTCATCTAGACTTGAAACATTAATTTGCTCGCTCTCCATTGATGCTGCCTGATGCACTGTGATCTTCAACATTTTTGTTTTCAGTACAGATTCCAGCATCTGCAATAATTTGTCCCTCCATACCCATCCCATCCATGTGCCTGTCTAAATGTTTTTAAATGACAAGATTGTACTTGCTTCCACCACTACCTCTGGCAGCTCATTCCAGACATTCACCACCCTTTGTGTGGAAAAAGTATGCCTCTGGACCCTTTTCTATCTCTCTCCTCGCACCTTAAACCTATGTCTTCTAGTTTTAGACTCCCCTGCCATGGGGAAAAGCTGTTGTTTCACTTCCTTAACAATGCCTCTCATGATTTCTTAGACCTCTGTAAGGTCACCCCTCAGCCTCCTATGCTCCAGGGAAAAATGTCCCAGCCTATCCAACCCCTCCTTATAACTCAAACCTTCCAGTCTAGCTAGCATCCTAGTAAATCTTTTCTGCACTCTTTCTTGTTTAATAATGCCCTTTCTATACTAGGGCAACCAGAACTGCATGCAGTACTCCAAATGTGGCCTCGCCAACATCTTTTACAGCTGCATCAAGATACCTCCAGCTCCACGCTGTGTTATCTCTGACTCCAGCATTGGCAGTTCTGACTATCTCAGGGCTGGATTATACATGCAATGATAAAGTCCTGGAGAGTGTTGCTGAGCAAAGAGACCTTGGAGTGCACGTTCATGGCTCCTTGAATTTTCACACTATTCACAGTTTCAAGGTAATCCAAAACATTTTATAGCCAGTAAGGTACCTTTGAAATACAGTTAATCTGTGGAGAGCAAACTCTTGATAGCACCAGTAAAGTAGCAACCAACTAACTCATCATTAGTGACATTGTTTGAATGATAAATAGTGCCTGGAATTCCCTACTGTTTTTGGGTGAGGAGTGGCAGATGGAGTTTAATTTAGATAAATGGGAGGTGTTGCACTTTGGTAAGGCAAATTGGGGCAGGATGTATACACTTAATCAGAGATAATGGGAACTGCAGATGCTGGAGAATCCAAGATAACAAAGTGTGAAGCTGGATGAACACAGCAGGCCAAGCAGCATCTCAGGAGCACAAAAACTCCTGAGATGCTGCTTGGCCTGCTGTGTTCATCCAGCCTCACATTTTATTATTATAGAGGAGAAGATGTTTGGTATGCTTATATTTATTGATCAGTGCATTGAATATAGGAGTTGGGAAACCATGTTGTAGTTGTACAGGACATTGGGGAGGCCACTTTTGGAATATTGCATTCATTCCTGGTCTCCATACTGTAAGAAAGATGTTGTGAAACTTGAGAGTTCAGAAAAGACTTACAAGGAGTGTTACGAAGTGTTAGAGGGTTTGAGCTATAGGGAGAGGCTGAATAGGCTGGGACTATTTTCCCTGGAGAATTGGAGGCTATGTAAATCTGTGTAAATCTCTCGATCCCGCAATCAGTCAATGAACACTCGCAGTCTGTCTGGCTCCTTGAAACTTTGCTCTTTATTTTCTTCAATTGGCTGGGTACAGATCATCCAGAATCACAGAAGTTGAGCACTTCCGTACTTCTCGTAGGAGCTGCACATCATAGGTTAATACAAAGACATTTTATACTTTTATTAAAGCAGAATACATGGCGTGATCGCATAGTGTTTTCAATGTATTTCCAATCAATACATGATGTTGCTGCATTGATAGTTACCTTATCCAATAGTACTAACTGGTAAACAACTTATGTCACAATGCTTAGGTTGCTGAATTGTCCCACCATATAGCGCCATAACATTTGCGACTGAAGGTCAGCTAAAATGGTTAGTACTGCATTATCTTATCATTACAACATTATTTATGCTGCAGCCCTAGCAGAATGCGAAGTTCCCAGGCTAAAAGAGCAGATCTAGCAGAATTCACAGTTCCCACGGTTCCCAGGCTAGAAGCCATTTTGGTGCCAACTTGCACAGGAGCCATTTTGTGCCTGCACCCAAATTACAGACTCACATCTCCCCGCTTTGGTCATTCCATGACCACACAAAAGGGATGGAGAAAACTAGTTTAGTCCAGGGTGATGGACGCCAGGGCCCGCCGATCTTCCTCCGTGACCATGGAGGAATCAGGACTGGGCAATTGATCAACATCCTCTGCGGGGCCGTAGTCTGGGTGAAGGAGTAGCATTCTCTGCGAGGAACTGATAGCAGTAATAGAAGTCACTAATCTAGTAATGATACGTTTAACGATGGAGATACCAACACATAAACAAAGCAAAACAATACTGAAATAAAGTGTTAAACTGAGTAGCTAAGGGTGACCTTATAGAAATTTATAAAATCATGGGGGTCTTGGATATGGTGAATAGCCAAAGTCTTTTCTCCAGGGTAGTGGAGTCTAAAAGTAGAAGGCATAGGTTTAAGGTGAGAAGGGAAACATTTAAACGGGACCTAAGGGGTAATTTTTTCATGCAGAGGATGGTGCTTTAATAGAATGAGCTGACAGCAGAACTGGTGGAGGCCGGTACGATTACAACATGTAAAAGGCATCTGGATGGGTATGTGAATTGGAAGACTTTAGAGGGATATGGGCCAAATGCCAGCAAATGGAACTAAATTAAGTTAGGATGTCTGGTTGGCATGGACGAGTTGGGACAAAGCTTCCATGCTGTACAGCTTTATGACTCTATGAGCTGTATATTAATGCCAGTGTAAAATTCATCAATATTTTGCTGAATGGAATGTCTATTTTTTTCTGTAGAAGTATTGATTATAGAGATTTGTATAAATAAGATTCAAATATATTTAGAATAGTTCTTTTAAAGCACACTGACAGCAGCAGAACTGATCAATGATCACAGTGATTTGTGCAATGATAAGTATATAATATTTTGCTTCATATCTTGTTTCTGATAATTTTTCTTGTCTCTTATATAACTTATAATGTATCAAATAATACTGATAATCCCAACTTTATACTGATACTGTTTTTTTTAATCAACATGAAGGGACACATAAGAAAACATACCATACTGATTAACTTAAGATGACTGTGTGGTAGGACTTTGTGGTATGAAAATATATTACGTGTCGGGAACAGAAGGAAAGCCCTTTGTCTGAGTGAATCCTTCAATTGTTGTCTTGTGTTGCTCATGAAAAAGTAGACCTGTACAAGAGTCGATAAGTGTGAAACTGGTAAAGCACTGCAGGTCAGACAGCTTCCGAGGAGCCGGGGAGTCAGTATTGTATGCTGAAGCCCTTCATCAAGACTGGGGGAGTCCTGACAAAGGGGTTCGGACTGAAACACGGACTTCCCTGCTCCTCAAATGCTATTTAACCTGCTGTGCTTTTCCAGCTTTACATTAATAAACTCCAGCTTCCAGCATCTGCAGTCCTTTCTGTTTCCAAATACCTGTACATCAATGCAAACGTCCAGTTTACAATGAATGATTTACCTTCAGCTGATGCGCTGTACGTGATCTGTAGACGTACAGGAAGATCAGATTTAAACTACATTTAAACAATATTAGTATGAAGGATTGTTTCCAAGATAAATCATTTTGTAGGATCATGGCTCCTGTCTGTCTGCTGTCTGGTGGAAAGTTTAAATAATGAGGGAAAAGAAACAGTTTTAGAAACAAATGTGCATCAATGATATGGAGTTGTGCATGTTCGAGATATCCTCTATCTTGACAGCTATTCTCTTTCATTGTGGGCCACAGCCAAACAATACACAATATCTGGAGAAATGTGAGGTGAGGAAGCACAGTTTAGTACAGGGAAGTAAATTTTCTGAAGGGAGTTTAACTCTGAGAAGAAAGTGCTTTTGAAATACTTCAAGGCTTTTGTTAAAGATTCTGACTTTGCAATTGCTATATTTTCCCATCCTCTCACCCCTTAATGAGACATCAGGTAGCCACACACAATTACTTGATTGTGTCATCTTGGCCACCATCAGTTAGATCCTCAAATGCTTAGGAAAGCTGTTGATTTTTGCTTGACAATAAGGTTGGAGTAAATTTATTTGCAAATGAGCTGCAATTGCACTGTTTTTGTATTGCTGCATTTCCATTATTCCAACATTCCGATTGTCATATTCCCAAAAGCTACTTTTTCCAGCTTGTCATTTTTGTACAATTCTTCAGCTCTCAAACTGCCATTGAGCAAGAAATCATCCACCGAACTACTTATATACTTGTGACTACCACCTAACAATCTAACTTAATTTCCTACCTTCATACCCTAGGGTTGCCTGTTTACCTGAGAATCTATTCTATATATAAGATCTAACCTCGCATAATCTCACAGTACCTTATCCAAAATCATTTTTGTTTAGTTATTCGTGGGATATGGTCTTCACTGGCTGAGTCAATATTTATTGCCCATCCCTGCTTGGCCTTGAGAAGTGCTCGTGGTTTGTCTTCTTGAAATTCTACAATTCATTCGGTATTCTCACTATGCCATTAAGGAGGGAGTTCCAGGATAATGACTGAGCAACAGCGAGGTAACGGTGATATATTTTCAAGTCAGGATGGTGTGTGTCTTGAAGAAGAACCTTCAGGTAGGGGCGATCTCATATATTCGCTGTTCTTGTCTTTCCAGCGGTAGTGTTGTGGGTTTGGGAGATGCTGTCTAAGGAGTTTTGATGAATTTCTGCATCATGTAGTTGGTACATATTGCTGCTATTGTATGTCACTGGTAGAGGGAGTGAATGTTTACAGACATACTGCCCAAACAAGGTGACTATTTTGTCCTGGACAATTTCAAGCCTGTTGAATGTTGTTAGAGCTACACTCATCCAAGCACATCAAGAGAATCCAAAAGACCACAAGAGCATAAAACCATAAGACATAGGAGTGGAAGTAAGGCCATTCGGCCCATCAAGACCACTTTATCAATCTCTGCCTTTTAGACATTTAACATCCCGGCCTCCACTGCACTCTGTGGCAATGAATTCCACAGGCCCACCACTCTCTGGCTGAAGAAATGTCTCCTCATTTCCGTTTTAAATTTACCCCCTCTAATTCTAAGGCTGTGCCCATGGGTCCTAGCCTCCCCGCCTATTGGAAACAACTTCCCAGTGTCCACCCTTTCTAAGCCATATGTTATCTTGTAAGTTTCTATTAGATCTCCCCTCCACCTTCTAAACTCTAATGAACACAATCCCAGGATCCTCAGCCGTTCATCATACATTAAACCTAGCATTCCAGGGATCATCCATGTGAATCTCCGCTGGAGACGCTCCAGTGCCAGTATATCCTTCCTGAGGTGTGGGGCCCAAAATTGGACACAGTATTCTAAATGGGACCTAACTAGAGCTTTATAAAGTCTCAGAAGCGCATCACTGCTTTTATATTCCAACCCTCTTGAGATAAACGACAACATTACATTCGCTTTCTTAATCACGGACTCTACCTGCAAGTTAACTTTTAGAGAATCCTGGACCAACACTCTCAGATCCCTTTGTACTTCTGGTTTTTGAATTTTCTCACCGTTTAGAAAATAGTCCATGCCTGTATTCTTTTCATCCAAAGTGCAAGACCTCGCATTTGCTCACATTGAATTTCATCAGCCATTTCCTGGACCACTCTCCTAAACTGTCGAAATCTTTCTGCAGCTTCCCCACCTCCTCAGTACTACCTGCCTGTCCACCTTTCTTCGTATCATCGGCGAACTTTGCCAGAATGCCCCCAGTCCCTTCGTCCATGTCATTAATGTATAAAGTGAATAGCTGCGGCCCCAACACTGAACCCTGCAGGACACCACTTGTCACCGGTTGCCATTCCGAAAAAGAGCCTTTTATCCCAACTCTCTGCCTTCTGTCAGACAGCCAATCCTCAATCCAAGCCAGTAGCTCACCTCAAACACCATGGGCCCTCACCTTACTCAGCAGCCTCCCGTGAGGCACCTTATCAAAGGATTTTTGGAAGTCCAGATAGATAATATCTACTGGGTTTCCCTGGTCTAACCTACTTGTTACCTCTTCAAAGAATTCTAACAGGTTTGCCAGGCACGACCTCTCCTTAGTAAATCCATGCCGACTCGTTCTAATCTGACCCTAATCTTTCCATCTTTTGTCTTGATTCTTTCTTAAGCAAGGGGGTTACAGCAGTGATTTTCCAATCATCTGGGACTTTCCCAGAATCCAGTGACTTTTGAAAGATCATAATCAAAGCCTCCACTATTTCCTCAGCCACCTCCCTCATATCTCTAGGATGTAGCCCATTGGGGCCAGGAGATTTATCAATTTTTAGACCTTATAGCTTTTCTAACACTTTGTCTTTTGTAATGCCTACCATACTCAACTCTGCCCCCTGACTCTCCCTAATTGTTGGCATACTACTCATGTCTTCCACTGTGAAGACTGACGCAAAGTACAGATTAAGTTCTTCCGCTATTTCCTTATCTCCCATCACTAGCCTTCCAGCATCAATTTGGAGCGGCCCAATGTCTACTTTTGCCTCTCGTTTGTTTCTTATGTATTGAAAGAAACTTTTACTATCATTTCTAATATTACTAGCTAGCCTACCTTCATATTTGATCCTCCCCTTTCTTATTTCCCTTTTTGTTATCCTCTGTTTGCTTTTGTAGCCTTCCCAATCTTCTGATTTCCCAGTGCTCTTGGCCACTTTATAGGCTGTCTCTTTTTCTTTGATATATTTCCTGACTTCCTTTGTCAGCCATGGCTGTCTAATCCCACTCCGGATAATCTTTCTTTTCTTTGGGATGAGCCTCTGTACTGTGTCCTCAATTACACCCAGAAACTCCTGCCATTGTTGCTCTACTGTCTTCCCCGCTAGGCTCTGCTTCCAGTCGATTTTTGTCAATTCCTCTCTCATGCCCCTGTAATTACCTTTATTTAACTTTAACACCATTACATCCGATTTTGCCTTCTCTCTTTCAAACTGCAGACTGAACTCTACCATATTATGATCACTGCCTCCTAAGTGTTCCCTTACTTTAAGATCTTTTATAAAGTCAGGCTCATTACATAGCACTAAGTCCAGAATAGCCTGCTTCCTTGTGGGCTCCATCATAAGCTGTTCCAAAAAGCCATCCTGTAACATTCCATGAATTCCCTTTCTTTGGATCCACCGGCAACATTATTCACCCAGTCCACCTGCATATTGAAGTCCCCCAAGATCACCGTGACCTTGCCTTTCTGACATGCCCTATCTATTTCCCAGCGCATCTTGCGCCTCTGGTCCTGATCACTTTTAGGAGGTCTGTACATAACCTAAGGTTCGTATCTAAGGAGGTCCTAACGAGGTCAGTATCGATGGTTGTCAGGTTTTGGGAGTCAGGAAGTGAGTTATTTGCTGCAGGATTTGTACCTCTGTGCTTGTAGCCACATTATGTTTATGGCTTGTCAAGTTCATTTTCAGGGCAATGGTAACCTGTATTAGTAATGTGGGAATTCAGAAAGACGGTGGCATTGAATATCAAGGAATAATAATTTGAGTCTTTCATTGGAAATCGTTATTGCCTATCGTTTGTGTCACACAAATGTTATTTGCAACTTGTCTGTCCAAGCCTGGATACTCTCCAAATATTGCTACATTTGGATTTCTCAGTATCTGAAGGGTTACATTTTGTGCAGAGCATTATGCCATCATCTGTGTAAATCCCCACTTCTGAGCTTATGATGGAGGGCCTGTCATTGATGTAAAAGGTGAAGAGAGTTCACACCAGGACACTACTCTGAGGAATTCACTGGGGAGTCTAGACCTACGAGACATGCGTTAATAGTAAGGGAGTTGCAACTCTGGTTTAAGATGTGGAGTTTTTTTTAAACCTAGAGGGTTTTGAACTTTTAGAAATCTTTACCACAGAGGGCTGTGGTTGCTCAGTCTTTGAGTATGTTTAAGGTAGAGACTGGATATCAGAAATCGATCATTTGCATGCAGGATTCTGTGGATGATCTTGGTAAAAGGCATTGAAATGTTCAATCAGCCGTGATTGAAAGTGGTCATGTGAGGAATGACGAAGGTAGCTGGCATGGGTGTGCTCCTCCGAGCTCCAAGTAGAAGTGAGCAGAAGTTGACCTAAACCAGCTGTTTAAATTCTGTGACTCTGTATTGCGGCATGTAACTCACTTCCTGACTCCCCAGAGCCTGACTGCCATCTTCAAGACAGAATTCAGGAGTGTGATGGTGCAGTCTTCACTTGCCTGAAATCACAGCAGTTCCAAAATTATTCAAGATGTTTGACACTATATTGTACAAAGCAATCCATGCGATTGACACCCCATGCATTACCTTCAACATTCACTTTTTCTGTCACTGATCTACAGTGGTACCATGTGTCATCCACAAGAAGCAGTTCAGCTAATTGCCCAGGCTCCTTTAACAGCACGTTCCAAAGCCTTGACCTCTACAACTAAGAAGGACAAGGAGAACAGATTTTTGGGTACCACCATCATTGCAAGTTCCCCTTCAAGCCATACTTCCCTGACTTCACTTCCATCCCTCACTGTCCCTAGACTAACATCCTGGCACTCCATTCCTGATTGCATAGTGGTGTTTCTACACCACGTGGATTGCAGCATTTCAAGAAGGTGAACTCACCGTCCACTCAGCGGCTAATAGGAATGCATTACCAACACTGGCCTAGCCAACAATGCTGAAACCCAAGAGGCTTTTGTCCCATTGCACCTGCAAAATGTGGGCTTAACAACTATTTCAGACGTGAACCTTGATGCCACAGAGGAGTCTTCCCAATAGAGTGAGTCATGCACTTCCATTTTGGAACAGTTCAGCATGTAACCCACTATATCTGTTGCTCAGATGCCCGTTTTATGCCAGTAATGCAGGTGCGCCATCAACAAATTTATAAGCTCATAATTCCAGACTGGTCTTTTATATATTGTTACTGGTAATAAAACACATTTCCTAAAATAGACATAAATTTTGCAGATATCAGTTATGTGGTTTTAAATCACATCCATTGTGGAATGTTAAGAGCCTCCTTTTTACTCCTCTGTCACAGATAAATACCAGTAAACTGTTCTGAACATCCCTGAAATACTTTCTTCATTCTGTACATTCAGCTTCTCATCCAAACAACCTGATCATTCCCAATCTGATCAGTTGATTGCCACAAGTGCTTTGGTGTTTTAAAACTGGGATAGTGGTGTTCAACACAGAGCTCAGTTTGGCTCAATCCCAGTTTGATTTGTAATTTTCTAAAAATCTCTTCCCTTCTACTGGAAGAGTTAGCTGATTCGTATATTTCAAATGCTTTAAACGTATTCAGCATTTAGGACCAGACGTGAAAATATGGTAACTGTTAATTTGCAATCATAATTCCTCTCACAGCACTCTTGCTGCTGTTTGTATGGCAATACAAAACAGATATTGAGTGTTTATATTCTCTTGGGACTCATAAAGTGTGAACTTATAGTTAAGCAAGCAGAGAAGCTCAGTGTTTCAAACTCACAAATCTTCATTCAAGTGTTGCTCCCAAAAACATTTTACTTGAAAAATGATATCCATTGTACCTTGTCTAGTTTCTCTTTAAAGGCAATTATACCACTCACTTCAAACCATCTTGCGGTCATGAGTTTCAAATTCTCTCCTTTCTTTGAATGTAGTAGTTCCTTCTGAATTTATTGTATTTTCTTGCCAAATATGTTGATGGCCTCTATTTAATATTCTTCTCACAAGAGGAAACCAATATCCACTCATTTGAAACCTTTCATAATTTTATTGACCTCAATTAATTGGCCATTCAGCAAACCACTCTGAAGAAGGAAAGACTGTCATCCTTCCCTGATATAACATTTCTTATCAAAGAAAGTTATGTTCTAAGGCATGTCTTAAAAGAAGAGAGTGAGGTGGAGACGTGAAATGGCTAAAAGAGAGAATTCCAGAGACAAGGACCCGAAATTGGTGGAGTACCTGGGAATTCGGAATGTTGTAAGCTTGGAGGAGACAGTAGAGCCATGAGAGGTAGAGTTTCAGGGGATTTTAAAACAAACATGAGAGTTTTGAAGTTAAGATGTTGCTTCTGGTTGAGCAGCAGCGCGAGCGGGAGCTTGGACCAGGGGCCTGTTGGGAAGCCGGTGAGTCACTGTTTTTGAATCTTTAAAAAGCTTACCTCGTGAATAGGCGGAGGTACGCTGAGCAGTAGCCAACACGGTACTGGTGAGTGAGTGAGGTAATATATTTGTGTGGTTGCGTTACCCGAAACACTACCCGGGTAGTGTCTCCCACCCATCCTCCTCCTCTAACCAAAAAAAAGGTTCTGTGTGCCTGATTGGTAAGGTAACAAGTTTATTTTTTAATCTTTATTTTTTAACAGTCTTGGGAATTTAGAATAATGGGAACGGAGGTCAGGGCAGTTGAATGTTCCTCCTGCAGAATGTGGGAGGTAAGGGTCACCACCAGTGTCCCTGCTGACTACATCTGCGGGAAGTGCACCCAACTCCAGCTCCTTGAAAACCGCGTTATGGAGCTGGGGCTGGATGAACTTCAGATCATTCAGGAGGCAGAGGGGGTTATTGAGAGGAGTTACTCCTCAGGTACAAGAAAAAGGCAGATGGGTCACGGTCAGGGGACGGAAAGGGAACCGGCAGGCAGTGCAGGGATCCCCTGTGGCCATTCCCCTCAACAATAAGTATACCGTTTTGGATACTGTTTGGGGCGGACTACTTACCAGGGGAAAGCAGTGGGGCACAGGTCTCTGGCACAGAGTCTGTCCCTGCTGCTCAGAAGGGAAGGGGAAAGAGGAGCAGAGCATTAGTTACTGGGGACTCCATAGTTAGGGGGACAGATAGGAGGTTCTGTGGAGATGAGAGAGACTCACGGTCGGTGTGTTGCCTCCCAGGTGCCAGGGTGTGTGATGTCTCTGATCGTGTTTTTGGGATCCTTAAGGGGGAGGGGGAGCAGCCCCAAGTCGTGGTCCACATTGGCACCAACGACATAGGTAGGAAGAGAGATGGGGATTTAAGGCAGAAATTCAGGGAGCAAGGATGGAAGCTGAGAGTTAGGATGAACAGAGTTGTTGTCTCTGGTTTGTTGCCCGTGCCACGTGCTAGTGAGGCGAGGAATAGGGAGAGAGAGGAGTTGAACACGTGGCTACAGGGATGGTGCAGGAGGGAGGGTTTTGAATTCTTGGAATAATTGGGGCTCTTTCTGGGGTAGGTGGGACCTCTACAAGCAAGATGGTCTTCACCTGAACCAGAGGGATGCCGATATCCTGGGGGGGGGGGGGGGGGGGGGGAGTTTGCTAAGGCTATTCGGGTGGGTTTAAACTAATTCAGCAGGGGGATGGGAACCAAAATTATAGTTCGAGTATAGAAAAGGTTGAGAATAGGGAGGTCCAAAATAAAGTTTCAGGGACACAAGATGGCACCGGCAAGCAAGAAGTTGGTTTGAAGTGTGTCTACTTCAATGCCAGGAGCGTCCGGAATAAGGTGGGTGAACTTGCAGCATGGGTTGGTACCTGGGACTTCGATGTCGTGGCCATTTCGGAGACATGGATAGAGCACGGACAGGAATGGTTGTTGCAGGTTCTGGGATTTAGATGTTTCAGTAAGAACAGAGAAGATGGTAAAAGAGGGGGAGGTGTGGCATTGTTGGTCAAGGACAGTATTACAGTTGCAGAAAGGATGTTTGGGGACTCGTCAACTGAGGTAGTATGGGCTGAGGTTAGAAACAGGAAAGGAGAGGTCACCCTGTTGGGAGTTTTCTATAGGCGTCCGAATAGTTCCAGAGATGGAGAGGAAAGGATAGCAAAGATGATTCTCAATAGGAGTGAGAGAGACAGGGTAGTTGTCATGGGGGACTTCAACTTTCCAAATATTGACTGGGAACACTATAGTTCGAGTACTATAGATGGGTCAATTTTTGTCCAGTGTATGTAGGAGGGCTTCCTGACACAGTATGTAGATAGGCCAACAAGGGGAGAAGCCACATTAGATTTGGTACTGGGTAATGAGCCTGGCCAGGTGTTAGATTTGGAAGTAGGTGAGCACTTTGGTGATAGTGATCACAATTCTGTTATGTTTACTTTAGTGATGGAAAGAGATAGGTGTATACCACTGGGCAAGAGTTATAGCTGGGGGAAAGGCAATTACGATGAGATCAGGCAAGATTTAGGGAGCATAGGATGGGGAAGGAAACTGCAGGGGATGGGCACATTAGAAATGTGGAGCTTATTCAAGGAAAAGCTCCTGTGTGTCCTAGATAAATATGTACCTGTCAGGCAGGGAGGAAGCTGTAGAGCGCGGGAGCCGTGGTTTACAAAGGAGGTGGAATCTCTGGTCAAGAGGAAGAAGAAGGCTTATGTTAGGATGAGATGTGCCGGCTCAGTTAGGGCGCTTGAGGGCTACAAGGTAGCCAGGAAAGACCTAAAGAGAGAGCTCGGAAGAGTCAGGAGGAGACATGAGAAGTTGTTGATGGATAGGATCAGGGTTACCCCAAAGGCTTTCTATAGGTATTTAAGGAATAAAAGAATGACGAAAGTAAGATTAGGGCCAATCAAGGATAGTAGTGGGAAGTTGTGTGTGGAGTCAGAGGAGATAGGGGAAGCACTAATGAATATTTTTCAACAGTATTCACTCTAGGAAACGACAATGTTGTCGAGGAGAATACTGAGATACAGGCTGCTAGACTAGGTGGGATTGAGGTTCACAAGGAAGAGGTATTAGAAATCCTACAGAGGGTGAAGATAGATAAGTCCCCTGGGCCGGATGGTATTTATCCTAGAATCCTCTGTGAAGCCAGGGAGGAGATTGCCGAGCCTTTGGCATTGATCTTTAACTTGTCATTGTCTACAGGAATAGTGCCAGATGACTGGAGGATAGCAAATGTGGTTCCCCTGTTCAAGAAGGGGAGTAGAGACAACCCTGGTAATTATAGACCAGTGAGCCTTACCTCAGTTGCTGGTAAAGTGTTGGAAAAAGTTATTAGGGATAGGATTTATAATCATCTAGAGAAGAATAAATTGATTAGGTATAGTCAGCACGGTTTTGTGAAGGAAAGGTCATGCTTCACAAACCTTATTGAGTTCTTTGAGAAGGTGACCAAACAGGTAGATGAGAGTAAACCGGTTGATGTGGTGTATATGGATTTCAGCAAGGCGTTCGATAAGGTTCCCCACAGTAGGCTATTGTATAAAATGCGGAGGAATGGGATTGTGGGAGATATAGCAGTTTGGATCGGAAATTGGCTTGCTGAAAGAAGACAGAGGGTGGTGGTTGATGGGAAATGTTCATCCTGGAGACCAGTTGCTGGTGGTGTACCGCAAGTGTCGGTGTTGGGTCCACTGCTGTTTGTCATTTTTTTATAAATGACCTGGATGAAGGCGTAGAAGGATGGGTTAGTAAATTTGCAGATGACACTAAGGTCGGTGGAGTTGTGGATAGTGACGAAGAATGCTGTAGGTTGCAGAGAGACATAGATAAGCTGCAGAGCTGAGCTGAGAGGTGGCAAATGGAGTTTAATGCAGACAAGTGTGAGGTGATGCACTTTGGTAGGAGTAACCGGAAGGCAAAGTACTGGGCTAATGGTAAGATTCTTGGTAGTGTAGATGAGCAGAGAGATCTCGGTGTCCATGTACACAGATCCTTGAAAGTTGCCACCCAGGTTGACAGGGCTGTTAAGAAGGCATACAGTGTTTTGGCTTTTATTAATAGAGGGATCGAGTTCCGGAATCAAGAGGTTATGCTGCAGCTGTACAAAAGTCTGGTGCGGCCGCACTTGGAGTATTGCGTACAATTCTGGTCACCGCATTATAAGAAGGATGTGGAAGCTTTGGAAAGGGTGCAGAGGAGATTTACTAGAATGTTGCCTGGTATGGAGGGAAGGCCTTACGAGGAAAGGCTGAGGGACTTGAGGCTGTTTTTGTTAGAGAGAAGATGGTTGAGAGGTGACTTAATTGAAACCTATAAAATAATCAGTGGGTTAGATAGGGTGGATAGAGAGAGCCTTTTACCTAGATTGGTGACGGCGAGCACGAGGGGGCATAGCTTTAAATTGAGGGGTGAAGGATATAGGACAGATGTCAGACGTGGTTTATTTACTCAGATAGTAGTAAGGGAATGGAACGCTTTGCCTGCAATGGTAGTAGATTCGCCGACTTCAAGTACATTTAAGTCGTCATTGGATAAGCATATGGACGTACCTGGAATAGTGTCGGTTAGATGGGCTTGAGATCGGTATGGCAGGTCGGCATAACATCGAGGGCTGAAGGGCCTGTACTGTGCTGTAATGTTCTCTATGTTCACTGGGAACCAGCGTAGGTCAACAGATGCAAGGTAGGTGACTCTGACTTACAACAAGCCAATCACTCACAGTAGAGTTTTGGGTGACTCCAAGTCCGTTGAGGATACTATGTGGAAGACCAGCCTTCCACAGTGATAAACTTCTGAGTGATGAAGGCATGGGCCGTTGCTTCTGCAGTAGGTGAGCTATGGTAAAGGCAAAGTCAGAGATGTTATGGAGTTGGAGGTGGCCTTTTCTTTTCCACAGCACCTCATTTGATCTTTCCTCATAATTATATCTTGATAATTCTTAGGAAAATCTAATGAATTGTTTTACACTCATCCAGTGCTTCAATATCCTTTTCTGTAGTTTTGGCACATGCAGCATGTGCATAGTTCACACCAGATGGGGCAGGCTATAAAACGCTTTCTGGCTAGTGATAGGAATGTCCATTGAGTGAATAAAGAAAATGTTACACCTCAGCGCTGATTGGAACCTCCAGACTATTTCTGACAACAGCTTTGATTCGAAATGTTGTGTCTGCTTTCTCTCCACTGATGTTGTGACCTTTGCTGAATTTCACCAACAATTTGCTTCGGTTCCAGATCTCCAGCATCCATTGTTCTTTGTTTTGTGTGAGACTATTTCCAAATTTTTATTCCTATAGTTTCAGTATTTGTAATTTTTATAGCCTTATTTATCAAGTGCATGGGCTCAGAGTTGGTTATGAATTCCACCAAGTTGTCACTGCAACATAAACTTGGCACACTAAATTGGGCTGTTATTTCATGAGTCTGCAAAGTGCTGCAATTAAATTGTCTCAGACAGAACACTTGGCATTGTTTCACAGCAGGAGAAGTATTATCAAGTAACCAACAAGGGCAAGAGTATTTCCTCTGTAATTGTGTGGAATTATTTTTACAGCTCTCTGTTTATTACAAATTAGGATCCTGAAATTCAATGAGATGTGATTCTTCGAGCTGCAGCAGAATACTGAGATAACAAGCTGAAGCCAGCGGAAGTCTTGCTTTCCAAGTTTTGTTGACCTTTGTCCCTGTTGTAAATTTGTGGTTTCTTGTTCAGCTAGATCAATCAAACAGACACTTTCTTTTGTTTTCTCTGATGGATCTGCCTGTATTTTAATATGAACACAGGGTTAGGAAATTAGTCAAATCATCTCAGCCTGAGCAACGATTGAAGCATTACCATGAAGTAGAGAGATTAACAAGTAATAAAACACAAATTTGCATACATTATGGCAGTCGCAATGACCACAGAACTCCTCAAAATGCGTTAGAGACATTGAAATACATTTGTAAGTGTAGTCATGGTTGGACCACAGAAAGCACAGCCATTTTGTGCAGGACACGATCCTGCAAATAACAATGAGGTAAAGCACAGATAATGTTTTAATGGTGTGGTTGAGGGACAAATATTAGCCAGAAAAAAATTGTATCACAGATAGTGGGAACTGCAGATGCTGGAGAATCCAAGATAACAAAGTGTGGAGCTGGATGAACGCAGCAGGCCAAGCAGCTTCTTAGGAGCACAAAAGCTGACGTTTCAGGCCTAGACCCTTCATCAGCCTGCTGTGTTCATCCAGCTCCACACTTTGTTATCTTAGCCAGACAAAAGCCCAGTTTGTTAGGATTGTGCAATCATTCTATGTGTCTGAGATGGCAGAGGGTGGAGCTCATCCAAAAATGATAAACTTTCTCAACTTGATTACTATTCGCTGGAAGCATTGTAATTGCATAAGGATTTCATCGGACTTAGCCATGATGGCCTGAGCAGCGCTTACCCAGGTTTTCAAATGAAAATATAGTTGTTACATGAGGAAGCACAACTAACTATCATTGAATAAACTGGCTGCGGTAGCTGACTTGCTTTGCCCCTAATGACGGCACTCTGAGATTGCTTAGGAATAAACCTGATTCACAATATTGTCTTCATGGTAGCATTCTCATCTCTAAGCCAAAATTTACAGTTTCAAACTCTATTGGAATTGTTTAAACACTCAAAGTAGGTGAATGCTGTAGTATAATACTGAAGGTACTATCTTTAGCTAAATCCAAGATTTTCGCAGAGTAGGACGTTCCAGCCAGAGCTCATCTACCCCATCCATTCTTTTTCTTCATTTCTCATATTTTTCACTATCTCTTTAGTTTCTTTCTTCCCTGCTGTCTTTTTCCTTTGCTGTCAAGCCTTGGTACATTTGTTCCATGAAGATTGAGGTACCACAAAGGTCTGTTGTGGTAATAGCCAGTTGGATGAGAATTTAGCGCAGTTGTCACTTTGATAGGCCCAGTGTTAGGTTGGACACTCACCACTTCAGATGGCACACATCTGTGAAGTTGTCCCAGGAAATCCTCCAACTGTAGACACAATGCACCTTGCTCACCTTTAGGAGATGCTATTGAGGGCAATCGACTCTGTACCTCCTCTCCTTCCTGAGTAAACTTTCTGCTGTGACTTCTTCACTTGGAAGCTGCTGGGGAATGCTGTTTCTGGACTTGCTGGTGCATTTGATGCTGTTCAATTTCTCTGCACCCTCATTGAACCATAGCCACAGTGATGATAACCCCTGTTGTGACTGGATCAATTGTCACGGTTCTAATGTGGAGAACATTTTAGTAATGTGAGCAGTTAGCATACGCATGACTCAGGAATGACGGTGCCATAGTCCACCGGATAGAGTTGGACATCGAGGATTGCAACAAGCTGTGCCGTGGAATGCCTGCACATGAACATTTGATGTAATGCAACTTGTAATTGTAGGAGCAGAAGTGGGCCATTCAGCACATTGAATCTGCTGTGCTATTCAATGTGGTCATGGCTGTTCTGATAATCCTCAACTCTATTTCCCTGACTTTTCCTTATAACACTTGACCTAAAACAATGTGACCAAAAAGACAGAAAATATGTTGAGTGAACCAAAAGAGTTTGGGATACAAAATATCAGTAGTGTTATAATTGCTCTTGTCCTCCTATATAATCTTAACATAATATGATTTCTCATTGTCGCTCGGAAAAGGATAGACTACAATAAAATTTAGCATTTCATTTAGTGGCAGTTTCATTCTGAAACAATGTTTGATTAGGGCGACAGTAATATTAACTATCTGGAGTGCTAACTGATGACAGTCTTGCCTTAAGGACCTTCATATACTAAAGTATTAAACGATGTTTGCCTAAGCCAAATGGTTTAGTAGTCATGGCAACATGACACACCTCGTGAGAACAGCAGAGCAAAGGGAGGTAAAGCTGTCATCTGTTGTCACACTTGAATAATCCAGGCTTAGTTGCAGAGAAACCAAAGTCGAGGCAAGCAGGATTTACACACAGGTTCAAATGTCTCTGAAATTTCTCAAAGTGCGTGTGCTGCTTAATGGTGATTTTCAGTCAAATCTTTTAATTGCGCTGAACTACAGTCATGTTTATGATTGTTGGATCTCTTCCCAGCCATAGCAGATCCTTAAATTCCATATTTAATTCAAATTCAATTCAAATAATCCTGTAATGAACAACTGTCAGTGGACATTGTGAAATTGGGCTGCAGATAAATCAGTCTCGAATTCTTGTTCTCAATCAGCTCCCTTATCAAACTGTTCCTTCTCAATATTCTCAGTTTGCCGATAGAGTGCAACTTCTTTCTTATTCATTCACAGGATGAGGGCATTGCTGGCTAGGCCAGCATTTATTGCACATCCCTATTTCCTAGTTAGAAAGTTAGGAGTCACACACGTTGGTCTGGTTCTGGAGTCACATGTAGGCCAGACCAGCTAAGGATGGCAGTTTCAGTTTCTGAAGGACATTACAGAACCAGATGAGTTTCTTCCGACAATTGACAACAGACTTATAACCGTTGTTAGACTCTTAACTCCAGATTTTTATTATATTTGAATTCCACCATTTGTAATGTAAGCTTTTTCAACCTGGGCCTAAAGAACATTATGCTGGTCTCTAGATTAATTGTCCAGTGACGGTATCTAGGCCATCGCCTCCCCTTTGCAACTGATGTCTAGAATCTTTTTAACACAGCTTCAGGATGGAATATATTATCTCACTGAGAATGGGCACACGCTTGTTTCTCTGTCTAGTCAACCAACTTGTGGAAATGTATAGGCTTTGACATCCCTGCGAATGCTACATCTTTAATCTTTGATTTAGAGAGTAGATGGCAAATTAAAATAAGTTTCCATGTGCTTCAGAAATTTTCTTTTTGAACTTTTTAAAGCATTTCCACTGAATATACTGCAGGATTGTTAAAGGGGAACTTAATTGTTATTCCATTGCCACAAGCATGATAGCATAAATTCTGACTAATAACCAGAAGGACTGCGCAAATAATTGGGAGATGCAAGTTCAAATCTTGCAGTAACAGCTAAAGAATTTAAATTCAAATTATTCAATGTGGAATGAAAAACAAATGTGTTGTGAATGGTGAAAATAAATCCATAGCATTATTGCGAACACCCACGTAGTTCAATAATGCATCATACAGTTAATTAATTATGACATTGTCAAATGCTGCGTTCAGATGATTACACATTCAGATTTTTAATGTGGGCATATTAAGTTTGAAATGTTAATAATCTAACATTTGAATGAACGGTATGTGAATCTACTTTTGACTGCATTGTATTCGTGAAGGTTTTCTAAATTGTAAAACAGAAATAGCAGATAATCAATGTTTGAAAGTGAAATTAGTTTTTATATTTAAATCTTATGTAGAGAAACTATAGGTCAGAATGTACACTTAGAACATAGAACATAGAACAGTACAGCACAGAACAGGCCCTTCAGCCCACAATGTTGTGCCGACCATTGATCCTCATGTATGCACCCTCAAATTTCTGTGACCATATGCATGTCCAGCAGTCTCTTAAATGACCCCAATGACCTTGCTTCCACAACTGCTGCTGGCAACGCACTCCATGCTCTCACAACTCTCTGTGTAAAGAACCCGCCTCTGACATCCCCTCTATACTTTCCTCCAACCAGCTTAAAACAATGACCCCTCGTGTTAATAGGGCTTGTGCTTCAGGACACACTCCCTACAGACTAAGGGGGTGGCCATAGGCACCCTCATGGGCCCCAGCTATGCCTGCCTCTTTTGTAGGTTACGTGGAACAGTCTCTCTTCCGCACCTACACAGGCCCCAAACCCCACCTCTTCCTCCGTTACATTGATGACTGTATCAGCGCCGCCTCTTGCTCCTCAGAGGAGCTTAAACAGTTCATCCACTTCACCAACACCTTCCACCTCAACCTTCAGTTCACCTGGGCCATCTCCAGCACATCCCTCACCTTCCTGGACCTCTCAGTCTCCATCTCAGGCAACCAGCTTGTAACTGATGTCCATTTCAAGCCCACTGACTCCCACAGCTACCTAGAATACACCTCCTCCCACCCACCCTCCTGCAAAAATTCCATCCCCTATTCCCAATTCCTCCGCCTCCGCTGCATCTGCTCCCACGATGAGGCATTCCACTCCCTCACATCCCAGATGTCCAAGTTCTTCAAGGACCGCAACTTGCCCCCCACAGTGGTTGAGAACGCCCTTGACCACGTCTCCCGCATTTCCCGCAACACATCCCTCACACCCCGCCCACGCCACAACAGCCCAAAGAGGATCCCCCTCGTTCTCACGCACCACCCCACCAACCTCCGGATACAACGCATCATCCTCCGACACTTCCGCCATCTACAATCTGACCCCACCACCCACGACATTTTTCCATCCCCACCCTTGTCTGCTTTCCGGAGAGATCACTCTCTCCATGGCTCCCTTGTTCGCTCCACACTCCCCTCCAACCCCACCACACCCGGCACATTCCCCTGCAACCGCAGGAAATGCTACACTTGCCCCCACACCTCCTCCCTCACCCCTATCCCAGGCCCCAAGATGACTTTCCATAATAAGCAGATGTTCACCTGCACATCTGCCAATGTGGTATACTGCATCCATTGTACCCGGTGTGTCTTCCTCTACATTGGGGAAACCAAGCGGACGCTTGGGGACCGCTTTACAGAACACCTCCGCTTGGTTCGCAATAAACAACTGCACCTCCCAGTCGCAAACCATTTCCACTCCCCCTCCCATTTTTTAGATGACATGTCCATCATGGGCCTCCTGCAGTGCCACAATGATGCCACCCGAAGGTTGCAGGAACAGCAACTCATATTCCGCTTGGGAACCCTGCAGCCCAATGGTATCAATGTGGACTTCAAAATCTCCCCTTCTCCCACCGCATCCCAAAACCAGCCCAGTTCGTCCCCTCCCCCCACTGCACCACACAACCAGCCCAGCTCTTCCCCTCCACCCACTGCATCCCAAAACCAGCCCAACCTGTCTCTGCCTCCCTAACCTGTTCTTCCTCTCACCCATCCCTTCCTCCCACCCCAAGCCGCACCTCCATCTCCTACCTACTAACCTCATCCCATCTCCTTGACCTGTCCGTCTTCCTTGGACTGACCTATCCCCTCCCTACCTCCCCACCTATACTCTCTCCACCTATCTTCTTTTCTCTTCATCTTCGGTCCGCCTCCCCCTCTCTACCTATTTACTCCAGAACCCTCACCCCATCCCCCTCTCTGATGAAGGGCCTAGGCCCGAAACGTCAGCTTTTGTGCTCCTGAGATGCTGCTTGGCCTGCTGTGTTCATCCAGCCTCACATTTTATTATAGGGCTTGTGCTTACTATTTGTAACTAGGTGGATTGCTCCTTCAGAGAACTAGCATTGCACAGAGGGGTGAATGGCCGCCTTTTGTGCTGTAACAATTTTCTGCTTCAATATTCAAAGCAATTAGGAGGACAAATAGAGTGTTGACCTTTGCTATTAGTTGCAATGGAGCATAATAGTCGTGAAGTCTTGTTACACCTGTAAAGAGCATTGGTGAGAACACAGCTAGATTACTGCAAGCAGTCTTATGGTTCATTAGGCTGTGTCCTGGGGTGAAGAACTTGACTTTGAAGCAAGGTTGAACAGGTTGGGCCAATACTTATTGGAGCTTGGAAGAATAATGAGAGGGATCCCAATGAAAAATATAAAATTCTGAGCAGAATAGATAGTGTAGATACGTTTCCCCTCACAGGGTTTTCTGTATAAAGTCAAAAATCACATGACACCGGCTTATAGTCCATATAGGTTTGTAGGTTTATTTGAAGTTGCAGGCTTTTGGTAGAGTCTGTGTTTGAAAGCTTATGATTTCAAATAAAACCTGCTGGACTATAACCTGGTGTCGTGTGATTTTTGATTTGTCCACCTCAGTCCAACACCGGCACCTCCACACCAGGGTTTTGTGGAATTAAGGGTTACTGAAAAATGATGCTGGAGTCTGAGGTAACAAGGTCTAGAGCTGGATGAACACAGCAGGCCAAGCAGCATCAGAGGTGCAGGAAAGCTGACGTTTTGGGTCTGGACCCTTCTTCAGAAATGGAGGAGGGGAAGGGGATTCTGAAATAAATAGGGAGAGAGTGCGAGGCGATGATGGAAGGTTGATAAATGAGCAAATAGTTGGAGAGAAGATGGGCGCGTCAAGGAGGCAGGGATGGAGCCGTAGAGTGTAGGTAGGGAGTTGGGATGGAAGTTGGTCAGTGAGGAGGGAGAGGCGGGTATGTGGGAGGGAAGATGGACAGGTCAAGGAGGTGGGGATGAATCTAGTAGGTAGGATGTGGGGGTGGGGGTTGGCCTGTGAGGTGGGAGGAGTGGATAGGTGGAAGAAAGGACAGACAGGTCAAGGAAGCAGGGACGGGTTGGGCTGGTCTTGGGATGAGGTCGGGGCTGGGGAGATTTTTCAAGTTTGTGAAATCCACATTGATACCATTGGGCTGCAAGGTTCCCAAGCGGAATATGAGATGCTGTTCCTGCAGCCTTTGGGTGGCATCATTGTGGCACTGGAGGAGGCCTAGGATGGATATGATGTCCAAGGAGTGGGAGGGGGAGTTGAAGTGGTTTGCGACTGGGAGGTGCAGTCGTTTATCACGAACCAAGCATAGGTGTTCCACAAAGCGAACTCCAAGCCTCTGCTTGGTTTCCCGGATGTACTGGAGGCCACATCGGGAACAGCAGACACAATATACCACATTAGCAGATGCCCAGGTGAGCCTGGGATGGGGGTTGAGGGCGGCAGTGTAGGGGCAGGTGTAGTACTTCCTGCGGTTGCAGGGAAAAGTGCTGGGGTGGTGGGGTTAGTGGGGAGTGTGAAGCAGATGAAGAAGTCATGGAGAGCACGATGCCGCTGGAAGGCAGATAAGGGTGGGGAGAGAAAAATGTTATTGGTAGTGGGGTCAGATTTCAGAAGGCGGAAATGGCGGAGGATGATGCATTGAATCCGGAGGTTGGTGTGAGTGATGATGTGTGGGAAATGTGAGATGCGGTCAAAGGTGTTTTTGACCACTGTGGAGGAGAAGTTGCTGACCTTGAAAAACGAGGACTTCTGGGATGTCTGGGAGTGGAACGCCTCATCTTGAGAACAGATGCGGCAGAGGCGAAGGAATTGGGAATAGGGGATGACATTTTTGCAGGAAGGTGGGTGACAGGAGGTGTATAGGTAGCTGTGGGATTCAGTAGGCTTGAAATAGATATCAGTTGGTTGCCAGAGATGGAGACAGAGAGGTCCAGGAAGGAGAGAGAGGTATTGGAGATGGTCCAGGTGAATTTAAGGTTGGGGTGGAAGGTGTTAGTGAAGTGGATGAGCTGTTCGTGCTCCTTGTGGGAGCACAAGGCAGCACCAATACAGTCATCAATATAACAGAGGAAGAGGTGGGCGATGGGGCGATTGTAGTTGCAGAAGAGGGACTGTTCCACGTAACCTACAAAGAGGCAGGCATAGCTTGGGCCCATGCGGGTAAACATGGCCACCCCCTTTGTCTGTAGGAAGTGGGAGGAGTTGAAGGAAAAGTTGTTAAGGGTGAGGACGATATCCACTAAGTGGATAAGGGTGTCAGTGGAGAGTGCCTGGTCAGGCCTGTGGGAGAGCAAGAATCAGAGGGCCTTTAGGCCATCTGCATGGGGAATGCAGGTGTATAGGGACTGGACGTCCATGGTGAAGATGAGGTGCTGAAGACCAGGGAATCGGAAGTTTTGGAGGAGGTGGAGGTGGTGTCATGGTCGTAGGTGGGGAGTTCCTGGATCGGGGGAAGAAAACGGAGTCAAGATAATATATAGGGACTGGACATCTGTGATGGAGATTAGATAAAACACTGCTTCATTACAATAACAAAACAGTCCCAGATGCCCTAATAGAATATTCATAATGTGATTATGCAATTCAAAGGCCTGAACTAATGCTTCAGAGTCATGAGTTCATATCCTACTGTAGCATCTGTATGAATTTAAATTCCTTGAATCAATCTAGATTTAGAAAGCTATGCTTCAAAATGGTGACTGAAATTCTTATAGTAACTGATTTACGTATGTCACATAGGGAAGGAAACCTTTTGGTCTGACATATGTGACCACTGTACAGTCCTTGTGAAGGTGAAGTCCTGTCTTCACAGTCCATTGTGCTGTCTAACACTATTAAAGTGCTAAATGGGATAGACTCCAAACCGAATTTCAAAATAGGGCACCCATGAGGTGCCGATGAGCATCAGCAGTGGTAGAATTATATTCAGCACATTCTAGAACCTCATAACCCAACATATACCTCACAGTTGTCACCAAGCCAGAGGACCCACCCAATTTCAATAAGCTGTGCAAAACAACATGCCCAGAGCAGCACCTGGCATACATCAAAATCAAGTGCCAACCCAGCGAACCTACAAAATATGGCACATACATGTATGAAACACAGGAAACATTACCACAGAGCTGTACAACCCCATTACTAGTGGATGACATTAAAGTACTGCATTCCTAGCACCTCGACTCATGAATGGAGCTGGACAATTAACAAATGGCCTCAGCAGTTGCCTCTGCAAACAGTCCCTTCATCCAGCATATCCCTCACATCAGTGCAAAGGACAACGCTGAAGAATTTGTAATCATCCTCAATCAGAAATATTGAGTGAATGATTGACCTTGTTCTTCTCCTGAAGCACCCAGCATCATAGAGTCCGGTCTTCAGCAAATTTGATTCACTCAATGTGATACCAAGAATAACTAAAGACACCTAATACAGTAAAAGCTATAGATATTGGCACAAACCATGCAATACTATGGAAGACTTGTGCTCTAGTATTAGCTGTGCCATGATCAAGTTGTTGTAGTACAGCTACAATGTAGTTATCTAAGTGAAAATTTGCCCTGGTATCTCCTGTCCACCAAACCCAGATAAATCCAGTGTGATATCTCAGGAGCACAAAAGCTGACGTTTCGGGCCTAGGTCTAGGGTCTAGGCCCGAAACGTCAGCTTTTGTGCTCCTGAGATGCTGCTTGGCCTGCTGTGTTCATCCAGCCTCACATTTTATTATCTTGGATTCTCCAGCATCTGCAGTTCCCATTATCTCTGATACAAATCCAGTGTGGCTCGTTACTGCTATATCAGGACACTCTTGATAATCCATGAAGTGTTGGAAGATGGTACCAACATATTGTTATCAAGGAGCGCTTACAAATGAATTGCTCACTACTACTTAGCTTGGATTCTGCCTGGGTCACTTAGCACTTAATGTCATTACAGCTTTGGTCCAAACCAAAACAAAAGAGCTGAACTCAAGTGCAGATGAGAGAGTGACTTTGACCATGTGACATTAAGCAACCTGAGCAAAACTCGAGCTAATGAAAATCGGAGGGAAACTCTTCACTGGTTGGAGTTTTACTGAGAACAAAGGAAGCTGATAATGGTTGATGGAAGCCGATCACCTCAACTCCAGGGCATCTCTGTCAGGGCTTCTCACAATAGTGTCCTAAGTCCAAGCACCTTCAGTTCTTTTATCAGTGTTCCATCTTCCATTACAAGGTCAACAATGAAAATCTTTCTGGGTAATTGCACAAAATTCAGAACCATTTGGCTCCTCAGATGCTGAAGTAGTGTGGTCTTGCATGCGAAAAGAACTGGACAACATGTAAATATTTTTAATCAACCTGTTCAGACGTGTGCAGGTGCAACTTCAACCCATCCTTCCAGTTCAGTGGCAGGATCACTACCAATGCACCTCAAAGGCCCTGGATAACAATAGGCTTGGACTGAACAATTATAAGTACTAATCATGCCACATAATTGCCAATCAATGCTGTCATCAACAGAAGCAAATCTGATCATCTCCCATTAATATTTGATTAATATTGATTAATCATTTGCTGAATCCCCATCATAAACATCCTGGAGGTTCCCATGATAGAAACCAGATTGAACCTACTATATAAGTACAGTGGCTGCAAGTATAGCTCAGAGGTTGGGAATCTTGCAGTGAGCAACTCATCTCCCAACTCTCAGCAGTCTCTCCACCATCCAAACACGGAGTTCAAGAGTGTGATAGAATATTCTCAACTTCTCTGGTTGAATGCAGCTTTAACCACCAGCCAGATTCCTCTCACCATCTAGGACAGAGCAGCCTATTCACACCAGCTTCCTTCTGACCTGCACAAAGCAGCAACAGTGTGTTCATCTACAAGATGCAGTGCAGCAACTCACTAAGCTTCCTTCAATAGCAGCTTCCAAACACAATTTCTAGAAGATCCAGGATAGTATGTACATGGGAATGTGCCACTCACTAATTTCTCTTTCAGACACACACTGATTTGGATTGATGTCACCATTTACTCATTGGGTCAAAATCCTGGCACTCTTTCTAGCTGTACTGTGTGAGTGTCTCCATCATATAGACTTGAAAAAAACATTCCCTATTCAAAGGCAATTAGGGATTGGCAATAAATGATTGCTTTTCCATTAATATTCCCATCCCATGAAAGAATAAACAAAAGGACCTTGCACTCCCTTATACTTAGAACACTATATTTTCTGTGAGCAAGAACATAGGAGGCCATCTCGTTTTATTTAATAGCTACTGTTTTAAGGAATTTTTTAATTACCTGGTCCTTGCATTCTTTCTGGATCATCCATGTGCGAGCACAGTGACTAACATCTCACGGAAACTGGATCGAATTGTAAGGAGAAAGAAATGTATGGCTGTGTAATCAGCAGTTTGTGCACCTCTGCAGTGATGTAAGTTTATTTGTATGCTGAGAAGAAGAATATTTTTGTTACACCCAGTCTGCTTCTCCAGTTGCTCTAATTTTGACTACACCATAGAATGGTGACAACACAGAATGAAGCCATTCACTCCAACAACATTGTGCTGTCTCTCAGGAAGAGCAAATCCAATAATCCCATTATCCTATCTTTCTCTTAGCTCTGCATTTCTCCTTCTTTTCAGCTAATTACCCAATTTCCCTTTGAAAGCCCTGATAGAATATTCCTCCACATACTTGCAGACTATGCATTCCAGATCCTAACTACGCACTGGATAAATAATGTCTTACCTCATGTCACCTTTGCTTTTTTAACAAGGCACCTTAACTTGGAGTTTTTGGTTTCTCAACCTTTCTATTGTGGAAACTGCTTCTTCTCATCTACTCTTTCCAGATCCCTCGTGATTTTAAACACCATTTTCAATCTCCTCTCAATTTTCAGTTCTCTAAGGAGAACAGCTCCAAATTCTCCAATCTATTCACAGAACTGAAGTTCCAGGTCCTTTAAATTTTCTTCTAAAATCATTTTGCACCTATCTGAAGCCTCACTATCCTTCCCACAGGGTGGTGCCCAGTATTGGGCACGCTTCTCCATATAGGGATACATCAATATTTTCTGAAGATTTACCCAGCATTTTGTTTGAAGTTCCTCCTTATAAAGTCTGGGATACTTATGTCTTATCAACCCTTGTCTAAAATTGTCCACTTTCAATGATCTGTATGCGTCTGGGCCCCTTTGCTGCCGCTCCCCTTTTAAAATTGTATCCTTTATTTTGTATTGACATTGTTAACACAAAGTTGTCTGTAGCAGAATGCAGTGATGCACCTGATAACATTAGTATTTCACAATCACCTCCCATTCTAAAATTGAATGTTATTAACTACATCATACCAACAATTCAGTGGCTATATCTGTTACATTTTCCCACAGTTAATATCACGCCTTTGACAAAGGACACACCCTGAGCCTTCCCAGAACTGCTCCTGATGGAAGACTGATCCAAACTAAATCAATTCTCCCATATTAAACATTGTGCATTTATTTACATAACGAGAACCTCCAACTCCCAAATGTTAACTCCATCATCTTAGAACAAAGCTATGTAAAATCAAAAGAATCTTTGAAATTCAACTAGGCTTAATTGGAATGAAATTACCAGACACAAACTTGATATGCAGGTTATGAAAGGGGCTTTGTTGTAGTTTGAGAGTTTCTGGCAGGTTCATCACCTAGAGCAGGTTGCTATTGGCAACTTGTGTTAAAAAGTGCTGTGTCAGGTGTCTGCACATGTTGACAATTTTAAGTGCAAGGTGAGAAAATTGATTTTACACTTTTAATATTTAGGTAATGAACTTTTCAAAAGCTGTGAAGTAATTTATTTCATGATGATCTGCCAATTGCACTGAAATGACTGCTAGTTTACATAGAACTAATACAATTTCACTTAATTTTATAGCACAGAACAAAAACAATTTGGTAAATGGAAGGATAGTGTTTGCATACTATTCTCTCAGTATAATTTGTGAGCCGGTAAGGTTATTGAGTGCATTTTACTCTAATTTCTATGGAACAATAATACTCCTGATTCAAGAGAAAGGAACTTCAAATAACGAATCGTGCTACACATTTTCCCCCATAAATATCCTTTGTTTTTGTTCAGTCTAAAATGAGCAAGGGTTAGTTGCAGAAGAAATTCATCTCAGACTATTCTGGACATCAGTTAATGGGACTAAACATTGGGATGTTTCAATACATTAAAGGTAGTGATAAATATTTATATGTAAAGCTGTGTATATATCTATAATATAAATTGTATGCACAAGTTATTATTTTGGTTGTTGTTATGGGATACTTTGCTTAATATAATTTAGCCACATTTAACATACCACTCTGACTTTGGTTCAAGGATAAAGCTTCCATGATGGCATTAATGTGAGATCCAACCAATGTTAACTTGTGAGCTTAATTTCCTTTCGACCGACAATTTGTTCCCCCAAGCATATCAGGAATTGAGCAGTCTATCCATGTATAGTACATAATGTCTGTGGCATGCCTGTTAACGCATCTGAATGTTGATGGATCACTTTAAATGAGGTTAAGTTCCCCACATTGATAATTTGCTTGTCACCAGATAAAGAGATGTTGTCATCAAGGATATGTTGAAGGCCTTTTCTCCTTCACATCACCCACCCCACCCCTCACTTTCTTGAGGTCTTTCTTAAGTCCTAGTGGGGTAATTCAGGACAAATATGGGGATCTTGCTGCCTAACTGCTGGAGGTTTATTTCTAAATTCTCCATGCATTGAGTCAGTACTACTACTAACTCCCTCAGAAGGAGAAGGAGGTATCATTACCTCAAGGACGTATACGACTCTTAGCCACACTCAACTACGCTATTGACCACACCCTTTCTCTAACTTTTAGCATTGCATTCTCTCTGCTACAGCCTTCACCCTATCAGTTATGAGAGTACACTCTCTCATCTATCTTACTCATTGCAAAAATAATTACATTTCTTTCATTACATACGTTAGCACCATCTTACTTTTCACATTGCAGAACTTGGTAACTTCCTTTATCCCCTTGGGTACATTTGGCTGTACACTCATCACCTGCTCGTTCTCATTCCATCTCGCTTCTATTATATTATTTGCATCAACTCTACATACTACCTCCATTTAAATTAAAAACAGCTACTCATTCTCCTTCAGTAGGATGAGATGGTACACATTGCAAGGGAGAAATTCTGGGCAAGGCGGCATTTTATTCATTTAAACAGACTAAAATACCTCTTCATCTCCAGCTGCCGGGGAGACATCAATCGCCTCAACCTCTCTCATCCATCTCACCCACTCCAACCTCTCCCCCACAGAACATGCAGCCCTCTGCACCCTCTGCTCCAATCCCAACCTCACCATAAAACCCACAGACAAGGGAGGCGCAGTTGTAGTATGGCACACTGACCTCTACATCGCCAAGGCCAGAAGCTAGCTCTCTGTCACCTCCTCCTATCGCCCCTTTGATCATGACCCCATCCCCAAGCACGAAAACATAATCTCCCAAACCATCCACAACCTCATCACTTCAGGTGACCTCCCACCCACAGCTTCCAACCTCATCATTTCCGAACCCCGCACTGCCTGCTTCTATCTCTTCCCAAATCCACAAACCAGACTGCCCTGGTCAACCCATTGTCTCCACCTGCTCCTGCCCCACTGGACGTATCTCCAATTATCCTGACTCCATTTTATCCCCCATGGTCCAGGAACTCCCCACCTATGTCCATGACACCACCCACGCCCTTTACCACCTCCAAAACTTCTGATTTTCTGGTCCCCAACACCTCATCTTTACCATGGACATCCAGACCCCATACACCGGCATTCCCTATGCAAATAGTCTAAAAGCCCTCCGCTTCTTCCTGTCCCTCAGCCCCGAACAATCCCCCTCCACTGAAGAAGGGTCTAGGCCCGAAATGTCAGCTTTTCTGTTCCTCTGATGCTGCTTGGCCTGCTGTGTTCATCTAGCCCTACACCTTGTTACCCCTCCACTGACATCCTCATTCGCTTAGCTGAACTTGTCCTCACCCTTAACAACTTCTCCTTAAATTCCTCCCACTTTCTACAGACAAAGAGGGCAGCCATTGTACCCGCATGAGCCCAAGCTAAGCCTGCCTCTTTGTAGGTTATGTGGAACAATCCTTCTTCCGTACCTACACTGCCCTAAACCCCACCTCTTCCTTTGTTACATTGATGACTATTTCGGCAGTGCCTCGTGTTCCCACGGGGAACTCGAACAGTGCATCCACTTCACTATTACCTTCCACCCCAACCTTAAGTTCATCTGGACCATCTCTGATACCTCCCTGTCCTTCATGGACCTCTCTGTTTCCATCTCTGACATCCACCTGGAAACTGATATCCATTTCAAGCCCACCGACTCCCACAGCTACCTAGAATACACTTCTTCTCACCCACCTTCCTTCAAAAATTCCATCCCCTATACCCAATTCCTTTGCCACCGCCACATCTGGTCCTGAGCTGAGGCATTCCACTCCCAAAGATGCGAGATATCCTGGTTTTTCAAGGACCACAACTTCCCCTCCACAGAGGTCGAAAACGCCCTCGACCATGTCTCTTGCATTTTCTGCAATTCATCCCTCACACCCTCTCCCCGCAAAAACAACCAAAACAAAATTCCCCTCGTCCTCACGTATCACCCCAACAACCTCTGGATCTGACACATTATCCTCCGGCACTTCCACTATCTGCAATCTGACCCCACCACCAAAGACACTTTTCACTCCCCAGCCTTATCTGCTTTCCAGAGGGACCACTCTCTCCGTGACTCCCTTGTCCACTCCACACTCCCCACCAGCCCCACCACATCCGGTACTTTTCCCTGCAACCGCAGGAAGTGCTACACCTGCCCCTACACCTCTCCCCTCACCCCCATCGCAGGCCCAAGAAGACCTTCCACATAAAACAGATGTTCATCTGCATATCTGTTGATGTGATATACTGTATCTGCTGTTTCAACTGTGGCTCCTGTACATCGGGGAAACTAAGAAATGGCTTGGTGACTGCTATGCATAACACCTATGCTCAGTTCACAACAAATGACTGCACCTCCCAGCCACAAACCATTTCAACTCCCCCTCCTACTCCTTGGATGACATGTCCATCCTGGGCCTCCTGAAGTGCCACAACGATGCCATCTGAAGGTTGCAGGAACAGTACCTCATACTTGGCTTAGAAATCCTGCATCCCAAAGGTATCAATATGGACTACACAAGCTTCATTCCTCCACCGCCCCCCGACTGCATCCCAAAACCAGCCCAGCTCATCTCCACCTCCCTAACCTGTCCTTCCTCCCACCTCTGCACTCCTTCCACCTCAAGTCCCACTCCCGTCTCCTATGTACCAGCCTCATCCTGCCTTCTTGACCTGTCCGTCTTTTCTGGACTGACCTGTCCCCTCTCTAACTCCCCACCTACTCTCATCTTTACTGGATCCACCCCCACCTCTTTGATCTGTCTGTCTTCTCTCCATCTATCTTCTCCTTTATCCATCTTCTATCTGCCTCCCCCTCTTTTCCTGTTTATTTCAGAATCCCCTTCCCCTCTATCATTTCTGAAAAAGCATCTAGACCCAAAATGCCAGCTTTCCTGCCACTCTGATGCAGCTTGGCCTGCTGTATTCATCCAGCTCTACACCTTGTTGTCCTCAGATTCTCCAGCATCGGCAGTTCCCATTATCTCCAAAAGACCTGTGTGGTCAGACCTGTAGGCATTGGGGAAGCTGTGGCTGACAGCATTGGAACAATTGAGCCTACAGGTTTTACTTAAAGCTGAGGTTTTCAGAAGGAAATGAGGTAAGACAGAAGCAGAAATTGGTGAAGGTTCTTGGTGATGGAGCAGACATGGGATTGAGCACCACTTCGGACGCTGGTAATTTTCTTAGTGAAGCGGAGGGTTCTACATTTGATTAAATGACTAGAACAGGTCCTGGTTACAAAGACAGTCCATGAATCTTCTCAGTGAAGGCTGAGATTTTCTGTCTTGCTTTGGTAAACAGAATAGAGTTGAGGACTTAAGAGACCCAGCAATGACAAGAAAGTGGCTCAACATCCACAAGCCCAAGATTATCCCAGTCTTTGTCAACGCTATCAAGAAGATTCAAAACAAGATCTGAAAGTGTGAAGGAACATGCTTTCAACCCTTGCCACGTATATTTTGCATGGCACCAGCACTTTGCACATCACTGTGGAGGTACAGTCACCTCCAGGGATAATACAAAAGGAATCAGTGTTATTAGTCTCAGAGATAATGGGAACTGCAGATGCTGGAGATTCCAAGATAATAAAATGTGAGGCTGGATGAACACAGCAGGCCAAGCAGCATCTCAGGAGCACAAAAGCTGACGTTTCGGGCCTAGACCCTTCATCAGAGAGGGGGATGGGGGGAGGGAACTGGAATAAATAGGGAGAGAGGGGGAGGCGGACCGAAGATGGAGAGTAAAGAAGATAGGTGGAGAGGGTGTAGGTGGGGAGGTAGGGAGGGGATAGGTCAGTCCAGGGAAGACGGACAGGTCAAGGAGGTGGGATGAGGTTAGTAGGTAGCTGGGGGTGCGGCTTGGGGTGGGAGGAAGGGATGGGTGAGAGGAAGAACCGGTTAGGGAGGCAGAGACAGGTTGGACTGGTTTTGGGATGCAGTGGGTGGGGGGGAGGAGCTGGGCTGGTTGTGTGGTGCAGTGGGGGGAGGGGATGAACTGGGCTGGTTTAGGGATGCAGTGGGGGAAGGGGAGATTTTGAAACTGGTGAAGTCCACATTGATACCATATGGCTGCAGGGTTCCCAGGCGGAATATGAGTTGCTGTTCCTGCAACCTTCGGGTGGCATCATTGTGGCAGTGCAGGAGGCCCATGATGGACATGTCATCAAGAGAATGGGAGGGGGAGTGGAAATGGTTTGCGACTGGGAGGTGCAGTTGTTTGTTGCGAACTGAGCGGAGGTGTTCTGCAAAGCGGTCCCCAAGCCTCCGCTTGGTTATTAGTCTTTTAACTTTGGTGGAAGCTTCAGGAGTTGTCATGCAGAATGTGGACCCAAAGCTCCCTACTGCCTTGGAGATGCAGCCTGGCACATTTGACAGATTCTTGGAGAATGAGCACAGGAACTTTCAAAGGCCCACTCTGTTTCTGCATATCTGCGTAAGTGATGAGTCCCAAACCTATGAGACTAATAGTGGCGATAAGCATGAGAGGTCCTCTCTGAGTGTCTGTTGCTATGGCAGCACTTCAACTAATACCTGCCATGGATTCAATAAGTAAGCTGGATAAGAATGCCCAGCAAGCACTGGTGCTGTAGCAGTCACCACTGGCACCCAAACAACTCAAACATCCAAAACTCATTGGTCATCAATATTTTGGCGGTCTGAAAGGCGAGAAGCATCAGATTTTCTACATAATAAAATAAAATGACCCTGACATTTCTTGCAGGGTTGGCCTCCCCTGACTTTGGTGGTCATAATGTTGGCCGCATTTGCACTTAAGTATCTTCAGAAATTTCCTGGCTACTGTATTTAGTAGCCAGGTATTAAGTGAATAAAATGGCCACTGGTTTTACATGTTCTTTTAGACTTTGGCCCAGACCTACACAGGAAAATTTGTTTTAAATCACATTCGGTAGTTTCACATTTTCAACAGGACAGAAAACGCAAATGTGTTGACTAAAACACGTAGAGGTCATTCAGTAATACATGTCTTAACAACTGAAATATTTCCTTAGAATTCTTGATGTGCACTTAAAAGACTGATGCTTGCCTAAATCCATGGTGGTATTAATTGAAGATGAATGCTTCCTGTCCCTAAATGCTATAATCTTTAGAAAGCTTCACAATAATGCCACTGTAAGGGAAAGATTGATAAATGTGCTGTGCAGATCAGTGTAGAAAGGAAGCTATGATAGCCCTCCAAAACATGACCTTTTGAGTTCAAAATGTAACACTTTTCCATGCTAAATAAGCCTTTTCTTGAATCTTGGAGCACACAATGCCAGTCTACTTCTTTTCAGTTGTTATATTGTTATTTTGCTGACAGTCGGTTTCAATTAATTCTCTCAAAATGGAACCAAAATCTACATGTAAGGAATAAAAAAAATCTTAATAATTCCAATAAAAGGATCCAGAGACATAAAAACTATTTGCACAAATTGGGATGTTGAGAATGAGGAGACACAAGCATGAAGTTAGAGAGAATCATTTATGAGCAAAATCAGGAAGGATTTTTTTGGCACAAAGGGTGTGGGAAAGTTGGAATGTTCTCCCTAAAGGTGGACCAATTGAAATTTTAATCATTGACATTGATTAATGTTTGGTATCTTCCAAATTTATGCCCATTCTTCCCAGAATTCTGAACTTGAATCCATCTAATCAGTGTCTACTGTAGCTACATAACTGAAACAATATGTATCAAAGTAAAAAATAACATTGTTTGAGATGGTCAAAGGTGAGTTATTCATTCTCATCTTCCTCCACTGATCTACAGTCTTCAAAACAGCTGATCATATTATCCAATGCTTCTTCACTGTTGCTCAGTTGGATAGGATTGCAGTTGCCTGGTTTCACTCTTATCTATGTAAGTGTTCATTAAGCATCACATGGAGTGGCTTCTGTTCCCTCTCTCACATTGTTACATCTGAGGTCCCCAAGAATCCTCCTCCGCTTTCTCCTTTACAGAGTAGGTGCAGCAAAAATGTTTCCTCTGGCTGGGGTAGGGGTAAGTCTAGGAGCAGAAAACGAAGTCTCAGAATAAAGGCCAGACTATTTAGGACTGAAATGAAGTGCAGTTTCTTCACTCAGAAGTTGGTCTTTTTTTTTAGGAATTCTCTGCCCTGGAGGGTTGTGGAAGCTGAGCCATTGACTGTATTCCAGATGGAGAATGATATCACTTTATATGGTTTAGTGCCCCATTTTACTTTCTGATATCTCTGTGAAGTGTCTTGGCTATTTTATCAAGTTAGGGTGATGCATAGATATGAGCTGCTGTTTGAGACCATTGAGGAACAAAGGTTGGTTAATGAATGATGCAAGTTACCAATCAGTTACCAAGTTACCTAGAAGGGTAGAACAGCGTGAAAGGACTGAATTTCTTACTTCTCTTTCCCTATTCTAGCTTTCCTGTTAGAATTCACTCATGGGACCTGACTGTTGCTGGCTGAACCTGCACTAATGCCCGTTCGTAGTTGCCTTTGAGAAGGTGGTGATGAGCTGCCTTGATTTATTTACTCCTTGAATTTTCTCCCTTTGCTTTCTAAAAGCTTTGACTTTGCTGAGATATGATGAACCTGGATAAAGTTTTGGACTATGGGATTATCTCAGCCTCATCGAGTTTTGTTTTTATTCCACTGCGTTAGAAATGCTATCATAACTGGACACTGATCACAGGCTGATTTTGATCTCCCTAAGCCAGCAATATTGAGGTTAATTGAAAACACTGCCAGATCTCTGGTCAAGATCAAGCAACACAACACCTTTGAGCCCATAAACTGACAGAGTAATGAAGAGTATAATGACATTTTGTAAAATATATACCGAAATATAATTTTACTTAGGTCTGCTGGCCAAGATTATGCTTGGCTTATTTTCAAATCTCTGTAATTTGCCTGAATCTAACTTGGACGGAGCTTGATAATTATAATTTACAAAGTTCAAATGTTTGTGTTTTCAAGAGGACTGTCGCGGATATCTAAATTTAGTTTGTCCCAATGCTTTGGGCATTTGGTAAAATCTTAAACACCCGGCAAAATGTTCTGCTTTGTCATAGTTTAATGAAGATTAAGGTGAGCTTGACTTTCTCTTAAGGCATTAACTTATTTTTGTCCCTACCCAATGAATCACTAACACGGAACATGTTCTAAGCAACTTGATTATTATCACAACCCTGATATCAGCTGGATTTTTCTGGTTGGGTCATGATGGTGAAGTTGTGCTCAGTTCTACTTCTGAACCCCCAAATCTAGCTCTTGATTCCTGTCACCATCTTCCTGGAGGACATAATTGAGACTCTCTGTCCAATGAAGGACAGTGGACAGTTAACAGAAGGGCAGATCCAATCCAGGGGTATCATGTTAAACAATTCGAACGGAAGTTGAGAGGGTGCAGAGCCAGGCAGGTGAGTGTGACAGTTCTTCAACATTGATGGCTCCATGAATTTGGAAAAATTCAGCTAATTGTCTCAGGAGCCCTCTGTTCACTCTGTTTTGTTTGATCACCTGCTCAGTAACACCCAATTTGGGTTCTGCCAGGGCCACTCAGCTCTTGATCTCATTACAGCCTTGGTTTAAACATGGGCAAAACAGCTGAATTCCAGAGGTGAGGTGAGAGTGACAGTCCTTGATATCAAGGCTGCATTCGACCGAGTGTGGCGTCAAAAAGCCCTGGCAAAACTGGAATCAGTGGGTATCAGGGAACAAACACCCTGGTGGTTGGAGTTATACCTGGCACATAGGAAGATGGTCGAGGTTGTGGTAAATCAATCATCTCAGCTCCAGGACATCTCTGCAGGAGTTCCTCAGGGTAGTGTCTTAGGCCCAACCATCTTCGGCTGCTTCATCAATGACCTTCCCTCCTTCATAAGGTCAGAATAGGGGATGTTCACCGATGAATGCACAATGTGCGGCACCATTTGTGACTCCTCAGATACTGAAGCAGTCCATGTTCAAATGCAACAAGATCTGGACAATATCCAGGCTTGGGCTGACAAGTGGCAAGTGACATTTGTGCCACACAAATGCCAGACTATGACCATCACCAATAAGAAACAATCTAACCACCACCCCTTGACATTCAATGGTGTTACCATCACTGGATCCCCCACTGTCAACATTCTGGGGTTACCATTGACCAGAATCTCAGCTGGACTCACCACATTAACAGAGTGGCTACAAGAGCAGGCCAGAAGCAAGTAACTCACCTCCTAACTTCTCAAAGCCTGTCCACCATCAAAAAGGCACAAGTCAAGAGTGTGATGGAATACTCCCCTCTTGCCTGGATGAGTGCAGCCCATACAACACTCAAGAGGCTTGACATCATCCAGGACAAAGCAGCCCAGTTGATTGTCACTACATCCAAAAGCATTCACGCCCAGCACCACCCACTCTCAGTAGCAGCAGTGTGTACTGTCTACAAGATGCACCACAGAAATTCATCAAAGATCCTCAGACAGCACCTTCCAAACCCATGACCACTTCCATCTAGAAGGACAAGGGAAGCAGTAACGTGGGAACACCACCATCTTCAAGTTCCCCTCCAAGCCACTCAGCATCCTGACTTGGAAATATATTGCCATTCCTTCATTGTTGCTGGGCCAAACTCCTGGAATTCCTTCCCTAATAGCATTGTGGGTGAACCCACAGCTGGAGGACTGCAGCAGTTCAAGAAGGCAGCTCACCACCACCTTATCAAGGGCAACTAGGGATGGGCAATAAATGCTGGCTAGCCAGCGACACCCACATCCCGCAAATGAATGAAAAAGATTAAATTTCCCACATCTTGGGTGCCCTGTAATACGTATCCAGTTTCAACTAGCTCCCTCCTTCATGGCACAAAGTTTTGTCATGACTGTAATGGATATACATGCTTCGGAGAAGAATCTCCTATCCATAGATATTTTATGCTTTGTGTACTATTGATTCTACAGTACATGATCAGCTTTAAGTGAACTAAAGTGATAAAGGAAGTGTTCTGAGGAATTAGTCATTGCAAAGCACAAGAATTATACAGAAAGGATCTGCTGTGAAAATTGGCTTGAAGGTTTTCTTTCCTTTATAAGAGTTTTTGATCTATTCTCTCAGAACTGGTGTGACAGAAGGACACTATTTGTGCAAAAGTTATGGATGATAACTGGCTTTGAAATTGACATGAACAGAGACCCAAAACATCAATTCTGATGGCCATCTTGTCCCTCGAGTAGGGCAGACTGGAGTTGCATGACAGAACCCTACAGAATCCCAGATTCAGCAGTTTCTATCGGGAATTAACCAGGAAATTGAAGATTCAAATCAGCAACTCCCTGCATCTGGAAGCCTCTGATAAACCCCACAACATTGGAGAATTTGTTTCCAATTCTGTTTCACCAATAGTTGACCAGGAATTGTTAGATAAATTATAAAAACCTATTCCAACTTCTGGGTAACCGTTAAATTGGCCTCTTAATTTATGACACATGCCCTCAAATACACGTCCCCCTACCCCATACATCCTCGAGCCCCTGCTGAAAAGTAAAGACAAAGTAGGGGTTTGTAGGAAGTTGTCGATAAGTTGATTGAGTGGCCACAAAATCTGGCAGATGAAGTATAATGTGGAAAGATATGAAGTTCACTTTGGAGGGAAGAATGAAAAAATGGAATATTATTGAAATGGAGTACGTCTCCAGAATTGTAAGGTGCAAAGGGATCTAGCAGTTTAGTGCACGAGTCATGAAAAGTTAGTATGCTGGTACAGCACAGGTCAAGAAGTCAAATGGGATGCTATCCTTTATTATGAAAGGTATTGAACATAAATGTAATGATGTTGTTGAGGGCATTTGTGAAATCGTATCTCAAATACTGTTTGCATTTTTTGTCTCATTATTTGAGAAATAGACATTTTTATTTGACCTGTTTGGACATATCTTAAACATTTTGTGAGTAGGTAGAACTTGAACCTGTGCCTTTGGGACACTATCACTGTGTCACAACAGCCTTACTTGTAAGATGTAAATAGATTGAAGATACAGTTCAGAGGAGGTTTACTGTATTGATATCTAGAATGAGGTAGTTGTATTCCAAGTGTAGGTTGGACAGGCTGGGCTTGTTTCCACTAGAGTTTATACGAGTGAGGGGTGACTTGATTGAAGTCTATAAGAACCAAAATGGTCTTTGACAATGTTGACATGGAAAGGATGGTTCCTTTCGTGGGTGAGTCCAGAACAGTTTTAAAATCGTGAGTCACCTTCCCATAACAGAAATATCCAGATTTATTTCTTTCTCTGAGAGTTTTTCAACTTTGGAACTTTCCTCCTCGTGGTGATGGCGGAGGAAGTGGGGTTATCGAATATTTTACTGTGCACATGGATTGATTGTTAGGCAAGGGAATCAAAGGTTATGGGGGAGGGGAAGACATAAATATGAAAATTGAATCATAAGAAGATCAGTTATGAAGTTGTTAAATGAGGGAGCAGGCTAAAGGGGCAGAATGGTCTACTTCTGTTTGTATCTTGCATGTTTGTGTGTCCCCTTGATAGCCCAGTTGGTGGCAAAAAGTTGGCTTGCTGAAGGCAACAGGTGTTCCTGCCACAAAAACAGAAGTTGCTGGAAAAGCTCAGCAGGTCCGGCAGCATCTGTGAAGAAAAAATAAGAATTAACATGTCAGGTCACAGATTTTTTCTTCACAGATCTTGTCAGGCCTGCTGAGATTTTCCAACTACTTCTGTTTTTGCTCCTGATTTACAGCATCAACAGTTCTTTCGATATTTATTTCGCTTGCCCTGCCAGCCTGGGGTCGCAGTTTATGATATAAATGGGTGCCTCAGGATGCCTCTTCAGCAAATATGGCCAACTATGTTGGCAGCTTCAGAACTGGCTTTGAGAACTGGAACACCCACCACCAGCAGCAACCTCAACATCTGGTCAGCTGCTGTACTCTCTACACTGCCAGACCGTGAAAAATTCCAGTCCACCTCTGAGAATGAATCCTCTCTGATGAAGGGTCTAGGCCCGAAACGTCAGCTTTTGTGCTCCTGAGATGCTGCTTGGCCTGCTGTGTTCATCCAGCCTCACATTTTATAGTCTTGAACTTAAGCTTGGTTGGCCACTCTTCCAACTGGATCTCATGCCTGAGAAAATGGCTTGAGGGTAGGATGGTGCTGGCAAAAAACTGTCCCAGCTGCTGGGAGGAATAATGTGCCCACTTGGCCTCACATCAGGCAAGAATTCTGCTCAGATTTCCTCTGGACATTCTTGTCATGAATCTGCCTCAGGTAAATCTCAGGCAGTTGTTGTTTCAGTAAATGTATTTAAAACAACACAGACTTGCTCCATTGCAGAACACACCTTCATACTCTTGGCTAACATGTTATATGCTTTGAAGGAAATTCTTTGTTGAATGTCTGTTTATTTAATCTGACACAGACATATTGATATGCCCATCAATGGGCTAGGCAGTTTGGTAACAAATCCTTTCAGGCCGCACACAATTTGAAGAGAAATCTTAAGAATGGAATTGTATTCATACAACCCAGAGAGGTGATTAAATTCTAAGAGTTCTTAAAAAAACCCGACAGCTCAAGAACAGCCAAGATTATAAGCTTATGGCTTGTGAAAACCTACAGTTACATGGGTATTAGTCACGTAGCTGTAATCAATGTTTCATTCAAGGTAGTGTCAAGATAACAAACTGTTGGTACATGAAATCCAAAGGTAGTAGAATGTTAGTGAATTTAGAGCCCATGCGATTAAAGGAATAGTGGCAGAATGGACACAGCTATGGTCAAGGCAAAGGGAATAGTGATAACAAGGTATGCAGCTGGATGAACACAGTAGCCCAGGCAGCATCAGAGGAGCAGGAAAAATGACGTTTTAGGTCTGTACCCTTCTCCAGAAATGAAGGAGGGGAAGGGGGCTCTGAAATAAAGAGAGAGAGAGAGAGGCAATGATGGAAGGTGGATAGAGGAGCAGATAGGTGGAGAGGAGACGAACAGGTCAAGGAGGCGGGGATGATGCTAGTAAATATGGGTGTAGGTAGGATGTTGGGATGGGGGTTGCTCAATGAGGAAGGTGGCGTGGGTAGGTGGGAGGGAGGACGGACAGGTCAAGGAGGAGGGGACGAGATGGGCTGGTCTCGCCCTGCCTCCTTGACCTGTCTGTCTTTCCTCCCACCTGTCTGCTCCTCTCACCTACTGACCAACCCCCATCTCGACTCCCTACCTACGCTCACCTTTACTAGCTTAACATCCCCTCCTCCTTGACCTGTCCGTCTTTTCTCCACCTATCTGCTCCTCTATCCACCTTCCATCATTGTCTCCCTCTCTCTCTGTTTATTTCAGAGCCCCCTTCCCCTCCGTCATTTCTGAAGAAGGGTACAGACCTAAAACGTCAGCTTTCCTGATCCTCTGATACTGCCTGGCCTGCTGTGTTCATCCAGCTCTACACCTTGTTATCCCAGACTGCAGCATTGGCAGTTCCTTCTAACTCAGACTCCAGCATCGGCAGTTCCCACTGTCTCTAAGGGAGTAGTGATGAAAGGTTTTTAGTAGAATGGAAGTGTTTTACAGGGGCTGTCAGCAGGGTCACTCAGCTTTTAGATTTATGTTAATAACCTGGACTTCAATATACAGAGCTTGCAGGCAACGTGAAACTTGAGTATCTTGTAAGTGATGAGGAGGAGACAGACAATCTGGTGGAAATCAGCAGAATGTTATGACCAATTGAAAGGGAGGGCTTCCCTCTTTACACCCCCTCTCAGTTACCAGTAACAAATACCTTTCATCTCTATTCAACAGATGACAATTGCACTTCAATTAAAACGTGGTTCTGGTTAAAAGTAAGAAGCCAATTACGAGGTTTTCTTAAATGTAAGAAAGGAATTTTATCACTTACCTGGGGGAAATAATGCAACGTGGCATCAAATGCACACACAAACCCACAAGTATGAAACTTAAAAAAAGGAATGTGTATCTCACAAAAGTAGGAAGAGTAAAGATTATGCAGTTTAAAAGTCCTTAGAATCCTGGAAGGTTTTAAGTTTTGACTCAAGATGACAGTGATTTGACTGGTGGTTGGAATCTTCATGTGTACTAAAACTACTAAATTTCCTTAAGTTCTTGGTGAAGGGCCATTTCACTGAGATAATGGGAACTGCAGATGCTGGAGATTCCAAGATAATAAAATGTGAGGCTGGATGAACACAGCAGGCCAAGCAGCATCTCAGGAGCACAAAAGCTGACGTTTCGGGCCTAGACCCTTCATCAGAGAGGGGGATGGGGAGAGGGAACTGGAATAAATAGGGAGAGAGGGGGAGGTGGACCGAAGATGGAGAGAAAAGAAGATAGGTGGAGAGAGTGTAGGTGGGGAGGTAGGGAGGGGATAGGTCAGTCCAGGGAAGACGGACAGGTCAAGGAGGTGGGATGAGGTTAGTAGGTAGCTGGGGGTGCGGCTTGGGGTGGGAGGAAGGGATGGGTGAGAGGAAGAACCGGTTAGGGAGGCAGAGACAGGTTGGACTGGTTTTGGGATGCAGTGGGTGGGGGGGAAGAGCTGGGCTGATTGTGTGGTGCAGTGGGGGGAGGGGATGAACTGGGCTGGTTTAGGGATGCAGTGGGGGAAGGGGAGATTTTGAAACTGGTGAAGTCCACATTGAAACCATATGGCTGCAGGGTTCCCAGGCGGAATATGAGTTGCTGTTCCTGCAACCTTCGGGTGGCATCATTGTGGCAGTGCAGGAGGCCCATGATGGACATGTCATCTAGAGAATGGGAGGGGGAGTGGAAATGGTTTGCGACTGGGAGGTGCAGTTGTTTGTTGCGAACTGAGCGGAGGTGTTCTGCAAAGCGGTCCCCAAGCCTCCGCTTGGTTTCCCCAATGTAGAGGAAGCCACACCGGGTACAGTGGATGCAGTATACCACATTGGCAGATGTGCAGGTGAACCTCTGCTTAATGTGGAATGTCATCTTGGGGCCTGGGATGGGGGTGAGGAAGGAGGTGTGGGGACAAGTGTAGCATTTCCTGCGGTTGCAGGGGAAGGTGCCGGGTGTGGTGGGGTTGGAGGGCAGTGTGGAGCGAACAAGGGAGTCACGGAGAGAGTGGTCTCTCCGGAAAGCAGACAGGGGAGGGGATGGAAAAATGTCTTGGGTGGTGGGGTCGGATTGTAAATGGCGGAAGTGTTGGAGGATAATGCGTTATATCCGGAGGTTGGTTGGGTGGTGTGTGAGAACAAGGGGGATCCTCTTGGGGCGGTTGTGGCGGGGGCGGGGTGTGAGGGATGTGTCGCGGGAAATGCGGGAGACGCGGTCAAGGGCGTTCTCGATCACCGTGGGGGGAAAGTTGCGGTCCTTAAAGAACTTGGACATCTGGGATGTGCGGGAGTGGAATGTCTTATCGTGGGAGCAGATGCGGCGGAGGCGGAGGAATTGGGAATAGGGGATGGAATTTTTGCAGGAGGGTGGGTGGGAGGAGGTGTATTCTAGGTAGCTGTGGGAGTCGGTGGGCTTGAAATGGACATCAGTTACAAGCTGGTTGCCTGAGATGGAGACTGAGAGGTCCAGGAAGGTGAGGGATGTGCTGGAGATGGCCCAGGTGAACTGAAGGTTGAGGTGGAAGGTGTTGGTGAAGTGGATGAACTGTTCGAGCTCCTCTGGGGAGCAAGAGGTGGCGCCGATACAGTCATCAATGTACCGGAGGAAGAGGTGTGGTTTGGGGCCTGTGTAGGTGCGGAAGAGGGACTGTTCCACGTAACCTACAAAGAGGCAGGCATAGCTGGGGCCCATGCAGGTGCCCATGGCCACCCCCTTAGTCAGTAGGAAGTGGGAGGAGTCAAAAGAGAAGTTGTTGAGTGTGAGGACGAGTTCAGCTAGGCGGATGAGAGTGTCGGTGGAGGGGGCCTGGTCGGGCCTGCGGGACAGGAAGAAGCGGAGGGCCTTGAGGCCATCTCCATGCGGAATGCAGGTGTACAGGGACTGGATGTCCATGGTGAATATGAGGTGTTGGGGGCCAGGGAATATTAAGTCCTGGAGGAGGTGGAGGGCGTGGGTGGTGTCACGGACGTAGGTGGGGAGTTCCTGGAGCAAAGGGGAGAAAATGGAGTCCAGATAGGTGGAGATGAGTTCGGTGGGGCAGGAGCAGGCTGAGACGATGGGTCGACCAGGGCAGGCAGGTTTGTGGATTTTGGGAAGGAGATAGAAACGGGCCATGCGGGGTTGGGGAACAATGAGGTTGGAGGCTGTGGGTGGGAGGTCCCCTGAGGTGATGAGGTCGTGAATGGTGTTGGAGATGATGGTTTGGTGCTCGAGTGTGGGGCCATTTCACTGATTTGCTTTCTCATTGAGCATTGATTGCAAGATGATGAAGAAAAAGAAGGGGGAGAGAAACTTTCATTCCTTGCTTTTTTAAAAATTAGTTTGTGGGATGTGGGCATCGCTGGCTGGCCAGCATTTATTGCCCGGTCCTTAGTAAGGTGGTGGTGAACTGCTGCCTTGAACCGCTACAGTCCACTTGTTGTGTTGACCCGCAATGTTGATAGGGCGGGAACTCCAGGATTTTGTCCCAGTGACAGTGAAGGAATGACGATATATTTCTAAGTCAGGGTGGTGAATGGCTTAGAGGGGAACTTGAAGGTAGTGGTGTTCCCATGTAACTGCTGCCCTTGTCCTTCTAGATGGAAGTGGTCATGGATTTGGAAGGTGCTGTCTCAGGATCTTTGGTGAATTTCTGCAGTGCATCTTGTAGATAGCATACACTGCTGCTACTGAGCGTCGGTGGCGGAGGGAGTGAATGCTTTTGGATGTGGTGCTGATCGAACGGGCTGCTTTGTTCTGGATGATGTCAAGCTTCTTAGGTGTTATCGGAGCTGAACTCATGCAGGCAAGCTGTTACCGTCTGTATTTCTTTCCTTCTTTTGCTGCTGAAATCAGGTTCATTTGAGTATTGCTGAGTCTAGATCCATTGTAGCTAGAGTCTGGATACTCTACAGATGACCTTCCATTGCCAAAACATGAACTTGTTACACAAGCATGAATTAAATGAGAAGTACAAATTTGAATCGTATTGCCTTATGTAAATGTTAATTTTGGCTTAGATAATTGTTTATCTTAGCTCTGATATAGCCTTAGCTCCACTGCAGAGCTATCTACACTGGAAACGTTAGCTTGCTGTCTCTCAATGAACGCTGCCTGACCAGCCATGACTTCCAGCACTTCTTGTTTTCAGTACAGATTCCAGCATCTGCAGTAACTTGCTCCTAGGTTGCTTATCTTACTCTGGTTTCACAAAGCTTGCCTCAGTCAAGTGATCACAACATTTTTGGTCCCTGTTTCTTCCTTTTTAAAACATAAAATGTCTCTGATATTAAATTTAGAGAATAAAAGTTAAATATTGAGAATCCACATTTTATCTTTGCTTTCTAAACTCACCTTCGCAAGGAGTTTGAACTTAATTCTACCTAGGAACAATGGTGACCCTCAGCCAACAGTAGTGAACAAAGAGCCCAAGTTCCAATTGCAAGTCTTCATCATAAATGGCACATGTCTGTAGACCTTGATCAACTCTGGTTGGGGTGGATTGACCAGTGTTGGTTTTTAAGAAACAGAAACAGCTGCAACAACTTATTTACTTTGCCTATATTCACCAGAATTTCCAATCACATCTAAAAGTTGTAACTTTATAAGCTTTGGAGTAGAAGTCGGCAATTCTGCCCATCAATTATATCATGATTGATTTAATAATCATCAACTGCACTTTGCATTTTTCTCCCAACAACTCATTATTCACCTACTGACTAAAAATCTTAACCTTCTCAGCCTTAAATACACTTGATATCCCAGCCTATATAGCCCAAGGCAGTGAAGAATCCACAGTTACTAGTGGTATACCGCAAAGGTCGGTGTTGGGTCCACTGCTGTTTGTTATTTTTATAAATGACCTGGATGAGGGCGTAGAAGGATGAGTTAGTAAATTTGCAGACGACACTAAGGTCGGTGGAGTTGTAGATAGTGACGAAGGATACTGTAGGTTACAGAGAGACATAGATAAGCTGCAGAGCTGGGCTGAGAGGTGGCAAATGGAGTTTAATGCAGACAAGTGTGAGGTGATGCACTTTGGTAGGAGTAACCGGGAGGCAAAGTACAGGGCTAATGGTAAGATTCTTAGTAGTGTAGATGAGCAGAGAGATCTTGGTGTCCATGTACACAGATCCTTGAAAGTTGCCACCCAGGTTGACAGGGCTGTTAAGAAGGCATACAGTGTTTTAGCTTTTATTAATAGAGGGATCGAGTTCCGGAACCAAGAGATTATGCTGCAGCTGTACAAAACTCTGGTGCAGCCGCACTTGGAGTATTGTGTACAGTTCTGGTCACCGCATTATAAGAAGGATGTGGAAGCTTTGGAAAGGGTGCAGAGGAGATTTACTAGGATTTTGCCTGGTATGGAGGGTAGGTCTTATGAGGAAAGGCTGAGGGACTTGAGGCTGTTTTTGTTAGAGAGAGGAAGGTTGAGAGGTGACTTAATTGAAACCTATAAAATAATCAGAGGGTTAGATAGGGTGGATAGGGAGAGCCTTTTTCCTAGGATGGTGACGGCGAGCACGAGGGGGCATAGCTTTAAATTGAGGGGTGAAGGATATAGGACAGATGTCAGAGGTGGTTTCTTTACTCAGAGAGTAGTAAGGGAATGGAACGCTTTGCCTGCAATGGTAGTAGATTCGCCAACTTTAGGTACATTTAAGTCGCCATTGGACAAGCGTATGGATGTACATGGAATAGCGTAGGTTAGGTAGGCTTGAGATCGGTATGACAGGTCGGCACAACATCGAGGGCCGAAGGGCCTGTAACTGTGCTGTAATGTTCTATGTTCTATGATTCACCACACACTGATGAGAGAAATTCTGCCTGGTCTCTGACCTGACTGAATGATCCCTTAGTCAGGTTATATGTCGACTCACACTGAGGGTAATAGCCTCTCAGCATATTTCCCTGTCATGCCTCCCAAATCATTTGTATTTCAATAAGGTTGTTATTGCTACAAACTGGAGGCTGAGGGGTAACCTTGTACAGGTTTATAAAATCAAGAGGGACATTCATGGGTGAATAGCTGAGGTCTTTTTCCCAGGATGTGAGTCAAAAACTAGAGGGCGTAAGATTAAGGCGAGAGGGAAAGATTTTAAAGGAGTTGAGGTCTAACTTCTTTTATGCAGAGGGTGGTGCATGTTATGCAACAAGCTGCCAGAGGAAGTGGGGGAGGCCTTTACAATGTTTAGAGGGCACCTGGATGGGTACATGAGTAGGAAAAGGTTAGAAGGATACGGGCCAAATGCTGGGAAATGAGACAGGTCAAATTGGGATGTCTGGGCCTTGCAGATGAGTTGGACTGAAGGGCCTGTTACCATGCTATATGACTCAATGACTCTGAGTTCTTGCCTAAACTACTCAAACTCTTCTCGTGAGAGATTCCTTCCATATCCGGAATCAATCTAGTGAATCATTTCTGGACTGCCACCAACTCCAGCATGTCTCTCCTTAGATGAGGGTCTCAAAACTGTTCACAGTTGTGGCCTTGTACAGTATTAACAAGACTTTTTGCTAGCTTTTTGTGATTCCTGGAGGAGGACCCTGAATTTTCTGCACTTTTCTACATTCTTTATCCGTTTAAATAACGTTCAGCTATTCTATTAACCACCGGTGCTGCAAGGTCAGAAGTCACACAATAGCAGGTTATAGTCCAACAGGTTATAGTCCAGCAGTGCTCCTTCATCAGTTGAAGTGGAGGGTGGCACACAGGTGCAGAATTTGTAGGCAGAGAGATCATTGCAAGTGATTTCTAGGTAAATAAATGTGTCGAAGATAGTGCAGTGTGAGAGGAGTGTCAACAGGCAGGTGATCAAAAGTGTCAAACAGTGTGAACAGAGTGTGGAGAGATAGTAGGAACTGCAGATGCTGGAGAATCTGAGACAACAAGGTCTAGAGCTGGAGGAACACAACAGGCCAAGCAGCATCAAAGGAGCACGAAAGCTGAGGTTTGGGGCCTAGACTCTTCTTCAGAAAAATAGAGTGTAAACAGCTGACTAGCAACTGAAGGGATGAGCTGTGAGCTGATTAATTAAGGCAGAAAGATAATTACAAAAAATCAAAAATAAGATGTTGCTAGAGACAAACCAAATGGCTGGAATAACATTATAGATATAAGTGTTGTATGCTGAGAGTCTAATGAGATTAACAAGTAATCCAAAACTGTACCAACTAATTAAGGTAGAGAATCATAAAAACTTATCAAGGTGATGGTGTCAAAACAGAATGGTAAGGAAGATTTTACAAACACAGAACAGTATGATGCACAGTATTCACCCTTTGTATCAACTACAAGCTGCACAGCAATAACTCACCAAGGCTCCTTTGATAGCATATTCTAAGCCCATGGCCACTATTAGCCAGACGGACAAGGGCAGCAAATACATAGGAACTTCACCACCTGGAAGTTCCCCTCCAAGCCACTCACCATCCTGACCTGGAAATATATTATCGTTCCTTTGGTGTCACTGGATCTAAATCCTAGAACTCCTTCCCTAGCAGAACTGTGAATGTGCCTACACCAAATGGGCTGCAGCAGTTCAAAAGGTGGCTCATCATTACTTTTCCAAAAACAATTAAGAATGGGCAATAAATGTTGGCCCAGCCAGTGAAGCACACATCCCATGAACATTTCTTTAAATAAAACACTTGGCGGAAATGGTGGTAGAGGGCAATTTATGGTATGTTTTCCACATGTTCCAAGCTGAGCAAACGAATAGGAGTGTTTTTCATTATGCCTGTTTAAACCCATGTAATTTAATATATAGAAGCTGGACTTGAGAGCAGATCATTGCAGGGATTTGAAACAACTCAGTTTTAATTCTGCACAAGCATTTTCACAGGATATACACAGTGATAAAGTTGCACAGAGCAATGAAGATCTCATAAATGCTCTTCATGCTGCACTGACACACACAGAGATTACTTTGTGCATATAATCTCTGTTGAAACCAATAACTTTGAAAAAGGAATTTAAACTACCAGTGAGTAACTGAAAGGACGATATGACAAGGTGTCATACTTGAAAACTTTTTACTATAAGAACCTGAATACAGTATTGTTTAAACATTATTTTTATATGTAACTTTTACTTTAAAGTACAGAACAGAACTCCACTTCACCAACACCTTCCACCCCAACCTCAAGTTCACCTGGGCCATCTCCAACACATCCCTCACCTTAGTCTCCATCTCAGGTAACCAGCCCACCAACTCCCATAGCTGCCTAGAATACACCTCCACCCACCCACCCTCCTGCAAAAATTCCATCCCCTATTCCCAATTCTTCCGCCTTCGCCGCATCTGCTCCCAGGATGAGGCATTCCACTCCAGCACATCCCAGATGTCCACGTTCTTCCAGGACCGCAACTTTCCCCCCGCAGTGGTCAAGAACACCCTTGATCATGTCTCCCGCAATTCCCGCACACATCCCTCACACCCCGCCCCCGCCACAACCGCCCCAAGAGGATCCCCCTCGTTCTCACATACCACCCCACCAACCTCCAGATACAACGCATCATCCTCCAACATTTCCGCCATCCACAATCCGACCCCACCACCCAAGACATTTTTCCATCCCCACCCTTGTCTGCCTTCCGGAGAGGCCACTCTCTATTGACTCCCTTGTCTGCTCCACACTGCCCTCCAACCCACCACACCCAGCACCTTCCCCTGCAACCGAGCGGAGGCTTGGGGACCGCTTTGCAGAACACCTCCGCTCGGTTCGCAGTAAACAACTGCACCTCCCAGTCGCAAACTATTTTAACTCTCCCTCCCATTCCTCAGACGACATGTCCATCATGGGCCTCCTGCAGTGCCACAATGATGCCACCCGAAGGTTTCAGGAACAGCAACTCATATTCCGCTTGGGAACCCTGTAGCCTAATGGTATCAATGTGGATTTCACCAGCTTCAAAATCTCCCCCTCCCCCACTGCATCCCAAAACCAGCCCAGCTCGCCCCCTCCCCCCACTGCATCCCAAATCCAGCCCAGTTCTTCCCCTCCCCCCACTGCATCCCAAAACCAGCCCAGTTCTCCCCTTCCCCCACCGCATCCCAAAACCAGCCCAGCTTGTCCCCGCCTGCCTAACCTGTTCTTCTTCTCACCTATCCCTTCCTCCCACCTCAAGCCGCACCTCCATCTCCTACCTACTAACCTCATCCAGCCTTCTTGACCTGTCTGTGTTCCCTGGACTGACCTATCCGCTCCCTACCTCCCCACCTATACTCTCCTCTCCACCTATCTTCTTTTCTCTCCATCTTTGGTCCGTCTCCCCCTCTCTCCCTATTTATTTCAGAACCCTCTCCCCATCCCCCTCTCTGATGAAGGGTCTAGGCCCGAAACGTCAGCTTTTGTGCTCCTGAGATGCTGCTTGGCCTGCTGTGTTCATCCAGCTTCACATTTTGTTGTCTTGGATTCTTTACATCATTGCATTGTTTGTTGGCTTCCACCTTTGAAACTATTGCAGTCCATGTGATGGAAGTACAACAACAGTGCTCTTAGGAAGGGAATTTTAAAATTTTAACCCGGTAACAGTGAGGGAATAGGTCTGTCGTATTAAATCAGGCTGAGGTGTGACAGGGAGTGTTCCAATACATGTGCTGCCCTGATCCTCCTAGGTGTGGAGTTTGTGGGTTTGCAACATGCTACCAAAGGAATTCCAATGATTTGATAGCAAAGTGTGGAGCTGGATGAACACAGCAGGCCAAGCAGCATCTCAGGAGCACAAAAGCTGACGTTTCGGGCCTAGACCCTTCATCAGAGACGGGGATGGGGAGAGGGTTCTGGAATAAATAGGGAGAGAGGGGGAGGCGGACCGAAGATGGAGAGAAAAGAAGATAGGTAGAGAGGAGAGTATAGGTGGGGAGGTAGGGAGGCGATAGGTCAGCCCAGGGAAGACGGACAGGTCAAGGAGGTGGGATGAGGTGGTAGGTAGGAAATGGAGGTGCGGCTTGAGATGGGAGGAAGGGATGGGTGAGAGGAAGAACAGGTTAGGGAAGCAGAGACAGGCTGGGCTGGTTTTGGGATGCAGTGGGGGAAGGGGAGATTTTGAAGCTTGTGAAGTCCACGTTGACACCATTGGGCTGTCGGGTTCCCAAGCGGAATATGAGTTACTGTTCCTGCAACCTTCGGGTGGCATCATTGTGGCACTGGAGGAGGCCCATGATGGACATGTCGTCTGAGGAATGGGAGGGGGAGTTGAAATGGTTCGCGACTGGGAGATGCAGTTGTTTGTTGCGAACTGAGCGGAGGTGTTCTGTAAAGCGGTCCCCAAGCCTCCGCTTGGTTTCCCCAATGTAGAGGAAGCCACACCGGGTGCAATGGATACAATATACCACATTGGCAGATGTGCAGGTAAACATCTGTTTGATATTGAAGGTCATCCTGGGGCCTGGGATAGGGGTGAGGGAGGAGGTGTGGGGGCAAGTGTAGCACTTCCTGTGGTTGCAGGGGAAGGTGCCGGGTGTGGTGGGGTTGGAGGGGAGTGTGGAGCGAACAAGGGAGTCACGGAGAGAGTGGTCTCTCTGGAAAGCAGACAAGGTTGGGGATGGAAAAATATCTTGGGTGGTGGGGTCGGATTGTAGATGGCGGAAGTGTTGGAGGATGATACATTGTATCCGGAGGTTGGTCGGGTCGTATGTGAGAACGAGGGGGATCCTCTTTGGGTCGTTGTGGCGGGGGTGGGGTGTGAGGGATGTGTTGCGGGAAATGTGGGAGACGTGGTCAAGGGCGTTCTTGACCACTGCGAGGGGAAAGTTGCGGTCCTGAAAAAATGTGGACATCTGGGATGTGCTGGAGTGGAATGCCTCATCCTGGGAGCAGATGCGGCGGAGGCAGAGGAATTGGGAAAAGGGGATGGAATTTTTGCAGGAGGGTGGGTGGGAGGAGGTGTATTCTAGGTAGCTGTGGGAGTCTGTGGGCTTGAAATGGACATCAGTTACAAGCTGGTTACCTTAGATGGAGACTGAGAGGTCCAGGAAGGTGAGGGATGTGTTGGAGATGGCCCAGGTAAACTTGAGGTTGGGGTGGAAGGTGTTGGTGAAGTGGATGAACTGTTCGAGCTCCTCTGCGGAGCAAGAGGCAGCGCCGATACAGTCGTCAATGTAACGGAGGAAGAGGTGGGGTTTGGGGCCTGTGTAGGTGCGGAAGAGGGACTGCTCCACATAACCGACAAAGAGGCAGGCATAGCTTGGGCCCATGTGGGTACCCATGGCCACCCCCTTTGTCTGTAGGAATTGGGAGGAATGGAAAGAGAAGTTGTTGAGGGTGAGGACGAGTTTGACGAGGCAGTTGATGGTGTCGGTGGAGGGGGATTGGTCGGGCCTGCGGGACAGGAAGAAGCGGAGGGCCTTGAGGCCATCTGCATGAGGAATACAGCTGTATAGGGACTGGACGTCCATGGTGAAAATGAGGTGTTAGGGGCCGGGAAATTGGAAGTCCTGGAGGAGGTGGAGGGCGTGGGTGGTGTCACGGACGTAGGTGGGGAGTTCCTGGACCAAAGGGGAGAAAATGGAGTCCAGATAGGTGGAGATTAGTTCGGTGGGGCAGGAACAGGCTGAGACAATGGGTCGACCAGGGCAGGCAGGTTTGTGGATTTTGGGAAGGAGATAGAAACGGGCCTTGCGGGTTTGGGGAACAATGAGGTTGGAGGCTGTGGATGGGAGGTCCCCTGAGGTGATGAGGTCATGGATGGTGTTGGAGATGATGGTTTGGTGCTCCGGGGTGGGGTCATGATCAAGGAGGTGGTAGGAGGAGGTGTCGGAGAGTTGGCATTTGGCCTCGGCGATGTAGAGGTCAGTGCGCCATACTACCACTGTGCCACCCTTGTCTGTGGGTTTGATGGTGAGGTTGGGGTGGGAGCGGAGGGCTGCCCGTTCTGCGGAGGAGAGGTTGGAGTGGGTGAGAGGGGTGGAGAGGCTGAGGCGGTTGTTGTCTCGATGGCAGTTGGAGATGAAGAGGTCAAGGGAGGGTAGGAGGCCTGGGCGTGGTGTCCAGGAGGAGGACTTGTGTTGGAGGAGGGTGAAGGGGTCAGTGGAGGGAGGGTTAGGCTCCCGGTTAAGGAAGTAAGCGTGGAGGCGAAGGCGGCGGAAAAACTGCTCGATGTCCAGACGTGACTGGTATTTGTTGATGTGTGGGTGGAGGGGGACAAAGGTGAACCCCTTGCTTAGGACTGAGCTTTCGTCCTCAGTCAGTGGGAGGTCTGCAGGGATGGTGAAGATGCGGCAGGGCTCAGTGTGGCTGTCTACTCTGGGGTTGCTGGCTGTGGAGGTTGTGGGTGGGGTTCTGTTGGCTGTGGGCGGGGTTCCATCGGCGTCGACTGTGGGCGGGGTTCCGTCAGCGTTCCGTCGGGTTCCAATGATTTGATACTTGCCTTTTGTAAATGGTAGGCACAGCATTCCTGCTCTGTGTTTTGCAGGTGATGGATAAGCTGAGGGGAATCAGAGAATTATATAATCAACAAGTTTAAAGCACAACTGTTTACAACACAACATATTCAACATTTGTTCCGAGGACTTTGGACACTCACAGTCTATTAATTGTTACCATGCATGCTGTTGCCATTGTCTCCAAGTGTAAACACCTTGTACTTTCTTGTCAGTAAAACAATCTGCGCTCATTTTTAATCTCTAACAATCAAAATACCCAGGCTTGATATCAGGCAGAATTTTCACCTGCCTGACTTCTTTTTATCGCAAATTAAAGGCACAGTTTCAAAACGTAGCAATCTTCTAAACCAAATGAATGTAACAACATGTGGTAATGAATCACCTGTAATCTCATTGCACAATTTTAATTATAGGCAAGAAAAATTCAGTGAACAAAGATATAATAATGGGTTGCATTAACTAATTTCTAATATAGTGAAAATCTGCCTATTTAAAAACAGAAAAGAAAATATTGCAAACATTCCCAGAAACCATTAATTCTGACTGATCTCAATTTGTGAAACCATTCTATCTTTCGTAATAATGGATAAATAGGGTAGAATTAGCAAACTTGAAGATTGAGAATCAAAGTAAAATACTTGCCTGTAAATACAAAATCAGGTTTTAATTAGGTTCATATTTGGAATACCAGAAGAATCACAGTGCCAATTTTTTGACTTTTGTTGTGCAATATCATGCCTCTACCTCCTCTCCTGATGTGAATTGTCAGCCCTCTAGGTATTAACCTATTGGACACTGAGACCTAGAAACTCGGGGCAGGATTAGGCATTTTGCCTTTCAAATCTGCCCTGCATTCAATCTGATCATGGCTGATCCTCTATCTCAATGGTATATTCCCACTTTCTCCCTATGCCTGTTGATGTGCAACTTTAGATTTTCAGTGATAGTTTGGGTCAGTAAAGATCTAATTGTTCAGTAGTAAAGTGATGGAAGGTATCATGGAAAGTGCTATCAAGCAGCACTTCCTTAGTAACAGCCTGTTCACTGCTGCCCAGTTGACGTTCTACCGGGGCACTCAGCTCCTGACCTCATGCCAGCCTTGGTTCGAACATGGCCAAATGACCTGAATTCAGAGATGGGGTGAGAGTGACTGTCCTTGACATCAAGGCCACATTTAACCAAATGCAGCTTTATGGCCTATAGATATCAAATGGACTAGAACAGTTCAAACAACCAAGTCAGCAGCATTTTCTCAAGGATAAATAGGGTATGGGCAATAAATGCTGGTTCAGCCAGCAATCCCCCCCATCCTATAAATTAATGAAAAAAACATACTTACTTGCTGAAATACAGCAGTTATTACTGTAAATAGGAAGTGTGGCTTTGTTTCCCTCAATGATCCCTAAGTACACTTCGCAATTAATGTGGTGGGCATTGCAAAAGGGGCACTGAGGGAGGGGAGTCATAGGTCTCTCTGCTTTTCCAGGCGATTCAGAAATCACTGTGATCTGAACAAGCTCCGTCCCTCTTCACAACAAGGAAAATAAAAGCAGATTAGAAAACTGAGGTTGTGCAGGAGTAAATAACAGGAGTAAATTCTCAGAAGCGAATTTCTTATTTATAGCACTGACCTCTATTAAGATACAAGTGTTTTCTTTTTCCCGTAGGTGCACCTGCTAATCCTCATTAATATTGCCAGATACTATGCCCATAACTCACCATCTTACAAGAGTCATCCTTGTCCAGCTCCTTACTCTCCTCGTGGACTGTACGTTCGGTAGAAATGTCAACTTTCATAACGTGAGGCCACCAATATCCCGTAAGTAATTTGGACAACCGCACACAGTAATGGTTATTATTGGAATTTGTGATATCATCTTGCTCTGAGTCAGATAAGCTACATCAGGGTGATATGCTGGTGTGGCAACCCCACGCTATATGGGCAAACACTAAACAGGCATTGATTGTGGTTGGATTGTCCAAATTGTGATGGTGCAAGGGTTCTTAAAACTGGAGAGTTGAGGGGAACCCTCCAGCATGGAAGCAGCTGTAGCCTGCCTTTGCAAGCAAGACAGAAAATGGCCTGCATCCTTCTTGAGACATCCTCAGGATTCATTCCCGTGGTAGACAACAATGTCTGTCAGTCCGCCATGATTCCTGCTTTAAAATGGGGAACAAATTCCTGCCGTCGGCTGCATTGCATACTGCAATTGCCAAATCACTTTAGACCACTTTTGGAATACTGCCTTTAATTCTGGTCTCCCTGCTATATTAAAGATGTTGGGAAACTTGAAAGGGTTTAAGAAAGAATTACAAGGATGTTGTCAAGGTTAGAGGGTTTGAGACAAAGAGAGAGTCTGAATAGGCTGGAGATATTTTCCCTGGAGCGTCAGATGCTGAGGACTGACCTTATAGAAGTTCATAAAAGCATGAGGGGCATGGATAGGCTGAATAGCCAAGATCTTTAACCCAGGGTGTGGGAGTCTAAAACGGGGTGCATAGGTTTAAGATGAGAAGGGAAAGATTTAAAAGGGACCTAAGGGACAACATTGTCATGCACACAGTGGTGTGTGTATGGAATGAGCTACCAGTGTAAGTGGTGGAGGCTGATACAATTACAACATTTAAAAGGCATCCACATGAGTGTATAAATAGGAAGAGTTTAGAGGGATATGGGCCAAATGCTGGCAAATTGGACTAGATTCATCTAGGATATTTGTTTGGCATGGGCAAGTTGGATCAAAGGGTCTATTTCCTTGCTGTGCATGTCCATGACTCTTTGACTGTATGACTTAAGAGTTGTTCAGAATCACCTTCCACATTACTATGTGTACCTATGTCAAACTGCCTGAGGCTGATTATCAACATATCCTAGAGGCCTGAATGTTACTGGAGCAGTCATTACAACTTCTAAAGAGCTCACAAAATGACTAGACTTTTTCATTTTTACTGCTGTCAAACTGTAAGGGCTGAATACAGTGAAATTGCCTTTAAAGTCCATTATAGATTATGATTGAAACCAACAAATTCTGGGGTTATTAGCGATTAAAAGAACTATGTTTTGGTAAGAGATTGCAAGATCTTTGCAATCTCAATCCTTGTAAGCAATATAATGACATTGGGTGAGTACTTTCTTGGTAAGTTCCCTGATAAATTGTCACTCTCTACTCATTATTCACACACAATTTCGTTTTCCTTGTTGTTATTTCACAATGGTGAAAATAAAAATGCCACCTGTGCATTAAATCTTTGGGGACAACAAATAGGCTTATGTAAAAGCAAAATATACTGAGGATGCTGAAAATCTGAAATATAAACAGAAAGTGCTGGAGAAAATCAGCAGGTCTGACAGCATCTGCCCAGCTGCTGCATGGCCTTTTCCAGATTTTGATAATTGGTGCTGGTCAAATTTGGACTTGGTCCAAATGAAACTGAAGACTGCCTCCTGCTGGGAATGGGACATTTCCTGGCTCTGTTGTCAGATCAGGTCTTTCTCTAGATTTGCACTGTAACTGCAGTAATGCAAAGGAAGCAACTACACTGGACAGAAGATAGTTGTGGTGTACATATATACCTTCCACTTCACTCTCTGTCGTCTGGGGAAAGTGTTTTATTCAAAGTAGTTTTCAATTCGGTGATACAAAACCACTGGCTTGTTTTATTCAGGACCGGTCAAAAATATCTATTGAAGGTACCAATTATCACAGCGTGCTTTTAGTGTTCTTGATATATTGTTTGTCCTGCAGAACAATTAGCTGGCCTCAATATCCTGAATTTCCTCTCTTTTCCACAGCGACTCCATTTCCAAACAGCTTCAAGTGCTTCACTTGCAACAATGCTTTGAACAACTATGAGTGTAACAGATGGGCTGAAGACAAATGGTGCCCTCAGCGTGAGTATCTATTTGCAAAAGGGACATGATTGCTCAATTCACCAGCCTTCTTGTGGGAGATTTACAGCTTTAGATCTGATTGATAATCCAAAGGTCTCTTTTGTAAGAAGTCTGTTTCAATAGCAGAAACAATCTGTTTTACTTTGAACAATTAGAGAAGGCTCAAACAGGTCAATCAGTATGACCCGAAACATCAGCTTTTGTTCTCCTGAGATGCTGCTTGGCCTGCTGTGTTCATCCAGCTCCACACTTTGTTATCTCAGTGTGACAGGATGTTTTGTTTTTACACAGTATTTATCAGCTGGTAAATCAAACAGTCATGTATTTTCCTGTTGCTTGTTTAAATTATTTTATTCCATGTTTAAAGTTATAGATAAAAAGTGCTTGCATCAAGCCAATTGCTATTACAAAACATAGTTAAGCTTTCTGAGGAAATCATTTTTTAAATTGAAATGTAAATATTGATTGTTTACTTTTGGCAACAATTGTTCTGCAGTTTAATCTTTTTCTTGTGTTCTGTGAGTTGTGGAGAATGTTGAGAGTGAACTGATTAAACTGTTCCCTTACTATCAAGGAACATTATTTTTAAAAAGAAAACGTGTTTCTTCATCCCCAAATGTACAGTCAATTTGAGTAATCAGCAAATTGCTTTTTGAAGGTTTGAATGAAGAGCATTATTTGTTCATACATTCACTCTGAAAATATAATTCCATACCTCAATCACTCATCGCTCAGCCCAAACAAATGGATTTTGCAACAAGTCGCAAAGTTAGTTGCATAGGCAACCTTATTAATAAGAGTTCTGTTTTCCAGCTGGGTAGACTTGAAACGATTTGGGGACCTTACGATGTTTTAAGGCACAGTTGTTTCTTTTGGCATCATTTGCAAACTGACCAATGTGTCCCTGGAGTTCTTGGGGCAAAAAGATTCTTTATCTGGGGTCAGTTTTGGTGTTAAAGCACGTGCTTTGTCTTCAGAGTCACCGGACTTAACACTTTCTCTCTGTTTTCTTCTCACAGATGCTGCTGACTTTCACCAGCAATTTGTTTTTTTTTTCAGTTTTGGTCGTGTGGCCCTTGTTACACACCAGGGAATGTATGTGGCCCATTCACATCTACTTATGATTATGACTTAAATTATGGTTTTTCTGGACCTCTGTTAAATTTCAGGCTCAATGACAGTGAGTCTGTCAGTTCATAGATCGGTAAATCCACAAATGTTAGGAAGTATGCATTCTACAGATGATTTTAATTTAGTACCTCCATTCATAGAATCCCTACAGTGTGGGGGCAGGCCATTCAGCCCATCAAGTCCACACTAACCTTCCAAAGAGCATCCAACCCAGACCCACTCCATCCCTGTAGCCCCTCATTTCCCATGGGTAACCCACCTAGCCTGCACACTATGGGCAATTTAGCAATGCCAGTCTACCCAACACACACATCTTTGGATTATGGGAGGAAACCCACAGAGACATGGGGAGAATGTGCAAGCTCCACACAGACAGTTGCCCGAGGGTGGAATCAAACCCAGGTCCCTGGCACTGTGAGGCACCAGTGCTAACCACTGAGCCACTGTGCCAGCCGAGTCGAGACATCCCACCAATGACCATTCACTTAGGTTTATCATAGAGTCTTGAGCTTCTTGAGTCTTTGTGGGAACTGTATACATTCACTGATCTTGGTCAACTGTCATAAAAGTCTTTTAACATCTATATTTTTAGAGGAAAAGCGTTTTACCAGAAAATTATGTACTGACAGCAGTCTATGTTCGAAGTTGCGAACATGGAATGCCTTCACAGTGCATGGATATGTGTTGGAAGGATGAGATATATTGGGGATTATCCAAGGGCCGAAACACACCTTCCTGAAGGACTACTTTACCTACACGTCATGCAGTCTAGTCTACTGCATTCACTGATCACAATGTGGTCTCCTCTACACTGGGGAAACGAACACTTGCATTCTGCCCACAAGAAAGACCCTGAACTTCTAGCTGCCTGGTAGTTTAACACACCACCCTGTTCCCTGTCAAACACTTTGTCTTTGCAGTGTTTCAGCGAAGCTCAGTACAAGTTGCAAGAACAGCATGTTATTTTCCGCGTGGGGACACTGCGGTCTTTCAGACTCAATATTTAGTTCAACAACTTCAGATCCAACTTCTGTCCAACTATCCTTTCTCTTTGGGCTCTGTCCCCATCTGTCATTTACAACTTATCCCCTCTCCCCACCCTATCTTTTGCATAAAAACCATGATTTTCCTAGCTACCATCAGTATGAGGAGGGGTCACCGACCTGAAACGTTAACTCTGATTTCTGTTCATAGATGCTGGCAGAGCTGTTGAGCTTTTCTAGTAATTCCTAATCTTGCTTTTTACACTGGGGAGGCAATGGCCTAATGGTATTATTGCTTGTCTGCTAATCCAGAAACCCAGATAATCTTCTGGTAACGCAGTCTCAAATCTCTCCATGGTAGATGGTGGAATTTGAAATCAATAAATGTCTGGAATTCAGAGTCTAATGATGATCATAAGTCAACTGTGAGTAAAATCCATCTGGTTTACTAAAGCCCTTTAAGGAGGGAAACTGCCACCCTTTTCTAGTCTGAGTCCAGATGTACAGCAATGTGGTTGACTCTTGAGCAATAAGGGATGGGTAATAACTGCTAGCCTGGCCAGCAATGTCGTTATCCTGAAAATGAATATCTAAAAATGTTGGCTGGATATTCTCATTTTCCCATAAGCTGCACTGTTGTGTGAAAACAAAAAGTGCTGGTAATCACAGCGGGTCAGGGAGCATTTGTGGAGAAAGAGCAAAATGAATGAGTACAAAGTAGACAATACTTTTCAGCCACTCTCCCTTCAGATTTTCCTGTTACGAATGTCAAAGGTGAGGCTACTTTGGAGTTCTAAGATTCTTTAAATACTTTAATATAATTTTAATAATTATCTTCTCAAAAAGAACTAAAAATGACAATCAGATTTTTGTTCACAGTTAGAAGTGCAGAATTTGTCCATAGCTTTGGGAAAAGTGAGGTTAACATGTATCATCCTGTCAAATATTTTATTCATTGTTTTTTCCAGATGCCTGTACCAGCTGAATCTGAAAAGCAAATACAGCCTGGCAGTGGCCAAACTTCTTATTTGCTCAGTTGAACAAAGCTAAAGTGTTTGATTGCAACACACAGCTCTTTAATGATCTTTTTCCCCTTTGGGCGCAGAATGTAATTATACCTGATTACCCATAAAAGCTGTAACCAGAGATGATGGGTTCCATTTTGCAATTTGTGCAAAGGTGGGAATGGGCAAAGATTTGGGGCAGACACTGTGTTTGTCAAGACTTTGCTTAATTTCGCACTTATGCGAATACCTAACTGCAAGCAGTTTTTATCGAATAATTTATTATACCTCCCATGCAGAGAGGTCAGTATAACAAAATGCTCAGCTATTAGATTTATCATGAAGATGTGATTGCATGAACTCAATGACTAGAGCTGTACTGCCTTCCAGGAGTGGGATGGAAGTCCAGAAGAGGGCTGTAAAATTGGATAGTATTCCAGCATTGCCATTCCCAGAAGCTGACTGTCCCTGCTGCAATTTTACCAGGACAAAGGAGATTTCAGACGGCACTTTCATTGTGGGCCAACTGAAGCCCTTAATAAGCCTATCTATTTCTTTCTTACATATGTTCAGTACCTTTACCTTTGCAGTCTTCTGTGGTAGATAATTCTATAGAGTGAAGAAATCTCTCCTTATCTTTGTCTGCAGTGGCCTATCATATATTCTGAGTGAGTGATTCTTTGTTCTGGACCCCTGTAGCTAGAGGAATCGTCATCCCTGCACACTGTCTCATCCAGCCCTGTCAGAATTTTGTATGTTTTAATGAGATCCTCTCTCATTCTTCTGAACTCCACTGAATACAGGCCCAGTCAACCCAAACTCTCCTGAATGACAAACGAATCATTGCAGGAATCAGTCTGGTGACAGTCGCTATACACCCTTTATGGAGAATATACTTTTTCTTGAGAAAGGACACCAAAACTGCACACAATATTCCACTTGTGGTCTCACCAAAGCCCTGTACAACCACACTAATCAGTTCCGAAGAAGGGTCATTGGGCACTAAATGTTAACTCTCCCTCCTCTTCACAGATGCTACCAGATCTGTGGAGTTTGTCCAGCAATTTCTGTTGTTGTTGCAGTAAGTCTTTCTTTTCCCTGTACTGAAACCCTCTTACAATGAGGCTAACATGCCAATTTTCTTCCTAACCGCTTACTGCAACTGTATGCTTACTTTCAGTGACTCATGTACAAGGGCTCCCATATCCATTTGCATATCAACGTTGGCCACTCTAACACCATTGGAATAATACTCGGCCTTTCTGTTTTGACTACCAAAGTGGACAAGTTCATACCTGTCCATGTTATACTGCATCAGCCATGTATTTTCCCACCTAGCCAACTTACTTAAAACACCCTGACACATGTTCTTCACAACTCACAATCCTACCTATTTTCATGTCATTGGCAAACTTGGAAGTATCAAATCCCCTTTTATTCTTCTGAGATCTCTGAATAACAGCCCAGTCAAACCATTGTCTTCTCATGGACAGTCCTTCCAACCCCAATATCAGCCTGCTGAACCGCTGCTGCATGCAATCTTTACGGCTCTTTAGATCAACAAATCACCTTCCTAATTCCTGAATTGCCCTAATTTAACTGGGAAATAAGCAGTGGAGTGGGAATCATTAAGTAATGTCTTTAAAGAGTTGGGACAGGTCTGATCAATTGAATGTTGTCTTGTTGAGTCATGTGTATCAATGATAGAATGTCAAAGCCTCAGGCTAAGTGATCACCAGCTATGCATGCGGAAGCGTCAGGTGATGTTGCGTACAAGTTTAATCCAAACCCTTAGAATGGAAATGCCTTGACACTCACTGCCAAGGCTCAATAAAAACAAGATTGATGATAAGTGGGTCTAGGAACACTGTTGCAACTAAGTGGCTTAGAAAGAAAGGGAAGAACATAGCAGAGGAATAAAAAAGAATAATTTATTAAATGCTTTCAATGATAACTTAATTGCTTATGATGTATGATGCAACATAGAATGTTAATACTTCAAACTGTGACGACCCTAACAGAAGCTGCATTATATCAATACCATGTTCAGAATCTCAGTTATTCTGTGAGTTTATATTGGAGAATGACGTATGAAAAGTTGTCAAAAGAAGTGTATTCCTTTGTAAGATAAATACCCAATGAAGTAAAATGCAGAAAAATTCATGAGAAAAGGGAAAGGTTTGTGACTTGTGACTTGTTGCAAATTTAAACAGGTTTTAGGGAAGTAATTGTCATTCCACTTGTACATTAAGCTGAATTTATTTGTTTAAGTTAGACCAATGTTAGGAATTTACTGCTTGTGTCTAACTTTTTTTTTATGTGCAGGCTCATTTTCGTTGCTATATAGAAAACAGAGTCCCTGAGAAACTTTGGATGATTTGTTTCTATAGATCCCAAATAGTTTGTGAATAGCATCATCGACCTAAATCTCCATCTTTGTCTTTTATGGCACAGATACAGAATACTGCCTGACAGTACACAGATTTACAAGCCGTGGCAGGAGTGAATCAGTCTCAAAGAGATGTGTTTCAAAGCTGGAATGTTATTCAGTTGGCTGCCGTCACATAAGGAAGTTCGGTCATACAGTAAGTGCTGCACAGCTATAATGGGCTGAATAGACTCTTCCTATACTGTAGGATGTTTGAAGTATATAACCAAAGATTCCCATGTATAAATTAAATAAAATGAATTTCTGCCATTGAATGAAGGACATCACGGTTAGATGTGAGAGAATGGTACAGGACAAGAGATGAGCATGATGTACCATGGCAGAAGATCTCCTGGTTGGAGGAGAAGAGCTATGACATCCTCCCTTTCAACCTCAATTGGACTTGAGTGCAGTCCTGAAGAGCCTGTGCCATCCCTTTTTCAAAACATGCTGCAAATTCATCACAGGAGCAAGAAAGTTGATGTTTCAGGTCGTTTCTGAAGAAGGGTCCCAACCTGAAGCATCAACTTTTCTGCTCTTCTGATGCTGCTGTGTTCCTGCAGCTCCACGCTGTGCTATCTCTGATTCCAGCATCTGCAGTTCTTACTATTTCCAAATTCATCAGCTGCCTTCTCAATATCTAGTGTTGTCTGAAATGAGGCAGAATGCAGTCTGATTATGAACCGATGCAATTTATACAAAATGAGCTTGCTTCTGACATTTTTTTTCTCCATAGACATTAATTAGGTTCATTTGTAACTTGGTTTTATCTAGTGATTGGCAGGAAAATTGCAAACGGTGATGATCATAGAAGTAAAGGGTATGAGGAACTGACACTCCTCATGCATGAACTGGAAGTCTGTCATTGAAGGGGGTAGTGATTGGAACCAAACCAGGATCTTGTTGACTGTGAGATCCCTATTTGGGGTTGTTAACTTGGCCCATGATTGAGATTTAGGTTGATGTTGCTATTTACCAACTATCTGGAATCTATAGAAACAAATCATCCAAAGTTTCTCAGGGACTCTGTTTTCTATATAGCAATGAAAATGAGCCTGCACGTAAAATAGAAAAGACACAAGCAGTAAATTCCTAACATTGGTCTAACTTAAAACAAATAAAGTCAGCTTAACGTACAAGTGGAATGACAATTACTTCCCTAAAACCTGTTTAAATTTGCAACAAGTCACAAGTCACAAACTTTACCTTTGGGATTGTTAACCTGGCCCAATCAGGGGGTTCTAGCAGACAGGTATAAAGAGGAGATTCAGAGAGTCTTCTGACTTCAGGGATTGTATTTGAGCTGGCTGGTTAAAGCCAGTGCACTCGGCACATGTAAATAATGGGGACTTGGTGACAGGATACTGGTCTCTGTGCAGCTATTTCAAAGGAATTGCAACATCGGTGGAAATATTTAATCAGGAAAACATTTTGTTTTTGTTTCAGGAGTGCACTTCCTGTTGTGAAGGGATGATCTGCAACATCGATGTGCCAACAAATCACACAAATGCTGTGCTTGTGGTTAAACAGCTCCGCAGGTTCCCTTCATCTGCCAGCAATAGGGTATTGAGCATAAGCTGGATCACATTAGCACCGCTAGTTGTTGTTTTGGTATGATAAACAGCAACAACATCAAGTGAAGGTGTTTTTTTTTAATGCACATCAGCTACTTTGATTGATTCCATCTTTGAGCTGTGGAAAAATGAGTCTCACCTTCAAAACAGTCCCAAATATTTGCACCAATGAATAAGAGGTGCATACTGTCAACTGGTGCACTGACATTACAAAGACTGGATTGTGATTTGTTCTGATGTGAGAAACTGCTGTTGGAGTATACCTGAGATCAAAGAATCAAAAGAGGAAGGTCATGGGACATCTAACACAAGGATAAATACAGATTTCCTTTTGTAAAATTTAATTTTTATTTTGGCCTGCCTTATCTTCGTCTCCTGGACGTTTTTATCAATTTTCAAGGGGTGACACCATGGACACCATATGCTTTCAGTCATCCTTGTCAACAGGGTCGTAGTTCAAGTGCAAACCTTGCTAGTACATATCTACAAGCTATTCAGTAGTGGACAACCAACAGTCCTTCTTATCTGATGTTCACACACTTCCAGCGGAGTTAATGAACAGTAATATGGAGCAGAAATTGTTACCAATGTGTTTTTTTCCCCAATTCTTAATTCGTGTGTGCTGAGTGCAACTACATCTTCCTCTAAATGTTGCCCAGGAAACCTCAGGAAAACTAATATTAAACATGAAATCATCCTATTCTGGTTGAATTTGTTGCTTGCTGGATAATATCAGAGGAGTAGAAATACTGCTTTTCCATTGTAACTTTTCTGACATATTGCACAAACTTCTCAAAATAGATCACAGTACTCTCTGCCAGCGCCCATGTCCATTTCCAACTACTGTTTGTGATTTTAGACTAATTCCACGTTGATTGTGTGGCAGGTGGCGGTTTTGGAAAGTAAACTTGTACACATGTAAAATTTATTTCACAATCAGGCTGAAAAAATACAGAAACCATAAGCCATAAAAATCATTAAACAATAGCATTTGTAACTATTTAACTATATGACTACTTTGTTGGGGTAATATGCAATGGTTGAAACTAGACTTAAAAATGTTTTAAAACAATACGAGAGCACTGGATCATGATGTCCTGTTCCGTTATGATCAGAAGATTAAATTGTAATCGTGGATAATTTTGCTTTGAAGTCATAGCCTATATCTGAGGATAGATGTTCCCTGCTTTAAACAAAGAACAAAAGAAATACACAGTTGAAAACGCACAATGAGTTACTTTTGGACTGGAGGAGCAACTATTATTTAGTCAAATGTGACAGCCGTTTTATCCTAGCACATCACATACAAGCGACTATGACTTGAGAAAAGGACCTTGTCCCGGTCTAATATGATAACAGCAAGGCTCTGGATATCCAAAACAGAACAGATACTACTGGAGAAACCTAGGAGATCTGTGGAGACAGAAACAGAGTTCATGTTTTGAATACTATGACTTCTTTCAGAACTGAAAAAGAGTCATCGGACTTGAAGCATTAACTCTGTTTTTCTTGACCAGGTCCCATTTCTTCCCTTTTCTTTTAACTGCTACCATGAAATCATTGATATCTGTCAGATCAGATCTCATTTGATGGCATTTTTATGAGTGTATTCCCTCTCTTAGATGTATCAATCTAAATTATGTTCTGAACTATTGGTGTGGATCATGACTACTGGCCCAGAAATAGGAGTGTTACTTACTGAACCGAGCTAGTGAACAAATAATAATAATGTATGGTATGACAGAAAAGGCATTGTTGAATTGTGAAGATTTTGTCTTTGTGTCATGAAGGCATGAATAATGTTAAATATGGTTCTTGTGACACAGGCAGCAATTCTGATGAAAGGTCATCCATCTCAAACATGACTTGTATTTCTCTCTCCTACTGCTGTCTGACCTGCTGAATATTTCTAGCATGACTTGTTTTTGTTTCAGATTTGTGGTATAGGCAGAAATCAGTTGGAACTGGTACAGCTGTATGGATGAGGACCATTGGGAGCAATAGCTCTTCCTTGGACTTACAATGTTTGTCATCTATGTGTTCCCAGTTGCTACATGTGAAGAGGGGTCTATTAAAAAAATGTATTATTTTCTTCTGCCCTTGGGTTGGAAGGCTTTGTAGACCTCCTAGTGTCATGTTCTAAATGTACATTTTCCTTGTGTTATTATGGGTTTTTTACGTTACCTCTGGCCATGCTGCACATGAGATGCACAGCTTCTGGAATGTCATAGATGCAGACGTCTGAAGGGCCCTTCCTAACACTGATTGGAGAATCTCATGACTATTTTACAGATTCTTATTTCACATTGATTGCAAAAATACAACAAAATCACTCTATGTCATTTTGTAAAACATCAACAGGAAGGGAAGTAATGATGGCTTGTAACTTTAATCCTTGTCCATCTCCTGTTGCCTCTCCCTGTTCTCACTGATTTCAGTTTTCTCCCATGCACTGCCATGACCCATCATTACCTACCTCTGGTCAAACCATACATGTGAAGCTACAAAACTCAGAATGGTGTTGAACAGCTTGGAAAAGCAGGCAATAATTCAAAATACAATGTACAAATAAAAAACAAGACTACTGCTTCAAGGCAATAATTAAAAAAAACAATTGATTTTAAGACATCAACAGTTCTGAGGAAGGGTCACCAGATTCAAAACATTAACTCTGTGTTTTCCTTCAAAGATGCTGCTATCCCTGCTGAGCTTTTCCAGCAACTTTGTTTTTATTAAGATCTTCATTGGTATTTTTGGGTTATATCCACAGTTCAGTTTGCTTCTCAATGAAAAGTGAAGCCCAATATAGCCACATAAAGATGTATAAATGTTACACATGGAAAAGGGTAATTTTGTTTGGATGACTTGCCTGGTTTATGTAAGAACAGAATGTGTATTTTTCCAGCCTGCATATACTCTGCTAGCTGTGAAGATGCTCTGCTCTTCACAACATTTGCAATGCCATGAAGCCAACCTACATAGGTCTGAAATAAAATAAGTACATGCTGCAGAAACTTAGCAGGTCTGGAAACACCTGTGGATACAGAAACCGAGTTAACATTTCAAATCTCTCATGACTTTTGGCATGAGAAAGATGGCAGTTAAAAATAACCAGAACTGTGCCAGGACTTCAATGTGTAAGAATTCACATTTGATGTGCCATGACTAGCCCGAGTCTGTAGAGTGTCATGGAAGCTCAAAACGTTAACTCTGTTTCTCTTTCCATAAAGCTGCCACATTTGCTGAATTTCTCCATTACTTTGCTTTTTTTATTTGAGATTTCCAGCATCCATTATATTTTGCTTTTATTAATGCGCTGCTGTTATGCTGTCCTTGAATATCATGTTGAATTACAGTGGACTGCTGACTTTCACTGTACAACAGCAGGCTGTTCGATGTGTGAGGCAGAATTTCTCACCAGAGGCCTATCCTACATAGTTAATATGACCTAATGCAAGAGCCCTCACTTGAAGCACTCTCACTCTTTGCATAAAACTGCCATTGGATTTGTGGCTTTAAATGGCACACACACGCACTTGCAAGATTGACACAATAGAATTCCAATGTTGTATGGAATCATGAAACACCTCACTCACTATGAGCAGCACAGATGGAAATATTTTGTTTGCAGGTGTGTGTATATACATTTTATCCACTTGTTAGTTTGCAAATTCACGTGTTAAACTTAAAAAAAAATCATTTGCAATTTACAGAAAATCCTCCAGAACAACAGAAGTATAATCCATCTTCTATTTCAATATTTGTTAATTTTAACAGAACTTAGTCACCTGTTCTTGTTCTGAACAGCACCTGGAGTTTTGCAAGAAGCTTTCAATCTACCATTTTCTCTCACTAAGGAAAATCCTAAACTTTAATTGCCCTCATCCTTAGTTTATTTAAATTAGTGTCTCCTTATTAGGGGACAGCACGGTATTTGCAGCACAATATGTAGCCAAATGCTCTTGTTTTCAATTAGGATTGTATTATCAAACTTCCCAGGAGCAAAACCATCGGAAATCTGCTAATGTCTGTATAAAAAGTAACTAATGGAGGCATTTTTTTCATAAAATATAAGCAAATTCAAGTTCTACTTATACCGCTGTGTGACCAGTTAAATTTCCAAGAGTTTTCTGTTCTAATTAATTTTTCAAGGCATTCAGAATCATCCTGACTTGTCCAAAATTATAAAAGACCTAGCAGTTAACTGTCAATCAGCATTAGTGGGTGCATTCTCTATCGAAAGCCTTTACTAATCAGGGTCCACTTACCAACCAAGCAGCACACTATTCTCATGCAGGGTAAATGTTGCCTTTCCCCTTGAATTGATATTCTTGCAAAATATCCTGATAAGTGCATGATGAAAAGCTTCGATAAAGTGCGAGATAACAAGGTGTAGAGCTGGATGGACACAGCAGGCCAAGCAGTATCAGAGGAGCAGGAAAGCTGACGTTTCAGGTAAGGAACCAATAAAGTGTGTCTCTTTTCAGCAATACTCAAGTTTTACACTAGCAAATATTTGGATCCTAGTGTAAGAAGATAGAAAAAAAATGCTACATTAAATTTAAAGGGCTGGAATAATTAAAAGGAAGCGTCATTTGGCAAACACCAAATATTTTGGTGAATGCTAAAATCTGTCAGTAATTTTCATTATGAATGATATGGTTTGCCACCTTAAAGAGAAAATCAATTGTAGATGCAGCAATGAGAGGACAGAAAAGTAATTGTGCAACACAATGCTTTGCATCCTTCTTGACTACAGAATTTGATGTAGTACCCAATGCTAATTGCAAAAGGATATACACTGTACAGCAACATCACAGCCAAGGGTCGAACCATAGGTAATCATTATTCTCCATGACGTATGGTAAATGAGGTTATCTTAATATATGGTGATACTAATTGGAACCTTGCTCTGCTGATCCAGACTATCAAGTAATTTAACTTCACCTTTTATCCTCTGTGGAATACCTTCAGGACAATTTATGAGATGAATGTTGTAACATGTTTTTATCACACCTTTGCTAGCTTCTCCCATGCTCCTGCTAAAACAATGTGCCCTTAATTTTAATATAATCAAGTGGTGATATCTCCAACTCTAATCAATCAATCCCGTCTAAACCATATAAATCACTGTTCCTTTACTGTCACTGTGTCCAAAGGCTGGAATTCCCTTTCTAACTTCTCTGTGTGAAAATCTGCACTTCAGAGACTGCAGCAGTTCAACAAGGCAGTGAACAACCCCCTTCTACAGGACCAAAATGCATGGACGGTAAATACTGACCTAGCCAGTAACACCCATGTCCTACGAATGTAAAAAATGTTATTTCAAATGCATGACATTTGACTTTTTGCACCGTAAAATTGCAACCTCTTCCATTCATGCTGCTACCAAACAAAGTGTGAATGGTGATATGCATTGTGATTCTGGGGAACATTACATACTGTCATCTAACTTCTTGATTTAATGTATAATGAGATATATCTGCCTTAAAAACCATGCAGGTAACCTTACAATATGTGAAATATCTTGAAATCCATAAGTATTATTTTCCAAAGTGCTGCTGAGGCAAATGGCAAAAAGATTTTCTGTGTAAAAGTTTGAAGCATAATTCAAACGTACTGGCTTGCCCAGATACCTGCTGCTCTAGAGGCACAGTCATGCCCTCCTGAATATCTAACTTCAAAAGCATTGCAATTGACACTTAAACATGTTTTGCCAACAGTTTACTCAGACCATTTGATGTGAGCAGCAGAGTATTCAATTTTAACAAAGCATCTGGAGTACGAAGATTTTGACCGTATGCTATTGCTTAAATCAAATGTCCTTTCCTTCCAAAAATGTACGTGACTTAAAATTCATAAATACACTATAAACAGTGCTAATCATTTTGACACAGAGACATATGGAGCAACGTAATGAGTTGCCTCAAGATTTTATATTTTAGAAACCAAAGTGCAGATAATTATAGAGTCATGCTCTTCTGTCCAACTAATCCACGCCATGTTCTCAAACTAAACTAGTCCCACTTGCCTGCGTTTGGCTCATATTCAATAAACCTTCTGGAATTATGAGTCTATTGACGACCATGAATCCATTGTTGATTGTTGGAAAAACTCATCTGGTTCTCTAATGCCCTTTAGGGAAGGAAACTGCCATCCTTACCTCGTCTGGCCTACATGGGACTCCAGAGCCTCAGCAATGTGGTTGACTCTTAACGGCCTTCTGAACAATTAGGGAGGGGCAATAAATGCTGGCCTGGCCAGTGATGCCCTCATCCCATGAATACATAAAAAACCCCTCCAAACCTTTCCTTTTCATGTACTTAGCCAAATGTCTTTGAAATGTTGTAACTGTACCTGTATCCATCACTTTCTATGGTAGTTCACTCCACATTTGGACAACTCTCTGTGTAAAAAAAGTTGCCCCTTGTGTCCTTTATAAATCTTTCTTCTCTCACTTTAAAAGTATGCCCCCCAGTTTCGGACTCCCCGACTGTAGGGAAAAGGCCTTTCCTCTTCACCATACCTATGTTCTTAATGATTTTATAAACCATTATAAGGTCATCCCTCAACTTCCTCTGGTACAGTAATAAAAGTCCCAGCCTATTTTTATAACTCAAACTCTCCATTTCTGGAAACATCCTGGTAATCTTTTCCGAATTTTCTCTGATTAAATAATATTCTTCCAAAGCAGCGTGACCAGAACTGCACACAGTGTGCAGAAGAGGCCTCTGCAACATTCTGTACAACCTCAACATGATGCCCCAACACTTATATGCAAAGGTCTGCTCAATGAAGGCAAGCATGTTAAACACCTTCTTAACCATCCCTGAGGAAGGGTCACTGGACCCAAAACGTTAACTCTGTTTTTTTCCTTCACAGATGCTGCCAGACCTGCTGAGCTTTTCCAGCATAATAAAGTATGGAGCTGAATGAACACAGCAGGCCAAGAAGCATCTTAGGAGCAACTTTGTTTTTGTTGTTAACCGCCCTGTCGGATTATTGACCTGAACCCCTAGGTCTTTCTGTTCTACACTACCTAGGGCCCTACCATTAATTGTCCTGCCATTCTTTGTTTCACCAAAATGCAATACTTCCCACTCATCCAAATTAAACTCCATCTCAACTTCTCAGCCCATTGACCCAATTGATCAAGATCTCTTTGTAATCTTTGATAACCTTCTTCACTGTCTACTATTTTACAAATTTTAGTGTCCTCCGCAGAATTATTTGTATAAATAACAAATAAAAGTGGACCCAGGACTGATTCTTGTGGAACACTGCTATTCACAGGCCTCTAGCCCAAACAACAACCTTCCACCACTACCCTCTGCCTCCTACCGTTAAGCCAATTTTGTATCTAATTGGCAAACTCAACCATGTGATCTAACTTTACTAATTAGTCTACCATGTGGAACCTTGTCAAAAGCTCCATGTGCCCAAAGTCTACCACTTTGCACTCATCAATCAATTTGGTTATGTCCTGAAGAAACTCAATCAACCACGTGAGACATGATTTTCCGCGCACAAAACCATGCTGACTATCCCTAAGCAATCCCTCAAACAACTTACCCACCACCAGTGTCAGGTTTACAGGTCTATAGGTGCCAGATATTTAACATTTTAAATTAAATGTCTGTACTGTTGGGTTAATTTGTGTGATATTTGACACTGTGTAAAGCTCTTTGAACCTAATACAAAATATAAACAGAAGCACCATATTATGACTAGTCACTTGTGGTTTAGATTACATTAGATTCCCTACAGTGTGGAAACAGGCCCTTCAGCCCAACAAGTCCACGCCGCTCCTTGGAGCATCCTATCCCCCTATAACCCACACACCCCTGAACACAATGGGCAATTTAGCATGGCCGATCCACCTAGTCTGCACATCTTTGGACTGTGGGAGGAAACCGGAGCACCTGGAGGAAACCCATGCAGACATGGGGAGAATGTGCAAACTCCACACAGACAGTTACCCGAGGCTAGAATCGAACCCGGGTCCCTGGCTCAGGCTGCAGTGCTATTCACTGAGCCACCGTGCCGCACTAGCACTAACCAGACCAAAAAACACAAAAAAAATTGCCTGTAAATAATTAGCATTAAATTTTTTATGGTGACAAGATGGAGACTGATTTATGTGGACAGATATAATTTGGAGCTGGAGCAGGCCACTTTGTCCTTCACAGTTCTTTATCTGTGTCTTGATTGGGTGAGACCTTATTGTTAAACAGTAACCTGTAATTCTATTCTTGCACAAGAGTGTTTCCACTTGTATCCTGTCAAGACCCCTCAGGATCTTATTTATTTCGATGAAGCCAGTTTTTATTGCTTTACACTCCAGTGGACGCTGAAGCCATCCATACTTTCCTCAAAAGACCACCTTCTCAGTCCAGCAATTTAGTCTTGTAAGTCCACTGAACTGCTTCCAACACATTTGCACCCATCTCAAACAAGGAAACCAGATGAGGTCTCATGAAGACCCTGTATAGCTGAAGCATAATCTCCCTACATTCTTTTCAGTTTAACTCATGATTCATTCTAATATTCTATCACCTTTCCTAATTACTTGCTGGACCTGAAAACTAACCTTCTTTGATTCATACATTGGAACACCCAGGTCTGCATCTCTGTATATGCATTTTTAATTTTCCTGCCAAAATGGACAGTTTCATATTTTTCTACATGATACTCCATTTGTCAGATCTTTGTCTACTCATTTATCTTGTCAATATTCCCTTTAAGCCACTTCATGTCCTCTTTGTGTCTTTCAATGTAATCTAGTCATTAGACCAAGAGCAGCACTGACCAATCTACATTAATCTTGCTTTCCAACTCTTGTTATGACATTTCAAGTGCTCATCAATGTAGTTTTTAAAGGCTGTCCCATATCTAATATTCTCTGAGAAAGTGCTTTCCAGACAACACAGTTTATTCAGAGATAATGGGAACTGCAGATGCCGGAGAATCCGAGATAACAAAGTGTGGAGCTGGATGAACACAGCAGACCAAGTAGCATCTTAGGAGCACAAAAGTCCTGGTGAGGCCACACCTGGAGTACTGTGTGCAGTTTTGGTCTCTTTACTTGAGAAGGGGATTGTACTAGCACAGGAGGGGGTACAGAGGAGATTCACTCGGTTGATTCCAGAGTTGAGAGGGTTGGATTATGAGGGGAGACTGAGTAAACTGGGATTACGCTCATTAGAATTCAGAAGAATGAGGGGAGATCTTATAGAAACATATAAGACTATGAAGAGAATAGATAAGGTGGAGGCAGGGAGGTTGCTTCCACTAGCAGGTGAAACTAGGACTAGAGGGCATAGCCTCAAATTAAAGGGAAGCAGATGTCGGACTGAGGTCAGGAGGAACTTCTTCATCCAAAGGGTTGTGAATTTGTGGAATTCCCTGCCCAGTGAAGCTACCTTGCTGAATGTGTTTAAGGCAAGAAGAGATAAATTTTTGAACAGTAAAGGAATTAAGGGCTATGGTGTGCAGGCAGGTAAGTGGAGCTGAGTCTCAAAAAGATCAGCCTTGATCTTATTAAATGGTGCGGCTGGCTCAAGGGACCAGATGGCCTACTCCTGCTCCTAGTTCTTATGTTCTCATAATGCGTGAATGGATTTCTTTTATGTGCTAACATTCAATGAGGTAATTCCATGGAGGTTTTTAGGGAAGTTTACTTCCAGGTGATTGAAGAATATGGCTATCACAACATGAACTTGTCCTAAAGATGGGTTAAAAAAAACTTAAAGTTAACTCTCTCTACATGTAAGCTGCTTCACCTGCCAATTGTTTCTCTTCTTTTCCAAATTGTTCAAAGCAATTTTGACCATACACTATCATGGGGATGGGGTGGGTTGAAGAGAACAGGATGTATACCATTCACCAGAAAAGGAATTGGACTAGTGACATAAATACTGAAGCTACATGGGCAGATTAGAGGCTAGGAATCCTTCAGTGAGTAACTCATCTCCAGACTCCCTAAAACATGTCTATCATCTACACTGCACAGGTCAGGAGAAAAATTGAATACTTTACGCTTGAATAAAACCAAAACTGTAGATGTTAGAACTCCGAAACAAAGAGTTAACATTTAAGTTTGATACAGCTTCTTCAGAAATGAAACATTAACTCTGTTTCTCTCTCCACAGATGCTGTGAGACCTGCTGAATTTCACCAGCATTTTCTGTGGCTGTTTCTATTCTCCACTTTCCTGGAAGAGAACATCTCTAATAACATTCAGGAAGTTTGACGCCATGGCAAAGCAGCCCACTTGATTGGTACTGCATCCATAAGCATTCACTCCCTCTGCCACCAATGCCATAGCAGCAATGTGTGCCATCAACAAGATGGAGATCAGAAATATCCCAAGAATTCTGAGAGAGCACTTTTCAATCCCACAACCATTACCATTTAGAAAGCTGAGAGCAGCAGACAGATAGGAACACCACCATCTGCAGCTTCTCTTCTAAGCCCAATTCTGAATTGGAATTGTATTGCTGTTCCTTTCGTATTGCTGGATCAAAATCCTGAAACTTCCTCCGTCATTTTCATCATCGTAATTACCGGCCCCTCACAGACAAGGATGGCCCTCTTCCACTCGTAGTGTTAGTCCATAGGTGACTGTACAGTTGGATGCCACTGCCACAGACTCTGCTACACTTGGGGTTGAAGGTGGTCGTGGGATGGGGTTGGTGTGGTGTTCATTGTGGCAGCTTGCTCCTTATGCTGTTTTCGCCTGGCTTGCATTTTCCCCCGACGGCAAATCTCAGAATAAGGTAATAAAATGTGAGGCTGGATGAACACAGCAGGCCAAGCAGCATCTCAGGAGCACAAAAGCTGACGTTTCGGGCCTAGACCCTTACTTTGAAAAAATTATAGTGTTCAAAGCAGGCCGGTCGCCTGAATACTCCAGCTAGGAATAATGGAATAGGACCCCGGTTCTATTTTGTTGGTTTTCGGAACTGAGGCCATGATTAAGAGGGACGGCCGGGGGCATTCGTATTGTGCCGCTAGAGGTGAAATTCTTGGACCGGCGCAAAACGAACAAAAGCGAAAGCATTTGCCAAGAATGTTTTCATTAATCAAGAACGAAAGTCGGAGGTTCGAAGACGATCAGATACCGTCGAAGTTCCGACCATAAACGATGCCGACTAGCGATCCGGCGGCGTTATTCCCATGATCCGCCGGGCAGCTTCCGGGAAACCAAAGTCTTTGGGTTCCGGGGGGAGTATGGTTGCAAAGCTGAAACTTAAAGGAATTGACGGAAGGGCACCACCAGGAATGGAGCCTGCGGCTTAATTTGACTCAACACGGGAAACCTCACCCGGCCCGGACACGGAAAGGATTGACAGATTGATAGCTCTTTCTCGATTCTGTGGGTGGTGGTGCATGGCCGTTCTTAGTTGGTGGAGCGATTTGTCTGGTTAATTCCGATAACGAACGAGACTCCCACATGCTAAATAGTTACGCGACCCCCGAGCGGTCCGCGTCCAACTTCTTAGAGGGACAAGTGGTGTACAGCCACACGAGATTGAGCAATAACAGGTCTGTGATGCCCTTAGATGTCCGGGGCTGCACGCGCGCTACACTGAATGGATCAGCGTGTGTCTACCCTACGCCGCCAGGTGTGGGTAACCTGTTGAACCCCATTCGTGATAGGAATTGGGAATTGCAACTATTTCCCATGAACGAGGAATTCCCAGTAGTGTGGTCAAAATTGCTTTGAACAATTTGGAAAAGAAGAGAAACAATTGGCAGGTGAAGCAGCTTACATGTAGAGAGAGTTAACTTTAAGTTTTTTTTAACCCATCTTTAGGACAAGTTCATGTTGTGATAGCCATATTCTTCAATCACCTGGAAGTAAACTTCCCTAAAAACCTCCATGGAATTACCTCATTGAATGTTAGCACATAAAAGAAATCCATTCACGCATTATGAGAACATAAGAACTAGGAGCAGGAGTAGGCCATCTGGTCCCTTGAGCCAGCCGCACCATTTAATAAGATCAAGACTGATCTTTTTGAGACTCAGCTCCACTTACCTGCCTGCACACCATAGCCCTTAATTCCTTTACTGTTCAAAAATTTATCTCTTCTTGCCTTAAACACATTCAGCAAGGTAGCTTCACTGGGCAGGGAATTCCACAAATTCACAACCCTTTGGATGAAGAAGTTCCTCCTGACCTCAGTCCGACATCTGCTTCCCTTTAATTTGAGGCTATGCCCTCTAGTCCTAGTTTCACCTGCTAGTGGAAGCAACCTCCCTGCCTCCACCTTATCTATTCTCTTCATAGTCTTATATGTTTCTATAAGATCTCCCCTCATTCTTCTGAATTCTAATGAGCGTAATCCCAGTTTACTCAGTCACCCCTCATAATCCAACCCTCTCAACTCTGGAATCAACCGAGTGAATCTCCTCTGTACCCCCTCCTGTGCTAGTACAATCCCCTTCTCAAGTAAAGAGACCAAAACTGCACACAGTACTCCAGGTGTGGCCTCACCAGGACTTTTGTGCTCCTAAGATGCTGCTTGGTCTGCTGTGTTCATCCAGCTCCACACTTTGTTATCTCGGATTCTCCGGCATCTGCAGTTCCCATTATCTCTGAATAAACTCAGTGTTGTCTGGAAAGCACTTTCTCAGAGAATATTAGATATGGGACAGCCTTTAAAAACTACATTGATAAGCACTTGAAATGTCATAACAAGAGTTGGAAAGCAAGATTAATGTAGATTGGTCAGTGCTGCTCTTGGTCTAATGACTAGATTACATTGAAAGACACAAAGAGGACATGAAGTGGCTTAAAGGGGATATTGACAAGATAAATGAGTAGATAAAGATCTGACAAATGGAGTATCATGTAGAAAAATATGAAACTGTCCATTTTGGCAGGAAAATTAAAAATGCATATACAGAGATGCAGACCTGGGTGTTCCAATGTATGAATCAAAGAAGGTTAGTTTTCAGGTCCAGCAAGTAATTAGGAAAGGTGATAGAATATTAGAATGAATCATGAGTTAAACTGAAAAGAATGTAGGGAGATTATGCTTCAGCTATACAGGGTCTTCATGAGACCTCATCTGGTTTCCTTGTTTGAGATGGGTGCAAATGTGTTGGAAGCAGTTCAGTGGACTTACAAGACTAAATTGCTGGACTGAGAAGGTGGTCTTTTGAGGAAAGTATGGATGGCTTCAGCGTCCACTGGAGTTTAAAGCAATAAAAACTGGCTTCATCGAAATAAATAAGATCCTGAGGGGTCTTGACAGGATACAAGTGGAAACACTCTTGTGCAAGAATATAGAATTACAGGTTACTGTCTAACAATAAGGTCTCACCCAATCCAGCCTCACATTTTATTATCTTGGAATTCTCCAGCATCTGCAGTTCCCATTATCTCAGAATAAGGTTGCGTGTTTACAATGGAGATGAGGAGGAATTTCTTCTCTCTGACGGTAATGAATCTGTCGAATTCTATACTGTTGAGGACGACTGAGGCTGGGTCATTAAGTATATTCAAGGATACAGATACAGATTTTTAATCAGTAAAAGAACCAAAGATCAGTAAAAGAACCAAAGATTATAGGGAAAAGGCAGGAAAGTGGCGTTGAGGATTATTGGATCAGAAATAATGGGAACTGCAGATACTGGAGAATCCGAGATAACAAAGTGTGGGGCTGGATGAACACAGCAGGCCAAGCAGCATCTCAGGAGCACAAAAGCTGACGTTTCGGTCCCAGACCCTTCTTTTTCAATGAAAGGCACAACAGACCTGATGGGCTGAATGACCCACTTCTGCTCTTACATTTTATGGTCCTGCACAGAAAGCAGGGCGAGGAGGCACACCTCCGTGAACTAAGAGTTCAAGGATTGTAATCGTGCTTTTAGTATCACTCAGCAAGACCGTTCAGCCATTGAGTGAACACACCACTCTCAAGGGCAACTTTCAGGCTGAGGCGAAAGAAACGGCCCTGAGCTCCGGTTGGTATCTCAAACAAAAATCAAATGCTCAAGTTCCTGGTATGAAGTAGAAGGTCGGCAACAGTATTAACCTGTCACATTTCCCTCGCTCCAACCAAATTTAGATGATGTAATGCGCTTTGATCCCGCCTCAAAGGGGTGGAGAGATCACCACCAGATCCCTGATCTGTTTTGAACCCCTGTGCGGAACAGGGAGCCTATTCACTGCTGTCTTTTCAACTAATAACATCGTCCAAAGTTTTGCCACTCACTTGCCCATCGGACAGGTAAAAAAAACCCTTTATTTTTAAATTACAAAGTGGTCTACATAAATTGCTGCCCACTTTCTGTTTGCATGGATGCACTAGCCTGCGGTGCAGTAATAAGTTGTCCCTGTTTTCCAAACTTTAATTTTCTATGATGTGATTTTTGTCAGTAAGCTAATGCACACTGGAGAGGTAATGTCGCTCTGGACTGTGATAAGTTGGACAGTGGATCTACAAGGAATGCGGTTAAGTCAGGGATTGGATGCAGGGCTTTGCTGGACCGAGTTCTGACCGACCCACAGGAGGCGATCAGCTCCGGGGCTGCGATCAGTGACTCGCTGCCTCCGGGTTTGACAGCTTGTTCTTCCAGGTTCCCCTCCAGAACCCACTCTGATTTCTAAAGTGGGGAAGAGCTGCTTGATATGCAGACACTACTGAGCACACCATAATCGACTTGAAAATAAGGGAGCTTCAGTACAGAACTTTAACTCATTTAACTCTATTTCGCTCCCCCCGCCCCCAAACTGGATTATAAATAAATATGTAACCTAATCGGTCTTGCATAGACGTTTGGATAGAAAGAATTTGGGCTGCGTCTATAACGATTCTACTTTTTTAAATCTTGTACAAGCACCGTTCCCCAAATATGCGTCTATTTAATTGATTGCTGGAAGAATATCTATACTGCCTTCACATTATCAGGTGGTGTATTAAGTTTGTGAACACAGCTGTGCCATTAGGCTGATAAAAGGACTTGCATTGATGTAGCACCTGATTGCATCTCACTGAAACGCGTGGAAAGAATAATTTTACCTGCACTCTTGTGTATGCAAACAAACCAAACATTTTACGATACAACAGTTGGTGTTGACCTTTGCTGTACTAGTCAATGGAGAAACGTTGGCAACTGGCACAAATGGAACTGTCTGCTCTAAGCAACTAGTGTTAGCAAGAACTGCAGATGCTGGAGTCAGAATCAACAGAGTGTGGAGCTGGAGTTCTGATGAAGGGTCCCAACCCGAAATGTCAACTGTCCTGCTCCTCCGATGTTGCCTGACCTGCTGTGTTCCTCCAGCTTCACACTGTGTTGAATCTGTAACTAATGTGGAGGCCTCAGTGCTTTACAATAGATATTAATTACTTGGATGAGTACTTAGTAGTGAAGGCACTGTTGACAGGTCTGCAGATGATGTAAAAATAGATGGAAAGCAGGTGGTGAGAGTGCTACAGAGACTATAGAGGGATATAGACAAGTTAAGCAAGTGGGCAAAAGAACCTGGCAGGTGGAGTATAATCTGGAGAACATGTGAGGCTATGCACTTTGGCATGAAGTGAAGAGGAGCTGAATATTACTTAAATGGAGAAAGACTGTAGAAAGCTACAATATAGAGGGATTTGTGCACAAAAGGCTAGCATTCAAATTCAGCTAGAGATAGGGAAAGTAAGAGGAATATTGGACTTTATTTCAGAGGGAATGATGCATAAAAATAGGGAAGTCTTGCTAAAACTATAGAAGCTAATCGTATAGCTGGAATACTGTGAACAGTTTTGACTCCCTTTGCTAAAGAAAGATATATTGGCGTTGGAGGCAGCCCAGAGAAGGTTCATTAGTTTGATCCCTGTATTAAGAGATTATCTTATCAGGGGAGTTTGAGAAGGTTGAGCCTGTCCTCATTGAAGTAAGGTAAGGTGGCCTCATCGAAACATGTAAGATTCCTAATGGACAGGGTAGATGCGGAAAGGTTGTTTCTCTTTGTGGAAAGTTCTCGGACCAAAGGGCATAAACTTACTGGCCCAATGAGAACGAGATGAAGAGGAACATTTTCTCTCAGACTCTACAGACTGTAAGGAATTCTTCACCACAGAAGGCAGTAGTGGCTGATTCATTAGCTACATTAGCTGTAGACATATTTTTGACCAGTAAAGGAATCAAGAGTTATTGGGCCAAGGCAGGTAGAAGAGTTGAGCATAATCAGATCAGTTATCATCTCATTGAATGATGGAGCAGGCGCTATGGGCTGAATGGCCTACTTCTGCTCCTATGTCTTATGGTATTGAGTAGTTCCATTGGACCTTATTCATCTGAAGTACTGATATAGGCAGAAAGTGTGTCAACCTGCATTTCCAGTGAGGTAGATGCTTGGATTGTAGGCATAGAACAGTTAACTAGTAATTCTTAAAATAACTGTGATGGCATTTTCATCCCATCAAATTTACTCCTTTCTTAAAGTTCTGACTCTAGCAATAAACTTTATTTAATGCCAGACACCTTCTGACAACTAATTCAGGTGAATGCTGTTCAGTTATAAGTCTTGACAGTTAAGGGCTAATTTAATGAGCTGGAGTTCTGAGTAGGACGCATCTCTGTTTGGTAGATCTTTTATTCGTTAACAGGCTGAGGGTATTGCTGGCTAGGCAGCATTTATTACCCAGTTAAGAGTCAACCACACTGCTGCGGGCCTAGTGTCACATATGGGCTGGACCAGGTAAGGATAGCTTTATTGCCTTCCCTAAATGGCGTTAGTGAACCAGAAAGGTTTTTTGCTGACAGTTAATTCATGGGCATTCTTAAAAATTCTTGGCATAATTAAGAATTCCAGATATTTTAATAAATTCAGATTCCACCACCTGCAATAGCAGGATTCAAACCCCGGTCTCCCGAACATTATTTGGCTCTCTGGATTATCAGTCCAATGATAATACTATTAGGCCATCACCTCCCCTTGCTAGTGCATATTGAAATTGTAGGTGCATGCAGCTCAGGGGTTTGAATATTGGGTAAAAATTAACTTGTATTTGTTAGATTCTTCATCTGTGAAGGCATCACAGCCAAATATTATGTCTCTGCCTTTTTTTTGTATGGCTTAGTCGCAAACTAGGTTTTGGGCAATATCAATTGCAGCAGATGAACAAATTAAATGAAAAATTCTGCACATAACCATTTGGACAAAAACGATTGTTGCTTCCTGAATTTGAAAATATGTTCTTAAAAATAATTTAAATCAGAATAGACTACAGAACAGGCATTATTACTATCAGCAGACAAACCATATCTAAATCACTACTTGGGAGCAATTTCGTTGAATGCCAAAGGAGTTTGACCATTGACTCAATTTCAAATTGCTCTTGAAGAGAGAGAATACTCAAAAAAAATGTTAATTTTGCGATAGCTATGCATTAATCTAGTTAGACTACTAAATTTGATTAATAAGTATATTAATGGAAAGTTATTTTCTCTATATGTAATCATAGAATGGAAATGCAAAGTGTTGGTGGATATTGATTGTCTTGTTAAGTTTCTGGTCAACAGCAATCCCCAGGATGTTGAATTGGGAAATTTGTTCAATGAATACTGCCATTTATCGTCATCCAAACATATCTGCGAGTACAAAATATACGGATCATTCATGATGATAACCACTTGTGATCTGTGACATCATAACAGCCATTGTAGTAATAAGCAAAAGTTTGTTGCTCTGTTCATGTCAATTACAAAGCCAGGAATGGACTTGATTTGATGAATGGTGTTTCCTTGTTCCCTGTTTTCAACATTTTAGAGTTGACTAATGGTCAGGAACAAGGCTCATCCCTTAAAAACTGACAACTGTAATATTGTCAACAAAAATGAGGTAATAATTACTTTGCATCAACATTTACAGTAGGAGAAGATTTCTGCTTACTAGATAACTCAAGTAAACTGATATTTAACCCGGGACTGTCCATAGTTAATGAAAGCAAAATAACAGTAATCACGAAAATTATGACAGAGAAGAGTGACAAGTCTCCTAAACCAAATGGTTCCCACACAGGGCTTCAAAGGAAGTAGCTGAAAACTTTACAAACTCTCTTAACTATAAAACTCCAATTCTGTCAGATGGTAAATGTTTGCATGTCATGCTGTTTAGTAAAGGTGAGAGGAAAGCCAGATAATTATAAACTAGTTTAACCTAACATCTGTTGTTAAAGGAATGCCAGATACTATCAAAAAGGACACCTGGAAAAGTTTCATCTAATCATACAGAGTCAACAGGGATTTGAAAGGTATCAGTAATGCCTGACAAATACAAGTGAATGTTTTTGATGAGATGACAAATCTAGTCGGTGAAGCTGGGGTGGGTGGTGTAGTGGGTGGGTAGCCTTTGTAAATGTTACTTAACAAGGATGTCCAGAACATTCAACAAGTTCCCCTTGTGATGACACTGTGCCTTTAAGAGATGTGTTCTGACCTGTTTCTTTTGCAGAGGGGTGTTGTCACAGTGGTACTGTTTACCAGGCAGTTGGTAAACAGCTTTGAGTTTTCCCTGGGTGCTTTACTAAAGGCAAAAAAAAAGAGTGGGCGGGGTCAGGGTCACACAAACCCAGAAGGATTTTGGTTTTGATTTAGGGCATTTCTGACTTTTTTGTGGTTTTTTTTCTGGCTGCCGGAACTGAAAGCTTGAGTTCACTATAACTGGAGTAAAATCTTAGAGAGCAAAAATCAAAAAGAGCAGTTTGCTTCTTTCTCCTGGTCTGGAGAGAGGCAGCACATGAGAATAATAACTGAATAGTTGCCGAATTGTCTTTCACAGGATAAAGTGTGCTTTAATTCAAGACTAGTGGTGGACCAATCTAATTGTATCTGGAACAGAGCACCCTATACTTGCCTTTTAAAAAATATAAAAGTGAGAGTCTAGGCCATCTCTATAATATACTTTCAGAGGTTTGGTCTGGTCCATATCACCCTCCAAGATAAAATGCCTAAAAGTTGAAGCTAATGGAATTGAAGACAAATTATTGACCTAGTTAGGAAATTGGATATACAGCAAAAGACAGAATGTGCAGGTATTTCTGCGTGATAGTTGCATTCTGATGTGACCTTGTGCTATAGAAAATCGCATTATAGGGAAATCTCTATCGAAAATCACTACGCAGGTACAGCAGAGAGTTCATGTTATTCAAACAGCACACACTATTCATCCATAACATAGTGTGAAGCTGGAGGAACACAGCAGGAGAGGCAGCTTCAGAGGACCAGGAAAGTTGACATTTCGTGTCAGAAACCGTTTTCTGAAGATGGGTTCCGACCCAAAACGTCGGCTTTCCTGTTCCTCTGATGCTGCCTGGCCTGCTATGTTCCTCCAGCTCCACACTGTGTTATCTCTGACTCCAACATCTGCAGTTCTTACTATCCCATTATTCATCAATTACATTACAGCCCATTTGCATTAACGAAACACACATTATAGCAGAAATAGCAGGAATAATGGACAATTAGCCTGGTCTCATTCAAGGATCTTGTTGGGACATTAAGGATATAAGAACGTAAGAAATTGGAGCAAGAGTAGGCCATCTAGCCAGTCAAGCCTTTGCTGCTATTCAATAAGATCATGGCTGATCTTTTCTTGGACCCCACTCCACTTACTCACCAACTCACCATAACCATTAATTCTTTTACGGTTCAAAAATCTGTCTATCTTTGCCTTAAAAACATATAATGAAGTAACCTCAACTGCTTCACTAAGCAGCGAATTCCACAGGTTCACAACTCTTTGCCTGAAGAAGTTCCTCAGTCCTAAATCTGCTCCACCTTATTTTGAGGCTATGCCCCGAGTTCTAGTTTCGCCCACTCATAGAAACAACCTAAGATAATGAAATGTGAGAATGGATGAACACAGCAGGCCCAGCAGCATCTCAGGAGCACAAAAGCTTTTGTGCTCCTGAGATGCTGCTGGGCCTGCTGTGTTCATCCAGCCTCACATTTCATTATCTTGGATTCTCCAGCATCTGCAGTTCCCATTATCACATCATGGAAACAACCTCCCTGCTTCTAGCTTATCTATTCCCTTCATAATTATATGTTTCTATCAGATCGCACCTCATTCTTCTAAATTCCCATGAGTATAGACCCAGTCTACTCAACCTCTCCTCATTAACCATTCACTGTAATTGTCAATGGCATGGTTCATTGTACTGTTGACACATTTAGCTTTCTAAGAGTTGAGCAGAATTCGCTTGCAGGAAAGATGTTAGAAGCTATTACTAAAGAAGTTATAACAGCACATTGAGGACAAGGTAATCAGACACAGTCAGCATGCCTTTGTGAAAGGTAATTCATATTTGACCAATCCAATGGAAATATTACAACATGATGTGGAGAAATGGTAACTGGTGGTTGTACTGTACTTAGATTTCCAGAAGGCACTTGGTAAGATGCCACATCAAAGATTATTGCATAAAATAAAGTGCACTGTGTAGTGAGAGGAGAGATAATGGGGACTGCAAATGCTAGAGAATCTGAGATAATAAAGTGTGGAGCTGGATGAACGCAGCAAGCCAAGCACATCTTAGGAGCACAAAAGCTGACATTTTGGGCCTAGACCCTTCATCAAAAAGGAGGATGGGGAGATGATTCTGAAATAAATAGGGAGAGGAGGGGGAGGTGGACTGACGATGGATAGAGGAGACGATAGGTGGAGAGGAGAGTATGGGTGGGGAGGTAGGGAGGGGATAGGTCAGTCCACGGAGGACGGACAGGTCAAGGGGGCAGGATGAGGTTAGTAGGTAGGAAATGGAGGTGCGGCTTGAGGTGAGAGGAGGGGATAGGTGAAAGGAAGTACAGGTTAGGAAGGTGGGGAAGAGCTGGGCTGGTTTTGGGATGCAGAGGGGGGAGGGGAGATTTTGAAGCTTGTGTAATCCACATTGATACCATTGGGCTGCAGGGTTCCCAAGTGGAATATGAGTTGCTGTTCCTGCAACCTACGGGTGACATCATTATGGCACTGCAGGAGACCCAGGATGGACGTGTCGTCTAAGGAATGGGAGGGGGAGTTGAAATGGTTCGCGACTGGGAGGTGCAGTTGTTTATTGCAAACCAAGCATAGGTGTTCTGCATAACGGTCCCCAAGCCTCCACTTGGTTTCCCCAATGTAGAGGAAGCCACACCGGGTACAATGGATACAGTATACCACATTGGCGGATGTGCAGGTGAACATCTGCTTGATATGGAAAGTCATCTTGAGGCCTGGGATGGGGGTGAGGGAGGAGGTGTGGGGGCAAGTGTAGCACTTCCTGCGGTTGCAGGGGAAGGTGCCGGGTGTGGTGGGGTTGGAGCGGAGTGTGGAGCGGACAAGGGAGTCACGGAGAGAGTGGTCTCTCCGGAAGGCAGATTTGGGTGTTCTTCCTCTCACCTATCCCCTCCTCCCACCTCAAGCCGCCTCCATTTCCTCCCTTCTAACCTCATCCTGCCCCCTTGACCTGTCTGTCCTCCCCGGACTGACCTATCCCCTCCCTACCTCCCCACCCATACTCTCCTCTCCATCCATCTTCTTCTCTATCCATCTTTGGTCCGGCTCCCCCTCTCTCCCTATTTATTTCAAAAACCTTCTCCCCATCCCACTTTTCTGATGAAGGATCTAGGCCTGAAATGTCAGCTTTCGTGCTCCTAAGATGTTGCTTGGCCTGCTGTGTTCATCCAGCTCCACACTTTGTTATCTTGCATTGTGTAGTGGTAGCATATTGGCACAAACAGAAGATTGGCAGGCTAACATTAGGCAGAGAATAGGCATAACTGGGTCTTTTTCACATTGGCATGATGAAATAAGTGGTCTGCCACAGGGATTACTGCAAGTACCTCAAAATTGTTCCAAATTTATGTCAATAACTTTGATGAAGGGGCAGAAAGTATGGTTGCTAAACTTGACAGTGACACAGGATGTTGCCTGGGATGAAAAGGCTCAGTTATGGGGAGAGACTGAGTAGGCAGGGTTTGTTTTCCTTGGAGCAGAGGAGGCTGGGGAGGGGATCTGATCGACATATAGACGGTGCCAACAGTGAGAAACTCTTCACAATGGATAAGGACCAGATGATGTAAAAACAAGGAGCAGTGGTTCAGAAGAGATCTGAGAAGGAGGGTGATGGAAATTCAGAACTAGATCCCGTTGATGGCAGCGGGTAGCCTTGCATCATGTAAGAAGTGTCTGGATGAGTACTTAAAATGTTGGGCCATAGTAGGCTATGGCTCAAGCGCAGGTAAGTGGGATTAATGTAGTTTGTTGTTAGTTGGTTGGCATAGACATGGTGTGCCAAAGGTCCTGATTCTATGTTTCATGACTCTCCCCTACAGGCAGGAAAGTAAGCTTTTAAGACGATAGATGGAGGCTACAGAAGATTATAGATAGGTTAAATGGTGGGCTAACATGTGGCATATGGAGTATCATGCATGAATCACAAAAGGGCCACAGTTTATGCATTAATTGATGATTAAAATGAGTATAAAGACTTAATGACAGACCAACAACAATTACTTAGTTTAGGTGCAGCCAACACTATTGCTATGGTTAGAAAACTCTTAACTAACAAGATCTGTTAAAAATGCAATTTTTCGCATCTACTGAAGAACTGCGCAGATTTTTCTTAATATCCGTAGAGTTTATGGCACCAAAGGACATTGGGCATGCATGTGCAGGAAATATGTCTCCGAAGGCCAGGCCAGATCAGACCCCAGGTGGCAAACAAGACCACAAGACTGTAATTAAGGAAATAAAGTGGAGCACAATTTTTTAAAAAAGCAAGCAATTACAAACACAAGAAGAAGAATCAGAGTCAACCAAGGAAGAGCAAATTTCAGAAGATGACCAGGCTTTCTAAATTGTTAACCTCACATGTCATATCAATGGTATAGTTTTATTAGAAGACTATACATATTTTAATACCATATGTACTGAAAATGTAGAACGACATACACTCAAAGCAAAGGTTAGCATCAGAGCAAGTGCCAACATATTACTGCTGTGCATCCTGAAAGACATGGACCTCACCAAGTGACAGTCTGTGGTACACAGTAGCCCACAGGGGACCATCGCTTAGCATATAGTGGATCACCAGTTCTCTGCATTGACAAAATCACACAGCAGTGCCAGTGCACAAGCTCATATTGGCATCCCAAAGTTATTTACCTGGTTGATACCAGTGGCTCAGCCATGGCAGAACTACCAGTATGCAGAGATCTTGGTGTGTTCACAAGTGTGGTGGAACAGAATGTGTGATGCAATTAAATTAGTCAACAATTTGCAATGTTTTAAAAAGTGTGAGAGATAAACCAGCTACCAGGATAATTGCATATGATGAGATTAACAGATTACTCATTGCACACAAGGACCAAAATATTCCTCTTGATCTACACATTCAGGCCCTAGACTACAAATTTGAAGACATTCAGAAGGTTGGTCAGTTACATTTTGACCAGAGCCAGAGTGAACACTTGCAAACAGTAACTGTTAACTGTAATAGTTGCACAAAATCACTATTAGAAAAGTGCCTGAGGATCTTCATTCATTCTGGACATAGAGATATGAGCCTGGTATATCATGAAAAGTCATTTTCACGGAGTCCCTACAGTGTGGAAACAGGCCATTCAGACCATTGAGTCCATGCCAACCTTCCAAAGAACAGCCCATCCACCCTATTCCTATAACCCTGCATTTACCATGGCTAATCCACCTAACCTGCAGGTCCCTGGAACTATGGGCAATTTAGCATGACCAATCCATGTAACCTGCACATCTTTGGATTGCGAGAAGAAACTCCTGCAGACATGGCGAGAATGTAAAACATCACACAGTCAGTTGTGCAAGGCTGGTATCAAGCCCAGATCCCTAGCACTGTGAGGTAGCAGTGCTGACTCCTGAGCCACCATGCCACCCCATTTGTTTTTCAAGGACAAACAGGCCCCCTAACACTAAATGCATTATGGCAAGGTGTCATATCTATGTTATAACTGGACACTTGGTTGTTGAACACAGGATAATTTAACTCAGGAATCTCTGTACTGGCCAGGAATGAAATAGGTTATTTAATTAACTCTTGAATACTTGTGAGGCATGTAAAATGAATCAGCCCAGTGGAGGAAGGAGCCCCTGCATCCACACTATTATCCGCCCACCCCTTGGATGAAAGTAGCTACAGATGTATTCACAGTTTATGGGGTCAGTTACATTCTTATTGTGGATCACTTCTCCAAACTTCCCATTATTTGACAACTTAGAAACACAATGAACATGAACATTGCTGACATGATGACTGCTAGTTTAAGTTTATTCAGCATTCTGGATCAGACAGTGTCTGACAATTGATTGCAATGTACTGACAAACCATTTTAAGAGATGTCTGTAACATGGAGAGTGAGCCATACATATCATCACTCAGTAGCCATGCTCCAGTAGTTTAGCAAAATGTATGGCTTGCACCCTCAAATTGTTGGTCATTACGCATCAAGCAACAAGGCAAGATTTTATCAGAGATAACAGGACCTGCAGATACTGGAGAATCCGGATAACAAGGTGTAGAGCTGGATAAACACAACAGGCCAAGCAGCATCTTAGGAGCAGGAAAGCTGACGTTTTGGGCCTAGGCCCTTCGTCAGATATCAGGTCAGAAATCAGAACATCAGCTTTCCTGCTCCTAAGAAGCTATTAAGGCAAGATTTTCACTTTTAATTGCTGTATTCTTGCGCAGCACCGATGGACAAGATCGTTCTCTGCACACATTATGCTGAGAAGGCAAGTGCAAACAACATTGCCCAGCAATTAATTCTCCAAACATTCTGAGACACAGTAATTTCTTCTTCAAAGACAGAGGAGAATGAAAGACGTACATGATGAATGAGTGGGTTTCCATCAAATAAAAGGAGCTGCAGGATCTTAAAGTTCAGAGCAACAATCATTAAGAATATGATGACTCATTTTCAAAAAAAGCTTCCTAACGCAATCTGCAATAGCTATCCAATTTGGGAAATTAAATCATTCAATCGAGTGTAACTTGACTGGTGAGAATAAACAGCTCAGTCGTCACCAGCTTCAAGATTAATGTTGTTTCTGAATTTTGCAGAGAGGTGGACTTTAAGATCTGATAACACCTGTTGAATGGTTTGCAAAGTCTGGAAGTCAGGGCAAAGTGTGTGAATTAGAAATCCAAATGCAAATACTTGTGTGCCAACAATGGTTTCTGAAATGTGCAACCAGCCCAGATTACGCAAAATCAGTATTGATCATGGTTCTACACTGAAAGAGAATAGAAGCCAGCTGAGACCAATATACAGTGCACCAATCACGCACAAGGAAGGACACCCCAACAATGATGATGTGTGGTGATGTTCAAAACATCAACCAAAAAGAAGACAATCAAGTTATGAAACCAGTGCAGTGGAGGACATCATTTACCTCCCCAGACAGGTGTATGATTACCACATTAGGAGGAGTTCTCAAAACTCCAAAGCATTATATTGAGTTTTAAAGTGACAATTGTGTGGCCTCTGTATACCTGTTGGTACAATTATTGGATTAACAACACTTGCCCAAGTACAACCCTGTGTATCTGTTCAGCTATGATTTGAGCTTTCCTTAAAATCTATTCATGGGACATAGCTGTCCCTGGCCAGGCCAACATTTATTGCCCATACTTAGCTGCCCAGAGAGAGTCAGCCACATCAATGTTGGTCTGGAGTCATGTAGGCCAGACCAGCCAAGGACAGCAGTTTTCTTTCCTAAAGGGCATGATTGAATCAAATGGACTTTTATGACATTTGACAACGGTTTCATCGTAATCATTAGACTGTTAACTTGCAAATTTTTATTGAATTAAAATTCCACCACCTCGGCCCACGACATTACCTGGGCCTCTGGATTAAGAGCCTACTGATAATACAACTAGGCCATCACCTCCCCTACAAAGAAAGGGGAATGTGTTACATTTAATGGTCAGACTATCAGGACACCTTTAAGACACTTACTTCATATATAATCACTGTGTATATGTATACAGTGATCCGAGGCTATAACAATCTCACTCTCCAACTTACTCCAGGATTATTTGAAGCATTCTTGTTAAACATATTAAATAAATCCAAGTTTTGTTGTAGGTTATTGAACTGTATTCTGCAAGTGACAATCAATGTTAATTCGTTTGTTAGTTCTAAACTGGTTCTGATAGATTTTTGATGCTGAAGATACTAAGGTATTTGGGATAAAAGGACACATATGGAGATAGGTGACAAATCAGTTCGTAACTAAAGGAATGGTATAACGTAATTCAGGGATTAAATGGCCTACTTCTGTTTTTATGATCTTATGATAATTGGCAGTTTTAATTCAAATTACATATTTACTCATTAGATTAGACCAAAACATCCAGGCCAAATTTATTTTTCATGCCGAGAGAAGGTGATAATGGACCTTTTCAATATGATTGAAAATTCCAGGATATTTATGCAACAATGATTATTGGCCAACAATATATGTCCAAGACAGGATGTTGTGTGATTTGAGATGATCGTGTTCAGTATTGTTGGCCTTTTTGGTGGTAGAGGCTGTAGAACTGAAAGCAAGTTGCTCCAGTATATAAGATAACAAAGTGTGGAGCTGGATGAACACAGGAGGCCAAGCAGCATCCCAGGAGCACAAAAGCTGACGTTTCGGGCCTAGACCCTTCATCAGCATCTGCAATTCCCATTATCTCTTTGCTCCAGTATATGCTGTGAGTTATGTACTACACTTATGTTAGTGGAGATGGAGCAAGTGTGCCACTGAAACTGAATTGTTTTGTCTGGTTAGTGTTGGATTTCTTTTCAATTGTTGCAACTTCCTCATCCAGTTGAATGGGGAGTATGCTTTCATTTTTAACTTGAGATCTATAAATGGTGGAAATGTTCCAAAGGATCAGGAGGTGAACCACTCATTCTTTACCAAACAGCCTGACCCTGCTGTTGTGATAATGGGAACTGCAGATGCTGGAGAACCCAAGATAACAAAGTGTGGAGCTGGATGAACACAGCAGGCCAAGCAGCATCTCAGGAGCACAAAAGCTGACGTTTCGGGCCTAGACCCTTCATCAGAGAGGGGGATGGGGTGAGGGTTCTGGAATAAATAGTGAGAGAGGAGGAGGCGGACCGAAGATGGAGAGAAAAGAAGAAAGCTGGAGAGGAGAGTATAAGTGGGGAGGTAGGGAGGGGATAGGTCAGTCCAGGGAAGACGGACAGGTCAAGGAGGTGGGATGAGCTTAGTAGGTAGGAGATGGGGGTGCGGCTTGGGGGGAAGGGATGGATGAGAGGAAGAACAGGTTAGGGAAGCAGAGACAGGCTGGGCTGGTTTTGGGATGCAGTGGGTGGAGGGGAAGAGCTGGGCTGGTTGTGTGGTGCAGTGGGGGGACGGGATGAACTGGGCTGGTTTTGGGATGCGGTGGGGGAAGGGGAGATTTGGAACTGGTGAAGTCCACATTGATACCATTGGGCTGCAGGGTTCCCAAGCGGAATATGAGTTGCTGTTCCTGCAACCTTCGGGTGGCATCATTGTGGCACTGCAGGAGGCCCATGATGGACATGTCATCTAAAGAATGGGAGGGGGAGTGGAAATGGTTTGCGACTGGGAGGTGCAGTTGTTTATTGCGAACCGAGCATAGGTGTTCTGCATAACGGTCCCCAAGCCTCCGCTTGGTTTCCCCAATGTAGAGGAAGCCACACCGGGTACAATGGATACAGTATACCACATTGGCAGATGTGCAGGTGAACCTCTGCTTAATATGGAAAGTCATCTTGGGGCCTGGGATAGGGGTGAGGGAGGAGGTGTGGGAGCAAGTGTAGCATTTCCTGCGGTTGCAGGGGAATGTGCCGGGTGTGGTGGGGTTGGAGGGGAGTGTGGAGCGAACAAGGGAGCCATGGAGAGAGTGGTCTCTCCGGAAAGCAGACAAGGGTGGGGATGGAAAAATGTCTGGGGTGGTGGGGTCGGATTGTAGATGGCGGAAGTTTAGGAGGATGATGCGTTGTATCCGGAGGTTGGTGGGGTGGTATGTGAGAATGAGGGGGATCCTCTTTGGGCGGTTGTGGCGGGGGCTCCCCTTCCCTTCCACCGCACAAAGAGGATCCCCCTCGTTCTCACACACCACCCCACCAACCTCCGGATACAACGCATCATCCTCCTACACTTCCGCCATCTACAATCCGACCCCACCACCCAAGATATTTTTCCATCCCCACCCTTGTCTGCTTTCCAGAGAGACCACTCTCTCCGTGACTCCCTTGTTCGCTCCACACTCCCCTCCAACCCCACCACACCCAACACCTTCCCCTGCAACCGCAGGAAGTGCTACACTTGCCCCCACACCTCCTCCCTCACCCCTATCCTCCTATCCCAGGCCCCAAGATGACTTTCCATATTAAGCAGATGTTCACCTGCACATCTGCCAATGTGGTATACTGTATCCATTGCACCCGGTGTGGCTTCCTCTACATTGGGGAAACCAAGCGGAGGCTTGGGGACCGTTTTGCAGAACACCTCCGCTCAGTTCGCAATAAACAACTGCACCTCCCAGTCGCGAACCATTTCAACTCCCCCTCCCATTCCTCAGATGACATGTCCATCATGGGCCTCCTGCAGTGCCACAATGATGCCACCCGAAGGTTGCAGGAACAGCAACTCATATTCCGCTTGGGAATCCTGCAGCCCAATGATATCAATGTGGACTTCACCAGTTCCAAATCTCCCCTTACCCCACCGCTTCCCAAAACCAGCCCAGTTCGTCCCCTCCCCCCACTGCACCACACAACCAGCCCAGCTCTTCCCCTCCCCCCACTGCATCCCAAAACCAGCCCAGCCTGTCTCTGCCTCCCTAACCTGTTCTTCCTCTCACCCATCCCTTCTTCCCACTCCAAGCCGCACCTCCATTTCCTACCTACTAACCTCATTCCACCTCCTTGACCTGTCCATCTTCCCTGGACTGACCTATCCCCTCCCTACCTCCCCACCTATACTCTCCTCTCCACCTATCTTCTTTTCTCTCCGTCTTTGGTCCATCTCCCCCTCTCTCCCTATTTATTCCAGTTCCCTCACCCCATCCCCCTCTCCGATGAAGGGTCTAGGCCTGAAACGTCAGCTTTTGTGCTCCTGAGATGCTGCTTGGCATGTGTTCATCCAGCTTCACACTTTATGACCCTGCTCTTGTTGGTTTAATTAGGCTTTTAGTCAAATCATGTCCCCCAAAAGGTGCTGGTGTTTCAGTAATGGTAGTTTCATTGTGGCTTGTGAGAGGTGGTTAGATTCCCTCTTGTAATTGTCAAGTCATTGCCTTGCATTTACTTTGAACATTTGTCACTTATTTTTGTCATCACAAGCCTTAATGTTATCTGAGCCCTGCCGTAATCTGATATTACAATTTGTTGTTGTCGCCTTAAATATTTTCTTGAGTGCATTTGTGCTAGTCATTCCAGTGTAAATTTCACGTGTGTAGGGAATGCCTACATGGCCCAACATTTAACTGTGCAACGAGAAAATCTACGTAGACTTCAGTTAAACCCCCAGGCAATCAAAACTGGAAGTTCATACCTTTTGCAGTTTAAAATATTTGATAAAATGACATCAGGTATAACCACAAAGCTGCTTTCTTTATCAGAATGTAACTGTTTCTTTGTTTGCTTATGTTTGGGTTTACTTATTTTGATCACTATGGCTTCCCTGTAATAATACAAAATGATGCACATTTCACCATGTCAGCCGGTCATCTTGCTTTGTTTAAAACTGAAAGATCTAACAATCCGGAAGCTGCATTGTTTAGTCTGGTTAAACTTTGAGGTTTTCTACTTGGAAGTCAGAGTGCATCTTGAATTCTGTCTCTATTTCCATGTTTATAATCTTCGAGGAGGGTGGACACCAGACAACTCCTAGCAACCACCCGAAACCAGGGAGGTCCCAGCATGGGATGTGAAGGGCCTATCATTTATCGAGACAGGCTATAAATGGTTTATTGTTATAGTCTTTGGTAAAATATCTTCAATGTGTCACCATTTTGTATTTTAAACATCTTCCATTTCTATCTCAGCCCATTTCTTGAAACTTAGAAATATGCTCATTTTCAAGATTCAACTCTTCCCTCCCCCTCCCTGCCAACCATTGTCTCAGCCTAGATAACAAAGTGTGGAGCTATATGAACACAGCAGGCCAAGCAGCATCTTAGGAGCACAAAAGCTGATGTTTCGGGCCTAGACCCTTCATCAGAGAGGGGGATGGGGAGAGGGAACTGGAATAAATAGGGAGAGAGGGGGAGGCGGACCGAAGATGGAGAGAAAAGAAGATAGGTGGAGAGGACAAGAGAGTGGCAGTGGGAGAGAGATTCCCTGAGGTGGGTCCGGAGGGAGGAGGATAACTTCTTCAGGTTAGGCATCCCTGGAAGATGCTTTGCAGTGAGGTTAAAATTGTGATCAGAGATAATGGGAACTGCAGATGCTGGAGAATCCAAGGTTACAAAGTGCGGAGCTGGATGAACACAGCAGGCCAAGCAGCATCTTAGGAGCACAAAAGCTGACATTTCGGGCCTAGACCCTTCATCAGGGTCATTGCCTCAGCCTTCCATCATTGACAAATCCTAAAATGGAACAGCTGTTAAGGGGTTATGGCAGCAAATTTAGGAAAGTTCTGTGGGCCGATGCAACCAGAATGAAGGATATCAATGATGCAGCTAAAGATGGCTGGCTGAGCATCCTGGATCGAAGAGCACCTGTCACAACAGTCATTTGGGCTGACCTCCAGCAACCAGGCCAATTTTCAGATTCTCAACATGACAATTTAAATTTGAGCTGTTCGGACACTGGGTTCAGTCTGAGACCTTGCTTAGGGAGTAGGTTGAAATCAAAGATAAGAGCACAGATTATACAGTGGGAGCCGAAAATTATTATTTCAGTTGTCCCGAGGCCAAAAGGGAGGAAATTTATGCTCATTCAGAACTGGCTGCCTGATAATATGGAGGGTGTGAAGATGATTGAAAGTGGTGTTGTATGTTGTCAACATACATGTGGTATCTGATCCCACATTTGCAGATGATTCTGTTGAGGGATAGCATGTAAATGTATAAGAGGAATGGGCTGAAGGATACATTCTGTCATGGAGCTGGACAGAATTGCATTTGTCTGGTTCCATTCTAAAGTACCTGATTGGAATCAGAGAATCTCCTATTCCAGTATTACAGTTCCATCTGGGGAGGAGGGAGTGGTCAGCTCAGTTGCTGGCCAGCTGGTTTGTAATGCGGAGTAACACCAAACACATGAGTTCAATTCCTGCACCAACTGAGATTGCCATGAAAGACTCTCCTTCTCAACCTCTCTGCTTGTCCAAGCTTGCTGACTCTCAGGTTAGACCGCCACCAGTCATCTCTCTCCAAAGAGGAAAGCTGCCCTGTTGTCTGGTAAAAGTATTGCACCCTTACCTTTATTGACCCTGGTGTTCTTCAACCATTGAACATCAGCCTTCTCTAATTTCTCATTCATAGGCTACATCTCAGTGAAATCATCTAAAGAAACACTCCATTATTTTTCACATGCATCCTGGAAACACTCAGTTCTGCTTCAACACCCTCTCCACTCTCAAATGCCCAACTGAGTGTGAAATTATGAGCCTGCCTTTTTGACCTCCAATGGCCCATGAGCTGAAATTGCCTCAAAGCTATATGCAGCGCAGTCGGCTGCAAGGGGCTGATTGGTTGATGGTGTCTCTTTGTTGTTGCTCTCTTTGCTCATTCTGGGTGTGTTATGCCTTGGAAAGCTGGTAAGAAGGAAAAAACCCAGAAGGGGGAGGGTTGGGGTGCAGGCACTGGTGTAGGAGGGAATACCAGCTTCTATGGTCTCACCACCCGCAGCTTGCACCCAATGCCAGATAAGAGGATGTGGATGATCTCGGAGTTGAAAAGGGAATTAAGACAAAAGTGTACTATCATGCTTAATACTCTCACTGATGCTGGATGTGATGGGCTGTGTTACAGCTGGCACCGTGATGTGGACCTGCTCTATGGGGATCGACAGATGCAGGTATTATTGTCTCCAGTGGTTTTGCTTTGCTCCCTTCTATTATGTGAGACCTCGTTCTGCAAGAGGGATGGCAGATTGTTGGTGACTGTGTTTGGGTGACGTGCCTGCTAAATGGTTAGAGGTCGGTGGATGCACTGGGAGAGGGATATAAGCTTTGGTATGTGTTGTAAGGATTAAAAGGATTATCCGGAAGTCTAATGGGTGTCCTGAGTGCCAGAGATTGCTGATGGGTATGTAATGAACATGTGTTTATGGAACAGCGTGAAAACTTGTGGAGTTTTGGATAGGCAATGGGGTTAGATGCATGTGAAGACGCTTTTACGAACACTACCACCTCTGTAAGGACATCAAACCTCTTGTAGAAACCCCTGCCATATCCTTCAGGCCTGTCTCCTTACACTGACCTCCCATTCTCTTCAAAGGGTATTCTAAATACGGCTGTACTCCCCCTTCCCAGGAAAACATGGTCTTCTCTCCTCATGTGTAGCTTAACCATGACGATTTTCATTGTGTAGCCATACTTCTTCATAATGTCTCCCCTTGTACCTTTGGTGATTTTCTTAAAATTGTGCCTTCCAACTGGAGAAAAAAATCAAGTGTACCTGCTTTGAAAAATTCTGGCACTAATTAATCCCTCCCAATGAAATACTGAAAGTTAGAATCAAAGCTTAGCTGGCGGATAATGACTAATATCACTAAAGATAATCAAATGTGAAGAGATGTTATCACACATAAAAAAAAACAAAGTCGGAAAAGCTCAGCAGGTCTGGCAGCATCTATGAAGCAAAAAAGAGTTAACGTTTCGGGTCCGGTGCACCTTCCTCAGAACTGAGGTTCAGCTTTGTTTTTGTTTTGGTTTTACAGCTCCGCAGTCATTTCAGTTTTTATATTATTATGTTTGTCTGGAGCAGGTAGGACTTGAACTTAAGTCTTCTCGTTCAGAGGTAGGGACACTACCAAGCGCCCTCAGAACCCAGTGTTTTTGGTAAACCCGCCACCAAATCAGCCAATCAACAATCACCTGGGGCAGGGCAAGGATAACAAAAATGAATGAAGGATGTGGGAAGAAGGGAGGGAACTAAAGCAAGCTAGAGCCAGTGGGGGAAAATAGTGCATACAGTGAAGAAACCCAGGTCTTTTTTAACCCCACTGCTCTTTCTAGGAACCCAAGTCTTGATATTTTTTACATCAATGTGTTCAGGAGTAATATTACAACCCTTTGGGCCAAGAACGCAGGCCACCTGATTCAGAAACAGAGAAAGTACCACTTCACCACAAGAGCCTTTGTACCTTGCCCAGATTGAAATCTTGCTGACGGATCGCCACAGTATGCTAAATGGTGTTGACTGCTGTCATAACTGTCAGCACTTAGTTTATTTCTTTTCCAATTTCCAATAGTGGCTTCCTCCCACTAACCCCCCAACACACCCCCATCCAGACCTGAATGAGTTGATAGATATTTAACTCCCTGAGGGCAGGACAGTGGCCAGTTTTACTTGCAGCTTGCAGAGACATGTGCACAGTTGATAGCAGGATTTAATTGTCAGTGGTGACTCCTGGATTAGTTATTAGAAGAGGTTAAACCCAGAGCCTCAAGAGAAGTGCCCCGCAGGCAATAAGCAGTGGATCACAAATCTTTGTGCCACTTGGTGAAGAGTAACATTAACCTTCAACATGATTCACCTTTCACTGTTGTCTAACTTGATTCAAGTGCACAAGTGGCGCGTAATATACCTTGCAATGGCTCCACCTATCTTCTGTGGAAAAGGATGCATTGTAACACCAACAAAACAATGTTTTTGATCAGAGGAGCTAAAGGGTGATGAACTGAATGAGGAATGTAGCAGAACAAAATTAAAGCAGGGAGGAAAAACAGCTAATGAGCTAATGAGAAGAGAAGCTTGGCAGAGAGGAAAGAAATTGTGATTTTTAGGAAGAAGTAACACGGTGAATCAAGGAGTTGTTGGCAATGTTAGAGTGAAGGGGATGGGGAATAGAAGGGAGACCAGGTCTAGCACAGCCACCCTCTTTATGTCAGTACCATAGCAACTATGTTTATATCTGTCACACTCCCAAGGAATGTCTCAGAATGCCTGAGGGAAAAGCATAAAATAGAAACCGAAACACCTGCAGAAGCTGTAAATCAGGAATAAAAATGTAAGTTACTGGAAAAGCTCAGCAGGTCCGGTGGCATCTGTGAAGAAAAATCGGGTAATGTTTCAGGTCCAATGACCCTTCCTCTGATCTGATGACAATGTTAGAAAATGTTAGTTTATATACAGCAGATAGGATAGGGGGAGGGAGTAAGGAGTAAGTGATAGGTGGGGGTTGAGCCCAAATACAGAGAAGAACAGTTGGACTGACAAAGGAGTTGGTAACGATCTGGCTAGAAGAGTGAATAATGGGGACTGTTAGTGGATAGCAATGGGTAATGTGTAATGGCAGGCAATGTGATTTCATGGTAGAGGGCTAGCACATGAGAGAGTTCAGTCCCTAAGACTGTTGAACTCAATATTGATTGCAGAGGGCTACAGGATCCCCAAGCATAAAATGAGTTGTTCCTCCAGCTTGCACTGAGCTTCACTGGAACACTGCAGCAAATCTGAGACAGAGATTTTAGCCAGGGAACAGGATGGTGTTTTAAACTGGCAGGCGGCTGGAAGTTCAGGGTCTTTTTTGCAGGCAAAATGTCGATGGTCTACGAGTGGTCACTCAGTCGACACGTTATTTCCCTAACTTAGAGGAAACTGCATTGTGAGCAGTGAATATAGTAGACTAGATTGTGGGAAATGTAAAATGCTGCCTCACCTGGAAGGTATGTTTGGGCCCTTGGATACTGGGGAGGGAGGAGGTAAATGGGCAGGTGTTGCACCTTCGGCAGTTGCAGGGATAGGTGCCGTGGGGCTGAGGGGGTGCTATTGGGAGTGAACGGAGAAAGGATCAGAGTGTCCTGAGGGAACAGTCTCTGCAGAAAGTGGACAAGTGAGAGGAGGGAAATCTGAATTAAATGGAAATGTTTGCAGAGACACATGCACATTTGATGGCAGGATTGGCCTTCCAGTGGCACAAGATTAGTTTATTGCATGATTATTGCATAATTAAATGCAAGTTACATTGTTGGGTTAGTCTGAGAGCTGTATGGTGCAGTCCTAGTGTCCTACCTCTTGAGCCAGAGGGCCTGGGTTCAAGTCCCACCTGCTCTGGGGTTGTGTTATAGCATAAGAACTGCAGATGCTGTAAATCAGGAGCAAAAATAGAATTTGCTGGAAAAGCTCAGCAGGTCTGGCAGCATCTTTAGAAAGAAATCAAAGTTAATGTTTTAGGTTGAGTGACAGGACTCAACTCGAAATGTTAACCCTGATTTCCCTCCACAGATGCTGCCAGACCAGCTGGGCTTTTCCATCAATCTTCATTTATGTAATGTAACATGTCAGAACAGATTGACTCACAATAAAACTAGTTTGGCAGGGGAGTGGGAACCAGAGCTACACATTTGAGGCGGGAGGGGGCATAGTAGTAGATGAGGCAGTAGCAGGATGCAGTGAATCTACCGGGAAGGTTTTTCAAGTGATGGAACGAAGGGATCGGTTAAAATGTGTCTGCTTTAATGCAAGGAGTGTCAGAAATAAGAGTGACAAACTTAGAGCATGGATCAGTACTTGGGACTATGATGTTGTGGCCAAAACGGAGACGTGGGTTTCACAGGGGCAGGAATGGTTGCTCGATGTTCCAGGGTTTAGAACATTTAAAAAGAACAGGGAGGGGGGAAAAAGAGGAGGGGGTGTAGCATTGCTAATCAGAGAGTGCTTCACAGCAAGAGAAATGAAGGTTGCCGAGGAAGGTTTGTCGACTGAGTCAGTATGGGTGGAAGTTAGGAACAGCAAGGGAGCAGTCACCTCACTGGGGGTTTTCTACAGACCCCAAATAGCAGTAGGGAGATTGAAGAACTCATAGGCCGGCAGATTGTTGAAAAGTGCAAATGGACAAGCATATGGACGTACATGGAATAGTGTAGGTTAGATGGGCTTGAGATTGGTATGACAGGTTGGCACAACATCGAGGGCCGAAGGGCCTGTACTGTGCTGTAATGTTCTATGTTCTATGTTCTATGTAACAGGGTTGTTGTTATGGGTGACTTCAACTTTCCCAATATAGATTGGAACCTCCTTAGTGCAGATGGTTTGGATGGAGCCGTTTTTGTCAGGTGTGTTCAGGAGGGTTTCCTTACTCAGTATGTGGACAGGCCGACGAGGGGGGAGGCCATTTTGGATTTGGTGCTCGGCAATGAGCCAGGACAGGTGTCAGATCTCGTGGTGGGAGAACACTTTGGCGACAGTGACCACAACAGCCTCACATTTACCATAGCCAAGGAAAGGGAAAGGAGCAGTTACCAAGGGAAGATATTTAACTGGGGTAAAGGAAACTATGATGCTATCAGACAGGAGTTGGGAGATACAGATTGGGAGCAATTGTTCCACAGAAAGGGCACAGCAGACATGTGGAGGCTGTTTAAGGAGCAGTTGTTGCGAGTGATGCATAAAATTTTTCCTCTGAGACAGGTAAGAAGGGGTAAGATTAAGGAGCCTTGGATGACAGGAACAGAGGTGCTTCTCGTCAAAAAGAAAAAGGCAGCTTATGTAAGGTGGAGGAAGCAAGGGTCTAGCACAGCTTTAGAGGATTACAGGCTTGCTCGGAAGGAGCTCAAAAGTGGACTGAGGAGGGCCATGAGGGGACACGAAAAACGCTTGGCAGGAAGGATTAGGGAGAATCCGAAGGCATTTTACGCATACATGAGGAATAAGAGAATGATCAGGGAGAAGGTAGGGCCGATCAGGGATAGCGTAGGGAACTTTTGCGTGGAGTCTGAGCAGATAGGGGAAGCCCTAAATGAGTTTTTTGCTTCAGTTTTCACTAAGGAAAGAGACCTTGTTCTGAATGAGAACTTTGAGGAGCAGGGAAACAGGCTTGAACAGAACGAAATTGAGGAAGTTGATGTGCTGGAAATTTTGGCAAACATTAAGATTGATAAGTCCCCAGGGCCAGACCAGATTTATCCTAGGTTGCTCCGGGAAGCGAGAAAGGAGGTTGCTAAGCTGCTGGCGAAGATCTTTGCTTCCTCACTCTCCACGGGAGTCATACCGGAAGATTGGAGGGAGGCAAGTGTTGTTCCTCTTTTCAAGAAAGGGAATAGGGAAATCCCTGGAAATTATAGACCAGTCAGTCTTATGTCTGTGGTCAGCAAGGTTTTGGAAAGAATTCTGAGGGATAGGATTTGTGACTTTTTGGAAAAGCATAGCATGATTAAAGGGAGTCAGCATGGCTTTGTGAGGGGCAGGTCATGCCTTACAAATCCTATTGAGTTCTTTGAGGAGGTCATGAGACAGGTTGACAAGGGTCGAGCAGTGGATGTGGTGTACGTGGACTTCAGCAAGGCATTTGATAAGGTTCCCCATGGCAGGCTCATTCATAAAGTCAGGAGGTATGGGATACAGGGTGATTTGGCTGTCTGGATTCAGAATTGGTTGGCTAACAGGAGGCAGAGAGTGGTTGTAGATGGTAAGTATTTTGCCTGGAGGTCAGTGCTGAGTGGCGTCCCGCAGGGCTCTGATCTTGGGCCTCTGCTCTTTGTAGTTTTTATAAATGACTTGGATGAGGAGGTTGAGGGGTGGGTTAGTATGTTTGCTGATGACACTAAGCTTGGAGGTGTCGTTGATAGTATCAAGGGCTATTGCAGGCTTCAGCGAGACATTGACAGTATGCAGAGCTGGGCTGAGAAATGGCAGATGGAATTTAACCTGGATAAATGCAAAGTGATGCATTTTGGAAGGTTGAACTTAAATGCTGAATATAGGATTAAAGGCAGGATTCTCGGCAGTGTGGAGGAACAGAGGGATCTTGGTGTTCAAGTGCATAGCTCCCTCAAAGTTGCCGCCCAAGTGGATAAGGTTGTTAAGAAAGCATATGGTGTTTTGGCTTTCATTAACCAGGGGATCGAGTTTAAGAGCCGTGACACCTTGCTGCAGCTCTACAAAACCCTGGTGAGACCTCACTTGGAATATTGTGTCCAGTTCTGGTCGCCCTATTATAGGAAAGATGTGGAGGCTTTGGAGAGGGTGCAAAGGAGATTTACCAGGATGCTGCCTGGACTGGAGGGCTTGTCTTACGAGGAGAGGTTGACTGAGCTTGGACTTTTCTCTCTGACACAAAGGAGGAAGAGAGGTGACCTGATCGAGGTGTACAAGGTGATGAGAGGCATGGATTGAGTCGATAGCCAGAGACTTTTCCCCAGGGCAGGATTGACTGCCACGAGGGGTCATAGTTTTAAGGTGTTAGGAGGAAGGTATAGAGGAGACATCAGAGGGAGGTTCTTCACCCAGAGAGCTGTGAGCGCATGGAATAGTTTACCAGTGGTAGTTGTGGGAGCGGAGTCATTAGTGACATTTAAGCAACTGCTGGACATGCACATGGACAGCAGTGAATTGAGGGGAATGTAGGTTAGGTTATTTTATTTTTGGATTAGGATTATTCCACGGCACAACATCGTGGGCCAAAGGGCCTGTACTATGCTGTACTTTTCTATGTGCTATGTCCTATAACAGTATTGGCTCGATAGATAATGTCACTCAGACTATTGTGAGACATAAATGTCACATCTGTGAGTACCCTCCAAAATCTGAGCTATTCTTTTGATTTCCTCACCCAAGACTGTACGGTTTCATCACATTGGAAGGAACTTCGTGCAAACTCCCAAATTAGCCATTTCAGAACAGTTCCATAATGCGAGAACTCCTATCACCAATGTCTGAACCTGTACCTGTGCATCGCTAAAATTGCTTACTTCCATTACAGATCTCCTCGTGCTCCCTCTGTGTCTTAGCTCATCTACTGCTCAAAGCCTTAACTATGAATTTCTTATCAGCTAATCCCTTTCTGAGTGATATCCCAAGCTCTGTAAACATGGCTTATTCAAAATGCTGCTGCCCATGTGCCAACTTACACCAAATTCACTTTATTTGTGACCACTATGCTCACTGACATACATTGGTTCCCGGGCTCAACAGTTAATATCCTCCATCTTGTTTCTAAACTCCTCGATGCCATTGCCCCTTCAGATCTCAGTATTCATCCCTGATCTCATAGTACACAAGATCTCTGCTCTCCTGCAATTTTGAACTCTTCTGCAATGCTAATTTTCATTCCTTCACTATTGAAGGCACAGCCACAGCGGTTCTGAGGAAGGGTCACCAGACCTGAAATATGAACTCTGTTTCTTCGTTCACAGATGCTGCCAGACCTGCTGAGCTTCTCCAGCAACTTTGTTTTTGTTTCTGATTGTGATTTACAGCAAGCGCAGTTCTTTCGGCTTTATGCACAGCCACAAGGCCTAACTTTGGAATTTCTTCCCGAAACCTTTCTGTCCCCTGCCGTCCTGTAAGACATTATTCAGATATGACCTCTTTGGCCTGACTTTTGGTAATCTGTCTTAAGAGCTACGTAAGTGCCTCATAATGCTACTGTAAAACATGTTGGGATGTTTCACATTAAAGGCATTATTCAAATGCAAGCTATTCTCTTCGAGCTGAGATTGCATTCTGAGCGCTATTTTTTGCCACCTATATTGGCAACACTTTCATTCTTTGTTCAAACAATAGTTTTGGTCTGTAACTCTAATCAGGGAGTTCTGACGGACTGTTCATTTTCAGGGTATATTACAGTCAGGCTAAATTCAGTCTTTACTTGAGCATACACTTGCTCCAGGAGTCATTGAAGGAAACTGGAACTGAGGAACCTCATTTCCACACCTCTCCCAGGCCGCAATGCCACAAGTGGTCCTCTTACTAAGATTGATTTACATACCGTCATCTCCAAAGTGGATTAACTTGATCCACATTTCGAGCCAGATAAAATCTCAGATTTTGACAGGAAGCTGGAGAATGGGAAACAGAAGTTGTGGAGTGGACATCAGACAATTTTGACATTGAGCAGGTCGTTTGGGTGTGGTGGGGGGGAGAGTTGTTGGAGGTTTGTCAACTTTGTATTTGGGAGATAGATGCCGGTCCAAAGTTAAACACTTTGCTGCTCCTGACCCAGAGGCAGTAAGAGCATTTAATTGATTGATCCAGTCCTCTTGCTTCCTGCCAATTGCCAGTTTTCCAAAAACTCAGGAATGAAGGCCCTAAGTGGAAAATAAACAGTAGTTACATGGGAGTGACTTGGCTTATATATTTTACTGACTAATGAGTTCTGAGAGTGGACTTTGAGAGTGCAAGTGCCATCCTTCTTTCTGCCTTTAATGAAACTAAAAGTGGACAGGTCTGGGTTGATTTTCCTGCTTTTAAGCTTTAAACTCTCCCTGAAATGTTCAAATTGCCTCCAAACTGTTTGCACCATTTTCATTAAAAAGCACGCTCTGCATTGCATATAAGAACTTTACATCAAGTCTGTGGTTGACAATTTCTTTTCCTACAGACTCAGTGTACACCTGTAGTTTTTCATACAGATAGAAGCTTTCCCATCTCCAGCACAACTTGTCTTTATTCTTGTTATTTAGTCTGTCATGCACACTCAGTGTTTGGATGAAGAGACAAGGAGCTTGATAACATTCTGACTCAAGTTTTATGTGTTTTCCTGCATACATCTTAAAATGTTTACATCAGGTGTTGATTACAAGTCCTCATGCGCAGACATACCCAATAATGTGAGCAAAAAAATCACTTCAACCACAGTTTGGAGACATGCTTAAATCCTCTAGCACTCTGAGTTAATATCTTAATGCTGGAATTGAGTGCCTTTGTGGATTAGGCAAGGTTAAGATGGAGCAGTGGGACCACTGCAATAAATTTTATTTGGCAGGGGGAGCATAATGGAATAATTATCACTTGAAATTCATAAACTAAAATAGCTAAAGTTGCTTAACGTTAAATCATGCATGATTTATAATGTAAAAACTCACAGTTGCTTGTGTGATGACAGTATTTGAAGCTCAGAAATGTGCCATCAAGTTTGTGTCTGCAGCATTTCGATTTCCCATTCAAGTTTTCGCTCACAGTCCTTAAGCCCCTTCTGCAACACAGGAGAAGGAATCTTGTGAATTTTTAAAGCTGAAGTTATGAAGCCAGAGCAACTACTGACTGCCTCAGGCTTTTCAGCTGGTTGCTTTATGAAGTATCAGGCCTGTGAATATGTTGGTCATGCTGGCATTCACATGACCTTGGGAATCATGGTAAAATATAAAAATATTTACCGTTCAATAATATTTTTTAATAGCATCAGCTACACTGATGAAAGTTACAAGCGGCCTTGAAATGCCCTGAAGCAAGCCGTGCGCTCCAGTGGATTGCAGGCACGTTCTGGCCATTTCATAAACTGAGCAAAGTCTTTCATTGTATTTTTCTTGTAAAATTACACACGACAATAAATTCGAAATTCTAAATTCTGACTTGCAACATTCCACATGCAGCATCACTCTAAACTCATTATTTGTGCATTTCTGTTAAGTTGTTGCACCAAATAGACAACTTCTTGTATATTTATTGCACTTTTACAACGGTAAAAACATTTTTCAATATCTAATTAAGCAAAATTTGTCATCAGTATGTTGGCAACAAAAAGCAAGGAGCACATTGGTATCTCCCAGATACGTTTTGACTCTAACATCTAAAGTAATGATGTGGAGGTGCCGGCTATGGACTGGGTTAGACCTCGTCAGAAATCACATGACACCAGGTTATAGCCCAACAGATCTGTTTGATAACATAAACTTTCGAAGCCTCAGTCCCTCTTCAGGTATTAGTGAGAGAGGTAGTATCAGACACAGAATTTATAAATAAAAGATCAGATGTTCACACCATTGATAGGATATATACATCCACACATACACGTGAATCTATGGAGTGAGTTTGTATTTGCAGATACATTTCATTTTGTTCAAATAGCACATAAGTTATAGACAGTCAGTCAATATGGTGTTCTGTAAATATAACCAGTCTGACTCCAAACTAAACACAATCAGATTCTAAACAAGGCCTCACACCTAACATGCATTGTCTGACCTAAAACATCAACTCTTCTGTACACTGATAAAACCTTTTGTTTTCTCAGGACTGTGACTTGAAAGGAATGTGGGGATTTACATGTGCATATTAATCAAGTAAAACCTTCTAATGGATTAAAGATTTAACAGAACCTTAGGTTTGTTTAGTACAGCAGACAGAGGTTCACTTGCACATGAGAAAAGTTGGCTTGGCCATGCAAAATTGCCTGTAGTGTTCAGGGATGTATAGATTAAGTGGGTTATGGAGGATGGATCTGGGTGGGATGTTCTTGGGGTCAGTGTGCTGTTGTTGGGCCGAATGGCCTGTTTTCAAACTGTAGGGATTCTATGATTTGATATCACTGTAGGAGTTCATCCTGGGGCAAACTAAGATAAGCGACATCCAAACATCAGTCTTTCTTTGTGCTGGATATGATACAAACTGGTAGACAGTTTTCCCCTATTCCACTGCATCCACTGTACCCGGTGCGGCTTCCTCTACATTGGGGTAACCAAGCGGAGGCTTGGGGACCGCTTTGCAGAACACCTCCGCTCAGTTCGCAACAAACAACTGCACCTCCCAGTCGCAAACCATTTCCACTCCCCCTCCCGTTCTCTAGATGACATGTCCATCATGGGCCTCCTGCACTGCCACAATGATGCCACCCGAAGGTTGCAGGAACAGCAACTCATATTCCGCCTGGGAACCCTGCAGCCATATGGTATCAATGTGGACTTCACCAGTTTCAAAATCTCCCCTTCCCCTACTGCATCCCTAAACCAGCCCAGTTCGTCCCCTCCCCCCACTGCACCACACAACCAGCCCAGCTCTTCGCCCCCACCCACTGCATCCCAAAACCAGTCCAACCTGTCTCTGCCTCCCTAACCGGTTCTTCCTCTCACCTATCCCTTCCTCCCACCCCAAGCCGCACCCCCATCTACCTACTTACCTCATCCCACCTCCTTGACCTGTCCGTCTTCCCTGGACTGACCTATCCCCTCCCTACCTCCCCACCTATACTCTCTCCACCTATCTTCTTTACTCTCCATCTTCGGTCCGCCTTCCCCTCTCTCCCTATTTATTCCAGTTCCCTCTCCCCATCCCCCTCTCTGATGTAGGGTCTAGGCCCGAAACGTCAGCTTTTGTGCTCCTGAGATGCTGCTTGGCCTGCTGTGTTCATCCAGCCTCACATTTTATTACCTTTCCCCTATTCCCATTGATTCCAGTTTGCTTGGGCACCTAATGCCACACTTAGTCAAATGCTTCCCTGACATTAGGGGCAGTTACTCTGACTTCACCCTAGATTTCAGTTCCTTGGCTTATGTTTGGTCCTAGGCTGCAATGAGATTCGGAGTTGAGTAGGCTGGGTAGAACCAAACTGAGCAACAGTTGAGCAAGTGTTATTAGATGACACTGTCGATGACCTCTTCCATCACTTTGCTATGTTCGAGAATAAATTGATGGGACGCTGGCCAGATTCTATTTGCCCTGCTTTTTGTGGATAGGACCTATTTGGGCAGTTGTCAACATTGCTGGTGTTGTAACTGTCCTGGAGTACACACCTTCAGTGCTATGGTTGGACTGTTATTAAAGCCTGTAGTCTTTGAAGTATCCAGTGACTTTGGCCACACAACTAGATGGAGGGTATCCTCAATATAAATTTAGTATTTCTTCACCACAGGGAGTGTTCAGTGATCATTTCTTCCAATGTTATCATGAACAGATGCATCTGAAAGAGATTGACTAGTGTGGACAAAGTCAAATAGCATTTCTTTTGTTTTGTTGGTTCCTTCACAACTTGCAACAGGCCCATTCTAGCAGTTGTGCCATTCAGAAAGAGCCAGCTTTGTTGGTAGTGGTGCTACCAAACCACTTTTGGGTTTATGGCTCGCTGCACAGACCTAATCTCAAGGTTTTCTTAATGTGAAGAAACAGCAGGTTTATTCCTTGCTAACCTTGAGAAAAATAATACCAATGTAATGTCAAGTATATGTCCTGCATGCAGTCAGTATGGAGCACGCACATATACACAAATTCCTCCTTGGAGTCTTGTTCCATTGTGACTGCCACTTAATGTAAGAGATTCTGTTCACACCTTTGGGTGGGGGAATGCGCGGTGCCCGATCAACTGGCTTCATTGCCCCTGAGAACATATTAATTTCACCTCAGAGTGCTTTAGATTAGTTTATGCTGATTTCATGAAAGTTAGCCAATCAGTGCGGGTCAGGCAATGCGTGTGGCCATTTTAATTCAGTGCTTTAGTGCCTTTTTAAAAACCATCATCTCCATGGATAGCCCAGGTATTAAACTAGCCCATGAAATTGTAAGATATATTTGATGGACCAGATTTGGAGTCACAGGTGAGTTTGTAACTGACAACTGTCTAAACATTGCTCAGATTTAAACCAAGCTTTATTATTCCTTAATTATTATTATGACCCCCAATAACAATATTAACAAAAGGACAACTGCGCAAAATAACATTTCAAAATCTCATGCAAAACACTTCCTGTGCAGGATGAAGCCTTGTTTTAATGTTTTGAAAACTTCAAAGCTGTTTTTGCACATGCTTTAAACTGCTTTTGATTCATTTTGTGAACTCCAAAGATGGACTTTTATCTATGATTGTGCTGAATGGAAAGTCCGTCAGCAATTGTTTTTTGAATGTCAGCCCCTTAACTTCTCTGCAACTTACATAAGCTGGCAGCCACTATGGAACAAGACTTCAAGTGCAGAATGATGAAATTGGAAAATAGTTGTTTCATATCAAGGTAGATTGGATTTGACAGAGTGATTTATTCTAAATCACTTAGCAATATGTTTTAATTAAATATGTGGCATGTGGTTATTACAGTCTGCCAGTTTGGAATTTCTTTACTATTAATCTGCCATTCAGTGTAAGTTGTATAAACTATGAACTGTAGGTGAAAATAGATTTGTGATTGCTTCTGCTGTTACTTGTAAAGCAGACACCTAATTAATGTTGTCACTGTTTAAATTACTTCAGTGAAACCTTTCAACAGTCATGTTGACCTAAGCAAGTACCAATTGAAGAGATATTGACTTAAAGAATCTTCGCCTTGCATCTAAGAAAAATAGAAACACTTGGAAGTGAGCATACAGATCACACTCATACAGATCACTCAGCTCATTATTGAAGTATACAAGATGAGGCAGAACCAGTTTGTAATTCCCAGATTTTTTGGTCTTTCATTCTGGAGATTTCAGAGGTGTGAGGGCTTGGAGATATGTTACTGGCCAAAGCCATGGAGGGATTTGTAATTGAGGATAAACATTTTAAAACTCAAGAGCACGCTTACCTGCAAGACAATGTTGATTAATGAGCGCAGGGTCGATAGGAGCAAGACTGTTTGAATGCTCATATGGGCTGCAGACGTTTGGATGACCTCAAGCTAATGGGGGAAAAAGATGGGAGACCAGCCAATTAGGAAATTTTGTGATGTTGAAAATATTGCTGAATTATAAACATTGTATCCAAGGGAAGAAAGATGTCTGTTTCGATAAACATGTATAACATTTTAATTTTAGAAATTGGATTTCTAAATTACAGCCAAATAGATTTTAATTTCAGTTCAGAACTTTCTTCAGTTACAGATCCTGCTACAAGACATTGCTGCCACACGGCTGGTACAGAGAAATGGTTGCCACTAGTCTGAAAGCTTAGACTGATTATGTGGGCCAGCAATGCGTACCTTGCTCAGTGGCTTGTCTGGTTTACATGGAAAATGCTAAATATTGAACACTAAAAGAGCACTTTTAAGCGGTCCCTGATTTCCCATGTACTGGATGAGTGAGATCCTAGAGTGAACCCTGGTTTGATAGATCATAAGTTTAATTTTGACAGGTGATTACCATACTGATTAGTGATTGAAATCTTTGCACAAAGCTGCAAAGGTTGTTTAACAAAAGTACAGAGTAATTTTTGGGCCAAAGGGCCTGTTTCCATACTGTAGAGATTCTGTGATCTATGAGCTATGATCTTTGGACTGTGGGAGGAAACCGGACCACTCGGAGGGAGCCCACTGAGACACAGGGCAAATATGCAAACGCCGCACAGGCAGTCACCCTCGGTTAAAATCAAACCCAGGTCCCTGGTGCTGTGAGGCAGCGGTGCTAATCACTGAGCCCCATGCTGGAATAAACTTGCTTTCAGTTACAAACATCGACTGCTTGGAGAATTCACAAGCTAGAATCCTTCTACTTGATGGAAAAAATTACTCATCTGATCTGAAAACTTGATTCTCCTGAAGTTGAAAGAAAAAGCTAATTGCCCCTGGTTTGTTTCCTTCATCTTTACCAGGATAATACTAACATTATAAATATTATATACAGGTATCCTCTTGCACACTTCACTGATTCACATACTTCCTTGGAATTTCTAAATTTTTGAAGAAACTATCACCTTCACAGAACTGAAATTAAAATCTATCTGGCTCTAGTTTAGAAATCCAGTTTTCTAAAATAAGAATAAAGTGTTCATGCACCTTTATTGAAACAGATATCTTTCTTTGGACACAATTTTTACAATGCAGCAATATTTTTCAATGGGCCTTGTGTCAATTGCCATCAGAATTTAATGAGTAAGAAAATGGATTTACTGAGTAAAGATGATAGTCCTTTGATGCAGCAGGAAATATCGAAATTCAATGGTCTACAACTTGAATCAGCAGGACTGTTGAGTGTTGTTATGTAACATGCATTTTAAGTGCTGTTGAAAATCTTTAGCTAATAAAATTTTAAAAAAGAAAGACCTTCAACTGGTCAGTGTTTTGTATCAAATGTCTCTCACTTGCTCCCAGAAAGATGATACTTGTATTTGGTGGTTTACTTTGATACTTTTAGCACCGCTATTACAGAGCACGACCAACTCTTTCCAGCTGTGTTGCTAGCCCTGTGATCTGAGAGTCAGTTAGTCACTGTGGTTGCCATAATGTAACTCATTTAAACATTGAAAGCATAAAGAGATTGCATCTCAGATCCATCTTAAAGTAATAGACCATAGGATCTGTACAGAGTGGAGTCAGGCTCTTTGGCCTCACAAGTCCACACTGAACCTCAGAGCATCCCACCCATCCCCCCTGTAACCCACCTAATCTACACATCCCTGAACACAATTGGCAATTTAGCATGGCCAATCCACCTAACCTGCACATCTTTGGACTGTTGCAGGAAACCTGAGCACCTGGAAGAAACCCATATGGACATGGGGAGAATGTGCAAACTCAACACAGACAGTTGCCTAAGGGGGAATTGAACCTGGGTCTCTAGTGCTGTGAGGCTGCAGTGCCAACGACCAAGCCACAATGCTGTCCCAATATTTAGTGTATCATCAGGAAGCCCCTGAGTCAGAAAACAGACAGATATTTGAAATTGTTTTCCTCATCCAAATTACCTTTTGAAATACAATGGTAGTAATGGAAATGTAATTACCTTAAGACTAGGATAAGAAATGTTATTTAGTTGAAAATGGGGAAGAGCTCATTGGATACATTCATAACCTGTTTCCTAATCAATCAGCGATACAGTACGTAGATTCAATGCTGGGTAACAGTAAGATAAGTAAAAAATCAGAAGCCAGGGGAAATGGTGACACTAAGAAAATGTTTTCAAATTGTAAATGAATGAAACAAGTTTCTGATTAGTTTGTTGGAATGGAAATTAGTTCATTTCAGTGCAAAATGTAGCAGATCAAACAAGAACAGCACTGGAAATTTGATTAAATTGCAATTAAATCATAGTTGATAGATGAACGAAGATGCTATTTTTTCCATTGGTAATAACACCCAACTCTTTCCCAGCCTCAGATCATCCTCTACCAAAACCTTCATCCTTGCCTTTATTACCTCTATACTTGACTAAGCCTGATCACCAATCACCTCTATTCTTGCTGAGTTATGTCAGCGAACAAACCCTCTGATGAAGGGTCTAGGCCCGAAACGTCAGCTTTTGTGTTCCTGAGATGCTGCTTGGCCTGCTGTGTTCATCCAGCCTCACATTTTATTATCTTGGAATCTCCAGCATCTGCAATTCCCATTATCTCTGAGTTATGTTGGTTTCCAGTTAAGAAACACGTTGTGTTTCGAAATCCCATCATCCTTGTTTTCAAACCAACTTAAAGAACTAGAAAGTGGAAGATTAAAGATTCGTAGTTGCATAACGGTATACACTTCTGTCTAGAGCAGTCTGAGGCAAAGGCACCGGGTGGTCACCAGTTCGACTTGACAGCAGATCTCCTTTTAGTAACTGACGAGGGACCCTGAGTTTCTTGAGAGGCTGGTGCCCAGGCACATCCAGAGTCCTCATTGGCTCTTTCTACACCTTGTGTCGTGTCTATTGCCTTTTGTGAGCTCGCATCATCACGCCTGCTCATCAGTTCTCCTGCAAAGTGGCACGTTTGTGAGAGTGAGGTTTCTGCTAGTGGATTCCTGCTGGTGGCTGTGTTCCTATTCGCCATGGTGCCTATCTGAAGCCCAAGTTAAAAGAACATAAGTGGCATTTTGTGCAATGGTTTGATAAATCACAAGTGAGCGTGTCGAGATTAGTTGTGCGAACCTCTAAAGCACTAGAAGAAAACTCACAGAACAAGTCTTGCGAACAAATACCTTTCACATAATTAAGCAAGGGAACAGCTAGGAGGCTTCATCACTGAGGAGAACTTAAGCCTTCAGTCCCCTCAGTTGCTGAACAATGCTTTCACCTTGCTTTCAACGTTGAGTTGCAGGAAACCAATGCATGCACAGGCCAACCTGACATCCTATGTTTCAAAATAGCTGTGAACAATCTGTAATCACATTTAAATTAGTAAACTTCCCAAGAAAGTTTCCCTCATGCATCATTTGTTGTAGTTGTGTGTGTGTCAGCAGGTTGCTTTCCAGTACTCCACTAATATAAAAGTATTTAAGTGCCCAGCTACTCCCAAGTCTCCTCAACTGGGTGTTAATGTTCCGTCCTATAGTGAAAGGAACATAACTTCATAGTTGAAAAAGAAGAACGTGTGTGTGTGTGTGTGTGTGTGTGTGTGTGTGTGTGAAAAGAGTGGAAAAATAAAATTGAAATATTATATTTGTGGTTGAAGAGTTAGATTGGCACAAACATAAGTCAAACGAGTCATCCTTAGTAGCTGTTTCATCATGATATTTTAGGTTTTGTTTTGCTAAATGAGCTTTCCGTGACCTCAGAGATGATGTCAAGACCTGGTGTACTACACTAGGACAATAAAGTAACTGCAGTAAAAACCAAAAGAGCTACAGGTGCTGTAAAGTAGGAACAGCAACAAAGTTGCTGGAAAAGGTCAGCAGGTCCGGCAGCATCTGTGAAGGAGAAAACAGGGCTAATGTTTCGGGTCCGATGACCCTTCCTCAGAACACAACTGCAGTAACTGCAGTCTAGGTTTCTACCTGGTTTCTCATTTAGACTCACACTTTAGTCGTAAAATGTGAAAACTTTATTAGTTGCACTGATTGCACCAAAATCACTCAGTTAAAAGGTCACATTGACAGAATTAATAATGGAATTTGTCAGAAACTCATGTTTAATTCTTCACAGCGGTGTTTATTTTGTTAAGCTGCAGCATGTTGTTCTTCATGTCAAAAACATAAAACAAGCAGAATATAAAACACACTGTTAGAAAAGTCCCGACCTGAAACGTCGACTATCCTGCTCCTTGATGCTGCCTGGCCTGCTGTGTTCCTCCAGCTCCACACTGTGTTCTCTCTGACTCCGGCATCTGCAACTCTTGCTACCTCAATGTTAGCTGATGTAATTTCCACTGTCATGTCAATGCTTTTTCTTATTTTTAAAGCAAACTAGGGTTTTTGTTGGGATCCCAGTTCCCGGAGAATTATTTTGTGTAACTGCATATTGTCCTTTTGTTCATCATGAGATACTGTATTGTTGCTGTTGTTTTTTGCCTTGACATGTTTATATTCATTCGAGTAGTTCATTCTGATACCCATGTCCCCTTATTAGGATGATTTTTCTATATTGAGTTTTGTTGAGATCCTATTAATTCATTAAAAGTAACATCGATTTTTGATATAATATTGTTCTATCCACCTACATTCGCTCCAACCACCAAATATCCTGGCTTTGATAAGCACCTTCAGTTGGAGGCCACCTTTGCTAACAGACCCATACCACGTTGCCCAGTTATAGGAAGGATAACATTAAGCTGGAGAGGGATCAGAAGATGTTTACCAGGATGTTGCTGAGTATGGAAGGTTTGAATTATCAAGAAAGGCCGGATAGGCTGGGACTTTCACCACTAGAGTGTAGGAGCCTGATAGAAGTTAATAAAATAATGAGAGGTGTCGATAGAGTTAATGTTAGTTTTTCTTTTCCTGGGATGGGAGATTTCAAGACAAGGGGACACATTTTTAAGGTGAGAGGAGGGAGACTCAAACGACATGAGAGGCAAAATTTTTATACAGAAGGTGGTTCACGTGTGGAAGTGGTGGATGTGGGTACAGTTACAACATTTAAAAAACATTTGGATAGTTACATGAATAGGAAAGGGTTGTGGGGATATGGGCCCGGAGCAGGCAGGTGGGAGTAGTTTAGTTCAGGATTATGTTCGGCATAGACTGGTTGGACCAAAGGGTCTGTTTCCGTGCTCTACGACTGTATGACTCTCTGTGATCTGGCTTGGCACAAATGGTTGTGGCAGCTCTAGTCTGCTGTCCAGAAAAGAAACTCATCACTCTGGCTAAGTAAAAAATACAGTGTGAGAGGGGGGTTTCCCTGTTGCTCTTAATGTTGATAGTGTCGTTCATTTTAATTTAATTGGGCCTGATCATGAATGGAAACATAGACAATGCTCCCTTGTTTGTTGACTGTTGATGGATTATACTACTCCAGATATAGCAAGAGTCCAAATGAAGACAAGAAGAAAACATTAGACGATTCTGTACGGTAATTTTGGCTGGGCAAGGGTGCGAACTGGACGTGGACAGTGGTACCCACATTTTCAGAAAGCAGAACCAATTTTCGCAGGACAAAAAGATAAGCAAAAAGCATTTGAAATGATGGAAAAAGTTGGTTACACAACTCTGGGAGCTGAAGTGAATACAAATACTAATCCCCTCAAAGTCTAGATCCATCAGCTTTTTTTTCAATCAATACTCTTGGGCTTTGATTATCAAAGGGCCTCTGTATTACCCAAATTCACTGCCTTCCTGCATCAGCAGAGGTTGAAAACAGATGCCAACTAATTTTCAAAGTCAAACATGTGGAACTTACTAAAGTAATTGAACCAACACATTCTTTTGAAGATTCCACATTCCATATGGAAAGGGGAATATCTTTCCAGAGCAGCTGTTCAAAATCTAAGAGATCCATTAAAAGGAAAGGATGAAGAATGCTATTTTATTTCTCCTCCTCAGGAGCACTACAAAAGCACTTCTTAATTTAAAATTCACAATTGCTATCTGCTCCAGTTACTTGAAGAACACAAGAAGAAAAACTGACAAATTGAAGGGTGGGTTGGCTTCATGCTTGATAAGTGCAGTTTAAGCTTCACCCCTTCCCACTGCAGTTGGTAACATTAACCTGCTTCGGGGATAAACAATTGACCTCCTTTCAAGTCACACACATCCTGTATGTTCAGCATAGCACCAAGGATAATTGCTGCAATGTTCAAAAGAAATATGACACATTCAGCAAATAACTGATCCCTTTATAAAATGTAATTAGACATCTTAAAATGTGAGAATCTGAACTCATGGTAACACTAATATGTTTTATTCTAAGTGCATTTCTAAGAATAAAAGTCTTCAATTGGAGAAAAATATTTGACCCAACGAGGTTGCTCTTTCCATGCTTGTTCAATTCTCATCTGTAGTCCTTTATCCCAGTGAACAGACTGGATCGATTAATAATATTTGAGCCTTTAATTTCATTTCTTCACTGAAACTCCATTCAATAACGTGGTCTCCTCATAACTTTTTTTCTCATTGACTGGGTTTAGGAACAGGATTTTTGTTGGCCTCCAACAGATAGCAGGACAGCTGAAAAAAGGAATCAGGCAGTGTGCTTATCATATGAATCCACATGAGCATGTGCAAAGCCAAACATTGGCATTACTAGCTAGGCTGTTGGCATGAAGTTGGCATTCAAGATCAATATATTTAAATAAAACCTGGACTGCCCAATGTCAAGTCACTCAACCCATGTGCCATTCATTGTATTGTGACTGTATAATTAGCCAGTATATTGTTTTTCAAGCTGGTAAATCATGGGGATCATATGACAGCATGTCCAGGTGGAATTTTTAAACCCAATGCACCTTCACGGTTTGATTGTTTCAACTAACACATGGACCATAAGGTTAACTCTGTAGAATAGAAAGAATAGAATAGAATAGAAATTTATTGTCACATGTACTTTTACATGAAAAATACAGTGAAAAGTTTTATAAGTCACCCCGCCACAGTGCCTACATCAATGACAGAAATCAAAAATAATAATGAGAAAGTGATATTAAGATAATTAAGTTCAGTTAACATCTCCTGGGCTCGGGGGAAACTGATTAAGGAATGATGAAATTCCCTGAAGACACAACCAGGATGAGACAGCCATGCCGGGCCAAGACCACCACTCCGAGACGTGACCACCATGCTGGGCCAAGACCACCACTCCTAGACGTGACTACCGTGCCAGGCTGAGATTGCCACTACTGGACACGACTACCATGCCGGGCCAAGATCACTACTCCTGCACGTGACCACCACGCCGGGCTAAGACCATTATTCCTAGACATGACTACCGTGCCAAGCTGAGATTGCCACTACTGGACACGACCACCACGCTGGGCCAAGACCACCACTCCTAGACGTGACTACCATGCCAGGCTGAGATTGCCACTACTAGACACGATCACCATGCTGGGCCAAGATCACTCCTCCTGGATGTGACTACCATGTCAAGCTGAGATTGCCACTACTGGACATGACCACCATGCCGGGCCAAGACCACTACTCCTGGACGCGACCACTGTGCCAAGCTGAGGCTGCCACTCCTGGATGAAACTGCCTGCTAGGTTAGGGCCAGCCCTCCTGGCTGAGACCGCTTGCTGGGCTGCTGGAATACTTGGATGTCAAAGATGAAGAAGACTTGCATGCTGGGACAAGACAGCCACACGTGGAGACCACCGTGCTGGGCTGAGACTGCCTTTCTCCTTCTTCAGGCACCCGGGTCTAGCTGCAGACTTGCAGCATCAGCCTAGCCTGTGGCTCTGGGCTGGGGGAGTCAGGCAGGAACCTGTTCCTCGCTTGCGGGGAGACCCCAGGCTGGAATGGAGCCATGTCCAGCCCATTATGGTGTTGCTGCTGCTGGAAGCCTCCTCCTTCACCCACCACTCTGCAGGCTTAAAGGAAAATGAAGAAAATTGAACCAAACAAAGAAAAGGAGCAAAAGTAAAAGGAAGGAAAAAAAAATCAGAAGTAGATGATTACTGCTTTAAAGAAATGTAAACCAGGAGATCTAATTTTTGTCAGGGATAGGTATGAGATAAAAGGAACTGAACAAATTGGAGAGATAGGAAAAACTACCATTGGTGGGGTCTGAGATAACAGGATGTGGAGCTGGATGAGAGGGAGGCGGCATCTCTAACTGCCAACGTGACATCCTCCTTCCTCCTTCGACACCACCCCAAGGCATCTACCCTCCCTTGACCTCGCCATCTCCAACTGCCATCATGACATCCCACCTTCTATCATCACCTCCCCCTCTCTCTATTTATTTTGAAGCCCCTTTCCCCTCCCCCATTTGTGAAGAAGGGTCCAGACCTGAAATGTCAGCTTTTCTGCTCCTCTGATGCTGCCTGGTCTGCTGTGTTCATCCAACTCTACACCTTGAACAAATAGCAGAATATTTTCAGAAAACATATGATGTGGACAAAAAAAAAGCAGTCAGTGTGTGGTCCAAGATGGCTGAAAAATTTCAAGAATTGCTTTCTTCAAGCAAGACTGTAAGGATAAGCCCAACAATTACAGACCAGTCAGTTTAACTTCAGTAGTCAGGAAATATTTGCAAAATATAATTTTGGATAAAATCAACAGTCACATGGATGAATGTGGATTAATTAGGGACAACTTGTATGGATTTCTTATTTCTTAGGGGAAAATCATGTCTAAGACTTTTGCTGGAGTGAAGAGGTTCTGTGATGAGCGATGATGCTGCTGATGAGGTGTACATGGACTTCCAAAAGGCATTTGATACAATACTACACAACAGGTTTGAGCAAAATTATAAACTCATGAAATAATTGGGATGGTAGAAATGTGGATACAAAATTGGCTGAGTGATAAGAAGCAGCAGTGGTTAATAGATATTTTCTAGGCTGGTTGAAGGTTTGTGGTGGAGTTTCCCAGGGGTTGGTATTTGGTGTTTGTGTAGATGATCTACATCTGGAATGCAGGGGACAATTTCAAAGTTTGCGGGCAATACACAACTTAGATGCGTGGCAAACTCTGAGGAGTAAAGTCAAATGTATTTTCACAATTTGGTGAAAATTTGGGTGGATAGGTGAAAATGAAGTTCTGCGTGGACAAGTAGGAGGACATATAGTTTGGTAGAAAGAAGATGGAAAATCCATCCAAAATACTAAACTAAGGCGTGTACATGAGCAAATAAATCCAAGTGTATGTGTGCATAAGGCATGAAAAATGGCGCAACAGTTGGAAGAGTGTGTAGTTAACAAAGTATATGTTACACTAGGCTTTAATGGATGCATTGATTATGAGGGCAAGGAAGTTATACTGAACCTATGTAAGTCACTTGAAATGATATATACAAGAATTGGCGAGACTGCAGAAAATGTTTATGAGAATAGTTCCTGGGTGAGAAGCTTCAACTATGAAGAAAGTTCCAAGTTCTGAAATACATTTTTCTTGGAGAGGAGATGGCCAAGAGAATACTTCATTGAAGTTATAAAAATCGTGAGAGTTGCACAGAATATATACAGAGAAACATTTTTCACGATTAAAAGGGTGAAGAATAGGAGGGCAGATCATTCTCAATCCCAGTCTCTCCAAGTGCAAAGGTACTCCATCCTTCAGAATTCAATCTAATAACTTCCCTACCACTGAGATTAGACCAACTGGCCTGAAATTTCATGGTCTGTCCTTTTCTCTCTATAATAATGAGACAGTTTTACCAGTCCTCCAGTCTGCTGGCACATCACCTGTGGCCAGAGAAAACTTGATAATTACTTCCAGAGTACTGATATTTCTTTGCTTGCCTCCCTCACAGCCTGGAAACATCTTAGCCAGATCTGTAGATGTATCTAAGTTTAAGGCTGCTAGACCCACTGTTACCTTTACTCTATGTCAATTTTGTCTAATAATTCACAGTCCTCCAGCCTGATGTTTATACCTGCACGTCCTTTTCCACTTTGAAGACCAACACAAAGGTGTTATTGAGAACATCTTCCAGATGCACACACAAAGTACCTCTACAGTCCCTATCCAATGTTTCCTCTAATTTTCCCTGCTGCTGCTTGAACATCTAAGGCCTGTGCATGGTCACAACTTCCAGAACCAGAAGTCAATGCACCTGCACCTCACTCAGTGTGCATACTGCAGGCACTAGCTCTCCAAACAGCCGAGACGGAACACTACCCCTGTTGACTTGCTCTTGCTCTTGCTATTCTCTTGCTCTTTTTATATTTCAAAAATAAAAACTCTTTGGGGTTTTCCGTTATTTGATTCAACAATGCTTTGTCAAGCTCTTAGCTTTCCTAATTTCCTTTGAGATTGTCCCTGTTTTCTTCCATATAGTCCTCAAGGGACTCTGCCATAATGGACCCTCAGTATCTACCATAAGCTTTTTGCCCTTAGTTCTAACCTTAATATCGCTTGACTTTGTAATTCTCCAGTCTTTGTCTTTACAGGAATATAACTGCACTTGTGATAGTCTTTTAATCCAAATTCAATTGATTTACCATTTTGGATGATGCACACTGCTAGCCATTTCTGAGCAGCAATTTCTGGGAGTTTCTCCTTCTTTGGGTCACAGTACTGTAAGTACAAATTCCTGCTGACAACATTTTTCATCGGTTCACACCTATGTTGATGGCCCTCTGCCATTTACATGGTACGTCTTTCCTGAAAACTTTTGTTCAAAATAATGTTTTTTCAGAAGAGGATGGCACGCCTAGTGCTTGGAGGTTTAAAACTTATTGAAAATATCTCTGCAGATCTTCTTTGTCTTGGCTGTTTTGTTTTCCATTTTCAACTTTGCCTGGGTCAGGACAGATGGTGTGATTGAATAGATGGAGCCTATGTTCATCTGACTTATATTCATCTGGCACTTGTTGCTATTGAAGACATTTGCTTCACAATGAGAATTCATATAGCAAGTGATGATTTTAATCATGGTCTTCTTTGGTTTTTCCTATTACCACAATATCATTGTCAATACACATGCACACACATATATAAATTCAAAACTATTTTCTGGAATTCTTCCACATACCGCTGGAACAGATCCTGACTGATAGATTGAAAGATAAGTCTTTGGAACTAATATATTCTGAATGGCGTTATAAAGGTAATGGTTGCTTGAACTTGCATGGTCAACTGAACCAACTAATATCTACCTTTAATATTAGAATTAGAATTATATTTATTGTCATGTGTACACAAGCACAGGGCTACATGAATACAGCGAAATGTCTACAAAGTGGCCATTTCTGTCCCCATCTCAGGAATCTCGGTACAAAATCTTAAGCATAGATTAGAGAAAACAAAGGAATAAGAGTAAATGTTCAGCATTACAGTCTTTGTCAAGAAGGTCAGAATCCAGGCGATGCCAGCTTATAGTCCAACAGGTTTATTTGAAATTACAAGCTTTCAGAGTATTGCCTCTTTATCAGGTGAAGTGGTTCCAAAGGAGCAATGGTTGGAAAGCTTGTGATTTCAAATGAATCTGTTGGACTATAACCTGGTGTTGTCTGACTACTGACCTCGTCCACCCCAGTCCAACATCAGCGCCTTCACATTTTTGACAGCATGCTGGGCTTCACCTCGACCCCAGGAGTCCGTGCTTGCCTTCCTTGAGATCCAGCTTGAAGAAGAATTTAGCTCTATGAATTTTGGATACAGTTTCCCTAATGTTAGAATTTTATGTGGCATCTTTTTAGAGATGGGATCTAACTTCTTGTGTTTACACAGCCTATTTGTTCCACGATGAACAGAGGAACAGAATTCAGTCATTCGGTGCATCATAAATGCTCTGTCATTGCACTAGATCATGCTGGATCATCTGTCCCAGTGCATCTTTCCCACACTATCTCCATATCCCTTGATGTCATTCATTTTCAAAGTCTATCAATTTCTGTTTTGAACATACAGAATGATTACTCTCTGACATAGAAAATTGTAAAGGTTTTAGAATGTCAAATTTCCAAAGTAAAGAATTTCCTTCTTATTTAAGTCTTAAATGAAACCCCTCTTCCTGAGATTATGTTAAGATTAGTTAAGATTCCCTACAGTGTGGAAACAGGCCCTTCGGCCCAACAAGTCCACACCGCCTCTTGAAGCATCCCACCCACACCCATCCCCCTATAACCGACACACCCCTGAACACTATGGGCAATTTAGCATGGCCGATCCACCTAGCCTGCACATCTTTGGACTGTCGGAGGAAACCGGAGCACCCGGAGAAAACCCACGCAGACACGGGGAGAATGTGCAAACTCCGCACAGACAGTTACCCGAGGCCGGAATCAAACCCGGGTCCCTGGTGCTGTGAGGCTGCAGTGCTAACCACTGAGCCACCGTGCCACCCCCAAAAGTCTGGCTTTAATCTATTAGTCCGGCTTCTTCACAGCCAGCTCTCAGAGTGTGCAGAACCCCTGACATATCTGTTTATGCCTGTCAGGTAGGGCTCCCTTATTGGACCAGGCTAACAGCCCCAATCAGGGAATTCATATTCTATGAGGTCCACCTGGCTGACCTTGTCACAATCACTACACTAACCTCTTGTGATTCATGTACGAGGATACTGAGATCCCTGTCACAAAGCTTTCTACAGTTTCCATTTAAATATATTGCCTTTTGTTATTCCTTCCAATGTAGGCAATTTCTCATTTTACCACATTATTCTCCATTTGCCAACTTTTCTGCCTACTCCTTTAGCCTGTCTACACCCCTCTGCAGGCCTCCATCCTTCTTACAACTTGCTATCCCATCATAAATTTGTAACGTCGACCTTAGCTTTATTTCTTTACTTTTCACTGTGTCACCAAGATTTTACATCTCGGTGCTCTTGTGCCTAAAATGGTGCCAGACAATGGAGACGTTGTAAACTTTTCACTACACTCCTATATCCCTTCAGATTTCAGCTCCAAAAGCTTGAGATTTCAAATCTCCTATGTTCTTTGACTAGCCAGAGGAAACATCTGAGCTAATCCACCTGGACATATGTGAGTTTCAAAGGGGTCAGTCCTCATTCTTTGAAATTCTAGAGGGTACTGACACAGTCTCCTCAATCTCTTCCCATAAAATAATCCCACCATCCCAGAAATTCAACTGATAAATCTCTATTACACTTCCTCTATGGAAAGCATATCCCTGCTATTGTAATCGTAGCAAGTGGAAATCCTGGACAAATCAGATCTCGGTGTGAAACCTGATTTATAAGTTCAGCTTTTGCACTTCAGGACCATGGTTTTTATTTCCTGAAATATTCACAGGAAGCTGCAAAGATTATTTAACAAAAAAGTTTATCACACAACAGAAAAACATGATATAATTGAAAAAAAAACAGAAAGCTTTTAACATAAGTAGCAAAACAAAAACCGAAAGAATTGTGGGTGCTACAAATCAGGAAGAAAAACAGAAATTGCTTTAAAAGCTCAGCAGGTCTGGCAGCATCTGTGAAGAAACATTAACTCTGATTTTTTTCCTCACAGATGCTGTCAGGTCTGCTGAGCTTTTCCAGCTACTTCTGTTTTTGTTTCTAAAACAAAATTTAAGCTTGTTTCCCAACATTAGTAGTTACAGAGATAATGGGAACTGCAGATGCTGGAGAATCCAAGATAATAAAATGTGAGGCTGGATGAACACAGCAGGCCCAGCAGCATCTCAGGAGCATATAGTCAAATCCCAGAGAAACAGCAGTTCTATATTAACCCTAATTTCTTACTAACTGACCTCTTCCCAGTTCTCGACTGCAAACAGTTGTATAATATCTTTCCTGGTCTTCTGGCCTAAACCTCAGAAAACTTGACAGCCTGGAGTCTTTACAAACTAAAACAAAGGTACCTGCTCTCCTGAACTATAAATTGGATTTGCTTGCTAGGAGGAAACTGTTCTCTTGAATTAAACATCTAATGTTTCTGGACAGATGCTAAAAGCTAAACTAATGGCTCCCAGTCAGATTTTACTATATTTCAGCTAAGCTGCATAAACATTCTATTAATGAACACCACAACTACCTCACTGGATACTTGACTGAATGACACTTGGTCACAAATAATGTATTTAGGTAACTGTGTTAAAAGACTCTGACCACTTAAACAAAAGAATTTCACAGTTCGTTACCAACTCCTTTGTCTGTCTGTCTTTCTCTCTCTTTGGGCTCTATCCCATCGTTTACACTCTACCCCACCCACCTCCCTATTTTCTGCATATGAACTGATGTTTTCCCAGCCACCTTCAGTTCTGAGGAAGGCTCACCGGACCTGAAACATTAACTCTTGTTTTTTCCTTCACAGATCCTGCCAGACCTGCTGAGCTTTTTCAGCAAACTTTGTTTTTGTTCCAGAATTTCACAGAACTGAAACCAAAATCCATCAATTAAAAAAAAACAAATTCCAGAAGTTATGGAAATGTAATTAGCACTCCTGCCCGTTTGTCTGTTCTTTTGATAGGATACGTATTCTTGGATATTTAGTTCCAAGCTCTGATCCCCTTGCAGCTACGTCTCTATGATATCCGCAACATTGTACCTGCCAATTTCACTTATTTCTACAAACTCAGATGATCTATTCTGTGCGGTAAACTCTATGGGTAGAATTTATTTCACAACATGATCTAATAAATGTTTATCTTTGAGATTAACTTTTCATTTTAAGATTACCTTTCATTTAATTTTTGGAGTAGTGCAGGTACTTTTCAGCAACATTGCCAGGGCAGAAATGGCTAGCACGAGGGGTCATAGTTTTAAGCTGGTTGGTGGAAAGTACCGAGGGGATGTCAGAGGCAGGTTCTTTACGCAGAGAGTTGTGAGAGCATGGAATGCGTTGCCAGCAGCAGTTGTGGAAGCAAGGTCATTGGGGTCATTTAAGAGACTGCTGGACATGTATATGGTCACAGAAATTTGAGGGTGCATACATGAGGATCAATGGTCGGCACAACATTGTGGGCTGAAGGGCCTGTTCTGTGCTGTACTGTTCTATGTTCTATGTTCTATGTTCTATAATAATCATAAGTCTCTATAATATGTTACCCAGCATATGTAATATAACACAATCATCTCGGAGTGCTGGGTGCCAGGTGGGGTATATTGTGGTACTTGCTGAAAAAAAAGGCAACATATTTTGAGGGTTTTGACACCGAAGCATAATGCAAAAAGTAATACAATTCAAGTGAGCTAACTGGGCTCTCTTTGAGTGTAAGGAATTACATATTAAATGTTTTAGTCAGTTCATCTTCGGTTGATGAGTGATAATGGGAACTGCAGATGCTGGAGAATCCAAGATAACAAAGTGTGAAGCTGGATGAACACAGTAGGCCAAGCAGCATCTCAGGAGCACAAAAGCTGACGTTTCAGGCCTAGAGCCTTCATCAGGTCTCGGCCTGAAACATTAGCTTTTGTGGTCCTGAGATGCTGCTTGGCCTGCTGTGTTCATCCAGCTTCACACTTTTTTATCTCATCTTCGGTTGATGCTGTGTTTGATTCCACTCCCTCCAACTGGTATAATTCTGCCTGCAAATCCTGTGCTATCACCTCAGTAATTGCCTCACCATAGTAAATTGGGGACACAATGTTCTAGTGGTAATATCACTGGACAGTTAATCAAGAGACCCAGATAGCATTCTGGGGACCTGGGTTCAAATCCTGCCACAGCAGATGGTGTAATTTGAATTCACTAATTATCTGGAATAAAGAGTCTAATGATGACTGTGAAACCATTCCTGACTGTCAGGGGAAAAACCCATTTGGGTCACTAATGCCCTTTAGGGAAGGCAAGTGCCATCCTTACCTGGTCTGGCCTACATGTGACTCCAGACCCACAGCAACGTGGCTGACTCTTAGCTGCCCTCTGAGCAATTAGGGTTGAGCAATAAATGTTACCTAGCCAGCAACTCCCTCATCCCATGAATGAATAAAACAAGGTGAGTAAAATAAATTTTGTGAATTGTATTTTGCTTATCAGTGAATTAGAACTCAGAAAGAAACTCTTTCAAGAAGGATGCTGTCTTATGCTTTTACAATCTTTAAAAAAAGCAAGCTTTTTTTTCAGTAAAGCCCTGTTGCCTCTGTCTTACCTCTCAGTTGGTCATCAAACATCACTAATTTGAAGAAGAGCCGGGAGTGTTATCCTCAATGTCTTGGCCAATCTTTATATCTTAGCCAACATCGCAGATGATCTCATCATAATTCATACCTGTGGGAGTTTGCTGTGCACAAATTGTTTGTGATGTTTTGAATATTGTGAAAATGACTATGCTTCAAAGGTTTCATTTGTGAAATGCCTTTGAGACATCTTGTGGTTGTGAAAGACATTGTGTAAATGCATGCCCACTTTTATTGGAATACATGCTTTGTTCAGAATAAGTTCTCAGTGTAGTCAGGGACCATTTTGGTGGACTCCCCTTATTTATATTTGTGGATTAAAATAAAAGTTTCAGTTAGTGTATTTATTTTCATGACACATCAGATTCGCAGTAAGCAAATACATATTTGTATTAATTAAAAACTTTTTTTATTCTTCCGTTGCACATAGGCATCAACTGGCAAAGCCAGTACTTGTTGCCTATCCCTAGATGCTCTTGAACTGTGGCTTGAGGGCAGTTAAGCATTAACATGTAGTCTGGTGTCAAATATAGGCCAGACCGGGTAGGGACAATGAACTTTCTTTCCTGAAGTGCATGTGAACTACATGGGTTTTTAAGATTACAGTCTTCTCTGCCTTTCCACACCCAATGAGTTCTGTCATCCACATGGAAAGCTTCCTCCAGCTGAATGTCCTCATCCTTCCCTGGAATGTCTGATCTTGTTACCCTGACTCCTCGGCATCTATCACATACTCTCTCAGAACCTGTTCCTTGTGTGCAGAGCACAGCCTAGCAGGATGATGCAACACACTCTGCCTGGCCTATATTGGAGGACCTCCTCACAGACTGATCCAAACTATAGAACTAGACCTTCAGCAATCATATTGTCTGTTCCTGGTCACAGCATGAGCTCCAACTTGGTGAAGGTACTGCATAGCTGAATGACTAACAACTTATGTCAAAAAGTGTGTTTGTTGCACTCTGACCCCCTTCCTGCACAAGACTCAAATCAATCACCAAACTAGTCATTGAATTCAATAAAGCCCACCATCATACTTGCGTGACTTGTGAGACAGCAATATTCCCCATGTCACACAGCACCAGTGGAAGTTCCACAAATGATGGGGCAATTTTGACCAACATTCCCTCCATTTAAATGGTTGTTGCTAACTTCTGCATCATTGTGTTGCCAAAGTTAGTTTAACTAGCACCACTGGGATGATGCAACCTGCCTTTGATCACCATTTGACACATCAGCATACTCACATATTCACTATGACATGAGCCCGTTGTCTACGAACAGGAAAGACCCATCTGGTTCACTGATGTCCTTAAGGGAAGGAAACTGCCATCCTACTTGCTCTGGCTTAGATGTGACTCCAGACCCACGGCAATGTGGTTGGCTTTTAACTGCCCTCTGGGCAATTAGGGATGGGCAATAAATGCTGGCCTAGTCAGTGACACCCTCACCCTGCGAATGAATTTGTAAAAACTCTGCATGTAGTGCATATGTGCAAAGTAATGTTTGCAAATGAAATGTAGCTGCAGTTTGTAAACCCATGTTACGTTACTTTTACCCTTCAATACCCTAATGTCCAGCAAAGATGGATCCTGTACTCTCACCCATCAAAGTGACATTGACTCCACCTGTCCTGGGCACTCACATCTAGAGAATGGGGCTCGTGAATGACTTTAGACTAGCCCGCACCCAGTTTTGAATGTGGTTGTTTGCTTGAATGAATATGCAGCATGTTGACAGCCGACTGGAATATGCTGTAGGGGTTAAACTGATGGTATGGTGTGTCATACATTGGCACTTGGGACTTCTAGGCTAGTGACATTACCACCATGCTTCCATTATAGTTGTGAATTTTAAAGCAATCTGTCAGGAGCTTTCCTGCAGGATTTCTTCATAGGACCACTGACTTCATTACTTTGTCTCGGTCTTTCTTTTAATAGCTGGAATGATTTAGAGCATTTTCACAAATCACTAGCACCTTTCCTGATTCATTGTTTCCCTCAGGCATACCTCATATGGAAACATTGCATGATGGGGAATAAGACCTGTTTGGACTATAAATTAGAAAGCAGGAAACTGACATTATTGAATTGAGTCACCATGACCTGAAGCCAATTCCACATAAACAGCTTTCACTGTGGATTTATTTTTTTTATACAGTGAATGCGTGCTGTGGAAAATAGCTGAAACAACCATTGCTATGCAATGGCTCTTTGCTTATTTTAAAATGTATTGTCTACATGATTGAATCGAGATAATTTATGCTTAGCTCGAGCTAATGGCTGGCCTGGCAGCATCCCTGGAGAGGAAACAAAAGTTCACATTTAAGGTCAGTGAATTTTGCTGCAATTTCTGTTTCATTCTCCATCGATATTACTGAACATGCTGAGTATTTTTGGCTTTTCATAGATTCCCTACAGTGTGGGAACAGGCCATTCAGCCCATCAAGTCCACACCAACCCTCTGAAGAGCATTCCACTTAGATCCATCCGCTACTCTATCCCTCTAACCGTGCATTTACTGTGACTAGTCCAACAAGCCTGCATATCCCTCTACACCATGAGCAATTTAGCATGGCCAATCCACCTAACCTGCTCATCTTTCGACTGTGGGAGGAAACCACATCTGGAGCAAATCCATGCAGACATATGTGTAAACTCCCCACAGACAGTCACTGAGGGTGGAATCAAACCCAGGTCCCTGACATTCTGAGGCAGCAGTGCTAACCACTGAGCTGCTGTGCTGCCTTTATTTCAGATTTGCAGCATTTTCAACATCAAGTTTTTTTTTGTGTTCAGTTCAAGTGCAGTGTGGTCTGAAACTACTGAGCCACGACTGTTGAATGTTGAATCAGGGAAAAGGGGAAATACTGAATTGGGACACAGATACTGGAGTCTGCTCTAAAGGAGAGATTTCGAAGGCATCAACCATGAGTAAAAAAAATATAAAATCACCAAAAGGTTTCGGGGTTTGATAAAGACCAGAGTTTACTGGCTATCTTGTTGTTCTGCTGTAGGTCTGTTAGGAGCTCTGTTGGGGAGGTGGTAGCTCCTCCCATGACAAGTCCCTCAACCCCAGGATCATTCTTTTAAATTCCTCTGGACCCCCTCCAACACCAGCACAACGTTCTTTAGATATGAGGTCCAAAACTGCTCACAGTATTCCAAATGCGGTCTGACCAGAACCTTGTACAGCCTCAGCAGTATATCCCTGCTCTTGTATTCTAGCCCTCTTGAAATGAATATTAACATTGCATTTGCCTTGTTAGCTGCCAACTGAACCTGCATGTTTACCTTAAGAGAATCCTGAACTCGGATTCCAAGACCCTTTGTACTTCAGATTTCCAAACCTTTTCCCTGTTTATAAAATATGTCTCTATTCTTCCTGCCAAAGCGCATTATTTCATATTTTCCCACATTGCATTCCATCTGCTGCTTCTTTGTTCAATATCCTAGCTTGTCCAAGACCTTTTGCATTCTCCCCTCTTCCTCAACACTACCTGTATCTCCACTTATCTTTATGTCATCTGCAAACTTAGCAACAATGCATTCAGTTCCTTGTCCAGATCATAATGTATAACATGAATAGTTGTGGTTCCAACATTTACCCCTGTGGAACTCCGCTGAATCTTGGGAAAGATCCCTTTATCCCTACTCTCTGCCTTTTGCAGTTAACCAATCCTCTATCCATGCCAACACCTCTAACACCATGGGCTGTTATCTTACTTTGCAGCCCCCTTTGCAGACTTTGTCAAAGGCCTTCTGGAAATCCAAATAGATCATGTCCACTGGCTCTGCTTTGCTTAACTTGCTCATTACCTCCCCAATCGGATATGTCAGACATGATCTCCCTTAATGAAGCTGTCCTGATTCCTTCCTATTTAACCATACACTTCCAAGTACTCTGCAATCTCATCTTCAACAACGGACTCTAAAATCTTATCAATGACCGAGGTCAGGCTAACTGGTCTATAGTTTCCTGTTTTCTGCCTTCCTCCCTTCTTAAACAGGGATGATACATTAGCCACATTCCAGTCCTCTGGGACCCTCCCTGACTCCAGTGATTCCTGGAAGTTCACCACCAATGCCTTTACAATCTCCTCAGTTTTCTCCTTCAAAACTCTGTGGTCCATCTGGTCCAGGTGGGTTATCCAGACGCAGACCTTTCAGCTTCCCCAACACATTCTCCTTAGTGACAGCCAGTATACTCTGTCCCCTGGCTGACTTGATGTTCTGGTATTCTGCTGGTGTCCTCCACTGTGAAAACTGATACAAGGTATTCTGTTCCTCTGCCATTACTTCCCCAGCGTCATTTTCCAGCTGTCTAATGACCATTCTTAACTCTCTGTTTTACCTTTTATATATCTAAAATACTCTAGCATTCTTCTTTTGTATTACTAATTAGCTTGCCCTCATATCTGACAATGCTGTGAAGTATGGCTCTCATTTGGAAAAATTAGAAAACTGCCCATAAAGGTCCCATTAAAAGTCAGCATTTCTGAAGTGAAATCCTATGGGATTAAAACTGACATGGTAATTTTAATGATTAATTGCGTAGAAGAGAGGTGACTGAATTTATTAATTCTCTGTTCCCAGGGTTCAGTCTTGCTGATCATAATATGAATATTTTTTGTGAAATTGCTTTCAATAAATATCTAAATTTGTGACTTTACAGGTAAGGGTACTATCTGAACAAATAGATATCTACGACTAAGGAGAGTCATATTAGACTCAAAATGTTAACTGTTTATCTCTCCACAGATGCTGCCACATCTGTTGAGCTTCTCCAGCATTTTTTGTTTTAATTTCAGATTTCCAGAATCTGCAGTTTCTTTGCTTATATTTCCATACTTTCTTCTGCTTGACTATTATACAAAAATAGTACAGCTGCTTAAACACTTCCTGTGTGGGAAGAAATGCTGCTGGACTAATTGTCTATACTTCAAATGTTCTGAATTCTTCAAAAAAGGTCTCATGAACATCTGCAAAATACTTTGGAGTGAAATTGCATTTCTATTGCAAAGTTGTAACAAGTCATAAGTCACAACTTGTGCAGCATTCTGCTGTTGCACAGTAAAATAGGAGGAAAGAATCAGTTCTGAACTCCATCACTTCTTCACCTGTTTTCATTGATTCACTTCATGTTACCTCTTCAATGTCAGTGTTAAAATGCATCATTGTGTTGATGGCTGTTTTAAGTTAGGCTGATGACAACTGGTGTTTTAGTTTTGACAGATAGTAATTGTTCAGGGGATGTGAACTTGGTTTGCATTCATTGTCCATTTCTAACTGCCCTTGAATCAATTGCTACATCTCAAGAGGCACTGATTCTGCTGGAAAGAAAGAAGTGATAACAAAATATGACAAAATAAACATTCTTCTGCATTAGGGCGTTGCTTGCAGTATTAATGCAAAGATACTTCCATTATTTGTTCTGACATCTGTCACATAGAGCTGTTTCATGTCTGAGAGTCCATGACCTTTTGCATGCTGTGATCTCTCACTTTATGCAAGTTCAGTTTTTAATGCAACAACAGTGAGATTTCAGACAACATGGTTTGCCTTTTGGAAGATCTAATCTGCAGAAAATTCATAGTTTGTATCATATAATCCTATTTCATGTCTATAGCCTTGCTCTCATTTATCTGCATCAATACAGTATTTCAACATCTTCTGTTTTTCTTGCTCTCTATAGGTATGTTGTTCTGCTACTTTGCAATAATACGCAGTAATGCATAACAATTGACATTCCTTTGAGTTCTTCTGTCAGACTCTTTCTCCTAGGCTCCTCCATTGGCTTCACCGTAATGTCACCCATACTACTCTACTCATTTCTTATTGCAGGAAACCATCTTCCTGTCTTACCAGGAAAGAGGTATCTGCTTCACTTCATCCAACTGGTGATTAATAGCAGAGATAATAGGAACTGCAGATTCTGGAGAATCCGAGATAACAAGGTGTAGAGCTGGATGAACACAGCAGGCCAAGCTGCATCTTAGGAGCAGGAAAGCTGACGTTCCGGGCCTAGACCTTCATCAGAAATGGGGGACGGGAAGAGGGTTCTGAAATAAATAGGGAGAGAAGGGGAGGCAGATAGAAGATGGATAAAGGAGAAGATAGGTGGAGAGGAGACAGACAGCTCAAAGATGCGGGGGTGGAGCCAGTAAAGGTGAGTGTAGGTGGAGAGTTAGGGAGGAGATAGCTCAGTCCAGGGAGGACAGACAGGTCAAAGGGGCGGGATGAGGCTAGTAGGTAGGAGTTGGAAATGGAGCTTGAGGTAGGAGGAGGGGATAGGTGGGAGGAAGAACAGGCTAGGGAGGTGGGGACAAGCTGGGCTAGTTTTGGGATGTGGTTGGGGGAGGGGAGATTTTGAACACAGCAGGCCAAGCAGCATCAGAGGCGCAGGAAAGTTGCATTTCAGGTTAAGACCCTTCTTCAGAAATGGGGGAGGGAAAGGGGATTCTGAAATAAATAGGGAGAGAGGGGAGACAGATTGAAGATGGAGAGAGGAGAAGATAGGTGGAGAGGAGACAGACAAGTCAAAGAGGCGGGGAATGGAGCCAGTACTGGCTCTATCCCCACCTCTTTGACTTGTCTCTCTCCTCTCCACTTATCTTCTCCTCTGTCCATCATTTATCCACCTCTCCCTCTCTCCCTATTTATTTCAGAACCCCTTCCCCCTCCCCCATTTCTGATGAAGGGTCTAGGCCCAGAATGTCAGCTTTCCTGCTTCTAAGATGCTGTTTGGCCTGCTGTGCTCATCCAACTCTACACTTTGTTATCTGGTGATTAATAGCTCCAGCTCAGTATAGTTGAACACATTCCTTGCAAAAATATATATACGGTAAGAGTGAATGAAATAGGTTTTAAATGGATCATTAATTACCTGAGATGTGCTGCGACTGGCAGGATGTAGTTGCATTTTCAGGAACTGTGTGTAAATTTGTAGTCGACTGTTAATTTTGGTGAAAAATGAGCCTGTCTGTTTTTGCAAGCATGGAAAACAAGGGCCCTGCAGACATTGAGCAACTAAGGATTAATAGTGGTTGGTATCAGAAAATATCAGTTGATGTAAATGTCATTTGTAAAAAAAATAGAGCACATGTTTAGGGTTCTTGTGGTGTAATGGCAGTTTTCCCTACCTCTGGGCCAAAGGACCTGAATTCAAATCCCAACTACTCCAGAAGTGTGTCATAGCATGTCTGAATGAGTAGATTTTTTTTTCTTTAAGAATGTTATTTGCAAGGTGAATGTTGTGTCATCAGATAAAATGCAGTTGGGAACAGATTTCTATGTAATAGTTGAAAGAAAACATTTTAATCATTGGATTATCTGACAGCACTTGGCCAATCAACCAGTAATTTGAGTTTTCCAAGTTATTCCATGTTCTGAAACATTTCAGCCAATAAGTATTTTCTGATTTTATACCTGCATGGTCCGACTCTAAGACTGAGATTATGCTTACATCCCTAGAGAGAATACTCCCTTTCTATCCATTCTATCAAATCTCTATATCACTTTAAAGAACTAAATTAGATCAGGTCTTTACCTTTTAAACAGGAGAATGCAGGGTACTAGCCCATTCAATGGCAGGCTATAGTTTCTAAGGCACAACACCTAAAATTGGAGGCAGTTCTCCAGATCGTGTCTGAACAAGTTTTTGTGCTATTGAAGAATCAGCTCCTCACTTCTGTATTCAAGCTCCTTTGAAATGAAGACTAACACCACAATAGCCTTTCTGACTGTATTGTATCTTTTGTGTGAGTATGCTGGCTATTTGATTATTTTCACACCCAAATCACTTTACTTCTCCACAGTTCCTAGTCTCTCCCCATGAAAAAAATTTTCTGAACCGACTCTCTTGGATTGAATGCAGATCTCACACATCCGCAGGTTGGCTTCCATCTGCTTGCTCACCGTGTCCCATTGTGACTTCCTGCCCTCAGTCATAGAACATAGAACATAGAACATAAAACAGTACAGCACAGAACAGGCCCTTCAGCCCACAATGTTGTGCCGACCATTGATCCTCATGTATGCACCCTCAAATTTCTGTAACCATATGCATGTCCAGCAGTCTCTTAAATGACCCCAATGACCTTGCTTCCACAACTGCTGCTGGCAACGCATTCCATGCTCTCACAACTCTCTGTGTAAAGAACCCGCCTCTGACATTCCCTCTATACTTTCCACCAACCAGCTTAAAACTATGACCCCTCGTGCTAGCCATTTTTGCCCTGGGAAATAGTCTCTGGCTATCAACTCTATCTATGCCTCTCATTATCTTGTATACCTCAGTTAGGTCCCCTCTCCTCCTCCTTTTCTCCAATGAAAAGAGACCGAGCTCAGTCAACCTCTCTTCATAAGATAAGCCCTCCAGTCCAGGCAGCATCCTGGTAAACCTCCTCTGAACCCTCTCCAAAGCATCCACATCTTTCCTATAATGGGGCGACCAGAACTGGACGCAGTATTTCAAGTGCGGTCTAACCAAAGTTTTATAGAGCTGCAACAAGATCTCACGATTCTTAAACTCAATCCCCCTGTTAATGAAAGTCAAAACACCATATGCTTTCTTAACAACCCTGTCCACTTGGGTGGCCATTTTAAGGGATCTATGTATCTGCACACCAAGATCCCTCTGTTCCTCCACGCTGCCAAGAATCCTATCCTTAATCCTGTACTCTGCTTTCAAATTCGACCTTCCAAAATGCATCACCTCGCATTTATCCAGGTTGAACTCCATCTGCCACCTCTCAGCCCATCTCTGCATCCTGTCAATGTCCCGCTGCAGCCTACAACAGCTCTGTATACTGTCAACGACACCTCCGACCTTTGTGTCGTCTGTAAACTTGCTGACCCATCCTTCAATCCCCTCATCCAAGTCATTAATAAAAATTACAAACAGTAGAGGCCGAAGAACAGAGCCCTGTGGAACCCCACTCACCACTGACTTCCAGGCAGAATATTTTCCTTCTACTACCACTCGCTGTCTTCTGTTGGCCAGCCAATTCTGTATCCAAGCAGCTAAGTTCCCCTGTATCCCATTCCTCCTGACCTTCTGAATGAGCCTACCATGGGGAACCTTATCAAATGCCTTACTGAAGTCCATATGCACCACATCCACAGCTCGACCCTCATCAACTTTTCTAGTCACATCCTCAAAAAACTCGATAATGTTTGTGAGGCATGACCTACCCCTCACAAAGCTGTGTTGACTGTATTTGATCAAGCCATGCTCTTCCAGATGGTCATAAATCCTATCCCTTAGAATCCTTTCTAACACCTTGCAGACAACAGACGTGAGACTTACTGGTCAGTAATTGCCGGGGATTTCCCTATTTCCTTTCTTGAAGAGAGGAATTACATTTGCCTCTCTCCAGTCCTCAGGTACGACTCCAGTGGAGAGCGAGGATGCAAAGATCTTTGCAAGTGGCGAAGCAATTGCATTTCTCGCTTCCCAAAGCAGCCGAGGACAAATCTGGTCCGGGCCTGGCAACTTGTCAATCTTAATGTTTGACAAAATTTTCAGCACATCAGCTTCCTCTATCTCTATCCATTCCAGCATGCACACCTGCTCTTCAAAGGTTTCATTCACTACAAAGTTTGTTTCTTTCGTAAAGACAGAAGCAAAAAACTTATTAAGGGCTTCCCCTACCTCCTCAGACTCCACACACAAGTTCCCTATGCTATCCCTGATCGGCCCTACTCTTTCTTTGACCATTCTCTTATTCCTCACATAAGTGTAAAATGCCTTTGTGTTTTCCCTGATTCCTTCTGCCAAGCCTTTTTCGTGCCCCTTCCTGGCTCTCCTCAGACCATTTTTGAGCTCCTTCCTCGCCTGCCTGTAATCCTCTGGAGCTGAACTTGACCCTAGCTTCCTCCACCTTATGTAAGCTACCTTCTTCCTTTTCACAAGAAGCTCCACCGCTCTCTTCATCCAAGGTTCCTTTATCTTACCCCTTTTTGCCTGTCTCAGAGGGACATATTTACTCATCACTCGCAACAACTGTTCCTTAAACAGTCTCCACATGTCTATAGTTCCCTTACCATGGAACAATTGTTCCCAGTCCATGCTTCCTAACTCATGTCTAATCGCGTCATAGTTTCCTCTTCCCCAATTAAATATACTGCCATTTTGCCTAATCCTCTCCTTCTCCATAGCTATGTAGAATGTGAGGCAGTTATGGTCACTATCACCAAAATGCTCTCCCACCACAAGATCTGATACCTGCCCCGGCTCGTTTCCGAGCACCAAGTCTAGAATGGACTCTCCCCTCGTCGGCCTGTCAACGTACTGAGTTAGGAAACCCTCCTGAACACACCTTACAAAAACAGCTCCATTCAAATCTTCTGCTCGAAGTAGGTTCCAATCAATATTAGGAAAGTTAAAGTCACCCATTACAACAACCCTACTGCGTCCACACTTTTCCAAAATTTGTCGACCTATGCTTTCTTCAATCTCCCTGCTGCTATTGGGGGGCCTGTAGTAAACCCCTAACGAGGTGACTGCTCCCTTGCTGTTCCTAATTTCCACCCATACTGCCTCAGTAGGCAGATCTTCCTTGACAATGGAAGCTTCTGTAGCTGTGACACCCTCTCTGATTAGTAGTGCTACACACCCTCCTCTTTTTCCCCCCTCCCTATTCTTTTTAAATGCTCTAAACCCTGGAACATCCAGCAACCATACCTGCCCATGGGAAACCCATGTCTCTGTTATGGCCACAACATCATAGCACCAGGTACTGATCCATGCTCTAAGTTCATCACTTTTATTCCTGATACTCCTTGCGTTAAAGCAAACACACTTTAACCGATCCCTTGGTTCCTTCCCACTAGCTGGTCTACCTCTTGCTACTGCCTCACCTGCATCAACTCTCACCTCCGGTATACAGCTCAGGTTCCCACCCCCCCGCCATACTAGTTTAAACCCTCTCGAACTACTCGAGCAAACCTTCCACCCAGGACATTGGTCCCCTTCCAGTTCAGATGCAACCCGTCCTTCTTGTACAGGTCCCACCTTCCCCAGAAGGCATCCCAATTATCTACATATCTGAAGGCCTCCCTCCTACACCAGCTGCGTAGCCACGTGTTAAGCTGCGCCCGCTCCCTGTCCCTTGCCTCGCTATCTCGTGGCACTGGTAGTAAACCAGAGAACACTACTCTGTTCGTCCTGCTCTGCAGCTTCCATCCTAACTCCCTGAAATCACTTTTTATATCCTCTGTCCTATTTCTGGCTATATCATTTGTGCCAATATGTAACACGATTTCTGGCAGTTCGCCCTCCCCTTTTAGAACCTTATACACCCGATCGGAGACGTCCCAGACCCTGGCACCAGGGAGGCAACATACCTTCCGGGAATCCCGATCCTGACCACAAAATCTCCTGTCAATTCCTCTAACTATCGAGTCCCCTACCACGAGTACTTTTCTATTCTGCCCCCTTCCCTTCTTTGCCACAGTGTCAGGCTCAGTGCCTGAGAACTGACTACTATGGCTTTCCTCTGGTAGGTCATCCCCCCAGCAGTATCCAAAACGGTGTACTTATTGCTGAGGGGAATGCCCACAGGGGATCTCTGCACTGTCTGTCTGTCCCCTTTCCTCCCCCTAACTGTAACCCATCTATCCTTGTCCTGAGCCTTAGGAGTGACCAACTCCCGGTAACTCCTCTCAATTACCCCCTCTGCCTCCCGAATGATCCATAGTTCATCCAGCTCCAGCTCCATTTCCCTAACATGGTTTTCAAGGAGTTGTAGCTGGGTGCACTTCCCGCAGATGTAGCAAGCGGAGACGTGTGCCACGTCTCCCAACTGCCACATTCTGCAGGAGGAGCAAGCAACTGCCCTAGCATCCATACCCCACTTATCTGAACACCCACTCAGTACTAAAGTAGAAAGCTTACGTCAAGTAATAATAAAATATTAATAATCTGTGTAACTCTGCACTTGTTTCCAAGGCCTATTCACTTTGGGTCATCTGCTATTCACCTCTCTTCTTTCTTATATAATAGAGCGACATTTGCAAATCTTCAATTCTCCTTCATGGAGGAGAATAAGAAGCTACAAAAGGTTAGCTGCAATAAACTATTGTCATTACTGATTTCATATGTTCATCTTTAATTATTGATGAGAATAATCTGAACATAGCAGTCCTACTTGTCACTGATTGTGCATCCTTCTCACTGAAGTTACAGCACAGCATCTATGAATATATGAATTTATAAATTAGGAGCTGATGTAGGCTATTTGATCCCTTAGCCATGCCCGCCATTCAACAGATTGTGGTTTTAAGTTCCAAATTCTCACCGACACCCGGTAATCATTTTTATTTTCTTACCTAACAAAGATCTATGTATCTCTGCCTTAAAATATTAATGAGTCCACCTCCGAGAACGGTGTTCCAAATTTGCACAACCTTCTGAGAAAACTGGTTTCTCCTCATTTCAGTCCTAAAAGGACAGCCTCTAATTTTTACACACAGCCCCCTAGTTCTGGGCTCAACCAGAAGAGGAAACATCCCTTTCTATGTCCACTTTGTCAAGACCATTCAGATTTTATAGTTAATATAGCCTCTTTCAGACATGTTATGGCAGATATCCCCAAATTTTCTGGCCCAGAGATTTATTAAAGACACTTCTCCATGCTATCAGCTGAACTTTATCCTGGGCAACGTGGTATGGTTAATTATTTATCTTCATAAGAAGGTTTAGTGAAGTAAGAGGAATTTGGTTCTCACTCTAATTTTATGCATTTACCTGTTGTACGTAAAATAAAGCAACTTAATGATTTCTATCTGGTCTTCTCTAACTAATGAGTTTCCCGTCTATTTCCAGAAAGACCGAAGTGACATATGAGGGTAGTTCTGCAAGATACGGTGTTCAGTTCTAATCACTTTGGGATTCTAATGTTAAATTCCTAAGTCCTGATTTTTTTACAAATAGATATTGGATAGGTAGTTTAGCTCACAACCCTCCTCACCACCCAAATTCTGTTAATGTAAAATGTCAGGATTATCCATGAGGATAATCATAAAACCATAAGACATAGGAGTGGAAGTAAGGCCATTCGGCCTATTGAGTCCACTCCGCCATTTAATCATGGTTGATGGGCATTTCAGCTCCACCTCCCTGCACTCTCCCCGTAGCCCTTGATTCCTTGTGAGATCAAGAATTTAACGATTTCTGCCTTGAAGACATTTAACGTCCTGGCCTCCACTGCTCTCCGTGGCAATGAATTCCACAGGCCCACCACTCTCTGGCTGAAGAAATGTCTCTTCATTTCCTTTTTAAATTTACCCCTCTAATTCTAAGGCTGTGCCCACGGGTCCTAGTCTCCCTGCCCAACGGAAACAACTTCCCAGCGTCCACCCTTTCTAAGCCATACATTATCATCACCACCATGACAGAGGGACTATCTAAGAAGATTTAAGATATGTAACAGTTGTCTGTGACGGTTTCCATGTCGAATGGCTCCCAAGTGATAAATAGTTGGTTTGTAAGGGAATGTACCAGAGGGCCTGGTTACTCTGCCCGTTATGTAATTAACCACTGACGCGAGTAGAATTGAGAAGAATGTGTTAGTTAGGAAGGGTGATTATGAGAGTGGGAGATGTAGCACATTTTGTGATCTGTGGTGTTGGCAGTCAGTTTTGACTGTCCCCAACAGCGCAGATCACTAAGTGATGAGCTAATTTGTGGACAGCTAATTTGTAATGCCAACAAGTATCAGTTCACTTCCTGCACCAGCTGAAGTTACAATGAAGGACTCTCCTCAACCTCTCACTTTACCTGGGACATGGTAACCCTTGGATTAAGCCACCACCAGTTGTCTCTCTCTAATGAGTGCAACTCTGTCGTCTGGTAGGACTGTGGCCGTTCTCCTCTTTCCTTGCATTTTGTGTTTTTATTTTGGCTTTCCAACGTTTTGGTCTTCCTCCTTTTTAGCTATCCTCAATTCTTTGTTTCCATCAAGAACGTGGAAAACAAAGAAATAAACATTGGAAAAGTAATTTTGTGAAGGAGTTAGCTGAGCAAGCCCCTACTGTGATTGATAAGCAAAGTTATATATGGGACTTTTGTAGACACAAGTATTCTTGCAATAAATGTGGTGAGGTTTGGCTCTCGGGTGATATTTATTTCACTGAGTTCACATTTACATTAGCCTCAATGGGTGAGAACATTCCAGTTTACTTATTACACAATGAGAACCTAATAATTGTCAACTGTAACAAACTGAATTGGCTGCTTTATAGAAAAACAAGGATTATGCACCAAAAGAACCTACTGAAAGAAACCTTGAGGGAAATGCGACTGAACAATCTGCAAGCCAGTTCAGAAGGATTGTGTTTCTTAATGGCCTGTTGAATTCAAGGAACAGCATTCAGTGTCTGGTTCCATGTGTAGCCAAGTTATCACTTGTTAACAAAAACTGAAAGCACTGCAGATGCTGTAAATCAGGAACAAAGGCAGAAGTTGCTGGAAAAGCTCAGCAGGTCTGTCTGGCAGCATCTATGAAGAAAAAAATCAGAGTTAACGTTTCAGGCATGGTGACCCTTCCTCAGAACTCTTGTTAACCACCATTTTTGTATCTATTATTTCAACAGATATGGCTTTAAAATAATTGTCAGTTATACTACTCAGATTGGAAGCAGAAAATGGCTAGTCAGCCCATTTCCAGGTTCCCTATTATAAGACCTTTGTTAGGCCATACTTACAGAAACAATGTGGAGGCTTTGGAGAGGGTGCAGAAGAGGTTTACCAGGATGCTGTCTGGATTAGAGATCGCGAGCTAGAAGGAGAGGCAGAAAGTCTCGGGCTGTTTTCACTCAAGCAGCAGAGGCTGAGGAAAGACTTTACTGAAGCCCATAAGGTTATGAGGTGCATAGATAGGGTTGATGGCCAGAATCTTCTTCCCAGAGCTGAAATGTTTATTACGAGGGGACACGCATTTAGGGTGGGGGGGCGGAATGTTCAAAGTAGGTATGAGGGACATGTTTTTTGCACAGAAGTGGTAGGAGTCTGGAACGCACTGCCAGGGGTGGTGGTGGAGGCAGATAAGATCTGGTGTTTAATGGATTTTCAGATGAACACCTGAATATACAAGGAATGGAGGGGTATGGACCAAGGGCAGGCAGAAGTGATTAGTTTAATTTAGTTTCATTTTTGGCACAATATTCTGGGCCAAAGGGCCTGTTTCCATGCACTACAGTTTTTTGTTCTTTGTTCTATATTCTAGCTATTGCTCTTTAATGAGAGGCTAGAAAGTGTGTATGAGAAAACAATGATTCACTTACCTTCCTAAATCTTTTGTCTAATTTGGTGAAAGGGAAATCTTCAACTTAGAAGAATGATGAATATTGAAAACTTGCCATGCGCCATACTGCGTGACAGATCTAATGCACTAGTGGATAAGTGTCCATTATTGCTTGATTATTTTGTCATTACAGTGTGGGAGTAAAGGTACTTGTGCAGTGAGTTTTTTTAAGCTGTTACTTCATTAGTATTTCAAAGCACTTGAATGTTTTTGACATTCGGCTCTCAAAAACATTTAACTCCCCCTTGAACACATTTTCATATTTTTGGTGTTTTCAGTAATGAGTGAATCTTGACATGTTTTACGCTATTTTGGGTGTTCATTTTGCTTAGGCAAGCTTCTCCCTTAGGCCATAATAAATATTTCACATTTGCAAATTTATAATAATACTTGTGATGAATCATTTACAGGTATTTGCAACTGACTTGTCTCCCCAAAGTGTAGATCTGATCAACAAAATAATTAGCATGCTGTGGAGCTATGTCTATCAACAAGGAAGTCGGTGAGAACTCTGGTGTCATTTCGTGATAAATTGCATTGTTCAGAACAAGCATTTTGCTACATTGCGTGTGAGGATGAAATAAATGCTTTGCCTTATTGACTTTCTTTTTTCTAAATGAACAGCATAGGTCACAGTTCAGAGCTCTTCCCTGTAATTATATCTTGTTTTGATTATGAGGCTACTGGTCTGTTTACTGTAATGAAATCAAGTTCAGATGTAAGTGAACAGGAATGTTCACTCAGGTCCATGTTCAAAACAGTCGTCCTTACAGGTATCCTTTTTTGAGGGTGTGAGGGAGAATGGGGGGGGGGGTACAATAAAGTAGGATTATATCTTTCAATTCCTGAGACCAGGATTCAAATCCAGACGAGTCTGAAGTAATGGAAATCTCCACCCTTTGTTTGTTGTCAGTCCTTTGAATGTGAAATGAGTTTTGGCAAGCTTGGCCTAATTCGCTGATTTACAGTACCTGTGTCTTGCACTATGTTGGCAAAGTTCCTTTGCCTGCAGGACTGGCTGATGTAAAAGTAATTTAAAAATGCCAGAGTGGTGCAATACCTACACTTGTCTGAGATTTATGCTGGGAAACATGTAAAGAGAAATGTGTGGAACCTTGGACTGCATAATGCCTGTTACATGGGAGCAGTTGAGTGCTAATATTGAGAGCCTGAAGTTCTTGTGTTTAACTTCTACAATAATCTGTCGTATCTTGGAGAGTCATTATTTCAAAGCAGTACTTTTGCTCACATTTGCTACTAAAGAAAAAAATTGAAAGAACTGCCGATGCTGGAAATTTGACTCAAAAACAGAAATTGCTGTAAAATCTCTGGCAGGAGATGGTGGCAAACTGTTATTTGTCTAGTAATCTAGACGCCCAGGTTAGTAGCAGATTCAAAACAGAAATTGGTGGAAAATCTCAGCAGGTCCAGCAGCATCTGCAGACAGAAAACAGAGTTAGTGTCTTGGGCCTTGAGACTGTTCTTCAGAGCAAAGAAGGGTCAATGACCCCAAAATTTTAACTCTGATTTCCCTTCACAGATGCTGCCAGGCCTGCTGAGATTTTACAGCAATTTCTGTTTTTGAATATGCTACTAACCTAGACCTGGGCCTCCGAATTATGAGATAAATAACAACTTGCCATCATCTCCTGTTAGGGTTATTCTGACCATCACTGTTTTGTTGTTATCTCCTTTCTTTAAGGCTCTGCTGGTATGATCACTACTTGCAGCCTGATATGCTTTTTGTGCTTTTCTCTATCTTAGGCCAAGTAACGTGTGCCGCAAAGAATTATGCTCGTACTGAGTCAAAATTCTGGAAATTTATTAAGAGCTTAACCACATACAATAATGTGATATTTCAATCTCATTTATAAAATCTGGATAATACAACTACTTTGATTATATTACTATCATAACATATACACAGTTGATGAGTTGGCCAACAGGTTGACTAACTGGCTGCTGACTAACAGATCAATTGCTAACTGACTGAACATGCAGATAGTAAATTGGATACCAGTCAAACCATAGCATCATGTATCATGATGTCAACTGGCTTTCTGAAAGGTATATTGCTTTTCTGCGATTTGTGCAATAATATAAAATGGGCAAGTTTTGATGAAATTGCAATCAGCATGACCCTCCAGTTTTCATTCAAATTGTAAAGAGTTGGTGGACATTGCTTTGTGAGATGGATAATGCATGTGTCCTCTTGTCTAATGTTGGGTGCCAAACAGGGAACAAAAACTGCTATAATGTGTCAGGATTTCCTTATGTTCCTGATGCAGAACTCGATCTACAAAGACTGCAACAAATACCTGGCCATTGTGATATGTGGACCAAGAAAGTTACTAGTAAATGCAAGAGGGAATTAAGGAGAAATGTCTTTGAACATGTGGAATGTGGAACTCACTAATACATGGAATGGCTGATTACAGAAGTACTTAAAAAAAAAGTTGGGTCAAAGAGAGACGCGCGAATGGAAAGACAAGCTGAAAGGATAAGATGAGATAGACAGAATGGGAAGAGATTTGTATGGAGTATAAATAACAGCACAGACCTGTTGCACCAAATGGCCTGTTGCTTTGCTGTCCATTTTACATATTATACAATCCAATTAAACTCACCTCTTTCCTCTCAGATGTCCTGAACCATATTATTATTATCTCCTAAATTCATGGTCATCTTTCCTGGAATTCCATGTTTGTATTCATGTTTGAATCAGGTTTCCACCATTTTCACTCTATCAAAGCAGATCTATTAATACCATGAATGACATCCTTTGGAACTGCAAGAGCTGTACATTGCCCCTCCCTTCTCAACCTGCCTTTAGCATGTAGGATTCACCCACAGTCCTCTTCCAGTGCATCTCCACTATTGTCCCTCGATGTGGAACTGTTTCTTTCTTCCCTACCTAACTGCGGCCAGGGTTACACTTGCAGTAGCTTCTCTTCCTGCTGTTATGGTATTGCCTTTCGTACATGCCAAGGATTTATCTATTCCTCCCCCCCCCCCCCCCCACCCTTATATCGCATCTTCATTCTATTCCTTGGTGACATCGCTCAAAAGCACAGTGCTAGTTTTGCTATATATGCTGACGAAACACAGCTGTACCTCACAGCCACCTCACTTCAAACCTCTGCTCTGACTCCTTAAACAACATCTGGATGAGTAGAAATTTCACACAATTTAGTGTTGGGAAGACAAAGCCATTGTCTTTACTCCTCACTCCAGTCTCAAATTCCTAGATACTGTTTCCAACTCTTTCAATGGTTATTTCAGATACTAAAGCAGATGTCACAATCCTGGTAGTTCCCATTAGGGAACTGTAAAACAAAATAATCAAGTGACTTCCAAATGAAGAAATTAGCAAGATTTCACCTTTTGTATCTTTTACTTTAATACGATTTAGGGCTATTTCAAATTAAACATGAATTAACAGGCAAATCATACTTCAAACAAACAGTTAATTTTCAATCTGAATAGATGTTACAACAAACCACAAACCACGTTGCCTTACACAACCACAATCACACATGTCACTTCTGTAGACATGTGGCATGCATTGCTTAGTCAAGAAAATTACAGTTGATCCCTTTACAATTGATGTCAACTCTTAGAAGTCATCTTCAAAGATTCTTAAAACCAAGAAAAGATTCCACAGATAGTTTCAAGAAATTCCAATGTTTTCTTGAGGTACTGCTTCCAAATGAATGATCATCACATATCTTCATCTAAAATGAGCTTCCGAATTCATATTTGCATTATCATTAATGCCTATTTCTCTCTTCATGACATTGCCTGAACTTCTACCTCAATCTATCAGCTTCTGAAAAATTAATTCCTGTCATTCTTACCTTGAATGCTAATTATTTGACTGCATTCTGATCCGATCACCCACTTTCTACCCTCCATAAATGGGAGTTCACTCAAAATTCAGCCATCTAGGTATCCACTTGCATTAATTATGTTCTACCTATCTGCTTGCTGACTTATTTTGGCTCTTGGCTAAGCAAAGCCTTGATATTAAAATTCTCTTCCCTGTTTTCAACTTCTTCTGTGGCCTCATCACTCTTTATCTACACAACCTCCTCCAGCTCCATTGTCCTCTGAGATACCTGCAATCATCTGGTTTTCAGCTGCTCCATCCTTTACCTCTGGAGTTTCCTCCCAAACCTTTTTCACTCCCTGCCTCTCTCTTAATTATTTTAAGACAGTCTTAAAACCTATCTCTTTGATCAAACTTTTGTAATTTATCCTAACATCACCTCATATGGTTCAAAATCTAAATGTTGCTTTATAATATTCCTCTGAGATGCTACGAACATTTGATAATTTTGACAGCACCAATTGTATGTGAACCTGATCTATTCAGTTTTATGTTAACAATAAGGAAGCGAATTTAAAAACCAAAACAAGAACAAAAACAAAGTTGCTGTAAAAGCTCAGCAGGTCTGGCAGCATCTGTGAAGGAGAAAACAGAGCTAATGTTTCCGCTCCCGTGACCATTCCTCAGAAGCAAATGTGTTCACAAATGGGGTAGTGAAAATAAGATGCAAACTAATTTGTGTTTTGAGACATATAGCTAAAATCTTGCATCAGAAATAATCTAACTTTTATAAGTGAAGAAATGATTGGAGCAAGGTAGGCTTGTTGAAAAATTATTACACAAAATGATATTCTGTTATAATAATTTCTTTTCAGTCATTTTGGTTAAGTCATTTAGTGTAGCAGGTATCAGCACAGAAGGTGGGGTTAGCATAATATCCAGAGCGTAACAAACTTCACGGTAATTAGAGAAAAAAAAATGCAGGGATCCACAGCTGTGCCCGCTGTTAGTTTGACTTTTCATTATTTAATTTGTGTCCGGCGGCTGTCTGAGGTTGGGGATGCTGTGGCGCGGATTCCAAACATGTCTGGTCTCCAAATGTGGTTCGTAAATGGCTCCCTGTTTAGAGCTTCAGAAGGAGGACCGTCAGCCTCAAGGGATATATTCCACTTACTTATAGTTGCAAAATTTAAACAGTTAAAACAAAACTGCTAGCAGATTGCGGAAACATCTCGCCAGTTGCACAAGTCGGAGTAAATATGTTATATGCGCATTTTTGTAGAGGGGCTGTATTCAAAATACATTCGGGCTGCAGTCCAGAAACTTTCAGTTAATTCATTTATAATGAGGTGAATGGAGTTCTTTTTACATATCGTGTAATTCTGCCTTTTTGTAACCTTTCATCGTGTCCACACTTCTTGCTCCATGTTCTACACTCTTTCGTTAAGAGGTAGGGCAGCTACAGCTAGGTTTTAAGTGGTGTATGAATTCAGATATTTCTGCTGGTGATTATTTTTATTAACTGCATCGATGGGACCGAGTGTGACGGTTGATCACATATTCCAGTTGATAAAATGGTCATTATATTCAATGCAGAAATACACACTAATTATTAGAAAGATAATGCAAGGGGTACGCACATAACTGTTATACATTATTTACAGAATTAATCGTTTAGATGATAAATTAAGTAAAACCTATCGGCAGAAAACCTTCGCAGTCGCACCCGCAAACCGCGGAGATCGCGATAGTACTGTAAACTTCCGGTATTTCAGGTATGTACGTATTTATTTATTTGCTAGTTAATTGAGAGCACTGGTTCACCAGGAGCCGGTTAAAACAAAAGTTTGCTGTCTTTTTCTCAGTCCCTGTAAGGAAATATTTGCCGTCTACGCTCATCTCTCCTGATGTATTTGACGTGACTGCAAAATCATTAAGTGAAAAGCCACATTTGGAATGCTACGTTTTAGCCCGTTCTTAAAGTGGTTCCCTTTTCACTGAAAATATATTGTGTGATATTCACATTAAAACAAAATCTTAAAGAGAATGATTCCTACGTGAAATCTTTTCAACCAGCTTTGTCTGGAAGCCAACAATGCACTTCCATCAGTTTCATTGGAAGACAGTGCCAGCATTATTGTGAGATAGTAAGAACTGCTGATACTGGAGTCCAGAGACAATGCTGTGGAGCTGGATGAACACCGCAGGCCAGGCAGCATCAGAGGGTCGGGAAAGCTGACTTTTCAGGCCTAGACCCTTCTTCAGGAATGAGGGGTTGGAGGGGCAGTGCAAGGAAGAGAGCTGGGAAATAAATGGTGAGGAGGGGTGTGGCTGGGGAAGGTAGGTGGGATATTGATAGGTGAGTGTGGGTAGGCAGTGGTGGGGATTGGTCAGTGAGGTGGGAGGACGGGATAGGTAGCAGAGAGGATGGACAAGCTGTGTTAGGTCAAGGAGGTGGGGATGAGAGGGATATCGATGACTGTATCGTTGCTGCCTCATGCTGTCATGAAGAGCTTGAACAGTTCATCAACTTTACTAACACCTTTCACCCCAACCTCAAGATCTCCCAGACCATCACTGATACCTCTCTCTCCTTCCTGGACCTCTCTGTCTCCATCTGTTTTGACCACCTCAAAACCGACATCTATTTCAAGCCCACCGACCCCACAGCTACCTGGACTACACCTTCACTCACCCGGCTTCCTGCAAGAATGTGATCCCCTACTCCCAATTACTCTGTCTCCGCTGCATCTGCTCCCAAGATGGAGCGATCCACTCCCGAACATTCAAGATGCCCTCTTATTTCAAGGACCGCAATAGCCCACCTTTGTTGGTTGAAAATGCTCTCGATTGCATCGCTTGTGTTTCCTGCACCTTTGCCCTCTATCCCCTCTCCACAACAAAAACAAAGACAAAATCTCCCTTGTCCTCACATATCACCCCACTAACCTCCGGATTCAAAGTATCATTCTCTGCCACTTCTGCCACCTGCAATCCGACCACACTCCCCACGAAATCCACCAACCCCGGCATCTTTCCCTGCAACTGCAGGAAGTGCGACACCTGCCCCTACACCTCCTCCCTCACCTCCATCCAAGGAACCAAACAAGCCTTTAAGATCAGACAGAGGTTCATCTGCACATCTATGAATATGCTCACCCCATTGACCAATACCCACCGCTGTCTCCCTGCACTTACCTGAAACTTCAACTTTCCTGCTCCTCTGATGCTGTGTGACCTCTTGTGTTCTTCCAGCTCCACACGGAGTTATCACCGTCGACCTGCCTGTCACAACCCCACCCCTGCTCTCTCTATTTATTTCTGAGCTCCCTTCACCCTCCCCCATTTTTGAAGAAGGGTCCGATCCGAAACATCAACTTTCCAGCTCCTCTGATGCTGCCTGGCCTGCTGTGCCCCTCCAGGTCCACACTGCGTTATTGCCAACATTATTGAGTTACTTGAGTGACTCCACTTGTCTCATCTGGTGTAGGAAGGATATTATTAAACTCGAGAGGGTTCAGAAAGGATTTACCAGGATGCTGCCAGGAATGGAGGATTTGCGACATAAAAATAGACTGGAAAGACTGGGACTTTTATTCACTGGAGTATAGGAGGTTGAGGGTGACCTTATTGAGGCTTATAAAATCATTGAGGGGCATAGATAAAGTGAATGACAAGGGTCTTGTCTTTAGGATGGTGGAGTTCAAAACTAGAGAGCATATATTTTAAGGTGAGAAGAGGAAGATGTTAAACAGGACTTTATGGACTTCAGCAAGGCATTTGATAAGGTTCCCCACGGCAGGCTCATTCATAAAGTCAGGAGGTATGGGATACAGGGTGATTTGGCTGTCTGGATTCAGAATTGGTTGGCTGACAGGAGGCAGAGAGTGGTTGTAGATGGTAAGTTTTCTGCCTGGAGGTCAGTGCTGAGTGGTGTCCTGCAGGGCTCTGTTCTTGGGCCTCTGCTCTTTGTAGTTTTTATAAATGACTTGGATGAGGAGGTTGAGGGGTGGGTTAGTATGTTTGCTGATGACACAAAGGTTGAAGGCGAGGTGTTGTTGATAGTATCGCGGGCTATTACAGGCTTCAGCGAGACATTGACAGAATGCAGAGCTGGGCTGAGAAATGGCAGATGGAGTTCAACCTGGATAAATGCGAAGTGATGCATTTTGGAAGGTTGAACTTAAATGCTGAATATAGGAATTAAAGGCAGGATTCTGGGCAGTGTGGAGGAACAGCGGGATCTTGGTGTTCAAGTGCATAGCTCCCTCTCAAAGTTGCCACCCAGGTGTATAAGGTTATCAAGAAAGCATGTGGTGTTTTGGCTTTCATTAACAGGGGGATTGAGTTTAAGAGCTGCGAGGTTATGCTGCAGCTCTACAAAACCCTGGTGAGACCACACTTGGAATATTGTGTCCAGTTCTGGTCGCCCTATTATAGGAAAGATGTGGAGGCTTTGGAGAGGGTGCAAAGGAGATTTACCAGGATGCTGCCTGGACTGGAGGGCTTGTCTTACGAGGAGAGGTTGACTGAGCTTGGACTTTTCTGTTTGGAGAGAAGGAGGAAGAGAGGTGACCTGATCGAGGTGTACAAGAGGCATGGATAGAGTCGATAGCCAGAGACTTTTCCCTAGGGCAGGATTGACTGCCACGAGGGGTCATAGTTTTAAGGTGTTAGGAGGAAGGTATAGAGGAGACATCAGAGGGAGGTTCTTCACCCAGAGAGTTGTGAGCGCATGGAATAGTTTACCAGTGGTAGTCGTGGAAGCGGAGTCATTAGTGACATTTAAGCGACTGCTGGACATGCACATGGACAGCAGTGAATTGAAGGGAGTGTAGGTTAGGTTATTTTATTTTTGGATTAGGATTAATCCACGGCACAACATCGTGGGCCAAAGGGCCTGTACTGTGCTGTACTTTTCTAGATTCTAGGACAAGAGAGGCAACTTTTTTACACAGAGAGTGGTTCATACATGGAATGGACTGCCAGAGAAAATGATGCATGCAGGTACAGTTGCAAAATTTAAAAGGGATTTGGATAAGCACACAAATAGGAAAGATTTCCAGGAATATGAGCCAGGCACAGGCAGGTGGGACTACTTCAGTTTTGGAACATGGTCGGCATGGACTGTTTCGAATGTAGGGTCTGTTTCCATGCTATATGACTGTAGACTCTATGTTCTTTGGGAAAGTCTGATAAGTTTCAGGCTAATTCCCACAACAGAATATTTCAGTGATAGGAAGGATATTATAAAACTTGAAAGGATTCAGAAAAGATTTACAAGGAAGTTGCCAGGGTTAGAGGGATTGAGCAATAGACAGAGGCTGAATTTGCTGGGGCTATTTTCCCTGGAGCGTCGGAGGCTGAGGGGTGACCTTAGAGAGCTTTATAAAATCATGAGGGACATGGATAGGGTAAATAGACCAGGTCTTTTCCGCAAAATGGGGGAGTTCAAAACTCGGTGAGAGGAAAAGGATTTAAAAGGGATCCACACCAGAGGGCGATGCATATATGGAAGGAACTGCCAGAGAAAGTGGTAGAGGCTGGTGCAATTACAACATTTAAAAGGCATCTAGATGGGTATGTGGATAGGAAGGATTTAGAGGGTCATGGGTCAAATGCTGACAACTGGGACTAGATTAGTTTAGGATATCAGGTCAGCAGAGACGAGTTGGACCAAATGCTCTGTTTCCATGCTGTCTATCTCTATGACTCCTGGTTAAAATAAAATAAAAAATCTTTTTCAACTTGTTACTTTTAATTAAACCTTGTCTTGACGTTTTGATATGTGATAATTTGAAAAATATCCCCACGATATTTCTTGTGCAGATACATCAACAATTTCACTTTCAGCAAATCAATGAAATTGTAGCTGTGTTCTCTGTTCTTGGTCAGCAATTAAATTAAAACTTTTTGCCAGTTTGACCTATTGCCCTTTGAAACAAATCAGTTGTTTCCTGAGTTGATTTTAAAAAAATCTGCCAAACCTTTTTGTGCTGCCTGCCATATTAGGTACTTAGATACTGCTAAGGAAAGAACATGATGCTGTACAAATGTGTGCCTTTGTGGTTGTGGGTGATTGATGATCAGTCACAGATTCCCACTTAGCACTGTCTGCATTAAGCTATTCACACGCCAGTTTTCACTTCCCTTTGTAGTGAGCTCACTGTACTATTAAGCAACTTGTTATTTGATTTGGCTTTGCCACCTCATTCTCAGCACCCCAACTGTATATATTGATTGATGCTCATTTGAATTGACCCTTCGACGATATGTAAATTTACTTATAAATTTCTCCAGCTAGGTTAGCAAATTTTTATCAGGACCTTTATTTGAATAAGGGCATTACAATTGTATATCTCCAGTCCTCTGAAACCACCCCATGCCTCTTACTAATTGCTGGGTAATCAGAGCTTCCATGATTTCTACCCTTACACCTCTCAGTATCCTCATTCCCTCTCGGTGGCAATTTTTTTTAGGACAACCAACTTTCACAGACCTGTTTATTAGTTTTTAAGCTGGCAAATGTTCCAACAGCCTTCAATTCATTATCGTTGTGGCAGTACCTGCTTCCTTAGTAAAAATGGATAAAAAATATTCATTTACTACCTCAGCAGCACCCTGTGCTTCCATGCATAAATCCCAATTTTGATCATTAACCAGCCGCAGTCTTCCATTTACAGCACTTTCACTATTTATTTGCTTGTTGGATTCTGTTTTATAATGGCTGCATGGACTCTGTCTTTGCTGTTCTGAATTTATTGTTTTTCTCTTTGCCTTTGAAACTTTGGGCCTCACTTGTATTATTAGATGTTTGTTGCAGGCACCCAGTTATTACTTCAGAGATAATAGGCACTGCAGATGCTGGAGAATCTGTGATAACAAGGTGTAGAGCTGGATGAATACAGCATCAGAGGAGCAGGAAGGCTGACGTTTCGGGCCAAGACTCTTCATCAGAAATGGGGGAGGGGAAGGGGGTTCTGAAATAAATAGGGAGAGAGTGGGAGGTGGATAGAAGATGGACAGAATTACTGGTGCTGACCACCCAAAGCGGGCTTCCTCCACCTCCAAATCCCCAGCCATACCCAGATGTACCTTCCGCACTTGGCCATGAGGCCACTGTTGGAGAACCCACAGATGACGTGACATCCGCCACCGCCAGGAACACCACTTCCTGCGACAGCAAGCGCCATCGCTGCTGAAGCCACCGCCTCCATTTCCGAGACCAACACCACACACACGACCGTCACCGCTGCTGACGCCGCCTACCATGCTCTGCCCGCTGTTGACGCCACTGTGTCCATCACGGACGCGGGTGGAACTCCATCCACCGCCGACACAACTCTGCCCACCGCTGACACCGATGCCACGCTGCCCAACACCCCTGACGCAACTCTGCACACAGCCGACACGACATTGCTTCGCACAAGCCTGCACAGCCAGCAGCTGCAGAGGAGACGGCAGCAGCCAGTCCTGCTGAGTCTTCACCATCCCCCCAGACCTCCCCCTGACTGAGGGCAAGTGGTCAGTCCTCAGGACAGGGCTCACCTTAATTCCCCTCCACCCACACATCAACAGAATCCCGGCCATGTTTGGACATTGATAATGGGAACTGCAGATGCTGGAGAATCCAAATAACAAAGTGTGTAGCTGGATGAACACAGCAGGCCAAGCAGCACCTCAGGAGCACAAAAGCTGACGTTTCAGGCCTGGACCGTAGACCTCTCTGATGAAGGATCTAGGCCCGAAACGTCAGCTTTTGTGCTCCTGAGATGCTGCTTGGCCTGCTGTGTTCACCCAGCTACACACTTTGTTATCCACGTTTGGACATTGAGCAGTTTTTCCACTGCCTTCACCTCCACGCTTCTTTAACCGTGAGCCTGACCCTCCCTCTACTGACCCCTTCTCCAACACAAGCCGTCCTCCTGGACACCGCCCCCAGGCCTCCTACCCTCCCTCGACTACTACATCTCCAACTGCCGTCGAGACATCAATCGCCTCAACCTCCCCACCCCTCTCACCCCCTCCAGCCTCTCCCCCGCAGAATGTGCAGCCCTCCGCTCCAATCCCAACCTCACCATAAAAGCCACGGACAAGGGAGGCACAGTTGTAATATGGCGCACTGACCTCTACATTGCTGAAGCCAGGTGCCAACTATTCGAACCTGCTCCTATCACCCCTGGATCATGACCCCACCCCCGACCACCAAATCATCATCATCTCCTGAACCATCCACAACCTTATCACCTCAGGTGTCCTCCCACCCACAGCCTCCAAACTCATCGCTCCTCAGCCCCACACTGCCCACTTCTATCTCCTTCCCAAAAACCACAAACCTGATTGCCCTGGTTGATCCATTGTCTCCGCCTGCTCCTGCCCTACCGAAATTATCTCTACTTATCTCGACTCCGTTTTCTCCCCTTGGTCCAGGAACTCCCTACCTATGGCCATGACACCACCCATGCCCTCCACCTTCTCCAGAACTTCCAATTCCCTGGTCCCCAACACCTCATTTTTACTATGGACGTCCAGTCCCTATACACCTGCACTCCCCATGCAGAGGCCTAAAAACTCCCTGCTTGTTCCTGTCCCGCAGGCCAGACCACTTCGTCTCCACTGACACCCTTATCCGCCTAGCCGAACTTGTCCACACCCTCAACAACTTCTCTTTCAATTCCTCCCACTTCCTAAGACAAAAGGGGTGGCCATGGGTACCCACATGGGCCCAAGCTATGCCTGCCTCTTTGTAGGTTACAATCCCTCATCCGTACCTACACTGGGCCTCAACCCCACCTCTTCCTCTGTTACATTGATGACTGTATTGGTGCTGCCTTTTTCTCCCATGAGGACCTTGAACAGTTCATTCACTTCACCAACACCTTCCACCCCAACCTTAAGTTCACCTGGACCATCTCTAATACCTCTCACCTTCCTGGACCTCTCTATCTCCATCTTGGGCAACGACCTAGAAACCGATATCCATTTCAAGCCCACCGACTCTCACAGCTACCTAGAATACACCTCTTCCCACTCATCTTCCTGCAAAAGTGCCATCCCGTATTCCCAATTCCTTTGCCTCCGCCACATCTGCTCTCAGGATGAGGCATTCCACTCCCGAACATCTCAGATGCCCTTGTTTTTCAAGGACTGCAACCCCCCCCTGCAGTGGTCGGGAACACCCTCGACTGTGTCTCCCGCATTTCCCACAACTCATCCCTCACACCCTGCCCCCGCAATAACCGCCAAAAGAGAATCCCCCTCGTCCTCACATACCACTCCACCAACATCCGGATACAACGCATCATCCTCCGACTCTTCCGCCATCTACAATCCGACCCCACCACCCAAGACATTTTTCCATCCCCACCCTTGTCTGCTTTCCGGAGAGACCGCTCTCTCCATGACTCCCTTGTTCACTCCACACTCCCCTCCAACCCCACCACACCCGGCACCTTCCCCTGCAACTGCAGGAAATGCTACACTTGCCCCCACACCTCCTCCCTCACCCCCATCCAAGGCCCCAAGAAGACTTTCCACATTAAGCAGATGTTCACCTGCACATCTGCCAATGTGGTATACTGCACCTGCTGTACCCATTGTGGCCTCTTCTACATCAGAAAACCAAGCAGAGGCGTGGGGACTGCTTTGCAGAACACCTCCGCTCGGTTCGCAATATACAACTGCACCTCCCAGTCGCGAACCATTTCAACTTCCCCTCCCATTCCTCAGACGACATGTCCATCCTGGGCCTCCTGCAGTGCCACAACGATGCCACCCGAAGGTTGCAGGAATAGCCACTCATATCCCACTTGGGAACCCTGCAGCCCAATGATATCAATGTGGATTTCACAAGCTTCAAAATCTCCCCTCCCCCCACTGCATCCCAATACCAGACCAGCCTCCCTAACCAGTTCTTCTCCTCACCTATCCCCTTTTCCCACCTCAAGCCGCACCCCTATTTCCTACCTGCCAACCTTATTCCCGCCCCTTTGACCTGTCCGTCTTCCCTGGACTGACCTATCTCCTCCCTATCTCCCCACCTACGCTCACCTCTACTGGCTCCATCCCCACCTCTTTAACTTGTCTGTCTCCTCTCCACCTATCTTCCCCTCTATCCATCTTCTATCTGCCTCCCCCTCTCTTCCTATTTATTTCAAGATCCCCTTACCCTCCCCCATTTCTGATGAAGGGCCTCGGCCCGAAACGTCACCTTTCCTGCTCCTATGATGCTGCTTGGCCAGCTGTGTTCATCCAGCTTTACACCTTGTTATCTCATTTATTACTTCATCTTTCTTGGGGGCTTTGGTTTCATTTGCTCTACGTGTTCCCTGTGTGTATCCAAATCATCTCCTATTTAAATGCAGCCTGTTATTCTATTATAGTTTCTGCCTGACAATCTTTGAATGAGTCATAAAAGATCATTTTTAATATCTTTGAGGAAAGCTAAGTATCTGGCATGTTTTCCACTGAAGTCAAGTTTCTGTTTACAGTCTGGGAAATGTATCTGTATTCCCAGTAGGAATAAACCCTTGCTTACCTCAGTTCAGAGAGTTTGGTTTTAAATTGGCAAAACTCAAAACTTAGGAAGAACAGCATAAGTTATACAGCATGGAAACAGCCCAATTCATTTGTGCTGGTAGTTTTCCTAATCGGAACTAGTTCCACTTGACTGTATTTGGCTCATATCTCCCTGAACGTTTTCTCCGCATGTACCTGTCCAAATGTTTTTTAAATGTTGCAACTGTGATGGCCTTTATCTCTACCTCTACCAGCTCATTCTGTTTACGCACCAACCTCCATGTGAAAAAGTCGTCCGTCAGGCCTCTTTTAAATCATTCCCCTCTCGCCTTAAGCCTATACCCTCTAGTTGTGGACACCCCTACCCTGGGAAAAAGATCTTGGCTACTCACATTGTCTGTGCCCCTCATGATTTTATAAACCTCTGTAAGATCACCATGAGCCTCCCCTGCGTCAGGAACAAAAGTCCTAGCCTGTCCAGCCTCTCCTTATAACTTAAAGCTTTTAGTCTTGGTAACATCCTTGTAAATCTTTTTTGTACCCTTTCCAGTTTAATAACATCCTTTCAGTAACAGGGCGACCAGAATTGTACACAGTACTCCATATGTGACCTTACCAATCTTGTACAACCTTCATTTGACATTCTAACTCCTAAACTCAGTGCTTTGACTGATGAAGGCAAGCACAACAAACACCTTCTTCATTACCCTGTCTGTGCCACTTTACAAGGAACTGAGCAGCTGCACACCTAGATTTTTCTGTTTGACAACACTCCCCAGGGCCCTACCATTAATAGTGTAAGTCCATCTTGATTTTTCTTACTGTTGACGTTTGGGTGGAGTACTTATGGATTGGGAGGCAGGAAGTTAGAATTTGGTATATTTGGTATTTGGTGAGATGCTAGCAAGGGGGAAAGCATTGCATGGTCCTTTTGAAAGATTATATACTTTTTCTGTGCTTGGTGATTTAAAATGGATGTCTGTGAGCAGCAGCTTGTAAGTTTGCAAGTACACAGAGACCGCCCAATTTTAAACATTGGTATCAAAAGGCCGTACGGTTAGCAGGCCAAGCAGCAGTTCTTTTCTCACCATGATACAAAGCTTTTGGATTAAAGCCAATCAATTTGAACCAGGAACTTAGATACCAAAAAACAATTAAATATAAATCTGATGGTTTTGACAACTTAGGACCAATCCTGTTGTAAGAAATTGATATGTCATCAAGGGTATAAAAGAAGGGGGAAGTTGCATAAAACCCCAAAGCTAACTGCCATTTACCAGAACTAACAGCCCTCAATTATCAAGAGAGAATCGCTCACCCTCACAGTCTCCTCTATGTCCTAGAGAAAGCACCTATTAAATAACAACGGTACCAACTGCACAACTAGTGAATATTCCTGATGGAAGAATCAACAGAGAAGGCATTCTTGACGCAATAAGTGATGGAGAAAGCACAGAACATTCCAGAAGACACATAACCTGGCTGTAATTTTGAGAGCCGCCCCTGCCACACCGCCCAAAGAGGAGCCCCCTCGTTCTCACACACCACCCCACCAACCTCTGGATACAACACATCATCCTCCTACACTTCCGCCATCTACAATCCGACCCCACCACCCAAGACATTTTTCCATCCCCACCCCTGTCTGCTCTCCGGAGAGTCCACTCTCTCCGTGACTCTCTTGTTCGCTCCACACTCCCCTCCAACCCCACCACACCCGGCACCTTCCCCTGCAACTGCAGGAAATGCTACACTTGCCCCCACCCCTCCTCCCTCACCCCTATCCCAGGCCCCAAGATGACTTTCCACATTAAGCAGAGGTTCACCTGCACATCTGCCAATGTGGTATACTGTATCCATTGTACCCGGTGTGGCTTCCTCTACATTGGGGAAACCAAGCAGAGGCTTGGGGACCACTTTTCAGAACACCTCGCTCGGTTCGCAATAAACAACTGCACCTCCCAGTCGCGAACCATTTCCACTCCCCCTCCCATTCTTTAGATGACATGTCCATCATGGGCCTCCTGCAGTGCCACAATGATGCCACCTGAAGGTTGCAGGAACAGCAACTCATATTCCGCTTGGGAACCCTGCAGCCCAATGGTATCAATGTGGACTTCACCACCTTCAAAATCTTCCCTTCCCTCACCGCATCCCAAAACCAGCCCAGTTCGTCTCCTCCCCCCACTGCATCACACAACCAGCCCAGCTCATCCCCTCCCCCCACTGCATCCCAAAACCAGTCCAGCCTGTCTCTACCTCCCTAACCTGTTCTTCCTCTCACCCATCCCTTCCTCCCACCCCAAGCCGCACCTCCATCTCCTACCTACTAACCTCATCCCACCCCCTTGACCTGTCCGTCTTCCCTGGACTGACCTATCCCCTCCCCACCTCCCCACCTATACTCTCCTCTCCATCTATCTTCTTTTCTCTCCATCTTTGGTCCGCCTGCCCCTCTCTTCCTATTTATTCCAGAACCCTCACCCCGTCCCCCTCTCTGATGAAGGGTCTAGGCCCGAAACATCAGCTTTTGTGCTCCTGAGATGCTGCTTGGCCTGCTGTGTTCATCCAGCCGCACATTTTATTATCCTGTAATTTTGAGAGAGTTTTTGTTAATGTAAGTGGGACATGTATTTATTGGAACTGCATACCATTAGAATCTTGCTTTATTTGGGAATGGTTAGAAGTTAGAAAGGATTTACTCGATTTGTTAATAGTTTAGTTAGTCTGTTCACTTTTAGAGTTAGATAAATAAATTGTTACTTGTTGAATTTAAAGACAGTGTCAGGGATTTAATTTATTCAACCACTAGAAGTTGCTTAAAGACTGGTTACGCCACTTTTCACGTTCCTTTTACAGATTATAGGGTCAGCTGTTCCTCTTTGGGTGTTTTCGTTTTAGTTATCGAGCGGTGGGGGTCAACCTCCACTTTATATCATTACCAAAATGCAATAATTTGCATTAATCTGAATTAAACTGTATGTGCCACTCCTCAGCTCATTATCCCAGTTGATCAAGATCCTGCTGTACCTTAGATAACGTTTTTCACTGTTGACTAAACCACCAAGTTTGGTGCCACCCACAAACCTACTAATCATGCCTCCTGTATTCTCATCCAAACTGTTTACGTTGCTCAGAAAGACAGCACAGTTGTAGCCCTTTCATCACCGTTAGCCTATGCTGCTGCTTGTGTTGCACACAGGCCTTTTCTCACCACTGATAAAATATGGACTGTCAGTCTTTGAGTTCCATTATCTGGGATTTATATTCAGGATTGTTATGGACTGAAATGGTCTCAAACAGAAAAGACATGCCTGTAGTAATCACCTACCCAATGGTTGAGACAAGCTTCATGAAACAAAGAGTCACACTTGCCTCACAGACATAAGTAAGAGATCACTTCAGGAACAATGTTTTTTTCTTCTGGATCATGTATGCATTCCAGAGCCTGAGTTCATTGTCTCCAAACTGAATAACTAAAAGCAACGTCTTCTATTTCCAACATGTGAGTGCATAGCTCCCTCAAAGTTGCCACCCAGGTGGATAAGGTTGTTAAGAAAGCATATGGTATTTTGGCTTTCATTAACAGGGGGATCGAGTTTAAGAGCCGCGAGGTAAAGCTGCAGCTCTACAAAACCCTGGTGAGACCACACTTGGAATACTGTGTCCAGTTCTGGTCGCCCTATTATAGGAAAGATGTGGAGCCTTTGGAGAGGGTGCAAAGGAGGTTTACCAGGATGCTGCCTGGACTGGAGGGCTTGTCTTACGAGGAGAGGTTGACTGAGCTCGGACTTTTCTCTCTGGAGCGAAGGAGGAAGAGAGGTGACCTGATCGAGGTGTACAAGGTAATGAGAGGCATGGATTGAGTCGATAGCCAGAGACTTTTCCCCAGGGCAGGATTGACTGCCACGAGGGGTCATAGTTTTAAGGTGTTAGGAGGAAGGTATAGAGGAGACATCAGAGGGAGGTTCTTCACCCAGAGAGTTGCGAGCGCATGGAATAGTTTGCCAGTGGTAGTTGTGGAAGCGGAGTCATTAGTGACATTTAAGCAACTGCTGGACATGCACATGGACAGCAGTGAATTGAGGGGAGTGTAGGTTCGGTTATTTTATTTTTGGATTAGGATTATTCCACGGCACAACATCGTGGGCCAAAGGGCCTGTACTGTGCTGTACTTTTCTATGTTCTATGTAATTATATCATAAAAGTGTAAATCAAACAGGAGATACAAATTTCTTCTCACTTGCCTAGTTGCAGTTTTTATTGACAAAATGTTCAATTCACGTTGGTTTTTATTTGTTGATCATGAAACAATCAACAAACGAATACCAACGTGAATTGAACTATTTGTCAGTAAAAACTGAAACTAGGCTAGTGAGAAGAAATTTTGTATCTCTTGTTTGATTTACACTTTTATGATATAATTACATGTTGGAAATAGAAGACATTGCTTTCAGTTATTCAGTTTGGAGACAATGAACTCAGACTCTGGAAAGCATACATGATCCAGAAGGAAAAAACATTGCTGTTGAAGTGATCTGGTGTTTTTGTAAACGCAGCAAGTCTGACACTCAATTTACACAAAACTGGATACCACAAAAGGAATGGAAATGAATGAATAGTCATCTTGCTTTTGTAGCGCTGGATGCAAGATAGTAATTGATTAGTGTTCTGCTTTGAAAAGCATTGTGGAATCATTTATGCCTACCTGGGCAGCAAATGGCACCCTAATAAATGCTTCACTTGATAGATAGCTGCATGAGAATCCAGTGTTCCCTGGGCGTGGGACTTTAGTGTTGCCTCGTTTATGTAGTCAAATCTTGGCATCAAACATAGAAACAAAGACTAGGAATAGGCTATTCAGTCCTTTGAGCCTGTTCGGCCATTCAGTATGATTTCGGCTAATCATCCAAATCAGTCCCCTGTTCCTGCGTTCTCCCCATACCCTTTCATTCTTGTAGTCCTAAGAACCGTAAGAACTAAAGGTTAATGAAATATCTGTTGCCATCTTGAAAAGATTCAATGTTTTGTCCTCAATCAGTTACTGTGACAGAATTCCACACATTTACCACTCTCTGCATGAAGAAATTTCTCCTTATCTGAGCCCTGAATGGCCTCCCCCATTTAACTGTGTCCCCTGATTCTGGACTTCCCAGTCATCAGGAGCATCCTTGCTGCATTTATCATATCTCGAGTTGTCAGAATTTTACAGGTTTCTCTGATATTTCCTTACAGCTAAGCTAAAAGCCTAAGGCCAAGATTGTTACTAACAAGCATAAATTCTTTTATTCCAGTATAATGACTTAAAAACAATGGAATGATTTCCCTTAATTGTATTTTTTAAACATATTCTGAACAGTTGCCTGAGGTACTGTAGACCTATTTATATTAGAAATGATTTATTCACTCAGAAGCGTAAATGTGTTTGAATTCTTAAGTATTACATCTCTAATTTCTCTCTTCTCTTTACTCTTGGTGTTAACCGGTTTAAATAAGTGGATTCATTAATTATGAGCGTGGTGAGCTTCCATACACTAGCGATCTGGTGCTATTTTAGAAATTTATTTTGTCAAGAACAAAATAACAAAAAATAAAAAGAATCCTTGGAATAAAATAAAAAAAATTAAATGTAAAAGTTTAACAATAGACTGTTGAATCAGATTCTATCTGAAGTAATCATACTTTTGTAAAGTTTATTGTGCCTTTGATAGATCTTATGGAATTATCTTTTGTACTTATCATGATGCAGATAATTATGTGACTATGGCTCTTTGTTCTAGAATCCCCAATCAGTGGAAATAATTTATCTTTTTCATGGAATTATAGAATTCCTACAGTGTGGAAAGAGGCCATTCGGCGCATTGAGTCTGCACCGACCCTTCGAAGAGCATCCTACAAAGAACCAGCCCCCCCACCCTATCCCCATAACTCCACATTTACCACATCCCTTGATACTACAGGGTAAATTATCAGAGCCAATCCACCTAACCTGCACATTATTGGATTGTGGGAGGATACCAATGAAACCTGGTAGAAACTCATACAGACACAGGGAGAACACGCAGACTTCGCACAGACAGTGACCCAAAGCTGGGATCGAACCCATTCGCTTCTGCTGTGAGGCAGCAGTGTGAACAACTGAGAAACACGTGCTGCCTCAATCCCTTCTTTTCCTCTTAATATGTTGAAGACTTCGATAAGATTGCCCCATAAGCTTCTAAATGTTTGAGAAAACAGGCTTAATTTGTACAAGATAACGAAATGTGAGGCTGGATGAACACAGCAGGCCCAGCAGCATCTCAGGAGCACAAAAGCTGACGTTTCGGGCCTAGACCCTTCATCAGATTTGTACAATCTCTCCTCATAACCTTGGCTCTAAAGTCCAGGTATTGTTCACATAAGCCTGTGTCACACGCCCTGTGTGGCCAATATATCCTTCCTAAGATGTGGGGCCTGGATCTGCTCACAGTACTCCAAGTAGGTTCTATCTGGAAGTGAACTTTATCATGAGGCATGCTCTCTTTTACTTCAAAAAAAAGCAATCTGCTTCATCTTCCTTGCTGAAAGACCTCTTATTCATCTTCCATCCTTGAATTGATACACCATCCATCTTTGGTGAGCTCAACCTCTGCCCATTAATAGGCAAATTTTGGTGAAAGTCATTGCTAGGTGACTGCATTCCCTCTCAGCTCTGACCTGTATTTGACTCTATCTTGAAGCACACAGAAAATGTTCTTCCCTCGGTTTGAGGTTCACAGGCAGCAGCGTTTTAGATGGCCTCAAGTTTAGAGACAGTGGGATTTGGAAGGCCAATGAGTGGTGTGTTTGACTAGTCAATACAAGTACAAAAGTAAATATTTGGAACATTTATAATTCAAGCAGTGGATTATGACAAATGAAATAACAGACATATGACTGCTTGTTCTATCTATTTATGATAATGAAATGTTGCCACAAGACATGGCTACAGTGGTGAATTGTGTTGAGTACAGATTCTTCTTTGCAACTCCAATTGTGGATTTACTGGACAGAGTTAATTTTAGAAATCTACAAAGATGGAAAGTGCTGAATGAAGTGTGGTGCGCTGGCATCTCCAGGCCCTACAATCAAGCCTACGCCAGCTCAGAGACTCTCTCTCCCAGACCTGCAAAGGACCTCTCCTGTTCTTTATTCTTCGCAGGATCCACAACCTGAACTCACAATTCTACTCAGCTTTAGTGGACACGAAAAACCGTAAGTTCAGTAAACTTGCCGGGGCCCAGCATCCAAAACAGGCTTCCTCCACCTCCCAAATCCCCATCCCTACCCAGGACCTTCCCCACAATGTGCCCGGCGCCATTGGCCATGTGGCCACTGTCGGAGCAACCACGGATGACATCACATCCTTCGTTGCCGGATATACCACTTCCAGGACAGCGAATGTCATCGCCTCCAATTCTGAGTCCAACACCATAGAAACTGATGACACACCTACCGTCACCGCTGCTGCTGCCTCCTATCCCATTCCGCCCACCGCCTATGCCGACGCAACTCTGCCCACCACCTCAACTCCGCCCACAGCCGACGCTACTCCGCCCACAGCTGACGCAACTCCACCCACAGCCGACTTCGACATTGCTCTGCCCACAGCCTCCACAGCCAGCAGCTCTAGAGAAGACAGCAACACCCACCCTGCCAAGTCTTCACCATCCCCCCCAGACATCCTCCTTACTGAGAATGAACGGCCAGTCCTCAGTACAGGCTCACCTTTGTTCCCCTCCACCCACACATCAACGAATACCAGTCACGTTTGGACATAGAGCAGTTTTTCTGCTGCCCCCGCACTTACTTCTTGAACCGTGAGCCTAACCTTCCCTCTACTGACTCCTTCTCCCACCTCCAATGCACCCCCTCCTCCTAGACACCACCCCAAGGCCTCCATCCCTCCCTCAACCTCTTCATCTCAAACTGCCATCGAGACATCAATTGCCTCAATCTCTCCACCCCTCTCATCCACACTAGCGTCTCCCACGCAGAACGCGCAGCCCTCCGCTCCAATCCTACCCTCACCATAAAACCCGCAGACAAGGGAGGCACAGTTGTAGTATGGTGCACTGACCTCTATATCGCCGAGGCCAGATGCCAACTCTCCGACACCTCCTCCTACCGCCCCCTTGATCATGACCCCACCCCCGGGCACCAAACCATCATCTCCCCCAAACCATCCACAGCATCATCACTTCAGCTGACCTCCCACCCACAGCCTCCAACCTCATTGTTCCCCAAACCCCATCGCCATCTTCTATCTCCTTCTCAAAATCCACAAACCCACCTACCCTGGTCGACCCATTGTCTCTGCCTGCTCCTGCCCCACCAAACTCATCTCCACCTACCTGGACTCCATTTTCTACCCCTTAGTTCAGGAAGTTCATACCTATGTCTGTGACACCACCCACGCACTCCACCTCCTCCAGAACTTCCACTTGCCCGGTCCCCAACACCTCATCTTTACCATGGACGTCCAGCCATTAGACACCTACATTCCCCATACAGATGGTCTATAGGCCCTCTGCTTCTTCCTCTCCCACAGGCCCGACCAGTCCCCCTCCACCGACACCCTCATCCGCCTTCCCGAACTCGTCCTCACCCTCAACAACTTCTCTTTCAATTCTTCCCATTTCCTACAGACAAAGGGGGTGGCCATGGGTACCCGCATGGCCCAAGCTATGCCTGCCTCTTTGTAGGTTACGTGGAACCATCCTTCTTCTGTACCTACACTGGCCCTAAACTCCACCTCTCCTCTGTTACAATGATGACTGTATTGGCGCCTCCTCGTGCTCCCACGAGGAACTTGAACAGTTCATTCACTTCACCAACACCTGCCACCCCAACCTTAAGTTCACCTGGACCATCTCTAATACCTCTTTCTTCTTCCTGGACCTCTCTGTCTCCATCTCGGGCAACGACCTAGAAACCGATATCCATTTCAAGCCCACCGACTCCCACAGCTACCTAGAATACACCTCCTCCCACCCACCTTCTTGCAAAAATGCCATCACATATTCCCAATTCCTTTGCCTCCACTGCATCTGCTCCCAGAAGGAGGCATTCCAATTCCGTACATCTCAGATGTCCTGATTTTTCAAGGACTGCAACTTCCCCCCCCTCAGTAGTCAAGATTGCCCTCGACCGTGTGTCCCGCATTTCCCGCAACTCATCCCTCACAGTCCCTCCCCGCAATTAAAAAAAAAAACAAAACAGAATCCCCTTCGTCCTTACGTACCACCCCGCCAACCTCCGGATCCAAAGCATCGCCCTTTGTCGTTTCCGCCATCTGCAATCCGACCCCACAACCAAAGATATTTTTCTATCCCCACCCTTATCTGCCTTCTGGAGGGACCACTCGCTCAGTGACTCCCTTGCCTGCTCCACACTGTCCTCCAGCCCCACCATACCCCGCAGGAAGTGCTACACCTGCCCCTACACCTCCCCCCTCACCCCTATCCCAAGTCCCGAGAAGACTTTCCACATGAAGCAGATGTTCACCTGCACCTCTGCTAATCTGGTATACTGCATTCGCTGTTCCCGTTGTGGCTTCGTCTACATCAGGGAAACCAAGCGGAGGCTTGGGGACTGCTATGCAGAACACCTACGTTCGGTTTGCACTCAACAACTGCACCTCCCAGTCGTGAACCATTTCAACTCCTCCTCCCATTCCTCAGATGACATGCCCATCTTGGGCCTCCTGCACGACGCTACCCGAAGGTTGCAGGAAGAGCAACTCATATTCTGCTTGGGAACCCTACAGCCCAATGATATCAATGTGGACTTCACAAGCTTAAAAATCTCCCCTCCCCCCACCACATCCCAAAACCAGCCGATCTCATCCCCACGTCCCTAGCCTGTCCTTCCACCTATCCCCTCCTCCCACCTCAAGTCCTACTCCCTTCTCCTATCTACTAACCTCATTCCGCTCCCTTGACCTGTCCATCCTCCCTGGACTGACGTATCTCCTTACCTCCCCACCTACACTCACCTTTATTGGCTCCATTCCTGCCTCTTTGACCGGTCTGTCTCCTCTCCACCTATCTTCTCCTGTCTTCATCTTCTGTCTGCCTCCCCGCTCTCCCTATTTACTTCAGAACCTCCTTCCCCTCCCCCATTTCTGAAGAAGGGTCCAGGCCCAAAACGTCAGCTTTCCTGCTCCTATGAAGCTGCTTGGCCTGCTGTGTTTGACCAGCTCTACACCTTGTTATCTCTGTGGTAATTGGTATGTTGGTTGACTTAAAATGCATCCAGCTGAATTCATTTATACTGGAATTAAAAGTCCATTGGTTTGTGTATTCATACACGTTGATTTAAGTTGTGCATGCTTTTAAAGAAAAGAATTATTTGCATGTTGGCTTTCACTAAGTGATGTTGGTTTTCATTGTTAAAATGATTGCTTGTATGACCTTGAGTAGCTGCCTGCACTTGTGTTCAGATGATGTAAGTTGTTTACTGATCATTATTTGAACATGAATCTAATTGTAAATACAAGTTTGTTCTAAGTATTATATAATATGGTTTAGAGCACTCACTAAATAGTCACAACCACAACATCATCCTTTGGAAGTTGACCAGGAGCCTCATGGCAGCACTGATGATATTGCTGATGTGCCGGATTTAATTATTAATGGAGAACAAAGCAGAATATTGTTCTCTTATAATGGTGGAAAAAATGCAATTGAAACGTTTGCTAAAGATCGATGCAAATAAGGCTTAAGTCTCAAATAGCCACTGTTGATGTTGGACAAATATTAACAAATATTGTCTGATTTAATAAGCAGTGGTTCAGTGTTCTTTAGGAACATGTCGTTGAATCTATGATTTCTGATTTATTTGACTATAGAGGCTTACAAAAAGGATACAGTGGTAATTTTGAAATACCAATGTTGATTTAAGTTGGAATGACCATAGCACAAGAACACCACTGTCATTTGTGTGCTGGACAATCATAACCGTTAACTATAACATTCATATTTAAAAACAAACTTTACAATGTCAATTGAAAAATACTGCAGAGACGATTTGTTCAGAAACAGTTTGGAATGACATCATAAGAGGAAAGGTGACTGTGAAGTGCCCTGTTATTGCTCTCTCTTCATTGCCGTCCTACGGCTTGTACTGTTAGGCATCTTCTTCCCCTCGGCTGTTTTAGTCTTTAATTCTCTATTGTACTTCTCTGCTTCTGTATTTGAATAACTCTTGCCATTGCATGCCTTGGAAAGTGCTTTCCTAGTCCAGAATGAGAGTAAGAAGTGTATTCAGTTGAAGTTCTAGGCTGCAATTTTAGCTTTGGGTGATGGTACTCGTGTGTTCTCAAATTAACGACCCATTGTGCGCCTTGTGGTACTTTCCTGACTTTTACAGTCCATGTTGTCATGATCAGAGCAAGTTTAATGTCACACATCAGACAAAATTAAAATGACTGCATGGCGGATTTTCTCCTTTCTAATCCAGGGTTAACGGGCTCAATTCTAGTGCAACAGCCTCTACCCTGACTAACAATCATGAATTCAGTACAGCCAAAGGGTTGATGCTGAGCACTTCCTGATCTACATAGCTCAGCTGTTCACTACTTACAATTTAAACTGAGCTCCTATCCCAGCGGTGCCTTTCTTGAGACCTTATGGTGGTAGTATCGCTATCTGTGAACCAGGAGTCTCAGGTTCAAGTTCCTACCTACTCCAGCGGTGTGTCATGACATTTCTGCACAGATTGATTGGAAAATATCTAGAGGAATTTATATTTCTCGTGAGAAAATAGCTGAAGTTGTCCGTGAATTCTGCTTTCAGCACCGTTCATCTATGATCCTATTCGTTTTGTGATAATTCTGATACGACATTGATGAAATTTTCAATAAGAATAGATTTGGTTTGTAATTCATCCAATTCTGCTCTGGAGCATGATAGCATGATTTAAAATTATGACCTGATACAAAGATTGAACTAGGTTTCCAGGGAAGCCATTGGCATTTCCTATGGGTTGAAGAACAGATAAGTCGTATATGAAGCATTCAAAGGCCCTGATGTTCCATTTTCACAATGTTGAAGGCTGGTAAGTGGGCACTTTACATTCTAAAATGCCTACTCTATCAGTGGACAAGGGCATCATTGTTTTTTGTTTGCATTACTGTGAAAATATTGAGAGGGCCATTATAACAATCATTTGCTGCCACTGCGCATTTTCTGTGGCATTCAGTGCAGTAACTGTGCAGCCAGAAGTGGCTGTTGCCTTGCCAACAATTGATGAAGTAGTAAACAATGAATCTTGAAATGCCAGCTGATTACTGGACGACATAACAACCATATTCACGTCAAGCCGAAATTCCACATTGTGCCTCACAGCAGGTGACAGAAGACAATTGCATGAATATTCAGACAGTATGCATAGTACAAACCGCATGCAGCACATACAACTTGCTAAGGAACTTATTTTTTATTGTTTTAAAAGTGCAGTATATTAGCAGCAGAAACAGTTGTCAAAATTAATGGACATGCACACCTCACAGCATTTTCAGGAGTCCTGACTGAATGCAAGTACACTTCTTCGAGCAGAAGATTTGAATGGAGCTGTTTTTGTAAGGTGTGTTCAGGAGGGTTTCCTAACTCAGTACGTTGACAGGCCGACGAGGGGAGAGGCCATTCTAGACTTGGTGCTCGGAAACGAGCCGGGGCAGGTATCAGATCTTGTGGTGGGAGAGCATTTTGGTGATAGTGACCATAACTGCCTCACATTCTACATAGCTATGGAGAAGGAGAGGATTAGGCAAAATGGGAGGATATTTAATTGGGGAAGAGGAAACTATGATGCGATTAGACACGAGTTAGGAAGCATGGACTGGGAGCAGTTGTTCCATGGTAAGGGAACTATAGACATGTGGAGACTGTTTAAGGAACAGTTGTTGGGAGTGATGAGTAAATATGTCCCTCTGAGACAGGCAAGAAGGGGTAAGATTAAGGAACCTTGGATGACGAGAGCGGTGGAGCTTCTAGTGAAAAGGAAGAAGGTAGCTTACATAAGGTGGAGGAAGCTAGGGTCAAGTTCAGCTAGAGAGGATTACATGCAGGCAAGGAAGGAGCTCAAAAATGGTCTGAGGAGAGCCAGGAGGGGGCACGAGAAAGGCTTGGCAGAAGGAATCCGGGAAAACACAAAGGCATTTTACACTTACGTGAGGAATAAGAGAATGGTCAAAGAAAGAGTAGGGCCGATCAGAGATAGCATAGGGAACTTGTGTGTGGAGCCTGAGGAGGTAGGGGAAGCCCTAAATGAGTTTTTTGCTTCTGTCTTGACGAAAGAAACAAACTTTGTAGTGAATGAAACCTTTGAAGAGCAGGTGTGCATGCTGGAATGGATAGAGATAGAGGAAGCTGATGTGCTGAAAATTTTGTCAAACATTAAGATTGACAAGTCGCCAGGCCCGGATCAGATTTGTCCTCGGCTGCTTTGGGAAGCGAGAAATGCAATTGCTTCGCCACTTGCGAAGATCTTTGCATCCTCGCTCTCCACTGGAGTCGTACCTGAGGACTGGAGAGAGGCAAATGTAATTCCTCTCTTCAAGAAAGGAAATAGGGAAATCCCCAGCAATTATAGACCGGTAAGTCTCACGTCTGTCGTCTGCAAGGTGTTAGAAAGGATTCTGAGGGATAAGATTTATGACCATCTGGAAGAGCATGGCTTGATCAAATACAGTCAACACGGCTTTGTGAGGGGTAGGTCATGCCTTACAAACCTTATCGAGTTTTTTGAGGATGTGACTAGAAAGGTTGATGAGGGTCGAGCTGTGGATGTGGTGTATATGGACTTCAGTAAGGCATTTGATAAGGTTCCCCATGGTAGGCTCATTCAGAAGGTCAGGAGGAATGGGATACAGGGGAACTTAGCTGCTTGGATACAGAATTGGCTGGCCAACAGAAGACAGCGAGTGGTAGTAGAAGGAAAATATTCTGCCTGGAAGTCAGTGGTGAGTGGAGTTCCACAGGGCTCTGTCCTTGGGCCTCTACTGTTTGTAATTTTTATTAATGACTTGGACGAGGGGATTGAAGGATGGGTCAGCAAGTTTGCAGACGACACAAAGGTCGGAGGTGTCGTTGACAGTGTAGAGGGCTGTTGTAGGCTGCAGCGGGACATTGACAGGATGCAGAGATGGGCTGAGAGGTGGCAGATGGAGTTCAACCTGGATAAATGCGAGGTGATGCATTTTGGAAGGTCGAATTTGAAAGCAGAGTACAGGATTAAGGATAGGATTCTTGGCAGCGTGGAGGAACAGAGGGATCTTGGTGTGCAGATACATAGATCCCTTAAAATGGCCACCCAAGTGGACAGGGTTGTTAAGAAAGCATATGGTGTTTTGGCTTTCATTAACAGGGGGATTGAGTTTAAGAGTCGTGAGATCTTGTTGCAGCTCTGTAAAACTTTGGTTAGACCGCACTTGGAATACTGCGTCCAGTTCTGGGCGCCCTATTATAGGAAAGATGTGGATGCTTTGGAGAGGGTTCAGAGGAGGTTTACCAGGATGCTGCCTGGACTGGAGGGCTTATCTTATGAAGAGAGGTTGACTGAGCTCGGTCTCTTTTCATTGGAGAAAAGGAGGAGGAGAGGGGACCTAATTGAGGTATACAAGATAATGAGAGGCATAGATAGAGTTGATAGCCAGAGACTATTTCCCAGGGCAGAAATGGCTAGCACGAGGGGTCATAGTTTTAAGCTGGTCGGTGGAAAGTATAGAGGGGATGTCAGAGGCAGGTTCTTTACGCAGAGAGTTGTGAGAGCATGGAATGCGTTGCCAGCAGCAGTTGTGGAAGCAAGGTCATTGGGGTCATTTAAGAGACTGCTGGACATGTATATGGTCACAGAAATTTGAGGGTGCATACATGAGGATCAATGGTCGGCACAACATTGTGGGCTGAAGGGCCTGTTCTGTGCTGTACTGTTCTATGTTCTATGTTCTATGGTGAAAAATAGTGAATGGCGGAAATCTGAACCAAAACAGCAACAATATATACAGCATAATATAGTGCCTTTCGCCAAAGGAAGTGTACAAAGTTGTGTCATGGAACATTACAAAATAACTCAAAACCAGACCAGATCAGGAGTTATCAGATCAGGTCACCAACAGTTCAACCAAAGAGCGAATATCCGGCCTGCTGTGTTCATCCAGCTCCACACTTTGTTGTCAGTGGATATTAGGGACAGTTTTAAATGAGGAAAGCACAACAGAGAAACAGACAGATATATGGAGTGATAATGGGAACTGCAGATGCTGGAGGATCCAAGATAATAAAGTGTGAAGCTGGATGAACACAGCAGGCCAAGCAGCATCTCAGGAGCACAAAAGCTGACGTTTTGGGCCTAGACCCTTCAGGTTGTTCCACATTTTAGGGCCTTGTCAAAAAAACAGAAAGTAGTAGAAATCCTCAAGAGGTCAAGCAGCATCCATGACTTGAGAAATAAAATTTTAGGAACAAAAACAGAAGTTGCTGGAAAAGCTCAGCAGGTCTGTCATCATCTGTGAAGAAAAACAGTGGGTCTGATGACCCTTCCTCAGAACTGGACATCGTACCCGAAATGTTAACTCTGATTTTTTCTTCACAGATGCTGCCTGATCCGCTGAGCTTTTCCAGCAACTTCTGTTTTCGTTCCTGATTTACTGCATCTGCAGTTCTTTCAAAATTTCAGGCCTGTGATCTTCTATCAGGACTTGGGAGCACTTAACCTGGCAAGATTTTTTTTTGAAGCACGTGGATGGTGGTGAAGGAGCTAAGCTTGAGGATCACCTCCTAATATTTGACTAGGCGCATATTGATCTTTGGACTCAGCAGTGGGTCTGAGATACAGTTGGTTCTCCCATAACATGTATTGCAGCAACGCAAATTGGCTATGACGCAACTGACGAATAGGGGAATGCTATTTCTAAAATGTGAACTTGTGTTGGCTATAATACGATTTCATTGGTGCGCAGAGGAGTACACGCTGACATCACGTGATCATTTCGCGGGCCTTGACCTGAGCATGTGCAATGTTAGCGCCGAAACAGTTTCCGCGCCAGCCCTCAACCTTTGCATTAACAACAGAGCAACCTTAAAACTTCCTCCCACAATAAGTCATGTTGACATTTTTTTCAAGGTAAGTTGTTAAATTTGCTTTTATTTCATTATTAGATATGAACTAACCATTTATTCAAATTGTGCTGTCCTTTATGTTAGGCTTTTGAGTGATTTTTGCGCGAATTTGAATGATATTTTTTGGTGCTCCGCCCCTAACCCTGCTTTTGCCACAGGCCCCGTTATTTCCATAGTGTGATTTTCTATTACATAGTGTTGCACAGGAATGCAACTATCGTTTATATCAGAACTGACCATAGTTGAGTCTGTACTCACCCTTTTAGATGGCAGCTCTTGGCAATGACTTTGCTGTACCCAATTATATTTCCTCTAGACATTTTTGTTTCTACATTTCCCCACTGCAATTTCTAGTTGTCTTCACCTTTGGTCCCTTTTGTTATTTAACGCTTCCTGCTTTTCAAATTCCCAAAACTTCAGTACTGTGATTTTCTCCCTCCATATCTTTCCTTGCTGTTACTTAAAAACAATTTCATCTCCAAATATCCTTAGTTCCTACAGTTTATGCAAACAGAATATTTTTCAAGTGTGCAGAGTGACAGCTGTATCGATTTATGCTGGGCACGAGCTGAGTTGATATGAAGGGATAAGCAGGCATGGGGCCTGAGAGAGTGAGGGTTAGAGGGCTGAATGGTTTCTAAAATAAAGAAAGGATACAGCCCTTCAAATTACTCCAAATCAGCACTCACCCACCCCTGATGTGGCAGCCTGCATTCTGCTTCTAGAGTCAGCAAGCTTCCCCACCTCCTCGTTTAGAGCAAAAATTGTGTTGTGTGGTACCTCTTACTGAGGTGAGTCTGGAGAATTGTGATTCTTGCTAATTTGAGCTCAGTCTGTCCCAAAAATCCAACCCAGAGTTGATTGTTTTTTTGCATTGGTATTTTCACAAACCTTGCAATAATCTTGCACTTTTCACTGAAAGTAGAATTCCAGATTGCTTCTGCGCATATCCAGTGGATTAGTCAAAATCAAAGCTCCTTTGTGAGTTGTAACACAGATTAGCTTGAGTGCCTACGATGTAAGAGTAGTTGACATCCTCACAGGTAGAAACAGACTTTTTTCAGGTGAGGTGCACCTGGATACTGACAAGAAAAGCACATAGGATTTCTATATCTGTCTGATGTGTTTCGCAGCTTGTTTTGTTATTTCTTTAAGCTTTGAGGTATTTTACAGGGGCTTTTCAATTAAAAGGCCATCTGCTTCAACTGAGAACTGAATTTTACTCCTGACCAGATAAAAGAATGCCCAGGCAAAATTTAACAAAGTTTGTAGTTCTGCAAATGTCAACTGATTTATCTGATATGGGAATGTACACATTGCTGACATTGCTGTGTTTATTAGCCATCTCCAGTTTTCTGAATTATTGTGCTAGTAGGTCTTTTCCTAAGCTGCACAGCCCTTACAGTGAAAGTGCTCAGACACCAGTGCTATATGGAATTCCTGCACATTTTAACTAGTGATAGTAGAGGAACAGCAATGTTCCTCAACCTCCTGCGTTCCAGTGAAAACAAACCTCGTCTATCCTGTGTATCTTCCCATATCAGCTAAAATCCTCCATTCTAGGCAGCATCCTAGTAACCCGTTTCTGTACCCTCCCCAGAGCACCCACATCTTTCTGGTAGTGTGACCAGAACTGTATGCAATATTCCAAGTGTGACCCAATTAAAGTTCTATAAAGCAGCAGCATAACGTGCCTATCCTTATATTCATTGCCCCTTCCAATGAAGGCAAACACGCTGTAGGTATTTTTTTTACTACCTTATCTAACTGCACTGCTACCTTCAGTGATCTCTGGACCTGCACACCATGATCCCTCTGCATATCAATACTCCTAAGAGCCCTGCCATTCACTATAAAATTTCCACCTGTACTTGACCTTCCAAAACGCATTACCTCACATTTGACCTAGCTAAACTCCATCTGCCATTTTTCTGCCCACACCTCCTCCTCCTCTATATTCTGCCAAATCCGCTGACAATGCTCCTCACTATCCATAACGCCACCAATGTTTGTGTTGTCTGCAAACTTACTAATTAGGTCAGCTATGTTTTCCTCCAAATCATTGATGTAGATCACAGACAGCAGAGGTCGTAGCACTGTTCCCTGTGGAGCACCACTTGTCATAACCCACCTTCTGAAAAGCATCCTTCCACCATTTCTGAAGAAGGGTCCACACCCAAAACATCAGCTTTCCTGTTCATCTGATGCTGCCTGGCCTGCTGTGTTCATCCAGCTCTACACCTTACTATCTTCCACCACGACTGCCTGTTTCTTATGACTAAGCCAGTTCTCTATCCATCTTGCTAGCTCACCTCTGATAGCATTTGACTTCACCTTTTGCACCAGTCTGTCACAAGGGACCTTGTCAATGGTTTCATTGAAGTCCAGGGAGACAACATCAACTGCTTTCCTCTCATCAATCATATCATCACTTCCTGAAAAAAACTTGATCAAGTTAGTTAGGCATGACCACCCCCACACAAAACCATGCTGTCTGTTAGTAATAAGTCCATTTGATTCTAAATGCATATAGATCTTGTCCCTGAGAATCTTTTCCAATAATTTCCTATTGTCAAAGAACACAAGGGGCTCTTGATCAACAGGGCGAGTGGTCCAAGGAATGGCAAATGGAGTTTAATTTGAATAAATGTGAGGTGTTGCATCTTGGTAAGGCAAACCAGAGTGGGATTTGAACAATTAGTGCTAGAGCCTTGGGGAGTGTTATCAAACAGAGAGACCTGGGGGTGCAGGTGCATGGTTTCTTGGCAGTAGCATCAAAGATAGACAGGGTGGTGAAGAAGGCATTTAGCACACTTGCCTTCATTGGTCAGAGCATTGAGTATAGGAGTTCGAACGTCATGTTAGGGCTGCACAAAACAATTGGTAAGGCAACATTTGGAGAACTGCGTACAATTCTGGTCACCATGCTACAAGATGAGGGTTGTTAGACTGGAAAGGGTGCAAAAAAGAGTTACAAAATGTTACTGAGACAAGAGGGTTTGAGTTACAAGGAGAGGTTGGATAGGTTGAGATATTTTTCCCTGGAGCATTAGAAGCTGAGGGGTGAACTTAAAGGTTTATAAAATCATGAGGCTCAGGACGAGGATAGATGGGTTACAGTTAGGGGGAGGAAAGGGGCCGGACAGACAGTGCAGAGATCCCCTGTGGGCATTCCCCTCAGCAATAAGTATACCGTTTTGGATACTGCTGGGGGGGATGACCTACCAGAGGAAAGCCATAGTAGTCAGTTCTCTGGCACTGAGCCTGACACTGTGGCAAAGAAGGGAAGGGGGCAGAATAGAAAAGTACTCGTGGTAGGAGACTCGATAGTTAGGGGAATCGACAGGAGATTTTGTGGTCAAGATCGGGATTCCCGGAAGGTATGTTGCCTCCCTGGTGCCAGGGTCCGGGACGCCTCCGATCGGGTGTATAAGATTCTAAAAGGGGAGGGCGAACAGCCAGAAATCGTGTTACATATTGGCACAAATGATATAGCCAGAAAAAGGATTGAGGATATAAAAAGTGATTTCAGGGAGTTAGGATGGAAGCTGCAGAGCAGGACGAACAGAGTAGTGTTCTCTAGTTTACTACCGGTGCCACTTGATAGCGAGGCAAGGGACAGGGAGCGGGCGCAGCTTAACACGTGGCTACGCAGCTGGTGTAGGAGGGAGGGCTTCAGATATGTAGATAATTGGGATGCCTTCTGGGGAAGATGGGACCTGTACAAGAAGGACGGGATGCATCAGAACTGGAAGGGGACCAATGTCCTGGGTGGAAGGTTTGCTCGAGTAGTTCGAGAGGGTTTAAACTAGTATGGCGGGGGGTGGGAACCTGAGCTGTATACCAGAGGTGAGCGTTGATGCAGGTGAGGCAGTAGCAAGAGGTAGACCAGCTAGTGGGAAGGAACCAAGGGATTGGTTAAAGTGTGTTTGCTTTAATGCAAGGAGTATCAGGAATAAAAGTGATGAACTTAGAGCATGGATCAGTACCTGGTGCTATGATGTTGTGGCCATAACAGAGACATGGGTTTCTCATGGGCAGGAATGGTTGCTGGATCTTCCAGGGTTTAGAACATTTAAAAAGAATAGGGAGGGGGGAAAAAGAGGAGGGGGTGTAGCACTACTAATCAGAGAGGGTATCACAGCTACAGAAGCTTCCATTGTCGAGGAAGATCTGCCTACCGAGTCAGTATGGGTGGAAATTAGAAACAGCAAGGGAGCAGTCACCTCGTTAGGGGTTTACTACAGGCCCCCCAATAGCAGCAGGGAGATTGAAGAAAGCATAGGTCGACAGATTTTGGAAAAGTGTGGACGCAGTAGGGTTGTTGTAATGGGTGACTTTAACTTTCCTAATATTGATTGGAACCTCCTTCGAGCAGAAGATTTGAATGGAGCTGTTTTTGTAAGGTGTGTTCAGGAGGGTTTCCTAACGCAGTACGTTGACAGGCCGACGAGGGGAGAGGCCATTCTAGACTTGGTGCTCGGAAACGAGCCGGGGCAGGTATCAGATCTTGTGGTGGGAGAGCATTTTGGTGATAGTGACCATAACTGCCTCACATTCTACATAGCTATGGAGAAGGAGAGGATTAGGCAAAATGGGAGGATATTTAATTGGGGAAGAGGAAACTATGATGCGATTAGACATGAGTTAGGAAGCATGGACTGGGAGCAGTTGTTCCATGGTAAGGGAACTATAGACATGTGGAGACTGTTTAAGGAACAGTTGTTGGGAGTGATGAGTAAATATGTCCCTCTGAGACAGGCAAGAAGGGGTAAGATAAAGGAACCTTGGATGACGAGAGCGGTGGAGCTTCTTGTGAAAAGGAAGAAGGTAGCTTACATAAGGTGGAGGAAGCTAGGGTCAAATTCAGCTAGAGAGGATTACATGCAGGCAAGGAAGGAGCTCAAAAATGGTCTGAGAGCCAGGAGGGGGCACGAGAAAAGCTTGGCAGAAGGAATCCGGGAAAACACAAAGGCATTTTACACTTATGTGAGGAATAAGAGAATGATCAAAGAAAGAGTAGGGCCGATCAGAGATAGCATAGGGAATTTGTGTGTGGAGCCTGAGGAGGTAGGGGAAGCCCTAAATGAGTTTTTTGCTTCTGTCTTTAAGAAAGAAACGAACTTTGTAGTGAATGAAACCTTTGAAGAGCAGGTGTGCATGCTGGAATGGATAGAGATAGAGGAAGCTGATGTGCTGAAAATTTTGTCAAACATTAAGATTGACAAGTCGCCAGGCCCGGACTAGATTTGTCCTCGGCTGCTTTGGGAAGCGAGAAATGAAATTGCTTCGCCACTTGTGAAGATCTTTGCATCCTCGCTCTCCACTGGAGTCGTACCTGAGGACTGGAGAGAGGCAAATGTAATTCCTCTCTTCAAGAAAGGAAATAGGGAAATCCCCGGCAATTACTGACCAGTAAGTCTCACGTCTGTCGTCTGCAAGGTGTTAGAAAGGATTCTGAGGGATAAGATTTATGACCATCTGGAAGAGCATGGCTTGATCAAATACAGTCAACACGGCTTTGTGAGGGGTAGGTCATGCCTTACAAACCTTATCGAGTTTTTTGAGGATGTGACTAGAAAGGTTGATGAGGGTCGAGCTGTGGATGTGGTGTATATGGACTTCAGTAAGGCATTTGATAAGGTTCCCCATGGTAGGCTCATTCAGAAGGTCAGGAGGAATGGGATACAGGGGAACTTAGCTGCTTGGATACAGAATTGGCTGGCCAACAGAAGACAGCGAGTGGTAGTAGAAGGAAAATATTCTGCCTGGAAGTCAGTGGTGAGTGGGGTTCCACAGGGCTCTGTCCTTGGGCCTCTACTGTTTGTAATTTTTATTAATGACTTGGACGAGGGGATTGAAGGATGGGTCAGCAAGTTTGCAGACGACACAAAGGTCGGAGGTGTCGTTGACAGTGTAGAGGGCTGTTGTAGGCTGCAGCGGGACATTGACAGGATGCAGAGATGGGCTGAGAGGTGGCAGATGGAGTTCAACCTGGATAAATGCGAGGTGATGCATTTTGGAAGGTCGAATTTGAAAGCAGAGTACAGGATTAAGGATAGGATTCTTGGCAGCGTGGAGGAACAGAGGGATCTTGGTGTGCAGATACATAGATCCCTTAAAATGGCCACCCAAGTGGACAGGGTTGTTAAGAAAGCATATGGTGTTTTGGCTTTCATTAACAGGGGGATTGAGTTTAAGAGTCGTGAGATCTTGTTGCAGCTCTATAAAACTTTGGTTAGACCGCACTTGGAATACTGCGTCCAGTTCTGGGCGCCCTATTATAGGAAAGATGTGGATGCTTTGGAGAGGGTTCAGAGGAGGTTTACCAGGATGCTGCCTGGACTGGAGGGCTTATCTTATGAAGAGAGGTTGACTGAGCTCGGTCTCTTTTCATTGGAGAAAAGGAGGAGGAGAGGGGACCTAATTGAGGTATACAAGATAATGAGAGGCATAGATAGAGTTGATAGCCAGAGACTATTTCCCAGGGCAGAAATGGCTAGCACGAGGGGTCATAGTTTTAAGCTGGTTGGTGGAAAGTATAGAGGGGATGTCAGAGGCAGGTTCTTTACGCAGAGAGTTGTGAGAGCATGGAATGCGTTGCCAGCAGCAGTTGTGGAAGCAAGGTCATTGGGGTCATTTAAGAGACTGCTGGACATGTATATGGTCACAGAAATTTGAGGGTGCATACATGAGGATCAATGGTCGGCACAACATTGTGGGCTGAAGGGCCTGTTCTGTGCTGTACTGTTCTATGTTCTATGTTCTATGTTCTATGAGGAGCACAGATAAAGTGAATAGCCAATGTCTTTTTTGCAGGGTAGGGAAATCCAAAACTAGAAAGCATTGGTTTAAGGTGAGAGGTGAATGATTTAAAAGGAACTGAGGGACAATTTTTTTCACACAGAGGGTAGCGTGTATATGGAACGAACTACCACAAGAAGTGGTAGAGGTGAATACAATTAGAATATTTTAACGACATTTGGACAGGTACATTGATCGGAAATGTTTTGAGAGATATGTTCTAAAAATAGTCAAATGGGACTCATTGAATTTAGGAAAGCTGGTTGTCATGGATGAGTTGGGCTGGTGGGCCTGTTTCTGTCCTGACCCTAGATTGCTGACGTAACTCCTGAGCTATATTCTCGGATACTTTTATAGGATCGTTACTTTTGTTAATGTACAATGTATGTGAATTTGCTTCAAACTGCAATTTTATTGCTTTTCCTTGATTGGGATGGCTGTTTCTCAGTATTCCTCTTTGTTCCATGGTCTAATTACACTTAACAATGCCACCCATAGCCCTGTCCATGGGCTGTGATTCAGCATGGAGGTGACTTTAGGAGTGGCTCAGCAGTGTGAGGGCTAGAGGGACTGAAATGTCACAGTACAATTGGGGCAAAATCTCAGAGAACTGAGGGCGGTGAGGGGGAGCTTATAACCAGCCTGTCATGGCACTTGGTCACCCTTGAGGGCAGCACGGTGGCTCAGTGGTTACCACTGCTGCCTCACAGCGCCGGGGACCTGGGTTCGATTCCATCCTCGGGCAACTGCCTGTGTGGAGTTTGCACATTCTCCCTGTGTCTGTGTGGGTTTCCTCCGGGTTTTCCGGTTTCCCCCCACAGTCCAAAGATGTGCAGGCTAGGTGGATTGGACATGCTATTCTGCCTGAGGTGTTCAGGACTAGGTAGGTTATAGGGGGACGGGTCTGGGTGGGATGCTCTGAGGGTCAGTGTGGACTTGTTGGGCCGAAGGGCCTGTTTCACATTGTAGAGTTTCTATTATCTATGATTCTTCAATCTACCAGTGGCCTGACTCTGATCATACACCGACTCCCACCCCACACACTATTTGGTGACCTTTCAACCAAGGCAGAGCTATAAAGGGAAATTTCACATCTTGAGTTACCTACCTCAGTGCTGAAAAACTGGACTGTGATATTGCAAGAGAAATTAAATCTCTTCTGACTACTTCTCCGCTTTGGCACTGATAAGAAACTATAAAACAGCTGCTGTTTAGGGTCAGGGTCTAGTTCAGGAACCGGAATGATAGCTGTTTTAAAAAATTTTTGAAGAGAAGTTGTGGCCAAGCAATTAAGTGTCACGTCACATGAAGACAACAGTGGCACAGTGCAACTATTTCCCTTGTTTCCCTCCAAAATAAAGGCCCCTAAAATATTCTGTGCAAATTCAGAAGGACTATAAAGTTCAGAGTTTGAGTACATTTCTTGAACTGATCAAAATGTGGAGATATAGTTGCAGCCCTCCAAAAATAGATTGTGTATGTGGGCCTGAGCAGACCCCAGTGTATCAGGCGTGACTTATACTAGAAGGTGAATTTTTTTCAATCATGGGCACTTTGAAGCAGGATGTGGTTTTCTAATCGGTGAGTACTTTGTTCCTGCTGAATGGGTCAGGTAGGGTGGTTAAGAAGGCATTATTCTATCAGCATTTCAGGATTTTTTGTTTAATGTGTAACATTCTAAATCAATGATGTAATTAAGTCATAAACCAGAACCTAAAGTTTGCAGAAAGCCCCTCTTTGGTAATCCGTACAACTCATAGAGCATAGAACATAGAACGTTACAGCACAGTACATGTTTATTTGAACAGTTTAAAGTGATACTACATATTCAAAGAGAAAAAATTTTGGCCTGAAACGAAACTAAACTGGCCAGAAACAGATTAAAGGGGAAAAATTGCTTCTCAATCATGAACCAGTAAAACCAATGGAGAGATTTCTGGTCATTGGCAACTTTCTAAAGTGTGTTTATGTAAACATCATTGTTCAAAGGCAGTGCATTACTGACTGAAGGTGCTACAGAACAGAGTGATTTCTGACTCCTCATCCATGAATTACAAAAAGCTAGCATCCAAGTTCAGTAAGTAATAGGGAAGGCGAATAGAAGATTAGCCTACTTTTCAAATGGAATGGAGCTCCAACTATGCAAGGCACTACTCAAAATACAGTTGGGCTGCGATGAACAGTTTTGGTGCCATTTTCTGAGGAAACATACACAGGCATTTGAATAGTCCAGAGAAGGTTTATTAGGCTAATAATAAAAATGGAAGCACTGTCTTACGAGGACTGCTTGAATAGATTATCTTGTACTCATTGGAATATAGAAGAGTGAGAAGGGACCTGATTGAAATGTACAAGACTCTTAGAGGACTTGATAGGATGGATGCAGAAATATTGTTTGCCCTTGTATGATCACAAGTAATACATTATTACAGTTGAGCAAAGGTAACTACAAAGAAATGACTGAGGAGCTAGCCAGAGTTGATTGGAAGAGGAGCCTACCAGGGGAAGTAGTGAAGAACCAATGGCAAGAGTATCTAGGTATATAATTCAGGGGGCACAGCAGAAATTCATCCCAGAATTAGATGGATCACCCAGGATTAGATAGGCATATGGATGATAGTATAATGTTCTGTGTAGAAATCTCAACTCTTACATGAATGTTTGAAATGGCACTCAAGACCAAGTGATTAATCAATCAATTTCTGATGAGTATCAGGCTTAGATTTTTCAGGGGTCTTCGCCAGATTGATGTAGAAGGAAATTTGCGTTAAGAAATTTGATTTTGTGGATAAAAAGACTGTGTTCTTTGTACTTTTATTATTGACGATGTGATGATTTGAGACAGAGTGTGAGTTTTAATATTCATGTTCTTTGGTTGCAGTGTGCTAAAATGATTTCCTTTTAAACAGTAGACCTTGTGGCTTCATTCTTGTAATGTGTATCAGGTTTTTCAGATACTGGTCTCTATCAAGATCATAATTGTGGTACTTTCTTTTAGAGAATTCTTTTCATCAAAGGCAACAAATATTTCAAACAATAAAAAACCTATTGTGGTACAATCTTTGAGTGACATATTGGATCGCAACTAAACTGATTAAATACTTCTGGCAAGCCAGAATTGCTGACTCGAGGCAAGCCTGCATTCTGCATGTGGCTGAGATAATGGGAACTGCAGATGCTGGAGAATCAAAGATAACAAAGTGTGGAGCTGGTGAATGGTGAAGGGTCTAGGCCCAAAACCTCAGCTTTTGTGCTCCTGAGATGCTGCTTGGCCTGCTGTGTTCATCCAGCTCCACACTTGGTTATTCTGCATGTGGCTATTCACTTGAAAATGAACATCCTACTTTCTCATGTTGTTTTGCTGCTGAAAGTTCAGGCTAATCAAAATATGGAGTTCAAGAGATTGTTCACTCTCTGATTTGTATTTATATTCATTTTTGACACGTGTATGTCCTTGTCCATCTGCCGCCCTGAGTAGGTGGTGGTGGTTGGAACATCATCTATCAGTCTAACATAATGTGGCGTTCTACGTCACATCCAATGTCAGCTAAGCTTCAATTCGAGTTTCATAGAGCTTTTATTCTTTTGACATGATTTGTTAACTTCAGATTTTTATTTTCCAAGCTAAATTTTTTTAATTCCTCTGGTGGGATTTGAAATCACATTCTTCAGATTAATTTGATTTACACTTGCGCTTGCAAATTCTTTTCCAGTATTATGGACCACAAAATGATTCCATTTAACAATTTGTACAGGTGAAAGACATTTTGAAAAACAACGCTTCCAATTCATTTCGCAGCCATCATCCATTGCTTTAGTGGGACTGAAGCAGTTTTTATTCATTAACTGATGAATGCTGTTGGCTGTGAACCTCTGGATCTGAATAGGTGAGGGTAAATTGTAAAAGCACGCATGATCGTGCTAAGAGCAACCCATTATTGTCAAATCATACCCAATGTGCCAGTGATGGCTTAATTTGATTGGATTTATTTATTGTATTTTGTTACAAATAGGGTGAAAAGTGTTGTATAGTATCACCACTCTCAGGTGCCATCTTAAAACACAGAAAAATAAACCAAAACATAGACTATAAAGGCAGAAGAATAAAGAAATAAAGAAAAACTATTCCACTTTACAGTCTACATGTTTAAGTGTTCCACCATGGGTCTACTGGGTAGGCACAAGTCCCTTCACCATAGTGCCACTGCCAATGCAACAAAGGCTGCCGTCCTTCAGCGCCATCATGCCTCCATGACAACCGCACCACCATGAGTCTTCGATGGACCTCACCAACATAGATGCCACTGGGTACTGCATCGGCCCAAACTCAACTCCGCCGCTGCCATGATTTGGCTTTAGGCCCACCTCACTGATGCAGCCACTGTCGATGCTACTGGGTCTCATACTGGACCCAAACTCTCTCCAGTGCCATCACCACCACCAGTCCACGCTGGGCTCATTCAGGCCTGTGGTGGGCTTACTTGCCAACTGCCCCAGGTCCGCGTGGGGCCCACTCACCGACGACCACAATTTTACGTCACCATTGCTGCAACTGAGCACTTCAACATTTGCTAAATAAAATAAAAGAGAAGAAAAGGAAATGAAAAAGAGAAAAGCGAGAAAAGTAGTATAAAGGAATGAAAAATAAAGTGGATGGAGTGGATAGTCCCTAGGCCCAGAAGCCCTACTCCACTGCCATCTTACTGGAAATGTTTAGGACAGACTGGCTTAGGCCCAGTCAGCCACACCCTCTCCTCTTTGCTCGTTGATGTGCAAATGTTTCTTTTTCAAGTATTTATCTGGTTCCCTGGATTCATATTTAATCCAGTGACGCCAGATTGTGTCCAGATGATGGTGGGATAAGCTTCATATTAGAGCAAAGCCATTCTGCATTGGCATTAGCAAGTAGCAGCTACTCACAAAAAGTTAGTGGAAGTCTCGTACTTCTTCCCCCAAAAAGCTGTTGAATGAAAGGTTCGTTGAAATTTGAGTTTGATGGACTTCTGTTAGGCCAGGCTATGAAGGGTTATAGAATCAAACTGAATAAGTAGAGTTTAGATACAAATCAGTAATTGAATTGTGAAACAGGCTTGAGAGGTTGAATGGCCCATACATGTTCCAACATATTATTTCATTTTTAAGCCTCAAGAGTTTTTCTGTATGTTAATAAATATTCATTCAGTGAGGGAAAATTTGGCAGCCTCCTGAGTTCTTTGTTAGTATAAAGATAAGTCACTCTTAAACAGAGGTACATTCAAACTTTGGCACAGCAATTAAGCAGTGAATTTCAGGTCAGTTTCATCAATCTTCAGTGAAACCAGCGAAGATCTTTGTTTAACTTATTATTCAAAACTTTAACTACAACGACAGTCAGATGGCCCCAAAAAATGAACTAAAACTGTTTCAGAAATACTAAACAGAATTGTGAGTACTCTTTTTGATCGCATCAACATGTAGACGAAGCCTTTAGGTTTTGTTTTTATGATCAATTTCGGTGACAAGTCATGTTGTGGTATAATCGTACGAGCAAACCTTTGAAGGTCAGTTGTTTCTCTAAATGGACCAGGATCCTGAATAACTACACGTTTTCACATGACATGAAATACTTCCTCAGAGTACCTCCATGCACAGGGTAATGCATTTCCCTGTTCTGCTTATAGTGAGTGATGGATTTTGGAGAAAACTTCATTGCTTGTTTAAAATGGGCACGCCTGCACTTTTGTTATTTTCTGCAAGAGGTTTGCCCTTGCACTATGTGAAGTAAAAGGGTGAATTTATACTGCTAGTAAAGGTGGACACAAATCTTTACAATGGTGTGTTAAACCAGCATCATAAATTCCTGAGTTAGGGTGTGACGTGACTCCAGGTGAAGCTGAATGAAACTCCCTAGAGGGACAAAGCTCAAAAGTGCTTTGGATTGAAGCTGCATGGATTGTAAATCCAGTATAGTTTACAGAGTGCTTAGTGCATGTATGGAATCTACTTGACCTCACTGTAAGTGGACAGCAAAGATCCTTCCCAATGTCTCAACACTTAAGTTTCTAGCTGTTTGGAGATAAGTCTGTGCATAATGTACCCAGGTGTTTGGAAGTTTAGTGTTCCAGCTGGCAGAAACTAAGCACCAGACTCATAATTGTATCTCCCCAGAAGGACAAATGACAGTCTTGGATCATAAGTTGTCATGTGAAAGTATTAAGGTTGTTCCACATACCAGAGTTACAAAGACATCATTAATAGAATATTAAGGATCTTAATTTCCAGCTCAATAAAAAATGAAATCTTAGTACATCTTTGTAAATGTTAAAATGTACTAAAAAGTGTGTATATATATTTATCCCTTTCTAAGGTATTCTATTCAAAGTCTAGTAGCTTAATCCTCTACATGCAAGGAAATAGAATTCCAGTCTATGAAACCTGACCCCATAACATAGTCTGCCCATTTTAAAAGTCCTTTTTTTTTCAAAAATATACTTTATTCATGAATTACCTATGTATTAATACATTTTCACAAATGCAGATCGCTTGTATACAGTAGCATCTGATGAAACAAACAAACATTGGAGTTTGACTTTATCCAACAATGAACCCAAGACTATGTACGAGGCTATATTCACATATGTTTGAGGCCCTGGAAGGGTTGGAGAATTGAATGGGCCCCTATTTGACAGAAAAACCTCAGACAGTAACAACAGCCCTGAGCTTTAATGTATCCCTCAGCATGTTGTCCTGGACCTTGTAAAATGCCAGTCTGTATACTCAGTCGAGGTGAACTCTTTACTCTGGAAGATCAAGTTTTGAGCAGACCAAAGACCATCTTTTACTGAATTGATGGTCCTCCAGGCACAGGCAAAGTTTGTCTCCCTCCTCCCCCTGATTATATCCCAGCTCCCTTCCCCGTCCCAATTCTGAAGAAATGTCCGGACCCGAAATGTCGACTTTCGTGTTTCACTGATGCTGCCTGACCTGTTGCGTTTCTCCAGCTCCGCACTGTGTTACCTCTGACTCCAGTAGCAGCAGGTTCTTGCTATTTCCATTTGTCTCCATGTGTGTCCCAGGGAACAGCCTTTAGAGCACAGAGTCCTGTTCATGGAGCTGCTTGGGATGAACCTTGATAGAAATCATTGCATCTCTCTCCAGACTTCCTTTGCAAAGGCACATTCCAGAAAGAGATGCATGACGATTTCTACCACCACCCCCTACCACCACAGCTGTTTTGAGGGCAGTGTTGAGTGGTGCAGAGAGTCTGGGCGTACATGAGGATCACACAGGTAATGCCCTTCTAACCACCAGCCAAACAATGCCTTGGTGCTTGTTGGAAAGCTCTGGTGATGAGGCATCCTGCCAAATGACTTGCCAATCCACTGTAAGTTGTTCTGTGGGTGACAGTTGTCCTACAGGAGGCAGCGATCAGAGAGGAACACCAGCTTGATGTGCTGGATCTGACCGAGAATGAGTGGGACACACACAGGAAATTGATCCTTGAGTGGGTAGGCTCATCTGACCGTGACTGAGTGTATCTATCCTGCCCTCCAATTGCAGGGGTGCTGAAGACATTGTGCAGCTTGGAAACTTTAACTTTCCATCAGTAATCTGAACATGGAATTGGCTTATCCATCCGCATTGATGGTGCAGTTGAAGTCTCTGGCCAGAATGATAAAGCCTGGAAGTCACCAGCAGCAGTGGGAGCTGCTAGAGGATGGTCACTCACTCTTTACCACTCTGTTCATTAGTCTCAGGGGAGGGTTTCTATACATAACGTCTGCTGTGAAGAGGTGCCCACCGACCACCTCCTTAACTTTGGAGATGGTGAAGTTTCCTTCTTGTAGCAGAATGCTCAGGGCAGAGGAACAGCTGTCGTTACCCCCTGACCAAATCAAAGGCCTTTGGGCCCATTAATTCAGACATTTCCTGTAGCTGCTAAGGGGCAGAATCCTGCACTCCTATAGAAACTCCTTTAGGAAGTCTGCTTTGTCATTGGCCAGGTAAGCCAATGTGGAAACACATTGCATAGGAGATTTAACATAATGCACGTTAGTACTAGCAATTTTAAAATCCGTTTTGAGAGTTTGTAGGATTACCTGTAGGCTCAATGTCCATTTGCCCACAGTCTTATCACTGGGGGAACTGCCTACATCCCCATGGTGTGGGTGAACGTTTGGACACTTTGCACTGAGATGGCCGTCCTTTTCCTCCCTGGGGGGATTGCCCTGATCCGGTGTCATTGGAGCGAGCACAAAGCCAGGAAGGTCCAGTTCAGAGCCGGACAGCGGGGCTGACGTGCTCTGCTCCTGTGTCACTGCTCCCGGTTACCCAGAGCTGTGGTACGGTTGTCACCCCTTGGATCCTGACAGTTGGAGGTTGATCTTCCCCAGTTGGAGGTGGGGCTTCTCTCCTTGTTCCACCTCCCTCCTCCCCCACTATGGTTCTGGGCCTCTGTTTTTTGTTGATGGCCATCCCTTTCCACATTCTCATCATCGGGGAGTTGCTGGAGTGCCTATCATGCAGCTGTCTCTTTCCATTTTGCAGTGGGACTGTGGGGGTCCTACTTGTTTTTCTCACCAGTATCCACTCTCACTACCCTCATTTCCTCCTCCTCCAATGACTCCCTGTGCTTGGGTGGAGGTTGCTTTGCCTCTGCGCTGACTACCTTTTCCTTCACCTGATCCTCCCCCTGGGTGAGATCTTACTGTCCTTTGGGGCACCATGGCTCACTTTGCTACTACTGGTGCTCCCCCCACCTACCCCTACACGGGCAGGTTGTGTACAGATGGCCAGCTTCCCCACACAGATTGCAACTCTTCGGCTCTTTGCAATATTTAGTCAAGTGGCTGTCCTGTTTGCAGTGCCTGCAAAGGGTCAGTTTGCAGTCCTCTACCATGTGTCCTGAACTCCTGCAGGTTTGGCACACTGTAGGCTGCCCTGTGTATGTGAGGTAACCTCGGCCCCTTCCTATTGCAAAGATGGAGAGCTGGGGAAGGATATTCCCATGAGTGTCCACCTTCAGGGTCACCTTGACCTGCCACTCCCTGGTCCAGATTCTGAAGGGGTCGAGTACGTCAGTGCTGCCTTCATCAAGCTGTACGTGGTTTCCTACGAAGGTCGGGACATCTGCTGCTGAGATGTGGGGGTTGTATGTATGGATTGTAACAACCTGGCTCCTCTGTACAGGGAGAGTGAACAATGGTGCAGCAGACAAGACACCCCTCACCTCCTCTCTCCTCAAATACCTTCAGGAGAGGCTCACATTTTCACACACCTGAAGATCACATCAAAATAGCCCCCCACTGAGGAAGTTCTCCAGACAAATGATACCTGCTGCTTGGAATCAGCAGCAATCTAGGAGATCTGGTTGACCAGCAATCCTTCCTCTACCGTCTTCATAGTCACCCCGATTGTATTGTGGACCCCTTGGCTTGTTGCATGGGTACTAGCAGAGGCCATAGCTCTGGTTGACTGGTCACTGAATTGGTGTTAGGCCGAAGGCAGCATGAAGACCATGCACAGGAGAGAGGGTACACAACTGTACGAGCAATTCTTCTCACCAACCATTGCCCTGGACGTGACTACACTGCTCTTTTCAGAGTCGTGGTGAGAAAATGCTAAAGGAATGTCATTGAAACATTTATCGTATACAGAAAGGAAATGTAAATGTTTAATAAGAACCCCAGGGAACAAGTGCTAACCAAACTAAACTGCCCCTCTGGTGGTCTTTAATGCATACCTGCCTAGTCCTCATGTGAAGAAAAGATCTACGGTCAGTTTGTGGATGTCATGTGCTCAGGCCACCACGACATGTTGCTTGTTATAATGCCCTCTCCTGTGCACAAAGGTGACATGTCAAATCATCTTCATTGGCCTATTAAAAGATGGCTACTATAGCACAGAACACAGGAATCACAGAACATTGAGAGAGGTCTTATTGTGACTTTGATTTTTTGTTGAACAAGATGTGAGAGAAGTAAAATAAAGCAAGATAATGCTCAACAGTTCTTGAAGGGAATCCATCTAAAACATTAATCTATCCTCCGGTTACAGAGCTCATCAGTTTGCTGCTGTACCAGATTTTTATTGTTTGTAATTTTCACCTTTTTATAAAATCTCTACTGAGAGATGTCAGAAGTGGAACCCTCTGCCCCTCTTCTACTTCAGGCCCAAATCTTTTGTAGCTATAAAGTTCCTCTTTGAATTTAACACAAGAGCCTTTGAACATAAAAAAAATAGGAGCAGGCCAGTCTGTCCCTCAAGCCTGCCAACAAGATTGTGGTTGATTTGTCCCAGGTCTCAACTTCTCATTTGTGCCGGCTGCTAACACCTTAGAACTCCCTGTTTCAAAATTCAATTATCATCTCTTTTAATTGTTCAACCCTCAGCAACTCTCTGGCTAGACAACTCCAGGTGTTCACTACTCTCTGCAAGCATAAATTCATTTGCATCTCAGTTTCAAATGTCCCTTTATTCTGCAAAATATATCACCTAATTTGAGAATCCCCACACTTGTGGAAGTATTTTCATAGATTTCATTGAACCCCAGCAATGTGGAAACAGGCCCTTTGGCCCAACTAGTCCACATTGACCATCAGAGTATCCCCCCAGACCCGTTCCCCTATAACCCATTAATCTACACATCCCTGAACACTACAGGCAATTTAACATAGCTAGAGAGAGATAATGGGAACTGCAGACACTGGAGAATTCCAAGATAATAAAATGTGAGGCTGGATGAACACAGCAGGCCAAGCAGCATCTCAGGAGCACAAAAGCTGACATTTCGGGCCTAGACCCTTCATCAGAGGGGCCTCTGATGAAGGGCCTAGGCCCGAAACGTCAGCTTTTGTGCTCCTGAGATGCTGCTTGGCCTGCTGTGTTCATCCAGCCTCACATTTTATTATCTTAACATAGTTAGTCCACCTTTTCTCAACATCTACCCTGTCAAGCCCCTTCAAAATCTAGTACATTTTAAAAAGATCACCCCTCATCCTTCTGAACACTACTGAATAATGGCTGAACCAGTTTTGCTATTCCTGACTAAAAGTGGATTGATAAATCTTTAGATATTAATGACATCGAAGGGTACCAAACAACAGCAGGAATTGGCATTGAGCTGGAGGAGCAGCCACAATCTTATTGAAGGGTTGAGCAGACTTCGCCTCTGAGATTCTATGTTTTTAATCCCTTCAAGCCAGAAATCACTTTAGTGAGTCTACAATATGCCATTTCTTAAATACGGGGATGAAGACTGTACATAGCACTACAGGTGCAGCCTTGCTAACACTTTGTACGCTCTAAACAAGACTTTCATTTTCTAACTCCACAGCTCTTGTAATAAAGGTCAACATTCCATTGCCTTCCTAATTACTTGTTGTAGCTGCATGTTAGTTTTTGTGATTCATGGAGAAGAACATGCATATTCCTCCTCATTGCACTTTTTTGGAGTTTCTCTATGTTTAAATAACAATCTGCCTTTTGATTCTTTCCACCAAAATGACTAAAACTTCCTGACATCAAACTTCATCTATGTGTTTATGTTCATTGACTCAATCTGTCAAATTCCTTATGCTGTCATCACAACATTCTCTCCAACCTATTTTGTATTTATCAGCAATTTGGATACATTTCACTCTGTGTTCTCCTCCAGGTTTTGAATGTAGATAGTAACTGAGGCATTTATGTTGATTTGAACACAATAATGAATAAACAAGAATCAGCTTTGATGGACATCTTTTGAAATGCTACAACAAATTACTGTTTTGTACAGTATAGATGTAACTAACTATATGAATGATGAGAAGGAGCTGCCTTGGAGTTTTCAACATTGACAACAGCTTACTTTCTGCTTCGACAAAGACTGTCCACCATCTACAAAGTACATGTCAGAAATGTGATGGAATACTCCCCACTCGCCTGGATCAGAGCAGCTTCATCAACATTCAAGAAGCTTGACACCATCCAGGAGGAAGCAGCCCACTTGATTCGCACCACATCAACAAACATTCACTCCGTCCACCACCGATGCTGAAAGATGCACTACAGAAATTCACATGGCTTCTAAAACAGCAAACTCATGACCACTACTTTTTATCAGACAAGGGTGGCAGATACATGTGAATGCCACCATCCACAAGTCCCCATCCAAGCCACTCACCATCCAGACTTATTGCTGTACCCTCAGTGTTGCTGGGTCAAAACTTAATGGTATAGTGTGTCTAACTGCACCAAATAGGATTGCAGCAGTTCAAGAAGGGAACTCAGCACACCTTCTGAATGGCAACTCGGGCTAGACAATAATTGCTGGTCTCGCTAATGATGCCAACATCTTGTGAGTGAATAAAGAAAGCAGAGAAACTCTGGTTGCTGGATCAAGAAATTGCTGGATGTATAATTTCTCAGTTCCTTACTGTAACAGATACTGAAGATTGCTTCCACTGAAGTCTCCATGGCTAGTGACAACTAAAGGATATCAGATTTGTCCGAGACATGAATTTCCAGATAGTAATCTAAATTACCTGGTATGTATCTTTAGTATGGGCAGCCCAGACATTTAGCTGAAATACCTTCTAATGAGAATATATCCTGGTAGAAATTCACAATGTGAAAGGAGACAATTGTAAAGTGGTAGAAAATTAAGAAATGGTGTCATTACAGTTGCAAGGACAGATTCAACATAAACCTGCCTTCAGCTTTGATTTATCAGTGATACACCTCAACTTGAATATGCTCCTAATGCCTGATCTCAGGCCTAGCATAGTGAATGGTGTATTTCCAATGAGATTGCCAGTATGTTACAGTTTAAACAGAATAGTGAGCAGTTTATTTATTTGCAACTGATTTGAGATTGCACAAGTTTGGTTTTGTTGATGAACCTTGTACATATTGGAAAGGAGAGGCTTCGGTTTCACTGGCTTGTGCTAGATTTGGACAAGTGGAATCACGTTATTTTATTTTTGCGTTTTGTTTTATTAATTCACATGATGTGGGTGTCACTGGTCAGGCCAGCATTTATCAGCGTCCCTAATGTCCCAAAGGGCAGTTAAGAGTCAACCACACTGCTCTGGGTTTAGAGTCACACGTAGGCCACATGAGGTAAGCACAGCAGTCTCCTTCCCAAAAGGACATTAGTGAATCAGATGGGTTTTTCCTGACAATCAATGATGGTTTTGTGGTCTTAATTAGACTCTTAATTTTTGTTGAATTCAAATTCCACCATCTACTGTGGTGGGATTCAAACCGTGGTCCCCAGAACATTACCACTAGGCCACTAGAACGTTGTCTCCCCTTTAGTATGCTTTCATGGGTACCCAGCTCAAGACAAATACAAATTCATGAACAGATAGATGTATATACATTTCTTCTATTTTGCTGAGGAGGATAGTCCTTGATTACAGGAGGAAATCGATGTGCCAGTCTGAAGGACTGATCTGTAGCAAATGAAATTTAATTCATATAAGTGTGAGGTGAAGCACTTGGGCATGACACACAAGGCAAAAGAGTACATGATGAACAGTGGGACCTTGGAAAGCACCAAGGATCAGAGGGATAGGATGTGCATGTACACTAGTCCCTTAAATTACCAGGACAGGTAGATAAACTTCTTAAGAAGGTGGATATCAAAGTTTGGAGCTGGACGAACACAGCAGACCAAGCAGCATCTCAGGAGCACCTGTTATATCGGATTCTCCAGCATCTGCAGTTCCCATTCTGATACATTCTTAAGAAGGTATATGCTTTTATTAGCCAGGGCTTAGAATATAAGAGTAGGGAGGTTATGCTGGAACTGTATAAAACTTTGGCTAGACTACGAACTGGTGTACTGTGCATAATTCTGGAATTCACATTATAGGATGGATGTGATAGCACTGGAGAGGGTGCAGAGGAGGTTTACCAGCATGTTGCCTCAGCTGGAGAGTTTTAATTATGCAGAGACAGTGGATACACTGGGGTTATTTTCCTTGGAGCACAGGAGAATGAGGGGGACATGACTGAGATGTGTAAAAATAATGAGGGGCAAAGCAAGGGTAGGCAGGAAGAAACTTCTCCTCTTAATGCAGAATCAATGACCAGGGAGCATAGAGTTAAGGTAAGGGACAGGAGGTTCAGGGAGGATGTGAGGAAATATTTCTTCACCCAGAGCGTGGTGGAAATCTAGAACTCACTGCCTGTAAGACTGGCAGAAACAGAAATCCTTCATAACATTTAAGAAGTATTTTGATGCACCGTTATAAAAGGCTGTGTGCCAAGTGTTGCAAAATCGGATTAGAATTGTTAGGTGGTTGTTTCTGACTGGCATAGACTTGATGGGCCGCTTTCTGTGCTGTAGATCTCTATGATTCTGTAGAGTCTGCGAGTGTGTGTGTGTGTGTGTGTGTGTGTGTGTGTGTGTGTGTGGAGGGTGACTGGGAGATCCTAATAACCTGTAGCAGAGATTGCAGATCCTGAGCCAAATTCTGGAAATGGGATCATTTAAATCAATGGAAAAGAGCAGCCATGCCAGCCTGAGTGGATGTCATCACTTGGGATGGATTGTTAATGTTGTACATTATATTAGACCACCCAAATGGAGCTACTACTTGTTTCGGCAGGAAATACTCTCTATCTGACTTACAGTGGATAGGATGGACAGGTACAGGTCTTACAAGTATAATCCCTTCCTGCAAATAACTAAGCAGTCAATCTAGTTCAAATTGATTTAGTCTGAAGGCAATCTTAAATTTAACTTTGTTGAGTCGGTTTAAAAACTCTAGCAAATTTCAGGCTTCCATGGCTCAGATGAAGCCAGAAGAATAATGTGGTGAAGGACGTGTAATCCTCAAATCAACTGTATTTCAAACTGTTGATGTTTCTTTGTGAAGTTAAATGTGCCCTGCAGTGCTGTCATCAATACCAGATTAATACAAAGAAGTCAATTTACTGCAGTACTGTACCACAATGCTATAAATACCTTAAGACTATTAGTGGTGCTTTAGTAAGTCAGGGGATACTGCAGTCATTTCACAATTCCTTTAATATGAGTTCACTTGTCTAAGTTTAATCTCTGTACTTTCTGAATTTATTGTAAGATCCTGTGGAAAAAAAAAGTCTCAAGACCATTTTATCTCTTCAAATCTTCCTTGACGTCTGTGGCTTTATGGAATGGAATTCTGTATTGCTGGACCTTACTAGATTTAAATGCATTCCACGCTTTAGCAAGCCAGAACTTGCATTCTAACATGTGAATTAGAGAGCTGCTTGTTTCTGGTGAGCAGGCCTGTTGGAACGAAATCTTCTAACTCCATGAGGCAAGCAATGCTGTAAAAATAGTTTGACGCAGCCTTGCAAACAGGTCTTCATCTTGCCCAGTCCAGGAACTTGAGGGCCCAATTCACTTGTGTCCCCTGAAGAAGTAAAAATTTGAAATACTGTTCTGATCAACTTCCTTTGAATCTCAAAAGGGAAAATAGTTTGTGTACCTCAATACTAGGATTTTCAAATTTGTGAAGTCTTGATTTTTATTCACAATTTCTTGGGACTGCTAATATCTCCAAGAGTAAATGTGCAAGTGTGTCATGTCGTAATGATCCATCACAGGAATGCATCTCTGCATCAGGCATATGCTAGAATGATAGAAACCTGAAACAAACACAGAGAATGTTGGAGAAACTGAGCAGGTCTGGCAAAAGAAAAAGGTTTACATTTTGAGTCTTGTATGACTCTTCATCAGATGTGAAAGGTGTTGAAAAATAGGTTCTTTTTTATACATTTGACAGAGGCACAGGTGGAGCTAAAGGGCGGATGTAGAGAGGGCCGGTGCAAAAGATGAAGGGATTGCTAACTGTGGAGAAAGAAAAATAAATGTAAACTGTGTATAAATTAAGGTGTGAGGGGGAGAGGATTGATCCTCTGTGCTATAAATGAATGAATGAATGAGCTTTACTGTCACGTGTGCTCGAATGAGTGCAGTGAAAAGTCTGCTTATGGCGCTTTCTTAGGTACAAGATACTTAAGTATAGATACTTAAGTATTTGGTACAGCCATGAAAGAATATCAAATAAAAGTTCACCATAAGAATAAAAAGGAGAAAGAAAGTATTTGAATTAGAGTCCTTTTCACCCAAGTCCACACCCAGCCTCCAGTCCACATCAGACCAAGTCTACAGACCATGCAGGCCTTCAAAACTTGAGTCCTCACCTCCAGCCTATCAGGGCCCAGCCTCCCCACGGTGTCCACCAGTCCAGGACTTAGCGCCCCGTGCTGACCTCCGGTCTGGGGCTTATCTCCGTGTCTTGCTTCTTGAGCCACTCTCCAGTTGAGACTCATCTCTGGGACTCACATCCCCATGTCAGCCTCCAGTCTGGGACTCTCCTGCTGAGCCAACCTCCTATCCAGTATCTACCTTCAGGCAAAGATCAGTTATAGACCAGCTGTTTCATCTGTATAACAAGATCCATCACATTCAGATTCAAGGCAAGGGCAAAGTGAACAAACATAAACACAAATCAGGCTGTTGGGGCGTGAATAGTGGGAGGGATGGAAGACAACATAAGGAAAGTTGAGAACGCACATAGTGCTGTCAGTTTCTGAAATAATTGACTTTAATATTGAAACCTCAAGGCTGTAAAGTGTTTGAGTGGAAAATAGAGTGTTGTTCTTTGAGGTTGTGTAAGAATTGGAGCAGGCCCAGGACAGAGATGTTAGCACAACAGCAAGGTGGTTTATTGAAATGAAAATACTGAGAGGTCAGGGTCGTTCCTACAGATAGAGTGGAGATCCACATTAGGCACAGTGTATTATTCTTCTGCGGAAATGAAACTGTTGTTTGAAAAGAACGTAAAGTCTAACATCTATAAATAAACAAGCTCTGTTAGAGCTCAGCTCTGTATGTTTATGGTATTCTTAACAGATATTATGCTTTGAATCTAAATGTGATAGATCTGTTTTAAGTAGATGAAACAGTTGGCTTTAACCGACCTCTGGAACACCGCCAGTGGTTTAAATAGAAGGCCCACTATCACCTTGTGAAGCTAGAGATGAACAGCAGTTCTTGCTAACCTTATCAGAAATGCCACATTCCAAGAATGAGTTGAAACAGCAATAAAACTCATTAAAATGGAATCAGGGAAACTTGGGGAATGACAAAAGTTGAACAGAACAACTTCAGCTTCGCAGACTGTGAACGATGGAAAATGTCACTTCTTTCAAGACTTGGTTTTGTGTGCACTTTTGGATGGAAGAACAATGGCTCAAGCCTCTGGTGTTGGCAGAGATAATGTACTGTATATGCTTAGATACCAAAGCTGCCTTTATTGACGCACATTACCTCATTGCCAGTGCAATGTTTTTATTCCAGATGATTGACGATTTGTATTCATTGTAATATGGAGAATTAAGACCAAAAACAAAATCAGCCTGTGGATTTGGCTGCTACCTCAAATGTAGTTTTCTGTTCTTAAAGATTTGAATTATTGTTTGACGAATTTTGCGAATCATCAGTGTATAATTTTTGAGGGGACTGGAAATAGCATTGCTGGAGTGTTTATTTTGTTTAAATGTCAGGAGTCGGTGGAATTTGCTAATCAGTATTAAGAACTGGGTGGTCACAGCTTTGACATGACTTGAAAACAGGGAGAGAAGGAGCCTCCCGGACCCTTTAATCCATTGAGCAATAATAAAGGAGTTGTATGAAAGTTTAGCTGAATGCCAACCCCATCTCCCCATCCAAACAGAATTGGTATGGCAGCTGATTTTCCTCAGTTGGGGTACTCATGTGAAGTTTGATTTTAATTTATGGGTTGTTTTTGGCAATGTGCTATCGGTCTACTTATCACCAAGGAAAACTGTTAGGGCCACAATATAATAGTTATTGTGCCTTACAGTAAGAGCAGTCATTTCATTCTGTGAGCTCTGAAAATGAGATTCTTTCTTAATCTTCCGCACAGAGAATAGACAATAGAACTGTGGGGTGACTTACTGGAAAAGGACATTAAATTGGACAGTCTGTGAGAAGTTGAGAAGGATTTGCAGGGTTTGGTAAGAAGGGAAGTAATCAGGTACATTTATCTAAGAACACTAGGTTTGATGAACCACTTGGCTCATGGCTTTTTCTTGGAATTAATAATCAGTTATGAAAATGTCATTGTATCCTTGGACAGGGAAACTATCAGCTGTAAGCTTTGTGCTACTGCTCAAAACGCATTTCATCTGGAATTAGAGGTTATGAATTGTTAATACTGAAATATTTGACATGTTTCACATGACTTTTCCCAGCCAATTACTAAAGGAGACCAAGCCACCAGGCACAGCCAACCTAGACTCAGATCATGGTCTGGATCTGTGCTGTGTTCTGTGGGAAAAGGACTGCCCAGCAGGGACATTTAAGGGACTCTTGGATAGGCACATGGATGACAGTAAAATGTCAGGTATGCAGGTTAGTTTGATCTTTAGAGTAGGATAATAGGTCTGCATAACATCGTGGGCCGAAGGGCCTGTACTGTGCGGTACTGGTCAATTTCTATGTTCAGTAAAGGAAGAAGATCTTCTGCACTCTGCAAAAGTAAGTGCCACCATCTTCTTTCTGCTACCTCACAATCACAAAGGCACCACTCAGTCTTAAGTTTTTCTCTGCATATGTCTCTCACTAATGGATTACATCTGTCATTATTGCATACGTCATGTCCAGTCAACAGCTGTCAGCCACCTTATACTCCCAGACACCTACTCTGCCCTGCCCTCTGCCATTCCAATCCATCAGTGAGAACACCTCACCGCCATCTTTAGGACCAATACTAGATCTTTCATTTACTTTCATCAGTTTCAATCCCTCCCCTTGTCTCAGTGCAGGTAAATTCCTCTTCCCCCCTTGGACATATGTCATGATGCATGCAACTGACTTACCTGTTATCCATGAGCTGCTTACATTTGACCTACAGGATTGACTTTATCGCAGTCTGCATACTGCAAGGTCGTGGACCCTCCGACTCTGGTCGGACCAAGTGCCTGACTCACTGTAGCCAACTCCTGTAATGTAAGTCCTGTGGTGGTACCTCTCAAAGACTGTAATATCCCTTCGCCTCACAGAGGACTGCTTGCTGTTGACATTCACACATTATCATTGCTTGAAGCAGATGCAAACTGCAGGCACTCACTGCAGGTCTATATTGATGGTAGCACAGTGGAAAACAGAAGTGTCATTCAGTCTTGTTTACTATCAAGTTTCCTGCCTCTCCTTTTCGGTCAGTGGCCACTAATGTGTCAAATGACCCCATGTATTGCCTGACCGGGTGTGAAGAAGAGAGAGGAGTGAGTTTGAAATCATTGTGATCATTGTAAAGGCAAATAATCATAAATATTTGGGATTCTCTCCCACGAGCAATGGAGGATGGATCACTGAATCTATTCAAGGCTGACTTAAACAAACAAGGGAATCAAGCATTACTGAGTGACAGGCAAGAAAGTGCAGTTAAGGCTATGTCAAATTACCTTGCCCTTATTGAGTGGGGAAGCTGAGGCCTGTACCTTCATCCAAGCGACATATCCCAAAAGGAATGGATGAAATGCATTATATGCTAAAATTGATACTGGTCCAAGTGCAAATATCATGCCTCTGCACATCTTACATGTGTAGCACTTTGGCACATTTTGCTGCACTCCCCACATAAGTCAACAACTTACAATGGGTCTGACATCCCATGCATCAGTATCATTCATCTCAAATACCAACACGCCTCCTCAGGGTGAACACTTTTACATCATTGATATTATTTGTCTACCAGCATGCACAGTTCTACATATTACTAAGATCACAAGGAAATGGATGTGACAATTCCAACACAAATTCTGGACTGCAACATCAAGTCTGTCCAAGACCTGACAAACATGATTGATGCTATTGTTAACTTTAAATATGAAGTCATGCTATATTAGAGGTCTGCAATCTGTAATGCTACTTTTTGGAGTGTATTGACATGTGTGAGTGCCAAGAATGGGAGTTTGGAAACGTCATTAGCCTTGTTCATTGGTTGACTCTTCACATGCTGATGTGGACAATTGTGTTCCATTTAATGTTTCTCCAAGCACCGGGACTTATTGCACATTTTAGCATAATGTCCTCCTGTTGAATATATCTTGCATGCCTGACAAAGTGCCAGACACTGTTTTGGTGGAAAGGACAATTCACATCTCACGTGAGAATTGGATGTTTTACTAGCCCTGTTGACATTTGCAATAGTTATGCATTTTGGAAGGTCGAATTTGAAAGCTGAGTACAGGATTAAGGATAGGATCCTTGGCAGCGTGGAGGAACAGAGGGATCTTGGTGTGCAGATACATAGATCCCTTAAAATGGCCACCCAAGTGGACAGGGTTGTTAAGAAAGCATATGGTGTTTTGGCTTTCATTAACAGGGGGATTGAGTTTAAGAGTCGTGAGATCTTGTTGCAGCTCTATAAAACTTTGGTTAGACCGCACTTGGAATACTGCGTCCAGTTCTGGGCGCCCTATTATAGGAAAGATGTGGATGCTTTGGAGAGGGTTCAGAGGAGGTTTACCAGGATGCTGCCCGGACTGGAGGGCTTATCTTATGAAGAGAGGTTGACTGAGCTCGGTCTCTTTTCATTGGAGAAAAGGAGGAGGAGAGGGGGCCTAATTGAGGTATACAAGATAATGAGAGGCATAGATAGAGTTGACAGCCAGAGACTATTTCCCAGGGCAGAAATGGCTAGCACGAGGGGTCATAGTTTTAAGCTGGTTGGTGGAAAGTATCGAGGGGATGTCAGAGGCAGGTTCTTTACGCAGAGAGTTGTGAGAGCATGGAATGCGTTGCCAGCAGCAGTTGTGGAAGCAAGGTCATTGGGGTCATTTAAGAGACTGCTGGACATGTATATGGTCACAGAAATTTGAGGGTGCATACATGAGGATCAATGGTCGGCACAACATTGTGGGCTGAAGGGCCTGTTCTGTGCTGTACTGTTCTATGTTCTATGTTCTATGTTCTACTGCAGAGCTAAACACCTGAACATGTTTCCATAGCAGCTTCAAACTGCCATCCTTCCAGCAGTATGTTTACAGTGTAATCCTTAGGTTTGTCCTATAGTGCCTTTTGGAAAAAAATCTGTGGAGGCAATGACCAGATCCATCAACCTTTCAGCTAGATTAGCTTCATTGAAATTACATTCTGTATCATTGTGTTAATGTCTGCCTGTGAATTAGTTGATTTATTGAAGTAGTTTTTGGCAGCATGACATGAAATCAAGCCAGTGAATTCTGCAGTTGACTTGGACCTTCAGCTCATCTTCTCAAGATTGGAATATTTTGTCGGGGTCTTTGCAGTCATCAATAGTAATGCCTAAAGGTTTTATTCCTCACATTCTTTTGTTTTCTATACTGATAACTAGTTTGACTGTCTTTTCAAATCAACTATCTATTAGTCCGTTAAGTGAAGATGTGCTCTTTTTTGATCAACTAAAATTCTGACAGTGTTGTAGCAGTTCCAATACTTGTTCAGTTTTTTTGCTTTCCATCCTTAACGTTCTGCTTTTTTGCTCTTTAAAAAGTACCAGTGTACAAAGGAACCGGTGCTGCATTGCAATGCTTCACTTTTACTTGGCTTCTCTGTTCAATTTCTCTTCCTTATTGCTGCGTTAGAGGTTGCTGCTTTCTGTCATTTTATATTTTCTTATTTTCATTGAAGCTTCTCACAATCTAAAGATGTGCAAAGTAGGTGGATTGGACATGCTACATTGCCTGTAGTGTCCAGGGATGTTTAGGTTAGGTAGGTTAGCATGGGAAAATGCAGAAGTGGGGGAATGAGTCAGGGTGGGATGCTGTTCCAAGGGGCAGACTTGTTGGGCCGAATGGACTGTTTCCACACTGTAGGGATTCTATGATAAACTTAAATCCAAATTTGGGGTGACATGGTGGCTCAGTGGTTAGCACTGCAGCCTCACAGCATCAGGGACCAGGATTCGACTTCACCCTTGGGAGACTGCCTGTGTGGAGTTTGCACATTCTCCCTGTGTCTGTGTGGGTTTCCTCTGGGTACTCCAGTTTTCTCCCACAGTCCAAAGATGTGCAGGGTGGGTGGACTGGCCATGCTAAGTTGCCTGTAGTATTCAGAGAAGTGTAATTTAGATGGGCTGTAGGAATGGATCTGGGTGGGATGCCCTGAGGGTAGGTATGGATTTGTTGGGCTGAAGGGTCTGTTTCCACATTGTAGGGATTCTGTGATTTTTTTTTCTGTAACTGAGCAATACCTCTTTGTGGCATTTGTACCAAAAACAAGTATCAGCATTTAAACTTTAAACATTGACTTCAAAAGTACTTTGATAAGCACTTGAAGTGTCATAACATACATTGCCCTAGTATTGGTAACGCAAGTGGTATAGATTTAGCGTATTTTTGGTGATACAGGCTTGATGGGCTGAACAGTATGATTCTATAAATCTATGCATGCCTTCTTCATTCTTTTGCACTGTCTTGACAGAAAACAAAATGGCAAAATTGACTGATGATCGTGCCCTGGAATGGGCTTAACGATTGTAGAATGATTTTTGTAGCATTCCTGGATATATTTCATTCTAGAATCACTTTCTCAAATCTGACCTGCTCTGGATCTGTTGTAAACTGCTGTTTTCTAAAAAAAAAATTAAACACACGGTAACCTCAAACGTTTCTGTAAGAAAGAGAGATTGTGCTGTTTACCGTTCTTCACATGCGCTTGCCACGATGCAGTGTAGTTGTAGCTTTCAGTCTTGATAGTCAGCTGTGAATTTCAGCAATGAAACCAGGCAGATGATGGATGACTGTTGACCACATAACTTTTCACAACTGCGGCTGATGTTACCTTCTCTACAGCCTTTAATACCAATTTTCTGTGACTAGCCTCCATAACTTAATTGCTGCCTGATCTTTTAGTGCCCACTTTTTGCCACCGTGGTGTGATCTGTTTGTCTTTTTGTTAGCCCATACACTGTACACCACAGAGATTTGGGTTCTTACTACGATAGATATCTTGAAATGTATTAACATCTGACTGTGTCACTAAAATGACATCCTAGACTTACATATACAGTCATTACTCTTCCATTATAAACTTGCCACAGCCATACTGGACCATGCTGTAACAGTAATCTGTATTGCAAACCAGCCTTCAGCCGACTCAGTTAACTGACCTCCAACTATTACATTATACATGTGTTGACTGCCATCTAACTACATGTTTAAATGAGCAATTGACTGTACAGATATTAAAATAGACACCTCTTACATGAGAGCATCATATGTCATGATGTTGCCCAGCTGTCTTAAAGATATTTTAGAGATAGTAGGCACTGCAGATGCTGGAGAATCTGAGATAACAAGGTGTAGAGCTGGATGAACACAGCAGGCCAAGCAGCATCAGAGAAGCAGGAAAACTGACGTTTTGGGCCTAGACCCTTCTTCAGAAATTGGGGCGTGGGTGGAAGGGGATTCTGAAACAAATAGGGGAAAATAAGCAAGCGAGGGGGAGGTGGATAGAAGATGGATAAAGGAGAAGATAGGTGGAGAGGAGACAGACAGGTCAAAGAGATGGGGCTGGAGCCAGTAAAGGTGAGTGTAGGTAGGGAGTTAGGAAGGGGATACATCAGTCCAGGGAGGACGGACAGGTCAAGGGGGTGGGATGAGGCTTGTAGGTGGTAATGGGGGTGGGGCTTGAGGTAGGAGGAGGGAATAGGTGGGAGGAAAGACAGGTTAGGGAGGTGGGGACAAGCCGGGCTTATTTTGGGATGCAGTTGGGGGAGGGTGGATTTTGAAGCTTGTGAAGTCCACATTGATACCGTTGGGCTGCAGGGTTCCCAAACGGAATATGAGATGCTGTTCCTGCAACATTCGAGTGGCATTGTTGTGGCACTGCAGGAGGCTCAGGATGGACATGTAATCGAAGGAGGGGGAGTTGAAATGGTTTGCGACTTGGAGCTGTAGCTGTTGCGAAAAGAACGTAGATGTTCTGCAAAGCGGTCCCCAAGCCTCCACTCGGTTTACCTGATATAGAGGAGGCCACATCTGGAACAGTGGATACAGTATACCAGATTAGCAGATGTGCAGGTGATTTGATGTGAAAGGTCTTCTTGGGGCCTGGGATGGGGGTAAGGGGACAGGTGTAGGGGCAGATGTAGCACTTCCTGCAGTTGCAGGGAAAAGTGCTGGGTGTGGTGGGGCTGGAGGGGAGTGTGGAGCAGACAAGGGAGTCCCGGAACGAGTGGTCTCTCCAGAAAGCAGATAAGGGTGGGGAGGGAAAATTGCCTTTGGTGGTGCGGTCAGTTTGCACATGGCGGAAGTGTCGGAGGATGATGCTTTGGATCTGGAGGTTGGTGGAGTGATACGTCAGGACGAGGGGGATTCTGTTTTGGTTGCTATTGCAGGGAGGGGGGTGTGAGGGATGAGCTGCGGGAAATGCGGGAGACAGGGTCGAGGGCATTTTCAACCATTGTGGGGGGGCAAGTTGTGGTCCTTGAAAAACGAGGACATCTGAGATGTGTGGGAGTGGAATGCCTCATCCTGGGAACAGATGCGTTGAAGGCGAAGGAATTGGGAATAGGGGATGGCAATTTTGTACGAAGGTGGGTGGGAGGAGGTGTATTCTGGGTAGCTGTGGGAGGTGTAGGCTTGAAATGGATATTGGTTTCCAGGTGGTTGCCAGAGATGGAAACAGAGGGGTCCAGGAAGGAGAGAGGAGGTATCTTAAAGATATGGTGCATTTCTGCAATCTGTAAAATCTTACTACACTTTTGAAAAAGAAAAGACCAAAATTTTTCAAAAGTAGAAGCTCAATTTGTTATCTTTTTATATTGAACCTCAACATAGAATACTTAACATCTTAAATTTAATTCCCATTACAATGGTTCACTATTCCCATTTTATTGTCACTTCCCACTAATAATGCTTACCTCCCATTCTTTCTGTTCAGGAGATCGCATTAACATGTGCTCTGATAAATTTACACTCAATCCAGGATTCCCCCTTGCTTCCTCCCATACATAAAAATACTAGGAATAAGAACGGGAGCATACCTTTCGGCCCTTCAAACCTTCTCCCCTAGTCAAGAAGGTTATTGTTAATTTGACATGGCCTTAACTCCACTTCCCTGCCAAAAGTCTGTCTAACTTGGCCTCAAATATATTCAATGACCCAGCTTTCACTGCTTGTTGTGGAAGAGAATTTCAAATATTTATGACTATTTGACTTTACAACGGTTATACTTTTTGTTTGTTCTAAGGAAGGGTCACTGGTCCTGAAACGTTAACTCTGTTTTCTCCTCCACAGATGCTGCCAGACCTGCTGAGCTTTTCCAGCAACTTTGTTTTTGTTCCTGATTTACAGCATCCACAGTTCTTTTGGTTTTTATATTTCTTATTTAGCTACCTTCTCTTCCATCATCAGGTACCTATCGAGGCATCCCCTTCTCCATGACACTGCCCAGGCCACTCTCTCTAGCCTTCATTGCAACCCTCCCACATTTGGTTTTTTTTCCATCATATACCCTCTTGATGATAATTCAAGGTTACATTCTTCTTCAGGAGATAGACCTGCTGCTCCCTCGGCTGTAACCCTGCCTGAACTCAGATCCAAAAATAGATTGTCACATTTTGGCAAATGTGCACACTGAAAGAGACTGCAGAGATCAGAATTGATTGCAACTTTAACTGCATTCATGCATATTGTTGCTGATAGAATGGAGAAGTACCGTGGTAGAGCTGAAAACTATAGGAAAGGTCCATGTTATTGCTGAACCAGATTAAACTTGTCCACCTTTATTCTTGGCTTATGAGATGCCTTCAACTCGTGACTGAGCACCAAGTGGTAATTACATTTCTTAGGGCATTTTTCAAGAGAAAGAAATGCATAGCCGCAATGGTGCTATTTGCAAAGGAACATCTTCTGAAAATATGCGTTGTGAAAGCTGTTTCTAGCATGCTGCAGTCCAGTGTGTGTTCAGATTAGTTTCCGGAATCTACAGTGAATGACATATTAACAGGTCCAGAGTATAAAAAAGGAGTTTTGCTATTTTGAATAAATCTTGAAAAGAATGTGACCCTTTTGCATGGTTGCCTTCAATAAGATGGAAGCAAGGGTAGTGCTCAACAGACTGAAAAGAGAAACTGCTCGGTGTGTTACTGAACAAAATACAGGTCACGGGGAATGCAATCCTGTTTTATCCAAAGCCAGATTGAAACAAAGGACCATCAATGATTACTGTCAGGATAAATTATATTTAAATAGTTTGTCTTGTAAAATTATATTTCTGCTCATATGACACAGAGCCAAAGGGAAGGTAAACAGAAGATGCAGGTATTTTGTTAGCAAGCTTGGAGGCGTCTGAAACATTGAGAATTGAATAGTGAATTTGAAATTAACTGACTGGGGACAGAAGTGACAAAAATGTTGGGATACACAAGCATTAACAGGACAGGACAAGAATTTAGATCAGCTGAAGACTGAAGAGTTTGATTGAGGAATATCCTCCCTTAAATAATGAGACGAAAACTGCACACAGATTTTGATCATTTATTTCATTCAGGGTCTAGAATTTGGTGCATGTACTTCCACCCTCCAGAATAAAACCTCCTTTATCTTTTTGGGTGTGCTCCATAGAGGTGAATATATTTAAACATTTTTCTTTCCCACATTCAGTTTAGACACTGGCACAAAGCCAGGTGCCAAACGGCCACAAATGTTTGAAATGCTGGGTCAGTGGCTGTGACCTCATTATTACCATTAAGTTTTGGGCCTCGTGAATGAATTTTTCTTCTCGTTGCTTCTTCAGTTTCCCTCCTCTTCCCTTTGTTAAAAGTGATGACTCAATGGACACAACCTCTGCATATTGTGAGGATTTTCCTTGGGCTGAGGCTTCATAACAGGTTCCCAATCTGCTAATGAAGATTGGCTGATCACTTGAATGAACAGGTCACCTTCTGGAGTGTCATCCTTGGGCATGCAGTGGGTCCAATGGGAACGGCTTCTACAATATCCTGCTTCCAACTGGAGTGGGAGAAGCAGGGACTGCCGCAGCGGACAGCAGAAAATGTTGGTGCCTAAAAATAGAGCTATGTTGTGATGGAAGCAGGGTAAATTGGAGGATACCCCATTGGTTCCCAGGGAATGTACCTCCAACAGTGTGCCCAACTTAGCCCGTGGCATGCAACCTCTCTGTTGCTGTTAAGACCCTAACTGTCCACTGAATTTCCACTGATAGGCTACCTCCTGCAGCCAAGTGGGTAACCACTTTAGTGCTCACCTGTATCCGGCAAGGCCTTATGGACGCATAAACACTGACCCAATGAAAATCTATCCAATCTCTCCCTTGCTTTCACTGCCAAACTGACCTCCACAGATCCCATTCCTTCAAATAGGAAGGCATTATTCAAATACAAGCCTGCCCACTAAGTGTTGATTGGCTATCCAACTATCAAGGCCATCGCAAAACAATTTCATTTTTTCCTCTTTTGAGATTCGCACACCTCATTCTGCAACTGGATTGGAAACTGGGATCCATCTTCCTGCTCCCTGTACAGGGGCATTACAACAGCTTGCACCCAGCAGTGTCTCTTGGCTAAAGCCGTAAATTCAAAAGTGGGTGACAATCTGACTGGAGCTGCATGCAGCGTCCTTAGTTGTTGATTTTTGCTGATTATGAAATGGTTTAATGACCGGATACATATCCATTTCCTCTCTTGAAGTTAGCTACCTGGGTCAGTAGGGATGCTTTGGGAAATAGTCAAGGCGCAACACTTGGGAGGACCAAGAAGAATTGGCTTGGATTGCCCCTTTCACGCTTGCCCACTTCCTAATAACTTGTCACTAAATAGTATATGCAAGTTAACTACGTGGTATTGTCATGGAGACAGAACTGGGAGGAAGAATTTTATAAGGTGCAGTCTCAACCGTGACTCATGTCGCTGATAGGTCAGGTGTATCGTCCAACCTGTTTCCCCCAACATGATGTGATCCAGGCCCTGGTTATTTTAGTCAGAGGTCCATGAACTGTATGGATTCTCCATTTGAGCAGGTATGATACAATTTGACTATACCAAAAGATAACAGAATTTTAAAAATTGTAGGCTAATTCAGTGATAACCATTAAAGGAAGTTAAATGGAGCATCTGGATAACAGATTAAATTGTGAGCTTGGAGAGGACACAAGTGGATGAAACAACATTGCAAAATCCTGTATGTGCTGCAGCTTGAGATTTAGCCCCTAATAGCCCAGGGCTAACCTTGATCTCAGCTTAGATAACTAAGACCAGATTCCTCTGATAATTGTAAGCCTAGACTTCATTCCAGAGTTGCAGAAGAACCTTTCATGGTGTGGTCTTGTGCAAATGAGGCCCAGGCAGCAAGCAAGAAAATGATGCATTACTTTTGGGAGTGGATGGTGGTGGGAATTGATAAAATGCTAGATCCTTTGGGCTTGAGTGTTATTTGGAGGTCAGCACTGAGATACTGACTAGTGACAGATGGTAACAGACCAGAATGCAGTACCTGAAAACAGCTTCATAAGTGGATTTGGAGATAGTAGGAACTGTAGATGCTGGAGAATCTGAGATAAGAAGGTGTAGAGCTGCATGAACACAGCAGGCCGAGCAGCATCAGAGGAGCAGGAAAACTGACGTTTCGGACCTAGATCCTTCTTCAGAAGAAGAGGCTAGGCTTGAAACATCAGCCTTCCTGCTCCTCTGATGCTGATTGGCCTGCTGTGTTCATCCAGCTCTACACCTTGTTATCTCATCTGTGGATTTTCTGTTTTAGTAAATTGTATAATCCTCGTTTTGTGTTGTAGTTGAGTTCAGTCCTTTCAGGATTGAAAATAGATTCTGTTGATATTACTAGTTATGGTTCAAGAACCTGCTCTCATCTTTTCCATATAAACTTCAGAGGAAGAGATTGAGGGTAAACCAACAGTTTTCCCTCCGTAACATAAGTCTACAATCGTCGAAAACTTAAAATAGTGCAAATAATATTGACTAGCTTATGTAAGTAGACATGCTGACACAGTACAAACAGAAGATGCAAATTATACCACCTTTCCCTACAAGAGCAGTCAGTTACATCGCCCTAAATCCCAGTTCTAGAGTCCTAATTACAGTTCATTGACACTGCATGTTCAAATTGTGGGTGCTCATTAATTCTCCTTTCTACTCCATCAACCTGATATTCAGCTTTTGGCCTAAGCTCCCACAATAAGAAGATGTCAAATGATGTTAAAAGCTTCCATACAGACACTGTAGAAGAAACAGAGAGAGGGAGAGACCTTGTATATCAACCATACAAACAGTGTTGACCTACACTGGGAGACAGCAAGAACTGCAGATGCTGGAACTAGAGTCAACAGAGTGTGGAGTTGGCGGAGCACAGCAGGCCAGGCAGCATCGGAGGAGCAGGAAAGTTGACGTTCAACTTCATCAGGACTGGGGAGGGGGAAGGGAGCCCAGAAATAAACAGGGAGAGGAGGGGTGGGGCTGGTGGCAGGTAGGAAGGATGGCAGTAGGTGCAGGTAGGGGATAGTGGAGATAGATCAGTGGGAAGGGTGGGGCAGACAGGTGGAAAAGAAGATGGACAGGTTGTGGCAGGTCAAGGAGGTGGGGATGAGAGGGAGGGTTGGACATAGGATGAGGCCAGAGGTCGGGAGTTTTTGAAACTGGTGAATCCTGTGTTGAGGCCATCAGGCTGGAAGCTCCCGAGGTGGAATATGAAGTGTTTTTCCTCCAGTTTGCATGTGGTGTCATTGTGATACCAGAGGAGGCCCAGGATGGACATGTCACCGTGGGAGGAGGAGTTAAAATGGTTGACAACCAGAACATGATGTTGTTTATAGCATGTTCAATCCTCCAAACTGCACGAAACTCCAAATGTGGCCTTAGCAGAGCCTTATAGAGCCTCAGAAGTACATCTCTGCTTTGATATTCAAGTCCTCTCAAGATAAATGCTAAAGTTGCATTTGCCTTCCTGACTACTGACTCAACCTGTAAGTTTAACTGGAGAGAATCCTGGACGAGAACTCCCAAGTCTCTTTGCACTTCATATTTCTGAATTTTCTCCCCATTTAGAAAATAGTCCATGCTCTAATTCCTCTTACCAAAGTGCATGACCTCCCACTTTCCCACATTGTACTCCTAACCTGTCCAAATCCTTCTGCAGCCTCCCTGCCTTCTCAATACTACCTGTCCCTCCGCCCATCTTTTTATCATTTGCAAACTTAGCCAGAATGTCCTCAGTTCCTTCATCTAGATCATTAATGTACAAAGTGAAAAGTTGTGGTCCCAACACTGAGCCTGGTGGAACACCACCTGTCACCAGCTGCCATCCTGAGAAGGACACTTGCATCCCCACTCTCTGCTCTCTGCCAGACAGCCAATCTTCTATCCATGCTAGCACCTTGCCTCGAACACCATGAGTCCTTATCTTACTCAACAGCTTCCTGTGTGGCACCTTGTCAAAGGCCTGCTTGAAGTCCAGGTAGATAACATCCTTTGGCTCCCCTTAGTCTAACCTGCTCGTTGCTTCCTCAAAGAATTCTAACTGATTACATTAGCTTGATCTTTGTGAACTAATTCACTGCTATGTTGCTTGCATTACAACAGTAACTGGACTTCAACAGCACTGCATTTGCTGTAAAGCACTTTGGGTCATTCCAGGGTGATGAAAAATAAATATAATTCCAAGTCTACATTTTTACTTGATGCTTTTTTTTTGCTGATTTTTTTTCTGTGGGCACTTTGTACAGGAGATTTTCCAGATGTTTAGCTGACAACAGCCCCTGATTAAATCTGATCATCAACCTGATGCTGACGTGCTGTTGTTGAGAATAAAGCAAAGATTGAACAAGACTTTGACAGAAGAGTTCTCTTGTTCACTCCCAGCACTATTCTGAATAAACAGCAACAGACACAACTTCATACCTAATAGTTATAATAAATGTTTTAAAGTTTAATAAAACATATTTAATAAACTTTAATATTTATAATAAACTTCACATTCAGTTATAACAAGGTGTAGATCTAGATGAACACAGCAGCCCGAGCAAGAAAGCTGACATTTCGGGCTCAGACCCTTTATCAGAAATGACATCTGCAGTTCCTATTATCTCTGTCACATTTCAGTTATATTCAGTTTGTTTTAATGTAAGAATGAGATTTTCCTAAAGTTAGGATCAGGATATAAACTGTGGTGTGATCTGGTAGAAATAATCGCTAAGGGTGAATCCATCTCATGAGGGGAGATTGCTACCCTTGATTAGAATTAGCAACATCCTAAATAAAGCAAATTATAGAACATAGAACAGTACAGCACAGAACAGGCTCTTCAGCCCACGATGTTGTGCCGACCATTGATCCTCATGTATGCACCCTCAAATTTCTGTGACCATATGCATGTCCAGCAGTCTCTTAAATGACCCCAATGACCTTGCTTCCACAACTGCTGCTGGCAACGCATTCCAAATTATGCATTGAATGTATGTAGGTGTCTGATTGGATATAGAGATACATACTCCATTTATAATTCCTGTGCTGCGATACAGCCATGTGTACAAATAATGCCATTAGTACATTGCTTTCTTGTGTTCACGTTAAGTTACAAAGGATTAAGTTGCTAAAAAGCAAAGTTGCTTGTTGCACTTTATACTGTGCAACAGCAGAAGCTGCTTCTCGTATACTGTGGATGTGACAGAATCCAATTTAATGTTGGCTGCGCCCAATTTCAAGATTAGGACAACAGAATTCCACTCATAGGGGCGGCCTCGTGGCTCGGTGGTTAGCACTGCTGCTTCACATCACCAGGAACGTGGGTTTGACTCCACCCTCCACCGTCTGTGTGGAGTTTGTGCACTCTCCCTGTGTCTGTGTCAGTTTCCACTAGGTGCTCTGGTTTCCTATCATAGTCCGAAGATGTGCAGGTTAGATGGATGGGCCATGGGAAATGCAGAGTTACAGGATAGAGTAGGGTGCTGTGGTTCTGGTTGGAATACTGTTTGGTGGATTGCTCTGGACTTGATTTGCGGAATGGTCTGCTTCCACCCTGTGGGGATTTTATGTACCTGTATACATATGTGTGAAGCTATCCAACTGAGTATGTCAAAGTATCACTGGGTCAGTCTTATGTCTCATAGCACAGCTTTATGCATTCAGAAAAATATGTAATCAAGCTCACTTTAGGAGTTTCTCTTCAGTGAGAAAGTGATAGTGCACACAAAGGGTAAAATTACCTTGTCAAATCGAGTATTTGTCAGTAACCTGCAGGTGTTTTTTTTCATTCTTCTGATTTGGTGGCATCTTCACCATTCCAAGCTGGATGGAACTGACCCACTAGCAGAATGCTGAAGTTATAAACCTGACTTCTGAATATCTTTCAGTATTGATAAATCCACCCCTCAGTTTAAAGGCTGAAAATTCAGCATAATTAGAAAACATTTATTCTTACCTGTTCGGTTAAGCTTTAAGAATAACCAAATTTTGGAAAACAATATCCTAAGCCAGCAGGTTCTCTCCCTTTCAAAGCCACATTCAGTAATAGACACTGCTGTTGGAGCACTTATAGAGTCGTAGAATTTTGCAGTAAGAAGGACCCATCATGTCTATGCCAGCTGCTAAAAGAGCTACCTGGCTGATCCATTTCTTCAGCCCTAGCTCCTTAGACCTCTAAATTTAACACTTTCACATATGTATCCAGCTCTGTTTTGAAACCTCCTATGGAATTCACCTCTACCAGTTTTCTAGGCAGTGCATTCCAAATCTTAACACTCTCTGAGTGAAGAAGTTTCTTCACGTCTCACTCCTCACTCTCTTGCTAATCTTAAAATTGTGACTCCTAGATACTAACATACCAATTAGTGGAAATGGAATATCCTCCTTTACCCTGTCAAAATTGTTCATAATTTTGAACACCTCAAAAAGGTCCAAACATCAACCCATTATTGCTAAACTACATCCAAACATCAAGGCATTTTTGCTGCTGAACCATGAACCCATTTCTGAAAATCAAGTCATTGTTGCTAGGACTGTCACCAAGCTCATTACCTCCAGAGATCTTCCACCTACTGCCTCCAACCTGGTAGTTTCCCAACACTGGACAACCCGATTCTACCTCCTTTCCAAAATCCACAAACCATATTGCCCCAGTAGGCTCATCGTATCAGCCTGTTCCTGCCCCACTGAGCTCTTTTCCTCCTACCTCGACTCCATCCTGTGTCCACTTGTCCAGACCCTGCCCACCTACACCCACAATTCCTCTGATGCCCACCACCACATTGAAAATTTCCAGTTCCCCGACCCTAACAGCCTTCAATTCATCACGGATGCCCAGTCCCTCTGTACCTGCATTCTGCACCAGGATGGTCTGAGTGCTCTAGGCTTTTTCCTTGACCAGAGGCCTGAACAATCCCTCTCCTCTGCCTAGCTGAGCTTGTTCTCTCACTGAACAATTTTTCCTTTAATTCTTCTCATTTCTGATGAGTCAAAGGAGTGGCTATGGGCACCCGCATGGGTCCCTGTTTTGCCTGCCTCTTTATGGGGTACGTGGAACGATCCTTGTTCCAGTCTTACAGTGACCCCATCCCAAAATCTTTTTCCAGTATTTCGATGACTGCTTTGGTGCTGCTTCGTGCTCCCACCTGTGCCTCGAAAAAGATGTTTGTTTCAGCTTCAATTTCCACCCCTCTATAACTTTCACATTGCCCATTACCAACACTTCCCTTCGTTTCCTTGACCCCTCTGTCTCTTTTTCAGGGAATAAACTGTCCACTGTGATCCTCTACAAAGCCATGGACTCCCACAACTGTCTTCATTACAGCTCATCACACCCCACGTCCTGTAAGGACTCCATCCCATTCTCCCACTTCCTTTGCCTATGTCGCATCTGTTGGACAATGCCCCCTTCCAAAACAGTGCTGCTGACATGGCTCGCTTCTTCCATGACCATGGTTTCCCACTCAACGTGGTTGACAGGGCCCTCAACCACATCTGACCTATTACCCATGCTCTTGTCCCTTCCTATCACTCACAACAGTGGGACCGGGATTCGCTTATCCTCACTTTTCATCCCACCAGTCTCTGCATTCAAAGGATCATTCTTTACAATTTCAGACAACTCCGGCAGAACTCCAGTACTAAAAACATCTTCCCTTCACTCCCCCTGTCTATAGTTCACAGGGACTTGTCTCTCCAGGACACCCTAGTCCATTCCGCAACCACCAACACTAACCCCTCCTCCATAAGGCACCTTCCCATGTAACTGCAGAAAGTGTAACAGCTGCCCCTTAACATCCTCCCTGCTCACCATCCAGGGGCCTAAACAGTCTTTCCAGGTGAAGCAGCATTTCACCTGTACCTCCTCTAGCCATGTGTCTTGTATTTGCTGTACCCAATGTGGTCTACTCTACATTGGAGAAATCAAACGCAGACTCGGTGACCACTTTGCAGAACATCTCCGGTCTGTGTGCACGCAGGACCCTGACCTTTCTGTAGCCAGTCATTTTAACACAGTGTCCTGCTCGCATGCCCACTTGTCTGTCCTCAGCATGTTGCAGTGGCCCAGTGAATCACAGCGCAAACTGGAGGAACAACATCTCATCTTCAGACTAGGCACTATGGAGCTTTCTGGACTTAATATTGAGCTCAATACCTTCAAATCGTAAGCAAACTCCCAGTTCATCCTGTATTTTTTCATATGTTACATTCTGTTATCATGCCCTCTTTCCCCTCCGCCCATCCCAGAGGTCTTACGAGGAAAGGCTGAGGGATTTGAGGCTGTTTTCATTAGAGAGAAGAAGGTTGAGAGGTGACTTAATTGAAACATATAAAATAATCAGAGGGTTAGATAGGGTGGATAGGGAGAGCCTTTTTCATAGGATGGTGCCGGCGAGCACGAGGGGGCATAGCTTTAAATTGAGGGGTGAAAGGTATAGTACCGATGTCAGAGGTAGTTTCTTTACTCAGAGTGTAGTAAGGATATGGAACGCTTTGCCTGCAACGGTAGTAGATTTGCCAACTTTAGGTACATTTAAGTCATCATTGGATAAGCATATGGACGTACATGGAATAGTGTAGGTTAGATGGGCTTGAGATCGGTATGACAGGTCGGCACAACATCGAGGGCCGAAGGGCCTGTACTGTGCTGTAATGTTCTATGTTCTATGTTCTATGTTCTAAATCATGCTGATTACTAAATCTGAATTGCACCCGCTACTCCCATATTGACCCTGCACCCCTGCAAACTGTAGTGTAAATGCTGTCCACTCCATATTTCACCTCAGCTCTGATGAAGAGTCATCTAGATTCAAAACATTAGCTTGCTGTCACTCCATGGATTCTGTCTGACCTACTGTGATCTCCAGCGTTTGGTGTTTTCAGTACAGATTCCAGCAACTACAATAATTTGCTCCCTCACCTCTTAATCTTCTCAGCTGTTAAGGAGGATAAGCTTAATTTCTGTAATCTTTCTTTGTATCTGAAATCCCTCATTCCTGGTATCATTCTTGTAAATCTCCTTTGCTCTCTCCAAAGGGCTTTAACATTCTTCCTTAAATTAGGTGCCATGAACTGAGCACAATACTCCAAATGTGATCTGACCAATGATTTGTAAAGTTGTAGCAACTCTTGCTTGTTTTTGTACTCCATACCGGTATGTATAAACCCATTTATTAGCCCTTCCACAACTGTTTCAACTTGCCTGGCTACCTTCGGAGAATTATACACTTGAACCCTGAGGTCCCTCTGCTGTATTCCCCTCAAACTGGGACCATTAGATCTGTATTGTCTCTCTCTAATTAATTTCTTCCACCAAAATTAATTAACTCACATTTCTCTGCATTGAAATTAATCTGGCCATTTGGTCAAATTGATTATATTTAATGACTGGGATTTTCAGCGAAGTGGTAATCACATTCGGGGCTCCGCTCCCACTCACCAGTGCACAGACACTGCTTCGTATTGCTGCCGGGTTTTCCAAGGCTGGCCAGCTGGAATTAAATGTATGGTCCCTCAGGGTAATGTATCATACCACGAGAGCACTGGGGGAGGGCTGGGGGAGAAAGGCATGCCCGCATTTTAAGCAAGAACTGCTATTTGGTAAATTTAAATATCTGGTGTGAACCTTCATGATTGTATAAAATGAGCAGGGTGGTAAAGTGGATAGTGGGTTACGTATGTGGATAGGATGGCAGCTGGATAGGTGGTAGATAAGTGGATAGTAGGGTGGCATGTCAGCTGTGTAATTACCGATTAATTAGGCTAGGGTTCTACATGTAACGTTTCCTGGTCAATTATCTGGGTATGTAAGCCAGAACTGTATTGGAGGAACTTGGCGAGCTGGGGATTTGCCATTGCAATTTCCCAAGGAAGCCACTACGAAGGGACTTATGAAGGGTTTTAATGTACAACCTGAGCCGTAAGCCCAGTCTCCAATGAGCCTGGACCTGGTGGATCTGGCCCATTATGTTGAATAGTTGTTAGAAAATGGACAGGGCTGGCAAAGCACAGTTTAAGTCCAGAACTTTGAAAATCACAGATTATTAATGAGGTCAAAACTGGTCATTGTTGTGATTGTCAGCACATAAATTGCAGGGTTTCTTTTTAATCTAAGATGCTTTTCAGTCATTTGCAGTGACTTCAGAAAACAGGAAACACATCCAGTGCTTATGTTTTCAGTGCCTTCTGAGAAATTGGATCACTCTGAATATCCAAGCACCAATCCTGTCCTCTAGAGGCTATGTAGGCCTGGATATAGTTTAGAAACTGATCACAGTTGAAAGGGTAACTTTAAATCCTTAAACATTTCTGTGGAGCTGGGAAAGATTAAGTTTTTCTCCTGGATTCATGACTCTCCTGATAGCTGCACGTGAACTGTGAAAGTCCCTTTTCCTTACTGTCTTGCTCCTCACCACCACCTGAAATAAATTAACAGCAAAATACTATGGAAACCTGAAGCAAGCACAGAAAATGCTGGAGAAACTCAGCAGGTTGAGCAGTGTATTTAGACAGAGAAACAGAGTTAAAGTTTTAAATGCAATATGACTTCATCACCGTTTGAAGAAACATTAACCATTTCTGTCTCCACAGATGCTGCCAGGCCACCAGAACTAAATTTGTTATTTACTGTGGAAGATTCAGTCGATTCCACAAAAAAAATACTAATCCCTTGTAGCCCTGAGAAGGTGATTCTGGACCTTGAGCTGCTGAAGCTTTGCTTTGTTTCGCTTTGGTATCAATGCTCAACTGGGCACCATTGAAGGACTGGTGCTACAAATTAGGGTATGTCTAATTCCAAGGTGATAATACTTGCATGGTATAGCTGCTGTTACCCTTCAAAGTGGGTAGAAGTTGCAGAGGTGGAAGATGCTGTCAGGCTACTCTTGCAATTGTGCATTGTAGTGCTTGCTGACTGTCTCAAAGTAGGTTGACATGACTGCCACCTGGAAGGGCATAGGCAACATATGCATAGGAATACCATCACCTTCACATTGTCCTCCCAAGTACCACCACACCTTGCTTTGGCAGGATTTACCATTCCTTCACTGCTGTGTGTCAAGGCCATGTTACACCCTTCATAAGAGTTTTGGGAGAGGACCTTCACTTTATGCATTGTAGTGGTTCAAGACTACTCATCACTTTCTCAAGTTCTGTGGAGGCCAAGTCATTGAGTGTATTTAAGACAGATTGGTTTTTGATTGGTAATGGGATTGAGGGTTAGAGGGAGAAGGCAGGAGATTGCAGTTAGGAAACATTATCAGTCATGATCGAATGGCAAAGCAGACTCGAAGGCCTGAATGGCCTAATTTTCCCCTATATCCTATCATCAACCAAGGGATGCTGGCCTCCCTGGTGCTGGGACACCCAGAGAATGTGTTAAAAAGAAAAGTGCAATTCCTTTTATCTAATTTTTGCACTTTGAAATTTGACTTCTTTTCCCCTCCCAAGTCAGCTTTACATTTTGCACCTCTGTACTTTGGGCTATGAGAGAGTGACGTCCTTTTCAAAACTACTGCCTTGTTCCATGACTTGCAATGTTGGGATAAGGGTTTTGATTTATATAAACAAAATCATATTTTTCAGTCCTGTGAGCTACATGACATAAGCAAAAATGTAGAAGCACCTGTAATTTGGAGGGTGTGGTTGTAAAGGAAGGAGGAGCGAATGATCTGCTTTGGAATTAAAGGAGTTAAGTATCTGGGAACAAAAACAACTAAGGACAAAAAACTTGCAGCGTAGGAACTGGAGAGGACTCGGGGAGGGGTCGAGGCAATGTTTACAACATCATAGCTAGAGGCGAATTCTCAGTTTAGGCAAAATTAGAAGTGCCCTCTGAGGATTAATTTGCCATGAGAAAGCAGACAACTTTCATTCACAATTAAAAGCCTGAGAAGCTGACTTGCTCCTCAGAAGCTGGGGGAGTGAGGAGGCAGACAGGGAGTGCTAGTTCACAGCTGATTGGCTGCCAATTAGCACGGCAGTCTAATCAGAGTGGAGGCTCTCGGACTTAGCCACCCCCTCAGAATGTCAATTGGTTGCTGAAACTGACAAAAATGCGCACAGACTGAACACAGACTTTATGCCACTTCAAAGCAGCAGTTGAAGAAAAAGCCTCAGACAACACTTCTCACTGAAGTTAGCCAAGTTGTGTACAAGTAAAAGCAGCAATCATGGTCATGGGGCTGTCAGTCAATGGAACAAAACAAGCTTACTGCATCAATTAAACGCAAGGTTATTTTGTTCAGCGGGGTAAGTGAAGGCATGAATTCTATAAATTTTCTGCTGGTGCTGATTGTCGAAACCAGATAATTCTCCTGTTGGTTCTCGAGTTTGTGGCAATACCATGTCTCCTTGAACAACTTTATTTGGTTTTCAGTCATTAAGGTCTTTAAAGTGAACAGAACTTGTGAATAAGGTTGTTTTTGCTTGAGATCCTCTACCGTTTTCAGCGCTCAGTTGAGCCAAATATTAGGTGAATCAGTCAAAAGAACCATTGTGCCATTATATATGAACAGGTCCTTATAGTCACTACAGTTTTGCCTCAAGTGCCCAGACACGACAGTGATATAGCAAGATCTGTTTATTTGGTACGTGGAGTAAGTTATTTGATCAGTTAGACTCAGTAATTGTGTGCTAAGGGTGAAGGGTTGAGCGTGGCCAGGGATCATAAATGTTTATGAATCGGATGTTCTTGCAGTTCATCTCGCACTGGAGGCAATGGTGTGTGACTCAAATGTAGAACTGCACATTGCGCAACCATTAAATGTATCAATCAGTGCATTTGTGGATTACTCAAAGGCATTGTCTGTCATGCTTATTTTTGAGACAGATCCTGTATTGCCACTGGGTTATGTGCACAGGTGTGGAATATGTCAACTTGTTTCTATGTACCAAATGTCCTGACTCTGCTTCCAGTTGGTTCCCACCACAATGGTTTTAAGTTCTGCTATTCGTGATCAGGATTTAAGATCTGCTTTACATGTTGTGCCTTAAAAATGAGTGCTGCTTGTTAATATTCTCTTTAAAGATGTTACGTCGGCATTTATGGTAAAGAACCACAAATGATATAGTGGTTAGACTGTGAAACACGCTTAACATTTTGCCTGAAGCATTGTGGCTTCTTGTGGGGCTCGTAATTCAATGAGTGGAAAAAGCAGGGTGCAAAACTGTCTGAAAGAATGCAAGCACTTCTCACATCTAGTGGTGTAGCAATACAGACCCGGTTCCACGAAAAGAATTACCCTGAATAATGCTGCAGATTTGTCAGAATTCACTTGCATATATATTCAACATGCAGCCAGGCTGTTTGGCCAGCAGATGAATGCTGATGCTGAAGGGTCTGCATGAACCTTTTCCCATCTCTTGTTCATTTAGCCATGCAGTTTTATTCGTGATTTTAACTCTAGCTTCCATGCAAGTGAAAGCATCTCTACGCTTATCCTAGCAAACCCTTTCATGACCTTCGGACCTTTGTTAGATCAAGCCTCAGCTTTACCTTTCTAGAGAAAACAGCCTTTCCCAGTTAAAGTATGCAAGTTTGCATAAGGAATGTCTAGTCTGATGATAGGAACATACTTCAACCTTTTGTAGGCCCAAAACTAAGGATATCAGGTTGGAATTGAGTGTTTGTTGATCATTTGCGTGTAACTGGTTTAAGTAAATCCAGAGGTAAATGCTGAGAGAGATTTACATTAGGAACAGAAAATGGGGGAAACTGTAATCATATCAGATGTCATCAGTGGGGAGTGAAACAGAGTTAAACTTTCAAGTCGATGACTTTGCATTGGACATAGATCTCTATTCAATTCAGTCTGCTTATTGATTGTCTCCTACAACTAATGCTCAATGGGTGTATTTAGTCACTTCATTATTCACTGAGTCAGCAGTGGAGAAAATGAAATGATACATCTGGCAGTCAGCAACAGGACCTGTTAAAAAAAATCTTGCTTCCATCTGCCCAGACACTGAACAAGCATATGGCATAACTCGGATACAGGGACTTTCTGTCACAAAACAACATTTAAGGTCATTGAGTTACACAGACATACAGTACGGAAACAGACCCTTCGATCGAACTTATCAATGCCACCTAGACAGCCCAATCTGACCTAGTCCCATTTGTCAGCACTTGGCCCATACCCCTCTACACCCTTCCTATTCGTATACCCATTCAGATGCCTTTTGAATGTTGTGATTGTGCCCGCCTCCACCACTTCCTCTGGCAGCTTGTACTATACATGCACTAACTTCTGCATGAAAAAGTTACCCCTAAGGTCCCCTTTAAGTATTTCCTCTGTCACCTTTAACCTATGCCCTCTAGTTTTGGACTCCTGACCCTAGCAGAAAGACAGTGGCTATTTACCCTATCTGTGTCCCTCATGATTTTATAAATCTCTATAAAGTCACCCCTCAGTCTCCAAAATTCCAGGGAAAATACCCCCAGCGTATTCAGCATCCCCCAAAGCTCAAACTGTCCAGCCCCAGCAACATCCTAGTAAGTTTTTTCTGCAGCACTTGGAAGTTTAACAGCATCCTTCCTATAGAAGGGTGACCAGAATTGTACATGATATTCTAAAAATGTCCTGTACAGTCGCAACATGACATTCCAACTCCAGTACTTCTGACCAATAAAGGCAAGTGTGCCAAATGCCTTCAAAATTACTAAATAGAGATATTGTCCTGTTTAGTATCTGCCTGTTAAGGTAGTAACTGTTTGGAAAGTCAAGTTGAAAATTATTTCTGATTTTTTAAAAAAAGATATCTAATTCTTCATGTATTCAGAAAAGCTGTGGATAATAGAAAACAGTTCTATACACTATTGAATTAAAAGAGAGGTGCCACCAATAAGGATAGTTCTTAGGCAGAATTCAGTCAGTGGAACCTCACTGTTAATGGGACTGTGCTGGCTCGTTGGGTAGACTCCCTTACTCTCAAACCACTGATTATACCTGATACAGTAGGAAACACCCAACAAAGGTTTTCACAAGATCCTTTTTTTTGTTTTGAGTTTTTTTAAAAAGTTGCCATGCCCCATTATGTCATTAACCTTGCAAATAATTGCACGATGGTGATATGCCCTTAGGTAACCATTTCTGGAGGGGTTTATTCAAACCCACTTCATAAATATAGAATTATAAATGAGTGAGCGCTTTATTGGGTGTGATTAAGCTAATGTTCAGCTGTTGAGGTTTGTAAGCCAGTGAGAGGTGGTCTCTGCAGCACCTTTTTGTGAGCCATTATCATTGCAGATCTGCTGCCGTTGTTGGGCGTTTGATGTTTTTTTTTGAAGTTAGTGATCTGTAATCAGGATCGGAGTAGAGAACATCTGAAAGGAAAGGTGTGGGAGGGGGACTGTTCTTTTTGTGACTGGAAAAGAGCCGTGCTTGACAGCTGCTGCATTCATTAGCATTGTGTTTCAATCAGAACGCTGGCTAATTGGGGTTGGGGGCTGTGGGGGCAGCCACAAGGTGTATGAAACACACTTATCAGGAACAATTTATTTCACACTGGGCGGCAGAACAATGAAAAGTCAATGTTGAGCAGGCAATCTGGGAAAGAGTTAATGCTGAACCAAGTTTTAGATTGCTTTGCTTTGTGAGAAGCCTTGAGGGGTCACGTTATATATTAAACTCCTTTTATTTATAAAAATACATTTTTTTTCTCCTTGCACTGTAGAGCCTTAGAGTCAAACAGTTCTGTAGTTCTGGTTTGTAGCCTTGAGAATTGAATATTCCCAGCTTAGACTGCCTTCTGCTTTGTTTGAAATCCAGCACTTGGGAGGTTAATGGATTTGTTTCACTTTCTCCCATTTCCTTCTTTAAAATTTTCCCTGGTCCCTGCTTCCTGAACAAATTTTTTTGTCAGCCATCCTAATGATTCTTCTTTGGCTTGTGTCAACATCTGTCTGATTGCCAGGCAGCAATGTGATGGTTTACCACATTAAAAGAGCTATATAAATCTAAGTTGTTTGTCATTTTGTTGATGGTAGCTCATTGTCCAAAGGGTGTCTCCTGCTCCTGTTTTCTCCATGCAGACCAGTCTTTCAACTGAACTGCCCTGCTCCAAACTCTTCTGCTGTTCAGCCTCACTCTGCATTCAGACACACCTTCAAAAAAAAACACACCCTCAGCCTTTCAACCCTTCCAACCAACTTTTCCATTATCTTTGTCATCCTCCCTGTTCCATGTACAGTATCCTTCTCTTTGCCTGTTTAAATTGCACTGAGACATCTTGTTGCACTCAAGGTGAGCATGAAAATTGAAGTTATCATAATTTTGTTAAAGATTACAGTGAAGGTTAAGTATGAAATACTGCAATTTAGACACTTGCAGCTGAAGACATGAACAATCAGCAATTTAGTTTTATTTAAAATTATGCAGATAACACTGTGCCTTTACTGCAAAGCAATTCTTGACTCATTTATTTTCAATTTATGGAGACCTTTACACTGGGGTGATAAATATTAAACTCAGCAACCCGTGAGGAAGATTGAATCCATGTAAATTAAGCAACTGCCTTTGTTTTATGAAACAATGGCATATAAGATATAAATTCATAATGAACCATGGCACAGAGACCATGGTGGTGATTAAATGGGGTTTGCTCTCCTGACACATGAGAAGCGAATAGTCTCATCATCAGGAGCTAATTACTTCCACTCGAAGAGCTAATGTAACAGAAGGAGCCAGATTGCTGATCATGGAGCCCTCGGGGCTTTGGTCGTTTTCAAACTCCGCAGAGACATGGCTTCAAACCACTTTTCTTAGGATCTGACCTTTTGTATAAAGAACCAACTAAATGTGAGTTTCTGAAGAAACGCAACTGGGTGTTCTGTTGCTTTAGCATGGTATTTAAACAGGAAGCCATTCTGAGGACTTATCTGCGCATATTGCCAATTACTCGAGGCAAGATAGTGTTTGTGTAGAAGTGTAGCAACATAGGTGTATTTTGAGGAATTTTCATTAAATGTTCTGTCAGTATGCTGAGAGATCATAGTTGTGGATTGCAGTCTATAAGACCGTAAGAGATAGGAGCAGAAGTAGGTCAATCGGCCTATTGTCTCTCCCCCATTCAGTGAGTTCATTGTTGATCTGATAGTCCTCAACAGAACCTTCCTGCCTTTTCCCAATAATCCTTGATTCACTTTTAAAGAACAAAAAAGAAGTATGGCACAGGAACAGGCCTTTCGGCCCTCCAGGCCTATGCTGATCATTGAGCCATAACTAAACTTAAGAAAAATTTTTCTGCCCTTATTCGGTCCATATCCCTCTATTCCCTCCCTATTCATGTACCCATGTGCCTCTTAAATGTCATCAATGTGCCTGCTTCCACCACCTCTTCTGGCAGTGCATTCCAGGTTGCTACTACTCTCTGCGTGAAAAACTTCCCTCGCACGTCTCCTTTAGCATTTCCCCCCTCTGACCTTCAACCTGTGCTCTCTTGTAATTGAAACTTTAAACCTGGGAAGAAGCCTCTGACTATCCACCCTATCTATGCCTCTCTTAATTTTGTACACTTCTATCAGGTGTCCTCTCAGCCATCATCCTTCTAGTGAAAACAATCCGAGTCTTTTTAACCTTCCTCTAGACCAGGCAACATCCTGGTGAACCTTCTCTGCACTCTCTCCAAAGCTTCCACATCCTTCTATTCGAGTGGTGACCAAATCTGCACACAATACTCCAAATACAGCCTAACAAGGGTTTTATATAGCTGCAACATGGCTTGTCAACTCTTTTACTCCATGCCCCAGCTGATAAAGGCAAGCATGCCTTATCCCTTCTTAATCACCTTCGCTACCTGTGTTGCCAGTTTTAGGGAACCATGGACCTGCACACCCAGGTCCATCCGTATGTTAATGTTCCTAAGGGTTCTGCCATTTACAGCATAATTCACATCTAAATTTGATCTTTCAAAATGCATCACCTTACATTTGCCTGGATTAAATTCCATCTGCCATTTCTGTGCTCAAGTCACCAATCTGTCTATACCCTGCTGTATCCTTTCACAATCGTCAGCACCATCAGCAACTCCACCAATCTTCGTGGCATCTGCAAATTTACTAATCAGATCACCCACATTTTCCTCCAGATCATTTCTATATACTACAAACAACACAGGACATAAGACTGATCCCTATGGAACAGCACTAGTTACTGGCTTCCATTCTGAAAAACACCCTTCCACCACTGCCCTCTATTTTCTGTGATCAAGCCAGTTTTGTATCCATTTAGCCAGCCTACCCCAAATCCCATGTGATTTTAGTTTCTGTACAAATCTGCCATGATTGTACCAATCTGCCAAAATCTGTTTATCTCAGCCTTGATTACACTTAATATCCTAGTTTCAAGATCCTTTGTGGTAAAGAACTCAACAGATTCACTACCTTCAGAATAAATTCCTCTGCATCTCTGTTTTAAATAGGTAACCCCTTAACTTGGGATTCTGCCTCAGGCCCTAGATCTCCAGCAAGGGGAGGCAACTTTTCTACATTTTATTCTTTCATGTGCCCTAAGAACCTTTATATGTTTCAATAAGGTTTTCATTCTTCTAAATTCCAACAAGTACATGTCTAATCTACTGATACTCTCCGCATATGGAAACTGATCCACGCAGCCTGTGGACTACAGTCAAAAAATTACAACAGTGAGACTATCTCTTTTATAACCAGTCAGTATCGGTGTATATTCTCCACATGAGCATTGATCCTAATCCCATGTGCCCATTTTCTTTTCATTCTCCTATGTTCCCCCTTATCTTCACCTGGTTATGCTGGTCTGGTTTCTCACAACTGTGGTAGGCAGCTTGCAACTCTCCAGACCTGCCTCAGTATAAAGGATGCTGTAACTTTCAGCGGCCCCTTTGGGAAGGCAGGCATGTGATCAAGTTGTCCCTGCCACATCTCGTGACAGTATGGAGGCAGATACAATGTCAGGTGATTTCTGCAATGCACCGTCACCATGGGCAGACATTAGCAGTCACATGGAAATGAAAGAACATTCATGTTTAACTAATAATAAGTGGAGCTTTTGCTCAAAGGTGATACAGAAATAGAACAGAGAACATAGAACAGTACAGCACAAAACAGGCCCTTCAGCCCACGATGTTGTGCCGACCATTGATCCTCATGTATGCACTCTCAAATTTCTGTGACCATATGCATGTCCAGCAGTCTCTTAAATGACCCCAATGACCTTGCTTCCACAACTGCTGCTGGCAACGCATTCCATGCTCTCACAACTCTCTGTGTAAAGAACCCGCCTCTGACATCCCCTCGATACTTTCCTCCAACCAGCTTAAAACTATGACCCCTCGTGCTAGCCATTTCTGCCCTGGGAAATAGTCTCTGGCTATCAACTCTACCTATGCCTCTCATTATCTTGTATACCTCAATTAGGTCCCCTCTCCTCCTCCTCCTTTTCTCGAATGAAGAAAGTCCTAGCTCAGTCAATCTCTCTTCATAAGATAAGCTCTCCAGTCCAGGCAGCATCCTTATAAATCTCCTCTGAACCCTCTCCAAAGCATCCACATCTTTCCTATAATGGGGCGACCAGAACTGGATGCATTATTTCAAGTGCGGTCTAACCAAAGTTTTATAGAGCTGCACAAGATCTCACGACTCTTAAACTCAATCCCCCTGTTAATGAAAAGCCAAAACCCCATATGCTTTCTTAACAACCCTGTCCACTTGGGTGGCCATTTTAAGGGATCTATGTATCTGCACACCAAGATCCCTCTGTTCCTCCACACTGCCAAGAATCCTATCCTTAATCCTGTACTAAGCTTTCAAATTCGATCTTCCAAAATGCATCACCTCGCATTTATCCAGGTTGAACTCCATCTGCCACCTCTCAGCCCATCTCTGCATCCTGTCAATGTCCCGCTGCAGCCTACAACAGCCCTCTATACTGTCAATGACACCTCCAACCTTCGTGTCGTCTGCAAACTTGCTGACCTATCCTTCAATCCCCTCATCCAAGTCATTAATAAAAATCTGTCTGAAGATTTTAAATGCCTTAAAGTGGCCAATCTATGTGGAAAATCAGGAAGTTTCTATTCAGTAAGCACAGCCTTGAATAGCCTCTTAAAGTTAAAATTTGAGCTCGTGCCCCCGGCTACAATACATGGTTTCAAATCATTTGAAGCTCAGCTAATCATTTGTAATGGCCAGCTGTAATAACAGCATCCGGGAATTGTCGACAGTAAAGTCTATTGAAACTATAGGGCCCGATACTTACGGCTTGTCCAAGGCTATATCTAATGACCTGTCAATAAATTGACTTGATTTTTTTTTTACCCTAATTGACTGCTCAAACCTAACTTTTCTCAAAAAACTAAATTACTGGGGAATTAAACAACTTCAGATTATTACACTTAAATAGCTTTGTGTCCTCCATAACTTTGTGAATCCCACTGTATGGTTTCTCTTGGAAATAGAAATTTGATCAGTTTAAACTTAACACTAATGTCAAGCTGCCCAGCAAATTATGTTGCAAACTTATGTGGCTCACTTTTCATCCCTTTTCTTTCCCACTGTCAAATGTTTTATCAGCCATATTTGGGGTAGCTCGAGCATGCCATTTTTAAAAAGCCCAGGAATTGCCCTGACTGTCCAAAAATCTAACCCATAGACTCTGCATTAATGACTGTAATCTCTGGTATTTATGAAAGTCTGCATTTTCTTTTGCATAACCCTAGCCTGCACCCTATTCTAAATCACTTGCATTGCACTTAATAGTTAAGATCCTTTGTTCCACACCAAATAGACTACAGAGTAAAGACAATGCATTTGAATTATAATCCATGAACTATTATGTTATCAGAGTAACTTTGTCATCCTTCCAACCTAACATCCCATTATGAGATGCTCATAATCCAATGGCCAGAAACAGTTTTAATGCACTTGTAGTCTGTTTTATTTTTAAAGATATATCACCGTGATTCTTACCTAAAACGCCTGGTTTGAGGTGTGTGATACCACAGTGTGAAGCTGGATGAACACAGCAGGCCAAGCAGCATCGGACGAGCAGGAAAGTTGACGTTTCGGGTCGAGACCCTTCTTCAGAAATGGGAGAGGGGAAGGGGATTCTGAAATAAATAAGGAGAGGGGGAGGCGAATAGAAGATGGATAAAGGGGAAGATGGGTGGAGAGGAGACAGACAGGTCAAAGAGGCAGGGTTAGAGCCAGTGAAGGTAAATGTAGGTGGGGAGGTAGGGAGGGGATAGGTCAGTCCAGGGAGGACGGACAGGTCAAGGAGGCGGGATGAGGTTAGTTGGTAGGAGATGGGGGTGGGGCTTGAGGTGGGAGGAGGAGATAGGTGAGAGGAAGAACTTGAGGTTAGGGAGGTGGGGATGAACTGGGTGGGTTTTGAAATGTAGTTGGGGGAGGGGAGATTTTGAAGCTTGTGAAGTCCACATTGATACCATTGGGCTGCAGGGTTCCCAAGCAGAAGATGAGATGCCGTTCCTGCATCTTTCGGGTGGCTTCATTGTGGCAATGCAGGAGGCCCAGGATGGACGTGTCGTCCAAGGAGTTGGGGGGGAGTGCAGTTTGAAATGATCCGCGACTGGGAGGTGCAGTTGTTTGTTGCGAAATGAGCGTAGGTGTTCCGCAATGCGGTCCCCGAGCCTCTGCTTGGTTTCACCGATGTAGAGGAGGCCACAACGGGAACAGTGGATACAGTATATCACGTTAACAGATGTGCAGGTGAACATCTGTTTGATGTGGAAGATCTTCTTAGGGCCTGGGATGGGGGTGGGGGTTGTATTGGGGCAGGTGTAGCACTTGCTTCGGCTGCAGGGAAAAGTGCCGCGGGTGGTGGGGCTGGAGAGGAGTGTGGAGCGGACAGGGGAGTCACAGAGAGAGTGGTCCCTCAGGAAAGCAGATAAAGGTGGGGAGGGGAAATTGTCTTTGGTGGTGGGGTCGGATTACAGATGGTGGAAATATCGTAGGATGATGCGTTGGATTTGGCGGTTGGTGGGGTGGTATGTGAGGATGGGGGGCATTCTGTTTTGGTTATTGTTGTGGATAGGGGGTGTGAGGGATGAGTTGCGGGAGACATAGTCGAGGGCATTTTCAATCACTGTGGAGGGGAAGTTGCGGTTCTTGATAAAAGAGGACACCTGGGTTGTTCGGGAGTGGAATGCCTCATCCTGGGAGCAGATGCGGCGGAGGCGAAGGAATTGGAAATAGGGGATAGCCTTTTATAGGAAGGTGGGTGAGAGGAGGAGTATTCCAGGTAGTTGTGGGAGTCGGTAGGCTTAAAATGGATATCGGTTTCCTGGTGGATGCCAGAGATGGAGACAGAGGTCCAGGAAGGAGAGAGAGGTTATTAGCGATGGTCTAGGTAAACTTAATTTGGGGTGGAAGGTGTTGGTTAAGTGGATGAACTGTTCAAGCTTCTCGTGGGAGCATGAGGTGGCACCAAAACAGCCATCAATGTAACGGAGGAAGAGGTGGGGCGTAGGGCCAGTGTAGCTTTGGAAGACAGATTGTTCCACGTACCCTACAAAGAGGCAGGCATAGTTTGGGCCCATGTGGGTACCCATGTCCACCCCCATTGTCTGTAGGAAGTGGGAGGAATTAAAGGAGAAGTTGTTGAGGGTGAGGACGAGTTTGGATAAGTGGATGAGGATGTCAGTGGAGGGGGGCTGCACGGGCCTGTGGGACAGGAAGAAGCAGAGGGCCTTTAGGTTATCTGCATGGGGATTGCAGGTGTATAGGGACTGGACGTCCATGGTAAAAATGAGGTGTTGGGGACCAGGGAATTGGAATTTCCGGAGGAGGTGGAGAGTGTGGGTGGTGTCACGGACGTAGGTAGGGAGTTCATGGACCAAGGGGAGAAAATAGTCCCTGGTCCTTGCCTCCCTGACCATTCCTCCCATCTCAAGCCCCATCCCCATCCCCCACCCCCTAACCCCGTCCCGCCTCCTTGACCCGCCCATCCTCCCTAACTCCCCACCTACATTCACCTTCACTAGCTCTAACCCCGCCTCTTTGACCTGTCTGTCTCCTCTCACCCTATCTTCTCCTTTATCCATCTTCTATCCACCTCCCCCTCTCTCCTTATTTATTTCAGATTTCCCTTCCCATCCCACATTTCTGAAGAAGAGTGTTGACCCGAAATTCAACTTTTCTGTGCCTCTGATGCTGCTTGGCCTGCCGTGTTCATCCAGCTTCACACCGTGTTATCTCAGATTCTCCAGCATCAGCTTTTCCTACTATCTCTGGTTTGATGTGTGTGTTTTTTGAATAATTCATTTATCCTCCATTTCTGTCAGCAGAGTTTAAAGTCAGCCAATATTGCTGTTCGGTCTGAAAGCAGTCCATTCCTTTTAGCAGAGCTGAGCTAAAATCAGGGCTGCCCTTTTAGGATGTAAAATAATTTTAAGACATGTTTTCTGTCAAGAAAGAAGGAAGCTGGCCTTTTACAACTTCCCGAAGCATTTTGCAGTCAATTAAGTATCTTTAGAAATGGACATTGTTGAAAGTTGTAAATAAAAATATTAATAATTTAAAAGTTTTATGAATGCACTATTTATTTGTAATAAATTATTTGTGTCAAGAGTATCATAAGGCTCTTTAGTCTCTGCAACCAAACTGAATTTTGCAACCCCTTGCTTCGAAAGCACCTTAAGGCTACCTTGTCTCTGTGAAAGGCACTATGGATTCTTGTGTGTCTTATGTAACTAAAACCCTTCATGAAAAATATTACTTTGCATAAATCCCTGATTTGTTTATGAAATTTATAATACCCCACGTTATCAAACTGATTCTCTTCTCATTGTAATTTCCAGTAGCTGCATGTTCAATCAGTGCTGACACTGGGCCCTCTTAAATGAATGCATTTACTGTTTTAAATATATTTTGTTTTGTGTGCGGTTTATTTAAGGTGGCTGTACAAGCTCGTGTTACATGCATTTGCGTCAATGGCCATATTAAAACGTAAAATGCATTATATTTGAAAAATAAAAGCAGCATCCACAACGGAGCAAAGCAAATCATTTACTTTTTTCTTTAAATGTAAACTTAGTGCTCTTTATGAAAGAATTGCAATGTAATTCGATAAGAATGGAAAAAAGTACAGTCAAAATATGTCAGCTATTTTTAATTTTCCAGAGATAATGGGAACTGCAGATGCTGGAGAATCCAAGCTAACAAAGTGTGGGCCAGGGAGATTTCAAGCCCACCGACTCCCACAGCTACCTGGAATACACCTTCTCCCACCCACCTTCCTGCAAAAATTCCATCCCCTATTCCCAATTCCTTCACCGCCGTCGCATTTGCTCCCAGGATGAGGCATTTCATTCCTGCTCATCCCAGATGTCCTCGTTCTCCAAGAGCCACAGCTTCACCCCGGCAGTGGTCGAGAACGCCCTGGACTGTGCTTCCCGCATTTCCCGCACCTCATCCCTCACACCCTGCACTCGCAATAACCGCCCCAAGAGAAACCCCCTCGTCCTCACATACCGCCCCACCAACCTACGGATACAACGCATCATCCTCCGACACTTCTGCCATCTACAATCCGACCCCACCACCAAAGACATTTTGCCCACCCTACCCTTGTCTGCCTTCTGAAGAGACCACCTTGTCCTCTCCACACTCCCCTCCAACCCCACCACACTCGGCACTTTCCCTTGCAACCGCAGGAAGTGCTACACTTGCCCCCACACCACCTCCCTCACCCCCATCCCAGGCCCCAAGATGACTTTCCACATCATGCAGATGTTTACCTGCACATCTGCCAATGTGGTATATTGCATCCACTGTACACGGTGTGGCATCCTCTACATTGGGGAAACCAAGCGGAGGCTTGGGGACCCCTTTGCAGAACACCTACGCTCAGTTTGCAGTAAACAACTGCACCTCCCAGTCACGAACCATTTCAATTCCCAATCCCATTCCTTAGATGACATGTCCATTCTGGGCCTCCTGCCACCCGTAGGTTGCAGGAACAGCATATCATATTCCGGTTTGGAACCCTGCAGCCCAAAGGTATCAATGTGGATTTCACCAGCTTCAAAATCTTCGCCCCCACTGCACCCCAAAACCAGCCAAGCTCGTCCCCGCCTGCCTAACCTGTTCTTCCTCTCACCTATCCCCTCCTCCCACCTCAAGCCGCACCTCCATTTCCTATCTACTAAACTCATCCCGCCCACTTGACCTGTCCGTCCTCCCCGGACGGACCTATCCCCTCCCTACCTCCCAACCCATACTCTCCTCTGCACCTATCTTCTCCTCTATCTATCTTCGGTCCGCCTCCCCCTCTCTCCCTATTTATTCCAGTTCCCTCTCCCCATCCCCCTCTCTGATGAAGGGTCTAGGCCCGAAACGTCAGCTTTTGTGCTCCTGAGATGCTGTTTGGCCTGCTGTGTTCATCCAGTTCCACACTTTTTTTATCTTGGATTCTCCAGCATCTGCAGTTCCCATTATCTCTGATCATAATCAACAGACAAATTATTTAAATCTAAATCCATATTATAAATAGCACTTTTTGCAGTTTCTTCATTTATTACTTCTAACAGTCTGGAGTCAAGATTTAGTTATCTTCAGTCTTATTGTTTTCTCCATTACCGTTTTTTTGAAAAATGTTTTAAATCGACAAATCCTTCCCCTAGACCTATTTTTTGGGTTCCCTCCACTCTCATGCTTTCTCACCTTCTCATTTCTCTGCTGTGAAAAGAGATACATATCCATTTAATAATTTGGCCATTTTCCTATTGTCCTCTCAATCTGTTCCACGATAGTCATTTAATCTTCCGTTTACCACTTCTTTCCTCTTTACAATAAATGAATGCTTTTGACATTAATTGATGTTAAGGTACCAGTTTTGAAACCTTCATGTCTGGTCATGGTATCTTTTCTTCTCCAATGGGTTGCAAACCTGTAGTAATGTGCTTTTAATTTCTAGGGGACAAAGTCAACATCTGCATCTGATAACATTGAATTGTAGTCAGCTTTAAGTTAGGGATCCAAGACTGGAAAAAGTTGGATTTATTAGATTGGTCAGACTGAACTCATTACATCACCTTTGCCGTTGATGAATGAGCCTAGGGACCAAATGTCCATGGAGGTGGGAAGAGTCTTTGGACATAAACGTCGCAGACATGGTTCACATACTCAAACTCAGCAGCACATTTGAACTTGGTGCTCATTTAAACAAACCCAATTTTTGTTGTTGCATGGGCCTTAACTGGCAGTGTCAAAGTCACAAATTTCTGGATTCGACAGAAGCACTCTTGAAGGGCATCTAAGATCTATGTGGATGGCACAGTGGCTTAGTGGTTAGCACTGCTACCTCAAAGCGTCATGGACCTCGGTTCAATTCCACCCCTGGGTGACTGTCTGTGTGGGTTTCCTCTGGGTGTTCTGGTTTCCTCCCACAGTCCTAAGATAGGAAAGTTAGGTGGATTGGCCATGCTAAATAGCCCCTCGTGTTCTGGGATGCATAGGTTAGGTGGGTTAGCCATGGGAAATGTAGGGCCACAGGGATAGAGTAGGGGGATGGGTCTGGGTGGGATGCTCTTCAGAGGGTTGATGTGGACTTGTTGGACTGATTGGCCTGTTTCTACACTGAAGCGATTCTAAGAAACATTTTTGAAATTACCTTGCCCAAATTTTTTACTTTGTTTGAAACAAACTGGCTGTACCTATCTGTGATGATTAGAAACAGCCCTCTGCTCAACGTTTCCCAAAGAGATATTTATTATTAATGCTTTGCTGACTTTTAAAAGCTACAATTATTGCAGGATAATGTTATGAGTTCTCCGTTGATTAATAGCTTAACTAATCTGTGAAAGAATTGTGGGTATGAATAGAAAGTTTTGTTTGAGATTAACCAAATCAGGAGATGTAAAAGCTTGGGAGCTTTCACAAATGTACTACTTTGCAATTAATCAATGTCCCCTCTAATTTTTTTTTGGTTGAGTGCGGGCCAATTCATTGACATGTTAGTCGGCATATGACAAATTTCTGAGTGTTTGTGTAGCTCAGAGGGAATGTTGTTGTTAAGTCTACATAGTTGGAGCAGGTCAACATGTTGAGAAGTGTATTTGATTCATCTTCATGTGGCTGCTGAGGTCCGGCCAAGGTGTATACTAAATTCATGGCTATTGAGATGATATAATGGTATAAGTGCTATCAGGATGCTTGAGTTGGCGTTGAGTTGATACAGGGATAAGAGAAGCCATTGAGGATGTGTGGAGGGCATGGGTTTGCATGGAGTATGTTAGAGGCTAGTGGTAAATTGGACCATAAGTTGGCATAGAGGGTGTGAGGGTAAGGGCAATATGACAGATGGGGGCCTGAAATGTTCTAAGACAACTTATATTCAGGACATTGGAATGGGCTGTCCAATCAGCCTGCCTCAGTACTAGCCCTCATGTTCATCATCCCTGCACTGCCTCCTTCCTCATGACAAGCACAGTGACGTGATTGAAAGCTTGGAAGGGTTCAGGGCTTTTCCACTCCTCCCCAACAATCCTGTTCATTGGTTACTTTAACAATGCCTCATTCCCCGCTTTCAAATGGTAAGCCTTGGCCACAATAGCAGAATAAGGTACGAGCGTACTTTCATCTCAGCCAGTGGTGACTGATGTGACAATACAGCTGACTGGAAGACCTGGCCATCGAATTGCCAGCGAATGATCAGCACATGAACAGATCTAGTACGTGCACTCAACACCAGATGATCATATTAGATTTGTATAAAGAACAAAGAAATGTTGAAAATAAATAAAACAGAGGTTTATTGGTTGAAAAAATTGGGAGAAAAAGTGAGTAAGGATCCTTGTCAAGACATGCTTTGATAACTTAATGCAATTGGTGATTCACTAGTTACTATTTTCTAAATTGTGTTATGGATCAGAAAAAAATCCCTCAAAATATATTAAGAAGATAGTTTTGACCCTAACTTTTCCTTATTTTAAAGGCAAGTGCTAGTCATTGTGCTTTGGATGCAATTCGATTGGCCAAACTATCAGATTTAAAACCAAGCACACGTTATTCATACAGCAGTTAGAATACAACAAAATGAAGAAGAAATTGGAATAACTTAATTCTATTAGAAAACTTAACAGAAAAATGGATTATTTAACTACTGAACAGTAACTGTTCTAATATTGTGACATCCCATAAACACGACATTGATGAAGACAAATTCAGTAAAATAGGATGTCTCATATAGCCTAGGAGGAAAAATCAAAATAAATCTCTGAAAGAGACGATACCAGGGACAGATGTATAGCCCCTTCTAAACTCAGCTTCAAGGTCTCAGCAATAACTGCTACTGAAAAATTAAAACTAAAAATCCTGGTTCTGCAGGAGTTTGACTCCACCCTTTCAGGCTGCTTCTATTGTTTCAAACTAACAAAAATAAAACAAGGCCTCATAAGCTGCTTACATTATGGACTTTGAAGCAGACTGCTTGGCATCTTAGTCTCAACCTTTCTTCACAAAAAAAAGACCAAATACAGCTCTTAAAGCCATAGCATTTATCATGGTTAGCATGTGAGAATTGATCATTCATAGTCCTTAGCTTGTTGTGTGAAGGAACTCATTGGTTGTAGAATCTTGAGTATTTTCTGAAATGATTTCATTTTTATTTTTATGAAATGACGTTTATGTTTAGTAATAGTGGTTTACATGGAGTGCAACGGTTAAATTACAAGTAAGCGAAGTTTGGTAGCATCGAATGCTCATTGTGTTTCATAGTGCAGATTTCATAGAATCCCTATATTGTGGAAACAGGCCTTTCGGCCCACAAATCACACCAACCCTCAGCGCATCCCACCCAGACCCGTCCCTCTATAACCCACCTAACCTACACATTTCTGAACACTACAGGCAATTTTGCAAGGTCAGTCCACATTGCCTGCACATCTTGGACTGTGGGAGGAACTGGAGTACCCGGAAGAAACCCACGCAGATAAATGACTGAGATCTGTTTTATGTGGCTTGTCAGGCTTGTGGTTTTCTACTTAATTAAAGCAGTTGAAACAGAATAATCAGACTTATCATTGGCAAATTAGTTTAATTCCTCAGCCAAAAGTTGCAAGGAGACATCAGACAGAAGTTGTATCTTCTTGTGAAATTATGCATTTCAGCAGAAACTGGTTGCGGAATTAGTCAGATTAAATAGTGCTATACCTGTATGTTTGGCTTCCACTCATTGTTCTTCAATTACAAAATGGCATTTATCCTTTGCCAATAACCAAAATTCACCTCGGTTAAGATTTGTACTGGCAAAGCTGTTTTCTGAACTTTGCAAACCATGACATGTCTGCCACCTGTTTATATTAAAGGGTTACTGTTGTGTCTTGAAAATTTGCCATGAGTTGCTGGGCAGAATTTTGGGAACAGTTTGCTCTGATTGTTCCTGGCCAACAATCGCGGCCATTGCTTGCCAAGCAAAGTTGTACAGCTACAAATGCTGTGGCTATTTTTTTAATTGTAAATCAACTCTGAACCTACATCTTCCTGTACCAGGCCCGCATTAACTGCACAATATTCTATGTGAACAATTTGTAATGTTTCCTGGGGAAATGTCAACTCTCTCTCTTGAGACGGGTTTTTTGTTTTCTTTCACATTTATACTTCATGTACGAGTATCTTACGTGTCAGTTTCAATGGGGTGGGAAATGCTTGGAAGATAATGTCACAGAGTGCACCACCCACTGTGATGATAGCATGCATACTTGTGAGTAAAACAGTTTATGGGATCTGGTAACAACAATGTCCTATAATATCAAGGTAACCTATAACCAGTTGCTAATAGGTAATAAACTGCTTCTTGTTCAATACAAGAGCCTCGCCTAATTAAATGTGTAAGTGTTTTTCTCCTGCCGCATCAGACCAAGCACTCCCTGCAGTTCCCTACAATTATTGAGGATGGTAGCAGCAGAACTACTTGGTTTAACAACATGGTGAGCAGTGCTGCAGATTCCATCCTACTGATTCATACAATGTGATGAAAGGTGGAGGTTGACTGAAGGTTTTTCAGCATTTTAAGACTCCACTTTAAGCCACCTGCTGATGAGAATGTCAGCAGCAGGGAAGAGCTGAATGTTTAGAAGCTGTACAGAAGAAACCCTTGTGCCTCATCTGAAATCCACCTTAAAGCATTTCTGACCTGATGAGAGAGACCCTGCAGTAAAAGAGTTAGGGATTTCCTGGAGAAGGAGAATTAGTTATTTCAAAGCAGATACGGTCTAACTCATGTGGCTGTGGCCTGTTGGAATGGGTCCTGACTCAGAGTTCAGCTGGAGAGTGGTCAGACATCAGAGGTCCCATGAGTAAAGTTAAAGCAGCTCATGGACAAGGAGAAATCTTTTTTTTAAAAAATCGTGCAAATTGGGAAAGCGAGAGGTAAGAAAAGTACTTCCGGCTCAATGGGCAGCTGCAAGGAAATCAAGGGCCATATAAATCAGTTTCAACTGAGGTTTCAGACCTAGGGACATCACAAGGCCAGAAGTAAAGCAATAAAAGGATAGATTAGAAATCTAAGTTTTGAGGATGAAGAAATTTGGGAGAGTTTTGCAAGGCTGCAAAAATGTTGGGCAATCCTTCATTCAAACCACATTATTTAAGCCGCAGATAACATCAAGGGAAAAATTTAAAGAATCCAAATTAATCTCTTAAAGTGAATAAGAATCATTTACTTAATGAGCAATTTAAAGTGTGCATTGTTTATTAAAGCTGCAGGCAGTGGAATTGATTCAGTAAAACCAAAAAAGAAACAGGAATCAATTATCGAGGCATTGAGTAGCCGAAGATCGTGAACTGGAAACTCTGAAACTGATATAAAGCTTCAGAAGAATCATGGATGTACATGGAAAAGGGCTGGACAAGGGGCGAAAAAAAGTTGTCGAATTCCTTGTTCCAGTCCTACTCTGGCCCTTACCCATAACTCTTTTTCTGATACTTCGATGACATCATTGGTGCTGCTTCCCGCTCTCAGCTGAAATTGGAAAAAAAGAAATCAATTTCACTTTCAATTTCTACCCTGCTCTCTCCTTCATCTGATGCGACTCTGACTCCTCCCTTGCCAACCTTGACATCTCTGCTTTCCATTTCTGGGATAGGCTGACAGTAAGTAACCACTACAAACCCACTGACTCCCACAGTTACCTTGACCGTATATCCTCACACCCTGCTTCCTGGAAGATCTCCAATCCATTGTCTTAGTTTCTCCATCTCTGTCACATCTCTTCCAATAGTTATAGTTTGTGGAACCTCCATACCAGGAAAGTTTGGTTAGAAACCTGTAGGTTATAGGAACTGAGAAAATTTAAGCTCCTAGATTGGTTTACCAATCATGTTGGCAGGCTTGTGAAAGGATTCATTAAGTTGTCTTGCCTTTGTAGTCCACATCAAAGAAACTGTCAGGAATCAGTCGTCAAACCCTCGAGATTTGAGACAAGGGCATTATTTCTCTGTACTTGGGTCTCAGATATGGATAATGTTAGGGCATGAGGTAAAACCTTTTGTTTTGATGTGCGTTTTGATATCACTAACTGTCATGAAGAAGGGTCCAGACCTGAAACATCAGCTTTTCTGCTCCTCTGATGCTGCCTGGCCTGCTGTGTTCATCCAGCTCTACACCTGATTTTCTCAGATTCTCCAACATCAGCAGTTCCTACTATTGCTTCAAGACAGTGTTACTGGGAGTCAGACATCAACAGGAGATTTTCCATTGGAAGTGAATCAGTCCAAATCAGATTGGATCCAGCTGGCCTGCATTCAAGCTAATCAGACTCATTGGGGGTTACTGAATGTTTTTAAAGTCACATTATTTTCAAGCTCAAATCTTTGGAAATATGGCTGCTGTTTTGAAGTGGAGTTGTCAGTTGGGTTTCTCAAGCTCTCAAACATTATATAAGCACCATGGGAGAATTTAAAATAAAATTTCATTACAGTTTTATGGCATGGTACCTCAGTGGTTAGCAATGCTGCCTCACAGCACTGGGGTCCTGGGTTCAATTCTAGCCTTGGGTGACTGTCTATGTGGGTTTCCATAGTGTGCTGTGGTTTCTTCCCACAGTCCAAAGATGTTCTGGTTAGGTATATTGGTGATGCCAAATTGCGTATAGTGTCCCTGGTTGTGCAGGGTAGGTGGATTAACCATGGGAAAAGCAGGGTTATGGGGATAGTACAGTGCATCTGAGTGAGATGCTGTTCAGAAGGTCAGTGTGGCCTCGACGCGGTGAATGGCCTTTTTCTACACTGTAGGGATTCTGTGAAATTTTCAGCAATGTCACAGCATTAAATACACGCTCAGCAGTGTTTACCAAGCAGCTATTCAATTTTATTGTGTAATAAAAGGTTAATGAAGGACCCTCTTGTCTAGAGATATAAATGTGCAAATTTTACAAGTGCAGCATAATTCGTCATGCAGATTTTTGTTTCATATCATACCAATCAAGTTGGAGTTTTTGCTCCTGGCCATTTCCTCCAAAAAGCAATCAAAAATTGAAGCTTCTTTTTTGGAGTTTTCTATCTGTCAATTCTAGTGGATCATTGTTATTGTTAGCATCAACAAACCTCTGGAAATTATGAGAAAAATTGTGAATATTGAAGCCTTTTCTTGAACAAGCTCTATTGAAACTAAACAGCTTTATTTATCTAACATAATAAAATGTGAGGCTGGATGAACACAGCAGGCCCAGCAGCATCTCAGGAGCACAAAAGCTGACGTTTCGGGCCTAGTCCTGAAGGGTCTAGGCCCGAAACGTCAGCTTTTGTGCTCCTGAGATGCTGCTGGGCCTGCTGTGTTCATCCAGCCTCACATTTTATTATCTTGGATTCTCCAGCATCTGCAGTTCCCATTATCACTCAGCTTTATTTATCTGGCTGATTGAGGTCAGTGTGTTTTTTGCAATATTGAGCTTTGAAGACAGTCAAAAAAGATGCAAGAAGGCTCAAGTCTTGAAATGGTTAATTAGAAAGCCTTTCAAATGAAGAAAATCATTATGTATGCAGACTTGTTCTGTGCTGTGTGGAGCTTGGCAGAGTCAGTTAGTAACATAACTGCCATGTCAACTCTCATCCCTTTATCTCAGAGAGATAGATTTACCTGCCTGTCCATTAGTTCTGCTTCTCCTCATTCATCCTTGCATTCTTTCAAAATGCATGCTCTTCCCTTGCATTGTCTATCATTCTTGGCTTAGCAGTAAAGAAGGGATGAAAAGATTAAGTTTCATGGCTATTTGTTTTTCTACTCTGTCAGTGTTTCTTCGTTGCCTTCTCCCATCTCCTGTTATGTGAGTAGAATTTTGCGAGTGAGTTCTGCAGCTTGTGCTGGGAAGATGCACCATATTGCAGAGAAACAGCTCACCACACGCTCTCGCCAGGACTGAAATCCATCTGGCTTCTAATTAATTCCTGTAGCATTTCTTGCAATCAACTATCTCTTCATAAGCTAGAGGAGATAAAATTCTGTCTCGCTGACCTACTCTCGAACTGAAACTGTATCTAAGACCCATCAGAATAACTATGCTGCTTCTAACTGGCCTCTTTTTATTTTGCTGTTCTGTCAACACAGGATCTGTTGGCATCTCATAAGTGGCTTCTGAGGATTTTGCAACGCTTCTCATGGGAGAGGATTTATTTCCACCCCTTGGCCTTCAAGAGCAAACAGTTATCTCCTGTGAAATAAAATCCAGAGGTTAGTAATAATTTACTCAGGGGACATTGAATTACGTTACATTGAGTATGATTATGTTGGATTTTACAGATGTGCAGCAGTCTAAGCAGTGTTATATAATTTTAAATATTGTAATTGTGCTTTCAGAAGATGATACACAATAATCCCAGTAGTTTTCATTGATCAGAAGAAACTGGGGGCGAAAAATAAAATTAGTTTTTAATTGGCCAGCTAAGGCTTAATTTAATAAATCTTCAAGCCTGAGATTAACGAATGGTCTCTTCTGTTCCTGATTGAACTAATAGGATTCTTGAAAAGTCTCTGAGTACAATAGAAGAAATTATGAATATTTTTGTACTAATAGTTATTAGCATTCTGTGGCACTGTCTTAAACTGAACATGTACTTGGTGACATTTTATTGTGACGATTCTAAGTACTGAATTTTTTTTAGAAAATTGACTTTTAACGCAACCAATTTATAATGCTTGAATTTTTGAAAACATTGTTCAGGTTCAAATGAAGCATTGTAAAATAAAATTAATCTGTGTATATTGGATGCACTAGCTTTTCTTTGAACAAGAAACCTGCCATGGTGCAGCTTAGAGTAGCACATTACAGTGCAGGAACAGGCCCTTCAGCCCTCAAAGCCTGCGCCAATTGAGATCCTCTGCCTAACCTGTCATCTGTTTTCTAAGGGTCTGTATCCCTTTGCTCCCTGCCCATCCATGTACCTGTCCAGATATATCTTAAAAGACGCTAACATGTCTGCGTCTACCACCTCCGCTGGCAACGCGTTCCAGGCACCCACCACCCTCTGTGTAAAGAACTTTCCACGCATATCTCCCATAAACTTTCCTGCTCTCACTTTGAACTCATGACCCCTAGTAATTGAGTTCCCCACTCTGGGGAAAAAGTTTCTTGTTATCCACCTTGTCTATCCCCCTCATAATTTTATAGACCTCATCAGGTCCCCCCATAATCTCTGTCTTTCTAATGAAAATAATCCTAATCTACCAGAACTTCAGAACTACAGTTCTGGTGACCAGAACTGCATGCAGCACTCTAAATGTGGCCGAACCAAAGTCTTATACAACTATAACATGACCTGCCAACTCTTGTACTCAATACCCCGTCTGATGAAGGAAAGCATGCTGTACGCCGCCTTGACCACTCTATTGACCTGCGTTGCCTCCTTCAGGGAACAATGGACCTGAACACCCAGATCTCTCTGAACATTAATTTTCCCCAGGACTTTTCCATTTACTGTATAGTTTGCTCATGAATTAGATCTTGCAAAATGCATCACCTCACATTTGCCCAAATTGAACTCCATCTGCCATTTATCTGCCCAACTCTCAAACCTATCTATATTCTGCTGTAATATCTGACAGTCCCCTTCACTATCTGCTACTCCACCAATCTTAGTGTCATCTGCAAACTTGCTAATCAGACCACCTACACCTTCCTCCAAATCATTTACGTATATCACAAACAACAGTGGTCCCAGCACAGATCCCTGTGGAACACCACTGGTCACAGGTCTCCAATTTGAGAAACTCCCTTTCACTACTAGTCTCTGTGTCCTGTTGCCCAGCCAGTTTTTTATCCATCTAGCTAGCACACCCTGGACCCCATGTGACTTCACTTTCTCCATCAGCCTGCCATGGGGAACCTTATCAAATGCCTTACTGAAGTCCATGTATATGACAACTACAGCCTTTCCCTCATCAATCAACTTTGTCACGTCCTCAAAGAATTCTATTAAGTTGGTAAGACATGACCTTCCCTGCACAAAACCATGTTGTCTATCACTAATAAGCCCATTTTCTTCCAAATGGAAATAGATCCTATCCCTCAGTATCTTTTCCAGCAGCTTCCCTTCCACTGACGTCAGGCTCACCAGTCAATAATTACCTGGATTATCCCTGCTACCCTTCTTAAACAAGGGGACAACATTAGCAATTCTCAAGTCTTCTGGGACCTCATCCGCGTTTAAGGATGCTGCAAAAATATCTGTTAAGGCACAAGTTATTTCCTCTCTCTATCCCTCAGAACCTGGGATAGATCCCATCTTGACCTGGGGACTTGTCCACCTTAATGCCTTTCAGGATACCCACCACTTCCTCCCTCCTTATGCCGACTTGACCAAGAGTAATCAAACATTTATCCCTAACCTCAACATCCATCATGTCCCTCTCCTTGGTGAATAATGATCCAAAGTACTCGTTAAGAATGTCACCCATTTTCTCTGACTCGAGGGATAATTTACCTTCTTTGTCCTAAGTGGCCCAATCCTTTCTCTAGTTATCCTCTTGCTATTTAGATATGAATAAAAGGCTTTGGGAATTTCCCTAACCATGTTTGTTAAAGATATCTTATGTCCCCTTTTAGCCCTCTTAATTCCTCATTTCAGATTCGCCCTACATTCCCGATATTCTTCCAATGCTTCGCCTGTCTTCAGTAGCCTAGACCTTATGTATGCTTCCTTTTTCCTCATAGCTAGTCTCACAATTTCACCTGTCATCCATGATTCCCTAATCTTGCCATTTCTACCCCTCATTTTCACAGGAACATGTCTCTCCTGCATGCTAATCAATGTCTCTTTAAAAGCCTCCCACATATCAAGTGTGGATTTACCTTCAAACAGTTAAGGGTCTAGGCCGGAAACGGCAGCTTTTGTGCTCCTAGGATGCTGCATGGCCTGCTGTGTTCATCCAGCTCCACACTTTGTTATCCCCCAATCTACATTCCCCAGATCCTGCCGAATTTTGGTATAGTTGGCCTTACCCCAGTTTAGAACACTTCACTGCTCACTGTTGGGAGGCCTGTAGTACAGCCCCAACATTGTTACCGTACCCTTCCTACTTATGAGTTCTGCCCATGTTGCCTCACTGCTCGAGTCCTCCATAGTGCCCTCCTTCAGTACGGCTGTGATATCCTCTTTCAGAAGGAAGTGAAATTGACTGTTCAGTGAGATCCTTCTCTGCTAATTCAGTGCTGTAGTGCCGTCTAACCTTGACAGATTGCAGCTTTAAGTTGCACTCTGAAGATTGAGCACAACCATTTGGGCTCGCAGTCCAGTGAGGCCAGAGTGCTGTATTGTCAGATGAGGATATGTTCAACTGAGGTTCCACCTGTCTTCCTAAAATGAACATAAACAATTTCATGGCAGTATTTCAAAGAACAGTGATGTTTTCACTAATATTCTGGGCAATATTTGCCTCTGAACCAATATCATCAAAACAAACTTACCTGATCACTTTTTACATTTGTTTTGTGGGTCTTCAAATTTATTTTGTGTGTTTTATCAACATTAGAATCGGGACTACATTTCAGAAGTTCTTAATGAACAACAGAGTGCTTTCGAAGTTCCTCAGTGGTGAAAGTTGTGATTTCACTGCACGTTTATTCGTATTATACGAACACAAGAAGTAGGAGTAACAGCAAGCCACATGACCTGTTGAACATGTTCTACTATTCAGGATAATCCCACCTGCTCCTATAACATTGAATCCAAAAATCCATCTCAGTCTTCAATGTATTCAGCAATGGAACACTCACAACCAGCTGAGGTCGATGGTTTTAAAGATGTGTAACCATGTCAGTGAAGTCATTCCTCTTCACTGTTATTTTATCTTGGAGCTGTTACCCATGTTTTAGATTCTGCTGGTACCCTAACCCTGGAATTCCCAGGATTCGGAACTGCCCACAGGAAGGATAAGTGTTGTTTGGGTGGGGAACAAGGAAACTAACTTAGCGGGTAGGGGGTTGAAAGTTTCAATCGGGGGAGTTTGGTAATCAGAGGTCTACATTGGATTAGAGATAATGGAAACTGCAGATGCTGGAGAATTCCAAGATAATAAAATGTGAGGCTGGATGAACACAGCAGGCCAAGCAGCATCTCAGGGGCACAAAAGCTGACGTTTCGGGCCTAGACCCTTCATCAGAGAGGGGGATGGGGAGAGGGAACTGGAATAAGTAGGGAGAGAGGGGGAGGCGGACCGAAGATGGAGAGTAAAGAAGATAGGTGGAGAGAGTATAGGTGGGGAGGTAGGGAGGGGATAGGTCAGTCCAGGGAAGACGGACAGGTCATGGAGGTGGGATGAGTTAGTAGGTAGATGGGGGTGCGGCTTGGGGTGGGAGGAAGGGATGGGTGAGAGGAAGAACAGGTTAGGGAGGCAGAGACAGGTTGGACTGGTTTTGGGATGCAGTGGGTGGGGGGGAAGAGCTGGGCTGGTTGTGTGGTGCAGTGGGGGGAGGGGCGAACTGGGCTGGTTTAGGGATGCGGTGGGGGAAGGGGAGATTTTGAAACTGGTGAAGTCCACATTGATACCATTAGGCTGCAGGATTCCCAGGCGGAATATGAGTTGCTGTTCCTGCAACCTTCGAACATCTGCCAATGTGGTATACTGCATCCATTGTACCCGGTGCGGCTTCCTCTACATTGGGGAAACCAAGTGGAGGCTTGGAGACCGCTTTGCAGAACACCTCCGCTCAGCTCGCAACAAACAACTGCACCTCCCAGTCGCAAACCATTTCCACTCCCCCTCCCATTCTCTAGATGACATGTCCATCATGGGCCTCCTGCACTGCCACAATGATGCCACCCGAAGGTTGCAGGAACAGCAACTCATATTCCGCTTGGGAACCCTGCAGCCTAATGGTATCAATGTGGACTTCACCAGTTTCAAAATCTCCCCTTCCCCTACTGCATCCCTAAACCAGCCCAGTTCGTCCCCTCCCCCCACTGCACCACACAACCAGCCCAGCTCTTCTCCCCCACCCACTGCATCCCAAAACCAGCCCAACCTGTCTCTGCCTCCCTAACCGGTTCTTCCTCTCACCTATCCCTTCCTCCCACCTCAAGCTGCACCCCCATCTACCTACTAACCTCATCCCACCTCCTTGACCTGTCCGTCTTCCCTGGACTGACCTATCCCCTCCCTATCTCCCCACCTATACTCTCTCCACCTATCTTCTTTACTCTCCATCTTCGGTCCGCCTCCCCCTCTCTCCCTATTTATTCCAGTTCCCTCTCCCCATCCCCCTCTCTGATGAAGGGTCTAGGCCCGAAACATCAGCTTTTGTGCCCCTGAGATGCTGCTTGGCCTGCTGTGTTCATCCAGCCTCACATTTTATTATCTTGGAATTCTCCAGCATCTGCAGTTCCCATTATCAGCTGAGTAGTAAGCTGGATTAACACAGCAGGCCAAGCAGCATAGGAGAAGAGTGATAATGGGAACTGCAGATGCTGGAGAATCCAAGATAACAAAGTGTAAAGCTGGATGAACACAGCAGGCCAAGCAGCATCTCAGGAGCACAAAAGCTGACGTTTCGGGCCTAGACTCTTCATCAGAAAAGCAGGGTTGTGCTGCATTCTTGACTAAAAACAGAAAGTGCTGGAGAAACCCAACACACCTTGCAGCATCTGTGACAAGAGAAACATAGTCAAATGTTTTGAGTCCAATGTGACTCTTTATATTGAGTTTCTCCAGCATTTTGCTTTCATTTAAGATCTCCAGCATCTACAGTTTTATTTTGTTCTAGTTCAGTATTCTACTTCTGCAATCAGACCTGTAGCTCCATGGCAATTTTTATTCAGTCTACCTCAGAGGTACTTTCGGATGTCTTAGTACTTTAAAGGTGCTGTATAAATACTGACATCTAGTTTATTTGTAACATATTTGTTACCAATACGCGAGTGTGCTAGCTTTATGTTGAACTGAAAGACTGGCTGATTTAGCTGACTTGGTAGTGTTGCGAGCTACTTTGGACTGTCTAAAGGCAGAATGCCCTGATTGAAAAACAGTTAATCACTTCGATATGTGATTATCAATAATTGGCACTTCATTTCTAATCGATTGGAGATATTTTGCTGTGTGGATGTGCCGCAATCTGAGATATGATATGTTTGAAAGGCATGTCAAATGAGCAAAATTCTGAATAAATAGAAATAAGAAAGGAAATTGATATTTAAAACTGCTTAAAAGTTAGGAGTAATGAAATATTTGGATAAAGAATTAATGCGGTTAACTTCAAATGGGCACAAGGGCTTGAAATGAGAAGGCTGATTTAAAGCCAGTTTTGCTGTGTTTATCAAATATTAAGTAACCTTAATAAGTAACATATACAAATGAAATAAATATCATGCAATGTGTTCAATGATACGAATTACTCCAAATGTCTGTTAAGTTCACAACCACTTGCTTCATAGATCATGGACTATACCTCCTTTAACAAGGCTCTTTGAGTTACTTTTGTTTATCAGCAGTATCTGAAAAACCACTAGCTATGTCTGCAGTGTGTAGTTATGAAGCTGTCAATGCTCAAGGTACAATAACTACCCACGTGTAGCATGCAGCAAAGTTTAATTTGAGGAACCTTATCAAATGATCAAATCAGTCAGCACCAGTCACATTTACAGTAAATAAATGGAAGGAACAGAGACTGAGAGATTACTAATTATTAATGTGCAGTATGGGCTCTGTTTCAGTTATTTGTGTGGACTTGTCTCCAAGTCTGTGATTATATATCAATATATTTATATAAAATATATACTTGGTATGCTTTTACAAATGATTGCTTCGTCCCTTTTTATTCCTTCTTTGTTCTCCTCTGTCTTTGAATATACCATTTAGCAGTGCATTCTCAGTGAGTGACTCCAGTTTTGCTTGTTTTTAGGTTTTCATTGTTTTAGCATTTAGTTGCTTTTGGCATGAAAATGGTCACTGGTCATTTGTGCTGCTTTCTGTTTCTCCCCCTTGTTGACTTTATACAAAAGTGAAAGTGCAGTACAAAGGTTTGTGAATGTAAGAAGTAGTGAACAACTTTATTGTGCATGCATAGGATTTGTTCTCCTGCTTCCCCATATCTATGGACATAGAACATAGAACATTACAGCACAGTACAGGCCCTTTGGCCCTCGATGTCACACCAACCTGTGAAACCAATCTGAAGCCCATCTAACCTACACTATTCCATTATCATCCATATGTTTATCCAATGACCATTTAAATCTCTTAAAGTTGGGAGTCTACTAACTGTTACAGGCAGAGAATTCCACGCCCTTACTACTCTCTGAGTAAAGAACCTATCTCTGACTTCCGTCCTGTATCTATCACCCTTCAGTTTAAATTTATGTTCCCTCGTGCTAGCCATCACCATCCAAGGGAAAAGGCTGTCACTGTCCACTCTATCTAATCCTCTGATCATCTTGTATGTCTCCATTAACTCGCCTCTTAACCTTCCTCTCTCTAACGGAAACAGCCTCAAGTCCCTCAGCCTTTCCTCATAAGACCTTCCCTTCATACCAGGCAACATCCTAGTAAATCTCCTCTGCACCCTTTCCAATGCTTCCACATCCTTCTGTAATGTGGTGACCAGAACTGTACGCAATTCTTCAAGTGCTGTCGCACCAGAATTTTGTACATCTGAAACATGACCTCGTGCCTCCGGAACTCAGACCCTCTACCAATAAAACCTAACACACCATATGCCTTCCTAACAACCCTATCAACCTTGGGGCAACTTTCAGGGATCTGTGCACATGGACGCCGAGATCTCTCTGCTCATCCACACTACAAAGAATCTTACCATTAGCCCAGTACTCTGTATTCCTGTTACTCCTTCCAAAATGAATCACCACACACTTTTCCGCATTAAACTCCATTTGCCATCTGTCAGCCCCGCTCTGCAGCTTATCTATGCCCCTCTGTAACCTGCAACATCCTTCCACAGTATCCACAACTCCACCAACTTTACTGTCATCTGCAAATTTACCAACCCATCCTTCAACACCCTCATCCAGGTCATTTATAAAAATGACAAACAGTAGTAGCCCCAAAACAGATCCTTGCAGTACACCACTGGTAACTGGACTCCAGGATGAACATTTCCCATCACCTCCACCCTCTGACTTCATACAGCTAGCCAATTTCTAATCCAAACCATTAAATGACCCTCAATCCCTTGCCTCCTATTTTCTGCACTAGCCTACCATGGGGAACCTTATCTAACACTTTACTGAAATCCTTTTACGCCACATCAACCACTTTACCCTCATCCATTTTTTTCGTCACCTTCTCAAAGAACTCAATAAGATTTGTGAGGCATGACCTACCCTTCACAAAACCATGGACAGTCACCCATAATACAATTGTTATGCCCTAGCTTTTTGCTGACTAGTTCTGCATTGTAAGAATTGGTCAATTAGTTGACAAAGTTACTATAACCAGTTCCAAGTGAGTTTCTCACACACGTGGTGAAATATTCTTTGTGTTATGAAGACTATAAGCAGTATGCATGTCAAAAACATCGTGAGCATATTCACTCAAAGTTTAGACATTTATGCCCTGCTCTGATATCATGGCAATGTCGACACTTTGCCATTGTCAGAGTCTTACGGTTATTGAACTTAACAACTCACACAATTGAATTCAGCTTCAATGATATCATGTATGGCCAAGTAGATGGTGTTACCATAGTATCCCTCTAGATGCAAATCAAACTAAAACTTTGGTTGGTTGAAGGGTCTAGGCCCGAAACGTCAGCTTTTGTGCTCCTAAGATGCTGCTTGGCCTGCTGTGTTCAACCAGCTCCACACTTTGTTAAAATCTTAATTGGTTTTGTGATGCAAGCTTAATTGTATTTAACCTACATGTTGGGATTTCCACTTCAGAATAAAGGCAGATAGCTGTGGGTCAATTCTGGGATGACCTTTGTTTAAAATGTCAGAGATGATTTGGAATAGTTAGAAAGCGTGTGTCTGCAAATGAGCCATGGAGAACCCCAGTGGTGGTAGTAGAGAAATATTAATATTGTTGGAACATAATAGACAGAGTAAATACATTAAAGCAGGAGAATTTGGATAGAAATCTTCAAGTTGTTAAAACTGAGAAAACTTTAGGCCATCAGATTAATGAGAGGTTCATGCTGGCAGACACAGAAAGGAATGTTAAAATTGTCTCTACAGTTCAAGAGGAAGAAGTAGGGGCAATTCAGTTAAGTGTGAAAAAAGCTATCTAGAGTGATATTTCTCTAAGACTGAGCCTCTGCAATAGATGGTGTTGGAAACAAGTTGAATCATTTTTTTCAATCTTTCTGTTAAGATAATTCTAACTCTTCTTTGGGGAATGGTGTAGACAGATTCTGTATGAGATCTCAAAAGAGAGCTGGAGATATATATGAAAATTAAGAATTTAGAGGCTTATGGAGATAGAGCTGGAGAGTAGAAGCAGGTGGGTAGCTCTTTTGGGAGCTGGCACAATCACAGTGGGTTGAATGGATACTTTCTATATTGCAAAATTCTAAATGACATGTTAACCAACTGCAAACTAAAGTGAATGTTCCATCAAACCAGATTTTATTCTGGGATTTGACTTGTCTGGAATTACTATCACCTGAGATCATAATAGCTTCCAAGAGAAACCCATGGATTAACCCATAAACCCTTTACATTTTTCTGATTTGCAAATAATGTTTGCTATATTTGAACCTGGAGCTGAACACAAGAATTTCCTTGCACATCATAATGCTTCCTATCCTGTGCTCAAATCACACATTAAATGGACTGGTTTAACAAGCTCCTTTTCCAAATGTGTTGTTTGAGAAATCTCAAGTTTTCACTGTCTATCGCAAGCTGACATTATACTTGTTGATATTACAACAGTTCCACATGCTTTAGGATTGGTCATGTTGACAGTATCGTTAATAGGGCCTGAGCTGTGTAGTCACTGTGCAAACATAATGCTAAAATAGGGTGCATCACAATGACCACATTAGATAATAGCTATGCCAAAGATATGATTGTTTGCCATGTATTACAAATACTCATGAATGGGGTTAAGAACTGAAAAGTACCTAATCTGCTCTGAATTACTTGGAAGAATAAGGTCTCTCTCTCTGTCTCTGTCTCTGTCTCTCTCTGTCTCTGTCTCTGTCTCTCTCTCTCTGCCTCTCTCTCAAAATTTCGGCAAAAACTACATCTGGCCATTTCATGCTGCTCCTGTGCGTTGTATTGCGGTATTCTTCATGAAACAGAATGCTGCCATCATGTCAAAAATAAGTAATGCCTTGTAAACAAAAAGAAAGTAATGTTTCATATGTCTTTTGATGCCAGTATGAAGCCACATACATAGACCATATATTCCTGTGACTGGCAATTTTATCAAACAGCACAGTACTTTCACGGATACAATAGACATGGTCTTGTCATGGTCGTGGCTGTGCTTCCAAAACTCAGAACACAGTGATGAATATTAGATGTAATTCTGTGATTGGTAAGTACCTTCTGAACAATCCCAAATATTCTAAGATTTACATGGGCCTGTCCAAAGAAATAAAAAGGAACATGTCCAGAACTGTCCCTCTCTTTAATTAAACAAAAGTATGTGGGTTAATAGATCCATTCTCCATCATAACTTGACCAATCAATTAATTTACCAACCAATCTTCATCCTCTTTTTCATTCTGTATGAACTGTTGCTCCTTCTGAAATTTGGTGTTCTTGTATTGCTCCTGTTAAGAGCAAGACAGAATGCTTCATGTATGTGTTCTTTGACAGATATAGCACAGAGTCATTGGGCCAAATGGCCTCCTTTGCTTCCATGCTTCTTTGAAAATATGTTTCAGTTATTATATTTTAATTTGTTGAAGGGAAGAAAGAGTGAACTGTTCAGAAAAAGAATAATCAGTTATAGGAAAGGCATTGGGGTGATTCCTATTTACAGTTTGATGTGTAGAAAGGCTTAGTTAGAGGGAAAGCTAATACGTTGACAGTCAAAAGGGCCATATAGTTAAGAAGCTAGTGATTACTGATCATTACCTTTCTCATCTCTGTATCTTCAACTACTGTAATTGCAAACGGAATGCTTAATTTAGTTTGGTGAATAACTCCATTTAAAATCGCTGACTCATTTCTTAAAGTGCCTCCATGTTGGTAACTTCTAAATAACTTCAATCTTGCTGCTAAACTTTTTTTTCTGTATTTAGATACCTTTGTGTATTGCTTTCTGGAACATGAATATGCACAACTAAGATGAAGTTTGAAACAAAGATGGAAATATTTTTCAGGAGGTATGGGATACAGGGTGATTTGGCTGTCTGGATTCAGAATTGGTTGGCTTACAGGAGGCAGAGAGAGGTTGTAGATGGTAAGTATTCTGCCTGGAGGTCAGTGCTGAGTGGTGTCCCACAGGGCCCTGTTCTTGGGCCTCTGTTCTTTGTAGTTTTTATAAATGACTTGGATGAGGAGGTTGAGGGGTGGGTTAGTATGTTTACTGATGACACAAAGGTTGGAGGTGCCGTTGATAGTACCGAGGGCTATTGCAGGCTTCAGCGAGACATTGACAGTATGCAGAGCTGGGCTGAGAAATGGCAGATGGAGTTCAACCTGGATAAACGCGAAGTGATGCATTTTGGAAGGTCAAACTTAAATGCTGAATATTGGATTAAAGGCAGGATTCTGGGCAGTGTGGAGGAACAGCAGGATCTTGGTGTTCAAGTGCATAGCTCCCTCAAAGTTGCCACCCAAGTGGATAAGGTTGTTAAGAAAGCATATGGTGTTTTGGCTTTCATTAACAAGGGGATCGAGTTTAAGAGCCACGAGGTTATGCTGCAGCTCTACAAAACCCTGGTGAGACCTCACTTGGAATATTGTGTCCAGTTCTGGTCGCCCTATTATAGGAAAGATGTGGAAGCTTTGGAGAGGGTGCAAAGGAAATTTACCAGGATGCTGCCTGGACTGGAGGGCTTGTCTTACGAGGAGAGGTTGATTGAGCAAAGACTTTTCTCACTGGAGAGAAGGAGGAAGAGAGGTGGCCTGATCGAGGTGTACAAGGTAATGAGAGGCATGGATAGAGTCGATAGCCAGAGACTTTTCCCCAGGGCAGGATTGACTGCCACGAGGGGTCATAGTTTTAAGGTGTTAGGAGGAAGGTATAGAGGAGACATCAGAGGGAGGTTCTTCACCCAGAGAGTTGTGAGTGCATGGAATAGTTTGCCAGTGGTAGTCGTGGAAGCAGAGTCATTAGTGACATTTAAGTGACTGCTGGTCATGCACATGGACAGCAGTGAATTGAGGGGAATGTAGTTTAGGTTATTTTTGGATAAGGATTATTCCACAGCACAACATCATGGGCCGAAGGGCCTGTACTGTACTGTGCTGTACTTTTCTATGTTCTATGTTCTATTTTTGGCAATTTATGAATTTAATCACTGTCTTGAATTGGTTCTGAGCATTTAATGTGACCATTGGTACAAAAGTGACTTTTTTTCTGTGGAATCAGGAGCTGTGAATGTAACTGACAAGGGATCTGTGAACGTCGTGAGCTGATGGCCCTTACACTGATTAAGAGAAAGAACTGGATTGTTTAGATTGCTTTCCCAAGTCTAAGTCTGCCTAACAGTGACAGCACCATTTATATAATGCCTTTGTGTTTTGTAAAATTCTCAAATAAATGTCTTGATATTAGGACAGGGGACTTTAACTTAGTTAAAGAACTAGGTTTCAAGGAACATCTTCTGATGATCAGAGTTAAGAGGCTGAGATAATGGGAACTGCAGATGCTGGAGAATCCAAGACAACAAAATGTGAGGCTGGATGAAGACAGCAGGCCAAGCAGCATCTCAGGAGCACAAAAGCTGACGTTTCGGGCCTAGACCCTTCATCAGAGAGGGGGATGGGGTGAGGGTTCTGGAATAAATAGGAAGAGAGGGGGAGGCGGACCGAAGATGGAGAGTAAAGAAGATAGGTGGAGAGAGTATAGGTGGGGAGGTAGGGAGGGGATAGGTCAGTCCAGGGAAGACGGACAGGTCAAGGAGGTGGGATGAGGTTAGTAGGTAGATGGGGGTGCAGCTTGGGGTGGGAGGAAGGGATGGGTGAGAGGAAGAACAGGTTAGGGAGGCAGAGACAGGTTGGACTGGTTTTGGGATGCAGTGGGTGGAGGGGAAGAGCTAGGCTGGTTGTGTGGTGCAGTGGGGGGAGGGGACAAACTGGGCTGGTTTAGGGATGCAGTTGGGGAAGGGGAGATTTTGAAACTGGTGAAGTCCACATTGATACCATTAGGCTGCAGGGTTCCCAGGCGGAATATGAATTGCTGTTCCTGCAACCTTCGGGTGGCATCATTGTGGCAGTGCACGAGGCCCATGATGGACATGTCATCTAAAGAATGGGAGGGGGAGTGGAAATGGTTTGCGACTGGGAGGTGCAGTAGTTTGTTGCGAACTGAGCGGAGGTGTTCTGCAAAGCGGTCTCCAAGCCTCCGCTTGGTTTCCCCAATGTAGAGGAAGCCACACCGGGTACAGTGGATGCAGTATACCACATTGGCAGATGTGCAGGTGAACCTCTGCTTAATGTGGAATGTCATCTTAGGGCCTGGGATAGCGGTGAGGGGGGAGGTGTGGGGGCAAGTGTAGCATTTCCTGCGGTTGCAGGGGATGGTGCCGGGTGTGGTGGGGTTGGAGTGCAGTGTGGAGCAAACAAGGGAGTCACGGAGAGAGTGGTCTCTCCGGAAAGCAGACAGGGGTGGGAATGGAAAAATGTCTTGGGTGGTGGGGTCGGATTGTAGATGGCGGAAGTGTCGGAGGATGATGCGTTGTATCCGGAGGTTGGTGGGGTGGTGTGTGAGAACGAGGGGGATCCTCTTGGGGCGGTTGTGGCGGGGGCGGGGTGTGAGGGACATGTTGCGGAAAATACCGGAGACGCGGTCGAGGGCGTTCTCGATCACTGTGGGGGGAAAGTTGCGGTCTTGGAAGAACCTGGACATCTGGGATGTGCGGGAGTGGAATGTCTTATCGTGGCAGCAGATGCGGCGGAGGCAGAGGAATTGGGAATAGGGGATGGAATTTTTGCAGGAGGGTGGGTGGGAGAAGGTGTATTCTAGGTAGCTGTGGGAGTCGGTGGGCTTGAAATGGACATCAGTTACAAGCTCGTTGCCTGAGATGAAGACTGAGAGGTCCAGGAAGGTGAGGGGTGTGCTGGAGATGGCCCAGGTGAACTGAAGGTTGGGGTGGAAGGTGTTGGTGAAGTGGATGAACTGTTCGAGCTCCTCTGGGGAGCAAGAGGCAGCGCCGATACAGTCATCAATGTACCGGAGGAAAAGGTGGGGTTTGGGGCCTGTGTGGGTGCGGAAGAGGGACTGTTCCACGTAACCTACAAAGAGGCAGGCATAGCTGGGGCCCATGCGGGTGCCCATGGCCACCCCCTTAGTCTGTAGGAAGTGGGAGGAGTCAAAAGAGAAGTTGTTGAGTGTGAGGACGAGTTCAGCTGGGCGGATGAGGGTGTCGGTGGAGGGGGACTGGTCGGGCTTGCGGGACAGGAAGAAGTGGAGGGCCTTGAGGCCATCTGCATGCGGAATGCAGGTGTATAGGGACTGGACGTCCATGGTGAAGATGAGGTGTTGGGGGCCAGGGAATTGGAAGTCCTGGAGGAGGTGGAGGGCGTGGGTGGTGTCACAGACGTAGGTAGGGAGTTCCTGGACCAAAGGGGAGAAAATGGAGTCCAGATAGGTGGAGATGAGTTCGGTGGGGCAGGAGCAGGCTGAGACGATTGGTCGACCAGGGCAGGCAGGTTTGTGGATTTTGGGAAGGAGATAGAAACGGGCCGTGCGGGGTTGGGGAACAATGAGGTTGGAGGCTGTGGGTGGGAGGTCCCCTGAGGTGATGAGGTCATGAATGGTGTTGGAGATGATGGTTTGGTGCTCGGGTGTGGGGTCATGATCGATGGGGCGGTAGGAGGTGGTGTCGGAGAGTTGGCGTCTGGCCTCGGCGATGTAGAGGTCAGTGCGCCATACTACCACTGCGCCACCCTTGTCTGCGGGTTTGATGGTGAGGTTGGGGTTGCAGCGGAGGGTTGCCCGTTCTGCGGGGGAGAGGTTGGAGTGGGTGAGAGGGGTGGAGAGGTTGAGGCGGTTAATGTCTCGACGGCAGTTAGAGATGAAGAGGTCGAGGGAGGGTAGGAGGCCTCGGGGTGGTGTCCAGGAGGAGGACTTGTGTTGGAAGCGGGTGAAGGGGTCAGCGGAGGGAGGGATCTTCCCTGGACTGACCTATCCCGTCCCTACCTCCCCACCTATACTCTCTCCACCTATCTTCTTTTCTCTCCATCTTCGGTCCGCCTCCCCCTCTCTCCCTATTTATTCCAGAACCCTCACCCCACCCCCCTCTCTGAAGGGTCTAGGCCCGAAACGTCAGCTTTTGTGCTCCTGAGATGCTGCTTGGCCTGCTGTGTTCATCCAGCCTCACATTTTTTTGTCTTAGAGTTAAGAGGCTGTAGCGTTTATGTGGGAAATCACAAGGGTTGAATCTAGGCATTTGAAGGGGCAGCCAACAGTGATAGATTGATTAAAATTGTGGGTTGGCAAAAGTCAGAATTAGAGTGCAAACGTTATTAAGCAATGCTGTGCTGGAGGATATGAAAGAGGTGGGGAGGAGCAAGGCCATGGCTGGATTGGAAGCATGAGTGAATTTTTGAAAATTGAGGCAGAGCAAATGAATACCCTGACATGACAATTATGATTCTGCAGCTGTAGGCATAAGTCTTGTGTCTTTGTCATACACAGCAGTGCTACAAAATTTTTGTAATAAGTGCTTGCCATTTCACAAGGAAGGCTTTTGCAGCTGGGAGGTCCCCTGCTGTTTGTGCAGGTAGAGACCCATGTTGTGCCTTTCTGTCAGCACCTCAGAGAATGATCCAACCACTGATAGAAAGCCAGTGTCAAGTGATTATTCATGCTTTGATATTGAAACTGAGCCACATGGGCCAAGTTATGCTGCTGCTCTGAGAATGTTCAAGTGAAAGATGACTTGATAATAACATAAGGCTGCAGAAGATGGTGAAATATTTAACACAAACATGTCTGATGCTGTGGGACCCAAAGAGGCTTTATTGTTTAACTGCAGCATTCCATCACCCCATAACTTGTTTTAAAAAAATACACATTTCAGACAACTGAGATTATTTTTATTATTTTATCCTACATCTGGAGCATTCCTGCTGATTTTTGTTTAATTGTTACAAAGAGAAGCCTATTGGTTGTCACTGACCCTAATGAAATGGAGGGACTGCATTAACATCAGGAGGGAATATTACTGACACAAGTTGCTTAGGATAACCAGATAATTTCTGTTATAAATTTAATTGGCTTGCATTGATGGACTTTGCGAGTCCTTCAAGCTAGTTCCACCAACAAATGTTGATATTTTACAATTAAGGTATGAATTGTAAATTTTGACTGGAGAAAGGTGATCTTGAGGTATATTGTTGTTGTTGTAATGACATTGATGAATGTGGTAAATAATTTGTGCACAGTGAGATCACACAAATGGTAAGTAATTAAATGTTTAGATTTGATTTATATTGCTCATTTAAGGAGTTGTAGATATTATTGGTGAAACTGGTGTTGAATGCCCACCATTAATTGCCCTGAGAAGGTCTTTTTAAACATTTTGAAAGGCCTGTGAGGTCATTTCAGACTGCAGCTAAGTCTTAACCGCATTGCAGCAGATCTGAATTCACCCATTGGCCAGACCAAATAAAGATAGCAGATAACCTTCCACAGTAAAAGACATTGTAAAACTCGACCCAATTTACCAACAATCTAACAGTTTCACACTTTTCCCAAGACTAGCTTTATTTTTATCTCCAGCTTTGAAACCAACTAAATTTTAAATTCTTCAGATGCTGTGGTAAGATTTAATGCACATCTCCAGATCATTTGTCCAGAGCATCTGGATGACTAGTCCAGTAATATTACCAACATGTTACTATACCCCATATTTTACTGATTGAGGGAGAGATGTTGGCAAAGCCAGGTAGAACAGACAAACTTTCTGCTATCTTCCTGTGATGTCAATGATATCTTTTAAATTGACCTGTGCAAGTGGAGGGGCTCTATTTAATGCTACTCAAAAGAGAGGACTGCTGACAATGCTGTAACCTTTAAGCATCGTACTGAAGTACCGGCCTAGATTGCGTGCCAAAACCTGGAATGGAACTGAGACTCAGTCTCAAAATTTAGCTCAGTTAGCTGAGTAGTTAGTTTCCAATGCAGAGTGACACCAACAGCACAAATTCAATTCCTGCACTGGTTGAGGTTACTATGAAAATCCTACCTTCTTAACTTCACCCCTCACCCGAGACATTGTGACCCTTGGGTTAAGCCCACCACCAGCTCTCTCTGCCTGTCTCCGAAGGAGAGTGTGGCCCCTTTGGGACTATGACAACTTTACCTTTATAACTTGCAACAGACCTGCCTGTCTGTGGGGAAACAAAGTTAATGCTTTGATTCTGATATGAATCAATATTGACATTATTTTGTTTTAAAGGCATCAACGAGAGCCTTTAAAGGAATACGACATTGAAATAAAGGATCAGCCATAATCATATTGAATGGCAACGTAGACATGAAGGGCCAGATTACATATTCTTTCTCTTAGTTTCCACGTTCTGGATTTCACTTCAGAAGATGAGTCATACTTGACTCAATCTTAACTTTGTTTCATTCTCAAAAGACGATGCCAGACCTACTGAGTTTCTCTGCCACTTTCTAACTTTGCTTCACATCTCCAACATCAGCAGTAGTTTGCTTTTATCCTTGTCTGCTCAATCAGGTTATCTTAAAGTTCCCGTTGTATGACATGGAAGAGGAACAGGCGAGTTCTCCCCAATATCCCACTCCTAACATAGTACTTATTCCCCAACCAATGTCAGTGACAACTGATTATTTGGTCATGATCACACTTCTGTGACAGTGAGGCTAGGAATAGGAAGATAATACAGTTAAATATGTGGCTGAGGAGATGGTGTAGGAGGGAGGGCTGCAGAAATGTGGCTCACTGGGGTGTTTTTTGGGGCAGGTGGGAACATAGAACAATACAGCACAGAACAGGCCCTTTGGCCCTTGATGTTGGGCCGACCTGTGAACTAATCTAAGTCCCTCCCCCTACACTATCCCGTCATCTTCCATATGCTTATCCAAGGACTGTTTAAATGTCCCTAATGTGACTGAGTTAACTACATTGGCAGGCAGGGCGTTCCACGCCCTTACCACGCTCTGAGTAAAGAACCTGCCTCTGACATCTGTCTTAAATCTGTCACCCCTCACTTTGTAGCATGCCCCCTTGTACAAGCTGAAGTCATCATCCTCGGAAAAAGACTCTCACTGTCCACCCTTTCTAATCCTCTGATCATCTTGTATGTCTCTATTAAATCCCCTCTTAGTCTTCTTCTCTCCAATGAGAACAGACCCAAGTCCCTCAGCCTTTCTTCATAGGGTCTGCACTCCAGACCAGGCAACATCCTGGTAAATCTCCTCTGCACCTTTTCCAATGTTGCCACTTCCTTCCTGTAATGGGGCGACCAGAACTGCACACAATATTCCAAATGAGGCCGCACTAGCGTTTTGTACAGCTGCAGTATGACATCACGGCTCTGGAATTCAATCCCTCCACCAATAAAACCTAACACTGTATGCCATCTTAACAGCACTGTCAACCTGGGTGGCAACTTTCAGGGATCTATGTACATGGACACCAAAATCCCTCTGCACATCCGTAATACCAAGAATATTTCCATTGACCCAGTATTCTGCCTTCCTATTATTCCTCCCAAAGTGAATTATCTCACCTTTATCCGTATTAAACTCCATTTGCCATCTTACGGCCCAATTCTGCAGTTTATCCAAGTCTCCCTCCAACCTGCAACATTCTTCCACACTGTCCACCACACCACCGACTTTAGTGTCATCTACAAACTTAATGACCCATCCACCTATGCCTGCGTTCAAGTCATTTATAAAAATGACAAACAACAGTGGTCCCAAAACAGATCCTTGAGGCAGTGACTTGACTCCAGGCTGAATATTTTCCATCAACCACCACTCGTTGCCTTCTTACAGAAAGCCAGTTTCTACTCCAAACGGCTAAATCTCCCTCAATCCCATGCCTCTGTATTTTCTCCAATAGCGTACCACTTGGAACTTTATCAAAGGCTTTACTGAAGTCCATGTACACCATGTCAACTGCCCTTCCCTCATCCACATGCTTGGTCACCTCCTCAAAAAACTCAGTGAGGTTTGTGAGACACGACCTGCCCTTGACAACTCCATGCTGACTATCTCCAATCAAATTGTTGCTTGCGAGACGATTATAAATCCTATCTCTTATAATCCATTCCAAAACTTTTCCTACAACAGACGTAAGGCTCACAGGTCCATAATTACCTGGGTCATCCCTACTGCCCTTCTTGAACAAGGGCACAACATTTGCAATCCTCCAGCCCTCTGGTACTAAACCAGTAGACAATGAGGACTCAAAGATCAAGGCCAAAGGCTCCGCCACCTCCTCCCTAGCTTCCCAGAAAATCCTTGTAAAAATCCCATCCGGCCCAGGGGATTTATCTACCTTCACACCTTCTAGAATTGATAATACCTCCTCCTTACTAACCTTAATCCTTTCAATTCTAGTAGCCTGTAACTCAGTCATCTTCTCTACAATATTCTCCTGTTCCTCAGTGAAAACAGGTGAGAAATAATCATTTAGCTCCTCTCCAATCTCCACAGGGTCCACACACAACTTCCCACTTCTACCTTTGACTGGCCTTATTCCTACCCTCGTCATCCCCTTATTCCTCACATACCTATAGAAAGCTTTAGGGTTCTCCTTTATTCTGCCTGCTAATGTCTGCTCATGTCCCCTCCTTGCTCTTCTTAACTCTCTTTAAAACCTTCCTAGCTAATCTGTAACTCTCCATCGCCTCACATGAACCATCTCGTCTCATCATCACATAAGCCTCCCTCTTCCGCTTAGCAAGAGATACAATTTCTTTAGTAAACCACAGTTCCCTTACCTTATCGCTTCCTCCCTGCCTGACAGAGACATACCTATCAAGGACACACAATATCTGTTCCTTAAACCAGCTCCACATTTCGATTGTCCCTATCCCCTGCATTTTGCTAACCTGTTCTATGCCTCCTAAATCTTGCCTAATCGCATTATAATTGCCCTTCCCCCATCTATAACTCTTGCCCTGTGGCATATTCCTGTCCCTTTCCATTGCTAAAGTAAACATAACCGAATTATGGTCACTCTCTCCAAAGTGCTCACCTACCACTAAATCAAACACCTGGCCTGGTTCATTACCAAGTACCAGATCCAGTGTGGCCTCCCCTCTTGTCGGCCCTTCAACATACTGAGTCAGAAAACCCTCCTGCACACATTGGACAAAAACTGATCCATCTGACATACTAGAGTTATAGCATTTCCAGTCAATGTTAGGGAAGTTAAAGTCTCCCATAATGACCACCCTGTTCCCATCACTCCTGCCAGAATAGTTTTGCTGATCCTCTCCTCCAGATCCCTGGAACTTTGCGGAGGCCTATAAAAAAACTCCCAGCAGTGTTACCTCTCCTGTCCTGTTTCTGACCTCAGCCCATACCACCTCAGTAGACGAGCCCTCATCAAAAGTTCTTTCAGCCACTGTTATACTGTCCTTGACTAACAAAGCCACACCTCCCCCTCTTTTACCACCTTCCCTGAACTTAATGAAAAATCTAAACCCTGGAACCTGCAACATCCATTCCTGACCTTGCTCTATCCATGCCTCCGAAATGGCCACAACATCGAAGTCCCAGGTACCCATCTGTTGCAAGCTCACCTAAATCTGCACAAGGACAGGCTGCACCTAAACTGGAGGGACATCAATATCCTGGCAGGGTTTAAATGAGTGTGGCAGGGAGGCAGGAACCAGAGCAGTAGGTCTGAAATGACTGAGGAAGAGTTATAGACTAAGACCAGTCAGGCTAAGAGGAAGAACAGATAGGGAGAGATAAGTGAACATGGTAGGACTGACAGCCTGAGTGTATTTGTTTTAAGGTGAGGAGTATGACAGGAAAGGCAGATGAACTTGGAACTTGAATGAGGACTTAAACCATCTTTATAACTATTACAGGTATTTAGTTGAGAGAAGTACAAGACTGACAGCTTAACATTTTGGGATTTAGATGTTTCAGGTGAGATGGAGAGGTCTGTGAAAGAGGTGAGGGAGTTCAGAAAGAAGGGCCCTGACCCGAAACGTCACCTTTCTGCTCCACTGATGCTGCCTGGCCTGTTGTGTTCTTTAAGCTACACGCTGTGTTATCTCTGACTCCAACATCTGCAGTTCTTACTATCGCTGAGTGCAGGGATCCTTGTTCTTTGTAGTATATACAAATGATTTCTAAGAGAATGTGGGCGACCTGATTAGCAAGTTTGTAAGCATCCCAAAGATGAGAGAAGCTGTGGATAGTGAGGAGGATTGCCAGAGGACACAGCAGGATATAGATAGCCTGGAAACTTGGGTAGAGAAGTGGCAGACAGAGTTCAGTCCAGACAAATCTGAGGTAACGCATGGTAGGAGATCTAATGCAGGAGGGAAGTACACAGTAAGTCACCGAACCCTTAGAAACCTCCAGCACACAGACTGATCGAGGCATACAGGTCCACGATTCCCTGAAAATGGCAACAAAGTGGATAAGGTGGTCAAGAAAGCATATGGTGTGTTTGCCTTCATCAGTTAGGGAACAGTATATTAAAAAAAAGGTCATGTTGCAGCTGTACAGAACTTTAGTTATGCCATGTGTGGAATATTGCATACAGTTCTGGTCGTCACACAACCAGAAGGATGTGGAAGCTTTGGAGAAGGTAAGGAAATGGTTTACCAGGATGTTGCCTGGTTTGGAGGATATTACCCGTGAGCAGAAATAGTACAATCTTGATTTGTTTTATGTTGAATTTCAGATACAGAAGGTCAACCTGATAGAAATTTACAAAATTATGAGAGGCATAGATAGAATGGATAGTTGGAGTACTTTATCCAAGAGTGAAAATGTCAATTACTAGGCGACATAGGTTTAAGTTAAAAAGGAGAAAGTTTAAAGGAGCTGTGAGAGGCAGGTTTTTTACACAGAGGGTAGTATGTTCCTGGCATGCACTGCCAGAGGAGGTGGTAGAAGCAGTTACAATAGTAATGTTTAGAAGCATCTTGACAGATGGATGAATAGGCAGGGAATGGAGAAATTTGGATCGCGTAGAGGCAAATGGATTTTAGTTTACAAAGGTGTCATGTGCCGGCGCAGTCTTAGTGGGCTGTAGGGCTTGTTCCCATGCTGGATTGTTCTTTGTTCTTTTATTTCTTGGAACTTCCAATCTGCAAATTGGCTACTGAATTGCGATAGTGACTTTGCAGTGTTTGCAATTTGTGGATGATCGCAGTTTCATTGCTCAAATCAGATTGGCAAGCTATGCTTAATCTCTTCAAACCTACATGCAGGAAACTCAGCCTGTCATTGAGTATTTGCAGAAAAGACTCAAACTTATATCAACTAACAGCCAAATATTCAATTCCCATATACATTGTAGGACAGACTCTGGAACAGGGAAAGATTTTGCCCAAATTGCTGTTAAGTTTTTTCAAATGAGATGCCTGGTATGTAATCTGTCATGGTTTGGAGTGACTTTCCTTACTCTATCTTTCATCCTACACCCTAATAGTTACACAGCAAGCGATTCGATGGCCTTCTCAAGAAATCATGCGGCAGGAAATGGGGAAGAACTTACTGTTGCCAGACTTTATGCCATTCTGAGGTTCTGAGGAAGGGTCACCAGACCCAAAAAGTTAACTTTGATTTTCTCTTCACAGATGCTGCCCGACCTGCTGAGCTTTTCCAGCAACTTTTGTGTTTGTTTATGCCATTCATACTGCTGGCACTATATTTAAAGCACACCGTCACAGCGCCACAGATGTTGCAAGCCACAAACTGGCCCTCATTCTGTGGTGCTGACCTAGTAAGGCTCAAGGTGAAAGAAAGCTCATAGACAATGATCTGGAGGTGCTGGTGGCTGGGGTAGTGAAATGGAAAGCTGTCCTTTTTTACAGCCAACTGCCACATAAGGCAGTGTCTCAAGCCTGGAACCAGATGTTGCACAGATCAGTGCTGTGTCCTAGGTGAAGTGGAATGCCCAACAGTGCAAGAGGAGGGTCACTGATCTATGTGTTCCACAAGGGAAAGTGCCACCATCTTCAGTCTGCTACCTCACACTCACAGGCCATCACTCTCCCTTAGTCTGCTATGTACACATTGCTCACAAAGATTCATGGACTACAGTTTCACTTTCGCGTGCATCAGGTCCACCCAACAGCTCCCACCTATCTCATCCTTCCAAATAATTAATCTTTTCCTGTTCCAGGCACTCCCACTGGGACAGATTCCCTTTAAAGCTGCAGTTTGACTTTTTTGCAATTGGAGCTTGATGTGTGAGATTCTCTACTTTGTAGTTATCCGTGTCCTTTTTGTAAAACTTGTGCAGATTTCCTGCTTTTGCTAAATGGCTACAAGTCAGATTAGGGATTATTAATTTGGTTTTATCGTTCCACAATTGGAGTCATCTTTAAAGTCGATTATCCAGGAGGGGTTAAATGATTGAAACATTTGAAGGACAGTATTCCTGGCATGAGTTCCTGAAATTCATCTTCTGATTATTCTGTCTTCTATCTACTTTGCCATTTCTGATTTTGAACCTCACTCAACCAGTAGCCATTCAAGCGAACTGCTGAAATCTCTCCAGTCTAGAAATCTGATATCTAGAAACACTAATTGTCAGAAATATGTTCAGTTCACCCAAGTAACTCAAGGTGGTATTTTCATCAAATCAGTCAGTGTAGCATGGTGTCTCAGTGTTTAGCTCTGCTGCCTCACAGGTTCAATTCCAGCCTCAAGCAACCATGTAGAGTTTGCACATTCTCCCTGTGTCTGTGTGGGTTTCATCTGGGTGCTCCTGTTTCCCCCCAAAGTCAAAAATGTGCAGGTTAGTTGGATTAACCAAGTTAAATCGCCAAGTTTAAAAGCGTGATGTGCAGGCTAGATGGTTAGCCATGCTAAAAAGCAGGGCTAGAGGGATAGGTTAGGAGAATCGGTCTGGGTGGGATGCTCTTCAGAGGGTCACTATAGACTTGAGGGGTTGACTGGCCTGCTTCCACACTGTAGGAATTCTATGATTTTATTATTTCACTTGATGAATGGAAATGTTGGAAGTGCAGTATTTTATCTCTACTGCATTTTCTAGTTCAGGGACTTGTGATTATACATTCTAATGTGATTTTATAATCCAGAGAATTAAATCCAGAAATGTCTTGCTCCATGGGGCGATCACACAAGTATAAAAGTTCACTAATTGTCTGTTAAATTCTCATGTTGAAAGCCTCAAAATGAAATCCCCTGGCAGTACCAGCAATGTTAACCCGTCACCAGCATTTCTATCGGAGTTCTGTCCCAGTTAATTGTCCTTCGAGCATTTTCATTCCTGCAAATGAAAGGAATCACTTTGAACTTTTAAACACTATCACAAACTGGTGCTCGCCATGCTGAACTAATTATACAAATGGCTTTTGATGTTGTTGTTGCCATAGCAGCTACGACAGTTTGTTTTTTTGGTGCCTATCAGATTCAAGTGTGGACACACTGAAAATGCCACTGTCCTTCCAGCTTTAAACACAGTTTACCTGTCAAACATATCTAACTCCCCCTTCATTGTACTGGAAGTGCTGTTTGCCGTCGGGCTTTCATTTTTGCACTGCCCTTGTCTACCTGTGCTTTAAAGTCGACTTGAGTACTTGGCAGAAGCATAAACTCCACCTGCTTTGGGCCACAGTAGAGCACTTTCCTGTACAAAGGGCAAAGAGTGAAAAGCTTAGCACTAAAACTTGATCCCCATTTCTAAGAGGATAAAGATGGGGTTCCATAAGCTTAGCCCAAAACACCTGGATATTTGAAACAAGAAGCTGCTTTAGTATTCAATGGGCGCTTTCATTTTCGTAAGTCAGTCTTTGCAAATTAGAATCCCTTACCTACAGTAGAGAAAAAGTCATTAGTGGATTATGATTGTTACCTCTTTCATATCTGCTGCTCAGCCAGGTGAACTGTACTTTGCTTTGATTCATGGACACAGAGGAGAAGATTAAGAATCAGATCTCACACAGTCATTCCTGAAGTGATTTCCCATGCTAGGTTGAGCTGTATTGGTTGTGTTCAGAGAAAACCTTGGGACAGGCATTTGGCAATGCAAGTTTGTGAACAAAGACCATGCAAACATTACTGTAAAATAAAAAGTTAACATTTCTGCTGAATGAAAGCATTCCATATGAATGCATTGAACAGTCATTCTAATGTGTGAACATCTTGACTGGAGGCAATTTCAACCCTTCCACAATGGAACAGAGATTTTTGATTTGCCTTTTTTTCTGTGGTGTGTACTTCAACTAAGAAGAATACAGTAATTAATATAATTACTCAGATTTGCTTCCATGAAGTCAGAGTCCTACCTCCGTATACATTTACTTCGAGAAAAATAATTTAATTGCGATATTTGTCACCCAAGTTGTAATTACTTTTGTATTTAAAGTTAGCTAAGAAAATTAATGTTGGATATTTCTGGATTATCTCTCAGACTTTTTTGTAAAAGCAGAAAGCTGTCAACTTGGCGCAGCTAATAGCACATGATTCGAAAGGTCATGGATTCAAGTCATGCTCCAGGATTTTACCGTGTAGTTTTAGTGAATTGTTAAGGAGCTCATTAACTATTGGAAGTGCACCATCAGGATGTAATAGTTGGTAAGGCAGTAGTTGAACAGAAGCAGCAAGCACATCTGATGAGCTGGAAATCTAAAATTTGATGTGATTTATTACTTTCACGTTTAATAAGGTAAGGTGAAAAGTATTGTCTTACGGGCTTTACAGGCAGATTGTAATATACAAGTGCATCAGGGTGACAGTACACAGCTCAGGATATAGTGTTACAGCTGCTGAGAAGATACAGAGAGAGATCAACATTAACATAAAGCGATCCATTCAAAAGTCTGATAACGGCGAGGAAGAAGTTGTTCTTGAATCTGTTTGTACATGTATTCAAGCTTCTTTATCTTCTGCAGGCTGGAAAATGTGGAAGGTAGTATAACCAGGGTGGGAGGGGTCATTGATTATGTTTTCTCAAGGAGCAGGAAGTACAGATGAAGTCAGTAGACGAGAGGCTGGTTTGCATGATGGACTAGGCTGTGTTGTGGAACCAAGGATGCTGAGTCCAGACTGTAACAAAATATGCAATGTTTCAGTCAATGTAAGAGCTCTCATGATTACCTTTTCTGCTATGTTGGACACACCGATATTGAGCATCATTGTAACAGTGTTCCAAAAAAAAGAGAAACGCAGTTTCTTCCCAAGAATTACCACTTCTATCCATCATCTTGTATTGACTGCATGGTCACATTTTCTGTATCTCAAGGCAATCAGTCTTGGAGACCCTGCAGCCTTTCAGACTCAACATCAAGTTCAATAACTTGGGGCTTGAGCTCTCCCATGTCCTTACACCACCCCCACAAACCAAATCTTGTTAGTACATGGTCTGCTATCATACACCATCCATTGTTAGCCACTAACATTCCCAATAAGAGCTGTTCACTCTCCTAGCTAGATCATTGTCTGCTCCTTTGTCTGTTTAACTGTTCTTCTCTCTCTTTGGGCTGTGGCCCACCTATCATTTACTCCTTACCTCCTCGCCTCACCCTCTTCTGCAACATTTTCTTATGACCCATCAATTCTGAGGAAGGGTCATGCACACTAAAGTGTTAACTCTGATTGATCTCTGCACAGGCTGAGCTTTTCCAAGAATTTCTATTTTTGTTCACCATTCTTCATTCTTTTCTCTTTCTATTTATACATTTCCCCATTGATAATAGTGTAACTGAGTTTGGTGGTAATACACAGCTTTAGTGCATTGCCTCTTCTCTTAATCTAAGGATATTGCAACATTTTCCATGTATTAGTCAAGCTATTTTTATATTACATGGATAAAAGATATTACCTCCCAGTTAATATTGACAAATTGGATGCCACATTTATGGCACATCAGCATTTAATCTCTGGGTTCCATGAGCCTTTCCACTGTGTCCCATTCTCCCTGTCGCCCCCAAGCTCTGTTGACTCCCTGTCCAGTTTTAAAAGTAACAGTAACATCCAAGGTTTATGTTAAGGTCTCCAGTCTTTTCTTCACTCTCAGAAAAGATTGTTGAATATAAGATTGATATTGATGTTTTTATTTAAAAATATGCAACACCACGTTAGGGGCAGGCAACCTAAAGTAACCAAGTAATACATTGAATAAAGACCATAAGACCATAACACATAGGAGTCGAAGTAAGCCCATTCGGCCCATCAAGTCCACTCCACCATTTAAATCATGGCTGATGGGAATTTCAACTCCACTTCCCTGCACTCTCCCCGTAGCCCTTGATTCCTTCTGAGATCAAGAATTTGTCGATCTCTGCCTTGAAGGCATCCAACGTTCCGGCCTCCACTGCACTCTGCGGCAATGAATTCCACAAGGCCACCACTCTCCGGAAGAAGAAATGTCATCTCATTTCAGTTTTAAAGTTACCTCCTCTAATTTTAAGTCTGTGCCCACGGGCCCTAGTCTCCCTGCCTAACGGAAACAACTTCCTAGCGTCCACCCCTTCTAAGCCATACATTATCTTGTCAGTTTCTATTAGATCTCTCCTCAACCTTCTCAACTCTAATGAGTACAATCCCAGTACCCTTAGCCATTCATCATATGCTAAACCTACCATTCCAGGGATCATCCGTGTGAATCTCCGCTGGACACGCTGCAGGGCTAGTATGTCCTTCCTGAGGTGTGGGGCCCAAAATTGGACGTAGTATTCTAAATGGGGCCTAACTAGAGCCTTATAAAGCCCCAGAAGCACATCGCTGCTTTTATATTCCAACCCTTTTGTAATAAAGGACAACATTACATTGCTTTCTTAATTGCGGGCTCTACCTGCAAGTTAACCTTTAGAGAATCCTGGACCAACACTCCCAGATCCCTTTGTACTTCTGCTTTGCGAATTTTCTCACCATTAATATGAATAAACTATGATAGAACATAGAAGATAGAACATAGAACATTGCAGCACAGTACAGGCCCTTTGGCCCTCGATGTTGTGCCGACCTGTCATACCAATCTGAAGCCCATCTAACCTACACTATTCCATGTACGTCCATATGCTTATCCAATGACGACTTAAATGTACCTAAAGTTGGTGAATCTACTACTGTTGCAGGCAAAGCGTTCCATTCCCTTACTACTCTCTGAGTAAAGAAACTACCTCTGGCATCTGTCCTATATCTTTCACCCCTCAATTTAAAGCTATGCCCCCTCGTGCTCACCGTCACCATCCCAGGAAAAAGGCTTTCCCTATCCACCCTATCTAACCCTCTGATTATTTTATATGTTTCAATTAAGTCACCTCTAAACCTTCTTCTCTCTCATGAAAACAGCCTCAAGTCCCTCAGCCTTTCCTCGTAAGACCTTCCCTCCATAGCAGGCAACATCCTAGTAAATCACCTCTGCACTCTTTCCAAAGCTTTCACATCCTTCTTATAATGCGGTGACCAGAACTGTACACAATACTCCAAGTGTGGCCGCACCAGAGTTTTGTACAGCTGCAGCATAACCTCATGGTTCCGGAACTCGATCCCTCTATTAATAAAAGCTAAAACACTGTACGCCTTCTTAACAGCCCTGTCAACCTGGGTGGCAACTTTTAAGAATCTGTGTACATGGACACCGCGATCTCTCTGCTCATCTACACTACTAAGAATCTTACCATTAGCCCTGTACTTTGCCTTCTGGTTACTCCTACCAAAGTGCATCACCTCACACTTGTCTGCATTAAACTCCATTTGCCACCTCTCAGCCCAGCTCTGCAGCTTATCTATGTCTCTCTGCAACCTACAGCATCCTTCGTCACTATCCACAACTCCACCAACCTTAGTGTCGTCTGCAAATTTACTAACACATCCTTCTACGCCCTCATCCAGGTCATTTATAAAAATGACAAACAGCAGTGGACCCAACAGCGACCCTTGCAGTACACCACTAGTAACTGGTCTCCAGGATGAACATTTCCCATCAACTACCACCCTCTGTCTTCTTTCAGCAAGCCAATTTCTGATCCAAACTGCTATATCTCCCACAATTCCATTCCTCCGCATTTTGTACAATAGCCTATTTTGGGGAACCTTATCGATAGTGTTGACAGAATCGGTGATGTATTGCTGCTGCAGCAAAAGGGAGCTGCTGGACTCTAGGGTGATTCACACCAAGCACGTTGGTAGGAAATTCTTTTACTGCTCAAGGCATTTTGGATCTATATTGTGGTGCTGGAGTCTGAGCTGCAGGTATTGAGTCATATCCAGGATGGGGTAAAAAGGTCGGACACTTTGTGCCAGGTGGCAGGAACAACTCTGAGTATTTCAAACTTGGTCTATTAGCAGGGACAGTAGGGTGTCACTGGAGGTGAGGCAGGTACGAAGACCCAGTGGGTTACAGTTTAGGATCCTCAGCTTTTGCAGTTGTCCAACTGCTGTGGAGTTCTTGCAAGCTGCTTGGACAACACCAGGGACTGCAGAGAGGATGGATGAATTGAAAACAGCACATGATAAGGGGGGCCATTCCAGTAGGAGGAGGAAATAGGAATGTAGCCATGATAAGGGATGATATATTTAGAGATATTCGGCCCAGAAACAGATCCTCTCGTCCAAGTCATCCATGCAGACCAGATATTTCATATAAATCTCGTCCCATTTGGCCCATATCCCCTTATTCCTACCATTCCTATGCATATACCCATTCAGATGTCTTTTAAACATTGTAATTGTATCAGCCTCCACCATTTTCTCTGATAGCTCATTCCATACATGCACCACCCTCTGCATGAAAAAGTCACCCCTTAGTTCCCTTTTATATGCTTTTCCTCTCACCTTTTAAACATATGCCCTCTAGTTTTGGACTCCCTCACCCCAGGGAAAAGACCTTGCCTGTGTACCCTATCCATGCCCCTCATGATTGTCTAAACGTCAAAAGGCCACCCTTCAGCCTCCGACAATCCAGAGATGGATACTGTTCTCCGCAACCATAAGCAAGAGTCCTGAAGGCAAAGTTGCCTGCCTGGTGCCAGGATTAAGGAGCTTGCGTCTGGAGAAGAATGTGGATGGGACTAAAAACGTGGTTCTGCTGAAAGGATTTGAACAGTTATGAGCTATATTAGAATGCAAAGTAATAATCCCTTTAAATGAATTGGGTGGGAAAGGGTTTTGGAAAGGGGAAATGCAGGCATACAATGCAAAAGGATATGGAAGTGCCACAGGGCAGCTATTTGGATAACAATACCCAGATTGAAAGAGGAATGGGCAATCTGTATAACATAGCAAAACAGCAAGTATGGCCAAGGAGGGAGATCGGTGTTAAAGAGGCAACAATAATAGCTCTTTACTTGAATACATGTAACTTTTAGAGCAAAATAAATGATTTGATGGCACAAATAGAGGTTACTGGGTGTGATCTCATAACCATGTCTCTATAGCATCTATAGAGATCAAAACTGGGAACTAAATATTCCGGGGTCCTTTCAAAATGGCAGGCAAGAAGGAAAGCACGGTGGGGTTACTTTGTTACTTTAGGATAGAGTAAGTATGATAACAAGAAAGAATCTTGGATCAGATGATGGACAATCCTTGTGGGTGGAGATATGAAATGATAAAGGGAAAGAAGACAGTGGCAGGAGCAATCTGTAGGGACCCTCCAGGCAGGCTGTACTGTAGAACAGAGACTGAATCCAGAGATATAATGAGGACATGTAAAAAAGAAAGACAATGTAAATTATTCTCTTGAAGATTAGTGAATAGGGAATTCTGTTATGCAGGGGGCTGTCAAGGTTGAGTCATTAACTATATTCAATGCAAAGATAGATAGGTTTTTAATCAGTAATCAAATCAATGGTTATGAGGAAAAGGCAGTAAAGTGGATCTGAGGATTATTGGACTAGCCAAAGAGTCTATATTTGCTCTAGTATCTTACTATTGTACCTCAGTAATCACTTCCTGTCTTGACTCTTTGGTCAAAGTCTTTTCTATTTTACTTGTGAACTTGTTGGTTCTTCCTTCTCTGCTCCACCATTGGAAACTGTTCATTTGGACATGACTGTCACCCAATGCACACTCCCAGTTCCCTGCACATTTTCACAACAATCTCCACCCTCTGCATGCCCCCACCCCCGCTCCCAGCCCTATTCCAGCTCACAAACCTTGCCCTTGAGTTATTTTCCAGACAACCTGTTCAGAGTTGGTATTACACACCTCTGGAGCAGATGGGACTTGAACCCAGGATTTCTGCTATAATGGTAACGACACTGCCACTGCACCACACAAGCCTCTCATAGAGCCTTCTGTCTATATTTTTAGTACAGTACTCTTCATCTGCTCTATGATGGTCCATATAAATGTTCTTCACATTTTCACAACCATCCCCCACTCCCCGCATGCCCCCGCTTAAAATTCATTCTCCTTCTTAGTGTGTAAAATTTATAGATTCGTTCTCTGTGAGTCATTAATTGAAAAGAATAAAGGTGAAACCTTGGATAATGAAGAATTTGTGATTTGGTGGAACCAAGTTTAAAATTTAAAAATCTGAAGAATGTTGGAAGAGGAGAAGCCTGACAGCAGTAAAATATTCCGTTGTTTTTAAGTTCTTAAGATACAGTGGGACAAGGTGAGGTCATTTAATCTTTCCAGCCTGTTCTGCTATGCATTGGAATGATGGATGATCTGTATTGTTACTCTGTCCATCTGCCTCGGCTGCATGTCCTGCTATAAGCTTTCTTCTGTAAAATTCAGTGGATCTCAGATTTGAAATATTTGGGTTAGCACCACCATTTTGTGGGGGGAATGAGAGAATACACAATGGTCTTGATTCCACTTGAGTGAGAGCTGCTGGGAAGAGAAACAGAAAGAGGAAATCAAAATGTATACTGACCGTCGAGTTGCTTTCTAAACACTACATATATATTTTTAAGTGACTTGCAGAAAGATGTTTCACTTTATAGATATGCTATTGGTATGTATATTTATGAAATTGAAGCGGAGTGATGAGTCTATTTTATGTTGCTTGACAATTCATTGATTTTTTTTTCTTACACTGTTCCAAGTATACTCCAGAGTTTTAACAGCTGTCTGGACTGACGTTTAACAATCTTGCATTGCTCGCCAGCATTCCAAACTGGTAAGGTATTCACTTGTGATACATCCCCTTGGCATCTATTTCTTCATAGAATAGTTGCCAAACAATATTTATCACATGCTGAAGTGGACAATTCTACTGGACAAGCTTCCTGATCTTGTGCAATTATGTTTCTGTTTGTCAGAATTGATGGCGACTCAAAGCTCTGAGATGAAATGTTCTGAAAGAGTATATGACAAGAGAATGATCACTTATTTTTAATGAATGGGATGTGGATGTCGCTGGCTAGGCAGCATTTGTAACTGGTACCATAATTACCTTGGAGAAGGTGGTGATGGAAATGTCGTCTTGAATTCTTACAGCCTTGGGTGTCTATTCACACCTACAATATTGTTAGGATGGGAGATCCAGGATTTTGAACAACAATAGTAAAGGAATGGCAATATTTTTCCAAGTGAGTAACTTGGAGGGGAACTTGCAATTGGTGATGTTTCTGTGCATCTAGTACCCCTCTCATTCTAAGTGGCAGAGATTGCAGGTTTGGAAGGTGCTGTTGAGGTGGTATGCATTTTGCTACTGTGCAATGTTGGTGAAGGGAGTGAAAGTGGGGTACCAATCAAACGATGAACACAGCAGGCCAAGCAGCATCTCAGGAGCACAAAAGCTGACGTTTCGGGCCTAGACCCTTCATCAGAGAGGGGGATGGGGGGAGGGAACTGGAATAAATAGGGAGAGAGGGGGAGGCGGACCGAAGATGGAGAGTAAAGAAGATAGGTGGAGAGGGTGTAGGTGGGGAGGTAGGGAGGGGATAGGTCAGTCCAGGGAAGACGGACAGGTCAAGGAGGTGGGATGAGGTTAGTAGGTAGCTGGGGGTGCGGCTTGGGGTGGGAGGAAGGGATGGTGAGAGGAAGAACCGGTTAGGGAGGCAGAGACAGGTTGGACTGGTTTTGGGATGCAGTGGGTGGGGGGGAAGAGCTGGGCTGGTTGTGTGGTGCAGTGGGGGGAGGGGATGAACTGGGCTGGTTTAGGGATGCAGTGGGGGAAGGGGAGATTTTGAAACTGGTGAAGTCCACATTGATACCATATGGCTGCAGGGTTCCCTGCAGCCATATGGTATCAATGTGGACTTCACCAGTTTCAAAATCTCCCCTTCCCCCACTGCATCCCTAAACCAGCCCAGTTCATCCCCTCCCCCCACTGCACCACACAACCAGCCCAGCTCTTCCCCCCCACCCACTGCATCCCAAAACCAGTCCAACCTGTCTCTGCCTCCCTAACCGGTTCTTCCTCTCACCATCCCTTCCTCCCACCCCAAGCCGCACCCCCAGCTACCTACTAACCTCATCCCACCTCCTTGACCTGTCCGTCTTCCCTGGACTGACCTATCCCCTCCCTACCTCCCCACCTACACCCTCTCCACCTATCTTCTTTACTCTCCATCTTCGGTCCGCCTCCCCCTCTCTCCCTATTTATTCCAGTTCCCTCCCCCCATCCCCCTCTCTGATGAAGGGTCTAGGCCCGAAACGTCAGCTTTTGTGCTCCTGAGATGCTGCTTGGCCTGCTGTGTTCATCCAGCCTCACATTTTATTATCTTGGAATCTCCAGCATCTGCAGTTCCCATTATCTCTGATACCAATCAAACGAGTTGACTTGCCTGGACAGCGTTGAGCTACTTAAGTGATGTTAAAGCTGCATTCATCCAAGCAAGTGGGGAGTATGCCATCACATCCCAAACAGATGGCACTGGGGAGACAGGAGGTGAGCTATTCACTGAGAATTCCTAGCCTCTGGCTTGCTATTGTATCCATGGTATTTATATAGCTGGATTACTTTTTAGTCACTTAAGATGTTAACAGTGGAGAACTCAGTGAAAGAGATGCTCTTTTGGAACGGAGATGACCATCCTTACCTCCTCTGGCCAACAAGTGACTCCAGACCCACAGCAATACGGTTGACTCTAACCTGCTCTCTGGACAATTAGGGATGGGCAATAAGTGATGCCCTCGTCCTGTGAATGAATAAAAACAAAAGTCCCTAGCACTAGTGTAGTGCTGCTATTACTTGTTACTTATCAGCTCCCCTAATGTTCCAGGGTATAGATTCTATAGAAAGGATAGAAGTGGATGGTGGGGTCGGGGGGTGTGGGGGCGGTGCATGAGGTGCAAGGGGAGGGGCAGTGGTAGTTTTGGTTAGGGATAACATTGCAGCTGTACTTAGGGAGGATATTCCTGGGAATATGTCCAGGGAAGTATGGAAGTGAGAAATGAGAAAAGGATGCTCGCCCTTTTGAGATTGTACAATAGGTCCCCCAATAGTAATTGGGAAATTGAGAAACAGATTCGTGAGGAGGTCTCAACTATCTCTAAGAATGATAGAGTTGTACTGTTAGGGGATGTTAACTTTCCAAACATAGACTAGGACTGCCAAGGCATTAAGGGCTTAGATGGAAAGGAATTTAAGTGTGTCCAAAAGTTTTTTTTATTCAATATATGGATGTATCTACTAGAGAAGGAGCTAAACTTGACATTCTCTTGGGAAATAACGCAGGGAAAATGACAGAGGTGTCAATGGGGAGAGCACTTTAGGGCCAGTGATCACAATTTTATTAGTTTTAAACTAGCTGTGGAAAAGGATAAACTTGATCGAAAAGTTAGAAACTTGGGAGTTCTAGTCCAGGATTCTGTCGGGGTAAACTTGCAGTTTGAGTCAGTAGTCAGGAAGGCAAATGCAATGTTGGCATTTATTTTGAGAGGACTTGAATATAAAAGCAGGGATGTGCTTCTGAGGCTTTATAAGGCTCTGGTCAGGCCATATTTGGAGTATTGTGTGCAGTTTTGGGCCCCATATCTCAGAAAGGATGTACTGACCCTGGAGCAGGTTCAGAAGAGGTTCACAAGAATGGACCCAGGAATGGAAAGCTTAACATATGAGGAACGTTTGAGAACTCTGGGACTGTACTCATTGGAGTTTAGAAGGATGAGAGGGGATCAAATTGAAACTTTCAGAATACTGAATGGCCTGGACAGAGTGGATATTGGGGTGATGCTTCCATTGATAGGAGAGACTAGGACCCAAGGGCACAGCCTTAGAGTAAAGGGATGACCTTTTCAAATGGAGATAAGGATAAACTTCTTCAGCCAGAGAGAGGTAAATCTATGGAATTCACTGCTACAGAAGGCTGTGGACGCCAGGTCATTGAGTGCATTTAAGACTGAAATAGATAGGTCCTTTATTATCAAGGGGATCAAGGGTTATGGGAAGAAAGCTGGAGAATGGGGTTGAGGAACTTATCAGCCATGGTTGAATGACTGAGCAGACTTGATGGGCCGAATGGCCTAATTTCTGCTCCTATGTCTTATGGACTTAAAGTTCTAAATTGGAGTAAGGCCATTTTGGTGGTATTAAGCAATAAGTTTTAAAAGCTGTTTGGGAGAGGATATTTATAGGTAAAGTGGTGGTTGGAAAGTGGGAAGCCTTTAAAAATGAGATAGTGAGAGTCTAGGGGCAGTATTTTTCTGTTAGTGTGAAAGGCAAAGCTGGTAGGTACAGAAGCAATTGAGGCGCTGGTCAAGAAAAAGAAAGATGCATATGGTAGATATAGACAGCTAGGATCGAGTGAATCTCTTGGAGTATAAATACAATAGGAGTATATTCAAGAAGGAAACCAGGAGGGCCAAAAAGGGGACTAGAAAAAGCTTTGGCAAATAGGGTTAAGGAGAATTTAGAGAGATTCTACAAATGCATTAAGGGGAAAAGAGTAAGTAGGGAGGGAGTACAGCCTCTTAAAGATTAACAAGACCGTATATATGTGGAACCACAGGAGATGGGTGTAATCTTAAATGAGTATTTTGTGTCAGTATTTCTGTGGAGAAGGATACAGAGCTAAAGAACTCAGGGAAATAGAAAGTGATATGGTGAGAAGTGTATGTATTACAGAGGGGGAGGTGTTAGATGTCTTAAACACAAAACGATGGGTAAATCCCAGTATCTGATCGGGTGTATCCAAGAACTTTGTGGAAAGCTAGGATTGCTGCACCCCTTGTTGAGATACTTGTATTATCAATAGCCACAGGTGAGGTGCCAGAAGGTTGGAGGGTGGCCAATATGGTGCTAATATTTAAGAAAGATGGTCAGCAAAATCCAGGGAACCATAGACGAGTGAGCCTGACATCATTGGAGGGGGTTCTGACAGACATGATTTCCATGTATTCAGAACGGTCAGGACTGATTGGGTATAGTCAGCATGGCTTTGTGCGTGGGAAATGGTGTCTCTCTAACTTGATTGACTTTGTTAGAAGTAACAATGAACAGGAACAGCTCGCCATTTAGATACAGAATTGACGTGAAGGTAGGAGACAGTGGGTGGTGGTGGAGGGTTGCTTTTCAGACTGGAGGCCTGTGACTAGCGATGTGCCACAAGGATCAGTGCTGGGTCCACTGCTTATAGAATCATAGAATCATAGAGTCATGGCTTGTTGTCATTTGTATAAATGATTTGGGTATGGATATAGGTAGAATGGTTAGTAAGTTTGTAGATGATACCAAAATTGATGGTGTAGTGAACAACGAAGAAAGTTATGTCGGAGTACAACAGGACCTTGAACAGATGGGCTGATGCTCCGAGTGGTAGCAGATGGAGTTTAACAGCTAACTGTGACGTGTTACATTTTGGTAAAGTAAATCAGTTCAGGACTTACACACTCCCCCTGGGGAGTGTTGTTGAACAAAAGGCCTTGGGGTGCAGGTTCATAGTTCCTTGAAACTGGAGTCACAGGTAGATAGTGTAGAGATGAAGACGTTTGGTATACTTGCCTTTATTGGTCAATGCATTGAGTATAGGAGTTACAATGTCATGTTGCAGCTATACAGGATTGTTGGGTAGGCCACTTTTGGAATGCTGCATTCAATTCTGGTCTCACTGCTAAGGGAAGGGTGTTGTTAAACTTGAAAGGGTTCATAAAAGATTTACAAAGATGTTGCCAGGGTTGGAGGGTTTGAGCTATAGGAAGAGACTGAGTAGGCTGGGACTACTTTCCGTGGAGCATCAGAGGCTGAGGGATCTTATAGAGGTTTATAAAATCAGGACAGGCATGGATAGGGTAAATTTTCTCAGGGTGGGAGAGTCCAAAGCTCAAGGACGTAGGTTTAAGGAGAGACAGAAAATATTTAAAAGGGACCTAAGGGGCAACTTCTTCGCACAGAGGGCGGTGCGTGTATGGAATGAGCTGCCAGACGAAGTGGAAATGGTACATGAACCAGGAAAAAGTGAGCTGAATCAACTCGCTCTATTTCTTGGACTAAAGGTTAAAAATACATTTTGCAACAGTCGAGTTAAAAATGAGAAATCGTGTGACAGATGCGAGTCCCCTCACCGTGCCAATTTTTAGCATTGTAGCAAAGAGAGTAGATTAATAATTAATGACATGTGTGATTTCTACACTGAGTTATTGGAAAATGCACCCTGACAACAACAGCTCAAAATTAATTGGAAGAGATTTGTGAACCTTGAGCTACTGTTGTGGTGTATTCTAAAGACCATTGATGGAAGTTGACAGCTTTGCCTCTAAATGTGAGGTACAGACTCCTTAACCACTTCTTTCTGACCTCCCCCATATTCAAGATCACTTTTCAGAATACCAAACAGCTACTGCTGTAAGCGTTGACAAGCACAAATTTCTTTTTCAAATTGCATTATCTATCTCTGTCTTACAATGGGTGAGTTCATTTGTTTAATATTACACTTAAGTATTGAGTATACCTTCCTTTAATGTGGGCAGCACAGTGGCTCACCATGCCAGGGACTCTGGTTTAATTCTAGCCTTGGGTGTCTGTCTTTGTGGAGTTTGCACACTCTTCCCCATGTCTGTGTGGGTTTAGGACAGATGCACCCATTTCCTCCCACAGTTCACAGACGAGCAGGCTAGGCGGATTGGCGTGCTAAATGCAGGGATTTGTTGGGGTCAGGGTGGGATGCTGTTCAGAGGGTCGATGCAGACTCAGTGGACCAAATGGACACTTTCTGCACTGTCTGGATTCTATGGATTTCTTCATATTACACAATATAGTGCTGTTCAGTGATTCAAAGGCAATTTTAACTCTTTAAAGCTTGTCAGTAAGTAACCCGAGATAACAAGGTGTAGAGCTGGATGAACACAGCAGGCCAAGCAGCATCTCAGGTAACCCTGTGTATTTTAATTAACCACTGGAGAGTCGCCAACAGTAATTACCAGTCAATACTGGATAGGCACCTAGTATGCAACTGTTGAAAGTAATGACTGTAATAAAAAAGTTGAATGTAGAAGAAGCCACACCGGGTGCAATGGATACAATATACCACATTGGCAGACGTGCAGGTGAACATCTGCTTGATATGGAAGGTCATCTTGGGGCCTGGGATAGGGGTGAGGGAGGAGGTGTGGGGGCAAATGTATCACTTCCTGCGGTTGCAGGGGAAGGTGCCGGGTGTGGTGGGGTTGGAGGGGAGTGTGGAGCGAACAAGGGAGTCACGGAGAGAGTGGTCTCTCCGGAAAGCAGACAAGGGTGGGGATGGAAAAATGTCTTGGGTGGTGGGGTCGGATTGTAGATGGCGGAAGTGTCGGAGGATGATGCGTTGTATCCGGAGGTTGGTGGGGTGGTATGTGAGAACGAGGGGGATCCTCTTTGGGCAGTTGTGGCGGGGGTGGGGTGTGAGGGATGTGTTGCAGGAAATGCGGGAGACGCGGTCAAGGGTGTTCTCGACCACTGCGGGGGGGAAAGTTGCAGTCCTGGAAGAACATGGACATCTGGGATGTGCGGGAATGGAATGCCTCATCCTGGGAGCAGATGCAGCGGAGGCGGAGGAATTGGGAATAGGATATGGAATTTTTGCAGGAGGGTGGGTGGGAGGAGGTGTATTCTAGGTAGCTGTGGGGACTGTTCCTGTTCGGAGATTTTATTACACACTTTTGGAGCAGGTAGAACTTGAACCCAGTCCTCCTGGTTCAGAGTCAGGGATACTAACACTGCATCACAATAGTCCCTAAAAGTTGTACCATAGTGACTAGGAAGTGAACTGTCACTGTGTGATGCTATTACTGCTTTAATAATTGCGTTAAACTTTTGGCCATAATCAGGCAGGGAAGAGTGCACACCTATAAAGGAAGCACAAACCTACATAAGCGCTAAATAACTAAATAATTAGTTACCAATGGGAGATATGGAAGATCAGGAAAAGCTCAGAATTCATGAAACAAGTACATTCCAAGAAACAGTCAGGTTGATCAAATTCATAGAGCTACAGGAAAGCAAGAGTAAGGAATTTGAAGTTAATTCACAGGGTTATGATAGGCTTAGAATGTACACAAGGAAGAGAGTGATAAGGAAACGGAACTTTGTAAATGCAATACCGCATGATAATTTTGGAAAAAGAAAGTTCTGCTGATACCTGTTGTAAATTTTCACTTTACTGGCTGAAACCGCTCAATGGAATTCTTCTCGTCTACCTCTGTTTGAAATTGAGAACTTAAATAGTTTTCCAGTTCCTACTTAAATTTCATGATGTGGAGGTGCTGGTGTTGGACTGGGGTGGAAAAGGTCAGAAATCACACGACACCAGGTTATAGTCCAACAGGTCTGTTTGAAATCACAAGCTTTCAGAGTCTCAGTCCTTCTTCGGATGTTAGTGAGAGACGCAGTATCAGACACAAAATTTATAAGTAAAAGATCAAAGGGTCACAACACTGATGAGGATGTATTAAATAAACATAAGATGTTGTTAAATCTTTAATCAGTTAGGAGGTTTTAATATATATATGTAAATCCATGAATTGTTTTGAAGTCACTGTCCTGAGAGAACTAAAGGTTTTATCAGTGTAAAGAAGAGGTGACATTTTAGGTCAGACAATGCAGTTAGGTGTGAGGCCTTGTTTAGAATCTGTTTGTGTTTCAGTTTGGAGTCAGACTGGTTTTATTTCTAAAGTAGGAATTTATAAAACGCAACATTGACTGATGTCTATAAATTGTGTGCTTTTTGAACAAAATAGAATGAATCTGCAAACATAAATCCACCCCGTTGAATTTCCATGTGTGTGTGTGTTTGTGTGTGTGTTTGTGTGTGTGTGTGTGTGTGTGTGTGTACGCATATGCGCTCGAGAGCTTGAGAGAGGGTGTGTGTTTGTGTGTGAGTGTGTACTGTGGGGGGGTATCAGTTGTAAGTGTGACATGAACTCAAGGTCCCCATTGAGGCCTTCCTCATGGGCACTGAACTTAGCTATCAGCCTCTGCATTGTTGTGTATCTGAAGTCCGTGTTTGAGTACGTTTATCCTAAGAACCAAGACAGAATGTCCTTGACTGCTGAAGTGTTCGCCCACTGGGAGGGAACATCCTTGCCTGGTGATTGTTGCACAATGCCCATTCATCATTGTTGTAGCGTCTGCTTGGTTTTGCCAATATACCATGCTTCAGGGCATTCCTGCCTGCAGCATATGAGATAGACAATGTTGGCCGAGTCACAGGAGTATCTGCTATGTATGTGATGAGTGGTGTTCCCATATGTGATGGTATGTTGATGATCTGAGGTATATTGCAGAGGTTACCATGACAGGGTTGTATAGTGTTGTGGTCAATGTTGTCCTGAAAGCTGGGCAGTTTGCTGTGAGCTATGGCCTGTTTAAGATTCGGTGGCTGTTTGAGGGCAAGAAGTTGAGGAGTGGAGGAGATCTTGGTGAGGTGTTCATTGTCATTGACGATGTTTTGAAGGCTGCAAAGAGCATGGTGTAGTTTCTCCTCTCGCGGGAAGTACTCGATGATGAAGGGTACCCTGTAGACGTATCCCATATCTGTCTTCTGAGGATGCCATTATGATTTTACACTGTGGCACATCGGAAGTGGCAGTCGATGAGTTGAGCATTGCATCCTATTCTTACAAGAGCATCCTTTGACACCTTCAGGTGTTTGTCTCGTTCCTCCTCGTCCGAACAGATTCTGTGTATGTGTGGGGGTGGCTTATAATTTATTTTTGACTTTTTCCTTCGTGGGATATTTCATAAAACTGATTTCCTTTTAACAACAAATTTAGGAAAATAATACTGATATTTATTCTGCAATTGCTGTTCAAAATTTCTTTGCCTCTTCACAGTCTTCTCCTTTCAAGCCTTGCCATAAAACACATCTTTTGACCAGTCTTTAGTCACTCCTAATTTTTCCTCTGTCTTGGCCACCTTGGGACACGTTGAAGTCACTACATAATTATACATTACCAACAAAACTGTATATTTTAAAACTTAAGTAATAGCAGCAGGAATAAAGATTAATTCAAATGTTTAATGTGACAACAAAAGCATTCTATGAAAGGTATTCAATATTATGTGATTTAATATTTAAAAATACACATACTTAACATGATGAAATGTTGCCTCAAAATCTGAAGTTTTGAACAAATGTATCTTTTAATAAATGATTACATTTGCACAAACATCTTCTAATAAATATTTGAAGTTTGACACGAGTTTTGATGTGATAATTTATCACGTTTTGAGAGATAAGCTTAGTCTAGTAGCCAAAAACAATTACCTTACAGATTTGCTGTTTGTTTTTGTTTGGTTTGTTTTCAAAAGTTTACCTAGATCTCCAGACAAAGATATACATTTTCAGAGTAATGGTAATTTTGCTTCCACTATTTAGTGATTTACCATCTGGAAACCAAAATAAACTGGAATAGGTAGGCTTGAAGCAACCCAAAAACCTAAATGTTCGTACATAAGTTGTTACTCTTTGGAAAAGATCATCTGATATTCTGTAGTATCAGTTTTTCTGATAATAATTTCTGAATGCTCTTTCTCATAATATGAGTGACTTGTCATACCTTTGTCAAAATAAGAATATATGCATGTGATTTGAAACTTAATTATTTATGACAACATTTCTTACTTCCAATGATTCTTGATTCAGTATTGTGACAGTACTTAATCATTTCAGTTATAACACAATTTCCCATTATGTCATCCTCAGACTGGCATTTTTTATTACAAAAGAAAATTAAGGCCAGATTTAGGGCCCAGGTCTTCCATGCCTGTGCCCATTGTTTAAGGAGCATTTTTGTCCTGATTTAATAAAGCACGTATAGTGCTTTAGTCAAAACCATCCTAAATAGGTCAAAACAAGAATTCCACCCTCCTACATCTTTATTTGACTCTGAAAATGGGAGAGCATTAATCAGGACAAAAATGCTCCTTATTGCTCACAGGGTGTCCTTGAGTAGAAAAATGCTCACAGAGTGTCCTTGTTAATAGTAATGTCCCTATTAGCATTGGGTATGGCTGCTGGGTTGCTTTGAAATGGTAGCGATAGTGTAACGGGTACCTCAGAGAGCCTGTAAGTCCTTCACCCAGTCGAAGTGACTAGTATGTTGTTGTTCTGGTTGTTAATTTTCATTGTGAATGACACAAAGAAAGACCCACCAAGATTTTAATTCATCTGTTACAAACACTATACGAAAGCACAAATTCCAATCTTACCCTAGTCCCTGACTCCAGACTCACTGCATCACATTACCCTTAACAGACCAAAATTCATCAAGGTAAATGGTTGCTTCATTCCTTTGTGTGTCCAGGTAAAACAGAGGTACTTCTCTGGGCTGCATAAATGATGGTGTCCCTCCTGACCCAGAATGCCTCGTGCCTCCTTCTCGCCAGACTAGCTTGGGGAACCCTTCTTTCCACACTTTATTGGATGCCAGCTGGTAGTCAACAGCTACCTGAGAGGCCAAATATATTAGTGATTATGGGAACTGCAGATGCTGGAGAATCCAAGATAATGAAATGTGAGGCTGGATGAACACAGCAGGCCCAGCAGCATCTCAGGAGCGCAAAAGCTGACGTTTCGGGCCTAGACCCTTCATCATCATGAAGGGTCTAGGCCCGAAACGTCAGCTTTTGTGCTCCTGAGATGCTGCTGGGCCTGCTGTGTTCATCCAGCCTCACATTTCATTATCTAGGCCAAATATATTGCCTTATTTGTCTAAAAAAACAGTGAGAAGGTGAGAGAGTACATTTTACTATCCATTCTGTAGTTCAAAACTCCTTCTCAACTTTGTTAATGTATCATTAACTTTAATAGTCTTCATACATAAACATCCAGAAAATATCCCAATTACTTGATTAATAGGCTTTGCTGAATGCTTTCTCACGTTCAATTCCTATGCAGCTGACCCTTTAGAGCAAAATAATAACTTTTCCAACTAACCTATTAGTGATTAACTGGGGTTCTCACTAAGTTAAGACCTGATAGGTTCCCAAGGACATTGAGGTATACTTGCAGGGTCATGTAACACATCGTGTTAAATCCTCGCAATCCGCAGTGACAGCTCACCATGATCTAAAGAATGTTGTTTGAATGTTCTCAGGAGTCAAGGAGATATATTGCCACTTTTCCTAAAACTGGTCACTTTTCTTCTCCTTTGCAGCCTCTTCCTTACAGTTAGAAATCACATGTCCAACAGGTTTATTTGAAAACACAAGTTTTTGGAGCCTCAGTCCCTCTGCAGGTGTTAGTCCCTGAAGAAGGACTGAGGCTATAAAAGCTTGTGTTTTCAAATAAACCTATTGAACTATAACGTGATGTTGTGTGATTTCTGATCTTGCCCACCCCAATCCAACACCAGCGCCTCCACATCATGGCTTCCCAAGAGTTAGTATCACCAGCAATATAAGGTGGATGGTAACATGGGATTGCACCATTTTAAGGAATCTTCTGGTTTGGGCCTTCACTCTGTGCTAGGATTGATTTTCTGGCCTTTCCATCCCTGTTTGCTGGTGGGGGTTGGTGGTACACTTCAGACATTCAGTTAGCAGCTTTGTGCGATTTCTGAGCGATGCACTGAAACATCAGAAAATCCTGCACAATGTAAGCCCAAGTTTCTCTGAGCACTGCAAGCATTCAGCCTCATTGGCAAGACTATAAAGCTGTATCAGGGTGAAAACAAGTTACCGATTTGACATCTTTTTACAAACGGGATCTTTGAATAATCAGTCCCGAAAATACCATCATAAAGAATGAGAAATTCACCTGATATAATTGACAAACACTAACTACATCTGCAAACCATGTTGATTTTACAAAGTGCTTAGTACAAAATGAGTTGACCGCAATTATTATCAATAGCAACAGTTTGAAATGTCCAAGTGGTTAATGATAATGCTTTAAAGTTTGACAGGAGAACAAAGCCATGTTAGCTAAATGAGTCTGAACATGAAACCAACACAGTTTCTGTTCCAGTTGATATTACTGTTGGGTCCAGATCTTCTCTTAGTGACTCTAATCACAGGGAATTCCAGGTCCAAGCATAACACCACCACATAGGATACTTTCAAGCCAAATTCTGACTCAGACTATATCCATCAGGAGCCTCCATGCTGCATATTTATATTTGGTTCAACAATGTGGCCGTGAGTTGTTGCTTATCCACTGAAATCAAATTCTGGCATTTTTCTGCTCAACAAGTATAAAAGCACTCCTTTTGTCATATCCCAGAGCCAAGTTCTCATTGTTCTGAAGTTGTATTTTAGATTTACGTTGCGTGTTTTTGAACTCTTGTTACAGTACATCTTGTAACAGTTTCTGTGTGGCCACCAGGTTATTTTCCAGTCTTGCTTCAATGAAGTAATTCTTATGAATCCTTTTATATGTTTAATATTATGTACCAAGAATATGGCACACAGCTGCCAAAGATTGTCAACCATATGTTACAACAAAGTTAATCAATTGCAAACTGCAAACAGTATACACAACAAACACATATCACCAGTGATTCTAAGTCCTCAATCTCTTTAATTTCAAGAATAAAAGGCCTCTGAAACTATTCTATAGTTTTTTCTGTGTGCAGAGCTCTATTTAAAAATGATTTTTTCACTACTCAGTAGTTCTCTATGTAATCACCACCCAGTACCTACTATTTTCTACATAATTACCCTCTGATATTATCTCCATGCAGTCATTGCCAGATATCTTTTATTCTCCAGACAGATGCACCAGACAACCATTAGTCTGCATCCTGTCCACATTATTAATCTTTATACCATTATCAGTACCAATTTTATTTTCAGTACAATTAGAGTTGCTTGCAGGAGCAATTCGTCCGTGCTTCAAGCTAACAAAATTGTATGAAGAGCGAATTCACAACATTGTTCCAGTTGATCATAGAATCCCTACAGAGTTGGAACAGGTCCTTCGTCCTAACAAGTCCACATTGACCCTCAGAGCATCCCACCCAGACCCATTCTCCCTATAACCCGCCTAATCTACATTCCCCCAAACACAGTGGGCAATTTAGCATAGCTACGCCATCCTCAGAATGATGTGCAAGGTAGGTGGATTGGCCATGCTAAATTGCCATTGTGCCCAGGGATGTTTATATTAGGTGGGTTAAACATGGGAAATTGGGGGAATGGGTCTGGGTGGGATGCTGTTCGGAGGGCTGGTGTGGACTTGTTGGGCTGAATGGCCTGTAAGGATTCTGTGATTCTAACCTGCATATCTTTGAACTTTGGAAGGAAACCAGAGCACCCAGAGAAAACCCACACAGATGTAGGGAGAATGTGCAACCTCCACACAGACAGTTGCCTGAGGGTGGAATCGAACCCACATTCCTGGTGCTCTGAAGCAGCAGTGCTAACCACTGACCCACCATGTCGCTCATTGCCATTGCTCATCCTTCATGACCAAACATCCTCATGACCAAATAAAATAGTTGGAATGTCCAGAGATAATCGGAACTGCAGATGCTGGAGAATCCAAGGTAACAAAGTGTGGAGCTGGATGAACACAGCGAATGTCCATCTCACTTTTTAGATGACTAAAATCCATATTTCCTCCAAATGGATGTCTGCAGGTTGAACAATGGCCTCTGGATTCACCAGGCTGAGAATCTTGATGGTTCAAGTAGAACAGTCCTCAGCTGTGGTTACATTCAGCATCAGCAAAGTGTTGGATCACAAGAGTTGGAGTTTTTTTTAAATGGGCTTTCTTATTTTAAACAACTTGTTCCCCCTAACGAATATCTATTTTCTATTGCTTTGGAGCTGCCTTTTAATGAAATATTTCTACTGCTGCACAGATTTTTACAAAATTGATTCCCTGTCGATGGCATGCCTTTAAAGATCATAGACAGCGAAACAAAGTTAATGGATGGAACACCCACAGGAGTCTGAGCAGTATGGGCTGTGGCACTGTTTGTGTGAGAACTGGATGAGAAGTCTGGGGTGACCCATCTCAACATTAGGCGCATCTCACTCCATCTTTCATGTTTTTGATAAGCAGCGTGGAAGGTTTCTTGCTAAGCAACAGTGAGTTGTCAATGGAGGGAGATTATTGCTTATTAAAGGCCTTGTCAACAGCCTAACTCACCTCATTCATATTCAGATTCCTACCTTATCAAACATGTCACACAAGATGTTGAAAAATACTGAACATGGAAACCAGGGTGGGTACCTGGTGACTTCAGCTCGCCACTTGCTCTGCAGGGTCTCCCTGTCTCCAAAGCCCAAACTGTAGCCCAGGACATTATTCATAGACCCTTAGTTATTGACATCCAGTGTTTGTCATCCTGTCTCAAGCAATTTGCAGTCAGTGAATAAAATCTCCTCATTTGCAATTGTTGAATTGTTAGCCTGTATGTGCTGTTCCCCTAATGGACAATGATGAACTTTGGAATCTGCAGTAGGTGCTGTGGACACAGTGACGGTGAACTAGAGGTTTGCAGACCAGATGTAGCTAAGAACTGGTCCATTAGGTGGCCTGTTTGTCATGTGGCGACAAGGGTGAGAGAAAGGTGTAAGTGTTGGAGACTGTAAACCGTGGCACATATTTGCCATGATCAGCATGACTTTGTGGCTGCTGTACCATTCTGCTGACAGTAAGGGGCGACACCAAATTGTCAGAGGCTTTTCAAAATGGCATGGGCACAAAGGATGCTGGTCTTTCAATGGAGTGGTGACTTGTTCTGGGAATAGCAAGTGGTAAGATAATGATAGAATCAAACTGAAGGGATACCATATGATGGGGTAGATAATTAGTGCTTTTGGTAGAATATGGTGAGAGAACTTGCCAAGCCTCACATAGAAGAATCCCTCGAAACCACATGATACAAATCACACTTTGTCAAGATAAACATAAAATTCCGTGAAAAGTTTCAGGATAATGTTCTGACTCGAGGTAACCTGCCCAAAATGTTAACATTGTTTCTCTTTCCATGAATGCTGCTGATCTGTTTAGTTTCTCATCTTGTTTTTATTTGTCATTGAGTCATACAGCGTGGAAACAGATCCTTTGGTCCGACAAGTGTATGCCGACTAGGTTACCAAACTAAACCAGTTCCATCTCCGGGCACGTGATCCAAACCCTTCCTATTCATGTACTTATCCAAATATCCTCTAAATGTTGGAACTGTTCCTGCATCCACCACTTTCTCTGGCAATGCATTCCACACACAAATTGCTCTGTGTGTAAAAACAAAATTAATTATCGCTTGTGTCCTTTTTAAATCTTTCTCTTCTCATTTTAAAAAAAAATGCCCCCTTGTTTTGACCCTGCCATCTGATCCTTATTAGTTGTCTCAGAAAGTATTGCTGTAAAGTATTTCAGTTACTTAATGTGTCATTAGTATGCTGTCCAGGTTTGCAGGCATAGAAACTTTGTGTGTGCCTGATTCTCAGGCTGTTGCCTATCTTGGAACCTGTGCAGAATTTGCCAAGAGTTCATCCGACCTTGGTGATTCTGCGGGCTCCTTCTTTATTGATAATGAACCTTCTCTCCAGAAGAAGGCAATGCCCAAAGTTACACAGACTGTTTTCCCCCTGATTTGTAACCGGGCCAGAGGATATTTCTGCCTAACATAATTCATTCTTATGCTTTCACTTTTCTATTGAGGAACTGGAAAAACACCCAGTTTGTGTTTTGATCCAGAACTGAAGGTCCAAGTATAAAGCTCAACAGATGAATGTGGGTAGAAGAGATTTGTGTTTTTTATACACTGGCCTCACTTTGAAAACTGGAGTATTCTTGTTTTGGAAGGACTACAACTGTTCTACACTAGAAAATAATTCCATTTGCACAAGCATAACTGAGCCTAGGTGCCAATGGGGACTGCGGTTGGAAAGACTATTATTCTGAACATTTTATTTTTCTAATTTATTCCTATGATCTGTAATGCTGGAATTTTAATATCCTTATCTTTCCTTCCAACTTTTTCCCTAAGAAATTGTAATTAAGAATCTGTACCCAGGCACCTATGTACCTAAGATGGCACCGTTAAGTGGCGATTTATAAACTTTTCACTGTACTCATTTGTGTACATGTGACAATAAAGCAAATTCTAAATGCTGTAGCTTCTAAGTCTTGTTATTAAATATTTGGTTAAGAAACTGGCAAAAGATGAAGGCTTATAGTGTAGAAAATTATTAAGGTTTAAAACTTAAAACATTAAACCATACAGAGAGGAAGATCCCAGGTTCAGCCTGCTATCTTTGATTAACAAAGAATCATAGACTTCATAAGAGGCCCTATGGTCCATTGAGTCTGGACTACCAAAAGTAGACTAAATCTCCACTAGTTGCACTCTCCAGCATTCAGTGCAGAGCCTTCGAATGTTATGATAGCTGATTTCAGCTGAGTGCACTTTGGCAAAATTTCCTTGTCCATCTGTCAACAAAATCAGAAAGTCATTTCACGAAAAATTCCACTTCCCAGTCTGGCTAATAGCTCATGATTATTATACCTAGTGGTAAGCTGTCTCATGTTTTTGATGGGGCATCTTTTATTGAGAAGCAGGACCATGTTAACATGGAGATCCCATTATCAGATGCACTCTGTGGCCAATAGTTGGTGGAGGTTTGTTACATCCCAAAGTAGATAATTTCCCAAAAAATTGAGCGTGCAGAACATTAAGTGCAAAAGCACTGTTTTGAAATGAGAATCCACAGTTTCAGGAGATTGGCTAAATCAGTTGCTTAGTGTGGTGCAGAAAATCACCAACAGTGTGCCTTCAATCCCTGTTTGTCAAACCATGAGCGATATTTTTCGCACTGCGAAGACACAACAATTTCTCTCTCCTGAGAGAAGTAAGATCACATTCACTGATACTGGAAAATGATAATTGTGATAGTCGAAACTGCCAATGCTGGAGAATCTGGGATAACCAGTTGTAGAGCTGGCCAGGCAGCATCAGAGGAGCAGGAAAGCTGACATTTCGGGTTTGGACCCTTCTTCAGAAATGGAGGAGGGAAAGGGCACTCTGAAATAAATAGACAGATGGGGGGAGGTGGATGGAAAGTGGATAAAGGAGCAGATAGGTGGAGAGGAGACAGACAGGTCAAGGAAGTGGGGATGAGTTGGGCTGGTTTTGGAATGAGGTCAGGGGTGGGGAGATTTTGAAGCTTGTGAAGTCCATATTGAGACCATTGGGTTGTAGGGTTCCCAAGCGAAATGTGAGGTGCTCTTCCTGCAGAAATTCTGATTTTAAAAAAATCAAAGTCTTCCTATGCATTGGTCTCTGTCCTGTTGAATATTTGGCATAGTTAGCCTTGTAGAGGTTTGTTTTTGGTGAGCCCTTATCACCAAGATCTGTTTAAAATACTGGTGGTACTGTACATGCTCATGTTCAGCACACTGGAATCTGGCTGATTAGTACAATGCCACATTTCAAATGACCAGCAGCAACGCACAGTCAATGACTCCTTGCACACACTAGTAGCTTCTATCCACAGATTATCCCTCATGTCTGTAAAAAATTCCGTATTGAGGAAAAAAGAAAACTTGCAAATATGTAGTCTTTTACAATGTTAGAGTGATGTCCAGTCAATGAAGTACTTTTGAAGTGCAAACACATTCAGTGAAATCTCAATAAATAGCAATGGAATCAATGACAGGATTAATTATTTTAAGGTATTAGTTGTGTAAGAAATGTCAGCCTGGACAACAGGGGAACTCCCTTACTCTTCTTCATATCTTCGAAAGAGAACATCTACATTCACCTGAGAGGGTATTGAGTACCTCAATTTATGGCCTCCTCTGAGAAATGACACCAGCAACAAGGCTGCACACCCTAAACACAGACTATGAGCTCAAATCTCCAGAATAACTTAAACCCATGGGTTTGAAAAATTGTTTTTACACCATTGTATTAGTTAGGCTCAGATTTTGTGGGGAGGGAACACACCTTGGGTTAATATTCCAGGGACATGCACTGTAACCACTTTGCAGCCAGTACAGACAAAGTGGGCTGAATGGTCTCCTTCTATTACATAACACTTTGTGATACTGACAACACATGGCTCTGCTGAGGTGAGTAAGGAGGAGGAAGGGGGTTCCAGTACAATAGGGAGGGCGCTGAGAAGAGCTTGCAGTGTTTTTATGTGGTACCAGGTGAACCGTACTTGTTTGTCACATTAAGCTTTTCTGTTAAAAGAAATTACATTTGGTTGACAGCCTCCAATAATCACTTTAATAGTTTGGTTAGGCCCAATGTCAATTAAGTCACCCTGATGTTGGCTGCATTCAGGGTAATACCAATTTCTGGTGTGAAGTATAGGACTGAAGGGGGAGAGCACATTAGCAAATTCAACGTGCCTGATGCCTGCTGAAAATAGTCATCACAGAGATACCCATAGAATGCCAAAAATGACAAGGTAACAGGCTTCCGAAGCTGCTGGGCATGGAAAGCTGGCCGCTTAGCTGGACCTTCATCCTTCCTAGTGCTTGAAAATGGGTGTAATGAGAGGGAATTTCATCCCTAGGATATCTGTTCATAAATCACTGGTGCTGTCACAAGTCAATGCTCAAAATTTACACAGGAATGTATAAAAAACCAATAGGATGTACTTGAACTCAGTTGGAAATACTTTCACCTCTAGGTCAGGAGGCTATGAGATCAAGTCCCATACCAGAACCTTAAGCGCATAATCTAATCTGACACTTGAAGTGCAGCATTGAGGGAGTGCCTCATTTCTGAAGATGCTATCTTTCAAATGAGATGTTAAGTCCAGGCTCCATCTGCCTTTCATGTGAATAATAAATGTCCCACAGCCCTTTTCAAAAGAAAGCAGTGAGTTTGCCTGGTGGTCCACTTAATGCTCCTCAATCAATTAATGCAGTAATTTATTTAATTGCTGCTCAGGAGCTGTGCCTGCTGTGTTAACCAAACTAACAGCAGTCACAGTGGTCCAAACATAATTCACTCAGTGAGATGATTAGATGCTATAAATGCAGTTATTTCTTCTTTTCTTTCTGTTAGTTGATTGCTATAAATCTAAGCAGCACCTACTAATTGTATTCCTGCCAAGTAATTACATGCTATCATTTCATTTGAAGGTGTGTGAACAATTCTACAGGGGTGCAGTTCATTTTCTGGAACATTTTTATTTGATAAAGTTGAACCACTGAAGTTATTGGGTTTTCCCACCTGTTACATTGTATGTAGATGTTGGCAGGTCATAAAAGTTTTTACAAGGAATTTTTAAATTCTTTAAAAAATTACTTTTAAAATTAAATATTCACACCCAGTGCTTATCAGACATAGACACTACTGGGCAAGCTGCACAAATGGAAGAGTGGGATCAGTAGATTTCCATTGTACAAATTATTTTGTTTGAATAATGAATATTGACTTTTTCAACACTTGTGATGTTTAAAGCAGGGTCCATTGTTTATTTCTGATATGTGCTTTGGTACTTTTCTCTATCCCTTTTAGTAAGAAGTTGACAGAACATAACACACCAAAGACAAGTGCACACAGTCTGAGGTTTCCCTCTGACCTGCTGGTAATGTAATCTAACTGCAGACAGGAATGGAACGAATTATAGGGGTCAGTGGTGTGCTTGCATTAAGCCTTGCCCTGCTCACAAAGGAGTTTATAATTTGGGAGAATCGAGCTTTTATTAGGTGCACTGAGCTGGAAGGGAAAATATTTATAATAACGTTCTCCCCCATCAGGAAGCCAAAACCTTTTGTGTCCTCATCTGGTGATGGTAAAGAAAATATGTCCCCACGTTAATCATCTCAGACAAATGAGCAATTGTATCCCTTGCTTCATGAATTTGTCAGTTAATTTTATGGGCATGATGGCAAAGCAAGGGCCACCACTTTTATAATAGTCTAAGTCTGAAACAGCAGTGGACGGTGAGTTAGGGGAAAGCATGCTGTGGTACCCTACTGAGGCAAAGGTTCGGATTGTAAAGGCTGGGAGGATTTGACATTTCCATACCTCAGCCAGAAGAAAAAGAGGATGTAACGTATCAAATTATTGGAAACAGTACCCTGAGGAAATTCTGGGTGGTGGGGTGGGGGAAGGTGGAAAGAACTAGGCTTTAGAGTTGACTGACAATTTTTCTGCAACTTTCTTTGTTGTTTTGCTGGCTGAATCATGCAGCTGCTTGAGATGAATCGTCCTCCCTCCCCCTTTCCACCAACCCCACCGTCTGCCCAACACCCCATCTGCCTCACTTGACCCGCTGCCAAGGAAGGAGAAGTCGCTGACACTGTTGTCAGTCGATTGCCAAAGAGAATTGGCTCAGTGGGTGTGATGTGCGGTTGGATGAAACAGAGTCCTTTATCTTTCGGCTAATGCAGGGGGATCCTCATCTGCTGCGTGATAAATGTCTTGTACATGGTGTTTGTTTTAAAAGCTGGGCTGGTGTCAGGGAGACAGACTGTGTGTGGGAAACACCGTAAGCTTGTCTGCATGTGCTGGGCAGTTGTTAACTAGCTGCCATTCTCTTTATTTGGAGTGGGTCTCAGAAAATTCGTTGCTTTGTTTTTAGGTACTTTCTGCCAGGGAAGAAGGCATCTCATTGAACATCTGTATGCCCAAGCCTGAGACCAGCAATGGAAGCCCGGCCTGCCTCGGCCTGGGTCCTGCTGCTGAGCCTAATTGCTGACTGTCTAAAGCTGGTCCAACCTCGGGAGTTCACAGTGAAAGATATCATCTACCTCCATCCTTCAAGTAAGAAAAGATAAGGAGGATTATGATTTTTTTTAATCATGTAGCTAATCTTGCAATAATTGGTGAATAACATAATGATATTTCAATTTTGAAGAAATGAGCAATGCTCATTACATGTTTGATCAAATAATTGCTATTTACGGTGCTGTGTTCTGACATCTGCAGTTTCTGATGACTAGATACAACCACACAAATATCTACTGGTGTATAATTTAAAGCATGCAATGACAAGTTAGAGGCGTGTTAGTCTTGGTTAATTGTTTGCAGATAGCAAGATAGGAGGCACAGGTAGATAAGATAGTGAATAAGGCATTTGGTGGGCTTGCCTTTTTTGGTCAGTGTATTGAGTACAGCAGAGGGAGGTCATGACGCATCTGTACAGGACATTCGTTAGGCCACTTTTGAAATATTGTAACTAATTCTGGTCTCCCTGTTTTCGGAAAAGTGTTGTTAAAATTGAAAGGATGCAGAAAAGATTTACAAGAGTGTTGCCAGGGTTGGAAGACCTGAGCTATAGGGAGAGACTGCGTAGGTTGTGGCAATTTTCTCTGGAGCATCGGAGGCTGAGGGGTGAACCTATGGAGGTTTATAAAATCTGGAGGGGCGTGGATAGGGTGAATAGCCGAGAGTGTTTTTTCCCCAGCGTAGGGGAGTCCAGAACTAGAGAACCTAGGGCTAAGAAGGGAGGGGAAAGATATAAAAGGGACCTAAGAGACAATTTTTTTCTTGCAGATGTTGGTGCATGTATGGAATAAACTGCCAGAGGAAGTGGTGGCAGCTGGTACAATTACAGCATTTAAAAAGCATTTGGATGATTATGTGAATAGGAAGTGGTCAGAGGGATAAGGGTCAAATGCTGGCGAATGGGACTAGATTAATTTAGGCTACGTGGTTGGAATGGACAAGCTGAACCGAACAGCCTGTTTCTATAATGTACAACACACGACTTTAAGATATTCTTGTTTGCATTCAAAATTGCTCACATGTTGTTTTACATCATTTCCATGTTAGTTGGAGACATTAAAATATTTATAAAATAGTACGCACGAAAGAGGATGACATGAGCTTTGCTGCATGTCATGTGCTGTTTCAATTCAGCAACCCTTAAGTTTCCGTATGGAGCTGACATAATAATAATCATCACAGAATCCCTACGCTGTGGAAACAGGCCCTGAGGTCTAACAAGTCCACACTGACCCTCAGAGCCTCCTACCAATCTACACATCCCTGAACACCACAGGCAATTTAGCACCTAAACTGCACATCTTTGGATTGTGGGAGGAAAGCAGAGCACCTGGAGGAAACGCATGCAGACACGGGGATAATGTACAAACTCCACACAGACAATCGCCTGAGAGTGGAATTGAAACTGGGCCCCTTTTGCTGTGAGGCAGCAGTGCTAACCACTGAACCACCGTGTTGCCCCAAATTTCTGTCTAAAATTAATCATGGTTACTGAATTGTGAGGTGACAAAGACAGAGCTTCCATTTTGAATAATTATAGGCATTAAGCAGATATTTGATGTCTTTTAGAACATTTTTGTTGTTCCAAAGACCTCTGAGCTTTGGAAAGTAGCCCAGAAATGGTTGCAGTTTGGCCTCTAATTTGTCCAATCGCAGAAACTTCTTACTTAACATCTTAGTTCCAGTTTTCAAAATGGCAAGGAGTGTAACATTAAACAATCAGACTTTTCCTTTGATATGGACATATAAGTTTTTTTGAGTACTTTTGGCCATTTCTTGTCAGAAAATAAACACTCCAACAATATAAAAGAAATTTCAGTATAAATGTAAAGACTCAGGAGCAAATGGTGTGGCGTTATTCACCAGTCATTTAGTTGAGAGTCACTTCCTGAGTTGAGAAAACCCAGCTTCATTGACTGTTACTGACTTGCTGTGAGCACTGGATTGGATGCATCACCAGACATTACCAGTTTGTCGGCTTCCTTTTTTGGCGTGGATTGGACATTTGAGTCGAAAGACATACAGGGTATTGAGAAAGATATGGATTGGAGGAGAGTGGCTGGGTATGGTTTCTGGGGTCTATTTGTACAGAACTTGCAATGCTCGCGAATGCAAGAGGTGGAGTGGCAGGTAAGGAGGTGGCGTGGTGGTGAGGAAGCTGGCTTGAGGTGAACGTCATGTTAAATGTATTGGCAAAGGGATTTCAATTGACTTGCTTGTCATGTATCCATCTTATGAGCTCCACATCAGTCTGCCCCTGGGGCTGACTCGATGGAGTGAGCTGACTCTCATGTGTTGCACCATTACACCAACCATGAAGGAAAATAACAGAATGGTACACTGACTACCAGGTCTGGGGCACTGGGCTGTCACCCCAACATAATTTGGGAATGGAATGTCAGATCCCCTGCAGGGCAGTGGTAGGTGAAAGGACCCCACAATGTTGGGAAGGCTTTTGCAATGTCTACAGAATGCATCTCAGTCCAGCAAAGTGGCAGCAGGGAAAGCAGAAACCGCAGCCAATAATAAATCTGTCTCACCCTATTGACTCACAGTAGTTGCAAGAGTCACTTGAGAAGCCATTGGCTTCATGGCATTATTACCGAACTGTTAATCCAGAGACCCTGGTAATGCCCTGGGGATCTGAGTTCAAATCTCACCATGGCAGAAGGTTGAATTTGAATTCAATCAAAAACAAAATCTGGAATTAAGAGTCTAATGATGACCATGAAACCATTGTTAATTGTCAGAAAAACCCATCTGGTTCACTAATGTACTTTAGGGAGGGAAGCTGCCAATCTTACCCAGGGTCTTGCCTTCATGTGCCTCCAGACCCACAGCAATCTGGTTGACTCTTAACTGCCCTCTGGACAATTAGCGATGGGCAATAAATGCCGGCATTGCCAGCAATGCCCTCATCCAATGAATGAATGGAAAGAAAAGATGCTGGGATACTGTTTGGGAGAAGTCTGAGTTCATCAGGTCAGACAAGTGAAAACCACAGTAATTGATGTTGCTGTATGTGGATGCAATGTCAGCTTCTTTGTAATGGAACTTCTCATACCTGCAACCTGTGATATGCAGGTCATAGAACAGGAACACCCAGGCAGACACTGTTATAGCACACTTTGTTTTTGGCAGTAACGCTGTTAAAAAAAAAGGCATTGACCAAGTTGTAATGTTAAGTGAGGATGAGCCAGGCAGTGTTACCAGCTTCTGCATTGTGTCCCCTTGAGCTGGGCAGCTAATTCCTCAGATCCCATTGACACTCCTGCTCTCATTCTGACTAATAGGAGATGTTTCTTTCTCGTGTGACCAGTCTTGAAAATCGTACAGCTATCTTATTCTTCTGGTTTAGCAATAAATATGCCAGCTGATAAAGTGCAACCTTCAAATTTAAAGAAACACTTCGTAATGTGGCCACTTAGTAAGCCTAACAACTTTCTAATCGACCTGTTGGGAGGTGTTATTCCACATCCCTGGAGCAGGTGGGACATGAACCCAGGTCACTGGCTCACAGGTCATAACCACTGCATTACACTAGCGCCCATCCCACACAGCCTTGCAATTATTACCACTTCAAGCATTTAACCAGTTCCCATTTTTTGAAACTCGCTTTTGAATCTGCTTTCACCACCTTTTCAGGCAGTATTTTCAAAATGGCAAAACCCCAAATCTTTAACAAATTCCCATCTGCTTCTTTTTGACAAATGACTTAAATCCCTGCCTTTTGGTTATCATTCCTTTCACTGTTGGAGATGGCTGTCCTAACCTACCTGAGTGAAAACACATCAATTTTTTGTGCACAGTTGTTATTTTTGGTTCTAATTTTCAAGCAGTCTAAATTCAGAGCTGAATTCTAGGGCTGAATTTGGAGTGAACCTTCCTCCTGCATTCAGTGGACAAGATACTGTTTGCAAATAAATTCTTACTAACAGCTTAAGGACAAAGTGCAGGGTGAGGATGATTTACCAGAACTTGCTGGATGCTAAAATCTCTCATTTTTCATCTGTCGTTTCAGCATACGCTGATAGCTGTATTGTGTCTTTCTTATTCTTTGATGGGATGTGGAAATTGCTGACAAACATCATTTTTTGGCTATTGCTAATTGCCCTTGAACTGAATTGCTTGCTAGGCTATTTTACAAGGTGGTTACAAGTCAGTCTCATTATTGTGGGTCTGGAGTCACATGCAGGCAAGATACGTCTATCAGACCAGGTAAGCTTGGCAGATTCCTGGTCAAAAGATGTTATTGAACCAGATGGGAACCATGATGTTTTATGATCACTGTCATGGAGTCTAGCTTCACGCACTTGATTTAGTAATTAAATTTAAATTCTACCAGCTGCATGGAGGGATTTGAAGCCTTGTTCCAAGAGCTTTAACCCATGTCTCTAGATTGGTAGGTCAGTGACATTATGTAATTACTTCCCAGTGTTGAAGTGTCTGAACCTCTCTCAACTCCACCTGTCTATGAGATAGTAGGAACTGCAGATGCTGCACAATCTGAGATTACAAGGTGTAGAGCTGGATGAACACAGTAGGCCTTTCTGAAGAAGGGTCTAGGCCCAAAATGTCAGCTTTCCTGCTCCTATGATGCTGCTTGGCCTGCTGCGTTCATCCAGCTCTACACCTTGTTATCTCCACCTGTCTATGATATGGCTGAGATTAAGAGCTCAGTAATGGCACCTTAATGTGGGTGCCTTTATATTCAGAAATGTTTTCCTGTTAGCCGTGAAAATGTGCATTGATTTTATTTTTATAAGCAACTTGATCATTGAGATATTCTGGTGTAGGTGGTGCATGATGGATTGAGTACGTAGTGGAGGTGATGGAACTGCAGTGAAATTCCAGTAAAAGGTTCCGGGCATTTCAGGCAAAGCTTGGATCATTTTCTGTTCATGCCCAGCAACTTTTTGAAAAAAAAAGTCCCCTTTGGCCATATTTCATTAGAGACTGATTTTTACAGATGCTGTAAATCAGAAACTAAAATACAGATTGTGGAAAAGTTCAGCAGGTCTGGCAGTATCCATAAACAGAAATCAGAATTAACATTTCCAGTCTGGTGAGCCTTCTTCAGAACTTCCTCAGACTCAGCAGCACCCACGCTTGTGCTTAACCAAAGAGACACATTGCTCACCTGTTAATCGCTGTCCCCTAATTTCCTGAGGAAAATGTGTTTTAGGCACTTAGCTATAATCCCATTGGCTGGTATTCCTGCTCAGCAGCTCATGTGCTTTATGTACAGCACTGAAGGTGTAGGTGGCCACTTCATTGGGATTTGGGATTGTGTCATCAGCCTGAGGTGGATGAAAGTCTTCCCTGCATGTCTCACCTTGAAAGATCAGTGGAAAATTTTAACCATTTAAGCTTGATACCCGCTGATTCCTGTGAGTGCTACCCTCGGGTCAACCTACTCTTTATAGGTTTCCTGTGCTTTGCTAATTAGAAGAACAAGCAATGGTTAAATTCCACATCATTGCTTCATAATGCTACTGATCCTGGGCATTAGGTTTATAATTATTTTCGAAAAACTGTAGTTATGGTGTATTTTGCCCTGAAAGACTGATGTTCATCCAATAAACTGTCAGTTATTATCAGAAAAATTACTAATAGGTTCCTTATTTTCTGTGCGCCATTTGAAGGGATACTGCCCTTATGCCTCTGAAAACATAATCCAGTGAGCTCATTAATCTCTGTGAATAAGAGCCAGAAGAACCTTTAATGCAGCTGCACCAGCAACTGTGTGAAGCGCTACAGTATTGCTGTGTGCTTTGAAGTCCTGATGAAGAAAATTCCGTCCCATCTCCGAGGAGCCGCAGCATTCCCTCATGACATATCAGACATGGGATCACTTAATGTATTCAAACAGACTGCGTTCAAGCAGAATGCCCGAGGCTCCTTTTTTTTTCTTTTCTCCCTCCATATATCCATTTTGATCATTACAACCCACATGGGGTGTAATTGCTCTATAGTTTTTCTTGCTATAGGCCATGGGGACAAAGGCCCAATTAAGACTATAGAAATAGACCCAGATTTGAAGGTCTACGAGGCTATTGTGTTACTGACTTAATTACGGTGAGATTGATAGTTTTATCTGAAGTCTTAATTACCAGAGGCCAGCATCAGATTTGTTTGTAAAATATCAAAGCTAATGCTGTGATGATTTTGAGTGTTGATGTTTATTTTCAACAAAATTGAAACAAGGATGGTGCTTTCTAATGATGCTTCAGGGATTCCCTACCTTGGTACCTGAGCTGTGCATATTTTTCTTTGATATGTGGCTGAGTACATTGGGTCCAAACTGTACCTCTGGTTCAGGAGAATATATTCTGAAGGGGTTTGGCAAGGTGAACACTGAGGGCTAGATTTTCCCCATTGAAGTGGGAAGTTCAAGTCGGGAGACTCCAAGACTCAACGAGAGTAAATTCCATGTAACTGGATCTCTGATGAAGGGTCTAGGCCCAAAATGTCAGCTTTTGTGGCTCTCTGATGAAGGGCCTAGGCCCGAAACATCAGCTTTTGTGCTCCTGAGATGCTGCTTGGCCTGCTGTGTTCATCCAGCTTCACACTTTATTATCTTGGATTCTCCAGCATCTGCAGTTCCCATTATCTCTCTCTCCACGTAACTGGAGCCTGGATACGTTAGTTTTTTGCACCAGGGAGGCAAGGGTAGGATTGGGCTGGACCTACCAATCTAGAAGCAGTTCGAATGCAGATTCAAAGGCGGAAAATACTCTGGCAGCTGGTTAGAAGGCATGGTTGTATTCAAGGCTCTTAAATCTTCTAATCCTCATTCCTGAACCCTGACCCATTCTCCTTGCCCCCTCCATAGCCCCATGTGATCCCCATGCCCCCACCCACTTCCCAATCCCGACGTGGTGCCATGCCTCTGACATGAATCCCTTGCCTCCTGCATGCTCACTCATCCAGTGTGCACTATGAAACCAATGAGCCGTATAATAACAAGTGAAAGTCTTAAATACTTCAAGAATACCCATCTGAAAACCTGCTTAGAAAGAAAATCCTTCGGTTGTAAATCTATAAAATGTTAATGAGTCGTTATAGTATCCATAATAGAGGCTTGATCATGCATCACTTGTCTTAATATTGGCCATATAAATGCATGGATATTGAAGGAAAGAATGCCTTACCATAACCTCTTGAAGATGTTCAACACTCCACTTGTGTGAACACAGAGTCTTCTGAGCAATCTTTTAGTGAGTCTTGGAGGTCAACAAAGCATTTGTAAAGGAGCACCTGTAAATTGAATCAAGAGAGACAGGTGGATAAACATGTGTTTTGCTGGGTGACCTTATGAATGCTTGACTGAGTTCCAAGACTCTCAAAGATTTGCGCAGAAAAAGTAGAAGTGCAGTGTAAGCTTTGATTAATTGAAATCTTTATGAAGTGATAAGATGCTATTATTTCCTTTAACTCATTCTGTGAATGTTTGTATGTTTATTTGTAAGATAAAAAATCAGGTAGAGCTTTTATTATTGATATAGTAATGGCTCTTTCTGACACTTTTATGGGGTTATAAGAGCAACTGTTTTTTTGAAACCAGATTTCTCTTTTGGTGCTTTGAAATACATTTCAGGACTTCACGTTGTTAATATTGGTGCGGTTGTTGTGTAGTGCCTGCTAGATGTGTGGGCATGAAGGACGTAACGGTGGGCAAGGAAGGGGAATGGAGAGAGCATGGGGTATGATCTTTAGAATATAGCTCACAAAAGTTTCCAAACTTGCAGATTATGGTTCACAGTCTCTCTGGAAGGCCATGAGTCATTCGGCCTTGAGAAGCCTGCCTGACTCCATGATCACTGTGGGGTGGGAAGAGGGAGGGGTAGCAGCATGAGATACCTACTCCTGGAGTGAAGCCTGACAAGTCAGGAATGAGCGGTGCTGATTCACTACCAGCTCCTGAACCTGTGGCAATAAAATGTGCCAGTGCTGTGATGGGAATCCCAGAATTGGGAGTACCATATCCAGAGTCTGTCCAATTGCATGAGAATTCAGTCTTCACAGGTCATTTCCACCAGTTAGGAACATCTAGAACCAGCCTCAGGATTACAGGCTGAGATGTGAAGAAGCCTCTTTACTCAGACAGTGGTGATTCATAGACTCCCTGCAGTGCAGAAAGGGCTATTCAGCCCATCATCTCTACACTGACCCTCTAAAGAACATGGCATCCAAACCTGGCCCACCTTTCCCCATAACCCTGCATTTACCATGCCTCTCATTATCTTGTATACCTCAATTAGGTCCCCTCTCCTCCTCCTTTTCTCCAATGAAAAAAGTCCGAGCTCAGTCAACCTCTATTCATAAGATAAGCCCTCCAGTCCAGGCAGCATCCTGGTAAAACTCCTCTGAACCCTCTCCTCAGCATCCACATCTTTCCTATAATAGGGCGACCAGAACCGGACGCAGTATTCCAAGTGCGGTCTAACCAAAGTTTTATAGAGCTGCAACAAGATCTCACGATCTTGGTCAGCACATCCCTGGACACTACAGATCAATTTAGCATTGCCAATCTGCAAAACCTGCACATTTTTGGACAATGGGAAGAAACAGGAACACCTGGACAAAACCCACACAGACATGGAGAGACTGTGCAAACTCACTGACAGTCATCCAGGGTGGAATCGAACTAGGGTCCCTGGCACTGTGAAGCAGGAGTTCTAACAGCTGAGCCACTGTGCCGCCCCCGAGGCCATTCCTGGTGTATAGATAAACACATGGCATATTTGATCAGTGGAGGATTTCTCAGTCAATCCCATTCTTTCGTTTATTTGCCTACTGCACATAAGCCTGAAAGTCTTAAACACTACAGCCTGTTCATGAGAGGTTTTAAGGATAATCTAAGCAATTACGGACCAGTTGGTACAATTTCAGTGATAACAAGGTGCAAAGCATTTTCTGAAAAAGGGTCCAGGCCCAAAACGTCAGCTTCCCTGCTCCTCTGATGCTGCATGGCCTGCTGTGTTCACCCAGCTCTGCACCTTGTTATCTCAGAATCTCCAGCATCTGCAGTTCCTGCTATTTCGGTACAATTTCAATGTTGGGGAAACTTCAAGAAACAATAATTAGAACATAGAACATAGAACAGTACAGCACAGAACAGGCCCTTCAGCCCACGATGTTGTGCCGACCATTGATCCTCATGTATGCACCCTCAAATTTCTGTGACCGTATGCATGCCCAGCAGTCTCTTAAATGACCCCAATGACCTTGCTTCCACAACTGCTGCTGGCAACGTATTCCATGCTCTCTCAACTCTCTGTTTAAAGAACCCGCCTCTGACATCCCCTCTATACTTTCCTCCAACCAGCTTAAAACTATGACCCCTCGTGTTAGCCATTTCTGCCCTGGGAAATAGTCTCTGGCTATCAACTCTATCTATGCCTCTCATTATCTTGTATACCTCAATTAGGTCCCCTCTCCTCCTTTTCTCCAATGAAAAGAGACCGAGCTCAGTCAACCTCTCTTCATAAGATAAGCCCTCCAGTCCAGGCAGCATCCTGGTAAACCTCCTCTGAACCCTCTCCAAAGCATCCACATCTTTCCTATAATGGGGCGACCAGAACTGGACGCAGTATTTCAAGTGCGGTCTAACCAAAGTTTTATAGAGCTGCACAAGATCTCACGACTCTTAAGTCAATCCCCCTGTTAATGAAAGCCAAAACACCATATGCTTTCTTAACAACCCTGTCCACTTGGGTGGCCATTTTAAGGGATCTATGTATCTGCACACCAAGATCCCTCTGTTCCTCCACACTGCCAAGAATCCTATCCTTAATCCTGTACTCAGCTTTCAAATTCGACCTTCCAAAATGCATCACCTCGCATTTATCCAGGTTGAACTCCATCTGCCACCTCTCAGCCCATCTCTGCATCCTGTCAATGTCCCGCTGCAGCCTACAACAGCCCTATATACTGTCAACGACACCTCCAACCTTTGTGTCATCTGCAAACTTGCTGACCCATCCTTCAACCCCCTCATCTAAGTCATTAATAAAAATTACAAACAGTAGAGGCCCAAGGACAGAGCCCTGTGGAACCCCACTCACCACTGACTTCCAGGCAGAATATTTTCCTTCTACTACCACTCACTGTCTTCTGTTGGCCAGCCAATTCTGTATCCAGACAGCTAAGTTCCCCTGTAGCCCATTCCTCCTGACCTTCTGAATGAGCCTACCATGGGGAACCTTATCAAATGCCTTACTGAAGTCCATATACACCACATCCATAGCTCGACCCTCATCAACTTTTCTAGTCACATCCTCAAAGAACTAATAATTCAGGATAGAATTAGGAGTCGTGTGGAAAAAGAAATGTGGGTTGGTTAGGAAGAGTCAGCATGGATTTCTGAAGGGAAATTGTGTTTAACCAATTTGCTGCCATTTATTGAAGAGTTAACAGAAGGGGTTTGATGACAACAATGCTGTTGATGTATGGATTTTCAGAAGGCATTTGATGAAATACCACATAATAGACGTATGAGAGGATTTTATACGTCATTGCATAAAAAGGACAGAAGCAACATGGTTACAAAAAATGTTAAGTTTTTGGAAACATAGAGAAATGGCCAACGGATATCCTTCAGGCTGGATGAACATTTGTAGTGGAGTGCCCCAGGCGTCAGTATTAGGATCCTTGCATTTCCTGATACGTATTAATGATCTAGATCTTGGTGTGCAGGAGACAGCTTCAAAGTTTGTAAATAACACAAAACATGGAAGAATTGCGAATGAATTATAAATTGTGAGAAAGACAATGGGGAACTTCAAAAGAACATTTGTTCAAATCATAAGCAGGCTAGACAGAGTTTATAGGGAGATGCTGCTCCTGCTTGGAAAAGAAAAATAAAGAATGAGAAGGCATAGAATTAAAAGCAATGCAAAGGAAGCAAGGTGTGACGTGAGAAATAAGTGTGTGGCTGGAGTACAGAGTTCACAGTGTGGAAGTGTGATAGAGGCAGCTTCAAGGGGCCATTAAATGGTGTACAAGCATATGGGAAAAAGGGCAGGATGTAAGCACTAGTTAATAGAATTGGTACAGGCATGATGGGCCGAGTGGCTACAATCTGCTCTGTAATAATTTTGTAATTCTTAAGTTATCCTTTCAAGAACATCAAGTCAGACGTGAATCAAAGTGCTGGAGCTCAGCCAAGTATTCATTTTGGAGTCATGACTGAACTGTACATAGGATCTATCACTGAGTATATGCCATAGATTCTTGAATCCCTCAGACAATGAAAACAAAATTGTGAGGAGGAGTGTGGAAGTTTGGCGTTTGGACCAATCAGCTATGGTTATCTTGAATGGTGGTGGCATAAGCTGGAGTGTTTGTAATGATCTATGCCTTCTCCTATTTCTTACATCCTTTTGTGTGGAATTCTCCACCACAGAGGTCTCAGGGCCTCAGTTATTTAATTACAAGCCTGAGATAGATTTTTAATCAGTAAGGGAATGGAGGGTTATGGCAAAAGGGCAAGTAAATGGAGTTGAGAATTGTCAGATCCGCCATGATCTCGTTCAATGGGCTGAATGACCTATTTCTGCTCTTATGTCTTATGGTTCCTTTGTTCTTGCTAATCTTTGAAAGTTGGTGAGGTGGTGTAGGTTTAGAAAAGGGTAACCTTAGATTTCCTTTTTCTGATCCTTGGGGTGTGTGAGTCTAAAACGAGAGGGAAAAGGTTTAAGGTTTGAGGGGAAATAATTAAAAGGGCCCTGAGGGGTAGTTTCTTCAAACAGAGGGTGGTGCTGCCGGAGGGATTGGTGGAGGCTGGTACAATTACAACATTTAAAAGGCATGTGGATGGGTATATGAATGGAAGGATTTAGAGGGATATTGGCCAAATGTTGGCAGATTAGTTTAGGGGTAAATCCACATTTGATATGGGGAGGCTTTTAAGGAGAGGTTGATTAGCGTGCAGGAGAGACATGTTCCTGTGAAAATGAGGAATAGAGAAAGCAAGATTAGGGAGCCAGGGATGACAGGTGAAATTGTGAGATTAGCCAAGAGAAAAAATGAAGCATACACGAGGTCTAGGCGACTGAAGACAAAGCTTTGCAAGAATATCTGGAATGTAGAGCGAATCTGAAAAAAGGGATTAAGAGCGCGAAGAGAGGACATGAGCTATTGATGGCAAACATGGTTAAGGAAAATCCCAAAGCCTTTTATTCATATATAAAGAGCAAGAGGGTAACTAGAGAAAGGATTGGCCCACTTAAGGACAAAGAAGGAAAGTTATGCGCTGAGTCAGAGAAAATGGGTGGCATTCTTAACAAATATTTTGCATCGGTATTCACCAAGGAGAGGGACATGACGGATGTTGAGGTTAGGAATAAATGTTTGCTTAGTCTAGGTCAAGTTGACATAAGGAAGGAGGAAGTGTTAGGTATCCTAAAAGACATTAAGGTGGACAAGCCCCCAGGTCCGGGTGGGATCTATCTATGGTGAAAGGTGTAGGTGGTCTGATCAGCAAGTTTGCTGATGACACTAAGATTGGTGGAGTAGCTGATAGTGCAGGGGACTGTCAGAAATTACAGCAGAATATAGATAGACTGGAGAGTTGGGCAGATAAATGGCAGATGGAGTTCAATCCGGGCCAATGCGAGGTGATGCATTTTGGAAGATCAAATTCAAGGGCGAACTATACAGTAAATGGAAAAGTCCTGGGGAAAATTGATGAACAGAGAGATCTGGGTGTTCAGGTCCATTGTTCCCTGAAGGTGACAACGCAGGTCAATAGGGTGGTCAAGAAGGCATACAGCATGCTTTCCTTCATTGGACGGGGTATCAAGTACAAGAATTGGCAGGTCATGTTGCAGTTGTATAGGACTTTGGTTCGGCCACATTTAGAGTACTGTGTACCGTTCTGGTCACCACATTACCAAAAGGATGTGGATGCTTTGGAGAGGGTGCAGAGGAGGTTCACCAGGGTGTTGCCTGGTATGGAGGGTGCTAGCTATGAAGAGAGGTTGAGTAGATTAGGATTATTTTCATTAGAAAGACGGAGATTGAAGGGGGACCTGATTGAGGACTACAAAATCATGAGGGGTATAGACAGGGTGGATAGCAAGAAGCTTTTTCCCAGAGTGGGGTCTCAATTACTAGGGGCCATGAGTTCAAAGTGAGAGGAGGAAAGTTTAAGGGAGATATGCGTGAAAAGTTCTTTACCCAGAGGGTGGTGGGCGCCTGGAACGCGTTGCCAGCGGAAGTGGTAGACGCAGACACGTTAGCGTCTTTTAAGATATATTTGGACAGGTACGTGGATGGGCAGGGAGCAAATGGACACAGACCGTTAGAAAATAGATGACAGATTAGACAGAGGATCTTGATCGGCACAGGCTTGGAGGGCCGAAGGGCCTGTTCCTGTGCTGTAGGTTTCTTTGTTTCTTTGATATCTGGTTGGCGTGGACAAATTAAATTGAAAGTTCTGTTTCCAGGCTGTACAGCTCTATGACTTTATGACTCCATGTTACGTTGTACTATCAGAGAGGTTAACATGGAATAAATAAACATGGACTCCACAATCCATCATGTCCACCCATGGAATGTTTGAAAGGTTAACTGTAGACTTTCAGGTTTATTTTCATATACAGGACGGACACAGGCAGACAGAATGTTACTGTGAGATCTAGCACTGATTAATCATGCAGTGTTTGTTCATGCATGACTTACAGCCACTAAACAACTTACAACTCTGCTCAGAATAAGTTGTTGCATTCAAGACACAATGGCTGAAATCAGAAAGATTGGGATAGAATATAGGCAGAAGAATTTATAATGAAGTTCCAAAGACTTTTAGAATTTCAAAAATATTGGATTTTTCTCCAATTAGTATAAATGCCATGTTTTAAGTTAAATAGCAATGGAAAAGGAAAACATTAAACTGGAATTAAAGCAAGATTAAATGTATCTTTAGGTTTAACTGGCAAATATTATTTCCCCCAAGTAAAAAATCGGTTTTGTATCCTGTTTGCTCAATACGTCTCGAACTAAACCAATGCTAAACACCTTGTAAAGGGTTGTCATCTTAATAAAAAATATATATTTAAAAAATCTCTGTGTAGATAATAAGAATTGGAGCAAAATTAGGCCATTCAGTCCATTGAGTCTGCTCTACCACTGAATAAGGTCATTATCTGATCTGACTGGTCTTAATTCTACTTTCTAACTGCTCCCCCATAACCTTTGACATGCTTGTCAATTATAAAACTGCTGATTCTAACATTGCGTATAAGATTTTCATAAGAAGAACCATGCATCATCATTGTCAAAACACAATCATGTACAGTGACTTCATGGTCCAGATTAACAGCCATCTATTTTATAAACAAATGAGAAAAGCTTGCCAAACAAGTAATTAGAACACAATTTACTTTTAAGATAGATGAGCTGGAAACTTGCCTCAAGATACTGAAACGTCACTCAGCAGAATACAATGAATGTAGCTTCTTCATACCTTCTAGCATTATGCATAACGTAATGGTTTGAATAATGGCTCTCCTGAAGTGACTATCTTTAAGCAGCTAAATTACTTACATCTAAATTGCTGATTGGATGTCAGTTCATATTATTCTCTCTAGCAGTCTATTCTTTGCTCATATAGAACAGCTAAGTGCAGTTATGTATTAAACAAGGACATTCAAGGTCGTTTTTGCAACTGGTCAGATAGACTGCAGTTCTGCATCTTTGTGATGTACTCATGATAATACACCCTCCAATACAATGGCATATTGTACTCCTTATATCTTTAAGCACAGCCCCTTTTTCATTTCCTCCTAGAAAATTCTAATGCATTTCAGATTCACTGACAAGATACCATTGCCTGGAAAGCCCTCCATTTCTGATATATAAAAACAAGGGGAATCTAGTGGTGTGGTTTACTGATATACTCACATCCCTGAAAACAGCTACACAATTCCTGCTTCTCTTATCAACTCCTCTCATGGTAGTTCTCACATTTTCCCATTTTCTAGCTGTCAGTCTCCACAAGACCCTGTCTTTGTTCAAGATAACATACATACTAACAGAATCCTTAGTGAGATTAATTTTTACTTTGGTGAGTATGTTAAAATGAATGATTTTGCCCAGGCACTGTTATACCTCACTTGATTTCCATTTCTGTTGATTAAGTTGCCATTTAAATGAAATTCTGATCTATGTGAAATAGAATCCTAATTGTTACCTGTATTTCTCTTTTGGCTAGCTGCACGCATTCAGATTTTTCAGATTGTGTGTGAATGTGATACAGGATATAGAGTGAGTCTTAAGTTTGAGTTACAATATCTACAGCTCCTTCTTAGTTCTTAGTCTGTCCTTCTACTTGGTGCGGGGGGGGGAGGGTGGTGTGTGGAATAAGCTGTGAAATTTCATGGAGAATAACAGCTGCCCTTTGATCCAATCAACATGGCTGAAACATCTTTCTCTATTTAACTCAATCTGCTTTGTGCCAACACCATGACATTCTTTCCCAACATTTTTCAGTTCTGGCTGATCATATTTTTATGGTTATAATGACTTTAAAAGTCCAGTAAAATAGGGAAGAGATGAAAATCCTGTGTCCAAATTATCTTGAGCTCTAAACTCCTGATAAATATTTCAGATCCTGTGCCAGTGGAATATCTTAATCATCCATTCGTACCTCTCCACACTATTAGTCAAACCAGACTAGAGAGTGAGCTGGGAATCTGTCTTCCCTGTTTCGCTCAGTAGAACACCATTCGGGGGAGCCCAAACAAGTTTTTCAAAATGTATTCCTTGAATACTGCAAATGGTCACACGTACTCCTCGGGTCCAATAATCCAATGGTGTGTGTGACATGCTTGAAAACACTAGAAGGATACTGTATTCAAATGAATCAACCTTGTGTTATTAGAATTCAATCAGTTCAGTTCAACACTGGTGTACAAGATACCTGAATGGCATTGGTATTTGTAGTGCTGGAGGGGGTGCTATGTTATTCTAACACCCACTTGTCATGAAATAAAAACCAAAAGAACTGTGGATGCTGTAAATCAGGAACAAAAACAGAGTTGCTGGGAAAACCCAGCAGTTCTGGCAGCATCTGTGGTGGAGAAAACAGAGTTCATGTTTCAGGTCTGGTGACCCTCAGAACCCACTTCTTACTACCGTTTGATCATATAAGCCTGTAAGGACTATATTAATTAGCCTAAGTGTATCATAGTCTTCAACATTCAGAAGTCCTTGAGTGTTGTACTTGAATTTTATTTGGTAATAATATTTAGTTGTGCTAGACACTGAGCTTCACTTACAGGTTTGTTTCCTGAGAAAGACAAAATCAGGATTTTACCTTTATGAACATTTTAGGTTTAGATAGACGGCTGCCTAACTTTTCTCATTGGCTACTTAAAGCATTGCTGTAACAATTTTTCATCAGACCAACAGCTACCAGGCATAATGGAAGATTGAGATTGAGCATCATTTTGACCATTTATTGCAGAGGCAAACAATCAATATCACAGTTCTCACTTCACACTTGATTCGGACAATGCTTCCCTACCTAATCCTAATCTAATACTATGATATTGTCACATTTACTTAGAATATACTTTGATTAGAACCCTAGCACATATTAAAATCAAACTTAAAATTGCAAACATTTTGCAGACATATATATTAAAAGACCATGGATCAAAGCAGTAAATTTAGCTTTTATTCAAATATTTGCAATGGTCATTGACATTTAAATGGCATTCTGGGATGGGTACATAAAAAAGAAGGGCTTAGAAGGATATGGGCCAAATGCTCTCAAATGGGACGAGGTCAGATTCGGACCAAAGGGTCTGTTTCTCTGCTGTACGATTCTATGACTCTAAGCTGTCTCTTAGAAGAACTGCATTTGAAGATTTCAATGAGAACTGTCTGAGTTTTGTTACATCCCTTCACATGTGCTAGGATACCGACTGATGGCCATTGTTGACATTTCTTACCTGCTCCTTTTTTCCTTCCAGAACTGTCCATTTGAGGGCCAAGTGTGTTGTTTCCCACAGTTAAGCACTGCAGAGAAAATGTTACTTTTTCCATTAGCTGGTACCTGTATGTGTGTGCAGGGTTATGTAAAAGGATAAATATTTCCAACTGTGTGTTAATCAGCTCTACATCTTTGCCAATTAAGTCCTGTTTTCGCAATAAATTATTACTTTGTTTATTAAAGAAATTTAATTGATGGACCCATTTGAAAACTAATGTGGATAAATTATATAATTAGCCATATCGCAGGCTAGATAAAACATTTAAATTTCTGTCATGACGAATAGCGAGAGAGAGAGTGCACATTTCCAGCCTTGGTCACAATCATGGAAAAGTTGGCACTTCATTCAATAGTGAACAGGACAGGAGCAGATTACAGATAAAAATTGGTGAAATGGAAAAGCACATGTGGATGCATTATGACTTACTATGACTCGCGGGACTGGTTGCAAAGGACCTGCTGGAGTGCTTATGGCCTACTCCTCAGACTGTAGACAAGTGGATCCTCTGTCCCAGACCACCCCAAGCAGCTGCCAGACCATTACCTAAAGCCAGACCCAAGCCCATGGACAAATAGCAGCTGGTTCCCCTGATTTACTGTGCCAGCAATCTCATTGAAAGGCTATCTCCCTTCAGCTCACTGAGGACTGTTCCCTTTTGACTTCAAGACATGACCATTGGTTGATGCATATGCAGAGTGTTTGCTGCATACACTGCTGGTGCATGGTTCAAGTGAGATTGACATGCCATGCGGCAACATTGTCCATCCCCTGAACTGGCAGTGAGCACTAAGAGAACAAGTACTGAGATGCACTCTGAACCAATCCTGCCAATTCCTGCTCATGAAATATCCTGGCAACAGCATTACAATGAAAGGTGCTAGTGCACTTCAAAGTGCAGAACCACATTGTGACTAGGTCAGAGATGTGCCATGAGGGTGCAGTGAGGCTTATACATTTTTTTTGATGTCAGTATCTGTACACAGGGCACGAGGGTGGTTGCTTTCCATGAAGTGAACCCTGTAATATGGCAGATTGCATTAAAGGGAAGCTGAAAGGGGGATGTGGCAAGTTGGAGTCACCGTACACCAGTTCCAACTTTCATGTCAGGAATTGCCACCATCTGGCTTCCATTTGGTGCGTGGGCTATTTGGAAATTTGCAAATAAATGAGGCAATGTTAGATAATAATTGCATGCTAATGCAAGCAAATGGCTTCAAGTAGGTCTCTTGAGACATGCCAGCAAGAGTTTTTTTTCCTGCTGTTTAATACTTAGTTGGACCTTCCGACTTTTCCCTCTCAGTGTTGAGAATCTCATGTCTGCCAATCTCGCCCTATTTTCCCAATTGAATTGCCAATGCCTACATCATTCAGCAGCTGGGAAGATGCCATCTTCTCTCTGTCATTTCCTCTGAGTGGTTGATGCCATGATTGAGTTGACCGTGGGCATTTTGAGAGGTTTTGAGGGCAAATTTGGTCCTCCACTACCACCCCTCTCCCTCCACTGTGTATTTTGAGAAAATCACGAGGCTGTATTTCGTACTCCATACTGTGATCCAGGGATATCGAACTTTGGTACAAGGCCTTGCCAAGACAGTCCGAATAGAGTTAAGTGGACTCTTTCCAATTAGAAACTGGCCCTGAGATCTTTTGAAGGAGCTACCTGACTTTTTTTTTCAAAAATGAGTGAATTTGTTTACTTTCCTAGTTACCAAAACAGTGATGTCATACCTGATGCTTGCTGTTGGAGTTGGCTAAGAGATTGTTAGAGTGTTAGAGTAACCTCATCTGCCCATGAATCATTAATAATAATTGTTTTATATGAACACACTGTGGCAGATGGAATGTCACAACAAAACAAATGCTGTACTAAATAATCATTACCTATGACATCATGCATTTTGGTAGCACAATTACATGCAAATAAACAACATTAAGGTTAATCATTTCAGAAAGGGCAACACCATGCCAAGCATTTGAACTATCTATTATCACTAGATTTTAAAGTAGGTCATTCAGAGCTGAAAGAATGTTTCTCCTTTCAGCCATCATTGATAGATTCCAAACCCTCCTTGATCTGAGATTAAGGAATGCTCTCGTTTTAATCAGTGATCTAGATGACTACTGACCATGGCCTTGTCCTCTCATTTAAAAAAAAGTTTTATGTTAAATGATTTAAAAGTTTAAAATAGTCAATTATTTTTATTGTCAGATTTACCGCATTTGTCAGCTGTGACACCAACCATTTCTAGTTCCTAAGGTTTATGTTAGGACATGTTGAGCAGTGTTCTGAGGAACATGACTCACATTGATGAGACAATGAATTAAAAGAAAATGTTTATCACATGCAGTTTGAATTTTGTATCTCAAGTTACTATGCAACAAATGTGTAGTAGATCACAAGGCTGATGTTTGTAAAGAATTACAGATGAAAGGCTTTTAAATCTTGATGGCACAATTTTAATCCTGATAATATATTTTGCATTGCATGTATACTGGTGCCACTCTTATCCCTAGTAACAACACAGAACAGAACTGGTTTTGAGAATAGAAATGGTAGCCTTGCATGCTGCCTGATCTAACCTGTTACTACAGTTTTCTGTAGATACAGTGATGGGCTTTTTGCCTTTTGCAGATTGTTGTTACCTGATGAGACAATACTTATGAGAGCTCCCATAATCTAAGAACTAGACATGGGTAACGTAGGACTAAAAGATTCAATAGACATTTACAGCTTCTGGTACCTACATATATTGCAATCATAGGTGCTGCTATATCTGGGCTAGTACTATGCAGTTCAGTTACAGGTAGCACACTTCCCACAGTGTGTCATGCTGCAAATGGCCCCAGTAAGATGGAGACTGAAACCTTTACATCATCAGGTCACAGGAAATGATACAGTGATGGCATCATGAGTATGTCTCTTGAAGAAATGTTGCATACTGAGACACAGCACAACACTGCCCGAGCCGACCCTTCTTCGCCAACCCTCGTACAAATCCCTACTTAAATGTATCTACAAACATTTGTTGTAAATATTTATTTTTGGAATAGGTGAATTAATACTTTCAAACAGATAATGTGCTGGCCTGCAAGACATTGGGCTCCATCTTGCATTCCAAATAGCATTCTGCTTCTTGCTGACAAATAAACTTTTTGACCATTGTCACAAACATGATCTCACCGACTTCCTCGTGTGTTTCCAATTCCAAACAGATGATTAGTATTTCTGAGCAGCAACATTCATGACATTTCTTTAATTAACATTCTCTCCATTTTTTTCAGGAGGAAAGAGTAGAATATTTTGGTTTACGTTTTGACACATTGTATGCAAAGCTTTTATAAATAAATCAGGACTTTATTACATTATTTTGATTGTGCTTGTTAAATGCTTGCCATCTGTCCCTGTGTATGTTCATTTTAAAATGGCTTCATCTTACATTAATGACCATTCTCATTTTGGTCATAGCAACTTGACAATTTAGCATTTGTTATGCAAAATAATTTTCAATGTCTTTGTAGCACTCATTTTACTTAAATCATTTAAATGACCAAACTTTGTAGAAAAATGAGATGTCTGTGGAAGACACCCACAAACTGCTTCAACAAATGGTGAAAACAAAATCCTTTCGCTTTTGCTTCAAAGGATTACACTTGTAGAAAGATCTGACTTGGAGAGCAGACATACAATGATCTAAGTTGATTCTGCCTCTGTATCCTGTATAAATTTGTCAAAAATAGGTTAGATTTTGTTATTAAAGGAACCTTAGTTCATCTTGTATAATCAGACACTGTTAATAATGACTGCCAGCAATGAGTAACAGCATTAGATGCTCACATGATGAGATCTGTTCAACCAGTATTCTGTCTGTAGTTTCACACTTGCGTTGAATTGACATTATATACACAATTATTTCTGTGTTCTTCACGTCGTTAGAAATCCTATCAATTTTACGCTAAACAAATTCTCTTTCTTTGGCTTAGTGTCAGTTTTTGTTCTGCATGAGAACTTTTCTCTGACATACCTTGAACTGTTTTAACGTCTTGCCAGATGCCTCCCCATACCCCACCTCCACCCCCAACTCACCAACCACTAGCACCAGAAAAAAAGGTAGTCATCAAATGACTGGCCGTGAAGAACCCATCCCCGCCCCATGATGGCCATAAAGTTTTGGAGGAATGAAGCTAGTGGGACTTGCACCCCTCTATGAAGAAGCCCTGCACTTGGGAGCTGCAGCTCCAACAGTCTCGATAGTGATAACAAGGTGTAGAGCTGGATGAACTCAGCAGGCCAAGCACCATCAGAAGAGCAAGAAGGCTGATGTTTCGGGTGTAGACCCACCCCCACCCCCCCACCACCGAAACATCAGCCTTCCTGCTCCTCTGATGCTGCTTGCCCTGCTGTGTTCATCCAGCTCTACAGCTTGTTATCTGAGATTCTCCAGCATCTGCAGTTCCAACTATCTTGGTCTCAATAGCGCCAGAGTTTCAAAGGATACTCAACCACATTTGCCAGCAGACTTATATGGAAGGCCCCATGGATCCTTGATTTGGGTCCGTCTGGAATCCTGTGAACATTTCTGCTCCCCTTGTCAAAAGAAAGATACACTGGCATTGGAGGCAGTCCAAAGAAGTTCACTTGGTTGATATTGGGTATGGAGGGTTATTATCAAGTGGGTTTGAGTAGGTTGGGGATCTACTCATTGGAGTTTAAAAGAATGAGAGGAGGCTTTATTGAAACATTTGGAATTATTAGGGGCCTTGACAGGGTAGATGTGAAGACTTTTCTTTTCCCCTTGTAGGAGAGTCAAGGACCAGGAAGCATAATCTCAAAGTAAGGGGTAGACGTTTTTTATAACGGGGATGAGGAGGATTTGTTTTCTCTCAAAGGATGGCGATTCTGTGGAATCCTTTCCCTTGGGGATTTTCAAGTCAAGTTAATTCAAGGCTGAGAAGGTCACATTTTAATCAGTAAGGGAATCGAGGCAGGAAAGTGGAGTTGACGATTATCCAATCAGACATGATCTCATTGACTGGCAGAGCAGACTTAATGGGCTGAATGGTCTATGTCTGCTCCTACATCATATGGTCTTATGACTTTATTAGCAGATAGGTCTGGGGGTGTTAACCAAGCATTTTTTGCAACTAGTAGGAATATAGGAGTAGGAGTCGACCGTTCAGCCCCTTGAGCCTGTTCCATCAATCACTGAACTCATGGCTGATCTGTGGCCTAACTCAATATAGTGGCCTTTGCCCCATATCTTGTTAATATCTTCACTTAGTGAAAAATCATCTCGCTCAGATTTAAAGTAAACATTTGACCCAGCATCTACTGCCATTTGTTTATGGAAGTGCTTCCCACCATCTCTCTTGAATATTCTGGGACATAACTTTTACACTATACCACCTACCTCTGGATTCTAGAATCTCTCACCAGTGGAAATTGATCATCTTTATCTACCCTGTCTTTTCCTGTTAATATCTTGAAGGCATCAATCAAGTCACTACTTAACCTTCTGAATTCTAGAGAAAACGGGCTTAATCTCCCCTCTAACATAACCCCAGAAGTCCAGATACTATTCTTGTAAGCCTACATTGTACTCTCTTCAAGATCTGTATGCTCTTCCTAAGGTGTGATGGCCAGATCTTTTCACAGTACGCCAAGTGGTATCTAACCAGGGTATTGTGTAACTGCAGCATGATGTCTGCATCCTTGTACTTCTGTCCTCTAGATAAAAAGACCAGTATTCCATTCGCTTTCTTGATTATTTTCTCAATCTGTTCATGACATTTGAAAAGGTTACACACTGGAATCCTCTCTTCTGTTTAGACATTCACTGTACTTAACTTTTAATCATCTAGAAAGTACTCTTTTTCAGTCCAAAATGGATAAGCTCACACTTACCCACATTGAAATCTGTCTGAAATAACGAGGTGTAGAGCTGGATGAACACAGCAGGCCAAGCAGCATCAGAGGAGCAGGAAGACTGACGTTTCGGGCCTAGACCCTTCTTCAGAAAATTTTCTGAAGGGTCTAGACACCCCCCCACCCCCGAAACATCAGCCTTCCTGCTCCTCTGATGCTGCTTGGCCTGCTGTATTCATCCAGCTCTGCACCTTGTTATCTCAGATTCTCCAGCATCTGCAGTTCCTACTATCTTTGAAATCCACCTGCTAGTTTTTCCCATGCTTGTTGTCTTTCAATATCCCTTCATAATTTTACGCAGTTGTCTGCAACAACTACAATATCACCCAACTTTGTGTCATTAGCAAATTCGGATACATGACTTTTTAGGCCATTATCCAACTCAGTAATAAATACTCAGGGCAGGCTTTGGGGATGGGGAGTGGTGAAATTTCCAGAAAGGTGGCTGGAGAGGAGGGATGGGCTGGAGTTGGAAGGTGCTATGTCCTCAGGGGTAGGGCAGAGGACGGAGTATGTTGGGGTGGTGCCCTTGATGGGGAAAGAGCAGCCTTTAATTGTGTCAATCCCTTTCACTCTCACCGTTTTCTTCAGAAAAGTCATGAACCCCATTCATACGGCCTAACCAATTTCAGCGGGATGACTGAGTGTTGATTTCAGCTTCATCAGTCTTTTAATCCACAAATTCATAACTTAAACTTTCGCAAAATCAAATACCAATCCACATGAGAGAGGAAAGTATTGGCGTTGAGGCTTGTTGACCCTTTTCATCATCTCCTCAAAAAACCTGTTCTGATATATTTTGTTCCTCTTGTCGTTTAAAGTATCAGTAGTCACATGTAATGACTGGAGCTTTCTGATCATGTGTAAAACCTTGTACTTTTGCAGCAACGCCTTATCCTGGTGGGTTCAAATGCTTTACGTGTGAAAATGCAGCAGATAATTACGAATGCAACCGCTGGGCCCCAGATATCTACTGCCCCAGAGGTATGTCCAGATGATAGTGAAATGTGACCATCATACACACCAGCTCGGGACAGCTTAGTAAATTTCTTTCGCTGCACCTGCTTAGCCATGATTCATACCTTTGACGCCCTACCCATTCCCACACATGCCTTCCACATCAATGTTATTACCGGACTGGGTACAACAAAACAGATGAGGGGAAGGACACAGCAGATTTTACGTGGCAAGGGAGCAGTGCATACATTTGATTGCATGCAGGGACAAGCACTTACTTCCTCGGAATGTTTGTCAGATCATGATTTCAACATCACCCAACCCTCCTTCAGGCTTTTGTGGGGTGGAATTGAGGTGAGCAGGGAAAGCCTTCTGGAGCTGTCATATTTAATGGGGATTAAGAGGCATTTAATTTTATTTTTGCCCTCACTTTTACATTCCCAGGCTAAAGGGGTCAGAAAAGATTTACAAAGACGTTGCCAGGTTTGGAGAGTTTGAGCTATAGGGACAGGCTGAATAGGCTGGGACTACTTTCCCTGGAGGGTCGGAGGCCGAGGGGTGACCTTATAGAGGTTTATACAGTCATGAGAGGCTTGGATCAGTTGAATAGCCAAGGTCTTTCCCCTAGGTTGGGGAAAACTAGAGGCCATAGTTTAAAAGGGCCAAAGGGGTAACTTGTTCAGGCAGAGGATGGTAAGTGTATGGAACGAGCTTCCAGAGGAAGTGGTAGAGGCTGATACAGTTACAACATTTTAAAAGGCATCCGGATGGGTATGCGAATAGGAAGGGCTTACGGGGATATGGGCCAAATGTTGGCAAATGGATTAATTTAGGATAGCCGGTCCACATGGACAATTAGGACCGAAGGGTCTGTTTGTTTGCTGAACAACTCTGTGACCCGAAGGATCCTGATTCTTGGCCTGTCAGCAATTTGCTAGAGTTGCTTAGGTAAGAACAAAAAGGAGAGTTTCTTCAGTGAAACTGACCAGCTGGCAAGGCTTTGATCAGTTACACAGAGGAACTTCAGCCATGGCCAGGTAAGAGGCTACTACTTAAAGGACATTTTCTGTCAGAACGCCAGAGTTTTCTTGCTGTGTCTTTGAAGGCTCTTCACATGTCCAGCCGTTCCTGGGTTGGAGAGAGCGCACAACCTTTACACACATCCTTGGCCACCTGAATCCTTGCTTGGTTGGAGAGAGGATAATTCCTCACCTGGTGTTTGGGAGAAGTCATCCCACTGCAGCCTCTCAGACCCCAGAGCAAGGCCTCCAGGTTAAGTGTGAAAGACCTAGCAAGCAGTCCTCTGAGATCTCCTGTCCATTCCTGAAGGTGCTGCACCCTCAAAAATCCAGATATTGGGGAACCTATGTAGGCAATGTCTTGGTTCCTTTTAATATGCAATTATTTGACAGAATGCATGCTGTGTGCCATGCACCTTCCCTAAAAGGTAAGGCATTCTGGAGACAGAATCCTAAAGCCATGGCTACATTAAAGCTCATTAGTAAGTTAGGTTTTCCTTTACAAACTGGTCACACTTTTCCAGCAGAGAGTAAGTCAGGAAGATGCTGTCTACAGATTCTAAATTGGTAAAAACACTGTGGTGTGGATCTTATGTGAGTGAGTAAAATATTGTGGGCATAAAATGTTTAGGGAAACACCTGATGCACATTCACTTACTAAAGCTTTGTTTACCATCTTGATCTAAACCATTGCCTGTTTCAATAACTGGCGGATTCTTCTATTCACTGCATATAAACAGGCTGACAATGTGCCAGGACACACTCGTGACAACAGAGATGCACTCACACCTGATGCCACTTAGCAGCCTTGGCTTATCTTTTAGAAGAAGAATGTGACTGTTCTAACCACCTAGGAATGTGATCATTCCACTACAGGGAAATTAAAAACAACAATTCACGGCAGTAAATTGCAGCTTAACAGTTCGATCTATGGCATACATTCCAGAACACATTTTAACCTGCTAATACATTAGGTGTATGTGGCCTGCCATTTAACCCCTTGAACCTGTTCTGCTTATCCAATGAGATCATGGCTCAAATTGCAACCTATCTCCATATTAACTGCCTGTGTCATGTTCCTTTAGTACCTTTTGCTAACAAAAATCCAGTAAGCTCTGTTTTAAAAGTAGCCATTTGAATCCAACGTCAGTTTCCATTAAAGATGAGAGATACTGGGAACTGCAGATGCTGGAGTATTCCAAGATAATAAAATGTGAGGCTGGATGAACACAGCAGGCCAAGCAGCATCTCAGGAGCACAAAAGCTGACGTTTCGGGCCTAGACCCTTCATCAGAGAGGGGGATGGGGAGAGGGAACTGGAATAAATAGGGAGAGAGGGGGAGGCGGACCGAAGATGGAGAGTAAAGAAGATAGGTGGAGAGAGTATAGGTGGGGAGGAAGGGAGGGGATAGGTCAGTCCAAGGAAGACGGACAGGTCAAGGAAGTGGGATGAGGTTAGTAGGTAGCTGGGGGTGCGGCTTGGAGTGGGAGGAATGGATAGGTGAGAGGAAGAGCCGGTTAGGGAGGCAGAGACGGGTTGGACTGGTTTTGGGATGCAGTGGGTGGGGGGAAAGAGCTGGGCTGGTTGTGTGGTGCAGTGGGGGGAGGGGACGAACTAGGCTGGTTTAGGGATGCAGTAGGGGAAGGGGAGATTTTGAAACTGGTGAAGTCCACATTGATACCATTAGGCTGCAGGGTTCCCAGGCGGAATATGAGTTGCTGTTCCTGCAACCTTCGGGTGGCATCATTGTGGCAGTGCAGGAGGCCCATGATGGACATGTCATCTAGAGAATGGGAGGGGGAGTGGAAATGGTTTGCAACTGGGAGGTGCAGTTGTTTGTTGGGAACTGAGCGGAGGTGTTCTGCAAAGCGGTCCCCAAGCCTCCGCTTGGTTTCCCCAATGTAGAGGAAGCCGCACCGGGTACAGTGGATGCAGTATACCACATTGGCAGATGTGCAGGTGAACCTCTGCTTAATGTGGAATGTCATCTTGGGGCCTGGGATAGGGGTGAGGGAGGTGGTGTGGGGACAAGTGTAGCATTTCCTGCGGTTTCAGGGGAAGGTGCCGGGTGTGGTGGGGTTGGAGGGCAGTGTGGAGCGAACAAGGGAGTCACAGAGAGAGTGGTCTCTCCGGAAAGCAGACAGGGGAGGGGATGGAAAAATGTCTTGGGAGGTGGGGTCGGATTGTAAATGGCGGAAGTGTCGGAGGATGATGCGTTGTATCCGGAGGTTGGTAGGGTGCTGTGTGAGAACGAGGGGGATCCTATTAGGGCGGTTGTGGCGGGGGCGGGGTGTGAGGGATGTGTTGCGGGAAATGCGGGAGACGCGGTCAAGGGCGTTCTCGATCACTGTGGGGGGAAAGTTGCGGTCCGTAAAGAACTTGGACATCTGGGATGTGCGGGAGTGGAATGTCTTATCGTGGGAGCAGATGTGGCGGAGGCGGAGGAATTGGGAATAGGGGATGGAATTTTTGCAGGAGGGTGGGTGGGAGGAGGTGTATTCTAGGAGGAGGTCTATTCACCCTCCTTCACACCCCGCCCCCGCCACAACCGCCCTAAGAGGATCCCCCTCGTTCTCACACACCACCCTACCAACCTCCGGATACAACGCATCATCCTCCGACACTTCCGCCATTTACAATCCGACCCCACCACCCAAGACATTTTTCCATCCCCTCCCCTGTCTGCTTTCCGGAGAGACCACTCTCTCCGTGACTCCCTTGTTCGCTCCACACTGCCCTCCAACCCCACCACACCCGGCACCATCCCCTGCAACCGCAGGAAATGCTACACTTGTCCCCACACCACCTCCCTCACCCCTATCCCAGGCCCCAAGATGACATTCCACATTCAGCAGAGGTTCACCTGCACATCTGCCATGGTATACTGCATCCACTGTACCCGGTGCGGCTTCCTCTACATTGGGGAAACCAAGCGGAGGCTTGGGGACCGCTTTGCAGAACACCTCCGCTCAGTTCGCAACAAACAACTGCACCTCCCAGTTGCAAACCATTTCCACTCCCCCTCCCATTCTCTGGATGACATGTCCATCATGGGCCTCCTGCACTGCCACAATGATGCCACCCGAAGGTTGCAGGAACAGCAACTCATATTCCGCCTGGGAACCCTGCAGCCATATGGTATCAATGTGGACTTCACCAGTTTCAAAATCTCCCCTTCCCCTACTGCATCCCTAAACCAGCCTAGTTCGTCCCCTCCCCCCACTGCACCACACAACCAGCCCAGCTCTTCCCCCCCACCCACTGCATCCCAAAACCAGTCCAACCTGTCTCTGCCTCCCTAACCGGCTCTTCCTCTCACCCATCCCTTCCTCCCACTCCAAGCCGCACCCCCAGCTACCTACTAACCTCATCCCACCTCCTTGACCTGTCCGTCTTCCCTGGACTGACCTATCCCCTCCCTACCTCCCCACCTATACTCTCTCCACCTATCTTCTTTACTCTCCATCTTTGGTCCACCTCCCCCTCTCTCCCTATTTATTCCAGTTCCCTCTCCCCATCCCCCTCTCTGATGAAGGGTCTAGGCCCAAAACGTCAGCTTTTGTGCTCCTGAGATGCTGCTTGGCCTGCTGTGTTCATCCAGCCTCACATTTTATTATCTCAGTTTCCATTAATGAGTGTTTCAAGGTTCGATGGCCTATTGTGAGAAAGAGTGTAGCCCAATTTCACATTACTTCCCTTGTTCATGTGAAATGATAATAAATTCTGTGCAGTTTTATAATTCTCCACACGGTTCTGCAGCGCTGCCGACGTTTGATTGGGCTCTTGGATTTTCTCATATCTTGCATGTTCTTGCTTTCTAGGGACACAATACTGTTACACAAGGCATAAAATGAATGCAAAGGGTGAAAGTTCATTGGTCACAAAGCGATGCGTCACTCTGAAGGAGTGTTTATCTGTCGGATGCACACAACCTGATAATGAAGGAAATAAGGTGAATAGATGCTATTCCACTTGCATTTGCCTCATTAATTGGTATTTTTGTCCTTTTTAATTGCAATGGGAATCAAGCGTGACCAAGCTCACTCCAATTTGAAGCCCAAGCTGTTTTAATTCCTGGGCTCCCTTTTAATATGCAAAGCTTGGTTTCATGACAACCCTTAGGAGCCAAAGACAGGGAGTGTGCCAGGAGTCCATCACCGAGAGGTATGTGTGAATAGTCCCTGGCTGTCAGATAGAAGTGAATGGAGGAGCAACCTCAGGAAAAGGAGGGTAGTGTAAGTTCTTTGTGGGGCTGAGAAGCACTCCTCCACCTCAAGGACCTCATTAAAACCTTTCTCAAAAGCAAATGGTCTACCTTTTAGCCCCTCTTCTGGGGTCACTACTGTTTTGAAAGGACCTCACAGCAACATGCTTGGAAAAAAGTGGAGTACCAGCAAGTATATAGCAAATGGACTGCAGAAAATATTCTACACCTCCTCTCTAATCCCCACCCTTCTCCATGGGAATAGGATATTTAAATTGTGGCTGACGTATTCTGTCTAATTTTTGACTGAGGTGGGCATAGGTCAGGGCATAACCCAGTTAGAATTCAAAAGGGCCTTGAATGATGACTGTCAGAATTACACAGGAAGCAAAACACCAACAATGTAAGATCTGTTTATGGATGTTTCCTTAGTTCAGAAGTTAGAAAATAGTTTTTCACCTACTGAGATTTCTTGAGGTTATCAAGGCTATTACCCAAAAAGCAAGACCTCTTATTTTCTACAAACTCCTCTCCTGATAATTTAGTTAGTGTCGCAGGAGGTCAAATACCCTCTTGAAAATATACAGTAACGTTCACTGTCATCTTTTTCAGGTCTGCACCTCATGCTGTGAAGGGACAATCTGTAACCTCCCATTACCCAGAAACACCTCCCAGGCAGTATTTGCAACGCTATCTCCAATAAATCAAACATCTCGACATTCCTTTCAAACTGCATTGACTTTAACTTGCATCAGTCTTCTGTTCCTGCTTGTTGTATAGCTGGTGCCTTTTAATGCATTCATGTACAGCATTGTTTAACATAGTATTTATTTTTGTATGATACATTTATACAATGAAATGTCCTCTATCCTGTAAATAAGTTTAAAATCTTCTAAGTTTCTCACAGTAAATATAAATTGTTTTCCATTGAAAATATATGCAATTTTAAGTTTGTGAAAAGACTTTGAAGGAGTGCAGGAATTATGAAAACTTGAAGTCGGTAACTGATATTTATAAGTTATTTGTCACTTATTATCCATTATACAGGCATTAATATGGTCAAGAAATATTCAACACCTGAATAATCTGCTAAATATCATCAACATAACATTGGCATTGGCTTCTAAAGAAACAAAGCGAATGGGAAGGAATATTGATCTTTCTTAACGTTGATTCCATTCAAAAATGGCAGAGCAGTCAATGTGATAGTCACTTAAAATTAACAAATAACCAAGCATCTTGAAGCATTTTCAAGGTAGCATCATCAGATTCAGAGATTTCTTGAAATAAGTTTTCACTATTAAATGTCCTGGAATGTATATGGTCATTACCAATATTTTCTACAATTAGAAGTTCTTCCTGTTGGAACAAATGATACTGTGCTATTGTTTGACCACAGACTCAGCCATTTCCACATCTTTCAGCCATGAAAGGAACACAATAGAAACTGGAATTGACCATTTGGCCCCTTGAGCCTGTTCTGCCATCGAATAAAATCATGGCTGATTTGCTTGAGGAGGCTTTAACTATACTTTCCAGTCTGCCCCTCATAACCTTTGAATTCCTTGTAAATTTAAAAAAAAGCTATCTAGCTCAGCCTTGAATATATTGAACGACCTGACCACTATTGTTCTCTGGGGTAGAGAATACCGAGCATTAACATGCTCGGAAAATCAATATTCTTTTCCACCCACATGCAACCTGATTCTCCTTTGACTGGCAAAGTGGCAAGTACCATAGTCTCAAGTTCCCTCTTGCCTATTGGGCTGTCTTAGGCAGTGGCAGAATTCTTTAAATTGGGAGTGTACTGGAGCAAAATTTTTTCGGAAGAAGCTCTCCTTATTTCTGTATTAAATGGAAGACTCCTTATTTAAAATCTGTGGCCTTTTGGTTTCTAAATTCCCTCACAAAGGGAAAAATCTTCAGTGCCTATCTGTCAAACCTTTTCTGAATCTTTCTGAGGAGGAATTTTCTGAGGAATGGTCCTGACCCTAAACGTTCACTTTCCTGCTCCTCTGATGTTGCCTGACCTGCTGCGTTCCTGTAGCTCCAAACTGTGTTGTCTCCTCAGAATCTTGGATGTTTCAGTAGGGCAAGCTTTTATTCCTCTAAACTCTGTTAAGTGTAGAATCAAATTGTCCAACCTTTACCCATAGGTCCCCACCAGACCAAGCTAACATTATTACCCAGGAATGGCACTTTCCCATGATTAACCCACCTAACCAAGCATCCCTGGACACTCTGAACATTTTAACATGGCCAAAACCATTTAACCTGCACATCTTTGGAGTGCAGGAGTAAGCCAGAGCACCCAGAGAAAACCCACTCAGACACCGGGAGAATGTGCAAACTCCACACAGACAGTCACCCACGTGTGGAATTGAACCTGGATCCCTGGCGCTGTGAGGTAGCAGTGCCAACCATTGAGCCACCATGCTGCCAGCTTAAGAAATATTATCGGAAGCAGTAAATGGAAAATCTAAAGAGGCTTGCAGATCAACTTTTTATTGCTTTTAGCAACCAGTGTATAGGGCAATACATGGCATTAATCAATAAATATAAACAAACAAATTCATACTGTATATTTAATGACTTCACAATATCCACAATAGAATGCAGTTAATGAGAACATTATTCTTGAAGTGTAGCAGTTTCTATTGTAATGTAGGACACACTGCTAATTTGTGTGCAGGATGTTCTCACAAACAGTAATAAAATAATGGCCCGATTATTTTATGTTTAGATGCTGGTTGAGTAATAAATGTTAGCCAGAGACTTGTAAAAGTCTGCTGCCCTTCAAAGAGTCCCTTTTACATTTGTTTGGGAAGGCAGACTTCCCACTTGAAAGGTAACATTCTGACAGTGCAGCACTCCCTCAGTATTGCACTGAAGTGCCATAATGATGAGTTCAAGCCTGTGACGAGGGTATTTGCATGACATTGGGAGAAAGAGACAATGCAAGACCATATTGAAAAACAAGAAAGAAAAATGTGGGCCAACCAATATGCAGAATATTGCAAATGCTGAAATGAAAACAAAGAAGGCTAGAACCAGCAGAATGTGTAAAACTCTGATCACCCTCCTGTGAAGAGCTTCAGAATATTTCTCCACTTTGAAGGCACTATATAAATATTTCTAGCTGTAGTTGATGCCAGAAATACTTGGGAGACTTGTTATAATACCATAGTTCAAATTTTCTAATAAGATTGTCATTCTAATTTAATAAAACACTGCCTCATTGTTCCAGATTTTTCTCTTTCTGCTTTAGTTTGTTAAATACATGACACGAAAATTTCTTTGTAAGCCACCTTCAAACTACACCTGCCAACTACGTAATAGTAGAAGGGCAAAAAAAAATTATGTTAGAAATTCGCAATGAAATATTACAGGCCTCCTTATATACTTAAAGTTTACATGTTTACCTCAGCTGATATGGTAGTTTATGCATTTTAAAACAGATCCAGACTTAGAGTGGGTGACATTCCAGGTTGATTCCAATAATTACACCCTCTCCTTCGGCACAAAAAGAAAACAGCAGTTTGTTTGAAACCTATTTTCAACCACTAGCGTAATTGGGACAGCCACCTTGTCTTGCAATTAATTTCACCTCTACCTTCTGAGTCAGAAGGTTAGAAAATCCATGCCATGTTTAGACTTGAACACAGACTGGCACTTGTAAAGCAATATTGATGTACCGTGCTGCATTATTATCCAAGTTTTAATTTCTGCATCAGAAGCTGAAGAGATGCTGAACTGAAGCAATTCTTGCGTGTTCAGGTGGACGATGGAAGATATTCTCCTGATAGGGTCATTATTCTCGAACGATAATATAGTGTGGGTCTTCTTCATCCAGATCCGTAAGTAACTGGCTGTTCCTGTGCAGTAGCTGGGATTAGGAAACCGATTTATCATTGATGTATGTGGCTAATGACTCTCAGTACCCTTGTGTGATGTAATGAGAGGCAAAAATATTTCAAACGTAAACCACCTAATTCATATCTTTTTAATTTACACACATCTGGTCTTTTGTCAATGCAAGCTCTGGCCATTGCAAAGAATGCTGTATAATTAAGACTACTTACAAAACTCATTACCCCAGTAAAATCTACACATAGATTTGACATTGGGAATCCTGAAAACAAGTTCAGGTAATGGATTTCTAATCTACTAAAAGCCAAGGTTGGACCGAAACCTTTCTCAGTGGAAAAATTGACAACCAAACAATTTGTAAACCAATGACATTTACTCAGTCGGTAAGAGGTCATTCTGGATGAGGTCAATTGAGACAGAACTACTTCGCCCTGTTCCAATTTATTGAAAGCATGAAGAACAACTTGAGTTTTCAGATCCTATTTAATTGAGTTGGAATTAATCAGACTATTAAAACATACTCAAAACTTCAAAAATAGAATTCAGTAAGTCAAAGACAGTTTGAGGTGGACAGTGGCAGCAGGCTCTGTTTTCTGAATGAGTTGCCTCTTGCTCTGAAGATTTTCCATTTTTGCCATTTAATCCCTTTATTTTCATATATCCCTTTATGATCTTTGAAGCAACAGATTATTGTTTTGGAGTATGTGTTTGCTTTTGTGATAAACATTTTTGCCAAACCTGTACGACATACCATTTTTGCTGAGTGCTAATTAATATTTACATACAATTGATGCACTTCTACTACACTGTAATAACAGATGATATTTTTATTTGCTGGTATAAAGTGCAAATAGCAGATCAGCTGACACCTGCACTCCTGTACCAACCTGTGATAATGATTAAATGGATCTTGTAACAGCTTTGGCTTCAAGTATTATATGTATTGTCATCCAACTGACATGCCAAGTGCTTTCATTATAACTTCACCTGTAAGCTTCATTTAAAGAAGTTAATAAACATTGTTACATCGTGTATTGCATGTTACTGTGTGCGTTTATGCAAAACAATGCGACTTGGAGACAAAAGTCCATTATTATTTCTGACCATAGAAGAGCAATGTTTTATTGAATCTGCTTTTATATTTAAAAAAGCATGATTTTTTGGATTATTGCAGAAGAGAATCAAATACACTGTGACATTGGAAGCTACTTTGGAGAAATATTACGAATTGTCTTACACCAGTATTGCTCTGATTCTTTTTTAATATTGTATTTAGAGCTTTGTGTCAAGTACCTTAACATGCCATTGTTCTTGTTATGTTCGGAGGACATGTTAATTTTTCCCACAACTAAGCAGCCTGAATCTAAATTAATTTGAAGAGATATAGCCACAGCCTTTTGCCCTGATATATTAACAGGTGATAGAAGTACTGCAACAGTTTACTAAGTTACTGTGATAGTACAGCTGCACCCATTTGCCTAGCTCCTAGGACTTCCCTTCATGTCACACATGTGATCTGAGTACCATTGTTCCTTCATCACGACAGGAACTGTGGCAATTCAAGGAAAAGACTCATTGCCATTTTGTCTGGTGTATGGGCAGAAAGTGAAACATTGCCCATATGAGAAATAAACAAGAACTGTCCATGTTTCCCTGATTTCAGTGATAATCCTAGCAATTTAAGTTTACATTAGACATGATTGAAAAGTTAAAAATTTTAAAAAGACATTATGTTGCGAGCTTTGCAAACCCACGCTGGTTGGGTATGGCTAGCAAACTATTTCGTTGCAAACAGCAGAAGGAATATGTTGTTCGATGCGATCTGCCAGTCTTTACCAACCTGGATGTGCATATCGATAAAGTGAACAATGTGACTGGACTAGTCAACCTTAAGGCACATGACTATACCAACAAAATGTTTTCTGATGAAGGGTCTAGGCCCGAAACATCAGCTTTTGTGTTCCTGAGATGCTGGTTGGCCTGCTGTGTTCATCCAGCCCCACAGTTTGTTATCTTGGATTCTCCAGCATCTGCAGTTCCCATTATCTCTCATTGCTGGAATTATACAACTATGAATTTCCAGCTGATATATGTTAGGATTTGTCTTCATAGCTCGCTGCCTCCACAACAGTATGTCTGCCCAAAGCAAACAATGTAATGTCTGTTTATGCCCTTCCTCATTTGATTGGCTTTGTACAACAAGAAACAATTGGGTGAATTGTTACAACCAGTTTTGGGCAACATTTATACTTACCTGCCTTCGGAATACCAGATGGAACTTGCATATCAAATGCTATGCGATACCCATGGGCTGACTTGACCCTGATGATCTGTTGACCAATTTACCACTCAAGGAAGTCATAGACATCTGTTGGTACTGTACCACCATCTAATGGGAACTTAGTCCCACCCATCTTGTGTGAATCAGTATTAATTGCACTTATGAACTCAGTAACTCGCACAGTTGAGTTCCATATCAGCATTTTATGCACGCTTAAAATGAATGTTGGCATGAGCTCCCCACTACAGTCGGAGATTGCAAAAATTTTTTAAGTTTTTCATTAAAAAATGCATCTTTGAGTGACAACTAACAACAACTAATCTTCTACCCATTGCATATTTCTGATACGTAGTGAAACAATTTCTACATTAGAACACACAGCTCCATATAAGAATTCCTTATGTATCTTATCTCATTCTGTCCTGCACTCAAATCCACATTTAAAAGGGAAGTCAAATGAGCTTGCACATTTTGATGCCAGAGTTGAAAAATTAGACAGCGAGAATTATACTGCAAAATATTGGACACTATAAGGATTGCAGATGCTGGATGCTAGAGTCTGTAGGTGTGAGGCTAAAAAAGCACAGCAAGTCAGATGGCATCTGAAGAATGGGAAAATAACTGTTTAACTCCTGTGTATACTGGAAGCTATATACTGTGTCTTTTTCATTGTAGATAGAAAGAACATGCAAACTCATTGCATCTGTTTCAACTCCACAAAATAGGTAATACCCATTCACTGGGTTCATTTAAGACCATAAGATAAATAAGCAGAAGTAGGCCATTTGACCCATCAAGTCTGATACCCCACTCAATGGTTGATCTGATAATCCTCAACTCCACTTCTCTGTCTTATCCTAAAACCTTCAATTCCCTTGCTGATTAAAAGTCAGTCTATCTCTGTCTTATATATCCTAAGGGACCCATCCTTGACTGCCGTCTGCAATAAAGAATTCCACAGATTCACAATCCCCGAGAGAGGAAAAACTCTTTCTGATCTCTGTCTTAAATGAATAATCCCTTACTCTGAGATCATGCCGTCTGGTTGTTAACTCTCCCACAAGGGGAAACAATCTCCATATTTATTGTACTAAAACCTCACAAGAATCTTAAATGATTCAATAAGGCCACCGTTCATTTTTTTAAACTCCAATGAGCACAAGTCCAATTTACTCAACTGCCCTTCATGAGAAAGTCTCTCCACACTCAGAATCAACCTAAAGAACGTTCTCTGGATTACCTCCAATATCTTTCCTTCCTTAAGAGGACCTGGTTCACAGTATTCCAGGTGTGAACTGACTACCGCATTGTGTTTTTTGCAACTCTTCCCTTTTTTTCACTTAATTTTCATTCAATTGAAGGCATTTTCTTGTATGTTTCTTATTACCAGCTGAATTGCAACATTACCTTTTCATGATTTACATATCAAAACCTCCAATCCCACTGTGCTGTAGTTTTGTGCAGTCTTTCTCCATTTAAATGATACCTAATTCTACTGTTGCTCATGTGAAATTAGAAGGATAGAAGATAGGAGTAGGAGAAGGCTATTTGACTATTTGAGCCTGCTTCACCATTCATTATGATCATGGCTAATCATCCAACTCAAAAACCTGTTCCCAATATTCCCCTACATCCTTTGGGCCCATTTAGCCCAAGTGCTATTTCCAACTCCATCTTCACTCTCTGGGTGAAGAAAATTCTCCTCATCTCAGCCCAAAATGATTTACCCTTAAATCATTACTCTGGTTCTGGACTCCCTCCCCATAAAGAACGTAATTCCCTCATTCACCCTGTCTAGTTGTAGTGCATAGCCTCATATTTTCCCACAGTATATTCCATCTACTATGCTTTTGCATACTCACTTAGCCTGTATATATCCCTCTGGACTCTGTGTGTCATCCTCATCATTGGCCTTCCTACTTACGTTTGCGTCATTTGCAAAATTAATGATAGTACAGTCACTTCTGTCTTCCATATCCTGGAATAATGCCCTGCCAATGAGAGTCAACCTGCTTTGTTTAAAATTTAAATCAATATTGGCTGTTAACTGTCAATCATCATTAAAAGGTGCATTCTCCATGGTAACACCTCTACCCATTAGAGTTCAACCTATCATCACTCCCTTTTTATGCCATATAATTGGTGGTTTTCCCCTTGAATTGGTGTTATTGCAAATTTTTCTGGGAAGTGCAAGATGAAAAGCTTTGACTAGATTCAGCAATACCCAAGTTGTGTATGACCAGCCCATTATTTATCATATCATTAAGAGGATAGACTAGAATAGAAAAAAATGACAATGCATATATCATTGCATAAATGCTGCACCCCGCCCCACCCCAGACACTTCATGTCAGCTGTGATGAAGAGTCATCCAGACTTGAAATGCGAGCTTGCACTCTCTCCATGGATACTGCCTAATCTGCTATGATTTCCAACAGTTTTTGTTTTCAGTGCAGATTACAGCACCTGCAGTAATTTGCTCCTAAAAAATGACAATATTCTGCAGCGAGTTTTATCTAATGCATAAATGCAACAACTTCACGATATTCAATTTGTTTCAAACAGCAATACCATTTTAATAAAGTTGGTGGTGGAGAGGCAGACCTCCAGCAGTAACCTTTGGGTAAACTTGAGTTTAACTGCACATCAGCTGAAATTGTTTTATCTGCATGTATATAGCAGTGAACACCATCAGACTAATCATTATCTTGACAGGAAAATCTGGGCCACTGCACTTTTCTATTGAAGTCACTGCACTTCAAAAGATAATTAATTATGTGAAGAATGTTGAAATGTTTTGATACGAAAGTAAGTAGATGCATGAGTTATTTTTCTGAATTAGCAACATAGAGCAATTAGTACTGTTGAATCACAGGCATAATATGCTGTATCAGCCTCAAGTTACGTGATAGTAATAGATCTAATAGGATCTGTCATCATTTAACTCAGACAATTTATTTTCTCTGAAATAAACTCTCACTGTGAACTGAAAAATCTGTGGTAGCTTCATTTGTTATTTTTATAACCTACATTAACGTGTTTACCTTGGCTAGAGATTACTGTGAATTTTGAAGAATTTCTGGGAGAATTGTACGCGCAAAAGTGAAATGTCAACAGACTACTTATTCAGGATATAGCAATGAACAATTTGGAAAAAAATTATTTGACCCTTAAAAAGAACTGTCTGAAATTGAAAGGTTGTCTCTTGATTGTTCTGTGAAAGTCCTGAAAGAGGAGAGTTCAGTGAGTAACAAATAAAAACATTACACTAAGTCTTCAGTGATAATTTTGACTACAACATACTAGCCACCCCTGAAAGAAAATGTCAAAATCACATGACACCAGGTTACAGTCCAACAGGTTTATTTGTAAACACAAATTTACAGAGTCTCAGTCCTTCTTCTGGTGTTAGTGAGAGTCACAGTATCAGACACTTAATTTATAAACAAAAGATCAAAGAGTCAGACCACTGATGTGGATGTAGTAAACAAACCTAAGATGCTGTTAAATCTTTAATCGCTTAGAAAGTTTTAATTGATCAATATGTATATGTAAGTCCCCAAATTCCTTTCAAGTCACGATCCAGAGAGAACTAAAGGTTTTTATCAGAGGCACGGTATATTGGTAAAACCATGCAGACATGACAGCAACAGGTGAATGGACACAATGCAACAATCGCCAGACGGGGGTGCTCCCTCCCAGTGGGGAAACAATTCAGCGGTCAAGGACATTCGGCCTTGAATCTTTGGGTAAACATTCTCCAAGACGGACTTCAGGATACACAACACAGAGTCACTGAGCAGAGGCTGATAACCAAGTTAGGTACCCATGAGGACGGCCTCAACAAGGATCTGGGATCTTATCACACTACAGGTAACCCTACCAAAATATACACTCTCACACACACACAAACACACTCACACACATAGACTCTAACACAGATCCTCTTTCGTACAGACACTGTCTCTCAAAGGCACGCACACAGACTCTCTCTTAATCCCCCCCACATACACACACACACACGCACACTCATGCTCTCTCTCTCCTGCACACACCCACACTCTCTTCCACACACGCACACAAACACACAGACTCTTTCTCTCTCACTTCTACACACATATACTCTCTCTGTCTCTCTCTCTCCCCACTCACACACTCCCAAGTCTCCACCCCTAACTCCCCAACACACACACACGCACGCACTCTCTTTCCCTGCTCTTTTTCTCACACACAAACACACATAGATCTATGGTAGTGTAGATGAGCAGAGAGATCTCGGTGTCCATGTACACAGATCCTTGAAAGTTGACACCCAGCTTGACAGGGCTGTTAAGAAGTGTTTTAGCTTTTATTAATAGAGGGATCGAGTTCCAGAACCAAGAGGTTATGCTGCAGCTGTACAAAACTCTGGTGCAGATACATTCTATTATATAGAACATAGAACATTACGGCACACTACAGGCCCTTTGGCCCTTGATGTTGTGCCGACCTGTCAGACCGATCTCAAGCCCATCTAACCTACACTATTCCATGTACGTCCATATGCTTGTCCAATGACGACTTAAATGTACCTAAAGTTGGCGAATCTACTACCGTTGCAGGCAAAGCGTTCCATTCCCTTACTACTCTCTGAGTAAAGAAACTACCTCTGACATCTGTCCTATATCCTTCACCCCTCAATTTAAAGCTATGCCCCCTCGTGCTCGCCGTCACCATCCTAGGAAAAAGGCTCTCCCTATCCACCCTATCTAACTCTGATTATTTTATATGTCTCAATTAAGTCACCTGTCAACCTTCTTCTCACTAACAAAAACAGCCTCAAGTCCCTCCGCCTTACCTTGTAAGACCTTCCCTCCATACCAGGCAACATCCTAGTAAATCTCCTCTGCACCCTTTCCAAAGCTTTCACATCCTTCTTATAATGCGGTGACCAGAACTGTATGCAATACTCCAAGTGCGGCCGCACCAGAGTTTTGTACAGCTGCAGCATAACCTCTTGGTTCTGGAACTCGATCCCTCTATTAATAAAAGCTAAAACACTGTATGCCTTCTTAACAGCCCTGTCAAGCTGGGTGGCAACTTTCAAGGATCTGTGTACATGGATACCGAGATCTCTCTGCTCATCTACACTGCCAAGAATCTTATCATTAGCCCAGTACTTTGCCTTCCGGTTACTCCTACCAAAGTGCATCACCTCACACTTGTCCGCATTAAACTGGTGGTTCCCCTGTTCAAGAAGGGGAGTAGAGACAACCCTGGTAATTATAGACCAGTGAGCCTTACCTCAGTTGTTGGTAAAGCGTTGGAAAAGGTTATAATGGATAGGATTTATAATCATCTAGAAAAGAATAAATTGATTACGGATAGTCAGCATGGTTTTGTGAAGAGAAGGTCGTGCCTCACAAACCTTATTGAGTTCTTTGAGAAGGTGACCAAACAGGTAGATGAGAGTAAACCAGTTGATGTGGTGTATATGGATTTCAGCGAGGCGTTTGATAAGGTTCCCCACAATAGGCTATTGTACAAAATGCGGAGGAATGGGATTGTGGGAGATATAGCAGTTTGGATCGGAAATTGGCTTGCTGAAAGAAGACAGAGGGTGGTAGTTGATGGGAAATGTTCATCCTGGAGAGCAGTTACTACCGGTGTACCGCAAGGGTCAGTGTTGGGTCCACTGCTGTTTGTCATTTTTATAACTGACCTGGATGAGGGCGTAGAAGGATGGGTTAGTAAATTTGCAGACGACACTAAGGTTGGTGGAGTTGTGGATAGTGACGAAGGATGCTGTAGGTTGCAGAGAGACATAGATAAGCTGCAGAGCTGGGCTGAGAGGTGGCAAATGGAGTTTAATGCAGACAAGTGTGAGGTGATGCACTTTGGTAGGAGTAACCGGAAGGGAAAGTACAGGGCTAATGGTAAGATTCTTAGTAGTGTAGATGAGCAGAGAGATCTTGGTGTCCATGTACACAGATCCTTAAAAGTTGCCACCCAGGTTGACAGGGCTGTTAAGAAGGCGTACAGTGTTTTAGCTTTTATTAATAGAGGGATCGAGTTCCGGAACCAAGAGGTTATGGTGAAGCCGTACAAAACTCCGGCACGGCCACACTTGGAGTATTGCATACAGTTCTGGTCACCGCATTATAAGAAGGATGTGGAAGCTTTGGAATGGGTGCAGAGGTGATTTACTAGGATGTTGCCTGGTATGGAGGGAAGGTCTTACGAGGAAAGGCTGAGGGACTTGAGGATGTTTTCATTAGAGAGAAGAAGGTTGAGAGGTGACTTAATTGAAACATATAAAATAATCAGAGGGTTAGATAGGGTGGATAGGGAGAGCCTTTTTCCTAGGATGGTGACGGCGAGCATGAGGGGGCATAGCTTTAAATTGAGGGGTGAAGGATATAGGACAGATGTCAGAGGTAGTTTCTTTACTCAGAGAGTAGTAAGGGAATGGAACGCTTTGCCTGCAACGGTAGTAGATTCGCCAACTTTAGGTACATTTAAGTCGTCATTGGACAAGCATATGGACGTACATGGAATAGTGTAGGTTAGATGGGCTTGAGATCGGTCTGACAGGTCGGCACAACATCAAGGGCCAAAGGGCCTGTAGTGTGCCGTAATGTTCTATGTTCTATGTAAACTCCATTTGCCACCTCTCAGCCCAGCTCTGCAGGTTATCTATGTCTCTCTGTAACCTACAGTATCCTTCGTCACTATCTACAACTCCACCGACCTTAGTGTCGTCTGCAAATTTACTAACCCATCCTTCTACGCCCTTATCCAGGTCATTTATAAAAATGACAAACAGCAGTGGACCCAACACCGACCCTTGCGGTACAAAAAGCACACAATTTGCAGAGAGTCAGTCAATGTAAGGTTTTATAAATTCCTACTTAACTTTAGGAATAAAATCAGTTTGACTCCAAACTAAAATACAAACAGATTCTAAACAAGGCCTCAGACCTAACATGCATTGTCTGGTCGAAAATGTCACCTCTTCTTTACGCTGATAAAACCTTTAGCTATCTCAGGACAGAAACTTCAAAGGAATTCAGGAATTTACATATACATTTACATATATCCATTAACACCTTCTAACTGATTAAAGATTTAACGGTAACTTCGGTTTGTTTAATATTTCTTCATCAGTGGTGTGACCCTCTGATCTTTTACTTATTAATTCTGTGTCTGATACTACCATTCTCACTAAAACCTGAGAAAGGAACAAGGACCTGAAAGTTTGTGATTTCAAATAAACCTGTTGGACTATAACTGGTGTCCTGCGATTTCTGACCTGGTCCACCCTAGTCCAACACCAGCACGTCCACATCATGGAAAGAAAATGTAAAGTAGCTGTTCAAATTGAAAGGAAATTAAGAGTGTGGACTGGGTCTGAATTTTTCCTCTATGGAATGGGAAACAGAGTCACAATCTTTTTTCTGGATTGGGGGCTTGGAGATTCATATGCACAGTGCTTTAAAATGTCGGTGCGGAAAATAATCAAGAAGGCTAATGGAATGCTGGCCTTTATATGTAGAGGCGGGAATGGAAGAATGCAGAAACTATGCAGCAGCAATACAAAATCCTGGTTGTGCCCCACTTGGAGTGCTGTGAGCCGATCTGGGCATCACACCTTCAGAAGGACATACTCGCCTTGAAAGGATTACTATGTGGTCTTACAAGAATACCTAGATTCAGGGGTTAAGTTAGGGAAGACACTACACAAATTAGGCTGCTTTCTCAAGAATTTGGAAGGTTTAGGGGTGATCTGATTGAAGTCTTCAAGATATTAACAGCATAAAACAGGTAAATAAAGATAAACTATTTCTGCTTGTTGGTAATTCTAGAACTGGGGACAAAGTTTGAGAATTAGGGCCAAAATATTCAGTAGATTTATTAGGAAGCACTGCCACACCTAGGGTGGCAAATGTTTGGATCTCTTTTTCACAAATGGTAGTGGATGCTGGATCAGTTGTTAATTTTAAATCTGAGATAAATAAGTATTATTCAGCAAATGTGTTAGGGGATATGGTCCTGAATCAAATACATGGAGTTAGGCCACAGAACAACCATGATTTCATTGAATGGCAGAAAAGTCTCAATGGGCTGAATGGCCTACTCTTGTTCCAATGTTCCCCTCGTGACATCTTCCTGGATTTTCACAAAGGCATCTACTTAATAGTGATGGAGACAGGTTTCCTTTTAATTAATGATGGCTCTTGAATGTCCACAGCCAATTGAAAACTCACTAGAGAGAAAACAGCTTGAGAGAAGCAGCAGGCTGCATGAGAGAATACTTCAACATGAAGATGCCCTCTCACCAATGTTATCAAGCCTGCCAGAAAAGAAAACAGATAAAACATTCAAGCTTCCAATGTGAATCGGAGGCTTGGATTTGGTGAGGTTGAGGAGTGTAGCAGGGAGAGAGGTCACTCCCTTGTGAGGTAACCATTGCCTGGACCAACATCCTAGTACCAGGCAGAGAGGGCCCATTGGCAGACCTGTATTTTCTGCTGAGTACCCACTTCCAGACAACTAATTTGGCATTGCCAATTTGGGAAGCAGGAGATGGACTGGACAATCTATTATGGTTGACAAAGCCAAAAGCAAAACCAGCAGGTGGAAAAAGAGTGCCAGCACTAGGAATGCAGCCAACAAGGTGTCTTGCTGGTGAGTACTTGTATTTCCATGCTCTGTCCATGTCCGTTTTCCTATCAGCAGCTCCCAAAGATTCAGCAATGTTTATTGTATGTTGATATACAATATATATTTGTACAACATATAGCTGTCATCATTACAAGCTATCTTTTCTATTAAAGAAATACTTCACGAGGTTCATATCATTCAATATCAACAGCTTGGAGTTAGATTGCCCCTTTAAAATGGTTAAGTACATCCAAACAAGCTTCACAGGTAACATTGGACAAAATTTAACACTGAGCTTCATGAAGACATTTTAGATGAGACGACCTAAAGTCTGGCTAAATGTGACTGACTTAAAAGAGGAGAGACAGGCAAAGAAGTCTGGAGGTACAGGAAGGAATTACAGACGTTGAAATCCAAAGGTTGGTCGCTACTGTTGGGGCCAATAAACCTCAGGGATACATCAGAAGGCAGAATTGGAGGAGGGCAGAGAGTTAAGTTGAAGCAGTTTTCAATGATAGGAAGAAGGGAGGGACCAGGAGGGATTTAAGGTGGTACTAGACTGAGACCAAATGTTACCAGTGAGCGAACAGATGTTGGTGAATGACACATGATGCAATTAGAGTCCAGGCGGTAGGATTTTCCAAAGTTGAGTTCATGTGTTTGAAGGGGGAAAAGTAGCAGGCTGGCCAGAGCATTACAATATTTAAAAGGATGCCTACTATATCTTTGACAACAACAGAAATTGCTATATACCAGGTATAGCAACATCCACGGAAAGAAAGCAGTGTTAATGTTTCAGGTCCAGTGACCTTTCTTCAGACTCTTCTTTCTTACTATATATCCCTAGTGCTAATTGAGATAGGGTGCAAAAGGGAGTTGAAATGTTTGGAAGACTTCTGTCAGACCAATGAGATCTTGCTTGTGGCTTTTTCAACTGCTGTGTAAACACCTGAGCCACCAAATGCATACAAGTGCTTGTTTTCACTTCTATAGAACCAAAACAGAACTTCTAGAGACACATAGCAAAATATTGAGGGACATTTCCCTTTAAAATGCAACCTGCAAACATGGGACTCAGCTGTTCAAGAAGCCAGAGAGCTGCATTTGGGTCATATTCCAACATTTGTTTCTTATTTGTTCTCAGATATATTATGCTTTTTGGATACATCGAGCATTTACTGGTGTTACTGCCCCTTTGTGGTATCAGAAGAGAATTTCTGGGTCCTCAACTTTCCAAAGTAAATGGCAAATGTGCGGCCCAACATCTATGATCCTCCCAGCTGATGGAAATCCATAATTATTAGCTTCCCATGTTTACCCAAAGGAAATCACATTTGTCTCACTCAGCGATTATAAAGACATTGCAGGCAGGCATTGATAAAGAATCACATTGAACCCAAGGGAGTGTGGCCAGAGCAGTTTATTGTATTTGTCCAAGATGATGCACTGAGACCAGCTGTATGTGAAACTTAACCCTATTATTGTCTAGTTCTCGTGAACTTTGGTTTTGACGGTTAAAGGTAATGAAGGGAATTTACCACTTCATCTCCTGGATGGCAATCTGGGTAGATTGCATATTTTGCAAAGAATCCACTCAAAAGTATTACATTGAGGATTGAATAATGTTCTATAAATCTGGCCTGCCAATGAAGGTCTACAAAATAATCTTTCTCTATTCAAGCACAGAAAATGTTGGGGAAGCTCAGCAGATCTGGCAGCATCTTTGGAAAGAAACAGAGTTAAAGTTGTGAGAGCTATTTCACAGTTTGTTTCAGATTTCCAGCAAACACAGTATTTTACTTCTATTTGAATCTTTCTCAGTTAACTTGAATTAAATAGATTTGATTTATAAATGTCAGATAATTACAAAATATTCAAATTAAAAACACACTGTCACTACTTATTTGTAGTCATAGACAATAGACAATAGGTGCAGGAGTAGGCCAATCGGCCCTTCGAGCCAGCACCACCATTCATTATGATCATGGCTGATCATCCACAATCAGTATCCTGTTCCTGCCTTATCCCCATAACCCTTGATTCCACTATCTTTAAGAGCTCTATCCATCTCTTTCTTGAAAGTATCCAGAGACGTGGCCTCCACTGCCTTCTGGGGCAGAGCATTCCAAATATCCACCACTCTCTGGGTGAAGAAATTTTTCCTCAACTCTGTTCTAAATGATCTACCCCTTATTTTTAAACTGTGTCCTCTGGTTCTGGATTCACCCATCAGCGGAAACATTCTTCCTGCCTCCAGAGTGTCCAATCCCTTAATAATCTTATACGTCCCAATCAGATCCCCTCTTATCCTTCTAAACTCAAGTGTAGACAAGCCCAGTTGCTCCAATCTTTCAACATATGATAGTCCCGCCGTTTGGGAATTGACCCCTTGAACCTACTCTGCACTCCCTCAATAGCAAGAAAGTCCACCTTGTTCATAACTAAGAGACTAGGACCCGTGGGCACAGCCTTAAAATTAGAGGGGATAAATTTAAAACTGAAATGAGACGACATTTCTTCAGCCAGAGAGTGGTGGGCTTGTGGAATTCATTGCCACGGAGTGCAGTGGAGGCCGGGATGTTGGATGCCTTCAAGGCAGAGATCGACAAATTCTTGATCTCAGAAGGAATCAAGGGCTACAGGGAGATTGCGGGGAAGTGAGTTGAAATGCCCATCAGCCATGATTTAAATGGCAGAGTGGACTTGATGGGCCGAATGGCCTTACTTCCACTCCTATGTCTTATGGTCTTATGGTCTAAACATGAATCTATGCTCCTGAATGGGTGATTAAAACATAATTCATAAGGGTCTGTGATAATATCCTTTCTTTGTATGAATTTATGTTGTGAATATTGTAACATCAGGGCATAGTTCTTTCACTGCTGGTTGTTAACTTAGGAACAAGGTTGGAGCTTACTGTGAAATTTTAAATAGGTCACTCAAAGCCATTAAAGAATCATGACACAGTAAGTTTTAGTCAGTCAGTTAGAAACAGTCAAAACAAAAGTGCAGACGAGAGTCACATGTTGGGACCATGTGGAATCCAAAAAGCAAATAACTGGGAATTTCGCAGGAAGTTGAAACTTCTAATGAGAAACTCTGCTACATTTGGAACCGTCTAAAAATGCCCGTTAAAGTCAGAAACTTTGGAGAATTCTGACTTAGTTAATCCTAACAATTATCCAGGAAACCGCAGTGGATTAAGAACCTTCCATAACTCCTAGGTAACTATAAAACTATTTTAAAAAACAGGTTTCAGATTTATTCAGATCCATTTGATAGTTCAGTGATATGTTTCCTACATTTCCATTGACTACATTTTTAAAAGTACATCACTGGCTGTAAAGTATCTTGAAATGTCTGGTGGTCATGAAAGGTGCTAAATAAATGTAAGTCTTTCTGTTTTTTTACAGATATAATTAGTAAATTCAATTTGTTTCACAATTATAACACGGGTTGCACTTAAGATCCAAGGTGAATTCTGAACCAGTCAGATCCCAGAATCAAATCTTTATCATGATCTTACATTTTTCTGTTGTTTTATTTAACATGGTGGCCTTTCACTGAATATAGGCAAGCTGTGCAGCAGATTTGGTTTTACCAATAACTTGGAAATTTATTACAGAAAACAAAGAACATGGTTGTTCAATGGTTAGCCCAGCTGCCTCACAGTACCAAAGACCAGGGTTTGATTCCATCCTCAGGTGATTGTCTGTGCAGAGTTTGCACATTGTCCCTGTCTCTATGTGGGTTTTTGCCAGGTGCTGCGATTTCCTCCCCTCAGGCCAAAGATGTGCAGATTAGGTGCATTGGCCATATTAAATTGCCCGTACTGTCCAGGGATATGTAAGTTAGGTGGATTAGCAATGGGAAATGCACGGTTACAGGGGAATGGGTCAGAATGGGATGCTCTTTGGAGGAGTGGTGTGGATTTGTTGGGCCAATCGACCTTCTTCCACATTGTAGGAATTTTATGAATAAAATAAACACACCAAGCTACCTACATATAACACAGTTTGAAAAGTTTCAAGACAGACAGCAAAACAAAATCTCAACTATTTCCCAACACCGTCACTTTACAGTTAATCAAATGCCAGAGAATTTCCTTTCACATCCGACTGAACTGCTTTTCCTTCTGTTCCTGCCTCATGAGAACTACTGCTTGAATCCTCACACAACTGAGATCTTTCAGTCCTCCTCAGGTTTAAATAATCAATGAAAGTTTCTAACCAAGCAATTCTGGTCTGGAAATTTTCACAATCTGCACACTTTCACTGAAATAATCTATTTTAACTACTCTGAGCAATCTTCTTTTCTATGAGCAACTAGGCTTGCACATGATTCTCATCTGTCAATCTTCAGACTGCCAAAAAGGTTTCCTAATCTCTGAAATTTTCCAAGATAAAATCAACCCTTAATTATTCTAAACCAAAGAGAAAATAGTATATTTTAATATTTTCTCTCTCCTCTCATAAAATGCCACAATATAGACAAATTTCCACAGCATAAAAAATGCCTTTAATCATCTGCTCTCTGAGACATAATCATTTAAAATAATCATTTTGGAAAGACTGATGAAGTTAATTATTAAACCCTTTTATAAAAAAAAGTCCAACACCTATTTGAAATCCAATAGTATAAAATCCAAACTCTAAAAATAATATAAACATATAATGTATAAATCGTACACCGTTCAACATTAGACTATGGAGAAGTGTTTGCAATAGTGGTGGTTCTGATCCCACAATGCACAGCATATTAGAAAATATAGCCTGTGGCACTCTGATTAACAGAAGGAATATGTAAAGAAAACTTAAGCAATTTGCCTTCCAAACTTTTTTTTTCAAAATGTTAGTGGAAATAAAAACTTTCTTTGCTTTCAATGACTTGATAATCACACTCCAACTATCCTGTATGAACTTGACAGATAGAAAAAAAGCATAAAATTGGCTGAATGAATTAAAGCTTTATGTGCGTGGCCACTGATTATTATTCCGCCAGGTAACTATGCAAATACAGGATGTTTGAAATCAAGAAAATGGTAGATAAAAGTTGATTAAGTGTTATTCATAAAATAACCTCTTTTGTATTTAATATGGGAAGCCAAGTGCAAAATTAAAGGATCCTTGGCTTGAAAGAGGTCTTTTCATTTATACACACAGCATGCACTGGATTACTAAAATTAATGGCAATATTTTTGCATTCCAATTAATGTAGTGAGGCAGTATCACCACCTCCTTTTAGCGATGCTATCTAGCCCATGGATAGCCTAACCATCTCCATTGGTTACTAACTTTTATTGAACTTTTTTTTAAAACGTTCTTTTTGCCCAATGAAGCTAACATTTATTTCCTTACATACATTTGTCTCCTACTATTTTTAACAATGTGAGTGACCTAAAATCTGAACATTGGCTTTCAACCTTGGTTTCTCAATAGAAGAACTGCCAGGGCTGTAGTTCAGCTTGGCATATTTGCTCTTGTGATGTTTTAAATCCATTTATTTCAGAGATGGAAAAATCACAAATTAGATAGATGCAGCTTCTCAGTAGGCACAACTACTGTGTCCCTCATTCCATCATTCCCTCAGCGATCCACTCAAAGCCCTCTGTCAATTAGATTTACATCATTAATCCATTCTCATTGGCGGGATCAGTGATAATGGGAACTGCAGATGCTAGAGAATCCAAGATAACAAAGTGTGGAGCTGGATGAACACAGCAGGTCAAGCAGCATCTCAGGAGCACAAAAGCTGACGTTTCGGGCCTAGACCCTTCATTAGAGAGACCCTCTGATGGAGGGTCTAGGCCCGAAAAGCCAACTTTTGTGCTCCTGAGATGCTGCTTGTCCTGCTGTGTTCATCCAGGTCCACACTTTGTTATCTCATTGGCAGGATATCAAGTTTCCTGTGGAAGAAATGCATGATCTATGTTGACCTAACTGAAAGTTGAAAAAGCCATTGATCTCCTTCCCAGGTTAATGAAAGTATTCCAGATCTTCACATATTCGCACACCTTTTTTGCTCCATCACAGGTTTCAGTTGTGCTCATCCTGGAAACACCTTTAGGACTTTTCTGTTTCCCTGACATTTCCCCTGTTCCCATTCTCCTAATTACACTTCACTGTCTCCATCCCTCTCTAATTTCTCATTCCATCTCTTTTCCAATCCTCCTCCCCTCCTCTCTTCACTATCTCTCTTTTCTCCTTTTTCTCTTTTCTTCCTTCTTATCCAAGACCCATCTCCTCAATGCTGCTCCCTCTACCTTAGTTATTGAAGTGCACAGAAAAATTTAAAGCTGATATAAATAAGTGGTGGATGTGATCTTTACTCTCCGCTGACTGAATCCTTCTATACCAGCCTATACCATTTTGATGACAAACAACATGATAAATGTTAATAACAGCCAATCAATCTTACTGCATTGAAAATAAACTTACATCTGTGGAGTTTTACTCTTTCATATTTTAAAGAGAATCTTGGAGATTCTGAAAATTCCAAATTGAAGCATGTTTAGCATTTCCTTTCCATTTCTACTTTTTTTAAACTCTCAGTTAAAATTGGAGATTGCTGAATAGTTTCCTGATGTTCTTCACCTGTTTACGAGTGAAGATGAGGCATTGAAGAAAGTTGACAAAATTCGATTAGAGCTTATGGCTGCTCACATCAGAAGCTCTGAGACATGAGAAAAGAAACTTGAAGTGAAGGAAAATAGTTTCACAGGGAGTTAACGTCAGACATGAGTTAACGTCAAGCACTTTGTTGAACAATTTACGTTTGTGCAATATTATGTCATAAGAATCTCATATAATGAGAAACCTTGTGCTGCACTGAGTATAGTTTGGAAAAAAACTGGTTTTAAGACACTGATGTTATCTGATAAATCACCAGTAATTTCAGTGATAGAGAAGATAAATTTTTATTAATCAATAAAATTGTTAAAGCTAGTACATTTTCCATATTTCTGCAGCATTTACGGCCTTTTAAAAGGAAAAAAAGACATAAAGAACTGCCCATTGTTGACCTCGTGGAGCTCAAAGTGACATGTGATAGATCAATTCTTTCAGCAAATGCAGAAAATTATAGATTATTTTGACTAAAGGCAAATACTCCAAACTTTGGACAGACACCTGAGGCATAAAAATTTGCAATTGATATCTTTCAACAAATGTCAAGCTGGAGTAGACACAAATGAGACTGAAGGCTAAGCAAAAACATTTCAGGTCAGTTTACATTAATATAAAACAAAATGAAAATGAATGAAATAAACTGACAAGCTAATGCAGTAACTGTCTGCAAAGAATCTGTTATGCCCCCAGAACACCAATTTATCACAAACCACGAGTGGTTCATCAATCCTGTTCACTACCGTGAGGAATGACTGCTAATCTCTCTGTCATAAAGACTTCACCCTCAAGAACACTTCCAAGACTCTTTGTATATTGTCTTTGGAATTCAGCTTTTGTGTTCTATGTCAGTCACAGGGCTTTTTGCTTCAAATGTCTGCAAAAGAAAGTGAACATATACTCAAGAGTTTTAGTGTTTCAAAACGCAATGTTTGATGACATAATAGCAAAAAATCTTACATTTATATAGTTCCTTTTATGACTTTGGGTCCCAAAGTGTTTTAAGGAATAAAATTAAATTCTTTTGAAGTGTTGCCATTACCATATAGTAGCACCAGAAGGCCATTCAGCCCCGCTACTTTCTCAATCATCTCTGATTATCTACTTCAATGCCATTTTGTTATGCTATCCTCAAATCCTTTGCTGTCATTAGTATTGAGAAAATGGTCTTGAAATCTCCATTTTCAACATGCTCAGTGACTGAGCTCCTACAATGCATTGGGGTAGAGAATACTGAAGATTCGCAATACTCCTGGTGATGAAATTGCTTCTTATCTCAGTCCTAAATGGCTTGCCCATTATTAGGGGTGAGATACCCTGGTTCTGCATACCCCAACCAAAGAAGATAACACAGTGTGGAGCTGGAGGATCACAGCAGGCCAGGCAGCAACAGAGAGCAGGGAAGTTGATGTTTCAGGTCAGGACCGTTCTTCAGAAATGGGAGAGGGGGAAGGGATCTCTGAAATAATTAGAGAGAGGAGGGGTGTGGCCGGGAAGGTAGGTGGGATGGTGATAGGTGAGTGCAGGTGGTCAGTGATGGGGATTGATCAGTGGGATGGGGGGGACAAATAGGTTGGGGAGAAGACAGGCAGGTTGTGTCAGGTCAAGAAGGCAGGGATGAGAGGGAGGGTTGGTCATGGGATGAGGCCGGGGGTGGGGAGATTTTGAAACTGGTAAAGTCCACATTGAGACCATTGGGTTGTAAGCTCCCAAGGCAAAATATGATGTGCTGCTCCTCCGGTTTCTTGGTGGCGTCCTCCAGCTTCACACTGTGTTATCGGCATTGGCAATTCTTCCTATCTCCAACCAAAGGACATATTCTTTTTCTCCTACAGTGACAATTTAAGCATTTTGAAGCATTCAATTGTAAAGAGAGTAGGGATGCAATTACGACATTCAAAATGCAGATAAGTTAGATTCCCTACAGTGTGGAAACAGGCCCTTTGGCCCAACAAGTCCACACCACCCCTTGAAGCATCCCACCCAGACCCATCCCTGAACACGAGGCGCAATTTAGCAAGGCCGATCCACCTAGACCTGCACATCTTTGGGCTGTGGGAGGAAACCCATGCAGACACAGGGAGAATGTGCAAATGCCACACAGACAGTCACCTGAGGCTGGAATTGAACCTGGGTCTCTGGCACTATGAGACTGCAGTGCTAACCAATGAGCCACAATGCCACCCTAAAGTGGACACATTACAATACGAGAGCAGAGATATAGCTATAGATACCCCATGGCTTTTACTTGAGAATGTTTTTATGTTCCTGTGTGGTCTCAGGTGCTTCAGCAATAATGGTGAGTAGTAGAGTGAAGCTGGTGATTTTGTGAAATATGAAACCACTGATTAAAAGAATTGTGCTCATAAGTTTAGTGATTTCTGTGAAACAAATTATTGGAACTGGCAGCTTCTCTTGCTTTAAGGCTGACATAATATTTCAGGGGTTAACTGTTGATGCATAGAAGAGAAATGCAAATATGCCTATCAATTTCATCAGAGGCCAATATTTAACCTCCAGCATTCTACAGAATACCACCAGTACTGCTTTTGTGAGTTATTGAACTAGATATTCCTCGATGTCATTGCCATGGATTCCAATCCTATATAGCAATTGGAATCAATGATAACCATTGAAATACATTGGAATTCAAAGGCTAAATGATTGGTGTAATTTTACAGTTGTATAGGTTTCAGAAAAAGCTCTGGAATTAGTGCTGAATGTCAATCAATGATACAGACAATGAAACATCCACATGAAACTCCTGCATCTACAATTTTAATGGAGGTGTTTATGATTAAGTTGGGTTGATTTCAAATGGAAAACTTTGGGAATGAAACCCAGATGAATAATGGAGCCTGGCAGTTAGCAGTGCATGCCTAATACATAGTTTTATGTGAGATGTTAACAGAAATAGGGAGGGTCAATCACCATCAGATTGTCATTTTACTCCTAATGTGCCATTATCGCATGATATATTTCTGATCAGAGCCCTTGCTCCCAGCCTCTTCAGAAACATGCAATGTATCTGAGAACAAACTCCTTCCTCATCACACTGGAGCGTTTGGGCAAGACAAACTACACCCTGTTTTTATAGCACTAGATGCAGTACTGTGGTAAATGCTCATTCACTCAAACGTTCAAACAGTGTGTCTGAGTTTCTAAGTGAATGGGCAAATGTATGGCTACGTAAGAGGTAGGTTTTCGAGGTAACTGGATCTAGAATTCCTTCCTTAAGAAGCTCCAACTCTCCATTTCCCTTTTCTATCTCACGAATCACCTCAAAACAATATTTAACTGGGCTCTAAATCCTCTATTTGAAGACTTCCCTCTTGTTTTAGTGTGATTGAAAGTGCTTGCTTTGTTGATGCTGATAAAGTTCTGTTTGGATATTAAATTGAAAGCAGAAGTTGCTGGAAAAGCTCAGCAGGTCTGGCAGCATCTGTGAAGAAAAATCAGAGTTATCATTTCCTGTTCAGTGACCCTTCCTCAGACCTGTTAAGCTTTTCCAATAACTTCTGTTTTGGTTCCTGATTTACAACATCTGCAGTTCTTTCAATTTTTATTTGGATATTTGTTTTACCTTCTCATTTGCTATTATATTGAACTCCAGAGCCGAAAACAAAAACAGAAATTGCAGGAAAATCTCAGTTAGTCTAGCAACACCTGTGGAGAGAATGCAGCATTAACTTTTCAGGTCCAGTGCGGTTTACTCATTAGACCTTAAGACTTTAAGACGCAGGAGCAGTATTAGGTCATTCATCCCATTGTGTTTGCTCCACCATTTGAACATGGCTGATAAGTACCTCAACACCCATTCTCCTACCTTCTCCCATAACACTTGATCCCCTTACTAATCAAGAATCTATCTTTCTCTGTCTTTTTGACTTGGCCTCCAAAACCTTCTTTGGAGAAATTCCTCATCTCAATTCTAAAGGGTCATCCATTCAGTTTGAAGCTGTGCCCTTGGGTGCTAGTCTGTCCTCCACATCGAAACATAATCTCCATGTCCAGTCTATCCCGGTCTCTTAGTATTCTGTAAATTTCAATGAGATACCCCCATATCCTTCTAAACTCTACCGAAGCAGAATACTTAAACAGTCCTTACGTAATATTCCCAGAATTATTCCTGTAAACCTCCTCCAAACCCCCTCCAAGACCAACACATCCTTCCTTAGATAGGCGGTCCAAAACTGTTCACAAATTCCAAATGTGGTCTGATCAGAGCCTTACACAACCTTAGCAGTAGTTCTTTGTTCTTGTACTCTAGCCCTTTTGGCTTTAATAACAACATTACATTTGCCTTCCTAACTGCCGACTGAACCTGTATGTTAACTTTAAGAGAAACCTGAACTGGGACTCTTAAGTCCCTTTATGGTTCAATTCCCAAAGTCTTTCCCCATTTAGAAAATGGTCTTATTAGATATTGTGTTGCAAGACCATAAGACCATAAGAAATAGCAACAGGAGGGCATTCAGCCCCTGGAGCCTGCTCCACTATTCAATATGATCATGGAAGATCCAACATTCCTTATGTCCACTTTCCTGCCCTTTCCCCTAATTCCTGTTTCCCTCACCAACCAAGATTCTATTACAGCTTTTTCCACAAAAACGCTGTCCCCATAGCTCTCTGTGGCATGGAATTTCAAAGACTCTCAACTCTCTGAGATAAGAAATCGACCACTTCTCAAGTGTTGTTTCTCAGTTCTGAGACTATCGCCACTGGTCCTAGACTCTCCCATGAGCAGAAACATTGTTTCAACTTCTGTCCTGTCAAGCCCTTTAAAAATCCTGTATGTTTAAATGAGATCACCTTTGATTTTTTCCAATACTTTAGAGAATAACTCTGATTCTTCTAAACTTCAATGGGTACAGTCCCAACCTGCTTAATGTTTGCTCATAAGGCAATCCTTTCATACTGTAGATCATTCTATAGAAACCTTACTGAGCTGCATTCAATGCAAGAGTATCTGTAATTAAATAAGACAATTAAAACTGTTCACAGTATTGTAAATGTGGTCTCACCAACACCTTGTACAGTTGCAGTAAGTCTTCTCTATTCTTATACTCGACCATCTTGAAAAAACATTCCATTAGACTTTTTGATGCCCTGCTGCAACTGTGTGGTAAGGTTTATTTGCATTTTCATAACGGATTGTGGGTTTTATTTCTGCTTGGTGTGGTATTCCATAGTGTTTGCTGCTGCTATGGTACAATTAGATGTCTTTATTCTCTTGTAGAGAAAACACACCTTGGGCAGGATCTTCCAAGGAGATTGCAGATTGTCATTTTGCCCCTTTCTTTCTCATAAATGCAGAGAGTGCTGCATTTCTGACAGGAAATTCGTATCAAGTCTCCTTCAGAAGTGTGGATTCTGATCGTTCTCTCTTCGTGAAGCACTATTAGAGGAAAGTAAACAACATCTCCTTTTTTGATGATGTATTCAAAGTTTAAAGGTCAAGGATCACCGACAACCAGTTTGACACCTGCTAATAAATGTTAAGTACATAAGGTAAGTGTGAGTTTAGGATGCCAGGAGGTTTGGCTATCAGATAGGTGCAGGGAGTGAAGACAGCTAAGTAGAGGTAGTAGACAGGCAGGTAGAATACCCAGTCAGTAAGGGGTAAGATGCTGGCTGTAGGGTGCCAAGGGGGGAGGATACCAAGCAAGTAGAGTGTAGATTGTTGAGGGTAGGTGTCAGGCAGATAAGATGACAATTAGCTAAGAAGTAGTGTCCCAGAGGTAGGTGCCAACTAGGTAGGGTATCATAGTACGAGATGGAAAGTTGGCCAGATAAGGGATGCAGTGTTTAGGATAGGTTGAATAGGCATTGGGTCTGGAAGGACGAATGTGGGATCATGTCTGGAGCCAGAGGGGGTTTTGGGTCCCTGAGGGGGTGGAGGCCAGTTGGTTCTGCAGCAGAGTATAGCAGGAACAGTTCTGATTTGGGGAAATGGGAGTTGTTTCCCAGGGAGTGAAGCAGGGTTGCATATGGAGAAGGGGAAGGGTTTCGCTTCTGGAACAAGTGAAGAGGAGGAGTTGGGTCTGAAGTGAAGGTAGGAGGCATATAGGTCCAGAAAAATGGATGGATGGAGTAGATGTGCAGCAGGGGAAGTGGGGTGTTCAGTCCAGAATCTTGGAAGTGCCAGGTCCCAGAAATGTCAGATCAGGGTCTGGGATGGTACATGGTCTGGGGTGGGTGAAATTGGGAGTATGAGTTAACCATGGGATCAGTTCAATCGTTACTCAGGAGTAAGACTATATATAGTTTAACATTTCCTGAGTATTTTCTTTCATTTCTTCCTTACCATCTGAATTGTTCATTTGAGACTTTCAGAGGGTTCTAAGCTTGGAGGAATTGCACAGCAAAGTCTTCAATTTTCCAGGCAATTCCTTTGGAGCTTGCTGCAATGGATTCTGCAAGGTCCACTTAAACAACTCCCATTCACCTTGGAATAGTAACTGTCTAGTGAGTGGAAAACTTGGGACATAACATGATGTTATAAACAGAACAAACTGGTCATGTCGCAATGTTCAGCAGGGACAAATCAATGGAATATTTCTCCAAGCCAAATGTTTCACAATCTGAAAAATAACCATTTATAATCATCATAGAAATCACAGTCCACCTTTTAATAGCATAATATCTTTCAAGCAAGTAGTGAAGATTTAATAGGATAAATGTTCTGTTTCTATGATTCTATAATATAAAATGTTCTGGATGTTCTTTAAATATTATTAGAACATAGAACATAGAAAAGTACAGCACAGTACAGGCCCTTCGGCCCACGATGTTGTGCCGTGGAATAATCCTAATCCAAAAATAAAATAACCTAACCCACATTCCCTTCAATTCACTGCTGTCCATGTGCATGTCCAGCAGTCGCTTAAACATCACTAATGACCCCGCTGCCACTGGTAAACTATTCCATGCGCTCACAACTCTCTGGGTGAAGAACCTCCCTCTGACATCTCCTCTGTACCTTCCTCCTAACACCTTAAAACTATGACCCCTTGTGGCAGTCAATCCTGCCCTGGGGAAAAGTCTCTGGCTATCGACTCTATCCATGCCTCTCATTACCTTGTACACCTCGATCAGGTCACCTCTCTTCCTCGATAATAAAATGTGAGGCTGGATGAACACAGCAGGCCCAGCAGCATCCAGAGAGACAAGTCCGAGCTCAGTCAACCTCTCCTCATAAGACAAGCCCTCCAGTCCAGGCAGCATCCTGGTAAACCTCCTTTGCAACCTCTCCAAAGCCTCCACATCTTTCCTATAATAGGGCAACCAGAACTGGACACAATATTCCAAGTTATATTGGGGAGGTGATGGCCTCATGGTACAATTGCTGAACTATTAATCCGAAGGCCCAGGTAATGTCTCAGGGACTTGGATTCAAATCCTGCCACATCAGATAGTAGAATTTGAATTCAATCAAAAATCTGGAATTAAGACCCTAATGATGACCGTGAAATCTTTGTAAATTGTCAGGTGAAAACCCATCTAATTCACTGATATCCTTTCCGGAAGGAAAGTTCCATTCTTACCTGGCCTGGACTATATGTTATTCTGGACCCACAGCAATGCCGTTGACTCTTAACTGTTCCTCGAGGATGAGACTGACCCTCATCCTGTGAATGAACAAAAATAAAGCTTTGTAACATTATGCTTTCTCCATGCCGTTCTGCTTGTATGTGCTGTGCTTTCAGTTAAGCAAGTGTTGTATTCAATAATGCACTTTGTATTTGTTAGCCTCGAGGCAGCTCAAATCCCAGTTCAAAGACCCACCTTTTGGAGCTAATTAGCTATGTTCTTTTCACCCGGAATGTGACCTTTGGCTCTTTTTCTTTTAAATTATTCCACATTCTTCTCCACTGATCCAGGTTCAGGCCTCTGTCAGGCCATTCCAGAAATTCTATTTGGAATAAGATTCCTATCAACTCAATCATCTCCGTGAGACTGGGTGCAAAAGTATTTCTGTACATTCAAGAGCTGTAAGAAAAGATTAATGAATACAAAATTGCTGCCAGTGATGGAAACTAGGGTCTCTTTAATACTCAATTTTCCTTGTATTTTCTGTCTCACACAAGATATCATTTAACTGAAGCCACAACAGTGACTCCAAGTTTCTAGTAAATAGAGACAAGAGGAAGATACACGAAAGATCACCAGGGTTACTATAGTCATGATGCTCCAATGAACTGGCACCAAAAATGTCCCTGGCTCTAATATATACCCTCTTCTCAATGTTGTGTGTTTAGGAAAATGAAAAGTTTTGTTCTTACAAAGAATGATAAATAATCTTTATAAAAAGTGTTGGCATAGGAACAATATGCCATTCTGGTGTCATGAGAAACTGTCCCATGGTCATTGGCCAATAGGGTTTGGGTAAGTGGTTGATTGGAGTATAAAATTACCAGGCTCTAGAAATACATCAACAAGTCAGAGTCAGAGGACAGTCTCCACCTGTGAGCTTTTTCTGATAAAAAGGGGAACCACAGGAGATTGAAAGGTGGCCCAGAAAAATGTTCCTCAGCATTTTGGCTAGAGAGTAGGTTACTGGCTTCAGAACTATAATGAGATCAAGACACTCCATGCCAACAACCTTTGATATCAGTGAGCCACCCTCAGCTATTACAAGCTTATACTATTTTTGTCTAAGTAACTAATATATCATCTAAACTGCTGCTTTTTAACAGCTAACTAAAAAGAAAATGAATGCTTGACTCTCTATATTAGGTTACTGTGGTCTCAAACTTCCAAAATCTCACACCATCTACCACAGTTTTCGCCACTCGGCCTTGTTGATTGCCTACATTTTCCCCATACTGTTACCTTTGACAGGAATGTTATCAGAGAAACATCGAACCATCTTCATCTTGGTTAAACTGGCAAGGTGCCTTTGAATCTCTGATTAGTATCCAATATGCATTGACAATTTGCTTACTTGTGCATTGCGCCAAGTCCTAAAAATGGACTTGTTTCAGACTCAAAAAATGTGTTGAGTCTAATTTCTTCCTTGTTGTACTGCATGCCTCTTTTTGATTGCTTCTTTTGCATTTCTCTTCTCTTCCTCCAGAGACCTGTAGTCAGATTCAGGGTCTCCAAACATCTAATACAGAAATAGATGAGGCCAATGGTATGTTCAAAGGCTTGATTGCAATAGGGTTGCAGACTGCAGTCTGAAACCTGGGAAATTTAAGTAATCAAAATGGTATTAATGATAACATTGTTGCTCTGTATTAGACTACAGTTTTTGTTTCTACTTGTTATATATTGAATATTGGTCACCGGGGGAAAAGTAGGTGATTGGTTGAGAGATAATCTTGACATAGACTCACCATCACCTTCTTAAGGCCATTGAGGGATAACATAGACAAAGGGAGAATAGGGTGAGTTTAAATTATAATTGCATTTCCACTCTTGAGACAAAGATAATGATTTATTCTTTTCCCTTTATATTACTATCCATTAATGACATAGATTGAAGTGTGTTCACCAAACCCTGTTTCAGATTCTAATCTTTGAAAGAAAGCCACAAATAAAATTCTGGAGATGAAGTAAAAGGTACTGCATATTAACAAAACATTCAAAATGAGGCAAGGATTGTATTGCTACTCCATTCACACACACAAACATTTCTAAAATTAAGGAAGACAGAATGGGGGATAAAGTGGGTTATAAATTACAAGATTTGGTAGATATTCAAAATCAGTTCACATTAGATATAAATTCCAAGAGGTCTGTGTGCAGTAATATTTTCGACAGCAAGCTGGGCCCAATCTTATGGACCAAGCGTAGACTTGGAGGCTGTTTTGTAGAACATCTGTGCTCTGTACCTTAAGAATGCAATGGTGAGTCTATGTCAAGATTATCTCCCAGCCAATCGCCTATTATTCCCCCGGTGACCAATATTCACTATATAATAAATGAAAATACCTTCCAGTTGCCAACTGTTTTAACTCCCCCTCCCACATGGGTGACATGTCCATTCTGAGCCTCTTCCAGGGTCAAAATGATGCCACCCGCAAACTGGAGGAGCAGCACCTCATATTCTACCTTGGCAGCCTACAGCCCAATGGCCTAAACATTGAATTCACCAGTATTTCCACCAATTTCCCAATCCTGCCTTATCACATGCCCAACTCTCCCTCTCATCAATGCCTCCTTGACCTGACACAACCTGTCCATCTTCTGTCCCACCTATCCACCCTGCACCACCCCACTGACCAATCCCTGCCACTGCCTACCTGCACTCACCTATCACCATCCCACGTACGTTCCTCAGTCCTCCTCTCTATTTACGATAGAGCCCTCTTGCCCCTCCTCATTTCTGAAGATGGGTCCCGACCCAAGATGCCAGCTTTCCTGCTCCTCTGATGCTGCCTGGCCCACTGTGTTCCTCCAGCTCCATACTGAGTTGTATCTGACTCCAGCATCTGCAGTTCTTGCTATCTCTGGACCCAATCATTTTCCTTCTTCCTGATAAAGTGTAGTTCTCTTTCCAGCCAACATCTTGGAGATAGGAATGGAGCTCTTACTCTTCAGCTGGAGACCAAACAGCAAGTAACATTAATTAACACAGTGTGAAGCTGGAGATACACAGCAGGCCAGGCAGTATCAGAGGAGCAGGAAATTTGACATCGTGGGTCAGGACACTTCTTCGGAAAATCCAGACCTAAACTGTCAATTCTCCTACTGCTCTGATGCTGCCTGACCTTCTGTATTCCTCCAGCTCCATACTGTGTTATCTCTGACTCCAACATTCGCAGTCCTTACTATCTCTAAGTGACATAAAGTTTTTGTATTGTTCAGTTAGGCAACTCAATGAGCTCAGATATCAGTCATTTAACAGAGACAGGCACTTCATGTGTTGAAGGGCCATCCATGTGGGCTAATTAGATTAGCATTAAGCCAACAGTGTAGCTTTACCTACCCCTGCACCTAGGATTTGCGCTATGAAGTGATGAGGCAACTGAAAAGGTATTAGTTTAGCTCATTGAGCATGATGGGTCTTGACCCTTTCATTTGTCCGGAGCTGGTTGAATGAAGACAGTTCATTTCCAGACTCTTTGAATCATCTTTAGCTGGTGTGTGTAGTCAATGCAGAGGGTTTAGGAGCCTCCGGAAACATAATCATGTGATTAACCTTGGCCATTTTATGAGTCCAGCCAGGTGGCCCATTTTTGAAAGAAACAGAATTTAAACCTCAAAGGTACAGAAGAGAATGCAGCTTCCTTTGGAATTTCTATTCACGTCCTATGGCTACAATGCAGTAAGTGCTGGCTTTGCTAGTAACACCCCACATCTTGTAGATGAATGAGGAAAACCATATGATTTGACATGAGGTGTAAGAAAGTATAACAATACTCTTTGAATTTCTGTTCCTTACTTATTTCTTCCTGCTCTTTCTCTCCAGTTTATGCCAGAAGGCATATACTCAGCCAGAAGGGTGAAAATATTAAGCGCTTGATAAACTCTGATTGACATATGTTTGTATGTGTGAGGGTGTACGTCTGTCAGTGGTGTGTATTTGTGTCTGTAGGTGTATATCATTGAGTGACCTGTGCTTGTGTGTGAGTTTACAGCTTTCGTTTTAAACTTTTATTCATGCGTTTCCTGGTTAACTGCTCAGAGTTAAAGGCCAAAAGGTTTGCTGTTCAATTCTTCCATCCTTATATTTAATTACATAACTGAAACCAGGAGCATGTTGTACAGAGGGTTGTTTAGGCAGTTTAAGTTTATAGCTGATTTCATCTTAGGGCTTTTTTTCTGTGGCTTTATTTCAAAGATTGGAATACGAAAACCAGGGTCTGTGAAAATACTCTTCATTCTGTCTCAAGAATGGTTAGGATATGAAGAGAAAAGATTAACTCAAACGCTCTCAATTAAACCAAAACAATTAAACTGCATAATCTTGGGCTCAAGGAAGGAAAGGCAATTATAATTTAAATTTAGGTTGTTCAGGTTCTAAGCATTTTGCATTCAATGCAGTGACAGATCTTTGAGTTAAATAATGGATCATTCTTCTGTCACATCTTTGCTTCTCCTTAAAACTACAAAATGAGCCAAACAATCGCTTACAAAGTCAGAGCATTTCCCCCTTTCCTAGTGAAATGCCTAGTTTTATGACATGCTTTCAAAAAGAAGGAATGGATGGAAAACTATCTTACCTCTTCATCAGTTGTTATAGACAGGCTCATGTTTTCAGAATTTCTTTAGAGATGGGGATAACAAGTAAAAAGACCCATTTTGATTCTTTCACAGGAAAAACTGTGGTGTATACTTTATTTTAATAAGGATAATTAATTTGTTTCTTTTTCCATTTTGAAACTAAATAGTATATCAAATATTTCAGGATCACATGGTGAAATCCTTGCCTTATTAACCCAACCCCTATGCAGTTCACTATTCTAGATAATAAAGCTACTGTAGAAACAACCATCCTTAATTATGATCCCCAGGTCTTACTCAAGCAGCAATATGATAACTATTGGAAACTAATATATCAAAGGAGTCAAAAGCATTCGATGGAAATAAAAAAGTGTGGAGCTGGATGAACACAGCAGGCCAAGAAGCATCTTAGGACAGTGTCTCCCCCATTTCCTGCAACTCATCCCTCACACCCCGTCCCCGTAATAACCACCAAAAGAGAATCCCTCTCATCCTCTCGTACCACCCCACCAACCTCCGGATCCAACACGTCATCCTCCGACGCTTCTGCCATCTGCTATCTGACCCCAACACCAAAGACATTTTTCCCACCCCACTCTTGTCTGTTTTGTGGAGGGACCAATCTCTCTGTGACTCCCTTGTTCACTCCACACTGCCCTCCAACCCCACCACACCCGGCACCTTCCCCTGCAACCGCAGGAAGTGCCACACCTGCCCCTACACCACCTCCCTCACCCCCAACCCAGGCCCCAAGATGACTTTCCACATCAAGCAGATGTTCACCTGCACATCTGCCAATGTGATATACTGCATCCGCTGTACCCGTTGTGTCCTCCTCTATGCTGGGGAAACCAAGCGGAGGCTTGGGGACCACTTTGCAGAACACCCATGCTTGGTGCACAATAAACAACTGCACCTCCCAGTCACGAACCATTCCAACTTCCCCTCCCATTCCTCAGACGATATGTCCAGTCTGGGACTCCTGCAGTGCCACAACGATGCCACCTGAACGTTGCAGGAACAGCAACTCATATTCCGCTCGGGAACCCTGTAGCCCAATGGTATCAATGTGGATTTCACAAGCTTCAAAATCTCCCCTCCCCCTACTGCATCCCAAAACCAGCCCAGCTCGTCCCCGCCTCCCTAACCTGTTCTTCCTCTCACCTATCCCCCCTCCCACCTCAAGCCGCAACCCCATTTCCCACCTACTAACCTCATCCCGCCCCCTTGACCTGTCCGTCCTCCCCGGACTGACCTACTCCCTCCGTACCTCCCTGCCTACACTCACCTCTACTGGCTCCATCCCCGCCTCTTTAACTTGTCAGTCTCCTCTCGCCCTATCTTCTCCTCTATCCATCTTCGATCAGCCTCACCCCTCTCCTTATTTGTTTCAGAAGCCTTTCTCCCTCCGCCATTTCTGATGAAGGTTCTAGGCCCGAAATTTCAGCATTTGAGCTCCTAAGATGCTGCTTGGCCTGCTGTGTTCATCCAGCTCTCCACTTTGTTATCTCAGATTCTCCAGCATCTGCAGTTCCCATTATCTCCGATATCATTTGATGGAAATGTTTTGTTCTGGCATCACCATCTGTTCTGTACATGACATGCTTATCAATCATTTTCTCTAATTTTCAATTTCTCTACCTTTTACAAATCTATGACAAATACTGAATAAAGAAAATGTTCTGTAATCCGTCTGCCAGCATTTTACAGGACCTATTCGGCAAACTGTATATGTGTTTAGAATGTGTTAGGTAATGTTCAGTCAGTAGCACTTGCGCCTCTAAGAAAATTGCCCACTCAATTCCACTCCAAAGATTCAGTTCTCACTCCAAAGACTTGAGTACCACAGCTACACTGTCTGAAGTAATGACCCTGAAGGGATTATATTGTCTCTGCTCATTTTCCTGATGTCACACACAGTCTGTGAATGGAGCCAAGGAGTTCTGCTTTTGGAGGGAGCAGATATATCTTTACCAGCATCCTAATATCCTGCTAATTATACCTGATCTAATGTAGCTATACATATTGTTTTCATGCAATAAATCTGCTTGTTATTTGTGAACAATGCCGCTGCTTTAGATACTGTTTGGTGTATCCTCCACCTCTAATCACTAGACTGGCCCAAGGCAATAAAATGACAAAGGAAATTGGTGATAGCAGACTGTCTAAAATAATCCTTACCCAGCACCACGTACTGGTAGAAGTGGAAAATACCATAGGCCACCAGGAGTGGTCCTCTGGGAAAATACTTCAATCTAGGTGGGTATGCCAATGAATGACTGAGAGAATGCTACATTGTCAGTGGAACCGTCTTTCAGCTACTAATCAAAGCTCTTTCCTTTCCTCTTGTGGAAACAATGGTCTGTAATTCACCAAGAATTGACTGAATGTCAGTTTTGATGTATTCCATGGAGGGTATCTCTCCATGAGCCCCAGTGAAATTTCTCAAGCTCTCTTTGAAACTTGCCTCATTAGCACCTATATGGCACCCACTCATCTGAACGTCTCTGTCAGCAGAGGTAGAAGTATTCATCACTGACAGGACCTTCTGGGATTCCCAGAACCAGCATAATTTCTGAAATCCAACCGTGAATGAGGCTACATGCTGCCAGTCAAGTGCTACTTTTTGCTGAACATGTGGTGGAATGGAAACGGATAAGAAATGCTTCTCAGGAACCAATTTGATGCAGCGGATAATTCCTTACACCTGAAAGTACACATTCATGAATATAGTGCTATTTAAAAACCAAGCCACACAAGTTACCCATCCTTTGTCTCATTCCATCTTCAAACCGTATTGAAGGGAATGCTCCTCTTCCCTCAATCCTAGTAAGTCTACGTCTTAGACATGCCAGCCGTGTTATGCACTCACCTCTGTTAAAGCCAGGTTAGTTGTAATCATCATCAACCCATACTGCAGTAAGCCATATCCTTCAGTGCACTCTTGTCTCCCCCATTATAAATTGTATTTGTCCCCTTCACAGTAATAATCTCTTCTATATCCTAGCACATTGCTTACATTCCACTGAAATAACTTTGTCAAATTTCCTGTCATAGTGATGACGTCCCCCTCCAACTCACATTGAATTGAACGCAGTACTGACACTGTTCCACACCCCACCTTGATTGACCTTTATGGATAGCCCCAGTGATAGCTAGCCCTGACTGATTAGTATTGAGTATTGGGCCTGCACGGTGGCTCAGTGGTTAGCACTGCAGCCTCACAGCACCAGGGACCTGGGTTCAGTTCCAGCCATGGGCAATTGTCTGTGTAGAGTTTGCCACACCCACAGCAATGTGATTGACCTTAATTGTCCTCTGGGCAAAGTAGTGATGGCCAATAAATGCTTCCCCAGCCTCTGATTTCAACATTCCATGAAGAATAAATGCAAGATTCATAATGGCCACAGATATCAAAATATTAATGAAGTTCTGAGAGCCTGGAATTGAAAGAACAAATGGTATATTCTCTATTTCAAAGCAGTTTACCCATCAATCAATGGAGGGAAACTGGATTTATTTAAATATTCAACACTGAGGGATTTTCTTTTCGAACTCAGAGCTGTCTGCATATTTAAATCGCAGAACAAACCATGACACAGGGTTGGGCAACCATTTTCTTCTTTGTTTTTGAATGTAGAATGGCACTTTCTCCAATGAAAAATGTACTGCAATGAATGTCAGCAATTTATACAATGCTTGTCAATGCAATCATGAACCTAACTATGCACAAAGATCCCTATGAAGAATCAGAGCATTGAAAATGCATTGAGATTACAATACAACATCTAATATTGACATTTGGGTGTTCTTAACTCCATAGGAGGATTTCCCAGGGGCCATCAAATCTCCAAAGAGATGCATTTCTTTGGACATCTAAAACCCATGCCAACACATAAAAGTAGTATACAGAACAAAATACAATTTGGCTGTGGTTTTCACAGTGGGATGCCTCTGCAGAGATACAATTATGCATCATGGTTCTAACGAATTCCTAACCCATGAAAATGCTAGACAAAAATGGTGATACACTATGAAGGCAAAGGAATATCATTCTTCCTGCACAAAAGAAAAGCTGTATGCTACATTATGTGAGCTGATTTCTGCCATCATTAGGAGATGAAAACCCAAGCCCGGTGAAGGAGGATATTAAATTATTATAGAATATGTAAGCAGAGTAACTAGATTGATTACAAAACTAAAGCAACATATATCTGAAGAGAGGATAGTTACTCTGAGACTACTAATATCTCAGAAGAAACCCAAGGGAAGAGTTGATGCAAATTTTCAGGCTAGGTGGGTTTTGAAGAATGTCTTGTTGAGTAACAAGCTCATAACAGGGAATGATAGAGGCGGGATAGAGATATACAAGGTGGAGAGCCTTCCTGCTCCTCTGATACTGCTTGGCCTGCTGTGTTCACCCAGCTCTACACCTTGTGATTCTCCAGCATCTGCAGTTCCTACTATCTGTGAACCATGGGAGAGATATTATCTCAGAAATCAGAACATAGCACAGAACTCAAGGTGTGTTGTAACAATTACACAATACAATTGATCTATTTTAACATATTCAGCTACTTAGGCTATTTATTAATTTTGTTTCCTGATGCTTTGCATTGCTTTCATATGTTTAATGTTTTGGCTCTTAGCTTTGTTCCAGGTGATTCTCAATTAATTCAGCACTCCTTGTGAAATACAGGTAAAATACCCTCAAATTTCCATCCGAATCCAGCAAACATTTGATTCCACCTGCCAGTTGTCGACCTACATACCTACTTGCTTGTACGCATTCTTGAGTTCCATTACAACTCCTACTTTGGCATTATTTGACCATTTGGCAAGGAGTTTCTGAGCCTCAATCATCTGGGTCGGTGAGAACCAAGAGTTAGCCGAGTATTGAACACTGAGGGATCTTGTGAATAACAAAAGTGAGAAGCATAGACCTATCTCTACGGTCTTCTCGCTAGGTTTGGATAGCTGTGTTGCCATTTAGATAAGCATCTAGAAGCTTCATAATGATTTGGTTTGATAAGCTATACTGCATTAATATCTTAATAACCCTTGCTCCAATCTGGGAGATTGTAACTCATGGTTTTCAGAAATCTAGCAGATGCAGATTTCTTTATAACGTTCTTCCAAGAATTTTAAACATGAAGATGTTTGTTACTTGCCTGGCCCAAAAAATAAATTTAGAATTATTTCACTCAGTTTTAGTACAAAGTATTATTTGCCTTGTCTCCATGTCTGGGAAGATTTTTTTTTAGTTATTTTGGCTCCTTTACAACACATTTCCTCTTGCTATTTCAACGGTTTAATCACTGACACTGAAATTATAAAGAAGTTGTTATAACTTTATTGTATGAATATGTCTGATTTGCACTAGGACAAAAATTCTAGGAAATTACTATAACCGAATCACAGAAGATTCCAAGGAAAGATGTTCAGAGACTGTTTAGGAGTTTTACACCGTAAGAACTATCTTGAGCACCTTCCAATGTCCTAAATGAAGTTCAATATTTGTCTTTCCAATCTTCAATCTCCCTGAGATTACATGCCAAAGTCAAAAGCCATTCAGCACAGGAAATACTTGCCCTGGAAGTGATGGGCAATAGTCAGCTTAAGTTTCTATTATGTGTCAACCTTCAGCGAAGTCAATAGAAATTAATTTGGAAAGGCTACAACGAAACTGCAATTGAATTGCCGGCTGATACCAGCCCAGTTTGCACTTCAGTGATAGGCACTTTTGTGAAGTATAGTGGGAGAGGGTAAAGTCCTTGGAACTACATTCCAGTAAATCTGTGGCTTCAGACAAGGGGGAATGTGGAAGATAAGGTAAAAAAGGAGGGATACTGAGTGACTGATTGGAGAAATGCTTCAGTGGGCTTATTCTTTCACAGTGATTAATCATCCCAGTCATTCGCACAATCACGCTTCGCTAATAATGTGCAATTAGATACAATGAAAATGGAGGCTGGAACATTCCAGGTCCCCCTTGGGGACAGATTGGGATGTGGTAAGGCTGGAAAAATAGCATGGGAAAGCGTCTGGAAGAACCAAATCTCTTTCTGCGGAAGGCATTCCATGGCATTTAGCCAGCAAGAAAAAACTTGCCAGATTGGCCGCCTGCTCGTAAGAGCCATGTAAGGGCTACTTCCTGCATCAGAAGGGCCTGGCACCGTGTATCCTGCCAGAAGGAGAAACCAATAAACTAGTGAAAGTAACATACTGGTCTGATGCATTTTGTATATTTCATAATGGAAGATCATTATAACCAGACCGTTCATTTCCAAGTATTACTGTCTTTTTTACTGGTTTTTGCCTTTGGGCGGGTAATAACGAATCCTTCCATCTAGTTCCACAATGGGACCCTCCTTGATGGGGACTATATGGCCAGGGAGTGACTCTTAAAATGACAATGGCCTCTTTGTGGCATCAGTGTTACCAGTGACCAGTGACATTCTCCCCCCAATGACTGGAGCCTGCAAATGTAGCCAGTTACTTCACTTTGAGGATGCCCGACATTGAGATGCCCTATTGCTGTATCTGTAGCCTCAGCGCTCGTAAGGCAGTTCCAGGAACACTGCTCAGCTGCTGGACTTTTGACTGGCTGCTGGTGTGCCCATGGGTCTTGCTGCCTTCTTGACTGGAGTCACCATCCATGTCTGACCACAATGGCTGGAAGTCCGACCTCTCCATTGATATCAGCTTGAAATGATCAGGTCATTACTCATAATTACTGCAGGGCCTCTTTTCCTCAGTTGAGTAGCTAAATAAAAGTAAAATGTTTGTAAGGTTCTCCTCTATTATGCCACAAGGTATCTGGTAGGGAAGAAAGAGTCAAAATGGTGGTGGGCTGCCTGGCCTCAGCTCTGAGCTCTCACGGAGATAGGATCTTGACCCTGACCGCCCTGAATGATTGATCGGCCATGCTTGAGTCCCTGCATTGGTATTGGAGGCTGCCCTTGACTTTTGTTGCAGAAATGCAGCGCCATAACTCATGGAACCTGTCCTCTTGTCTAGTATTCTGGCACAACAATAAAAAAGGCATTGTGCAGAAAAGATTTCTTCCTTTGCTTGGCGTAAGTCGTATCCTGTGTCCAATCACATGCAGGAACCTGACTGGTTGTGCACTTGGCAGTCAGTGTGAATATTTGGTGGCACACCGAGCATGGCCTGATGTGTTACCAAATGCCCCATGCGCCTGTTGGCCTAACGCTTGTCTGTAATGACAATGTACCTGTGAAAATTGTGGATGAGGTGCTCTTGGTTACCCACACCCAGATCAATTATGGATGAAAGGATAAATTAGAGGACTATGCTTCAACATGTGGTGTCTAATAATTAGCCCCACAGGCACTATGACAAATCTCACATAATGTCATGTCAGGACCTGCTAAAGCTGCCAAGCTGAAGCTTTTGCGTAGATTGGTTAACATTAACTTATTTTTGTTTGACCCTTCATTAAATATGACCAACAAGCAGCATTAAAGTCTATTACCCCCTACAGAAAGCCCTGATGGCCCATCTCTTCCTTGTAACTAATCAGTTGGCTAACATTACAATTCATATTGACTGCTGATGATGTCTCCTTCATGATCAAACAGCACTCCATAGGCTTTCTCCCTCACAGTAGAACTATGGGCCTTACACATAATCTGTCACTCTTGTCATTTATGACCCTTCAAAAGGCTTCTGGGGTTGCTACACTCTATGTCCCAACTACAGAGTAAAAATCATGTATTCTGGGGCTCTTTCTAGCAATGCGGATTCAGTGACTCTGTTCCATTTGACTTCCTGACTCAAACTATCCACCTTGCTAGTGAAATGCTTATTGGCCTGAAACATTACCACTGTTTTCTCATAATTATCACAAATGCTGTATGAATGGATGAGAACCTCCAGCATTTCCTGTTTTCCTCCTTACTGAACATCTCAAGAGGTTGGAGACTTTCTGGAATGTTATTGAAAAAAGGAGTTATTGAAAGAAGGAGTTGCAGCCAATCAGCTGGGGATTCAGAGTTTATTTTTAAGCACCCCTTATCACCAAGTGCCTACCTTATTCTGTTTGAAAAATAGCTGGGAGAATATTGGAAATCTGCACAAGGTTGAAGGAAATGCTATAGAAATAGTAGCCAATATTCATTATCATCATTTTTATGAATGTTAAATTTATTAAAAATAAGAAAGTGATGATGCTAAAAATACTGGCATTAATCTCCTTAAAATGGTCAAGATTACACACCTACGAACAGTATTGGTGTAAACACAGGGTGAGTAATTTCACCTATTAAACTGAAAATGTTTGGCTTAGAGCTGGAGATCATGAAAAGGGTCTCTCTCACAACCTGAAGGAGGAGTACAGGAAAAGAAATGACTTTTAGATCCTTTCTTATCTCTTTAGCAGGATCTGTTGATGATTTAAAATCCTATTGCAAGTGGAAATATTGTCCAAGTGAACTCTAGTCATTTTGTCTATTCGCTAAGCGTGACTAAATTACAAAGGTATGTACGGCCAAAGTGAAAAGTAATTTAAAATCATTAAACTCATTATTTTCTTGCCATTGACTACAATGGTAAAATATTGGGCTGGGAGCTACAGAAGCAGGTGGAAAAGCGTCTCATGTCTAAAGTCAGTAACTGATTTAATGACAGATAACAAGGTGTGGAGCTGAATGAACACAGCAGGTCAAGCAGCATCTTAAGAGCACAAAAGCTGATGTTTCGGGGATGCTGCTTGGCCTGCTGTGTTCATCCAGCTCCACAATTTGTATTCTCGGATTCTCCAGCATCTGCAGTTCCCATTATCTCTATAACTGATTTAATGATGGATTTTAACTACAGCAGGGGATCAAAAAGTGCTCACTGTTAGATATGCTGCTGAACCCTTCAAGTCAAAACATTTTTGCTCACAAAGTCCAGGAAGTGGGAGCTGTTAATAATGACATGAGGGATAAAAGTGCCTCTTGTATCTGAGTGAACAGGACAAAGAACTTGGTATCTTGTTAAGCAGTGAGATTTAAAGCTTGGGGAATAAACACAAGAAACTCTGAGAAGGACAGCGAGATAAATTGGAAATATTTGATGTCAGTTACAAAATCAGTCAATCAGTTACAAAAATAAGAATAAATAGTTGGAGATAACATTTGAAACAGGAAGGCAAGTGAAAAGAGGCAGAGAAGAAATCAAAATGTTTAAGATTTTAAGATTTCCCTGAAGAAGTCAAAAGCTAATGAAACAAGATCTATTCAAAGCTTGTAATAGTTAATTTTTCACCGAACAAAGAACAATATAGCACTGGAACAGGCCCTTTGGCCCTCCAAGCCTGTGTCGACACATTTTGCCCTTCCGTACTAAAACTGTCTTCACCCACAGGATCTGTATCCCTCTATTCCCTTCCTATCCATGTATTTATCCAAGTGCTTCTTGAATGCTGCTATTGCATCTGCTTCCACCACCTGCTCTAACAGCACGTTCCAGGCACTCTCCACCCTTTGTGTGGAAAACTTCCCTCACGCATCTCTTTTAAACATCCCATTCCACATCTTGAACCTGAGTCTCCTAGTAATTAACCCCTCCATCCTAGGAAAAATCCTCAGACTTTCCATTCTATCCGTGCCGTTCACAATCTTATAAACTACAATCAAGTCTGTCCTCAAGCTCCTGTATTCCAGTGAAAACAAACCTAGCTTATCAAACCTTTCTTCATAGCTAAAATCCCTCATACCAGGCAATATCCCAATAAACCTTTTCTGCACCCTCTCCAGTGCGTCCACATCCTTCTGGTAGTGTGGTGACCAGAGCTGTATGCAATATTCCAAATATGGCCTAACTAAAGTTATATAAAGCAGTGGCAGAACTTGCTTATCCTTATGCTCAATACCCCTTCTAATGAATGCAAGCGTGCCACAGGTCTTTTTCTACTGCCTTATCTACCTGTGCTGCCAGAGAGTTCGGCAGAAATTAACCATTATCAACTTGCTAAAATGGTACTTACATGGCCAATAATTAGTGCTAGATATTTGCAATGGGTTTTATGTGTACAAATACAGCAATTTCATGACCTTCAATGTATTTCAATAATTGAGGCAGATAACAAAATGGCTATTTTGCAAATTTAACAGTAGAGTAGCACATCCTCAACTGATATAAGCATTTGATTACTTTTCCAACCCTCCCCTGAAATTGTTTTATCGATACAGAAATAGCTCGGAGTACCAATTGACTTAACTTAATTTTGACACTAATTATTATTTATGAATGATGCAACACTTGAAAGAAAATGTCAAAGGCATTCGTTTAATCTTACTGTTGGCTAAAGAGAAAACTAAAATGAATAGTTTTGGAAAGTTCGCCCCTTTACAGTTTAATCCTTTATTTTGGTTCAGTTGTTCTATAAATGTTGGCTTTATCAAGAGGCAGGGAGTTTAAATATGCTACGCTAAATCTTTATAAATAACTGGTTAGGCTTCATACAGAATTTTACATTCACCAGAATGTAGGAAGTGGTCAAGCTCTTTGGAAGGATCAAGAGGAGATCAACAGAAATAATTCGAGGGATGTTGATTATGTAGTGAGATTAGAGACTCTGAGTAGTCCTTCCTAAAGATTTGATAGAAGCTTTTAAAATGATGATAGGATTAGATGGAGTAAGTAGGAATAAATTGTGTCCAAAGATAGAAGGCTTAGAAATTAAGATAACTGGCAAAACAAAACATGAGACATTGCAAAAAAAATTACTCAGACAGTTGCTATGGAATTGTCTAAATAACTGAAAAGAAAACATTGACAAGCGGGAAGAGCAGGGTGATGAAATTAATTGTAAAGTTCATCCAGAATCACAGTTGTGATTGTTTGAATGGCCTGTCTCTATGCTGTATGACTCTATGATTCTGTTTTCGATATCTCCCGCAACATGATTTGTTAAGTGAATCTTTCTTTGCCTGCCGCTAAAACTCCTCAGCAGGTTATCAAGAGGCACATGTGACCCATTTCAGTGATCAAGTGTCCTTTCAGCTTGGAGAGAATGTATCCTTCAGCTCAGTATCTCCTGAGAAAACTTTATATTAGAGCATGGCAAAATCTACATCCACTTCCCTGTGGTTCAGCTCCATTGTGCCACGTTGGATCATATTTAGTTTTTAAAGCATTCACTGTTTTTCATGCTTGTGTCTGCGACTTATGTAGGCAACAGCCTTTGTTCTGTTTTGCCCACTACTCACACTATGAAAACATCGAAGCCTTTTACCACTGATACACCAATACAGTGCGCAGCATAAATTATTTTCCACAAATTGCAGCAATACAGCCAAACACATGTATTATCAAATGCATAAATATGCACGATAGTGTTACAAAATCTTCCCATGTGATCTTGCAGAAATATTTTATGATAAGATATTAAATGAAAAGATTTTCAGAGAAAAACATTCAATTTCTTCCCATTCAAGTACTTAGACAGGGACAGGATATTGCTGTACAAAATAGTGCCCCCAAAAGAACATCTATAATGTATTCTATACAAAAATTGGTGTAAAACCTTAATAGGTTTGATATCCATAAATAAAAGAGAAAGAAAACTAAAATTGGAAGGTATACAATTATAAAGACAAGATTTTATCAGCATTTTCCCATGACAATAGCCAAGTCAGTACTTTATCAGTTACCAGACCAATGAGCATGTCTCAATGTTAAATTACAATTACGACATTACATTGTACAGGTATAACTTCAAACAAATTGGTTAATATTCAGCTTTAAGACAGATTGAAAGAAATTACTAGTTTGGAAACTTGGGCAAGTTTCCATTATTTTAGCACTGGATTCCAATTGCCCCCATATCTAAACCTTTAGATTTAGATTCTTGTTTTAGAGCTTTGTGGCTAAATTACTATGAGGTGACACAGACACATTTATAGCTTCCTCACTTCAGAATAAGTCACAATTTAAGTGTATGCAGGAAAGAAAGTGAATGGAAATTTATGAGATAGTAGGAACTGCTGATGCTGGAGAATCTGAGATAACAAGGTAGAGAGCTGAATGAACACAGCAAGCCAGGCAACACCAGAGGAGCAGGAAAGCTGGCATTTCGGGTCTGGACCCTTCTTCAGAAGAAGGTTGCTGAAGAAGGACCCAGACCCGAAACATCAGCTTTTCTGCTACTCTGATGCTACTGGGCCTGCTATGTTCATTCAGCTGTACACCTTGTTCTCTCTGGAAATTTATGAGATGCTTTTTCAGTAATGTGTATTTTGCTATTCAGCAGCACAGGTTCGATCCCTATGCTGACTGAGGTAGATTAGGATCCTCCTTGACCACCCATGTCTTTTGTTTAAACCAATTGGTGGGTGGAAAACTCATAATGATAGCAACATCCATCATATTGATCCAGTCAAGAAAATATGCATTCGAGTCTTATGCCTGAAATGGATGCTAGGATTTATCATATGTTCAAATATGGATCCCAGTGCCTGTCATGGACCCCCGGTGCAAATATAGGAGTGCCCTGGACAGGCTGGTCTGAAACCTCAGACCTACATGCGGCCTAATTGGCTGTCGTTAATCCCAATGCTGTGGGCTAGCACTGAAAAGTAATGTTTTCAACAGAAGGTTACTGAACATGTAGAGGAGGAGTGCTTCTAATAGCTCCGTGTAATTCTCACTCATTCCTGCAGTTCAAGTCAAGCTCCTTCAATAAGTATTGTTAATATGATTACAATCGGCAGGCAGAATGGAATATCACTGATTTCACCTCAAATATTTCTATATCTGGTCAAGAATTTCTTTCAAGCCTTCTGACAAATCAGAGACATGAGGAAGGGTGGGAGAGATATGAGGGAGAATGTGCTATAAATATCTGAAAATAAATAATCTAAGGAAATTAATAGGAAACATATAATGGTTAATCAAGGTTTATGGTGAGGGATAAAGAGATGGGGAAGGGGAGCTGTGGCAGGGCATTAAGATCCTGGAGCAACCTTGTAAAGATCTCACAAAGCTGCATATCACTGGGTATAAATACCATAGCACGGGCAAAGTCAAAATGCGTGCGTATACTAGAGGGAGGCTGGTAGAGTCAGTCTGCAAGACCCACTATTTTGACAGAGATCAAGTGGACAAGAAAATAGAATGTTTATTTCTAAAGTAATTATAAGCCAGAGCCAGGTGTATGATTACATGTATAACAATATCTAGCATGAAATGATAATAAATTGTGTTAATTTGAAATCTAAGTCTGACGACACTTCTTGACTTTGCATTCTACTTGAACAGTCATAAAAAGACCTCGCACTGTTACTGCCCGCCACAGGCATGTTGGATCAGCTAACAGGCTGACAATTCTCTTGTTTTGGCTATCTTATGAATGCAACCTCCACAGCCATGGAATGGGACTTAACCCTGGAGTTTCTACTCAAAGGCAACGACACTACCCATTTTGGCACACAACTTCCAATACAATGCATTTGGTTGTTTAAAAATGTGTTTGGATTCCGAAAATGCAGCATATTTTCTTTAACGTTTTGTAAATTTAATATCTCTTTTCAGTGCTACTCCTAAAGAACTTGTCACAGTTACAAAGCAATTACTTTGAATTTTTGAAGTAAAATCTGATGGGATTAAAGGAGTGCAATTTCACACACCACATTATAAACACTCACAAAGAGCCAGCTGTGAGCTTAATGGGAGCAAGGTCAGATTCTGAAGTGCAGAGCTTTGCTGGGCTGTTTGTTCTTAACCTTGAAATCTATCTGTTTGTTTTACAGGAATGAACAGGATATCACAGTGCTACATTGAGCTTTCTGAAAACTATTAAGCAACATATATGTGAGAGCATGCATCAGTAAAATGCAGGAGTGCTGGTTTAATTAAATTCTGTGACAAGTATTCTCACTTAATAGTTTATTAGAAAAACATACTGTTGTTTCTAAGTAATAAGTGCCCTGATAAACCAAAATAAAGTTTTAAACTAGCACCTGTTTCTCTTAAATTGTTTCGTTCTGAAATTAGAATTATTTTTTAACGCTTATTCATTCTCAGGATTTCTTCAAAGTCAGAAATCACATGACCCCAGGTTATAGTTCAACAGCTTTATTTAAAATCACAAGTTTTCAGTACACTGCTCCTTCGTCAATTGAAGTTATTTGTTAGTTTCTTCAATAGAGCATAATCATGCTGAGACATCCCGGGAGTGAATACTCTGGTGAGTTTTTTTGCAGACAGCTCACAATAAGCTCAGTCAAATCTACAAGTGGTCAATGATGCCATTGTTTGAGGGGTTTTCCATCAATCTTCCACCAATTTATGATGTAGGATCGAGAAGAATCGCATAGAAATTGTTCCTTGCTGTGTTTTATCATGTTAGATAGAGAAGAAAGGTTTGATCATGCGTTTGAGCTGAATTTAAATAGTGGCCCAGTGATTCCAGTAGTGAATGAGTGTTTAGTGGGAAAAAGCTAAGGTTTCTCCTCCCTGTTGCTATCTTGTGACCTGATGTTGGATGCACATGTGAATGGTGTCAAAATAGCTGAGGGTGAAATTGAAAGGGATTTAGGTAATTAGGTAGAGTTGACATGTCCAATCACTTTCAGGTAAGAATCTTCTTACTGGATTTCTTACCCATATTGTCAAACCAGAAAATTACTTGTTTGAGGAAATCATACTGAAATCTCTAATGTTCTAGCCAACCTATATCTGGAAAACTCTTCATTTTTTGACCAGTAATGTGCAAGGATACATTTACTTCTCGGATACTATTCAGCAAACATTATGAAGCTCATCCTTAATGCCAGATGATCAAGTGTTATGGACCAGATCAAACCTCCTCAAAATTCAATAAGGAGATAGCCTAGACCTTAACTTTTACTTACTTTAATGGTAAGTATAAAATGTTGTTTTCTAGATGTAATTCGATTGGACAAACTATTGGATTTTAAGGAAAGCATATTTTATTTTTACACTTTAGTTAAAATACAGATGAAATGAAATAAAAGAAAACAATTGGCTTAACTGTAACTCCACTGAAATGCTTAATAAAATAATATAAATTTTAACCACTACTAATTAACTGTTCCAATATAGTAACATTCCCATGAACACATCCTTGGCAAAGGCAAATTCAGTAAAATAGATTGTCTCCCGTGCAATTCTAGCAGCAGGGAGAGGCCCTGAATGTCTCGAAGGACCTGAATAGTTTGAAGGGCCAAATGGCCTACTCCTGCACCTATTGTCTATTGTCTATTGACCCCACCTATTAGCTATGACAGAGAAAGGAATAAAAGCTACCATATCTAGCTTCAAGACTCCAGCAACTGCAGAATGCTACAACTCATAATCCTAATTCAGTGGGAGCTTGTCACTATCCATTCAGGCTGTTTCTTTTGTTCTGGCTTAAAAAAACCAAGGCCTCACAAGCTGTTTACTTATTTGGCTTTGAGCAGACTGTTCATTGCCTTTGTCTAAACTTTTCTTCATAAAAAACAGAACAAATTCATCTCTTAACGCTATGGTATCGTCGCATGAGTTATGAATTAAGACTGCAAAAAAAAACCTTTTGCTCATAAAAGAAAATGGTTAAGCGATATAATACAGGATGAATAGCATTCTTTCTTCTCTACACAGGGCGATGCGTACATTATTCTTACAGAATATTTGAGGCATAAGACTCAGAATCATTTAAAAGAAAACAATGAAATGCCAATTTAGGGAGCTACCCTCTCAGTGTCCCTTCGTCTTTAACCTTGTGTTTCTCGCAATACTTCTATATGTCAGCCAAACTTCCTCATTTCCCAGAAAGTGCCCTCCAGTTTGAATATCTATAGGTTATTTCACAGTGCCCAACAAATCAAACAGAATTCTTGTCACTTTATTTACAGCAACTCATTTTATCATGTAATTTCATGTAATCCTCCTTATTGTCCGAAGATGCTAGTAAGGTCGACATTAACTTAGTTTTTCACTGTCAGATAAAACTAACATAAAGCAATAAGTGAATATGTGTAATGACAAAGCAGATGCATTTACACAAGTTACAGAGTATAGCAGCAATTTAGCTCAGTTGATGGGCCAGCTGGGTTGCATTGTAGATTGATACCAACAGCCTGGGTTTAATTCCCCCACTGGCTGGGTTCACCGTGAAGGTCCTAAATCCTCAACTTCAACTCTTGCTTGAGATGTGGTGACCTCACCACCAGTATCTCCCTCTAACGAGGAAGACTTTGGTTACTAGTATTACTGAGTTTTGATAAGTTTTGAATGAAATAAAACTGCAAGCAGGTCATGCCTGACCATTATAAGTTAATGATTGCACTATAAGTTTTTCACTGAATGACATTTGCTCATGTTACCATTATTCAAATTGATTATTTTGATATTGTCTTTTCAAACAGACTTACATAGTTTCATTGAAAAGATAAATAGGTATTTGAAGAAATAATCAGAAGTATATTTAAATAACTATTTGTTTGATTTCAAAAGCTGATGCTTATCCAAAAAAGTCATGAAAGATGTACTTACACTGATTTGCTGGCTTTTCCCTCAGACAGAAGGTGGAAGCAAACTGAAAAAATGTGTGCCATCTGTAGATGCAGTAATTTTTATTAAAACTTTATGTAACATAGCAGCACTCTAGAAGTTAATACCATATCAAAGCTTATAAGGCTGGATAATCTAAGATGGCCCAAGACGGCTTTCAACATTTATCATTTTCTAATGTCCTTCTGATCAGCAAACTGTTTCTGAGGAAGGGTCATTGGACCCAAAATGTTAATTCTGATTTTTCTTCACAGACGTTGTCAGACCTGCTGAGCTTTTCCAGAAACTTATGTTCTTGTTCCTGAATTACAGCCATCTGCAGTTCTTTTGGTTTTATTTAACAAACTGCTTCTGTTTGATTAAAAGCACTATAAAAATATAAGTTATACTGAATCTCACCACGTTGCAGAAATTGATAGAGAATTTTACTGCTTCATATTCATGAAGGTAATTATTCAGTTATTTTATGCTGGTGGCCATTAATTAGCATGCACAGCTTGTCTTCATTATTTTCACATGCCTGGTACAGTGACAGATGAAACAGTACAATTGCATTGGCAGACTGTGCCCCAGAGGAGATTACAGCATACATTACACACAGCATGAAAATGACAGGTGCACCAGTGAGTCTGGACTGATCATCAACATCCTTTCCTGACAATTCAGGCTTGCACAGATTAAAGCATATGATCATAGACTTGGACAGGGATGAACTAAACAGCTTATCTCTGAGCTAAAAAAATGCATTCCTTCTGTGGTCAATGCTGAGGTTAAAATTCATCGTGAACTGCAAACTTTATATTTTGGCCTTTTGTCCCCATATAACCCAGCTAATCTACACATCCCTATGGGCAATTTAGCAAGGCCAATTCACTTAACTTGCACATCTTTGGACTGTGGGAGGAAACTGGAGCACCAGAGGACACTCATGTAGACAAGGGGAGAATGTGCAAACTCCACACAGACAGTCACCCGAGGCTGGAATCAAACCCGGGTCCCTGGCACTGTGAGGTTGCAGTGCTAACCACTGAACCACCGTGCCACCCCTCACTTGAACTGATGAAGACTACTTGGACTGGGTTTGCCTGAAGTGCTACCCCAAAGTGATTCCCTGGATTCTTACCCTATGAGATTGAAAGAATTACGGTAAATCCCATGCCAAGTTGGCATGTGGCTTGAAGGGGACCTTGTCAGTTCCCTTTTTACCCATTTGCTGCCTTTGTCCTTGTAAGTGTTGAAAGTGAAGGGTTTGTAAGGTGTTGTCAAAAGAATGTTAGCAATTACGGTAGTGAATTTTCATAAAATTCACATCACTGTCACTGTGCATCAGTGGAAATCATGTTGGGCTGTTGGTTGGGGTACTAATCAAGTTATCTGCTTTGGTCTGGATGGTGTCAGGCTTCATGATTGTTACTAGGACCATATTCATCCAGGTAAGGCATTAGACTCATGATTTGTGATTCATAAACAGTAAGAAGGCTTTGGAGAAATCAGGAAGTGATGTTGTAGACTTGCTCACTGAGCCAATGGGTTTGATTGCAAACATGTCATCACCCCGCTAGGTAACATCGGCAGTGAATCTCCAGTGGAGCGTCGGTGTTGTGTTCCTCTTGTTATTTGTATGCCTCGGTTTGCCGGGGTATTTGGAGACCCGAGTCCACATTCCAACAAACTGAGGTCTATAAATAACACGTGGGACAGAGCACCGACACTTTCACTCGAGGCACACTGACAAAGTCAGCGAGCAGGGTGACAAAATATTTGTCACTGTCGGGTTGGAAGGCATGTCTACAACCTCATCCATAACTTGAGCTACAAATCATCTTGAAAACTTTAATCAGGAAGTGCGTTAATCACTTCAGAATCCTTAGTCTCTGACCCACTCTTGTAGCCAAAGTATTTATATCTATATGGCTAGTCCAGTTAAGTCTCTGGTCAGTGATCAGCCACCAGAATGTTGATAGTGGGGAGTTCAGTGATGTTGACTTTTTGAAATAAATTAACTTGATGTGGGTGTGTGGCCAACATTTATTGTCCATCGCAAATTGCCCTTATGAAGGTGGAAGCAACCTTCCTAACTGAACCACGGCAGCCCATTTAGTGTAGGTACACCACAGTGCTGTTAAGAAGGAAGCTCCAGGATTTATACGTAGTAACAATGAAAGGTCTACAATATATTTTCAGGTCAGGATGTTAAGTGGCTTGACGGGAATGGCATTCCCATATATCTGAGGAAGGGTCACCAGACCCCAAACTCTGTTTGTTCCTTACATATGCTGCCAGACCTGCTGAGCTTTTCCAGCAATTTCTATTTTTGTATCTGCTACCCTTGTCCTGGTTGCAAGTTTCGGAAGGTGCTGTTTGAGGTCCCTTGTCAAATTTCATACTGTTGCTCCTGACTGTTAATGGTGGAGGGAGTGAATATTTTGAAGTATTCCTACAATAATATCCTGGGACTGGAGTCTTCAGTCCCCAAGAGTTACAATTTTTTTTTCTGGGTATAATTACAATATGTTTAGAGATTTGCCTCTGATTGCCATTGATATCAATTATTCCAGGGCTCCCTGTTGCTGTATTTGTTCAAAAAATGCCTTGATGTCAAGGGCAGACCCTCTTAAGTTCATGTTTTTTATCCATGTTTGAAGCAAGGCTGTAATGAAATCAGGACCTGGGTGGCCCTGGAGCAATACAGACAGAATGTCAGTCAGCAGATTATTCCTCAGCAAGTGCCTCGTGATGTCAATGACACCTCCCACCACTTCACTGATGATCACGAGTCGTTTAATAGGGCAGAAACTGGTAGTAGGAACTGCAGATGCTGGAGAATCTGAGATAACAAGGTGTAGAGCTGGATGAACGCAGCGGGCCAAGCAGCAGTGGAGGAGCAGGAAAGCTGACATTTCGGGCCTAGACCTTTCTTCAGAAAATTTTCTGAAGAAGGGTCCAGGCCCGAAACATCAGCCTTCCTGCTCCTCTGATGTTGCTTGGCCTGCTGTGTTCATCCAGCTCTACACCTTGTTATCTAGGGCTCAGTTTTTCATGGTTCTTGTGCTTGTGACATAACCTTGCAATTTTCCACAGTACCTGGTGGATTCTAGGTGTAATAGCTGTACTGGAACAACTTGACGATGAGTGTGTTAATTCTGGACCACATGTTTTTAGCACTTTTGCTGGAATAGTATTTGGGACCATTATGTTTGCAGTATCCAGTACCTTCAGTCAGTTCATGTTAGCTTGTGGAATGAATCTATTTGGTTGAAGACTGGTATCTATGGCACAGGGGAGCTCATCAGGAGGCCAAACAGGATAAGATGCTTGGCCCTTTTTGATAACAAAAAGTTTGCAAATGCTTCTGCCTTACTTTTTGCACTGATGTATTGGGATCTCCCATGGGGATACCTGAGTAGGCCCGCTCCTCTGGTTTGTTATTTAATTGCCCACTACACTCATAGTTGGATGTTGCAGCTCTGCAGAGCTTGGATCTTATGGAATCACTTTGCTCTGTCCATCGCCTACAATTTTTGGTGCTTGCGATTTATGGGTTCTTATGTTGTAGCTTCATCAGTTAGGTAGCATAGTAGAAAGGAGGCCAGTGTTTTCTTTCTGTTGTTAGGGAGAAGAGACCACCCCACCAAATTTGGGCAGGCTGGACTGCAATAGCTGCCTGAGTCAGGGTCAAAAGTAATGCACAGCAGTGCAGAAAGAAGGTTCTTCTCTGTTCAGCACAGGTAAATGCCACTATCTTCTCCTTATTACCTCACCTTCACAGGGCCATCTCTTACTCTAACTCCGAACTGCACATGCCAGTTCTTCACAAGATTTATGGATTCACTGCTGCATGCAGCACGCCACCCAATGGCTTTTACCCACCACAACCTCCTAAACTGTAGATCCTTCCTGTCATCTGCACTTTCTACATACTCACTTGTAGCTGTAACACTATATTCTGCATTCTGTTCTATTACCCTGATGTACCAATGTGAGGTATGATTTGTCTGGTTAGCATGCAAAATAATATTTTTCAGTATATCTCAGTACATGTGACAATAATAAATCAAGTCAAATCAAAATCACTGCAAAACCTTGTCACCTCTGTTATCCTTGAAGCACCAGTAACTGCACCTCCATCCACTGGCATCATACTCAGTCCTTCCATTCGTTTCATTGCAGGAAAAATTGCCCCATGCCCCAGACTCGTGTCTCCACAATATACCAACTGACATCCTTGCAATTCCTGAACTGGATGGACTTGAACAATAGGATAACACTTTGAACTGGAATCGTACAAGCCCCTGTCTATCTGTGGTGGCACCCTCTGACTGATCACATAAGGATGGAAATTTCTTTCCCTAAAGGACACAAGTGAATCAGATGGTGTTTTTCCGACAATCAGCAACAGATTCATGGTCATCATTAGACTCTTAATTCCAGATATTTATTGAATTCAAATTCCACCAGCTGCCATGACAGGATTTGAACCCAGGTCCCCAGAACACTACCTGGGTGGCTGGATTAATAGTCCAATGATAATACAACTACTAAGCCATTGCTTCCCCTATCCTCCACACATAAATTATAAAGAAAAATAGAAACATTCTTTTACTTCTGAGCTTAAGTGCTTGGGAAAAAAAATGATTGGACCAAGTATATGCAACTAAATGGATAGGTCAAATTATTAGATACTGCTTCAGGAAAAATTCAGACCAATGCTTGTCAGGAGGGTGAGTGGTTTTGTAGGTAATACACAGAAGAATATATATCAAGCACTGGCTCCAATTTCTTGAGGTGGGGAGAGGGTAATTTTTCAAGTGTATGTTTCCACTTATTGATTCTGGATTTTACTCTGGCTTCCATCTCTTCTGGAAGGGTACATTACTACAAATGGGTCATGATGACTGCAGCAGCATGTCTGGTTGTGTGGGGAAAGGCTTGACAGACCACCTACTCCTTTCCTGTGCAACTTCTTTGTTTGTCAGATGGCCTCATTTGCTGAACATAAAGGCCAAGCAATTTAACCCAGTTCCTGTGTGTTTTGCTTTCAAGATTTAGTTTGCAATCTCAACAGATCTCTGACGATTGAAGATTTTGTTGTAAAATCAGAATGTAAAACCTCGCATGCAACTTTAGAATTACCTGATTTGTAACTGTATCTTCATAACTACTGCCTAGCCATTTCCGAGTTTGATAAGATGAACAGATATTCCTGGGAGGTATAGGCCCTACTGTAGTTATTGAGTGTTGGCATGCTGCCCATAATTAGACTTTAAAAGGCTAAGGATTTTCTAAAAAAAAGGTTTCAATGAAAGAATTAGGAATCCCACTACACTGTACAGACATAATTTCTTAACTTTCAGGGTCATATTAATAATATAATATATGCTTATTGTTTTTAAGTTTCCCACAAAGATTCTGGGCATATGCAGGGATAAGGCACCTTTTTGTTCAACTGAATGCATGGGCTTAATTTTGATGAAGATATGCATGCATGTGTAATTTTAAGATGAAAGTATAATGAGAAAGTAACTTTACGGCAGATATGGCTCAGTTGATGGAGGCAGTTGTGCCTCTACTCTCTAATTTATTGAGTTCATTTCCCATTCCAATGTGTGTGCATATGACTGGCGCCCACAGTGTGCTCTCTGAAAAGTTGGTACCCAATTTGCAACATACAGCCCACTCAGAGCAAATGTGAGATTCACACGGATGATCCCTGGAATGGTAGGTTTAACGTATGATGAACAGCTAAGGATCCTGGGATTGTACTCATTAGAGTTTAGAAGGTTGAGGGGAGATCTAATAGAAACTGACAAGATAATGTATGGTTTAGAAGGGGTGGACGCGAAGAAGTTGTTTCCGTTAGGCGGGGAGGCTAGGGTCTGTGGGCACAGCCTTTAAATTAGAGCGGGTAAATATAAAACTGAAATGAGATGACATTTCTTCAGCCAGAGAGTGGTGGGCTTGTGGAATTCATTGCCGCAGAGTGCAGTGGAGCCTGGGACGTTGGATGCCTTCAAGGCAGAGATCAACAAATTCTTGATCTCAGAAGGAATCAAGGGCTATGGGGAGAGTGCAAGGAAGTGGTGTTGAAATGCCCATCAGCCATGATTTAAATGGCGGAGTGGACTTGATGGGCTGAATGGCCTTAGTTCCACTCCTATGTCTTATGGTCTTATGGTCTTATGGAGTTGAATCCATGAGTTACACCATCTGGTTTCCTTCTGAGTTTTCCCAAACATGTGCGGTGTGGTGCTAATGTGGAGGAGGCTGAATACGAATGAGGTGATTGAGCTGTTAACAAAGCGTGTGGCAAGCATTAATCAACATCAATTGACAACTCGTCACTGCCTAGCTAGAAACTTGCTAAGTTGCTTGTGAAAAGCCTAAAATATGGTCTGAGTTGCTCCTGATTGTGAGATGGGACCTATTGCATTGTGGCCCAATTCTGCCAGATATCTCAACAAAGCCCGTATCCTCAGAACTCTATAACATTCCATCTTTAAAGATTAAACAGCATAACTCATCGGCTTCTTATTTTTATATGAAGGTACTAATGTAGAGCGCAACATGACATGCACATACTTAGTACATGTAATACACATTCACCTGCATTTGCCACAGCAGGCCTATTCTTGCATTATATTTAAATTGACTGGAGGTTTTTTCCTCCTTTCTAAAATAATTTGGTGGTGCCAACACAAAACTTTGCACATTTTCTAATTTGCCGATAGAACCCGCAAAGCCTTCATTCAAAACATTAAAGTCAGCCATGAAATTTGAACTTCAATGCAACCTAGTCCATAACAGGCTAAATAAATAGTTATAAATCTGGCTGCTCTTTGGAGGGTTGGTGCCAACTTACCTCTATCTGCTCTGCAGAGATTCTCTGATTCTGTGAATGCCTTTAGAGGAGGACAAAAGAGAATTTCAAGTGTTCATGACTCTCTCAGAGAAAATGAATATTTCTTTATCTCTGATTTGAACGGATGACCCCTTACTTTTAAACTATTACCCCGAGTTCTATATTTTCCCACAAGAGCAAAGATTCTTTCAATAACCAGTCAAGGCTTCTCAGGTTTTTATATATTTCAATGAAGTCACCTCTGACTCTTCTAAAGTCCAGTAATGTTACTATAATAGGGAAATTTTTTATCAGCAGGGGAATTAAGGGTTATGGGGAAAATACAGGAACGTGGGCATCAGGAATGCTGGATCAGCCATGATCCAATTGATTGGCAGGGCAGGCTGAGAGTTTGAACGAATATATTCCTATTCCTATTTCTTATCGTCTTATGATCGTATTATGCTACCATTCCCGTTCCAACTGTAAAGCTATATGAGTATTGCTGGAAAAAAATTCTTGAGACTTTTCATCTTGTATATGGGGAAGCAATGACCTAGTGATATTATCGCTGGACTGTTAATCCAGAGACCCGGATAACATTCTGGGGACCCGGTTTTGAATCCCAACATGGCACATGGTGGAATTTGAGTTCAATAAAATACCTGGAATTGAGAGTCTAATGATGACTGTGAGTCCATTGTCCCCTTGTTGGAAAAACCCTCTGGGTTCTCTAATGTCCTTTAGAGAAGGAAACTGCCGCCCTTACCTGGTCTGGCCTACATGTGACTCCAGACTCACAGCACTGTAGTTGACTCTGAACTGCCCTCTGGGAAATTAGGAATGGGCAATAAATGTTGCCTAGCCAGTGATGCCCTGATCCTGTGAATGAATATAGAGAAAAAAAAACAGGATATAGATCAATTGCAAATATTGGCAGAGAAATGGTAGACAGAGTTTAATCTGCTAAGTGTGAGGGGCTGCACTTTGGGAGATCAAATATTAAGGAAAAGTACGCAGTTAATAGCAAGCTTCTGAACAGCATTGACGTATATAGGGAGCTTGGGGCTCAAGTCCATAGCTCCCTTAAAGTGATAAAGAAGGTGTATGGCATACTTGCCTTTGTTGGTCAGGGAATTGAGTACAAGAGTCAGGATGTTATGTTGCAGTTTTGTAAGACTTTGGCTAGGCCACACTTAGACTACTGCATTCAATTCTGGTTACTTCATTATAGGATAGATGTGGAGGTTTTGGAGAATGTGCAGAAGAGGTTTGCAAGGACGCTGTCTGGATTAGAGGGTAGGAACTATAAGGAGTGGCTAGAAAAACCTGGGTTGTTTTCTCCGGAGTGGCGCAGGCTGGAGGGAGATTTGTTAGAAGTCTATAAAATTATGAGAAGCATAGATAGGGTTGATGGTCAGAATCTTTTTCCCAGACTTGAAAAGTCTAAAACTTGGGGGCATGCATTTAAGATGAGACAGAGAAAGTTTAAAGGAGATGTGAGGGCAAGTTTTTTACACAGAGAATGGTAGAAGTATGAAACATGAATTTGCAAGGAATTGAGGGGTATAGACCAAGGGCAGGCAAAAGAGGTTAGTTAAATTTGGTGTCATGTTCTGCACAACATAATGGGCTGAAAGGCCCATGCCTGTGCTGTACAATTCTATGTTCTATGCTCTACATTCCAGCTGCCACTCCTTGGCCCTTCTGATCTAGATCCGGTTGTACTGTGAGGTAACCTTCTTGGTTGTCCACTATATCACCAGTTATGGTGTCATCTGCAAACTCACTAACCATATCTCTTATTTTCACTTCCAAATCATTTATATAAATGGCTCAAATGAATTTAGATATGCATCGTCTACATTTCATAAATGGGCTAGAGGTAAACGGCTAGGTGCTATTCCTTCAAAAAGAGATTTCTGAGGGAACCAATAATGATATATGCAAGAGCTGGTGCGAGCAGGGATCACCTTCCATCTGGGTATACAGGATGTTGTTAAAATTAAACTCAGCTGCGTGAGTTCCTATCATTTTGACAATTATGTTAATTCCCCCTCAAATGCAAAGTCAACAGTCTCAGCACTGTTAAAGTAAATGTCTCATAAACCTTGTGAACAATTGCATAATATTCACTTGGACAATGTCACACAAATAGAAAATCTCTTTGCATGAAGCAGAGAAGCATTGAGATTGAATTGCAAATGTCTAGAGATACTTTCTCATTTGTTTGCCTGTAGAATTTAAGGGTATTCATGCTTTAGTGATTGAAGGAGTTTTTAAAGATTATATTTCTGAAGGATAACCAACAAAAATTAATTATGTGAGAAAAGGCAAGAAATAAACATTCTGATGTCATGAGAGTCCGCATGCTGATGACACAAGGGAATTGTGCTGTCACTGTGACAAGACTGCCATATTGTGTCACTCTCTTATTTACGAAAAATACAAGTACCTTTTTACAGTCATATGCTCCCAGTCAGGAAACTGCAATCAGTGACCATTGGCCTACCACAGTGCGGTTTCCTATCAGCACTACTCCCACTGGGAATGCTGGAGAGCTGAATCATCCCAGGTCTTATTCATTTACAGGACTTCAACATTGTGCAATCTCTTGCAGTTTGCAGTCTATTCTTGTCACTTACATACTACATGATTTCAAAGTCCTTGGTTTTGATAATTATATCCTTTTGCTTCTTTTTCAACCTTGGTGGTCTTCTGCACATCAGGCCTCAGCTCTTCATCATTGTTTTTCAAATAAAAGCATTAATGGACCTCTTACTGTTGCTAAGTTTTGCACATCCAGTGAGATTAGTAAAATTACTGTAATTATGTAACCAAATTAAGCACAAACAAGTCAAAAGGAACAATGTGTTGAATGGACCCTCAAGATTAATTTTGCCACAAAGGTAGAAGTAACAGAAACTCAGATAAGTATTTCTCTTGAACTGGAGAATAAGTTTGAATCCAAAAGTTTTCAGCCCCTCATCCAGTGTGTTCTGTTCGAGTTTTATAAAGAATGATTGTTCTGATCTCATGTTCAGTTATAATTTTCCCACGAAAGAGCTGGTTATTTTGTATTAAAAAAGTAACCGGTTCATAAATGAGTTCAAAGGAGTCTGTTACACAAGGTTCCTTGGAATGGCATCTGCATTCAGTACATCAGACAGTACAATGCACTTTTTGTTTAATTTGTTACGTTACATTATGAATGTTTCACAAGGTTGCATCCTATGTCCAAGGTGATTAGTACAGTCAAATAGTAGACTATTTTTTTCCCTCTGAGGTTATCTAAGGCAAATTATTTCTGTCCCTGAAGGCAGTGAGAAGGAAAATAATTAGATGAAGTGGCCCTGGACAGATCCATGCTCTCTTTTTGCCAGCTGGGCAACGATAATTGGGAACTGAGCAAGAAGGCCCACAGGTTTCTTTTGACTCACCAACAACTAGAGACCTTAAGTAGACAAATAACAGCCACTTAAGGGCTGCAATTCTGAATTGCCCCAGTCACCTGCCCTCTGATCAAGGCAGAAATGTGGCTGGATTGAAAAACTAGAGTGACCTTCTTGCCAGATTGGGTGAGGGCAGGCTTCCATTTTTTCCAATCTAGAGGCAATTGGAGGCACGGATAGTGTGGTAGGGCCAAGGGGGTGGCTCCTGAAAACCATCCTCCTGCCCTAATATCTGATATCTCACCTCACAGGCTCATGCCACCAGAATCAAAAATAAAACACTTACCTTCTTTCCACTGTATTCTTCTGACAGGGAGATGGTCTTTTGGACCCAAAGGTCACCAGTCTCAGATTGGCTGGTGGCTTCTGGTGAGGAGTTCACCGGTCAGCTCTTAACTAGCTGATTGGCTCCCAATCTTGTGAGCTTTCTTGATCGGTCAGGGAAAGTATTTTCTGTCTCTACAGAAAGTATTTTCTGCCCCCAAACGTAGGTTGCACATTGAAAGATCATGATCATGATCATGGTGTCACTTTACCTGTTTGGATATGGCATTCAAAGGTAGTTCAATAAAGCTGGGTGCATAGTAAGCTTACACATATAATAATGAAAAAGTTGTGATAAATACTGCCCAAACAGTGACACTGATTAAATAAATTTATGGTTGTGAATTGTCCTGCGGATTAGATTGATGCGAACAAACAAAATACCTCATTCCAAAAAGTGTTCATAACTTCCAAATACTCACTTTCAAAACTCACACATGAAGAATGGAAATGCAGTAGAGGTGAGATTGTTTCTCAGCATGAGTCAGTGTATTCAGTACGAAATGCAAAAATATGAGCGGAAAACATTTCCTTTCAGTGAACATGCATATAATTTTTCTCTAATAGTCAAAGTTAGGGCAAAGTTAAGGCACCCTTGGGCCTCCTACCCTCCCTCGACCGCTTCATGTCCAACTGCCGTCGAGACATCAACGCCTCAACCTCTCCACCCCTTTCACCCACTTGAACCTCTCTCCCGCAGAACAGGAAGCCTTCCGCTCCCTCCACTCCAACCCCAACCTCACGATCAAATCCGCAGACAAGGGAGGCGCAGAGGTATGGCGCACTGACCTCTACATCGCCGAGGCCAAACGCCAACTCTCCGACACCTCCTCCTACCGCCCCCTTGATCATGACACCACCCCCGAGCACCAAACCATCATCTCCAATACCATCCATGGCCTCATCACGTCAGGGGACCTCCCACCCACAGCCTCCAACCTCATTGTTCCCCAACCCCGCATGGCCCGTTTCTATCTCCTTCCCAAAATCCACAAACCTGCCTGCCCTGGTCGACCTATTGTCTCAGCCTGTACCTGCCCCACCGAACTCATCTCCACCTATCTGGACTCCATTTTCTCCCCTTTGGTCCAGGAACTCCCCACTAAGTCCGTGACACCACCCACGCCCTCCACCTCCTCCAGAACTTCCAATTCCCTGGCCCCCAACACCTCATTGTCACCATGGACGTCCAGTCCCTATACACCTGTATTCCTCATGCAGATGGCCTCAAGGCCCTCTGCTTCTTCCTGTCCCGCAGGCCCGACCAATCCCCCTCCACCAACACCCTCATCCGCCTAGCCGAACTCGTCCTCACCGTCAACAACTTCTCTTTCGATTCTTCCCACTTCCTACAGACAAAGGGGGTGGCCATGAGTACCTGCATGGGCCCACGATATGCCTGCCTCTTTGTAGATTACTTGGAACAGTCCCTCTTTTGCACCTACACAGGCCCCAAATCCCACTTCCTTCTCCATTACATTGATGACTGTACTGGTGCCGCCTCTAGCTCCCCCGTGGAGCTGGAGCAGTTCATCCACTTCACCAACACCTTCCATCCCAACCTCAAGTTCACCTGGGCCATCTCCAACACATCCCTCGCCTTCCTGGACCTCTCAGTCTCCATCTCAGGTAACCAACTAGAAACTGATGTCCATTTCAAACCCACTGACTCCCACAGCTACCTAGAATACACCTCCTCCCACCCACCCTCCTGCAAAAATTCCATCCCCTATTCCCAATTCCTCCGCCTCCACCTCATCTGCTCCCACGATGAGGCATTCCACTCCCGCACATCCCAGATATCCATGTTCTTCAAGGACTGCAACTTTCCCCCCACAGTGGTCAAGAACGCCCTCAATCATGTCTCCCGCATTTCCCGTACCTCATCCCTCATACCCTGCCCCCGCCACAACCGCCCCCAGAGGATCCTCCTCATTCTCACATACCACCCCACCAACCTCCGGATCCAACGCCTCATCCTCCGACGCTTCTGCCATCTGCTATCCGACCCCACCACCAAAGACATTTTTCCCTCCCCGCCCTTGTCTGCTTTGCGGAGGGACCAATCTCTCCGTGACTCCCTTGTTCACTCCACACTCCCCTCCAACCCCACCACACCTGGCACTTTCCCCTGCAACCACAGGAAGTGCTACACCTGCCCCTACACCTCCTCCCTCACCCCCAACCCAGGCCCCAAGATGACTTTCCACATCAAGCAGATGTTCACCTGCACATCTGCCAATGTGATATACTGCATCCGCTGTACCCGTTGTGTCCTCCTCTGCTGGGGAAACCAAGCGTAGGCTTGGGGACCACTTTGCAGAACACCCATGCTTGGTGCACAATGAACAACTGCACCTCCCAGTAACGAACCATTCCGGCTCCCCCTCCCATTCCTCAGACGACATGTCCATTGTGGGCCTCCTGCAGTGCCACAATGATGCCACCCGAAAGTTGCAGGAACAGCAACTCATATTCTGCTTGGGAACCCTGCAGCCCAATGGTATCAATGTGGATTTCACAAGCTTCAAAATCTCCCCTCCCCCCACTGCATCCCAAAACCAGCCCAGCTCGTCGCTGCCTCCCTACCCTGTTCTTCCTCTCACCTATCCCTTCCTCCCACCTCAAGCCGCAACCCCATTTCCCACCTACTAACCTCATCCCGCCCATTTGACCTGTCCGTCCTCCCCGGACTGACGTACTCCCTCCATACCTCCCTGCCTACATTCTCCTCTCCACCTATCTTCTCCTCTATCCATCTTTGGTCCGCCTCCCCCTCTCTCCCTATTTATTCCAGAACCCTCTCCCCATCCCCCTTTCTGATGAAGGGTCTAGGCCCGAAACGTCAGCTTTTGTGCTCCTGAGATGCTGCTTGACCTGCTGTGTTCATCCAGCTTCACACTTTGTTATCTTGGATTCTACAGCATCTGCAGTTCCCATTATCTCTGCCTGATCTTATCTTGGATTCCCTGTAAAAAACATTACTTTACAGTTGGTATAAGATAATCATAGTGAACTCTGTATATATATATGTATATATATATATATATATATATATATATATAAGCATATAAACAATGTTTGTTGATAATATGTAAAACCATATTTAATTTCTATATTTAATTCTCTTGATACTTCCTTTTCCTACTTCTTTTTCATTGCACTCCTTTCCCATTACAGCAGGATGACATGGTCTGATCAGCAGGCTTGTAATGATAAACCTTTCTGCTTGTTTTGTTTTATCTTGGTTCGGAATCTTGCAAGCTTAGTCTTCACAGGAAGTGGGGCATTCTTACCTCTAAATTCATCAAATTGTCTCCAGCTTTGTGGTAGTATTTTCCACAGTACCAGCTACTTCACAGCTTTTTCATGTGGAACTGTGACACTTTGGGTGAATATTCTTTCTGCTCCGCTATACTTCCACCACCCTCACTCTTTGCCACTGTCACCCTGATGACGAAATCTCAAGAGTTAAGTCCCACATTCAGTAAATTCTGGCTCACCCCCTGGAATATGCTGCCCATAAGAGTGTTAAAGCAGAGATGATCAATGATTTTAAAACAAAATTGTATGGGCACTGAAGAAAATTAATTTACTGAGCTATGAGGTTCAAGTGGTTCAGTGGGACTGATGGGATAACTTCAAAATGAGCCACCATGGCTTCAATAGGCCAAATGGTCTACTTCTGTGCTCTAAATGTCATTAATATAAGCACCATGATCAAGCGGTTTATAAATCTTTTCACTGTACTTTTCATGTAAATATGCACGTGACAATAAATTTCTTTTCATTCAAATGACTGGCGGTCCCAAGGCTAAAGTTCTGTATGCATTTCTGGCACTTTTAAAACCATTAGCATCAGGTCTAAAGTCAAGATTGGTTGGAATGACAACAAAACATAAAGTTAATTTGAGATAACAAGGTGTAGATCTGGATGAACACAGCAGGCCAAGCAGCATTAGAGGAGCAGGAAAGCTCATGTTTCAGGTTTAGACCCTTCTTCAGAAATTTCGTTATCAATTTTAACAATTTTAACCCCACTGCGAAGCCTTGTTATCTCAGATTCTCCAACATCTGCAGTTCCTACTATCTCTGAATTAAAGTTAACTTGGCAAGCTGCATTTTCTCTGGATTCAGTGCAAAATAAAAACCACACACGAATAAAAAAGAAACACTGCAAAACCCCATGACTGAATTTCTTTTTTTCACAGATCCAACACACTGGAACTAGCAACAAGCCAGATAAATCTCTCAAACAATATTTGCAAAGAGCTTTTGTATTCCATCACACAGACACAAAAATATTGACAAAACAGTGCACTAACAAAAATAAAGAAACTTTCCCAGAAATAAGTTATTTAGCTTTAGACGTGCATGTAAACATTTCACCTTAGGAGCCCCATCCTCACCAACCATCCCATCAAGATTAAGGGGTTGATTTCGACCCCAGTCAAAGAGCTGAAAATGTGTTTTGGGATTTAAGGACTCAGGGCACATAAAGTTTAGTTGGTTAACAAGTGTATGAAAGACAGGAACTATGGAAATCATAATGTCTAATTTTAACACCTTTAACTAGCAGAAATGTTCAAGCATTGCAAGCCTGCTATTCCGAACTGTCAGCCTCGTGTGATGGGAAAGGAGTACAATGAAACAGAAGAATGAAAAGGAAGTGTCAAGCGAATTAAATATAAAAATAAAATATGGTTTTACATATTGCGGATAGACATTGTGCTTATGCGTATACATATATAGTTCACTATGACCATCTTGTACCATTTGTAAGGTAATTCTTTTTAAAGGGAATCAAAGATGAGATCTTGCAATAGTCCTATTTTTCACTATGAGAGAAAAAAATGTAAGCGTGTCCATTGAAGGGAGATATTCTCCCCTGACATTTTTGCATTTTTTACCAAATACACTGACTCATGCTGGGAAACACTCACCTGTAGTGCATATCAATCACGTGTGAGTTTCGAAAGTGCATATGAGACAGTTATGATATACCTTTAAGAAATGCGGCATTCTGCTTGTTCACATCATTCTAAACCAGAGGCGTTGGTTAGATGCATTGATTAGTTGGGCTATTACATGATCATGTATTTAATAAAGCCTTGTCATACATAGACCATGGAACATAGAACATAGAACATAGAACAAAGAACATAGAACATAGAACATAGAACAAAGAACATAGAACATAGAACAGTACAGCACAGTACAGACCCTTCAGCCCACCATGTTGTGCCAAACTATTTTGCTAGCAAGATCAAACAACCCTACATACCTACATTATACTATCATCCATGTGCCTATTCAAGAGTCGCTTAAAAATCTCTAAAGTATCTGACTCAACTATCACTGCCAGTGGTGCATTCCACATTCCCACCACTCTCTGTGTAAAGAACCTACCTCTGGCATCACCCCTATACCTTCCTCAAATCACCTAAAAATTATGCCCCCTTGTAATAGTCATTTCTGCCCTGGGAAAAAGTCTCTGGGTATCCACCCTATCTATGCCTCTCATCAACTTGTACACCTCTATCAAGTCACTTACCATTCTTCTTTACTCCAACGAAAAAAAGCCCTAGCTCCCGCAACCTTTCTTCATAATACCTGCCCTCCAGTCCAGGAAGCATCCTGGTAAATCTCCTCTGTACCATCTATAAAGCTTCCACATTCTTCCTATAATGAGGCGACCAGAACTGAACACAATATTCCAAGTGTGGTCTCACCAGGGTTTTATAGAACTGCAGCACAACCTCGCAGCTCTTAAACTCAATTCTCCTGCCATCTCACAATCGTAATCGAAAGGGGATATATTATTGATAAATCTGACAATGAGTATAAAAAGCTCCATCAATAAGCAGATGTCCTTATGCAATTTTCCTGTGATAATCTGTAAGAATGTGCATTAAATATTGAAGCATTTTGCAGACCTTTGATGATCTCATTCATCAGTGATGTACCAAGCCTCAAAATAACCTGTCTTTAATTAACACCATTAACATGTTCTGCATCTATTCTAAAAGGAGCTCAAGTGTTACAACAGTGCAAGCTTGATCATCAATCAATTTTTTCAGAAGTAATATGGGTTAACTTTTGTATTTCTTTGGGATGCTTTCATATTACTCACTCCTATCATGTACAATGCTTGAGGATTAAAAACATTTTTTTATAACTTTCCATTGTCAATAGATTCAATAATGAAACTATAATCTTGGCAGAACAAAGGTGATCTGTCCTTTCATCCCTGTTTTAAATAGCAGAACAAATTTCAATGTGGCATGTTTTACTTTACGCACTTCTTATTGTACTGCAAATGAACTTTAAGTCAATACTGTATCAACATCTTTTGGAAAACTGTAAAGCGGAGGAGTATTGCAAGCAACAAAAAGCCAGACAACTAATTGTGAAGAAGTGCCAGAAACATCTGAGGTTGTATTGTATCATTACATATGAGTCCTAGAGATTCTGGCTTTTTGGTGCTTGGATCCCTGGGAAGCTTTCATCTCTTTGTAGTAATTTATTGAACTCTTAAATTAAATTCAACAAGGCAGAGTTTCGTTTCAAACTACTGATGAGGAGAAAGTGAAAAAAAATTGTAAAACATCCTATATGATCTTCAAGCATCTCAAATGTATGACTTAGCACAAAGCTATTTTTTCTTCTCAATTACAATTTAGATAACTATTTTTACTGTTAGCAACATGGAAATAATTCCAATTTTCTAGAGTTAAACGAAGAAAAAAATTACTACCGCCTTATTTAAGCAGAATGCAGAAGTAATTCACTGCAGAAGGAGGCTATATGGTCCTCTGTGTTTGCAATGGTCTGCTGACCATTTTAACTTTGTGTCAAGCTCCTGGCTATTAAGGATTCAAAAAGATTCATCAACCAGTTCCAAGCAACATGTAAAATTGTTACATAGAGCATATGAACAAGTGAGAGAAGTGGCACTGCCTTACTCTAGTGTTGATCAGAAAGATCAGTGTCTTACCCATTGATTTAAATCACACAAATGTTTGAATTGAGGATTCTATCCTCAACAGCCATTTTGGAAAGGACATCCATCGTATTACATCACAATGTGTGATACTCTGTCAAAGGTCTTCTCCTAATCCCAGCAGGTGAGGCAGATGTTCAAATGTTACACATGTAAACGGTCATAACCTGGCGTAGCCATAGGCTTTCCTTCTGAATTCAGTATGTAGCTGGTCAGGATGAATCGCCAACTCCAGAGCAGAACTAATCTGGTTGGCAATGACTTTGGACAGAATTTTGTAGGCTGCATTCACAGATGGGTCCCCGATTCCTAATTTCCTCCCTCTCTTCCCTCTAGTTGAATGTGTGGATGAAGATGCCCTTTCCTCAGGGATTCAGCCATGTTGCCTTCCATATGTATCTTCTCATACACCTCAAGCAGGCCAATCAATGCCACAGAGATGAAGGCAACACTGCCAGTAAGATGTCATTTCCAGTTTTACTCTTCCTAAAGTACTCAAGGGTTTTAGCTTGTCAGAGTTAGCAGTTTGTCCAGACTGTCTCGCATACTTTTGTCTAAGATGTTTAAGATAGGTGACAAGAACCATTGGGAGACTCTGCTGTCTGTGGGCTTCACATTGTATACTCCAGTCAAAATGCATTTGCTGATCATCAAAGTGTCAGACTGTGACAATATTATTGAGCCATTATTATCTTTCAGGCTGCTGATCTCAGAGTCCAGGTTGTTTATCTTCTAGAAGAGGAAGCAGAATCACTGCTCTAAATCAGAAGCTGGTTTCAGAGGCTTCCAAAGCAAAGAGGGAGATATTCATCTCTTTATACCTTGGAGATTCTCTTCCATTTTCTTTGCACTTGGAATTATCAGATCATTTTCAATGCATTCGACACTGTTAAATGTGAGCAATGGACTAAGATGGAAGGTTTTATCAGGATATTCCTTTACAATGTATCTAGCAATATATCCCAGGGAGCAATGCAGAGATTTTAGAAATTATTGGTCATATTTCTTCTCCATTTGTTTTTATGAAACAAGGGAATTCCAAATTTCTGAGAACAGATTCAGCACATAGCTAAGTGTGATGTTATGGACCTGACTGAAATGGATTAAATTGACTTGAAATGAATTAGCTTTATTGTCACATGTCCTTGCATGAGTACAGTAAAAAGTTGACAAGTCACCATTTATGGAAACCATTTTAGGTACGAGCTACCTAGGTACAGATTCTTCAGTACAAGTTCTTAAATAAAGAAATAAACCTGGGACCCAGATGGGTATGGGTTAAGTGCTGGGTAATGGGATGCCAGGTGGGTGAGGTGCAAGGGGCCCAAGCAAGTAAAGTGTGAATTAAGTAGAGTTCCAGGTGAATAGGGGTTCAGTTATTCAGCTGGTTAGAGTGCCAGGTAATTAGGATGTCAGTTGGGCAATGAACCAGCTGAGGAAGGGGTAGGGTTAACACAGTATGGAGCTGGAGGAACACAGCAGGCCAGGCAGCATCAGGAAAGCTGATGTTTTGGGTCAGGACCCTTCTTTTTCTGAATTTTCCGAAATTTCTGAAGAAGGGTCCCAACCTGAAACATCAGCTTTCCAGCTCCTCTGATGCTGCCTGGCCTGCTGCGCTCCTCAAGCCCCACATTGTGTTATCTCTGACTCCAGAATCTGCAGTTCTTATTATCTCTAAAGGGTAGGGTGATTGGGGGTACAATGCCAGATAGTTGGGGGTTAGAGTGTCATGTTGCACAGGATACAAAGTAGAAAGGGTGAAGGTGCCAGGGCACTAGGTAGAAAGGGAGCCAGGTAAATAATGGATGTTGGTGTGGGTGGGAGAAATTGCGTCTAGCAGGGGCATTGAGGGTGAGTATCAGGCCCAGTGTTTATGTTGGATCCAGTGGTGGTGGAGTAGGAGGGAGGTGGGGGTTGGTGGTGTTGGCACGTCAGTTTCACAGCCGGGGCAGGTGGGGTGGGGGGTGGGGGGTTGTGGTAGTGTTGGGTCAGGATCTGGGTGACATCACTGATCTGGGTAAGTTGTAGCTGGAGATATGTGAGGTAAGAATGCATTTGTTAAATAGCTACTCAGGAGTTCAATTATTTATTTAATGGTCTAGCTTTCCTGAGCAACTATTTCAATTAATTTTGTTAGAACCCTCCAAAGCATCTGATTTAAAAGGATACTTTCAAAGGTTCCAGGTGTAGAGAAATCACTCACTAGAATCTTTCATTTCTCAGGCAATTTCTTTGGAGTGCGCTCTGAATGGGATTCTCCAGGATGCTGTGCATACCTCTATCTATATTGGAATAATGATTGTCTGGTCATTGGAAAATCCAAGCTCACTTTCTCATAATGTGAATTGATAATAAAAAGATTAGCTATCACTGTAAAACATCCACTTCTAAATATGTTGCTTATGTTGTGCCGTCTGCATCTAATGGTCTCATCATCTAAGGAGTTCACATTAGAGCAAGACTGCAATCTACTTAGTTACCAATGCATTTGAAGTGTTTTCTCAAGGGAGGAAGAGCTTATTAAAATCAAGTCAGTGTATTGGGAATTTACAGATCTTTGTATTTGAGACCAAGGGCTCAGTACAGGGTCTAAAATAAAGAAAACAGCTGACACTATCAGCCCATAGTCAGAGAATAACAGTATAAAACTCCAATTAGAAATCTGAACTGCTCACTCCAGAGACGGTCATTCAGAACATGGTCTAGAGCATCCTCTCTCTGAATGTTTGCTCCTCTCTCAATTTTGTCCCCAGTCCACTGAAGGTGGTAAATGAGTGTTAGTGTACAACACTAGCAGCATCTACAGCTCTGTTCTCATTTTTAATTTACATACATCAAGTTGGTTGCAATGAGTAATATCTACTGAAATTGCAATATGACCATCAAGATGTGGTGTGTAACTTTTGAATTGGTGTTTATTAGACACTTTGGAAGAGCTCTCATTTGGGAAACTTATTAATAAAGTTCACATTTACTTAATTAACCAAGGGTTTTAAGAAGCAGATGTCGCACCATTTAAATTTTCACTGCAGGAAACCTTTGAATCCTTAAAATTTTGAAACATGAAGTTCTTTTCTTTTATTTCATAAAATTATGCAGGCAAAAAATAAATCTACTGAATAAAAATCACAACTAGCTGCCAACTTCCTGTGTGCGAGAAGTCTTTGTAAGTGGCAACCAAATGAATGCATCTACGGGAGTACTGGGGATGAACATTTTGTTCTTATTAATATAATGATGATAAACCAGAACCTCAAATTATTTATAGGTATTTTTACTTTCAATTCCAAAATGCATTGCTTTTAAAAACACGGCTGCAGATAAAAAACTAGCGGTTGTCAAGGCAAAGTCCTTCATGAAGTAAATGGAATATCACACAGTAAATGGTCATGGCACCTTTAGACAGACCGGGCTGTGATCTCTTCAAAGTTAACAATGGGCTTAATACCCTATTGCTCAAAAGGAAGCCGTGTTATGTAGATTATGTCCCAAACTGTGCATTGATTTTGTGTTTTTCTTTATGAAAGCATTAAAAAGTCAACTTTATGTGCGCTGAAGTGGATTACAGGACTGAATGCTCTCCTGTGTATCATCCTGAGTTTGAGTGTTACTATGCAGTGAAGGTCACAGTTGAATGACTATCCTGTAGTAATATGTGTGCTGCAGGTAAGAACCATCCCTCACACTGAGACCTGCAAACTCCTTAAAAAGAAACAGGAATCAAAACAAATTATCTTCCATTAGCCGACAAAATCAAGAATCTTGAAAAAGATCTGTTCAACTGCCACATCAACCCCGCTAGTAATCTCGAATGAAATGGCCATGATGTTCGACAACCCGCTTTTTACAAACAATTCAGAGGCTGATTCACATATGGAAATATCTATTAACTTTTATCTTTTTGAATTCAACTCTTATTTCTAACTGGTGTGTAAGCGTACTGTGTGACTAATTCTTCTCGCATTTGACAGTGAATAAACTCACTCATTTTGCTAATTCAAAAATATTTATTCATGGGATGAGGGCATCACTGGCCAAACCAACAATTATTGCCCATCCCTAACTCCTGTGGCAGGCAACACTGGGTAAGGATATCAGTTTCCTTCTCTAAAGGACATTAGTGAACTAGATTTTTCCCCCTTCCAGTCAGCAATAGATTTATGATCATCATTAGAATCTTAGTTACAGTTTAATTCAAATTTCACCATCTGCCATGGTGGGAATCAAACGCGGATCCCCAGAACATTCCCTGGGTCTCTGGATTAACAGTCCAGCAAGAACAACACTAGGCCTTCAACTCCCCTTAGTCTGGTTAATTTGGCTCCTTCCAAAATGCAAGTTCATAAAAATTAACTTTGTTACAACCAACCAAGGGAATGCATAAATACAGGTGGGGAATCAGTTCACCCCTCCTTACCTGGGAGCCAACATTCGGGGGTATTCTGTCTGAAGCCATGATTAATTGGGGAACCTGGCTTGGGATCTAGTTGTAAAAATGAAACAATGGAATAGATTCAGCAGCTGTTCCATTTGTAGTGTAGGCAAAATATGTTTTGAAAAGAACTCGACTCAAAAAGCAAGGACGAGGCTGGATAAACTCGGTGGGAAGAGAATACACTGTAATGCTTCATGAAATATTAATAATTCTGGATGTAGAATTTAGACTCATTTGTTGAAATGTTGGGGATTCAACATCCACCTTACTGAAACTTAAATTTGTTAGCTGCATTGCTTGACGGCACAGCCCTCGATCATAAAGTGAAAAACGTTATCAGGCTCACTCACTTTCCTATTGAAAGGCAAAACTAATCAGCTGACTATCTACTAAACAACAATAAAAATGACTGATAGGACTTAAACAGTAAACGGTAAGGTCCTGGAGAGTGTTGAGGTACAGAGGGACCTAAGAGTACAAGTACATAGTTCATTGAAAGTGGCACCACAGATGGAAAGGGTGGTGAAGAAAGCATTTAGAGTGCTGGCCTTCATCAGTTGAGGCATTGAGTATAGAAGTTGGGATAATATGTTACAGTTGTATAAGTCATGGTGAGGCTGTACTTGGAGCATTGTGTACGGTTTTGGTCACGTATTATTGGAAAGACACAGTTAAACTAGAAAATGTGCAAAGAAGATTTACGAGGATGTTGCCAGGACTAGTAGGTCTGAGTTATAGGGAGGGGTTGGCCAGGATAGCACTTTAGTCCTTGGAATATAGGAGAATGAGGGGTGGCCTTATTGAGGTATATAAAATCATGAGAGGTATAGATAACGTGAATACATATAGTCTTTTTCCCAGGAATGGGGAGTTGAAAACTAGAGGGCATAGGTCTAAGGTGAGAGGGGAAAGATTTAAGAAGGACCTGAAAGTCAACTTCTTCATGCAGACAGCGGTGCGTATATGGAATGAGCTGCTGGAGAAAGCGTTGAGGCAGGTGCAACAGCAACGGTTAAAAAAGATTTGGACAGGCATATAGATGGGAAGGGTTTAGAGGGATATGGACCAAATGTGGGGAATTGGAATGAACAGAGTGGTTACCATGGTCAGCATGGACCAGTTTAGGCCGAAAGGCCTGTTTCCATGCTGTATTACTCTATGAATCTATGAATGGAGATGCCCTCGTCCTGACAAGGTATAGAGCTGGACGAACACAGCAGGCTAAGCAGCTTCTTAGGAGCAGGAAAGCCCCAGCATGTGCAGTTCCTATTATCCCTCGTCCTGACAGTACGACTTAACAAGGTTAAAGGGGCATGTTATCTTGGAGATACACATCAGCCAGAATCTGAAAGTGCAAGGAATTACTAGAGGGATTTCCATGAGAGAATTAGATAATTTACAAGTGAAAATGATTGTTATCTACATTTTTTTTTCTGATTTACTTAGTAAGTAGAGTATAGTGAGGCAAGTGATTAGAAATTGTGCTGCACGCTTTATTAAGTAAATTTTATAAAGGAATGTTTGCCTCCTCTAAGGGCAATCTGAGGTTAGCAACTTCATCCTGTCTAATATTACATGCTGTTTCTTCATGAAATCTTGTTGGTCTGTGACTATCATCTCAGCTGAATGACGCCTCAATTACTAATGAAGGTTAGTAGATTTGAAATCAAGATGGCAGCAGTGAATAGGCCTGTCTCTCCTGGGAACTGCTTTGGCTCCTGTGCTATTTAAAGAGCTATTCACCTCCACTCAGGTGTATAAAAGTGGATGAAGCTTAAAGGTCCCTGGTCAGAAACATATGACAGGGTCAGCTAAATGAGGGCAGTCAGGATATCTTACTATTTTGTTTCTATACTGGTAAAGTATTCTAGCTGGGTTACATTGACTGACACACTTTTATTAGTTAGTGACGTGAGAGGAATGTAAAATGGGTTACAATTAAAGCACTAAAAGAACACACCTTATATGGAAGAGAGACTTTAAAAAAAGCTAGAGAGAATCAGATTTCAGACTGGAAATCCATAGCAGGTCATTAACATTCCTGCTTATGAACTCTGTTCCCATCTGAAAAGTTAACTTGTCATTTCACTTTAAAGGTGCTGATAGAGCTGATGTATACTGCCAAAACTATTAGCTCATATTTATACCCATTTATGAAATGCCAATTTAATTTTTTTGTTAAAATATCTCCCTGCTTGTGGATAATAAGTTAAATGTGACATCAGTGTTGGGAAGTTTATTAATGCACAACCTGGGCATAGGGGAACATTAATAATCTTTGGCTGTTTGTCAGGAAGGTTGGGGAGTGGGGTTAAAATACAGTCTGATTTCAGGAAATAATTGACTTTTTTCAACACAAGGTGTTAAGTGATTTGTTAAGTGTTATTCCATATTAAATACTATTGAAAGACTTACCATGCAGGATTATCTTTAAGTAACCAATGTTCTTCCTCTTGCAACAGTTCTGATGTGATGTAATTTGTATAAATTGGGTGGATGGAAATAAATGCATGAGTTAACTGCAGCAATATATGAGACATCTATCAACAATGTAGGCATAATAGATTACAAAGTGCCATTGTAAATCATTCCTTAATGTGTATGAGATGTGCACTTACTGCTCCAGATCTTCCAGCTTCTGGATTGTTGGGAATGAATTGCCTGGGAAGTTTCAACTTTGGAGGGAGTATTTCTGTTGTACCTCCATGGTCCTTCAAAAGTGTCTCTGCCTTTGAGTTAGACTTAAACATTTTGGCCAGTTCCTTATTTATTTGCCTGGTTACTTACCTAGGCATGGTTAGATAAAAAATTCCAGGCCAAGTCTTGAGTAACTTGACAACTGACACACCTGACTCCTCTCAATCTTCCATCATCCTCCCACCCGACCCAGTCGAAACAGAACTCAAAGCAGGATTCAAAGCCCTGACCCCTGATTTGATATGACAAGATCTGAGCATTCAACTTCCCACTTCACTACAGCTTCAGCCTGACTTTGAAACATATAAGAATCATAGGGGCTTGACAGAGTAGATGTGGAGAGGTCATTTTCCTCTACTGTGAACAGTCTAGGAACAGAGGGAATAATTTCAGAGTGAATGATTATCCCTTAAAGAGATGAGGAAGACATTTTTCAGCTCAGCAGTGTTGTGGAATTATCACAGAGGGCCACCAAAGTTGAATAAGATTCACAGCTGAGATAGACAGATGTCTAACTGATAAGTTATGAGGATAAGACAGGAAAGTGGAATCAAGGAATATCATAGAACATGGGCGCAGGGAGCTTTAAAATAGAATTCCTATAGAAACAGGCCCTTTGGCCCAACAAGTCCAAACCAAACCTCAGAGCATCCCGCCTAGACCCATCCCCCTATAACTCAGCTAACCTACACCTCCCTGAACACTATAGGCAATTTAGAATGGCCAATCAACCTAACCTGCACATCTTTGGACTGTGGGAGGAAACTGGAGCACCTGGAGGAACCCACACAGACAGGGAGAATGTGCAAACTCCACACAGACGGTCGCCTGAGGCTGGAATTGAACCCAGGTCCTGTGAGGCAGCAGTGCTAACCACCATGCCACTGTGCCACCGTTGCCCCCTTTAGTGCCTTTGGAGTTGTAAATGGTGCTGAATACTGTGTAATCATGAGCAAATGTTCCACTTCTGACCTTATCATTGAAGGAAGGTCATGGATGAAGGTGCTGAAGGCCTAGCATACAATAATATGTCCTGCAGCTGAGATGATGGACTTACATCAACAGTAACCATCTTGCTTATGTGCTAGGCATGAATTTGATAAATTAAGAGTTTTCTCTCTGATTCCAATTACTCAAATTTTTCCAGGGGTCCTTGATGCGTTGCTCAGTCAAATGTACCCCCCACTCCCCGATATCAAATTACTCATACTTCATCTCTGGAGTTCAATTCTTTTTTCTACGTTTGCATTAATGCTGTAATGACTGTAGGAGCTGAGTGGCCCTGGCCGAATCCAAACTGAGCATCAATCAGCAGGCTATTGTTATGCAAGTGCTGTTTGATAACTTTGTTGATGGCAACTTCTATTACTTTTCTGATGATTGAGAGTAGATTGGTGGGGAAATTTGATTTGTTTTATTTTTTGTGTATTGGGCATACCTGGGCAAATTTGCACATTTCTGGGCAGCTGCCAATGTTATAGTTGGGCCAGCTTAGCTATGGCCACGGCAAGTTCTGGAACAGACAGGGCCCATAGTCTTTGTAGTATCACTGTTTTCAGCTGTTTCTAGATACTACATGGAGTGAATTGAATTGTTTGAAGAGGTGCATCTATGATGTTGGCAATCTTGGGAGGAAGTCGAGATGGATCATCAACTCAACATTTCTAGCTGAAGATGGATACAAATTCTTCACTGATGTGCTGGATTTTCCCACTGTTGAGGACGGGGATATTTGTGGAGTTCTCATCGCTTGTTACTTGTTCAATTGTCCCCCCACTGTACATGACTAGATTTAGCCTGATTCAATGTTTGTGAGATCCCTTTGTTTCATCTATTGACTACTACTGTCACTGTTTATACTCTGTATTTAGCTTTACCAGATAAGTATCTCACCTTTACTTATGCCTGGTACTGCTCCTGGTAAGCCATTTGGCACTCTTCACTGAACCAGGGTCGATCTCCTGGCTCAATGGTAATGGTAGAGTGGAGATGGTTGAGCATGAGATTACAGATTGTGGTTCATAACAATTTTGCTGCTGCCAATGGCACAGGTGTCTCGTGATGCCTGGTATTGAGTTGCCAGATCAGCTCAAAATCTATTCCATTTCGCTCAGTGTAATGCAAACAATACAGTTGAGGGTATCCTCAATGTGAAGAAGTGACTTTGTCGACACAAGGGCTGCATTATAGTTATTCCTTCTGGTACTGTAATGGGTGGATGCATTCACAACGGTTAGATTGGTGAGGACAAGGTCGAGGAAACCTTTCCTTCTTGTTGTTTCCTTTACTAGTCAGCATCTGTAAAATGTGCTCGCAGTGCATTTGGAGTCCAGAAATCTGGCATTGTGGTGATGAAGGAATTGCAATATTGTTTTATGTAGGAATGGCATGGTTTGAAAAGTAACTTGCAGTTGGTACTGTCCCCATTGGTATGCTGTCCTTCTCCCAGGTGGATAAGGTTGAGGTACGAATGGAGCTGAGCAAGACGTCTTGGTGCTTTGCTGCTATGCATCTTGTAAATTGCACACACAACCGCCAAGATAGAACTGTATTCTATCAATGGCATTAGAGGGCTGGTGTAGTTGTTTTTCAAAACAAGCTCTGGATTGGGCATCCCCTTCTACTTAATCCAACATAAAAAGTCCCAAACTAGTCCAGGGTTTGATCATATATTCCTCTGCTGGTAGATTTGAAGGTGGGGGCAACTCCAAAAGCTCTCCTACATTTGTTCAAGTTTATTGTGCAATCACGGAACAACACACAGGATGCAAAGCAGTTTTGTACCAGAGTTCACAATTTCTTTCAGTCTATTTGTTTTGTCCTGAGTTTGGCGATTTCGCCATTTATACAGCTGTCACTGACTTTTCAGCTGTCAATGCTGTCAGTGAAATTTCAGTCACATACAACTATGCTAAACTTAAATAGAAGGATGTACAAGTAGGCCATTTACAAATACGTAACATGATCAAACCAAGTTCGCATGGCTTAACGAAGGTGAAATCAAGCTGACAAATTTATTGGTGATTTTTTGAGTAGGAGAAATAAAGAGCAAATAGTGGATATAATATATTTGGATTCTAGACAATGTTTCACAAGATACCACATATTAGATTACCGAGTTAGGTAAGGTTCCAAGGTGTTGGGGGTGATATATTAGCTTCGGGAGTAATGGGCAGATTAATGGATGACAGAAAGTTGGGTTAAGGAGGGTCATTTCAGTGTGACAACTTGTGACTGGTGGAATGCCAAATGAGTTAATGCTGGAGCCAGAATTAAAATATATACATGAGAGACTTGGATTAGGAAAGTAACGTAATATAGCCAAGTTTGTGGGTGACACAAATCTTGATGGGGAAGCAAGTTGTGGATGACACAAAGGTTGTACAGTGATATAGATAGGTTACGTGATTGTGTAAAAACTTGGCAGATTGAATATAATGTGGGAGAATGTGAGTTTACGCACTTTGAGAGAAAAAACAGAGGAACTGAATATTATTTAAATGGACAAAGACTGCAGAAATCTATAGTACAGAGGGATTTGAGAGTAATAGTCATAGAATTGTACAACACAGAGACAGATTCTTTCGTCCAACTCGTCCATGTCAACCAAGTTTTCCCAACTAAAAACTAGTCCTGCTTGCCTGTGTTTGACCCAGAGCCCTCTAAACCTTTTCTATTCATATACCTATTTAAATGTCTTTTAAATGTTGTAATTGTATCTGTGTCTACTAATTTAATAATACCCTCCTTTTAATAGGGCAACCAAACTGCACACAGTACTCCAAAAGTAGCCTCACCAATATCCTGTACAACCTTAACATGACATCCTATCTCCTACACTCAATGATCTGAGCAATGAAGACCAACATGCTAAATATCTTCTTAACCACTTTCTGGCAGCATCTGTGAAGGAGAAAACACAGTTAACGTTTCAGGTGCAGTGACCCTTCCTCAGAAACCGGGCCTGAAATGTTAACTCTGTTTTCTCCTTCACAGACACTGCCAGAACTGCTGAGTGTTTCCAGCAATGTTGTTTTTGTTCCTGGTATATAGCATCCACAGTTCTTTTGTCTGCCTGTGATGCAACTTTCAAAGAATTATGTACCTGAGCCTGTAGGTTTCTCTGTTTGACAACACTACCCAGGACCCTGCCATTAATTTTATAAGTCCTGCCTTTACTTCTTTTACCAAAATGCACTATGTTGCATTTATCCAAATTAAACTCTATCTGCCACTCTACGGGTCATCAATGAGACCGCATCTTGAATATTACATGTGTGTTTTGGTCTCCTTATTTAAGGAAGAATGTAAATGTGTTGGAAGCAGTTCACTGCATTGATACCTAGAATGAATGACCTGTCATAAGAGGAAAAAATGCACAATTGAATTTGTTTTCACTGGAATTCGGAAGAATGAGGATGAGGAAAGTGTGTAAGATTCTGAATTGTCTTGTCAAGATAGATGTAGGAAAAATGTTTCCTCTTGTGGGCCCTTGCCTATGAAACACAAAAAGCTAATATCTAAGTTCAGCAGCTAATAGGGAAGGCAAATGGAATATTGGCCATTATTTCAAAGGCAATGTAAAACAACAATAGAGAGGTTTTGCTAAACTTACACAATGTACTTGTTAGGTCACAGCTTGGATACTGTGAACAGTTTTGATCCCCTTCTCATAGAAAAGATATACTGCCATTTATGACAGACCAGGGAAGATTCACTTGGTTCACCCTGGATATAGAAAGTTTGTCCTATGGCAAGAAGTTAAATTGGTTGAACATATATCCATTGGAATTTAAAAGAATGAGAGGTAACCTTATTGAAACATGTAAGATTTTTAGGGTTCTTGGCAATACAGATGCAGAGAGCTTGTTTTCCCTTGTTGGAGAGTCTTGGACAAGAGGGCATATTCTCAGAGTAAGAAGTCATCCAGTTAGGACAGAAGGTAGTGAATATGAGAAATTAATTGTGGCAGAGGGTTGTTGAGGTTGGGCCATTAAATACATTCATGGCTGAGATAGACATATTTTTAGTCAGCAAGGGAATCAAAAATTATGGGGTACGAGTAGGAAAGTGGCATTGGGTATTGAGATCAGCTATAATCTCATTGAATGGTGGAGCACACTCTATTGGCTGAATAGCCTACTTCTATGTGTCATATTTCCTAAAGTTCTACAAGGAGTAATAGAGTCAATACATTTAGGAAATTGAAAGAGGGCATGGGACTCTCTAAAGGTCAGGAGAAGGTCCGCTGGGTTAAAAGGGTTTAACATCCATTCATACTGTCTGACAAGGCTATTTATACCATGAAGATAATAGGGTATTACATGGAGCTGGTGTAAAACAGATTACTAATACACTCCTTCTTATTTAGCATGAATGATGGAGACTTAATTCACCACCCAAACATCTGTACAGCTGAACATGTCAAATGAGATCTCCAAATAATGCAGTTAAAACAACAAGCTTTGGAACATCAGTTCTATCTCACTGAAAATCGATAAAGAGAACTGCTTTGTAACTTCATTCGAAACATCCTGTACTTGTCTCAGCTCCCAGCACAACAGAAGCCACTTTTTCATGTTGCTGGAAAATGAGCTACTACCTCCTCAATGATATGTTATTTTTGGCAAACCATCATTCTTCATTTCGCACCTGCTCGATTGTCCTCTATCTAGTTATCAATGCCAAACTTCATACTTTTATTACTTTGACAAACATTTCCCAGATTGACATTAGGAAAGCATGTCATTTTGGTCACATCTTTGGAATGCTCTCAGGAGATAATATCTACAGTTCTCACTGCCTCAGAAAGGCAACATCATCAAAGATCTCTCCCATCCCGGTTACAATCTCTTCCAACTTCTTCCGTCAGGCAAAATGTACATAAACTTAAACACAGGCACCAACAAGCCCAAGGACAGCTTCTTCCCTGCTGTTATTAGACTTCTGAATGGACCTCTCAAAATTCAAATATAATGTTGATCTTGCTTTTTGTTTCGGCCGCTGTAATTTTGCATTCCTCACTCTGTTTAATAATCCTATGATCTTGGTATGTTATGGTCTGCCTGCACTGCATGCAAATCAAAACTTTTCACTGTATCTCAGTACATGTGGCAATAATAAATCAAATCAAATCAAAGTTTTTAGCTCAAAACTTCCCTTTGAAATGTTTATATAAGGTGCCTTAGAGAAATTCCAGTCAATTTCCAATTAATACTGTAGAACAAGTTTTCCTCTCCTCCCCCTATTTTTTTAAAAAAAGTTTTAAATAGCATTGTGAATGAAAATAGCTTATTTTCTGTAAGGAAGGGACTGACCAAAGCCTATGTTTCATCGTAGGAACAGAAGTCTGTTGCATCATTCAATGGGATCATAGCTGATCTGTGGCTGAACGCCTTTCATCATCATAGCAATCTGGACAAATGGCTGGTCATCAATAGAGATGCGCCGCATATTGATATGTAGTGTGTCTAAGCAATATGGTTTCCTCCATAACCAAAGTATATTCTGATGATATATTCTGGTGAGAATGGGGGTACAGTTGGGGTAAATAAAAGAGAGTTTCCTTGAAGTATTATATAAATTATGCAACATAAAATGATACAACAAACACACTAATACTTGAAAGTGGTATTTGAGATTAGTGAATTTTCTGCACTCACATAAAAGGTTTTGATGTTTATTAAAATGCCCTGGATCTAAAATTCAGCACAGAATGCAAAACGAGTTTGGCCAAGGAGAAGCAGTCTCCCTAATTGTGCCATCAGAAAAATTCTGTGCCCCAGAACTATCATAATACCATTCACAATATAAGTAATGCAATATCAATTTATTAAAAGAGTTTGCAAACTGAAACCAACATTAGACCATTTTTGAATTGAATTGAATTAGCTTTACTGTCACGCGTACTCAAATAAGCACAGTGTAAAGTTTGTAAGTCGTGACTTACAGCACCATCCTAGGTATAAATGTACCTAGGTACAATCCTTACTTAAAAAATAGAGAAATGAAGATAAAATAGTTACATTATAGCTACAAACAGTATGACCAATGGTCAGAAAAAAAACAAGAAGCAAAGTTAATGAGGCAAACATTACAGTTCATCTCCAGACGGGCTCTTTGCAGCAGACCAATGCAGTGGGACCTCCACTTGGTCTGACCACTGCCTGCTACTATGCTCCTCACTGACCCACTGGTCACTGACTTTCTCACTCCAGCCACTGGTCACTGGTGACTAAAATGAGCTAAATTTCCTGTTGAGAAAACAACTTGCAATTCATTTTGCAATTCTAGATTCAGATAATCAGCACTTTCATTTTGTAAAACATGGAGCTTTACTTTAAAAGGTGAGGATGGGGTCACCACTCCCAGAAGTAAACCTTAAGGGCTGGGCCCCACATCACTTTGCTGGCTCAATCCAGAGCTATTTCATGGACTTGGGACTTTAATTGGCTTGAGGCAGGCCTTCTGCTCCAATGGGAGGGAAGCCCCAACTTTGAGAGCTGTCAGCCATTGAAATGGTTAGTAGCTCATTGGTCCAAGAGTAGACAGTTTCACATTCGAACCACTCCTTGAATGTTCTTTAAGTTATGAGATGGAGCTGGAGAGATTCTTTTAGGTAGCTGAAGCAAGGGTTGTTGGAGGTAGATGGAATTTGAAATACAAACATGATCATATTGAATGGTAGAGCAGCTCAAGGAGCTGAATGTTCCACTTCTGCTCTTTGTTTGCATGTTTGTAAAGAAATTTGCTTGAATTTTTTTTTGGTTTATTAATGACTGCTGTATGTTTACAGCACCCAATTTTCGATAGCCCTGTCGTGATTATATTAGGTCAGCCAGGTGGACCTCATAGCATATGAACTCCCTGATTGGGGTTGTTAACCTGGTCAAATCAGAGAGTCCTGGCTGACAGATAAAACAGGAGTGTCAGAGCTTCCTCTACATTGGGGAAACCAAGCGGAGGCTTGGGGACCGCTTTGCAGAACACCTCCGCTCAGTTCGCAAAAAACAACTGCACCTCCCAGTCGCAAACCATTTCCACTCCCCGTCCCATTCTCTTGATGACATGTCCATCATGGGCCTCCTGCACTGCCACAATGATGCCACCCGAAGGTTGCAGGAACAGCAACTCATATTCCGCTTGGGAACCCTGCAGCCATATGGTATCAATGTGGACTTCACCAGTTTCAAAATCTCCCCTTCCCCTACTGCATCCCTCAACCAGCCCAGTTCGTCCCCTCCCCCCACTGCACCACACAACCAGCCCAGCTCTTCCCCCCCACCCACTGCATCCCAAAACCAGTCCAACCTGTCTCTGCCTCTCTAACCGGTTCTTCCTCTCACCCATCCCTTCCTCCCACCCCAAGCCGCACCCCCCGCTACCTACTAACCTCATCCCACCTCCTTGACCTGTCCGTCTTCCCTGGACTGACCTATCCCCTCCCTACCTCCCCACCTACACTCTCTCCACCTATCTTCTTTACTCTCCATCTTCGGTCCGCCTCCCCCTCTCTCCCTATTTATTCCAGTTCCCTCCCCCCATCCCCCTCTCTGATGAAGGGTCTAGGCCCGAAACGTCAGCTTTTGTGCTCCTGAGATGCTGCTTGGCCTGCTGTGTTCATCCAGCCTCACATTTTATTATCTTGGAATCTCCAGCATCTGCAGTTCCCATTATCTCTGTGTCAGAGTTTCTGTTCACTTAAGAGAGCTGGCTCCGAGGGATCTGAATCAGTCAAGGACCCTCCATATGGTACAAAAAGGGTGTTTTCTCTACATCACTACTCCATCAAACCCTTTCATAATTTTAATCCTATCAAGCATGGTGCCTCACGATAAGGCCATATTGGAAAGCTAGAAATAAAACTCAAAGTTTATTTTCAAACAAAGTACGTAAGACAAATGAACTACTCAAAATAATTTTAACATTGAAGATTTGCTGATTGACATGAAATAGGTTTCTTGGTGAGATAGCCCCAGTTTCTAATTTCAGTAACAGTCCATTCAAGAATTACTAATAGTATTGTGTCCACTTGCAGGCTAGTCATAACAAGGCTCAGACCTTTTGTTTTGAAAATGTAAGGTTGTCAGAGATGACTGGGACCAGATTGGCTGCATGTACCAATCATACCATGTACTCTACTGACACCTGGTGTTCCAACAGTAATACTTAAATACAAGTTCCAATTGAACTTATTTCAAGACATAGAAAAGGTGATATCAGCACTAAATATTTAAAATCTCATTCCCATTCTTTTCTGAACTCTAAAATAAATTCTGAGAAAAGTGCCACAGGAAACCCTGAATTTTATGGACCCTGAAATCTGTTGAAGCTGACTCACAATTTCAGCAAGTTTAAAGATCACCCTGAACAAATGATTGTTTGTTCAGACCCCCGTCTGAACAAATGCTGTGATATCTTTGGGCTCAAGAGATGAACTATTTGCTCCATCATTAATCAACTTGTCAGAAAGGTGGAATGAACTTCGCTGGAGTTCAGCTTAAAATACAAGGGAAAGCGACCACACTACAAATAGTGAGATAACAAGGTGTCGAGCTGGATGAACACAGCAGGCCAAGCAGCATCAGTTGAGCAGGAAGGCTGACATTTCAGGTCTAGACTTTTTCTAGGCCCGAAACATAGCCTTCCTGCTCCTCTGATACTGCTTGGCCTGCTGTGTTCATCCAGCTCTACACCCTGTTATCTCAGATTCTCCAGCATCTACAGTTCCTACTGTCTCTCACACAATAAATAATAGTGTTTTAAAGCTTAAAGAAATCTGAAAATACGTGAGCGACGGAATTTTCTCTTCAGAAAGAGGCAGGGCAGGCTGATATTTTTATTGCACAATTAAATTATTTAAAGCTCATTAAATATGCTTCCACAGGTAAGACGCCATGTTTTATTGACAGGCAAATAAGAAACAAAAGAGCTGTGGATGGTGTAATTCAGAGACAAAAGTTACTGGAAAAGCTCAGCAAGTCTGGCAGCATCTGTGGAGAGAAATCAGACTTAATGTTTCGGTACAAGTGATCCTTCCTCAGATTTGATGCCAGGTGCTGCCAGATCTTCCGAGCTTTTCAGCAGCTTCTAAATTTTTTTATTGACAGGCAGGTGGACAGAAAGAATGTTCTGAGCCCCTCTCCACTCATTATCTCTCAGGGACCTTCTGCATTCTGACTTTTGGGCTCCGTGTTTAGAAAGCACCTTCACTCTCTACAACACCGTGGACTTTGCAGTTGGTCCCCATACAACCATGGAGATGGCGGAGAAAAAATTGAAAGCAGCCCTGAAATTTAGTCGTTGGTCTGTAGATTTGATCCTGCAGGTTGTGCACGAGAGGAGGGAACACCTATTCCCCAGCAATGATGCACAAGAAGCAAGCCCGCCTGACAAAGGCAAGTTGGGTGGAGGTGGCTGAGGTGGTCAGCACAAAATCATCGCGAATGTGGTGCCACAAGAGGATGAACAATCTGGTGCAGTCAACCAGGGGAGGTGTCACTGTCTACTAAACCCTTCACAGTTCTATGGTTATGTCCTACACTAGTAAGCTTGCCACTGCACAGGACAGTAGCGCACACTCTTGGATGACAGACAGCTCCATCACATGGATGATGTGCAATGGATATCACTCAGTTCTTTGTCCCTACTCAATGTTGAACAAAGTGCAACACTGAGATATTACACTTCACAGATTTGCCACGGTTGACATTTTAAACAGAAAGGGACCCACAGTGCTCACTGGCTCACACACCATCGGCTTGCTTAACACGGCCCACATGACACATACTTTCTCACCAAAGTCTTGCATGGGGCAAGGATATCACCACAAAAGGTCACACAAGCATTAACATCTCAGACAAGTATCACCTTCACACATCAAATGAAGCTGCGCTGAAATCCAGAAATTCCAGCTCTTTGACAATATGCAGCTGCCTTCAGGTCTCTCTCAATTACAAGATCCCCCAAACAGCATTCTTAATGCTTGGAGCACACGTAGGCCTTCACAGGCCTGCAGGTTCCCCTCTGTACCTGTCAAAGGAGGCAGAATGCTTATATGTTTCTTCAGGCCAAGTACTCACATAACCAAGAGTGTGTGTCAAGACAAGGGACAACATTTGAACTCTGAGTCGTCAGCACATTATAGGTGTGAGACTGCTGAGCCGACAGATGAACATAGGGTCTGGCACTATGCAGAAGGCAAGACCGGATGCAAATAGCCACCTCGTGAGAAAGGCTCCAAGCGTCAAATTAAACATTTCCGTGTTAATGTAAACTTTCGTCAGGGCAGTCCTTTTGGACACTAACACATCTTGATGTTTTTCTCTGCATTCTCAAGATCACAATCGCAGACTTGAAAAAGACAAGGAAGATCCCAGACTCCACACTCCCAGGCCCAGCCAGCGCACATCCAAAGAGGAACGGCTAGGACCTTCACGGTCTGTCGTCTTTACTCATAAATAGCATGTCAAACAATAAAACAGCATGACCAATGCTGCATTTATATAATTTTCAACACTGTAAAGTCTTTTGTTACCAATCTCAGTGATATTACTTCCCTTGGATATTAGTATTTAAACCCTTAATACACTGTACAAAAATAATTTCCTCACTTTTTTAACAGATACTTTAACCCTTTACTTCCTTAGTTCAAGTAAATGAAGAATTCCATATGACACTAAATAAAGGTCAGATTGTTCAATGTCAGCAAACATGAAGATTAATTTCTCATACGTGATGATGAGTGACAAAGCAGCAGCATTTTATTGTGCTGCCAAAAGACTTAGAAAATTGGAGTATTCCCTCATGATTCTTATGGGGCTCATTTGCATTAAATCTTTCACCAGGTAATTAGCTCCCTCAGCTGCAGAAAAAATGGCTGCAATGAACTAATAAACTACAATGACAGCTTCCTTTTCTTGATTATTCTGGCCTCCATTCAGTTCTTTTGTTTTTAAAGTATTGTGTAGAGTTAGTTGGAGCTGGTGTCCTTGGTCAGCATATTTGTCTCTCTGACAATGGATGCTTGAAACATTGGGACACAGCAACTGGACTAGGCCATTCAGCCCCTCAAGTTTGTTCTGCCATTCAAAGAGATTACAACTGACCCATATCCTAATTCGACAAAACTGCCTTTGGCTCATATCCCTTAATACCTTTGCTTTGCAAACAATTTATCTATCTGGGATTTGAAATTAATAACTGATCCAGCCTCCCTGCCATTTGAGGAAGGGAGGTCCAAACATCTACCCTCTTTGTGCGTAGTTCTTCCCAATATCTCTCCTGAATAGTTTGGCTCTAGTTTTTAGATTTTGCTCCCTAGTTCTTGAGTGTCCAACCAGTGGAAATAGCTTGTTTACTCTGTCTTTTCCTGTTAATATCTTGAAGACTTCAATCAGATCATCTCTTAATCTTCTAAATTCTTGAAAAAATAGGCCATCTCATTGGGTAGTGGCAGAGGTGTGCTCATCTGGATCTCCCAGGAAGTGATGATGTAGTAATTTTATACTGGGCCAGTTGAGGACCCTGGCTAGCAATACATTTGAAAATACGTCCGCTCAGGATTTTGGAGCACTGATAGCTTTGAAGGTGAAGCATCTTTGTCATCTCATAGATCAATATGTTTACTTCCTTAATCTTCTCTACTCTGTGTAATCATTTATTGCTGTTTTCCTTTGCCACTGATACCTTGGCAACTTTCTCAGGAACTACTTTCTTTTCCACAGGCATTTTAAAACCCAGTGTCAAGTGTTCAGACTGAATCATGTTAGGTAACAATTTCTCAAATGTGTGTGTATAATCATAGAATCCCTGCAGTGTGCAAGTAGACTGTTCAGTCCATCGGCCCTCCAAAAAAGCATCCCACCCAGACATACACACCTACCCTATAACCCTGCATTTCCCAAGGCTAATCCACCTAGCCTGGACATCTTTGGACTGTGGGTGGAGACCAGAGCACCCAGAGGAAACCCCACAGACACAGGAAGAATGTGCAAACTCCACACGGACAGTTGCCTGAGACTGGATTCAAACATGGGTCCCAGGTACAGTGGGGCAGCAGTGCCAACCTCTGAGCCACTGTGCTATCCAAATGAATTAACTGGGATAATGAATTAAACATGTATTATATTGACTTTTTCTTAGCTAATGCTTGTCGAAGTAACCACATGTAATAATTCATGGAACAGGTGAGATGAAGACTAACTGGAGCTGGTATTTGATTTTCATTTTATTGACACAATTTAAAACTGTGTTCATTTATGCAATATTGATGTGATTTCCAGGGAATTTCACTTCCCACAATAAGTGGCTAAGGAAAATAAATTCGAAAATAAACTTTGTCATTCAGTTTTATTTCCAAAAGTTACATTTTCAATTTCAACATTTATTAACATTCCCACTTCTGGGGCCAGGGTTTATGGTTCCCCTTGAGGCTGGTCATGTTGGGGCATCAACACAGTCAGTGAGCAGGTGCCGACATCAATATTTCACGCTGTCCATAAGAGAAAGCATTTGGCATATGGAGGGTGGCAGTGAGGACCCAGCTTGCAGTGTATGTTGGCAAAGGTAATGGAAGTGGGGGCTTTATGCATCAAAGCATCACTTTCCCATGTCCTACAAAGCTCCACCCAGAACCTCTTCTTCACCCCATCTGTCCATTTTTAAGATCACCCAGTCGCCAACCCTCACTCACCCTACTTGAGCTGCACAATATATGCCACTCTCAAAAACAAGTTTCAGGATCCAGCAGAGTTTTGGGTTACAGTCTCAGCGGTGCTCATTGCTAAGTTCTGGCATTGCTGGAGCTGTCCGTCAGTCACAGAGTGGGACTTTCTCTGTGGGTGGGTTTCATTTTTATATGCCAGTCTATTTCCAGGTGATTTTTGTAAGGAATTAATGGTGGAAGTGCGTATGTGTGGGCAGATTAGATTAGATTAGATTCCCTACAGTGTGGAAACAGGCCCTTCGGCCCAACAAGTCCACACCGCCCCTTGAAGCATCCCACCCAGACCCATCCCTCTATAACCCACACCCCCTGAACACAATGGGTAATTTAGCATGGCCAATCCACTTAACCTGCACATCTTTGGACTGTGGGAGGAAACCGGAGCACCAGGAGGAAACCCATGCAGACACGGGGAGAATGTGCAAACTCCACACAGACAGCCGCCCGAGGCTGGAATCGAACCCGGGTCCCTGGCGCTGTGAGGCTGCAGTGCTAACCACTGAGCCACCATGCATGGAATCAGATCCCTTGGTTCAACTCGTCCATGCTGACCAGATATCTTAAACTGATCTAGTCCCATTTGCCAGCATTTGACCTATATCCCTCTAAACCCTTTCTATTCGTATACCTATCCAGATGCCTTTCAAATGTTGTAATTGTACCAGCCTCCACCACTTCCTCAGTCCATTCATGCACCAGACTCTGCGTGAAAAAGTTGCCCTCAGGTCCCTTTAAAATTTTCCCCTCTCACCTTAAGCCGATGCCTTCTGGTTTTGGAATCCCCCGTCCTGGGAAAAAGCCTATGGCTATTCACCCTATCCATGCCCCTCATGATTTTATAAACCTCTGCAAGGTCATCCTTCACCATCTGATGCTGCACAGAAAAAAGCCCCAGCCTATTCAACCTCTCCATAAAGCTCATACCATTCAATCTCAGCAATATTCTCGTAAATTTTTTCTAAACTCTTTCAAGTCTAACATCTTTCCAGTCTCTCCTTATAACTCAAACATTCCAGTCTTGATAACATCTGTTTTGTAAATCTGTTTTGCATCCTTTCCACTTTCATAACATCCTTCCTACAGCAGGGCACCCAGAACTGTAAGCAGCATCCCAAATGTTGGCCAAAACAATGCCTTGCAGACTATTTCCTTCAACAAAAATCGGATGTTTGTTTAGATTCAAAAAAATCTTTGAAATTTAGATTTAATTTCTCAATCTTTAGTTCATTTTATTGTACATCATTTAAGATGTCTGATTTGTGTTGGTTTTCTTGGAATGTAAAGTAAAACGAATGGTGTGGGTTGTATTCCAGTTCAGGCTAAGGTTACTATGAAGGACTCTCCTTCCCAGCCTTTCCCCTTGTCTGAGGCATGGAGACCCTCAGGTTAAAGGGTCTAGGCCCGAAACGTCAGCTTTTGTGCTCCTGAGATGCTGCTTGGCCTGCTGTGTTCATCCAGCCCCACATTTCGTTAACAAAGTAATAGCTGTTTCTTCTATAATTTTGAATGCTTGCGTTCTACGTCTCCATCTAAGAATTCTTTGCATCGATAGAAAAAGACTGATTTTTAAAAAAATCCCGGAATATAGGCACGGCAGTAGGCCACTCACCCCATTAAGCCCAACTCACTACTTAAGTGGATCAGAGCTGATCATCTTTCTTACCCATACTATCTCATAATGTTATTAGTGTCCAGAAATGTAATAATTTCCATCTTGAACATGCTCAATGACTTAACTTCTACGGCCCTTTGGAGTAGAGAATTTCAAAGAATCATCTCACACATAAAAAACATTTCGTCCTCATCTCAGTCTCAAACGGTCTATCCCTTATTTTGAGATAGTGGCCTATCTCTCAATCTTGAAAACATCCTTTCTATATCAATCTTGCCAAGATTATTCAGGAATTTACGTACATCAATCACCTCTTGCTTGTCTAAACTGCTGGTAGAAACAACCCAGCACATTCAACTGCAAAATGCTCCAACGCACTTAAGAGTTAAATGTACAAAATAAAAAGTGGAGAACCAGAAAATACTCTTCAAACCTCTTGGCCAGTCCCAGGCCAAAAACAGAAATCACTCAATCCCTCAAATACTTATCCTATTCCAGTACACTCTATGGGTGGAATTGAACGTTATTGTGTTATGTATCTATGGTGCAAACTGGTGAGAGGTTTCCTGTGGCCTTTTAAAAAAGTCATTGATAGAATGAGGGCATCACTGGCTAGGCCAGCATTTATTGCCAGTCCCTAATTGGTAAGAGTCAACCTCATTGCTGTGTTTCTGGAGTCACATGTAGTCCAGGCCAGGTAAGGCTTTCCTTCCCTAAAGGATATTAGTGAACCAGTTGGCTTTATCTTGAAAATTGATAACGGCTTCATGGTTGCCATTAAACTTAATTCCAAATATTTCTTAAATTGAACATTAGATTTCAATCTCTGCCAGGGTAGGAATCAAACCCAGGTCCCCAGAATGTGATGTGGGTCCCTGGATCAATAGCCTAAAAATGACACCACTTGGCCATCACCTCCCCTCAGCGTTTGTTCCTGTTCTAAACCACTGATTCATGAAATTCCAGCTTAAAAAACAAAACATACAAGGGAAGTCTAATACTGGTTGTCCATATTTTACTGCAATCATGACTAATGTTAACCTAATACATGTACCAGAGCTCTTAAGTATGCTACTAAGGAGTATTCTATTTTAGAAAATCTTTCCAGAAAGAAAAATTAGGCAGAATTTGCCATCTAAATCCACGGGAATCCAGCAAGTGATTTTTTTTAATGTTGATGCTGGAAGGCCACTGAAAATGGGCTAATTTTTTAAAACAACTTATCTAAGGTGAAGAGAGATAATGGGAACTGCAGATGGTGGAGAATCCGAGATAACAAAGTGTGGAGCTGGATGAACACAGCAGGCCAAGTCGCATCTTAGGAGCATAAAAGCTGACGTTTTGGGCCTAGGCCCTTCATCAGAAAAGGGGGAGGGGGAGAGGATTCTGAAATAAATAGGGAGGGGGGATGGACTGAAGATGGACAGAGGAGAAGATAGGTGGAGAGGAGACTATGGGTGGGGAGATAGGGAGTGGATAGGTCAGTGCGGGGAGGACGGACAGGTCAAGGGGGAGGGAAGAGGTTAGTAGGTAGGAAATGGAGGTGCGGCTTGATGTGAGAAGAGGGGATAGGTGAGAGGAAGTACAGGTTAGGAAGGTGGGGAAGAGCTGGGCTGGTTTTGGGATGCAGTGGGGGGAGGGGAGATTTTGATGCTTGTGCAATCCACATTGATACCATTGGGCTGCAGGGTTCCCAAGTGGAACATGAGTTGCTGTTCCTGCAACCTATGGGTGGCATCATTATGGCACTGCAGGAGACCCAGGATGGACATGTCGTCTAAGGAATGGGAGGGGGAGTTGAAATGGTTCGCGACTGAGAGGTGCAGTTGTTTATTGGGAACCGAGCATAGGTGTTCTGCATAGCGGTCCCCAAGTCTCCGCTTGGTTTCCCCAAAGTAGAGGAAGCCACACTGGGTACAGTGGATACAGTATACCACATTGGTCGATGTGCAGGTGAACATCTGCTTGATATGGAAAGTCATCTTGAGGCCTGGGATCGGGGTGAGGGAGGAGGTGTGGGGGCACGTGTAGCACTTCCTGTGGTTGCAGGGGAAGGTGCCGGGTGTGGTGGGGTTGGAGGGAAGTGTGGAGCGGACAAGGGAGTCACGGAAAGAATGGTCTCTCCGGAAGACAGCAAGGGTGGGGTCGGATTGTAGATGGCGGAAGTGTCGGAGGATGATGCATTGTATCCGGAGGTTGGTGGGATGGCATGTGAGGATGACGGGGATTCTGTTTTAGCGGTTATTGTGGGGGCAGGGTGTGAGGGATGAGGTGTGGGAAATGTGGGAGACACGGTAAAGGGCGTTCTCGACCACTGCAGCAGGGGGGGGGGTGGTTTGGTGGGGGGGAGGGGGAGTTGCGGTCCTTGAAGAACGAGGACATTTGGGATGTATGGGAGTGGAATGCCTAATCCTGGGAGCCGATGTGGCGGAGGCGGAGGAATTGGGATTAGGGGATGGAATTTTTGCAGGAGGGTGAGTGGGAGGAGGTGTATTCTAGGTAGCTGTGGGAGTCAGTGGGCTTGAAATGGACATCAGTTTCTAGCTGGTTCCCTGAGATGGAGACTGAGAGGTCCAGGATGGTGAGGGATGTGTTGGAGATGGCCCAGGTGAACTTGAGGTTGGGGTGGAAGGTTTTGGTGAAGTGGATGAACTGTTCGAGCTCCTATGGGGAGCAAGAGGCGGCGCTGATACAGTCATCAATGTAATGGAGGAAGAGGTGGGGTTTGGGGCCTGTGTAGGTGCGGAAGAGGGACTGTTTGACGTAACCTACAAAGAGGCAGGCATAGCGGGGCCCCATGGCCACCCCCTTTGTCTATAGGAAGTGGGAGGAAGCGAAAGAGAAGTTGTTGAGGGTGAGGACAAGTTCGGCTAGACGGATGAGGGTGTCGGTGGAGGGTGACTGGTCGGGCCTGCGGGACAGGAAGAAGCAGAGGGCCTTGAGGCCAACTGCATGAGGAATACAGGTGTATAGGGACTGGATGTCCAGGGTGACAATGAGGTGTTGGGGGCCAGAGAACTGGAAGTTCTGGAGGAGGTGGAGGGTGTGGGTGGTGTCACGGACGTAGATGGGGAGTTCCTGGACCAAAGGGGAGAAAATGGAGCCCAGATAGGTGGAGACGAGTTCGGTGGGGCAGGTACAGGCTGAGACAATAGGTTGACCAGGGCAGGCAACTTTGTGGATTTTGGGAAGGAGACAGAAATGGGCCGTGTGGGGTTGGGGAACAATGAGGCTGTGGGTGGGAGGTCCCCTGAGGTAATGAGGTCATGGATGGTATTGGAGATGATGGTCTGGTGCTCGGGGGTGGGGTCATGATCAAGGGGGTGGTAGGAGGAGGTGTCGGAGAGTTGGCGTTTGGCCTCGGCGATTTAGAGGTCAGTGCGCCATACCACTGCGCCTCCCTTGTCTGCGGGTTTGATGGTGAGGTTGGGGTTGGAGCGGAGGGAGCGGATGGCTTCCTGTTCTGCGGGGGAGAGGTTTGAATGGGTGAAAGGGGTGGAGAGGTTGAGGTGGTTGATGTCTCGACTGCAGTTGGACATGAAGCGGTCGAGGGAGGGTAGGAGGCCCGGGGGTGCCTTAACTTTGCCCTAACTTTGACTATTAGGAAAAATTGTATGCATGTTCACTGAAAGGAAATGTTTTCCGCTCATATTTTTGCATTTCGTACTGAATACACTGACTCATGCTGAGAAACAATCTCACCTCTAGTGCATTTCCATTCTTCGTGTGTGAGTTTTGAAAGTGAGTATTTGGAAGTTATGAACACTTTTTGGAATGTGGTATTTTGTTTGTTCGCATCAATCTAATCCGCAGGACAATTCACAACCATAAATTTATTTAATCAGTGTCACTGTTTGGGCAGTATTTATCACTTAACTTTTTCATTATTATATGTGTAAGCTTACTATGCACCCAGCTTTATTAAACTACCTTTGAATGCCATATCCAAACAGGTAAAGTGACACCGTGATCAAGATCATGATCTTTCAATGTGCAACCTACGTTTGGGGGCAGAAAATACTTTCTGTAGAGACAGAAAATACTTTCCCTGACCGATCAAGAAAGCTCACAAGATTGGGAGCCAATCAGCTAGTTAAGAGCTGACCGGTGAACTCCTCACCCTATTGCCTCACCAGAAGCCACCAGCCAATCTGAGACTGGTGACCTTTGGGTCCAAAAGACCATCTCCCTGTCAGAAGAATACAGTGGAAAGAAGGTAAGTGTTATTTTTGATTCAGGTGGCATGAGCCTGTGAGGTGAGATATCAGATATTAGGGCAGGAGGATGGTTTTCAGGAGCCACCCCCTTGGCCCTACTACACTATCCGTGCCTCCAATTGCCTCTAGATTGGAAAAAATGGAAGCCTGCCCTCACCCAATCTGGCAAGAAGGTCACTCTAGTTTTTCAATCCAGCCACATTTCTGGCTTGATCAGAGGGCAGGTAACTGGGGCAATTCAGAATTGCAGCCCTTAAGTGGCTGTTATTTGTCTACTTAAGGTCTCTAGTTGTTGGTGAGTCAAAAGAAACCTGTGGGCCTTCTTGTTCAGTTCCCAATTTTCATTGCCCAGCTGGCAAAAAGAGAGCATGGATCTGTCCAGGGCCACTTCATCTAATTATTTTCCCTCTCACTGCCTTCAGGGACAGAAATAATTTGCGTTAGACAATATCAGATAGAAAAAAAATAGGCAAAGGAATTGGGAACAGGGGATGGAATTTTTGCAGGAAGGTGAGTAGGAGGAGGTGTATTCCAGGCAGCTGTGGGAGTCGGTAGGCTTGAAATGGACATTGGTTTGTAGGTGGTTGCCTGAAATGGAAACGGAAAGGTCCAGGAAGGTGAGGGATGTGTTGGAGATGGTCCAGGTGAACTTAAGGTTGGGCCGGAAGGTGTGGTGAAATGGACGAACTGTTCAAGCTCCTCTTGGGAGCATGAGGTGGCGCTGATACAGTCATCAATGTAACGGACGAAGAGATGGGGTTTAAGGCCGGTGTTGGCGCAAAAGAGGGATTGTTCCACGTAACCTAAAAAGAAGCAGGCATAGCTTGGGCCCATGCGGGTACCCATGGCCACCCCTTTGCCTGTAGGAACAGGGAGGAATTGAAAGAGAAGTTGTTGAGGGTGAGGACGAGTTCGGCTAGGTGGATGAGGGCATCGGTGGAGGGGGACTGTTCGGGTCTACGGGACAGGGAGAAGTGGAGGGGCTTTAGGCCATCTGCATAGGTATAGGGATTGCACGTCCATGGTGAAAATGAGGTGTTGGGCACCGGGAAATTGGAAGTTCTGGAGGAGGTGGAGGGCATGGGTGGTGTCGCGGATGTAGGTAGGGAGTTCTTGGATCAAGGGAGAGAAAATGGAGTCTAGATAGGTGGAGATGAGAGAGTTCGGTGGTGCAGCAGTAGGCGGAGACAATAGGTCAGCCAGGGCAGGCGGGTTTGTGGATTTTGGGAAGGAGATAGAAATAGGTGGTGCGGGGTTGGCAAACAATGGAGGTTGGAGGCTGTGGGTGGGACCTGTTTCCAACACAAGCCCTCCTCCTGGACACCAACCCCAGGCCTCCTACCCTCCGTTGACCTCTTCATTGCCAACTGCTGTCGAGACATCGCCTCAACCTCTCCACCCCTCTCACCCACTCCAACCTCTCCTCCGCAGAACATGCAGCCCTCTGTTCCCTCCACTCCAATTCCAACCTTACCATCTAACCCGCAGTCAAGGGAGGTGCAGTTGTAGTATGGCACACTGACCTCTACATTGCTGAAGCCAGACGCTAACTCTCCGACACCTCCTCCTACCGCCCCCTTGATCATGACCCCACCCCCGAGCACCAAACCATCCATGACCTCATCACCTCAGGTGACCTCCCACCCACCGAGGCACCTTCTCCCAAGTCCTTACCCCAGCCCTAACACACAAGGCCTTGTTATAACATGTTCTGGTATTACACACTACCCATTGTTAGCCACTAATAGTCCCCATTAGCAGCATTCATTCTCCTAGGCTGACTATTATCCACTTCTTTGTCTAATTGTTCTTCTTGCTCTTTGGTCTCTATCTTCAACTGTCATTTACTCCTTACCACTTCCCACTTCCCCTGCTTCTGCATAAAAACAACATTTTCTTAGCTACCACAGTTCCAAAGTGTCACTGGACCAAAAAATATTAACTTTGCCTTCACTCCACAGATGCTGCCAGACCAGCTGAGATATTCCAGCAATTTCTCCTTTTGTCTCTGGTTTCCAGCGTTTAGAGTCCTTTCTGTTTTTAAGCAAGGGAATGCTCGTCTGGCTAACTGCAGCTTCAGCAACACCCAAGAGTTTGACTCTTCTGCTCTCTCCTCCTCAATCTCTAAATGTTTAATATTGTCACTATCCCCTCATTGAAGAACCAACAGCCATTTTCTACCGAGTGGCACATTTTAGTCACAAATGTTAATGTGTCTCTTTCCAATCACTTCGTAAATTTTCCCTGCTGCAAAATTTAAAAAAAATTTAAATATCAAGTACCATCGCAGCAAATCTGACATTTTCCCACCGACACAACTGCACTATAGCATGGAGCCCAAGACAGAACTCAGTACTATTCCAGAGATAATGGGAACTGCAGATGCTGGAGAATTCCAAGATAATAAAATGTGAGGCTGGATGAACACAGCAGGCCAAGCAGCATCTCAGGAGCACAAAAGCTGACGTTTCGGGCCTAGACCCTTCATCAGAGAGGGGGATGGGGAGAGGGAACTGGAATAAATAGGGAGGGAGGGGGAGGCGGACCGAAGATGGAGAGTAAAGAAGATAGGTGGAGAGAGTATAGGTGGGGAGGTAGGGAGGGGATAGGTCAGTCCAGGGAAGACGGACAGGTCAAGGAGGTGGGATGAGGTTAGTAGGTAGATGGGGGTGCGGCTTGGGGTGGGTGGAAGGGATGGGTGAGAGGAAGAACCGGTTAGGGAGGCAGAGACAGGTTGGACTGGTTTTGGGATGCAGTGGGTGGGGGGGAAGAGCTGGGCTGGTTGTGTGGTGCAGTGGGGGGAGGGGACGAACTGGGCTGGTTTAGGGATGCAGTAGGGGAAGGGGAGATTTTGAAACTGGTGAAGTCCACATTGATACCATTAGGCTGCAGGGTTCCCAGGCGGAATATGAGTTGCTGTTCCTGCAACCTTCGGGTGGCATCATTGTGGCAGTGCAGGAGGCCCATGATGGACATGTCATCTAGAGAATGGGAGGGGGAGTGGAAATGGTTTGCGACTGGGAGGTGCAGTTGTTTGTTGCGAACTGAGCGGAGGTGTTCTGCAAAGCGGTCTCCAAGCCTCCGCTTGGTTTCCCCAATGTAGAGGAAGCCGCACCGGGTACAGTGGATGCAGTATACCACATTGGCAGATGTGCAGGTGAACCTCTGCTTAATATGGAATGTCATCTTGGGGCCTGGGATAGGGGTGAGGGAGGAGGTGTGGGGGCAAGTGTAGCATTTCCTGCGGTTGCAGGGGAAGGTGCCGGGTGTGGTGGGGTTGGAGGGCAGTGTGGAGCGAACAAGGGAGTCATGGAGAGAGTGGTCTCTCCGGAAAGCAGACGGGGTGGGAATGGAAAAATGTCTAGGGTGGTGGGGTCGGATTGTAAATGGCGAAAGTGTCGGAGGATGATGCGTTGTATCCGGAGGTTGGTGGGGTGGTGTGTGAGAACGAGGGGGATCCTCTTAGGGCAGTTGTGGCGGGGGCGGGGTGTGAGGGATGTGTTGCAGGAAATACGGGAGACGCGGTCAAGGGCGTTCTCGATCACTATGGGGGGAAAGTTGCGGTCCTTAAAGAACTTGGACATCTGGGATGTGCGGGAGTGGAATGTCTTGTTGTGGGAGCAGATGCGGCGGAGGCGGAGGAATTGGGAATAGGGGATGGAATTTTTGCAGGAGGGTGGGTGGGAGGAGGTGTATTCTAGGTAGCTGTGGGAGTCGGTGGGCTTGAAATGGACATCAGTTACAAGCTGGTTGCCTGAGATGGAGACTGAAAGGTCCAGGAAGGTGAGGGATGTGCTGGAGATGGCCCAGGTGAACTGAAGGTTGGGGTGGAAGGTGTTGGTGAAGTGGATGAACTGTTCGAGCTCCTCTGGGGAGCAAGAGGTGGCGCCGATACAGTCATCAATGTACCGGAGGAAGAGGTGGGGTTTGGGGCCTGTGTAGGTGTGGAAGAGGGACTGTTCCACGTAACCTACAAAGAGGCAGGCATAGCTGGGGCCCATGCGGTTGCCCATGGCCACCCCCTTAGTCTGTAGGAAGTGGGAGGAGTCAAAAGAGAAGTTGTTGAGGGTGAGGACGAGTTCAGCTAGGCGGATGAGAGTGTCGGTGGAGGGGGACTGGTCGGGCCTGCGGGACAGGAAGAAGTGGAGGGCCTTGAGACCATCTGCATGCGGAATGCAGGTGTATAGGGACTTGACGTCCATGGTGAATATGAGGTGTTGGGGGCCAGGGAATTGGAAGTCCTGGAGGAGGTGGAGGGCGTGGCTGGTGTCACGGACGTAGGTGGGGAGTTCCTGGACCAAAGGGGAGAAAATGGAGTCCAGATAGGTGGAGATGAGTTCGGTGGGGCAGGAGCAGGCTGAGACGATGGGTCGACCAGGGCAGGCAGGTTTGTGGATTTTGGGAAGGAGATAGAAACGTGCCGTACGGGGTTGGGGAACAATGAGGTTGGAGAATGTGGGTGGGAGGTCCCCTGAGGTGATGAGGTCGTGAATGGTGTTGGAGATGATGGTTTGGTGCTCGGGTGTGGGGTCATGATCGAGGGGGCGGTAGGAGGTGGTGTCGGAGAGTTGGCGTCTGGCCTCGGCGATGTAGAGGTCAGTGCGCCATACTACCGCTGCGCCACCCTTGTCACAAACCATTTCCACTCCCCCTCCCATTCTCTAGATGACATGTCCATCATGGGCCTCCTGCACTGCCACAATGATGCCACCCGAAGTTTGCAGGAACAGCAACTCATATTCCGCCTGGGAACCCTGCAGCCTAATGGTATCAATGTGGACTTCACCAGTTTCAAAATCTCCCCTTCCCCTACTGCATCCCTAAACCAGCCCAGTTCGTCCCCTCCCCCCACTGCACCACACAACCAGCCCAGCTCTTCCCCCCCACCCACTGCATCCCAAAACCAGTCCAACCTGTCTCTGCCTCCCTAACCGGTTCTTCCTCTCACCCATCCCTTCCTCCCACCCCAAGCCGCACCCCCATCTACCTACTAACCTCATCCCACCTCCTTGACCTGTCCGTCTTCCCTGGACTGACCTATCCCCTCCCTACCTCCCCACCTATACTCTCTCCACCTATCTTCTTTACTCTCCATCTTCGGTCCGCCTCCCCCTCCCTCCCTATTTATTCCAGTTCCCTCTCCCCATCCCCCTCTCTGATGAAGGGTCTAGGCCCGAAACGTCAGCTTTTGTGCTCCTGAGATGCTGCTTGGCCTGCTGTGTTCATCCAGCCTCACATTTTATTATCTCAGTACTATTCCAGTTGTGGATTTAGCAAAGTCTTATATTCTTTAACTGTTCCACACAGAATACCTTAGTTCATTTGGTTAAAACAATATTTAGATCCCAAAAGGGACAAAAAACACTAAATCAATTTTCTCAGAGTTCCAGTTCTCAGATTGGTGTAACGTTGCTATCCTGAAACTGTGCTGCTATGTTGACATGTATAATTCAATGTAAATTTGTTAAGTTCTACATCACAAGAAACTAAATTTTGTACTTTATTCTGACTGTCACAATCTGTTTGTAGGCTCTTGACGCTGGGTACTGTTTTGAATAATGTTCCTGAACTCTCCTCCGCAGATCTATTAGTATCATGTCCAAAAAAAACCAACTTTGTTCAATAGCAATAAGTAATATCAACTGAAGCTTGCTAGTTGGAAAGTCACAAAGGAATGCATTTTCATTAAAATTATCAACTAAGCACCATTCATTAATCACAACTAGAAATGAGAAAAATGTCCAAAAACAATGCAAAATTAAAACCATTTAGTTAATTAAAAACATTGACAAGGAGCTCGAAAGATTTACTTTGGCTAGTAATTTTTTCCCAAGCACTTAGAAATACCACTTTAAATTGAATAACTCTGACAGTTGTTCAGGATATATGATAGTAATCTGACAGGTTTATTTCTTAGTTCTTTAATCATGCATTATAATATAATTAGAGCAGGGAAGCATTGCTGATCAAAGTACAAACTTTCTCCCAATGTCTAGGTTTTCAGCCACAGTATCTATAACGCATAATAAAAGTGAAAGAATGTGCTAGTATTGGAATTTTATGATTGCACCAATGAATGTTAATCAGGTTTAACATTTCTTTAAAAATACCAAAAAAACTGAATCCTGCAAACTTGAAATAACAAAGTGCGATTTCCCTTATCAGTTGCTGAGATGTTGTGCAATTTTCAGTATTTTTCTGGTCTTGACATATTTTCACATTACTGTAATTGTTTGCTCTGGAATGCCAGCCACTGTTCAGTACATAGAGCCTTGTGAAATGTGAGTGGGCTGTGTTCAAAATCCATTCCAGGGCACAAAAATTGTAGACTACAACAAAAGGTGCCTAACCCTAAAATTATACTCATTGGTATGTCTGAAGAGCAAGCTACAACATTAAACATATTCAACGCAAGTTTAATTTCTAAAATTGCATCGTTGTCAGAACTGTGAATTGTTTTATAAAAATCAGTATCCATAATAATTTAGTTGCGGGAAAAGCTCAGCAAATCTGGCAGCACCTGTGAAGTTTAAAACAAAAAAAAAAAAAAAAAAAAATCGGTTAATATTTTGGGTCTGGTGACCATTCCTCAGAAATCAGCATTCTGAGGCAGGGTCACTAGATCTGAAACATTAACTGATTTTTTCCAGTAACTTTGTTTTTGTTCCCAATTTACAGCATCCGCAGTTTGTCCAGTTTCCATAATAATGGAGTCACTGTAGGCACACCAAAACTACTTTTCAATTTCACCAGATAAAATGAAGTATTCAAATCAGTGCTCAATTCTACTTGCTTGGAACCCACCCTCCACTTTACAGATGAAGGTAGAAAATGGTAGACTAGATTGTTCCCTTGGTTTTACTTGTTGATAAGTAAGGAAAACAGATTTGTTAAGTTGGAATGTTGTCCTTTTATATGCTACATCTTTGTGTCTTGGATATTTCTACTCATGGCAGAACCGTGAAAAATTCAGCTAGTACCAATATTTTCTAAAAAGGACATAGTGCCCGTGACACAATTTCAGCCCATTTATTCTTTTTCTTATTTGTATTTCAAGGAGAAAGGTAATCATATTTTACTGGGTGGGAAAAGACATTTTTAAAACTAAAGTTCACTTATGAGCCGAAACAAATTCAATTAACCAGTACATCATGTGTCAAGGTGCTTCGGGGCAATAAAGTTTGAAAAGCCATAATCCATTATGGAGTAACAAGTTGTATGTTTTGAATATGGTAATTTTACTGGGTTTCAATCATTGCTTTGCATTCTACTCTTGGCACTGTTCCTGTCTTTGTACTCATGACTACTCATCATATTGCCTTGGCCTCATTCTACAAAGTCGACTGCCTCAATAAAATGGTGCCTTTTTCAGCATTTCACACCATTCTATGGCAACTATTTCACTAGCATGGCTGTGAAGAAGCCATCATCTATGCTCCATTGCAGTACTGAAAGCATGCTGCACTGTTAGAAAAGCTGCCTACTGGAGATGTTAAATTGAGGTCCCATCTGCCATCTGTTGGAGGTAAAAGAATCACTGTCATTCTGAAGAGGCGTTTGGGGTTCTCCTTGGCTAATACTTAACACTCAACCAGCATCACCAAAAATTATTTAACTGCATGTGGCATTTGTTGTGTACAACTTTTCTGCCACATTCCTCCATTACTAGCAGTGGCTATACTTCCATCATACTTAATTGGCTGTAAAGTGCTTTGCGACATCCTGATGTCTTTGAAGGCATTATACAAATGCTAATATTACATAGAACATAACAGCACAGTACAGGCCCTTTGGCCCTCGGTGTTGTGCCGACCCGTCATACCGATCTCAAGCCCATCTAACCTACACTATTCCATGTACGTCCATATGCTTGTCCAATGATGACTTAAATGTACCTAAAGTTGGCGAATCTACCACTGTTGCAGGCAAAGCATTCCATTCCCTTACTACTCTCCGAGTAAAGAAACTACCTCTGACATCTGTCCTATATCTTTCATCCCTCAATTTAAAGCTACGCCCCCTCATGCTCGCCGTCACCATCCTAAGAAAAAGGCTCCCTTTCCACCCTATCTAACCCTCTGATTATTTTATATGTTTCAATTAAGTCACCTCTCAACCTTCTTCTCTCTCATGAAAACAGCCTCAAGTCCCTCAGCCTTTCCTCGTAAGACCTTCCCTCCATACCAGGCAACATCCTAGCAAATCACCTCTGCACCCTTTCCAAAGCTTCCACATCCTTCTTATAATGCGGTGACCAGAACTGTACACAATACTCCAAGTGCGGCCGCACCAGAGTTTTGTACAGCTTCACCATAACCTCTTGGGTCCGGAACTCGATCCCTCTATTAATAAAAGCTAAAACACTGTATGCCTTCTGAACAGCCCTGTCAACCTGGGTGGCAACTTTCAAGGATCTGTGTACATGGACACCGAGATCTCTCTGCTCATCTACACTGCTAAGAATCTTACCATTAGCCCTGTACTTTGCCTTCCGGTTACTCCTACCAAAGTGCATCACCTCACGCTTGTCGGCATTAAACTTCATTTGCCACCTCTCAGCCCAGCTCTGCAGCTTATCTACGTCTCTCTGCAACCTACAGCATCCTTCGTCACTATCCACAACTGCACCGACCTTAGTGTCGTCTGCAAATTTACTAACCCATCCTTCTACGCCCTCATCCAAATCATTTATAAAAATGACAAAACAGCAGTGGACCCAACACTGACCCTTGTGGTACACCACTAGTAACTGGTCTCCAGGATGAACATTTCCCATCAACTACCACCCTCTGTCTTCTTTCAGCAAGCCAATTTCCGATCCAATCTTTCAGCAAGCCAATTTCTTTTCCTTTAAAGCGATACTTCAGTAAAATTTGAAATAAATAATTGTATCCACACTCCTGGAGTTTTATAAAATGTAATTTATTATTTGCTCAGTTGAGATAGACTGCCTTACTGGAATTGGAACAAACCACAGAACGTGAACCAAATGTCATCAGTAAACAGTTCTGAAGCATCACTGATGTAGACTTTAGTAACATTTCCATTACATTGTGTACATATCCCAGTAACAGTTTTCATGATCAGTCTTTTACATTTTCATTTGAAGTAAACTAAAATAAATATCACTGATATATTCAACATTTTACAGCCCGCTTCTCAAAGTACAATATACATTGGCCACCAGAATGCATCAATAAAATGGAGCTTTTTAAACAGTCTTCTGACCTCCTTTTAATGCTAAAATCATGACTGAAATCAAAGTGGGGTGCTCCCTTGCAGTTTCTTCATAACTGAGCAATCTGTAGGTGCATTTGTGAAAAGACTACCAACAAATACATGAGTCCCCCAAAGCTTGTGCTGAATAACTTTACAACAACCAAGATCTTCAATACGGAAACCGAGATGTCGGTAGCGCTCATCTGTTTCAAACAGTGCATTATTTGTGTATGGTCCAAAGTACTGTAAGAAACGATATGAGGTATCACTGCAATTATTTGAAAAAAAATACTTGACTGCTTTAAGCAACATAATATTCAACAAGAAAAACTGCTACTGCTCTAAATGTTAATATACTTTATTCCTCAAACAGTTACAAATTTTTTTGCAAGATTGGTCTACTTAAACTTCTAACAGGGCAACACTGATCTTGATTAAATCATAAAACACTAATATTCAACACAGGAGACTGCACCAAGTTAGTTAACAAATCATGACAGCATCCTATTTGATGTAGTAATTCATCTTTCATTCACAAGATCAGATACTGACATGATTCAGATGTAGCAGGGTATTTTGAAACTTCAGTGGGTCATCATCCCTAACCTTCATCAGTCACCTCAGGCCCAGTTATGAATCTCATGGTCAGGTTTATGAACCTTGGCAAATGGCAAATTTTTGCTGGTGATGGTGAAAGACGTGAAGCTCAAGAGATGCTTTCAAATGGAGGACGTTTCAGGAAGACAGTCTGTGTTTCCTCTAAGCACACACAGAGGCAATGGAAATGTATATTTTAACCTTTTCTCCAGTTTTACTGGTCATTGAAATTGGTGGCCTATTCAAGCATTAAAACCAAAGAACAGGACTCTAAGGCACAGGAAAATGAGCAGAGGATGACAGATGACATTTACATTCTTTCTTCCTGAAATCTTGATTTAATTTCTAACTTATATATTTACTCTTGGATAGAGCTTTCAAAGTGAGAGTATGTGCGCATAATTGTTTATAAAATTAACAAGACAATGTGGGTCAGAGTTTTATTTCTATTACTCCAATCTTACTGCTAGGCTGAATTCCATATTGGCTACTTGGTAGAGACTGTGACGGGATCCTAGAAGCAATTATTGAAGATGCAGCCAATGTACAGGCTGTATCTGGGAGCCTAGTTCACTTAAAGAGGCAGGATGACTCCATGGCTGGAGAATTGGGTAGCCAGCAACCCAACTAGGGAAGGTTGGTGTTCCTAATCCTAGATGTGAGAATACCTGAAGACCTAAATGTTTCAAAATATAAAGGTGCCCAGAACTGCGAGTCCATCAATTGGAGAGGAGATCAGCTTCACAGAATGATCTGCAATCTATGCTGGGCTACTTTGCTGGATCTACCTGTGGCTCACAACATACCATCTACAGGCGTTACTACATTGTGTATGTAGAAAACACACAATTGGCATTTTAATTGGTTTGATTAGCTCTACACCATGGGCAGATGGGTAGCTGTCATCATCTTTATCCCCACCAAGAACTGCACCATGGGCTGCATGCACCATGCCGACATGTAGGCAGGCTAGACAATTGCGCATTGTCAGCACATCAACCTCAAACTGTATCCCCCACAGAATTAAAATCCAACCCATTATGTACCATGGCACAACTAATTCTACTGTCATGTAAAACTGAATCATTTCTACAAAAGGCCATGAGATGTCATTATTCTGATCTTCTCAGATGTGATTATAGTAACATCTCTGCATAAAATATCCATTGCGTGTTGCATACTGCTCTTCTAATCAGGTAACTTCTCACTATTTAAAAACCTCTTTGGTTGCATAAATTCCTATCATGTTTGCAAGCCATTACAGCAGTTAGCATTTTGCAGTTTTAACAAAATGAAATGGCTCAGCCCTTTCAAACCTCAGACTTAAATGTTAGGTGACAAAAGGAATAAAGTTTAAATTGTGCAAATCTGTCATGAGAACAAACTCTCAGAAAGCCAGGAACTAATCCAAATGAATCACAACAATAAAGCACTTCTAAAAAAAATCTAGTTTAAAGACTATCAAAAAGAACTTCACTACAAAGAAAATCTTTAAAGTTAAAGCCTTCATGACCAAATATCCCTAATGACGGAAGAATTAAACAGTAATTACTGAAAGATACCTACTGCAAGGCCTGAGGATGGATCAATGAAGTCCGCCCAGTAGCCCTCTGAGCGAAGTGCATAGCAGATTTCCTTGGCACCATTAACAAACTATAAAAATCAATAATTATTATTTAGTTTAAAATAAAGTCTCTTTAAAACAGGAGGTACAAAATGCAGACAGTTATGACTTTGTTCTTGATTATTTTTCATTGGTAAATGGAGATTGAATAAATTTTAAAAATCAGGTAGACAAAGCTCCTGCAACCTCTCAGTTTAAAATAAGTATATGGAGATTAATGGTAGAAAAGTTCATTTCAATGTATCTACATTTACTGTTGAAAAATGAATTGTCAATGTTTACCACACCTTATACAGCATTGACACTGTAAACACAGATTTCTGAAATAGTCGAGATTAGTCTCAATACACAAGCAAAGATCCTAACAAATGGGACGATGAATAGAACTAAACCAAAAACACTAATTGATTATTGGCCCTAAAATATAGTGAACAATTATCCAGAGAACATCAAATAATTGTTGAAAATGTCTTTGGTCAGATTTACATCTAACAAAAACATGGTCTCATTGAGTGAGCGTAGAATTGAAGGACTGAATAACCTTCTTCCCCAGCCCAAGAAAGTGGAACCTTTGTCTCAGATAACAAAGCGTGGAGCTGGATGAACACAGCAGGCCAAGCAGCATCTTAGGAGCACGAAAGCTGACGTTTCAGGCCTAGACCCTTCATCAGGTGAAGGGTCTAGGGCCAAAACATCAGCTTTTGTGCTCCTAAAATGCTGCTTAGCCTGCTGTGTTCATCCTGCTCCACACGTTGTTATCACGAATTCTCCAGCATCTGCAGTTCCCATTATCTCTGGAACCTTTGTCTCAATTGTGCTTTAGATTTTTGGGCTCCTGCCAGCTATATTTTATTCAACATAACGTTCTGTGTTAATCTACAGTGAAACAGATTGTCAAAAGCATGGTTTCTCCATTTTCCATCATTTATTTGTCCTTGGTAGTTGTGGGTGGGCAAAGGATCATGGAATATGCCTAGTTTATTCCTCCCAGGTTCACGGTTGATTTCATGATTTCAGAACAGTTTTGCGCAGAGACATGGCTTTGACTGGTTCTTGGGGAAGTGGCTGCAACCTTGTTGAAAACAGGAGAAATTTCTAGCTCGAAAAGAAAAAGCATCTTTCTCAGTCTCCTGTGCAGAAAGTAACAAAAATCTTCTGATAGCTGTTCTCACCGTTTCACTAAACAGCTCTATCTTCAAATAAAAAGGAAAGGATAGGTGGAAGGAAGCAAACAAACAAAATTCTCAACCAATGAATGGAAGATAGCAGTGGTACGCAAACAACCGTGTTTTATTAGCTAAGTACTAAAAGGATTCAAAAGGAAAAGAAAACAACTCATCAACTCGGGTAGTCTGATACTATCAAGCTGTTTCTCTACTATTTTTCCTTTTCTCCCTATGAAAATCCTAGTTTTTTCTGTGTCTGTTTGTATGTATATTTTACAGCATTTGTTTAAAACAAGAAAGGGGCAAGTTAAAGTTATTAGCAATTCATGTTTCTTTCCTTGCCATTGGTTAAAAGTGGCTTGATTACATCTTTTATTTTCTTGTTAATGGAAAATTTGCGTTTCATATTCTTAACCTCATTAAACAGTTAGGTAAAATTATGAAATTTGGTGGTTTAATCAAATTTCCACTGGCAACAGCTCAGGAATAATGGGGCTCAATTTCCAGTGCACTATCCCTGTAAATTGATACAAATTAGTCAAAAGAAATTACCATTGTTAAATTCATTAATAAACATAATGCCCTCACATAGCCTCCTTCTTCAACCTGCCAACACTTACACCATTAACAATCGCAAAAGAATCATTACAGTAAAACACTTCCATTCTTTCTGCATTTAAGGCAGTTTGAAATCAACAGAATAACATTCTCCTGATTTAAATCAGCTTACTGAAATACATTGGAGAAAACAACATTGATTTTGGACATATTCTGGCAAAGAAAGTATTTCATTTAGACTGGCTCAGATTTCACGTTCATAGCAACTCCAGTAAAGGCATAAAGCACAGGAAAATCAAGGCAAGACAGGCAGGAATCATTACAAGTGTCCACAGAAGTTCAGAAAAAAAATTAGGGCATTTTGTTTAATCAGGCATTTTTAATACTAAATCTCTTGGTGATTAATAGTTTCTATCAGTTAGCTTCCGTTAATTTTCGTAATAAATCTATGGGTATTTCCAATGAAGTTGAATTGTAAATAGTCACATTTGAAACATAAAATGAGAAAGGAATTTATAATACAGAACATACATGCTTTAGGTTCTGCAGTAAAGCTGTTCCCAGTTTCACAAGGTCTCAAACATGACATAACCAACGGAGATAACATCCTGGAGTATTTGCTAGTGTTACAACAACTTTTCAGAACTGTGAAGCAGACCATGTGGTAGGCATTAGCCAACATTATTTGTGAAAAAGACTCTCCCCTGCTGCAGCGTTCCCATTGGGAATATCAAAGGAGAAGAATTTTTACACAAGTTCTTGGACTTGGAGAGTAGCTCACAAGTCTGTCCTCTGATTCCACTCTCCCATTTTCAGTACTTGTAGCTCCTTTTGCTGGGGGCATCGAAAGAATTTCATATCTTTTTCCACAGCCAATCTCCTGAGCACATTCATCAAGTCAGGTATTACAAAGGGCACAGAACGTCACTTACTGTGTAATGACAGTTGACAGTCCAAGCATACGATCAACAGAAAAAAAAGTGTCCAAAGTTCTTGGAATTCTTATCATATGTGGAATGAGATATACATTTTATAAAATATAATACCTTACAGGAATACATTCAAGTGTAAATTTAAAAGTTGTCCAGACTGATAGCTTTTTACTAATGAACCACAGCAAGTCTTTTTAAGACCATAATGTATAAGAGCAGAATTAGGAAATCAAATCTATTCCACCCTTCAATCATGACGAATACATTTCTAAAACCCATAACCCTGCCTTCTCCCCATAACCTTTTATGCCCAATAGCCTACCTTAGTCTTAAATACACAGCAAAATGGCCTCCACAACCCTCTGTGGCAACAGGTTCCGAAGAATCACCTTGTCACAGTTGTAAAGGGTTATGCCTTCAGAGGCGGTGCCATCAGGTACTAGTTTCTCTGACACATGGAAACATCTTCTCCTCGTCCACTCAATTCTTCAGAAGAAGGGTCCCGACCTGAAACGTCACTTTTCCTGCTCCTTTGATGCTGCCTGGCCTGCTGCGTTCCTCTCAATATTCTGAGAGTTTCAATGAGATTCTCTGTCATCCATCTAAACTCCATCAAATACCAACCCTCATGCGGCAAGCCATTCATCCCCAGGATCATTCTTATAAACATCCTCTGGGCCCTCTCCATTGCCAGCACATTGTTCCTTAAATTCATTGCTTGTAATATTCGAAATATGGTCCAACCAGAGCCTTAGTAATAGATAAAAGTGTGGAGCTGGATGAACGCAGCAGACCAAGCAGCATCTTAGGAGCATAAAAGCTGACGTTTTGGGCCTAGACCCTTCATCAGAAAAGGGCGATGGGGAGAAGGTGCTGAAATAAATAGGGAGAGAGGGGGAGGTGGACCAAAGATGGATAGAGGAGAAGATAGGTGGAGAGGAGTGTATAGGTGGGGAGGTAGGGCAGCTTGAGGTGAGTGGAAGGGATAGGTGAGAGGAAGAACAGGTTAGGGAGGCGGGGGCAAGCTGGGCTGGTATTGGGATGCAGTGGGGGGGGGGGGGGGGGGGGGGGGGGCGGCGGAATTTTGAAGCTTGAGAAACCCACATTGATACCGTTGGGTTGCAGGGTTCCCAAGCGGAATATGAGCTGCTGTTCCTGCAACCTTCGGGTGGCATCATTATGGCACTGCAGGAGGCCCAGGATGGACATGTCGTCTAAGGAATAGGAGGGGGAGGGGGAGGGGTGTGAAGTTAAAATGGTTCATGATGGGAGGTGCAGTTGTTTATTGCGAACCAGGCATAGGTGTTCAGCAAAGCAGCCCCCAGGCCTCAGCTTGGTTTCCCCAATGCAGAGGAAGTCACAACTGGTACAGAGGATGCAGTATACCAAATTAGCAGATGCGCAGGTGAACGTCTGCTTAATATGGAAAGTCATCTTGGGGCCTGGGATGGGGGTGAGGCAGGAGGTGTGGGGGCAAGTGCAGCACTTCCTGCGGTTGCAGGGGAAAGTGCCGGGTGTGGTGGGGTTGGAGGGGAGTGTGGAGCAGGCAAGAGAGTCACGGAGAGAGTGGTCTTGAAGGGTGGGGCTGGGAAAATGTCTTTGGTGGCGGCGTCAGATTGTAGATGGCGGAAGTGTAGGAGGATGATGCATTGTATCCGGAGTTTGGTAAGGTGCTATGTGAGGACGAGTGGGATTCCCTTTTGGCGGTTATTGTGGGGTGAGGGGGGGGCGGCGGTGTGAGGGATGAGGTGTGGGAAATGCAGGAGACACGGTCGAGGGTGTTCTCGACCACTGCAGGGTGGGGTGGGGGTGTGTGTGGTTAGTTGCGGTCGTTGAAGAACGAGGACATCTGGGATGTACAGGAGTGGAATGCCTCATCCTGGGAGCAGAGGCGGTGGAGGCAAAGAATTGGGAATAGCGGAGGGAATTTTGCAGGAAGGTGGGTGGGAGGAGGTGTATTCTAGGTGGCTGTGGGAGTCGCTGGGCTTGAAATGGACATCGGTTTCTAGGTGGTTGCCTGAGATGGAGACAGATGTCCAGGAAGGTGAGGGATCTACAATCCAACCCCACCAAAGACAATTTCCCATCCCCACCCTTGTCTGCCTTCCAGAAAGGCCACTCTGTCCGGGATTCCCTTGTCCGCTCCACACTCCCCTCCAACCCCACCACACCCGGCACTTTCCCCTGCAACCGCAGGAAGTGCTACACTTGCACCCATCCCAGGCCCCAAGATGACTTTCCACATCAAGCAGATGTTCATCTGCACATCTGCCAATGTGGTATACTGCATCCACTGTACCTGTTGTGGCTTCCGCAACATTGGGGAAACCAAGCGGAGGCTTGGAGACCACTTTGCAGAACACCTATGCTCGCTTCTCAAAAACAACTGCACCTCCCAGTTGCGAACCATTTTAACTCCTCCTCCCATTCCTTAGACGACATGTCCATCCTGGGCCTCCTGCAGTGCCATAATGATGCCACCCGAAGGTTGCAGGAACAGCAACTCATACTCTGCTCGGGAACCCTGCAGCCTAACGGTTTCAATGTGGATTTCTCAAGCTTCAAAATCTCCCCTCCTCCCACTGCATCCCAATAGCTGCCGAGCTTGTCCCCGCCTCCCTAACCTGTTCTTCCTCTCACCTACCCCTCCTCCCACCTCAAGCTGCACCTCCATCTCCTACTTACTTACCTCATCCTGCCCCCTTACCTGTCTGTTCTCCCCGGACTGACCTATCCCCTCCCCACCTATAACTCTCCTCTCCACCTATCTTCTCCTCTATCCATCTTCGGTCCGCCACCCACCTCTCCCTATTTATTTCAGAACCCTCTCCCCCTCCCCCTTTTCTGATGAAGGGTCTAGGCCCGAAACGTCAGCTTTTGTGCTCCTAAGATGCTGCTTGGCCTGCTGTGTTCATCCAACTCCACACTGTTATGTCAGATTCTCCAGCATCTGCAGTTCCCATTACCTCTAGCCTCAGTAATAGATCCCTGCTCTTGTATTCTAGTTCTCTTCAAATAAATACTAGATTTGCAAATTCCTTCCTAAGTGCCAAATGAACCCACATTAACCTTAAAATCCTGAACTAGGACTCCCAAGTTCCTTTGTGCTTCAGATTACTAAAGCATTTCTCCATTAATCTATGCCTCTATTCTTCCTATCAAACTGCATAATCACACACTTTCCCACATTGTATTTCATCTGCCACTTCTCTGCGCACTCTCCTAACCCATCCAAGTCCTTCTACAGCCTTGCCGCCTCCTCAACACTACCTGTTCCTCCACCTTTCTTTGCATTAAATCGGCAAACTTAGCAACAATACCCTCGGTTCCTTTGTTCTGATTAATAATCCAAACCTCTATCCATGCCATATCTTGTCCCTCACTTTATGGTCTTTTATTTAACAGCATCCTGTTTGATACCTTGTCAGAGATCTATTTGGAAATCCAAATAGATCACATCCACAGAGTCTTCTTTGTCTAATTTGCTTGTTGCCACCTTACAGAATTCTCACAGATTTGTTAGGCATTACCTCCCCTTGACAAAGTCATGCCCATTCAACCCTGTTTTACCATACACTTCCAAGTAGGGAGTGCTTACAGGGATATGGGCCAAGAGCTGACAAATGGGACTATGCAGCTCTCATAGAGGTTGCCGCCTCGCCGATGGAAACTTTAATAATCACTCCTGAGCCCTCCTCTGCTTTAACTTTGCATTTAGGTTTGCATGCAGGTGAACCCACTCTCCCATGCTTTAGTTTAAAGCCCTATCTACAGCACTAGATATGTGATTTGATTCTGGTCCTAGAATAATTAAGATGGAGCCCATCCCATTGAAATGGAATCACTAATGGAAACCAATGGTTCACAGTTCATCATGCATTTCACAATTCAAAACCAGTCGCCCCATTCCAGCCTGGAAAATGAGGAAGTCCAAATCATCCGTTTCTCCATAGTCACTATGCGTGCACAACATGCAAACAAAATATAACTGGGCATGAAATGCTTTGAGTCAATCAACCAATAGGAATAGTGGAAGTCTTTTCCCAGAGAACCAAGAAAAAACAAGCAAGCAAGCAATTTTCTCCATCTCAGCACACCAACTGAGCTTTAGATTTCTACAGTGCAGCCAAAAGTGAATTTGTAATGAAATATTTGCGTTTAAATTTATTTGATTATTGCTAATAAAACTGCACAACATCATTGCTTAGAGTGTCTCTATTTATGCAACATGATATCTTGTATTGCAATTCCCCCGGTTGTATATTCAGCTCATGGTCATATGACTTGGTTCTGATAGCCCACGAAGTAACTTGTTTCTAGCTACACAAAAGAAGCCATGCAAAAGAACACACAAGTTTTTTTAAAAAATTCACTCACAGGACATCAGCATTACTGGTTAGGCCGGTGTTAATTTCCAACCCCTAGTTGCCCTCTAGAAGATGGCTGTGAGCTGCCTACTTGAACTGTGGCAGTCCGTTAAAAATAGGTACACCCAAAATACCATTAGGAGGGAGTTCCAGGATTTTGACCCAGTGACACTGAGGGAATGATGATATATTTCCAAGTCTGGATGGAGAGCTGCTTGGAAATGAAATGAGAGGTGATAGTGTTCTATTGTTTTTGCTACCTTTGTCCTTCTAGAATGGTAACTGTTATGGGTTTGGAAAGTACCATCTAAGGAGACTTGGCGAATTTGGGCACTACAACTTGCAGATGGCAGATTGCAACCTTGCTGCCACTGAACATCGGTGGTGGAGAGGCTGAATGGTTGAGATGTGGTATCAAATGGGCTACTTTGATTCGGGTGGTGTCAAACTTCGAGCGTTGTTGAAGCTGCATTCATTCAGGCCAGTGGAGAGTATTCTGTAATACAGATCAGACTCATCCTTTGCAGACTGATGCTTATTAGGGACATATTATGACTAGATCAGTTTAGTTTCTCATCAACAGTGGGGGTTTCAGCAGTGCATGTTAAGGGGTGATGGTTAGATTCTCTCTTGCCTGGCACATCAGCGGTGTGATTGCCACTTGTTACTTGTCAGTCCTAGCCTGTATATTGTCCAGATCTTGTTGCATTTAGGCATGAATTGGTTCAGTAGGAGTAGGTATTGGCAATGGATGCCTTTGAGCCTCCTCCACCTTTCACTAAGGTCATGGCTGAACTCAAAAAGTTCTACCTAGTCATATATCCCTTGATGTCCTGTCTTTCCTCCCTCGAAAATGTTTAGTGACTAAGCATTTTATAACACTCTGGGGCAGAAATTCCAAATATTATCAAATGTTCTGAGCGAGAAAGATTCTCTCATCTGTGTTAAAACAGGAAGTCTTCAGAAAAAGTGCCTTTTAACATCATCCCACTGGAGAAAGGACTGAATTTTGATGATCATCAAACGATTTGCCAAAAGTGACTAGCAACTTGTTGCTTTGGGAATTTCACAAGAAAGTCTCCATTCTCACTAATCTTCAGCAAAAACTCAAAGCAATCACTATGTTTATTATTTTTCAACTAAGCTTTATTATTTCACCCAAAACTAAAACTAAATAAAGTTACTGAATTGTTTCAATGCAATAGATGTGAGTTTGTGAGCATAAGTTGCATGTTTGTTCATTTCACTATGTCCAATTTACGGTTTTCAATTATTGAAATTGTCATTTGAGAAAACAGCTGTTTTGTAAACATTTTCCTTTGGATTAGTTGCAGATTCATTAGCTTCTGCACATTTTTTTTCCACATTGATAGAATAAACTAACAATATCGTTTATTCAGAGAAACCACAATATTGACAAATATGCCCTTGGACAAGATTCTTGGCCACTGTTATTTAACTTCAATTAATATTGACAGGACACAGAGTTGAAAATATTTGGATAAATGTTTAAGGAGGAAGTTTCACAAACCTGCCCTTATCTGAATTTGAAATAAACTAATATTTTAACTTGTGTTTCTATATCATTACTAATACACATCCCTTTTTTTCTGATTATTAGGTTAATGCAAGGGTACAGTTCAAATTGCTTAATGCATCATTTTATTAATTGTTGGGATTAATGTTTACTAGTTGAAAACCCTAACTTGATCCAGGCAATAAGACAAAGCATTGTTTAATTCACAGAGAGAAGTCAAATTTGATTAAGTATTGCAGATAAATAAATATTCACCTATTTGGAGATATTGTTTTTTTTAAATCAATTATGAATGAGCAAGACATCTTGCATATAGGATACTCATCACGAGGCGGAAATGCACCTTTTGACTTGGTTGGAGGATAATAATGTTAGATGGCTATTACCAATTAGTGGAACTGACTGAATTAAGCTATTTTACTTGCATTTTCTGTTCCATTTTCCCCAAAAGAGAATATGATATTGCTTCTGTTTTGTTACATTTTTTGGATACAAAGAGCAGCGCTGTAGCTCAAGGCATTATTTAAAACTTAAGGATTTTTTTAATAATTGAGAATTACTCCCCTAGTTTGAGAGAATCAAATCCAACAAGTCAGAAGTATTGCTGAAAAAAAAAGTGCCACCTACTGGTAGCCGCAAGAAAACACTGCCAGCCAGATTACACTGCTGGAATAGAACTACAGATGCTGGAAATAATATAAAAAGAAACAGAATATGCTGGAAATACTCAGGCCAAGTGTGTTAACATTTATGCCTGATGCCCCCTTCATTAGAACTATCTAAGGAAGTGCTCTTTTCACCAGGTTCACTCCTCCCTGTTGCAACACAGTTTAATTTTTAAGTGCCAGTACTTTGCCTTTTTCTGCCTGACTGGGAGAACTGAAGTTTCCTGTCTATTACTGCAACAGTTGACTTTATGGTTGGCTACCAGCAATTGTTAATCTAAGGTTCCAAATTGAAATCCCATAACGATAAGTTAAAGAGAACACTGGTAAATGCTTTTGTCATTTTATAGTTGCCAGAAGCCTCATTATAACAAAAGATGACAATGTGACTTTTTCGACTGCCTTCTATCAGAACAGGTTAGAGTGGAAATCTTACAGAACTATTAGTCCTGGATCGTTTTCTTCATTCACTTTTTTTTCTCCTATTAGTCTTGGATCGTTTATTTTCATTCATTTTCAGCATCTCAGCTGATTGCACGGTAGTGAGGGTGGACAGGAGTTGACATTTGTGGGTGATGAGAAGAATGTTTAGACAGCGAGACTAGCTGTCATGATGTAGGGCAAACCTGACAGTTCAGCTGATATTTTCCTGCCAGGTAATTGTGTGTGCTCACTTGTAGTTTTAAAATATCTCCTATGGTCAGTATTCTCACATGATCTTTAAGATTCACAGCAATATTTGCTTTTATTGAATAAGTTAAGTTCTGTGGATGCTGGAGCTCTGAAATAAAAGCAATGCATTAGCAAAACTCAATAGATCTGACGGCATTTATGAAGAGAAAAAAACAAAGTTTAAGTTTGAGTCCAATAGTACGTTTCTTTGGGACTTCTGAAGTCATACTGGACTCAAAATGTTGTGTTTCTCACATTACAAACGCTGCTGGATCTGCTGAGTTCTTCCAGTGCTGTTTTTAGTCAACTTACTTCAAGTTCACCAAAACACAAGCACTCAGCATTTGAGCACATGCAGCACACTGTTTGCGTAAAAGCACGAGAATGTTAGATCTATCCATCAATAGTTAGTTTTCTGTTAGTTTTACCTAATGCAAACACTACCATCCCTGCTTCTTCAACTTGTCTATCATCTCTCCACCTATCTTCTCCCCTATCCATCTTCGATCTGCCTCCCCCTATTTATTTCAGAACGATTTCCCCCTCCCCCTTTTCAGATGAAGGGTCTAGGCCCGAAACGTCAGCTTTTGTGCTCCTAAGATGCTGCTTGGCCTGCTGTGTTCATCCAGCTCCACGCCTTGTTATCTCACTACCACTGTGAGATTTGGCTCATTTGCATGAGAATCTGACTGAAGGCTATCTGCACATGTGCTAAGAAAACCTGTGAATTAAATGAAAACCTGTCTGAATAATACAAAACCAACAACTGCTGCACTAACCCAGCCAGATGTTACCAACCAATCTGTCTTGAAGCTATTTCACCTCCAACATTTCTCCAAGTGATTCAAATTAAAGACTATCAGAGGAACCGATATTAACAACTCAACTGCTGGCACTGTCATCACACAGATAGCATTTATTTTGAAGCATTAACCAAAATATTAAAGAGATTACAAAATGGCTGAAAAACTGCTTGGCTCAAAATTAAGCTCTCAGTTTAAAAAAAGTGAGCCAGAAATAAAACACATCTATAAATTAGTCAAGTCTATCAACAGATCACAGAAACCCAACAAAATGAAAGTTTTGATACAGCAAGAAAGCTGGTGGAAGAAAAACAACGGGTGAACGAAAAATCAAGGGATAAAACAAACTTGGTTGCAAGATGCGGAGTTCTGCCTGCTTTCTATTTGTCAATGTAGAGATACAGAGTTAAAACAGGTTCTTGATTGTTAACGGGATCAAGGGTTACCAGGAGAAGGCAGGAGAATGGGGTTCGGAAATCTATCAGGCATGATTGAATGGAACAGCACACTAGACGGGCTAAATGAAATTTTCTAATTTCAATGTGCTACAGGGTGGACAGGCTTGTTGGAACTATGGAAGGCCAACATGTCAACACAGTTATTTCAATCAGCAAGATCAGACACGTTTTAGTACACCTCTGGAAATGGAGAGACTTGATCCTGCACAATCTGGCCCAGAGGTGGGGGCACCACCACAAATGTCACAAGTCACCCTCCCTCAGCTTACAAGTTTTCTTTTTAATCAACTTGTTCAGATGTATTGTGATATATTTCTGGTGCATGTCGGTCTTGAACCCAGACCTTTTGGCCGAGAGGAAGGATGTTAACACCATGCCACAACAGCCCTTATCAAAGTGTGTAATTTCCAATCTTAGGTAAACTTAGGCTTAAACCATATGGGCCCAGAAAGTGACTGCCCACCACTATTCAGCCTATTACACCCAGTAATTCTCAGTGTCTCATCAATTCTACCAATTATTAAGTAAAGCTTACGAGCAAACGAAAAGACATGTAAATCAAGCAGCATTGAAAGGTAATGTCAAGTTAGCGTTTTAAGCTCTAGACATTAAAATGTCTATTACTTACTTTCTCCAGTAGTTGCTCTCGTTCCTCCTCCACAGCTTCATTCCAAATTGTCATATCATTAACACTCCGTTGTGTGACAGTAAGTACTGTGAATCCTGCAACTGGAGCCTCAGGAAACATTGATTGAAAATCTTGGAAAATAACATGAAGACCAAATAAATTCTGTGGCTCAAAATATACAAAATAAAAAATTTCAAGTAATTTTGTTGTACGCACACCTGGTTCTGAGCTGTGTAAATCTGTAACATGGACTACTAGTGGCAAGAAACAATAACTTTCTTCCTGATCTAACAGCTCAGTTGAATTTAAACCGCTGCATTTCTGGTTCATGCAAAAAGTTTAAAGTACCACATATGCTTGTTATGTTGTATGATTAGAAATGTTTAACAGTTGTGTAATTAGGAAAGGATCAATGGCGTAGACTGAAAATAGTCTAGTGAGTTTTGAGAAGATTTGTAGCTCAGGTTGAGGTTCTGGATGGGAGTTTGCTCGCTGAGCTGGAAGGTTAGTTTTCAGACGTTTCGTCACCATTCTAGGTAACATCATCAGTGAGCCTCCGACGAAGTGCTGGTGTTATGTCCCGCTTTCTATTTATCTGTGTAGGTTTCCTTGGGTTGGTGATGTCATTTCCTGATCTTTTTCTCAGGGGATGGTAGATTGATTTGGAGCCAATGTGTTTGTTGATGGAGTTCCGGTTGGAATGCCATGCTTCTAGGAATTCTCATGCGTGTCTCTGTTTGGCTTCACATCCATCCTAGGACAACTTCACTACCATCCCCTGAGAAAAAGAACAGGAAATGGCATCACCAACCCAAGGAAACCTAACCAGATAAATAGAAAGCGGGACATAACACCAGCGCTTCACCGGAGGCTCACTGATGACGTTACCTAGAATGGTGACGAAACGTCTGAAAACTAACCTTCCAGCTCAGTGAAAATAGTCTTCATTCTGCTTCTCCATCAAAATGAAAGAGGAAAAACACGCGAGACACAGAGACAGAGACAAAAACATCTCGCGTCCAAACTGTGGAAGAGGACATCAGGGCAGCATGATACTAATATACGCACACATGCAACTTCTTTAGCTTATTATAAAGTAAATGTGCCTTTATATTTAAAACTCTAAAGCTTAAATTCTATGCAAATAAACAGACCTTTGCGAAGTAGTTCTGGGCAAGTTTGTATTGCACATTCTACCTTTGCATTCTCAAAATAATTTTCAGCAGTTGTGATTTCCTGTGGTTGAGGCTCAGCTTCATTTCCCTAAAAGAAATGTGACATATAAAAGGACAAGTTATTGCAAAATAAAAATTCATGGATTAGTGGTAATAGGAATATATATGCAACATATTGGCTAGTTAATTCACCTCCTGAATCCCAAAGCCTATCCATCATCTCCAAGTAACAAATCAGGAGTGCGATGGAATACACCCCACTTTCATGGATGGGCAGAGTTCCAAAAACACTCAAAAAAGCTTGACAGCACCCAGGACAAAGCGACCCACTTGATTAACACCACATCTACTCTTTCCACCATCAATGCTCAACAATGGTACTGTGTACTATCTACAAAATGGTCTGGAGAAATTCACCAAAGTTCCTTACACAGCACCTTCCAAAACCATGAGCACTTTGTTCTAGAAGGACGAGGGCAGCAGATGCACACCTTCAAGTTCGCCTCCAATCCCCTTATCATCCCAACTCAAATACAGAATAGAAATTTATTGTCATGTGTAGTTTTACATGAAAAATAGACTGAAGAGTTTCATCAGCCAAACCACCACAGTGCCTGCAATGACAAAACTCATATGTAAAAATAAAAATGAAATTAAGACAAAGTTCATCATTGTTCCTGAACTCAGGGGAAGTTGAATGATGGAAGATATAGTGCCACCCCCCTCAGTGTCTCAGGTTCAAAGTCCTGGAATTCCCTTCAAGGCACCTGCAGCTAACCCACTGCAGGTGGACTGCAGATGTTCAAGGAGGCAGTTCACCACTACCTTCTCAAGGGCAACTAGGGACAGGCAATAAAAGCTGGCCACTCAGTGATACCCCCATCCTGAGTGAATAAAAGAAATGTTGATCACCAGTTTCACAAAAGTAACTAAATCTTATGTTACTTGATTGATAGACATTGAGCTTTGATCACATTTCATTACAAGTTAGTATGAAACAGAAGACAAACAGGAAGAAATTCAAATTATTAGTCACAGGAGGTTGACAACTGGTTAACATTTACAGTCAATAATTAACTAGAAAACGGTGATGTCTTGCCTGAAATTCGTTGACAAATTGTGCAAGAATGAATTCGTGCTTCTCACAGGTTAACGGCTCAGTTAGCACATCTGGAAGTGTCCTATTTGTTGAAATTCTCTTCTGGTTAGCAATGCCATTAATATGGGAATCAAACCCTATGTTACCCGGCAGCTGAAATCGCTGATCCTGAGGTCCAAATGGTCCCATCTGTTCATCAGGCCATACAGTCTGTAAACCTGGCAATAAAAGCATGAATAAAAGACATGTTTATTTAAACTCAGTATTAATTTTCAACAACTACACAGAAGTGGGGAGAATAGAAGATAAACAAAACTCTGGTGCGGCCACACTTGGGAGTATTGCGCACAGTTCTGGTCACCGCATTATAAGAAGGATGTGGAAGCTTTGGAAAGGGTGCAGAGGAGATTTACTAGGATGTTGCCTGGTGTGGAGGGAAGGTCTTATGAGGAAAGGCTGAGGGACGTGAGACTGGTTTCATTAGAGAGAAGAAGGTTGAGAGGTGACTTAATTGAAACATATAAAATAATCAGAGGGTTAGATAGGGTGGATAGGGAGAGCCTTTTTCCTAGGATGGTGACGGCGAGCACGAGGGGGTATAGCTTTAAATTGAGGGGTGAAAGATATAGGACAGATGTCAGAGGTAGTTTCTTTACTCAGAGTAGTAAGGGAATGGAACGCTTTGCCTGCAACGGTTGTAGATTCGCCAACTTTAAGCACATTTAAGTCATCATTGGATGAGCATATGGACGTACATGGAATAGTGTAGGTTAGATGGGCTTCAGATTGGTATGACAGGTCGGCACAACATCGAGGGCTGAAGGGCCTGTACTGTGCTGTAATGTTCTATGTTCTATTCCAATGCTATTATGAAGAAGTTTCATAAGACAGGCTTAATTTTTAATGTTATTAATGTTTATTTACAGATCTTTTGTTGGCAGCTAGTTATTTATTTACATTTTATAAATAAACGTGTATACTATACTAAGTAAATCAGAAGCAAATTGAGAAGCAGATCGTGAAGGGGTTTTGATTGTTGCGTGTGGTGTTTGCTCAGTTGCTGAATAGAATTAATGTTTATGTAAATGACTAATACTCACTGACCTGTATTATGCACTCACATGTGCGACAGTTCCACTAAAATGAATGTATATGGTGCAAATTAGCAATTTCCATGACACAACACAGACTAATTTTCAACTAAGTCAAATATAAAGCAATGACCAGAGTCCATCTGGACTGCTACATTTTGTTTTGATTCCCACTTCCGTTGAAAGACTATGAACTGGTTTTGAAACAGCATAACTTGAATTCCTGAGACTTAGTCGTGTTACGTGAAGAAAAGTAACAAACTGTCAGCATCAGAGATAATGGGAACTGCAGATGCTGGAGACTCCAAGATAACAAAATGTGAGGCTGGATGAACACAGCAGGCCAAGCAGCATCTCAGGAGCACAAAAGCTGACGTTTCGGGCCTAGACCCTTCATCAGAGAGGGGGATGGGGGGAGGGAACTGGAATAAATAGGGAGAGAGGGGGAGGCGGACCGAAGATGGAGAGTAAAGAATTTTCTTTACTCTCCATCTTCGGTCCGCCTCCCCCTCTCTCCCTATTTATTCCAGTTCCCTCCCCCCATCCCCCTCTCTGATGAAGGGTCTAGGCCCGAAACGTCAGCTTTTGTGCTCCTGAGATGCTGCTTGGCCTGCTGTGTTCATCCAGCCTCACATTTTGTTAAACTGTCAGCATATTTTGTTTGGTAAAAATGGGCATAGCAAATTACATAATTGAAGTTTAAGACTATGATGGGAAATCTTACGAATTAAATTGAGAAAATTATTCACGATGATGAAGGGTTCAAACAAAAGGAAACTAATTACAGTGTGAGCTGGGAGAGCACAAGCACCTGAAGGGTAAGAGATGCGAAGCAATTACCAGTGAAGTCTACTAAATACATTCCTTCATGCAAAGGGTGGGGAACTCACTGAAAAAATTTAAATGAGTTCAGTGAATAGCCAGATGTATATCTAGAGAAGGAAGGCTTTATAGTAAAGCAGGTAGCAGCTGCTAACTTCCAAAAACTAAGAACTTTTCCAATCTTACATGGCTTCTTCATTTCTCTATTTCAAAACTCTGGTTCTCACCTGCCACAATCACCACATCTTTAATAAGTTGAGTTCTTCCTGTGTCCCCTTATAATTTACAATAGAAAGACCCAAAATCATAATGTGCAGGCATAGCTTGCTTAGCAATGAGTGTTTGAACTTAAAAGAAAAGCAAAAATACCCGAGAAAGAGTCTTCCAAATGAGTTTTATCTATCCAGACTCAGTAACACAAATGTTAACAGTCAGGAAAATTAATATTGTTGAAAAAAAAGGAATGCTGTCAAGTCTTTTGCCTTGAAAGCATCAGGACAAATGCAAGAATACTAAATTTCAAAGGAACCACAATTTACATTACAAGGGAAAAGGATGTTGATTTGTTTATCCAAGCAAGGCAATGCCATGGAGAATTTACCATTACGTTTTAAGTTTTGTCAAATCTTTTGTTAAATTCTTAAAAAACCAAATTGACCCTGATTGGTTCACATGTTGCAATAGGGAATATTTAATAAAAATCAGGAAACTGTCATACAAAACCAAACAACTGTGGATGCTTGAAATCAGGAACTGCAGGAAAAACTCAAGAGGTCAGGCAGCATCCGTGGAGAGAACGTAGAGTTAATGTTTTGAGGATGAAGAGTCATTGGACTATAAATGTTAACGCTGCTTTCTCTCCACAGATGCTGCCTAACTTCTTGAATTTTTCCAGCAATTTCTGATTTTAAAACTGTTACACAGGTCTAACAATTTAAAAAAAACTTGCTTCAAAGTTGAAGCTGTGTAGCTATTCCTACCAACAGCACTGCACATGGAAATTGGATGAGTGATTGATAGGTCCAAATCATTGGAGCACACCTGCACAGTCCTACTCGAAAACAAATTTGAAAAGTTAGCAAGATAATAAAATGTGAGGCTGGATGAACACAGCAGGCCAAGCAGCATCTCAGGAGCACAAAAGCTTTTGTGCTCCTGAGATGCTGCTTGGCCTGCTGTGTTCATCCAGCCTCACATTTTATTATCTTGGAATCTCCAGCATCTGCAGTTCCCATTATCTCTGAAAAGTTAGCAAGTTAGGACCTGCTTAAGAATAAGGAGCTGCCTACTGGTTTACCTGATCGGATTAGTCCTTATGGCTTACCATACCGACAGATATATGGATTGTCTGACACACGTTGGTGATGTCACTTTATGCGCTATCTATTTATGATTGATTCTGCAAAGTGAATTGGCCAAATGGTTGAATGAGTTACCACAATCAATTCTGAGCAAGCTTTCCACAAACATAATGAGAGATAATACACTGTAAACTTTTGTTGTGTTTGAAATGGAGTATTCTTTTAATTGTCCTGATGATGGAAAATAAAAGGCTTCAATAGCATGTCTTCTTCTTTTAACAAGAGTCAAGATTCTATACTACCAAGTGACAATTGAGGAAAACGCTTCCTACCTTGATCGGGTGGTATAACTGCAACATAAGGCTCATCAGACCCTGAAGAGCCTGCTGTGGAAAATGTTCTAAAGGTTGCAATCCTTCTAATCAATGCATGAACACCTGGCAAGTAGGTCACGAACCTGGCCTTCGTGCACAGTGCCTGTTTGAGTGGTTTATAGAAGTAAAAAAGGAGTAAAATAAAATTAAATTGAATATACATAATTTTTCAAATGATAAGCAAATGCTGCACCAGCTAATTGTTTCAGCTCAGAATCAACCTAGAAAGGTAAATGTTTCTGTTTAAGAAACAAATATGCTACATTTGAAGGCAAAAGGGACAATTTTGACCCAGGATCCTCTTTAATTTCTTGCCCAAGTCTGGCTGAGGTTTGGACTCTGGATTGTTTGGCAGGTCAATGATGCGCCTCCAGTGTTGTGTTTCAGACTGCTCTCCCAAGTGGAACCAGGAAATAGAAGAAAAGAGGGCAAAATAAAAGAGAAAGTGGTGCTAACATATTCACCAAGTCTATTAAATAGGGACAAAGGATGGGAGAAAAATGTAGCACAGTGCTAAATATAATAAATCCACGAGGTAACAAAGAAAGAAAATAGACAATAGGAAAGTGAGATAAAAGATGAGAAAACAAAGCTTTACAATGTCCTTAATAAATGCTTACAAATGGTGAATTACGTGACAAAGTTAATTGCACACAGACTCCAGTTTCTAATGACTTTAAGGATCCAACATTAAACACACTCAGGCAGTCTCAAGTTCTTAGTGGGCAGGGATCTACACGAATTGCTTTCAGTTCAGCACTTGAGCAATTTTGGAGAGGTCCCGTGATAGCATGGAAGAGGTGAATGCTACGTTGATGTAATGGGCATACTCTGACGCTGTTTCATCTCACCTCTAACATAAATATTGTATGTAAAAATGCCATTCCCCAGGTCTAACATCTGCCAAAGAAATGTACACAGGATTAACAGAATATATTTGCCTCCAAATGAAAAGTGGCCCTTTTCTAGCAGTGTAAGTTTAGTATTTATTCATACACTCTTCAGAAAGATTAAGGTAAGAAAGTAATCCAAAATGTACCTTAGCCATTTTGCTCAGGTTCTGCACCCAGCACCTGTCCCACAAAACAAAACAACAAAATGATTACCAGGAATTTAGTTATATTAAAATATTCCACAATTAACTTTGACAAAATGGGACAAAGCTTTTAGTTCAGGCACTCAGATTTTCTGTTTCACCCTTAAATTTATTTCTAGAAAATGATCAACTACAAGCCTAAAAACTTTCAGTATTTAAGTCATCATATACAGTAAATTACCTTGACACATCAAAATTATACTCAAGATATAGCATGAGGTTATTTTTAAGACACTGGCACTAGACTCACTGGCTAAACTATAATGGGTGCTACCATAAAGGCAAGCTAAGTAATGCAGTAGCTGTAACAAATTTAGGTTTTAAGAGGTTAAATGCAGATAAACACAATCCGTCCTGACATAATCTCATAACATCAATTCCACAAGAAAAAAACTAATAATTGTACAAGTGGATAGAATCAGCATTAACTTGCTGCACATCTGATGATACGAAAAAGTGTACAAAGATTTACTGCTACTTCTTCAGATAAATAGTTAAACATTAATTTTACTTTCAGCGCTATGTAAACTATGAGGGTTAGTGACATCAGCTCTGTTTAGCAAGGATCAGTTGAAAATTATCTATAAAGAACTCAAAATGGAAATCTCTGAAGACAATCTACAATTACAATTTACTTTTAACTTCTGGGGAAGCCTTCTTTCTGGTCTAAGGAGGAAAACTGTTATTTGTAAGAGAAATACTTTTACAAGTTAGTGGTTATATGAAAGACAGCAGTGAGTATTCAAATCATTAGCTTCAGGCAAATTTTTCACATTATACAGTCAAAGGACAACAGGGTTGATCACCCATTAGAGAACAACTGGTGGTAAATTTATCCTGGAGGTTATCAAACATCAGACGAGGGGCAAGGTTGAAAATGAGGGACCTTGACAGTGACCTCAGCCAGTGTGGGAATTAAACTGGTATTGTTGGCAGTGGTCTGTATTACAAACCAACGATCTAACCAACTGAGCTAGCTGATCCCCAAAAAGTTCATTTTTTAAAAAATAAGAATACCAGTTTGGAAAAAGAAATAATTCTCTTTGACAAAATATAGACATGTATATTGAAATGAAAAAAGAACTATGGTAACTTTTATTAGTTAAGCTTTCTTTCAAACAATTCAAGTTTGGTTTTCACACATCCCATCAATATCATTTCTATGCTAGAAAATAAATAATTACAAAATAAAGAAATATCCTGGGAGAGAAGGGAAGGGAGAAGAATGATAATCCTCATTTCTGATGGACAAATTTTAAATATGACAGGCCGTTACCCCAATTGATAGAGTAGATACCACCCACTTTTGCCTTCAGAAGGACATGAAAATGCCGTTACATCATCACTTTAACGATCAGAAACACATATTTAAAATAATATCACTGATGACTTTTGGAAAGCAAATGCTTTGTTCAAGGGTCCCAAGTTAGCAAACCCTGCTCAGCATTTCAAATTTTAAAGCTATTTCTATCCAGGTTATATTTTAGAAAGTCACTTTACAGAATCACAAGTCACTCGTCAACTAAAACTTGGAGATTTTGAAGCAACATTTCAAGTATGTGGATGTGAGTTTGCTCGCTGATCTGGAAGGTTAGTTTTCAGACGTTTCGTCATGATTCCAGGTAACATCATCAGCGATTCATCGGAGGCTCACTGACGATGTTAACCTAGAATGGTGACGAAAAGTCTGAAAACTAACCTTCCAGATCAGCGAGCAAACTCACATCCAGAAGCTCAACTTGAGCTACAAATCTTCTCAAAACCCGCTATTCCAAGTATGAATGAATACTGTTACGTAACAGGCAATACTCAACCTCAATTTCTCATTAATTTAAATCCAGTGAAGCACTAATGTATCAATACACTCCAGTTATAGATCTGATCCTTAACACACTATATCTTTCACTTAAAAAAAATTGGTTTTACCCTCCAGCTTCCAAAAAAAATAAAAAACCTGGAGTTGGTTGATCAACAATTCAGATCCTATTTAATATAATCAAATATTCAGGTTGAGTATTCTGTGGGAATTTGGAGATGATGATTTTGGGGACTGGAACTTGAAAGAGAGTGAAACCATAAGCCCAGCTTTGTTGGATATCTTTCCCTAAACTCCACGTACTATTGACAATTGGAAAATGGCAGCCTTCACTTGGTCCACCGTTGTTAGAAATAATGCTTAATGTCATCAAACTGGTGATTAAATAATGATCCTGGTCTTTTGTGCAATAACTCAATCTGCCATTACCCCCTTCTTCAGGTTCAGCAACATGCCCAACAGGTCAGGAGCAAGAATCTCCCTCCTACAGAAAAGATGTTGTGAAACTAGAAAGGATTCACAAAATTCACAAGGATGTTGCTGGGGTTGGAGGGTGTGAGCTACAGGGATAAGGTGAATAGGCTGGGCTATTTCCCTTGCAGCGTCAGTGGCTGAGAGGTGATCTTATAGCGGATTATAAAATCATGAGGGGCATGGATTGGTGAAATAGACAAGGTCTTTTCCCCCAAGGTGGGACGGTCCAAAACTAGGAGGGTGTAGGTTTAAGGTGAGAGGGGAAAGATATAAAAGGGACCTAAGGGGAAACCTTTTGATGGAGAGGGTGCTGTATGTATGGAATGAGCTACCAGAGCATGTGGTGGAGGCTGATACAATTACAATATTTAAAAAGGCACCTGGAGGGATATACGAACAGGAAAGATTTAGAGGGATACGGCTCAAATGCTGGCAAATGAGATCAGGTTTATATAGGATAGCTGGTTGACATGGACGAGTTGGACTGAAGGTTCTATTTCTGTGCTGCATATTTCTATGACTCTATACCACTATTAAAAATCTCAATGTTCAATACATATCACTGGTACCGTCATACACAAAGAAATGCATGTCTGTAATAACAAACAAGCCAAGTGGAGTAAACAAAGCCAATTTAGCAAATTTATCAAACTGATGTTAGTGGAAAACTATTCTTCAACCCACACAAACACCTTCCGTTAGCATGGATGAATTGTTCCCATGCTCTACATCTTTCTGACTAGGAGTGACCACGATGCAAAATTCACTACAATTTCTCCAGTTCAAAACACTAGCCTGTTTCAAACAGCCTGAAAAATACTCTCTAACTTTGCCAACATCCAATGTCACCCCCTTTTCAACAAAATAATAAACTGTGAGGCTGGATGAACACAGCAGGCCAAGCAGCATCTCAGGAGCACAAAAGCTGACGTTTCGGGCCTAGACCCTTCATCAGAGAGCCTTTTGTGCTCCTGAGATGCTGCTTGGCCTGCTGTGTTCATCCAGCCTCACATTTTATTATCTTGGAATTCTCCAGCATCTGCAGTTCCCATTATCTCTGATACCCTTTTCAACAAAAGTGGCTTCAACAGAATTGTTAAGATTTTGAAATAATTCCCATGGCAGAATGCAACCAAAGTCGCAGAAGTGGTGACTCAGATCCCAGTGACACTGGTCATTGGTCTACTGACCTTTTTAACCATAAAACAGAAGTTGCTGGAAAAGCTCACCAGGTCTGGTAACATCTGTGAAGAGACACCAGAGCTAACTTTACAGGCCCAGCAACATTTCCTTAGGCCTCTTTATCCTGGTTGCCAAGAAAAGCATCTCCAAGGTTGCCAGGAAGAATGGACAAAACAGGCACAGAACCTGCTCCAGCAGAACAATCAGTAGGACAACTACAATAGGCTATGAAACAATTATTTAGCAATAACACTAAGTGCAAGAGCTATCATTTACAATGAACAACCCTTTCGTGATGAAGCCACTACAATCACACTACATTTTAAAAACAGAGATGAGCCTCGATGATAACCAAGCATTTCCTCAGCATTATAATAAAATGTGAGGCTGGATAAACACAGCAGGCCAAGCAGCATCTCAGGAGCACAAAAGCTGACGTTTCGGGCCTAGACCCTTCATCAGACAGGGGGATGGGGTGAGGGTTCTGGAATAAATAGGGAGAGAGGGGGAGGCAGACCGAAGATGGAGAGAAAAGAAGATAGGTGGAGAGAGTATAGGTGGGGAGGTAGGGAGGGGATAGGTCAGTCCAGGGAAGACGGGCAGGTCAAGGAGGTGAGATGAGGTTAGTAGGTAGGAGATGGAGGTGCGGCTTGGGGTGGGAGGAAGGGATGGGTGAGAGGAAGAACAGGTTAGGGAGGCAGGACAGGTTGGACTGGTTTTGGGATGCAGTGGGTGGAGGGGAAGAGCTGGGCTGGTTGTGTGGTGCAGTGGGGGGGGGGGGGGGGGGGGGGGAGGCGTCGAACTGGGCAACCACTGCATCCCAAAACCAGTCCAACCTGTCTCTGCCTCCCTAACCTGTTCTTCCTCTCACCCATCCCTTCCTCCCACCCCAAGCCGCACCTCCATCTCCTACCTACTAACCTCTTCCCACCTCCTTGACCTGCCCGTCTTCCCTGGACTGACCTATCCCCTCCCTACGTATACTCTCTCCACCTATCTTCTTTTCTCTCCATCTTCGGTCCGCATCCCCCTCTCTCCCTATTTATTCCAGAACCCTCACCCCATCCCCTTGTCTGATGAAGGGTCTAGGCCCGAAACGTCAGCTTTTGTGCTCCTGAGATGCTGCTTGGCCTGCTGTGTTCATCCAGCCTCACATTTTATTATCTTGGATTCTCCAGCATCTGCAGTTCCCATTATCACTGATACAATTTCCTCAGCATTTCTCTTTCAAGTCAACTGGTTGAAACTAGTACAAAAGTACCACAGAATCCATATGCATCTCAAAAATATTTGGATTGTGACTGTCATCGCCAAACGGAGACCAGGCAACTTCTTGTGAAGCTAGAGACTGAAATCACGCCTGTATATGTGCAAACACCTGCCGTGTACCCACACTCTATGAAGAATCGGTACTGTTGTTGAGTCATTCATCCCAAAAAAAAAGACACTAATTGGTAGGAAGACAGACTAATTTAGCAGCTGGGGTACAGATTTTGGAGGAACCACCAAAAAGAATGGTTTCAGCCTTCCCAACACACAGAATGAAAGTTTCTGCTCTGGGAGGGAGCTTGATGAGTGAATAGTTACAGGATGATACCTTTAGTTTATGTGTGCAAACCAACTATGGGCCTTCGCATCATCGACGGGGTCGGGGGGGTAGACCAGGGGTGAGAAACGAGGGGCACAGGGACCAAGGATCAAGGATCAATAGAGTGGCGATGGCCATTCGGCCCATCGTGCCGCGCTACTCCTGAAGTGAGCTAGTTCGGACACGGAGAGTTTACAACATTTGAGTGTTGAAATTACGGTACATCCTCCACCAAGGACGTTTAACCAGATAAGCACGAGAGAGACCTACAGATCCAACCTGGCTTGGGCCCGCTAAACAGCTGCCGGGCTTCGCTCACATATTGACCTTTATTTTCTGACAGCGAACCTCACGATGCGGGTCCGGGGCGGGGCGGAAGACAATGCTGCCTCCTCTACTTCAAACTCACAGGAAGGTGGTCCACGTTCACCTTCTCTACTTCTTCTCCGAAAGTGTCCCACCGCCTCCGGCCAACGTGCCAAACGCACGTACGCATGCGTGTGGCGTCAGAGCGTTCCTACCGACACCCGTGGCGCTCCATAGCGACGGGACCCTACGTGTGCAATCCAGGCTTTATTCTGGTGGTCCATTCTGACATCACGAAGGTTCTCTCAAGCATTTACATTCGTTGAACAAATATGATAAACTATTCATTCCCTGCCCCGTCTGTAAAACTAAATCTGGCGCCAGATAGAAACAGAACATCGATTTCTGATGCCTCCCCCCCCTACCGCGAAGCTGTCGTCAGGCTCATTTCCTGAATTTCGCTGCAATTGGCTGTTTCTGCGGCCACTGTGGTTGAAGCGGCTACGCGATTGGCTGGACCCGCTTCTTGCCCCCTCCTCCGTACCCCTGGCCATGGCGGAGGGGGAGACGCACCGTGTTGTTTATCAGCAGCTGCGGGAGGTCATCGTCGAGCAGCAGCGGAAGATTTGTGCTTTCGAGGAGCTGGTGAGCAGTGGCCCCCCGTTCGGGTGGCCGATTGTGTGGAAGGCATGGCGCGAAGCCTCCAAGAGCTGGTGCCACGCGGAAAGACCATACATTATAGGAGCAGGAATAGGCCATTTAGCCCATCGAGTCTCCCCACCACCGTTCAGTGAAATCGTGGTTGATCTGATCGTCGTCAATTTCGCTTTCCTGTATGAACCATTATTCATTTACAACCTGTGATCAGAGATAGTGGGTACTGCAGATGCTGGAGAATCCGAGATAACAAAGTGTGGAGCTGGATGAACACGGCAGGCCAAGCCTCCCTACCTCCCCACCCATACTCTCCTCGCCGCCTATCCTCTCCTTTATCCATCTTCGGTCCGCCTCCCTCCTCTCCCTATTTATTTCAGAACCCTCTCCCCCTCCCCCTTTTCTGATGAAGGGTCTAGGCCCGAAACGTCAGCTTTTGTGCTCCTAAGATGCTGCTTGGCCTGCTGTGTTCATCCAGCCCCACACTTTGTTATCTCTTCATTTACAACCTGTCTATCTTAGGCTCAAATACACTGAAGAACCCATAAGACCGTAAGCTATAGAAGCAAAATTATTGGATTCAGCCCATTACGTGGCCTGCACCACTCGATCACCCACACTGATATGTCTCTCAATCCCATTCTCCTGCATTCTCTCCTTATAACCTGGCCTCAACAGCCCTCTTTGGAAATAAACTCCATAGAATCACTATCCTTTGACAAGAGTACATAGGAACAGAAGTAGGCTGTTTGCCTGCTCAAGCATGCTCTGCCTTTCAATAGGATCATGACTGAACCAATTTTCTTGCTTTTCCCTATAACCCTTGATTCCCCTATTAACAATCTATTGCTTTCAGTCATAAACATACACAGGCGTCTGTCCCCACAGCTGTCTGTGGCAAGGCATTCTAAAGACTCTCAACCTTTTGAGGGAAGCAGTTCCTTCTTATTTTCAGTCTTAAATTGGTATCCCTTAATTCTGAGACTATATCCTCTGGTCCTAGATGCTCCAGTAATGGGAATTATCCTGTCAGAACGTAGCCTGTTAAGCACCTAACATAACTATTTGTTTCACAAGATCACCTCTCATTTTTCTAAACTCCAGTGAATAGTGTGTCAACAGATTAGTAGGGTATAGTAGTTAAGAAGGCATATAGGACACTTGCCTTTATCATTCGTGACACAGATTGTATAAGGAAGGAGATTGTTGTGTTTGGTTGGTTCGCCAAGCTGGTTTGTTGTTCTGCAGATGTTTCATGACCTTGCTGGGTGACATCATCAGTGCAGCCTCTGATGAAGTGTCGGTGTGTCTTCCTGGTTTTTAAACTCTGGAGTCCGTTGAGCTGGATGACAGCACTACTGGAAGAAGAGCAAAACCCCAGTGAAACCATCTCCACAGACAATGCCTCACCACTTTCAATGGCCAAACATACAAACAACTCAACGGGACACCCATGGGATCACCTATCTCTGGACTCATAGCAGAGGCAGTGATGCAAAGACGAGAAAGGATGGCCCTTCTGCTAATCCAGCCAAACCTATGGATACACTACGTGGACGACACCTTTGACAACATTTAACAGACCAAACTAGAGGAGACACACAAACTTATAAACAACAACCTCACTGGAATAAAATTCCCCAGAGAGGAGAAGAAGAACAAATAGCTCCCAATCTGACATCACGAAGGTTGTCTCAAGCATTTACATTCGTTGAACAAATATGATAAACTATTCATTCCCTGCCCCCATCTGTAAAACGAAATCTGGCGCCAGATAGAAACCGAGTATTGGTACACAGCTGGAGTATTGCTCGCAGTTCTGGTCACCACACTGAAAGAAGGATGTGATTAAACGGGAGGTGGTGAAGAAGTGATTCACCAGGATATTGTCTGTGATGGAGTGCTTTAGCTATGAAGGGAGGCTGGATAAGATCAAGTTATTTTCTATTGAGCAGAGATGACTGAGAAGGAACTTGATTGAAGTGTATAAGATTATGAGGGCCATAGACAGGGTGGATAGAAAACAGCTGTCCCTCTTAGTGGAAGGGTCAATTACGAGGGAGCTTAATTGTAAGGTGAAAGGCAGAAGGTTTAAAGGGGAATTGAGGAAAAATCTTTTCAGCTAGAAGGTTGTAGGAGTCTGGAATGCTCTACCTAGAAGGGTAATTGAGGGAGGAAACGTCAGCAACTTTACAAAGTACTTGGGTGAGCACTGGAAATGTCATAACATTGAAAACTATAGGCCAAGCGCTGGGAAGCGGGACTAGTATAGCGTTAGAGTCATTTTTATCGGTCATAGACTCAATGGGCCAAAGGGTCTCTTCTGAACTATAGTTCTATAAGTCACCCAAGAATCTTGTATGTTTCATTAAGATCACCTCAGTTTTCTAAATTCCAACATGTACAGGCCCAGTCTGCTCAACCTGTTATAAGACAGTCCGTCCATACCTAGCATCAGTCAAGTGAATCTTCTGTTGATTGCCTTCTATGGACTCTGGTGTCTCGTCAGCCATCACCTTTTCTAATTTATGCATCCCTCCTTATTCTTCAGCAGCATTTCAAAATTCACCTTCTTTCATAACAACTACTGTGAACATCTCAAACATCACAGTGCAGTTCAATATTTGGATGATCATTTGAAGCATCCCATATCATACAAGGCCAAGTGGCGTAAAATCAGACCACAGTAGATAGGTGCTTGATGAATAGTGTGGGCATGATGGACAGAGGTGCCTCTTTCCATGCTGTAAATCTCTGTCATTATGATGCAAAGATTGATGCTTAGCTGCATAAAGAGACATTAGGGTGCAAGTAACTCACTAATTTCCTCAGGGAAGGAAATCTGCCATCCTTACCTGGTCGGGCCTACATTTCCCTCCAGAGCCACAGCAATGTCATTGACTCCTAACTGTACTCTGAACTGCCCTAACAAGCCTCTCAGTTATAGCAATCACTGTAACATCTGAAGAAAGAAATAAAACTGGATGGACAACCTAGCATCTATCTAGACAATGGCAGGAACACCCTTGTTAACCCAGTAAAGTATCCTTTATTAGCATCTGGGGGCTAGTACCAAAATTAAGGGAGCTATTGCACAGGCACGTCAAGCAACAGTTTGACATAATCAGACAATGTCCCAGACACTACCATCAGCGTCCCCGGATATGCCCTTCCTATCAGCCAGACAGACCCAAAAGAGCGGGTGGCACAGTGATATACAGTTATGACGGATTTGTCCCTTGAACTCATTAACATTGACTCCTGACCCCATTAAGTCTCATAACCACATACTCGTCTCCTTTGGCTGATGATTCACTACTCCCTCATGTTGAAAAACACTTGGAGGAAGCAAGGCCACAAAATTCCCTCTGGGTGGAAGGTTTCACTGTCCACGACCAAGAGTGGCTTGGCAGCAACACAACAGATTGAGCTGATCCTTAAGGATAGAACTGCTAAACTGGGTCTGCAGTAGGTGGTGAGGGAACCAACAAGAGGGAAAAGAATACTTGACCTCATTCTTAACAATCTGCCAGCTGATGATGTATCCATCCATGACAGCATCGGAAAGAGCGACCACTACACAGTCTTTGTGGAGACAAAATCCCACCTTCACACTGAGAATACCCTCCATTTTTCTCCGTATTTTTTCTGTAGCAATAACACTGTATTCTTCAATCTGTTCTATGACCCTGATGTACTTATGTAAGGTGTAGTTTTTCTAGATAGTATGCAAAACAATACTTTTCACTGTATCTGGATACATGCGACAATAATAAATAAATCAAATCAAATCAAATCACCGGGTAAATAGGACAGACTTCAGATAGATCTAGGAACTCAAGACTGGGCCTCCTGCAGTGGGCCATCAACAGCAGTAAGATGGTAAGGGTAATTAAACGAACAACTCTACATCCTATATGGAGGCCTCAGAAACCAGGTATTAAGTTGCAGTGTGAGATACAAACCACGCATCAACAACCTATAAGCCTGCAAAACAGCAGAACAAAACAGCCACAAGATGGTAAGGATAATTAAAAACAAACCAGCTCGGCGAGCCAACCAACCACAGCAGCAGAATTGTATTGCAGTACAATCTGCAACCTCATGGCCAGGCATATCCCTCACTCAACCATTACCATCAAGCTGGGATCAATCCTGGGTCAATGGAGAGAGGAGGAGGGTATACCAGGAGCAGCAACAAGCATACCTAAAAATGAGGTGTCAGTCTGGTGAAGCTACCAAACATGACTAACTACGTGCCAAACTGCATAAGGAGCAAATGACAGACAAAGCTAAGCGACCCCACAACTAATGGATCATGTCTAAGCTCTGCATTCCTACCACATCCGGTCGTGAATGGTGATGGACATTTAAATAGCTCACTGGAGGAACGGTCTCCACAAATATCCCATCCTCAATAATGGAAGAGCCCAACATATTATTTGAAGAATATAAATATATATAAAATGGAAGATTAATAGAAAGTATTTTGAGTTGCAATAAAACTGCTGAATTTTCACCTCAGTCTGAGCCTGTGCCAGAGTGGTTTTCTTACTCTTTGTCAGATATTTATTTGGAGTATGAGGAATCAAAGTCCTAGGTGAATACCTGAACATAGTTGTAGCTCTGCCAGGACCAAGCCCTGAAGATGGAGCTAAATAAGTCAGTGACAACTTTTTCTCTATACATGTGCATCTTTCTGTTTCTAGCACTCAGTATCCCATGTGTGTGTATTTTTCTTTGTATCTCAAATATGCAGACTTTTTTCATGGATCTAACAGTTTGGATGGTAATTCTAACAAGGTAGTTATGACAGCAAATAGTTTTGTATGTACTTTTCAATGGGAGATCTCGTGGCACAGTGGATTGTAACCCTGCCTCTGAGCCAGAATACTTGAGTTCAAATCCAATCTCAGGACTTGATGGCAAAAGAAGGTGTGTTAATAATGCAGCCAAACAGATTCAGTGTTAACCTATAAATTCTTCCAACATACACTAATGACAGCTGGCAAAATCAGGAGAGATTCCTGGTCAGACAAATGATGGAAAGAATATTGGAGCCTCCATTGTCACTACCCATAGCTCTAGGCTATAACATGAATACAAAAGTGTGTATTGCTGCAGCAACTTGGACTCTTGTATGAATTCTTAAGTCACCACCATACTTTTGATGCACCTTACAATATCTATGTCACAGAGAGACAGAGTAATAACAGAAGCTTGGGTTATAAAAACAAAAACTAAAGCTTCTCAAATCATTGCAGATCTTTGCAACATATTCCTTTCTGTTTTTTACTGAATTGTACTGTAATATTTAACAACTTATTGTCAAGTATTTTACCTAACTTATTTGATGACTACGGTTGACAATCTACTGAAATGTGACGCTTTATTACTGTTTTTTTTAGTTAGGTTGCAGGTTTAACTGCATCCAACTATTCTATATTCTGCATCAAACTCTTATAAAAGGGATAATGTCAAACCTTTTTGTTACAGTGCAATCATATTTATTGTTAATGAATTGTCTATACTGCAGTGTAAAATTACTAGACATCAACATAGCAGCCCAGTGATAGGATCAAGGATTCTTTATATATTTGAAACAAAACTGTTTACCACAATACGGTGCATTCCACATGTAGGTAAAACAGCGAGAAGAGAAAACTGTATGCAGAAAGGAACTTGAAGACGTTGTGAAAGAGTTGGAGGTGAGAACTTTGAAGCTTATAGAGGTAATCATTAACAGCAGATGTTTATATATTTCCAATTTTCAGCATTTAATTTTTTTTAACAATACTGCATACATTTTTATCCCCTTTGTATATAATTGATCAGATTCCTGTTAAAAAAATTGACCTGGACTTCACTATATTTAGGCAAATCTTCTAGGCTTGTTTTAAATCTTCACCAATTTGTCCTTTCCAATTTGGGTTCAAGCTCCCACCCAGATTCTTGGGCGGTAAGTTACAATGTCTTGTCAACATCTACTCTCCTCTCAGATCCTAGCATACTCATCTACATGACATTTTAGAAAAGCCTAACCTAATTTCCTTTTCATCCTTCCCTATTGTATCATGAACCCCTTCGGTATTGTATCCAAGTAGAAATGCTGACTAGCTACTCTTTAAACCCTAACTCTATCTATCCTGTACACAAAGAGATGGCTCAACAAATACTCTTTAACGACCTGATACTCTTAATACTTCTTTGAGATTTGGGTATTGCCAGTCTGTCCATAAGCATTACAGCTGCCTTTGCCATTGTTTGCCAGTATGAATATCTTCCATCAACTTTCAGAACAATCAGGTCTTCCTTTAATCTTTTAACGGCGGCATAACTCAGGCCTCCTGTCAAGCAGTCTTCAGTACAAGTTACCTGACTCACATCATTTTATACTAAATTAAAGGCAGCCTTGAAACCATTTTATAAACCTCATAATTTTAAGACTTTTGAGAACAGTCACCAATTCTCCAATTTAACCTGGTAGCTAAGATCCTTCAATCCTGGAACTATGCTGCTAAATTCATTGCATCCTTTTGGTGGTCCTTCACATCTTTCTGAAAATGATGCCCTGAACGGACAAAATACTGTTGTTATAGCTTAATCAGTGCTTCATAAACATAAATAAGAAAGATAATTTTCCTGCTGTTGCTTTTTATCACTGTGAGACCCAAGATCCCATATGCTTTGCTAATTATTCTCAATATGTACTGATCTACAAATATGTACCGCAAATGCTCCTATCCCTGCTCACTCTTTGCAATTTTGCCACTATATCTCTTATCCTTAGGAGATCTTCTTATTCTTTTTGCCAATGTGCAGCTTCTCACACTTCTCTTTATAAAATTCCAGCTGCCACTTCCCCACCCATTCTGTTATCTTAACTGCGTCCTGTTGCAGATAATTGGTATTCTTGCCGTGTCCCTGCTCCGATTATTCAGGCAACCTAACTATCAATCTCATTCACCCTGAGGAAATTTTGAATGTTTCCTCCCATGTTGGTTATCATCTATGGTTGAACTATCTGCATCGTATTGCAAAGGGCCGAACTGTTATTCAGTTTTGAGGCTACAGCAGCTAAGTAATTCTGTTAACTCTGTCGTACTTCTTTATAGGATGAAAAACTTGAGCATGCTAAAACTAAAGCATTGCTTACCAAGGAATCTGAAAAACTGCAGTTTGCACTTGGTGAAATAGAGATTCTGATGAAACAGCTAGATCGGGAAAAGAAGGCCTTTGAAAATGCGTAAGTTTTGCTTCATTTAGCTACATAACTTCAGTAGCTATATTTCATGCAGTAATTAATTGGCTGTGAACTTGTTGGGGATATCCTGAGGGACTGGAAGAAATTAAACAATTGTAGGTTTGTTCTTGAAACTTTTGTGCTGCCTTAACACGTGACAATTTTTAGTCCTAATTTTACAGCTTTGAAAAATTTATAACTAATTATAAATATAGATTTAATGTTCATATTGTAGGTAGAGCCTTGCAACACTCTTATGTATTTCATTCCTGCTTGATCTGAAGTACACAACTGCTGTGATAGGCGTGAAGATATGGTACAACTAGTTTTATATATTACCTTCATGCACAAGTCTTTTGCATGATTTTATTTTTGTGTGTTGCTAGCATTCTTAGTTTTAATTTTGAAATGTGTAGTGCTGCCTCATTAACGTATCTTGCTCTGTTGAAATTTTGATTGTCATAGGATGCTATAAATTGGATTATTGAGATTGTTATCTGCAGAGAGCATAGAACAGTACAGCACAGTACAGGCCCTTCAGTCCATGATGTTGTGCTGAACTTATACCCTATACCTAAGGTCTATCTAACCTCCACCCCTACTTTATAATATCATCCATATGCCTTCTAATAGGCACTTAAATGCCCCTAATGAGGCCAACTCCACTACCCTCTCCGGCAATGCATTCCATGCCCCGACCACTCTCTGAGTAAAGAACCTACCTAGGACATCTCCGCTATATCTACCTCCACTTACTTTAAAACTATGCCCCCTCATAATAGCTACCTCCACTCTAGGAAAAATGTCTCTAGCTGTCCAGTCCATCTCTACCACATTCATATGCATGAATGCTTTGCCTTAGAAACTCAGGATTAGACTAAGAAAAAATAAAATGAACTACAGTTAAAATATAATTTAAAATGTTGTGGATGGAATTGCAAGAACTTAACAGTTGAGGGAGTTGAAGAACTACAGGAAATGCATTAAACTGCTGTGGTGTGTGATCTGTGAAGAAGTACAGTAGGAATAATGAAAATTATTTTTAGCTGTTTGTCATCTTTAGGTTAACAACAGCCTCGAGTACTATTTGAGTTAAAACTTAAAAAAAGATTGAAAGAGGGCATTAAATTTTCTTTCATAGACATAATTCCTTCTAAAATGCAGTTAGCATGGAGAGGTGTCTTTACGTACTACTGCCTAAGTGGTTTTACTGAATTAAAATGTTTCTGGGTGGAGGACGAGGCAAAGTTCTGACTGTACTAGTTGGCCCTAACACGATGTGGTGGAAAGCCCTGCTGCAGCAATTGCATCATGTCTAATTGCTGAAGAAGACATCGGTATTTTTATTAATTAAACTTCCTGGATCATTATGACTCTATAACTGATTCAAAGTGCAATACTGTTCCCATTTTTATTTGCACACCCACTTAATATGGCTGAGTTGGCAGGGAACCTACCAAATGCATTCTTAGCTGATTTTCATCCTTTTCTCCCATCTGATAGATCTTCAAAACAGGTACTGGAGTGAAAGAAAATCTAACCAATGGCCTTTGACAGACATATAAAATATATTTAAATTCACCTCGTAAATACTAGCATCCAGTTTTTAATCTAAGGTTGACAGGAGTAAATTTACCTCTGAATCAGTGGATGTGGGTTCGAGCCCCACTCTAGAGCCTTCAACAGAAAAAAAATTCAAAAAGATAGCTCACCACTGCCTTCTGCAGGATGGATAGGGATGGGCAGTAAATGCTGGCCGTGCCAATGGTATGCATAACCCAGGAGTAAAGAAAAAAATTCCATGGCACTATTTTGAATATTTTCCATTGTCTTGGTCAGTAAAAGTCAGTAACAAGGGGACATAATTTTAAAGTGAAAGGCAGGAGGTTTAGAGGGAGTTTGAGAAAAATCTTTTTCACCCAGACAGTTGCAGGGGAGGTGGGGCTCCGTATTGCTCTGCTTGGGAGGCTAGTTGAGGCAGGCACAACTTTTTCAAAAGTGCTTGGATGAGTGCTTGAAGTGTCATAACATTCAAAGCTACAAGCCTACTGTGGGACAGTGAGACTAGTTTAGGTAGCCATATATTTTTGGTGGTCCAGACTTGATTGGCTGAATGACGTCTTATGTTCAGTATGGTTTTCTGATTCTATGATTGTATTGGTCAATCAATGTCACGAAAGCTCTTCATCTAGTTATTATAACATTGCTATTTGTAGGATCTTACTATTCTTTGAAAATCCTTTGCTATATTTTCTAGCAAAGGACTTCAGGAATCTCTAAATCACTTCAAAGGTTTTTTGGCTGCAAAGTGCTTTGGAGAGTTCTGAAGTCCTGACAGATGCTGTACAAATATGAGATTCTCTCTTTAAATTCAAATTAAATTGTAGACTTGTTTTATTTCCTCAGGCAAATTATTGAGCATTAATCAACCCTGCAGTGAAACCCAGTTATTTTAATGAAGGACACCTTCTTCTGTAAATAGAAGTTGGTCGATATTGACAAGCTCCTGATGTGTACTGATTGTGGCTCTAAATTCCTTTCACCTAATGATTTCTCTGCAATTTTACTCACATTCATTGATCCTGAAGAGGAACTACAGTTAATCCACTGATAGTTCATCAGTTCACAGCTGATCTGTATAGCTTGTGTTTATATCTGCCAAACAGGTAATCATAGTACAAGCCATGAAAAGGCTCCCAAACAATCACATTCGGCACTAAAGATAATACATAGCCAGATCAAACAGTTTTAAACACATTCTCCAAAACAGAAAAATACAGATTCTTTCACTTATATTGTTGACAGTTCCACTATGTACCACAGAACCTGACAGTGGAATTTATGAATATGAATGGATGTTGTAACTCAATCTTATTGGAGCCCTGCACTTAGCTATGGGACCATCCTTGCATTCTGTTGGAGTCCTTGCTAAGTCTGATGCCAAGGTTTGCTAGCCAGAAGTGTAGGTGGGATATCGGTGTGCTGCCAGATCAATAGATGCATGTAAAGCACTATGTAACCTGATTACAGGATTAGCAAAGGTGAGTTTTGTTAAAAATTAGTGTTTGTCTGTAATTCCTGAGGATTATAGGAAAATATATCATCCCAAGTTCACCAAACAGTTCACTTTAGATTTTATGGCCATCTATTGGATGGGGGGAGTCAATGTTAAAATCTTTGTTTATAGTTAGCTAATACTGTGATATGAACTATTATAATTTAAACCTTATTTAAACATTTTTATTCTGTTTTATAAGTCAAACATATCTCTATTTTTATTCTTCGCAAAGATTGGAAAGCATTAAAAACAAAGCATTAAAAGAGTCAACAAAAAATGACAAGTTGATAAGCAAATGCAATGGTAAGTGATGGTGCCTTTCTAAATATTCTAAACATGTGCAGATGTGATAATGGAATTTGTTACAAGGAACAGGAATCAGCCTTTTAGCCCATTGAGACTACCCCAAATTTCTTGATCACAGCTGAGAATGGCATCACTGTCATTTCTGCTACTTCCTTTTCCCTTGATGCCAGAAACCTTTTGATTTACATTTTGAATCTGCTCAATGGTTGAGCTTCCACAGCCTCTGGGATAGAGAATTCCAAAGTTCCTCCATACACTGAGTGAAAACATTCCTCTTCACCTCAGTTTTAAATGGCTTGGACCTTATCCTGAGATATGATACTTGGTTTTAGAGTCACCAGGAACGATGAACATTCTATCTGTTGTCGTTGGATTACTCACTAATGGGTACGTTCGTCCACATAAGAAATTCTTTGTCACTAGTTATAGATTCTGTGGGTCTTTACATGGCTGATGAGCCTGATGCTTAAATTGCATCTCCAACCAGACATTTAGAATGTATTTCCGGGAGGTGGAATTGGTCTTTGGCCTTGAGATTGCTGACATTCCTTTCTCTGGCCCCTTTGCCAACCGGTGTTCTCAAAGATAATACGGTGTGAAGCTGGATGAACAGAGCAAGCCAAGCAGCATCAGAGGAGCAGGAAAGTTTGACCTTTCGGGTTGAGACCCTTCTTCAGAAATGGGAGAGGGTAAGGGGGTTCTGAAATAAAACGGGAGATGGGGGAGGCAGATAGAAGATGGATAAAGGAGAAGATAGGGTGAGAGGAGACAGACAGGTCAAAGAGGTGGGGTTAGAGCTCATGAAGGTGAATGTAGGTGGGGAGTTAGGGAGGGGATAGGTTGGTCCAGGGAGGATGGACAGGTCAAGGGGGCGGGATGAGGTTAGTAGGTAGGAGATGGGGTTGGGGCTTGAGGTTGGAGGAATGGTTTGGGAGGCAGGGACTAGCTGGGCTGGTTTTGGGATCGGGGGACGGGTGATTTTGAAGCTTGTGAAGCCCACATTAATACCCTTGGGCTGCAGGGTTCCCAAGTGAAATAAGAGATGCTGTTCCTGCATCTTTTGGGTGGCGTCATTGTGGCAATGCAGGAGGCCCAAGATGGACATGTCGTCCGAGGAGTAGCGGGGGGGTGCGGGGGGAGTTGAAGTGGTTCGTGACTGGGAGGTGTAGTTGTTTGTCGTGAACTGGGCGTAGATGTTCAGCAAAGCGGTCCCCAAGACTCTGCTTGGTTTCCCCGATGTAGAGGAGACCACAATAGGAACAGCGGATACAGTATACCACATTAGCAGATGTGCAGGTGAACATCTGTTTGATGTGGAAAGTCTTCTTAGGGCCTGAGTTGGGAGTGAAGGGGGAGGTATAGGGGCAGGTGTAGCACTTGCTTCGGTTGCAGGGAAAAGTGCCCAGGGTAGTGGGGCTGGAGGGGAGTGTGGAGTGGACAAGGGAGTCAGGGAGAGAGTGGTCCCTCTAGAAAGCACAGAAGGGTGGGGAGGGATAATGTCTTTGGTAGTGGGATCATATTGCAGATGGCGGAAATGTCGTAGGATGATGCGTTGGATCTGGAGGTTGGTGGGGTGGTATGTGAGGACGAGGGGGATTCTGTTTTGGTTATTATTGCGGATAGGGGGTGTGAGGGATGAGTTGTGGGAAATGCGGGAGACACAGCCGAGGGCATTTTCGATCACTGTGGAGGGAAAGTTGTGGTTCCTGAAAAAAGAGGACATCTGGGATGTGCGGGAATGGAATACCTCATCTCGGGAGCAGATGCTGTGGAGGCGAAGGAATTGGGAAAAGGGGATGGCCTTTTTACAGGAAGGTGGGTGAGAGGAGGAATATTCTAGGTAGTTGTGGGAGTCGGTAGGCTTAAAATGGATATCGGTGTCCTGGTGGATGCCAGAGATTGAGACAGAGAGGTCCATGAAGGAGAGAGAGGTGTCAGAGATGGTGCAGGTAAACTTAAGGTTGGAGTGGAAGGTGTGAGTGAAGTGGATGAACTGTCCGAGCTCCTCGTAGGCACACGAGGCGGTGCCGAAACAGCCATCAATGTAACAGAGGAAGAGATGGGGTATAGGGCCAGTGTAGCTATGGAAGATGGATTGTTCCACGTACCCTACAAAGAGGCTGGCATTGCTTGGGCCCATGCGGCTACTCATGGCCACCCTCATTGTCTGTAAGAAGTGGGAGGAATTAAAGGAGAAGTTGTTGAGGGTGCGGACAAGTTTGGATAAGCGGATAAGGGTGAGAGTGGAAGGGACTGGTTGGGCCTGTGAGATAGGAAGAAGCAGAGGGCCTTTAGGTTATCTGCATGGGGAATGCGGATGTACAGGTATATAGGGTGTTCTCAAAGAATTGTGTTCCTTCACACAAGTTACCTTTGGTTTCCTTTGAATGAGGGTCTCCCATGAGTTCACTTCTATGTTGCATTTCATGAAGGAAGCCTTCAAGGGGGTTTTGAAATGCTTCCTTTGTCCTCCTATCATTTGAATGTCTTCCTTGTGCTGGTTATAGATGATTTACTTCGGCAGTTGGAACACAGATATTCTAAGCTTGTGGCTGGCACAGTGGAGTTGATTTTGGATGATCATGGCCTCAATGGTGGTGCTATTGGCTGCTTCAAGGATGTTAATGGTTAATACACCTGTCCTCCCAGCTGATGCAGAGAAGTCTGTGAGAGTCCTCTAATTTTCAGTGCGATCCACTTCTCAGCCTTTGAAACTTTAGAGAATGCAGACCCAGTTTGACAATTGTTCCACATAAACATTCCTGTGATCCGAGGAATCAATTTCCTGAACTTCCATTGTACTTCCTTTATGGCAACTATATCTTGTCTTAGATAAGGGAATGTAGACTATCCACACTACTCCAAGTGAGGTGTCACCGAGGCTCTGTACAACTGTAGCAAGATAGCTTGTGTACTCAAATCCCCTTGAAATGAGTGCCAACATCCTATGCTATCCTAAATACTTGCTGCACGTGCATACTAACTTTGAAGTGTCTTTTACATGAAAACTCTCTGATCCTTTGGAAACCTGCATAATTGGCCCCGAGATACATATCATTTATACAGACTGTGAACAATTGTGGACCTAGCACTGACTGAGGCACCCTACTATTAACAGCCTGACTGAGGCACCCTACTATTAACAGCCTGTCATCCAGAGATTGGTCTGTTTATTCCTACTCTGCTTTCCATCTATTAACTAGTTCTCAGTCCACACTAGTATCTTATCCACAATTCTATAATTTTATTTATTATAATTTTATTTATTAACTTTTTACATGGATTCTACATTTACAGAATATCAGTTGATTATGTTACAAGTAACGTGTTTATAAATGCCATCAAGTTTGTCAAGCATGATTTCCTTTTATAAGTTGTGACAAAAGTTAGAAATTGAATTTCAAAATAGAAGCAGGTAATTTTTAAAATTCATTCATGGGATGGGGTGTCACTGGCTGGACCAGCATTTATTTTCCATCCCTAATTGTGGAGAGGGCAGTTAAGAGTCAACCACATTGCTGTGGTAGCAAAGTGTGGAGCTGGACGAACACAGTAGGCCAAGCAGCATCTTATAGAACATAGAACAGAACAATACAGTGCAGGACAGGCCCTTTGGCCCTCGATGTTGCGCCGACCTGTGAACTGATCTAAGCCCCTCCCCCTACACTATCCCATCATCATCCATATGCTTATCCAAGGACTGTTTAAATGCCCCTAATGTGGCTGAGTTAACTACATTGGCAGGCAGGGCGTTCCACGCCCTTACCACCTTAGGAGCACAAAAGCTGACGTTTTGGGCCTAGACCCTTCATCAGAAAAGGGGGATGGGGAGAGGATTCTGAAATAAATAGGGAGAGAGGACGAGGCGGACTGAAGGTGGACAGAGGAGAAAATAGGTGCAGAGGTGAGGATGGGTGGGGAGGTAGGGAGGGGATAGGTCAGTCTGGGGAGGACGGACAGGTCAAGGGGGCGGGATGAGCTATCTCCCCACCCATACTCTCCTCTCCACCTATCTTCTCCTCTATCCATCTTCGGTCTGCCTCCCCCTCTCTCCCTATTTATTTCAGAATCCTCTCCCCATCCCCCTTTTCTGATGAAGGGTCTAGGCCCGAAACGTGCTCCTAAGGTGCTGTTTGGCCTGCTGTGTTCAACCAGCCCCACACTTTGTTATCTCGGATTCTCCAGCATCTGCAGTCCCCATTATTTCTGTTCACATTGCTGTGGGTCTGGAGCCACATGTAGGTCAGACTAGGCAAAGTGACAGATTTCCTTCCCTAAAATGCATTAGTGAAACAGATGGGTTTTTCCTTCATGGCCATCATTAACCTCTTATTTTCTGATTACCATTGAATTCAAATTCCATCATCTGCCACGGCAGGATTCAAACCCACTTCCCTAGAACACTACCTGGGTCTTTTATTAATGGTTTAGCGATTATACCACTAGACCATTGCATACCCAAGTAATGTTGGTTACTTCTCTAAAAAACAAGGCAAGAAAGACCTTCTAAATAGTGGCCTAAACCCAGCATTTGTCAAAAAGCAGGTGATTGTAGACCCTTGTAGTGTTAATTGAAAGATGTTTGTGCCACATGTTTAAACATTTAAGACCATTGGCTTTATTTTCAGTTAAGAAGAATCTAAGATGGAATGAGTTTTAGTTTACTTCAGAGTTGAGTTTAGAAGCAAGTTTTGTTTCTCTCTCAGAAGATCAGGGAATCAGTCACCTCTGCAGAAGTATTTAGGTTTTAAAGATTCCAAGCCAGGAGAGTTTGTTTAGAAAATATAGGTTATTAGAATTGAGAAACTTTAGGCTTTTAGATTTTGAAAAGTTCATATTGGCAAATTTGGAAAGGACTCATTGATTGTCTCCATTGCTCATAGCAAAACAAAATCTGAGAAACTTATAGAGTTGAAACAGTTGTATGTTTTCTCTGGACTGAGCATTTATAATGGAAAGTGTGGGGAGAGATGCATTAAATTTTGTTTGCTGTGTGGTTCGAGACCTTTTGTACTGTCTTCTTTATTTAGATAGCTTGGTTTGTTTCTTCTTTTGTGTAATAAATTTCGTTTGTTAGACAAAATGTTTGAATATGTTTCTGTGACTAACCACCATGTTAACTAAATAAACTAGGTTCCATTCCGAGATTAGATCAGTACTGCCATTTGTCGGTAGCAGAACAAAATCCATATTGTCTTTTCCCAATTTTGTAGTTCTTTTCTAAAATTTTAGTTATCACATCCTTTATAAAATATTCTAACAGTTTCCCAGCTAATGATGTCAACCTATTAGCTATCCACATTTGCTTCTCTTAAATAATGAAATTACATTTCCAATTTTCAGTCAGCAGGAGTCCATCCAGAACTTATAGAATACAAAAGACAATCACCAGTGATTTCAAGTGCATCTTTACTATATTAATTTCCTACATCCCTTCAGTTTCACAAGGCACTTAGTTGACTAGTATTTCTGGGATATTTTCCGTATCTTCCTCCATGAAGACCAACAAAAGCTTCAAATTTAGTTCCTCCTTGTCTTAGTCTTCCCTGTTTTTCACTATAAATATTCCTTACTCCCCCTGTAATGGGCCCATATTTACCCTTGCTAATTGTTTGCCTTCATATATTGCTGGAAGCTTTTATTGTATAGATTAATGTTCCTTGCTAACTTACATTTATATTTTCTTTTCTCTCAGTTTCTTGGTCATTCTTTACTTACTCCTAAATTACTCCCAATTATCAGGTTTACCACTATTTCTGGTACTTTTATTACCCACTCTTTTGATTTAATGAAATATTTGAGTTATTAACCATAGTTGATTCATTTTTATCTTTGAGTATATAATTTACTTCCTGAAAGCCCATTAAGTTTTAAACAGAATGAATGTATTAACATTGATGATTTTCTTGTCCTTTCCCACCCTATCCTACACTTGGGTTCACTCTCTGCCCCTCTCAATGTACGCGTGTTTGTGTATATTTGCTGTGGGGACAATGAAACAAAAGGTTCTGGGTCGCATGTACCTAAACCTCATGACCCCAGTCATTATGGTCTGCAATTCCACCCATTGCATTGGTGTTGTAAAGTAAAGCAAGATAAGAAATATATGTTGTAGCTCCATCTCTGAGAACCTTTCACCAATGTTTCTGGCTGTTGGTCTTGGGATGATCGTCTTGCTGCTCCTGAGCAGTAATTCAGAAGTTCGAAATCTCTGATTGTAAGTTATGTAACTTCTGAAACTTGTCATTTGCAGCCCTCTTTTAACCTGTTGTTCTGTCCCTTTTCAGGCTGTCTGTGTTGACACACCTACTGCAAAGAACTGTAGGTCCCAAAAATGGTACTTATCCAAGAATGAACATATGCCAAAAATTACAGATACAAAATTGATACAATAAGAAGAATATTTAATTACATTGTCTAATGGTTAAAATTTGCAGTTTATTGAAAGGACAGGTTTTATATGTCCTGGAATATGCCTGATCGATTTTCTAAAAGAATAATTCAATTGATCTAGAAAAATAGATTTAGATAGAAACTAATTATTTCTGAAAACTAATTGTTTTCTTTGCAGAGATTGAGAATCTGGTGGAAAAACAAGATGGTATTTTGACTGTCAAAGAGGGTCAGATTAAAAAACTTAGTCATCTTCTTGAAAAGCAGAAAAATACTTTGAGGTAAGTCTGTAAACTTCTGTCTATGAGGGCTTTGATGTGTTTCGATCAAAATATTCGTAATGTTTTAAAGAAACTAATTTTGTGTTCTATACAGGCAACAGGTTACTGACTTTGAAATACAGAAGCAGCAAGATGCCTATATAGCACGAGTACTGAAAGACAAAAAGAGGAAGACATTTGGAAAGTTTCATCATGCCCCTAAGTAGCAAGTTGCACACATTTGTAAATAAACAGGCATTTTTATTATATGCTGCACACTTGTTTGGTTCTTGTTTTACATTTTGAGTTTTGTAGTGAAACTGATGCTGTGGTTTCCCTCCAAGTCATCAGTGGTGTATTTGGCATAACAACCAAAAGACAGTCAAATCAGTGTGGCTATCATGCAGCCTGTTCTGGTGTTAGCTTTTCTAATCATGTTCCTGCTCACTGAAGACAATTTTTTCTTTACCAACAGTTGAGTGAAATACAGTGATATGAGTAAAAATTGGGAATTTGCATTCAATCCCTGTGCCACAACTTATTCTGCTGTGGAGGTAGTAGGAACTGCAGATGCTGGAGAATCTGAGATAACAAGGTGTAGAGCTAGATGAACACAACAGGCCAAGCAACATCGGAGGAGCAGGAAGGCTGACGTTTCAGGCCTGTATTTGCATTCTGTTTGACCTGAAGTGATAGAGCCTCATCAGAATCCTTCGGGTTTATGGGTGTAGATGTAGGTTGACGAGCAGTGCCATTTGTTACTGACTGCAGATATGCAATGACTGAAATAGATAAAGATGACTAAGATTTAAGTGTTTTGTTGCATCAGAAACATTGGGATATTATTTTGGTTGTTGCAACCTAAAGTTTTAGTGATATTCACTATTTTGAATGGTGCTAATATTTTTTTTAAAATGATGGTCAATTGCTTGTAAAAACAAAAGTATCTCTTCTTGTAGCCATGATTTTGTTGACAGGTATAAGAACATAAGCAGTAAATACAAGAATATTCAGGTCTTTGAGCCCACTCTGCCATTTCTTGAGATCCTGGATGATTGTCTATTTAAGACTGTTTTCCTGCATTCTCAATATATCCTTTGATATTTTCAATATATAAAAATCTATCAATCTTAGTCTTGGACCATTCTCAACAACTGATTCGCCAAAGTCTTTTGGATAGGAAATTCCGTACATTCACCACTCTCTGAGTAATAAAATTCCTTCTCATCACAATCCTAGATGCTCTTATTCTAAGACTGCATCCCTGTGTTCTCGACCCACAAGCTAGTACAACAGCTTTCCTGCACTCACCTTGTATGTTTGAATGAGACCATATTTCATTCTTCTATTCGGAGGATATAGGCATAGTCTGTTTAGCTTTCCTTATTGAGTATTTAGTTTGTTAGAACAAAATTGTCCGTCATAATATGGCATTTCAATAATTCTCACTGAAAGTGCAAAAATGAAAATATTTAGTTATAATTCAAAGATGTTTGTAAAACTGAATTTTAACATGAATATTTTTATACTTTTAAAGAGCATGTCTTATTTTCATCTTTTTTTTTAAATTGTGGACTTAAATGAGGAAGAACTGTTTGAAAACTAGTGCTTTAAAGGATTGCTGCATGTTTTGAAAGGCAAGTAACCTGACACTTATAACAAGCATTGGATAAACAGCCTTTTGAACAAGCTGGAGTGAGCAATTGCAGATGAATTGAAGCTTAGGGGTTGTGTACAGATGTAGATCGTGGCATTAAGAGGTTGATTACTCAATACTCAATTATTGATGATAAAAGCCTTTTATCTGTCAACACCTATGTGATTGGTTCTCAAGCAATTGAATAGCTTGGGGCTGGGAATAAGATAAAGAAGTGTTTTGATTTCCACCAGAACAGGAGCACTTTCTGTTCTCCGCTGTGAAATGTATTTTAAACCCGAAGAAAACTAGTTCATTTTTCCTTCACCAGTTGTTGTATGTTGTTATTGTTGACTTTTAACTGATAATTCACAGACCTTTTATAAGTGAATCAGCTGCATTGTGTTTCTTGCAAACCAGTGGAAGCATACAAAGAATGATGTCTGGAAAGCAACATTCTGACCAACATAAGAATCATAGTGATCATCACAGCATTCCATAAATAGGAGATACGGAAACCTCCCTCAGTTTCCACTGCCCATAACCTATTTTCCCTGTCTGTTTGTTTGTCAGTGTGTGTATGTGTAAGGGGAAGTTTATAACAGAATTAGAGTTTTAATTTATAGTCTTACATGCCAATCTTTTATAACTCTTTAATTGTAGCTAGAGTATAATTAGTCGTAATAAATAGTAATTCTTGCTATGTACAGAAACCTGTTCCGTGCTTTCTATCAGCCTAGTCTGGAAATCAGGTAAATTGGAGAATTTTGTATATATATTTTTAAATCTTTAACTTTTGTGCAATAAGAGGAATAGCGAAGCTTGGTTTCAGTAGGTCGTAACATACCAAATAGATTGATTTATCTTAGTTCTGAATGTTAAACTCTAGTACCTTAAGAAATGCAGGATCAAACATAATTTACATAAGTAAGAGCTTTTGAAAAGAAATCCAAGATTTTGGAAGGTCTTTTGAGCTGCTTCCACATAACTATTAATACTCTTTTTTTTTGTCTACCCTGAACTGTTTAATTGATCATTTTAAAGGATGAGACTGTTCATGAATTTATTTGTTGTGTGGTGACTAGAGCTGGCAAAGGCAAATAGGGTGCATGGAGGACTGTAATGCATGTGTAAGGGATGCTGGTAACAACAGGCAATGAATTGGGGGTTTTGAAGAAGAAAAACAATGAAAGGTAAGGAGGTCCCTAGGAAAACATTACTGTGGCTGGACAGCTTGTTTCCATGATGGAACTATTTGGGAAAGATGACATGCTAAAGATAGAATGACATAGGCAGGATTAGATGGTGGAATTAGTTAAGTGAGACAGAATAGTGGGAACAATTATTATTCGGAACTAGTAAAAATGAAAATTCACTAAATTTGAAGTATACGAATAGATGCTAGAAAAGCTTTTAGGTGAATTTTTTAAAAAATTAGCTTATTTGAAGTATAGGATAGCAGTCAATACTTTACACTAATGGATATGCCACAACATAAATCTATCCTAAAAGAAGTTATAGTTTTGTTGCAAAATCTGATTTAATTTTTTTTTAAACAAGGACATAACCATGCAAGAAGATTGATAGGAGGAAGCTACTTTCTTCAATGATAGATGCTGAAGTGATAATAGACAGATTTCAGCAAAGTAGAGTATTAGCGAGTTTTGAGAAGATTTGTAGCTCAGGTAGAGGTTCTGGATCTGAGTTTGCTCGCTGAGTGGAAGGTTAGTTTTCAGATTCACTATCACTCGTATCCTTACATACGGATGAGGAAGGACACCACTTTGATTGGGACAACACATCCATCCTACGACAAGCCACACAGAGACACACACGAGAATTCCTAGAAGCATGGCATTCCAACTGGAACTCTATCAACAAACACATTGATTTGGAGCCAATTTACCATCCTCTGAGAAAAAGAACAGGATGTGACATTGCCAATGCAGGAAATGACATCACCAACCCAAGGAAACCTAAACAGATAAATAGAAAGCGGGACATAACACCAGCGCTTCGTCAGAGGCTCACTGTTGATGTTACCTAGAATGGTGACAAAACATCTGGGAACAAACCTTCAAGCTCAGTGAACCAGCTTACATCTGGAACACAATAAAGACCCACTCTCTTGTGGACCGAGAGGAGGAGAGTGCTGTCTTGGAGGTGAAAGGAGGACGTCGGGTTGGCTGTGCACCCTTGCGACCGGTGGATCTTAATGCTGGCTTTGGCCTAACGCTGGTTCAGGGGAGCAGCCAACCTGCAACGATGGCTGCGACAAGTGCTCGTGCCCCAGGTCAGGGGGTCCGGAACACCATCCGTGTTTCCGTAAAGAAGGTGGATGAAGGTGCACCTGTGGACCGCACCTTCTTCGTGAAGAGGGCCCTGTTGGACTGTTGTGGGTTCGCTGCTGCGGATATTTACTGCCTGCAGGATTTCCCCGGAGGAGGTTTTTACGACGTGACCTTCAGGAGTGTCAAGCTTTGCGAGCGCTTCCTGGAGGTTTTCAAGGAGAAAGGAGGTGAGGGCCCCCTCTCTGTATTGACCGCTGTCCCGCTGTTTGTGATGCCAGCGCAGAGGAGCCATATGGTGACTGTACATATGTACAACCCGCATGTGCCAGCAGTTGATGTCCTGACCTTCCTCGGAAGGTATGTGAAGGTGGAAGGGGACCTAACTTACATCATGGACCCCTTTGGCATCTGGACGAGTAAGAGGCAGGTCAAGGTGACACTGAGGATGGGCGCGGATGGGAATGTCGTACACCCACCATCCAGCTTCGCGATCGGCGGGAGCAAGGGCTCCCTGACCTATGCAGGGCAACCTAAAGTCTGCCATGCCTGTGGTAGGTCAGGTCACGTGGCGGCCGACTGCAAAGCCACCATGTGCAGGAACTGCAGGGAGGAGGGACACCTTGCAAAGGATTGCCCACAAGAGAAAAGCTGCAACCTTTGCGGGGATGCGGGCCACCTCTATAGGGCATGCCTGCAGCGGGGGACCACCTACGCCCAGGTCGCCGGCAGGGGCAATGCGGGGCCAGCCCCCCCGGAGGAGAGGAAGGCACCAGGGCCCAGCAAGGACCCCAATAATGTGCAGGAGGGCCAGGCCGTGCAGGAGGGCCCAGCCCCGCGCGATGGGCCCGAGGCCAGCAAAGCACCCCTGCAGGCTCCGCTCCCCCCTGACAACCCGGAGTCGATGGAGGCGGCGACAGGTGACCCAGGGGAGTGGACGACGGTCTGGAAAGCGAGGAGGAAGGTCCGTCGACAGGCCCAGGAACCGCAACCATCAGGCAGGAAGAGGCAGCTACAGGGGGGCTATAAGAGCTCCTCTGACGAGGGGGATTCGGAGAGGGCCTGCCCGAAGCAGAACTTAAAGATCTCGAGGGAGAAGGAAAGGAGCACCCCGCTTCCAGGTGACGGGAGGCGTCCTGAGGCTCCCTCCGACACCCAGTCAAGTGCTGCTGGGGCACTGGAGGGCCCCCCGGAACTTCCAGGTGGGAAGGAGGAAACAGCGCATCCCCAGCCTGACCCGGAGCCGGACTCTCCTGCCTCTGCACCCCTGACGGGGGGATGCCACCCGGAAGGCAGCACGGACGGTTTCCTGAGCCCGGAGAGCGTCCAGCGGTTAGCCCGGGCAATCGTCATGAAGGGACCAATGGAGCGGCTGGACGTTGGACTTGGGGAGGGTACTGCAGTCACTGCCCACAATGGGGGTATGAGTTGCGAGCATTAATGTGCGCAGTGTCAAGTCCACCGCAAGATGTGTATCCACGTTGGCCTACCTGACCACCATCAAGGTGGACCTCCTGTTTCTGCAGGAGTGCAGGATACCGCACCTCGGCAGGTACGGGAAATGGTCCGGCGCCTGGACCTGTGGGCCTTCGATCTGGTCGGGGGGTAACAACTGTTGCTCCTCGGGCCTGGCTATTCTGCTGCGGGGACGCGACTTCACCATCTCTCAAGTTCAGGAGGTGGTGGGGGGGGCGCCTCCTAGTGGCTGACGTCACCTACAGGAACACTCCCCTGAGGCTAATCAACGTGTACGCCCCAGCGGTATCATCGATGCAGATGGAAGATCCGGCGTGCGGACAGCGGGTGGGGGGAGTCAACTGGACGTCACGTCCAGATTCCTGATGGGCACGGTGAAGGACACCAAGCTGCTCGATGTCTTCAGCACCCCTGCAGACGGAGCGCAGCGGAGGTACACCTGGTTGCGGCCAGACGGGTCTATTCGCTCAAGGATAAACTTCCTGTTTGTGTCACGGGCGTTCTCGGTCAGGTCCACCGGCGTCGAGCCGGTGTTCTTCTCTGACCACTGCCTCCTGCTGGCCGACTGTCACTTACAGGATGACCAGCCGGCCGGCAACGGGACGTGGAAGCTCAACACGACTCTGTTGACCCCAGAGAACGTCGAGGAGCTTAAGAGGGAGTACGCCGGTTGGAGAACCTTGAAACCCCTCTTTGAGTCTCCGGGCGACTGGTGGGAGATGGTGAAGGAGAACATCAAGAAGTTCTTTGTCCTCAAGGGTGTTCGGAAGGCGAGAGAGAGGCGGGGAAAGCTGTCGCGACTCCAGAAAAGGCTGCAGAACCTGCTCCTTCTGCAGTTGATGGGGGTCGATGTCACGGAGGACCTCCGCGAGGTGAGGGGCCAGCAAGCCTCGCTCTTCGCTGCGGAGGCCTCCAGGATAATCTTCCGGTCCAGGGTCCGCTCCGTGGAGCAAGACGAGACGTGCTCGCGTTTCTTCTTTCAGAAGGTGCACAAAGAGAGCTCTGTGCTTAGCCGGCTGAAGGAGGACGATGGCTGGGTGACGTCATCTCGGCCCGACATTCTGAGGATCAGCAGATCCTTCTATGCCGGACTGTATGACACGAAGCCCACGGACAGCACGGCCTCCGAGTCCTTCCTGTCGTCTATCACGGAGGTCTCAGACGACGGCACGAGGGAGTGGCTGGACCGGCCGATATCCCTGGACGAGCTGACCAGAGCCCTCAAGTCCTTGGAGAGGAATAGGACTCCCAGAAGCGACGGCTTACTGGTCGAGCTGTATTCCGCTCTGTGGGACCTGGTCGTCCACGACCTGCTGGAGGTGTACGATAGTGCACTTCGGGCAGGGGAAATGTGCAAGTCCATGAGGAAGGGCACCGTCACCCTCATTTACAAGAGGAAGGGGGAGAGGGAAGAAATTAGGAATTGGCGTCCCATTTCACTATTGAACGTGGACTACAAAATCCTGGCCATGGTCATAGCCAACCGGGTCAGGTCTGTCCTGGAGTCGGTGATTCACCCTGACCAAACCTGTGCTGTGCCGGGCAGGAAGATCGCTGAGAGCCTCGCGCTCATCAGGGATACGATCGCCTACGTACAGGACAGGCGGGTGGACACCTGCCTCGTCAGCCTGGACCAGGAGAAGGCCTTCGACAGGGTTTCTCATGCTTACATGAGGGACGTCCTCTCCAAATTGGGGTTCAGGGAGGGCATCCGCAATTGGATCCGGCTGCTCTACGCCAACATCGTGAGCGCAGTCTCGATCAACGGGTGGGAATCAGACAGTTTTCCTGTTAGATCTGGAGTCAGGCAGGGCTGCCCGCTCTCTCCTGCCTTGTTCGTGTGCTGTGTGGAGCCCTTCGCCGCATCCATCAGGAAGGACGTGAGCCTGAAGGGCATGACTATCCCAGGCAGCGGAGGCCTTCAGGTCAAGACCTCCATGTACATGGACGATGTCGCCGTCTTCTGCACCGATCGTCGGTCAGTGAGTAGACTGTTGGACATCTGCGGCCAGTTTGAACTGGCCTCGGGTGCCAAAGTCAATAGGGGTAAGAGCGAGGTCATGTTCTTCGGGAACTGGGACGACTGCTCCTTCATCCCCTTCACTGTCAGGACAGACTACCTGAAGGTACTGGGTGTTTGGTTTGGTGGAGCTGGGGCGTGCACTAAGACTTGGGAGGAGTGTATCACCAAATTGAAGCAGAAGCTGGGCAGGTGGACGCTCCGGTCCCCCTCCATCGCGGGTAAGAACCTCGTTGTCAGGTGCGAGGGTCTTTCGGTACTGTTGTATGTGGCGCAGGCCTGGCCTATTCCCTGGACCTGCGCCGCTGCAGTCGCCCGGGCCATCTTCCACTTCATTTGGGGATCGAGGATGGACCGGGTCCGCAGGGACACAATGTACAAAGACCTGGGAAATGGGGGAAAGGGCGTACCGAACGCCACCCTCGCCCTGATGGCTACCTTTGTGTGCGGCTGCATCAAGCTGTGCGTAGATCCTCAATATGCAAACACCAAGTGTCACTACTTACTGAGGTTCTACCTGTCCCCGGTGTTGCGAAGGATGGGCCTGGCCTCGTTGCCGCGGAACGCTCCGAGTAGTTGGACCGTTCCGTACCACCTGTCCTTCGTGGAGAAATTTTTGAAAGGAAACACCTTTGACCACAAGGCTGTCAGGCAGTGATCAGCACATAGTAGCCTCGGGACCCTCCGGGAAAAGGAGAGGGTGGATCCCGTCGTGTGGTTCCCCATGCAGACTGCCAGAGTCGTTTGGCAGAATGCCTCATCGCCAGAACTTTAAAACAAGCACAAGGACATTGCTTGGCTGGCGGTGAGAGGGGCTCTGCCAGTGAGATCCTTTATGCATGCCCGGAATCTCTGCGCCACCGCACGCTGCCCTCGAGGCGGCTGCGGGGGGGACGAGACTGTCAATCACTTCCTTCTGGAGTGTGCCTATGCGCAGGAGGTCTGGAGGGGGATGCAGTGGTATTTGTCGAGGTTCGTCCTGAGCAGCTCCGTGACGCGGGACTCCGTGCTCTACGGGCTGTTTCCTGGGACGCACACCGAGACCAACATCAACTGCGCCTGGAGGACCATCAATGCGGTGAAAGACGCTCTTTGGTCTGCCCGCAACTTGCTGGTCTGCCAGCTGAAAGAACTGACCCCGACCGAGTGTTGCAGACTGGCGCACTCCAAGGTCCAGGACTACGTGCTGAGGGACGCGCTAAAGCTTGGGGCAGCCGCCGCCAAGGCGCGGTGGGGAAAGACCACCGTATGAAACCCCTCGTCCAGAATAGAAAAAAGAACCCTATCTGGTAACTGGGCCCAGCTGGCACCTTCCCCAACTGATCAGCGGGCCAACGGGGACTGTGTGGGGTGATGACTGCCGGGGTGTTTTCTTTGCTTTGTTTTTTTTTTCCTTCTTTGTTTTTTTTCCTTTAGTTGGTGTATGTACCCCCTGGGTAACAAGGAGCGGCTTGCATGACTGGGTAGGTGTGTAAATATGTTTTATTTTTTGTACTTCTTACGAATAAAGTGCATTTTTTCAAATAAAAAAGGTGATGAAACGTCTGAAAACTAACCTTCCAGCTCAGTGAGCAAACTCACATCCAGAAAGTAGAGTATACTTTGGCTGTTAAGAGTCATCAGATGAAAACCTGACTTCAGCTCAGGAGAGAGCAGTTCTTTGTTAGACCTTCTTAACTCATGACCATAGACAAGTCACAAGACTAGATCTTGGCAAAATTTATATTTGTTTTCTTGTAGTTTTTTTTCACATAGTTAAATAAATGTAACTTTTTTGCAGAGGGAGAGGTTTTGATTGTGATAAAGCCTTGAATGGAAGAATAACTGCAAGTAAATTATTTAATGAAAAACTTGTCATCGAGATGCCAACTTGACTGCAAGTGCTTTATGAACCTGTGCTAGTCCAAAATCACTTCTGCTCACGTGCAGCTCAGCTTTGGCACAGTGTTGTATGGTTATAGGTCACCAAACCCAATTCCAAAGAAAAGCACATTACCCATCTTGGTGTTTCAGTTCACTGCTGAGGTATTGCTGCACAGTTGGAGATTAGTATCTATTTGCTGTATCGGGTGAATGTCGGAAAATAATTTTTAAAAAATGAGTTCTCATAGCATCTTGCACAACTGAATGATGCCCAAATTGTTTGACAACAAGTGAAGAATGTTTTAATGTTGTCAGTGTGTAATGTAAAAGATCCCAAGGCAATATCCAAAGAAGAACTGAGACTTCTCTTCTCTTGATCTCCTGGCTAAAAGTTATCCTTCAACATCATCACCAAAACCAAGTTATCTGCTTGATCATCAAATTGCTGTTTGTACGACTTCCTGGGAATAAATTCACTGCTTTCTTTGTTTTTAACAGCATTACACTTCAAAGTTCACTTAAAAAGCTGAAAAGAAATGTGGTAGTCCTGAGGGTGCAGCAATGTTAAATAAATAGAAACTCTTTCTTAATGATGAAGAGAAACTTTAGCTTAATATGTAACTGGAAGGAAATCAAAAAAAAGGCTAAAAGTTTGAAGAAGAGCTGCCAGAGAAAAATCATAATAAAGAAAGAGAGTTTTTCTAGTGAAGAAAATATTGCATTAGGCAAAGATTAAAAAGGAAAAAATAAGTCTTTTGATGATAAATGAATGGCAGGAATGTTAAATGAGAATTTTGCTTTAATAAAGAAGACATGGTGGTGGAAATGAAAAGATATATAGAAAGAAATAATGCAAGAACATTGTAGAGTTAAAAAGTAGCGTTGAAAGGTTCGGTGAGGAGCATAAATCATAAAAAGATCTGACCCTACTGATACATTTCCCAGATTGTGAGGCCCAATCTGCAGTCTCTCCTAGAGGGTTAGATTGTTTCCAATGTAACATTGCCATTTGAGAAAGGAGAAATGGATACATGTTATAACTATAAATAGTGCAGAGAGATGGTAGTGTAGGCAATGTGACTGGACTAGTAATCCAGAACCCGAGGCAAATGTTCTGGGGGCATGCATTCAAAACCCACGTGGCAGATTAGAAGGCTCTCTTCAGGTGCAGTTGTAGAGTCCCTAATCCTGGACCGATAAGCACGGATTCAAATCCCACCTGCTCCAGAGGTGTGTAATAACATCTCTGAAGAGGTTGAATAGGAAAATCGGTATAATCATAGGCTTGTCAACTTAATGTTGGTTGTTAATAGAAGTCATATAGCAGTAAAAGAAATAAATTTTAGATTCACTTTGTAGACAGCCAGCATGATTTGTAAAGGGCAAATGTTTGGTAAATGTATATCAACCCAGTAAGATGGTGGCACAGTAGGACACTCCAGCTGGAGCTATTCCACTCTAACCATTCTTTGTCCTTTTTTTTCTCCCTCTTTTCCTCCTTACTGTGTTTTTTTTCTCCTCTTCAGTCTTCTCGGACACTCGGCCCCAGCCTCTGACTCGCATGCTGCCAAAGTGGGGTCTGTGGTCTGGAATGGGGATGTCAGTGACCAGTGGGCCTGGAGCAGGGAAGCTCATGACTAGCATGCCCAAAAAAGGGAAACAAGCGATAAGCGGCCTAGGCAGGGACGCTAGTGACCAATGTGCCCGGAACAGGGATGCCAGGGACCAGCAGCGTGATGTAGGGGCCTTGGGCAGCAGCCTGGTTGGCCCCCGGGGCAGCCGCCAGCGATCAGACCATGTGGTGGCCTTCCTGCACTAGTCTGCTGCAGATAGCCCTTTGAGAGAGACTGTGATGTTTGTCTCTAACTTTGCTTCTTGTTCTTCTGACTTATTGCTATATAGTGTATAGCTGTAATGCAACCTTTTTCTTCATTTCTCTAATCTGTAACTAAGGATTGTGCCCTGGTACTCTGTACCTAACACGGGTCTATGTGTTGGTGCTATTGGTTAAACTGTAACCAATCTTGTAACTGAAGAATCTGTACCTTGGTACCTTTGTACCTAAGATGGTGCTATTTGTGGCAACATACAAATACCTCACTAATTTGAGTACATTTGCTCTCTCGGTTTATCTCCATTTCTTCATTCACTCATCCTCACTTGGGCTGGCTTTCGATTCTAAGAGAAAGAATTCCTCTTATTCTCTGTTTTAACAGAGAACATTGCTAGAGGGATGGGTTTTTAAAACAGGGAGGCTGTGCTGCAGCTATGTAGGGTGCTAGTGGGGCCACACTCACCAGCACCCAGGAGTTTATTTAATTTCATTCATAGAATGCAGGCACCACTGGCTGGACTAGTGTTTTTTGCCCATTCTAATTGCCCAGAGGGCAGCTAAGAGTCAACCACATTGCTGTGGGTCTGGAGTCACATGTAGACCAGACCAGGTAAGAATGACATTAGTTAATCAGATGGGTTTTTCCTGACAATTAACAATGGATTTACAGTCATCAACAGACTGTTAATTTTATATTTTTTCTGTTGAATTCTAATTTTATCGTCTGCCATGGTGGAATTTGAACTCGGCTCCCCCAAACATTATCTGCGACCCTGGATTAACAGTCCAGCAGTAACACTACTAAGCCATCACTTCCCAATGCAGAGGAGATTCACCAGGTTAGCTGTGGAGTTGAGAGAGAGTTATGAGGAGAGATTGAGTTGCCTGGGACTATAACCGTTAGAATTTATAAGAATGAGGTGGCGATCTTATGGAAACATATAAAATTATGAAGGGAATAGATACGATTGAAGCATTGAAATTGTTTACTCGCAGGTGAAACTAGAACTAGGGGTCATAGCTTTAAAATAAGGGGAGCAGATTTAGGACTGGGTTGAGGAGGAACTGCTTTACCCAAAAGGTTGTGAATCAGTGAAATTTCCTGCTCAGTGAAGCAGTTGAGGCTGTCTCAAATGTTTTTCAGGCAAAGATGGATTTTTGAACAGTAAAAGAATTAAGGATTATGGTGAGCAGATGGGTAAGTGGAGCTGAGCCCACGAAAAGATCAGCCATGATCTTATTGAATGGCTGAGCAGGCTTTACTTGCCAGATGACATACTCCTCTTCCCATTTCTTATATTCTTGTATATTTCCTTGAAAGTGGCATCATAGGTAGGTGGTGAAGAAGACATTTGGCATACTTGCCTTTGTTGGTCAGTGTGGAGTTGCGATGTCATGTTATGTCTGTACAGGATGTTGGAGAGGCCACTTTTAGAATACTGTGTTCACCCTGCTGTAGGAAAGATGTTATTAAACTGTAAAAGGCACAGACAGGATTTAAAAGGATGTTACTGGGACTAGAGGTGTTGAGTTATGTAGAGAGGGTGGATTGGCTGGAACTATTTTCTCTGGAGTATCAGAGATTGAGGGGTGACTTCATAGATGTTTATAACATAATGGGAGGAATGGATAAGGTGATAGCAAAGGTCTTTTCCATAGGGTAGCGGAGTCCAAAGCTAGTGAGCATAGGTTTAAGGTGAGAGAAAAAAGATTTAAAAGGGACCTGAGAGGCAATTTTTTTCACACCAAGGGTGGTTTGTATGTGGAATGAACTGCCAGAGGAAGCGGTGAAGGCAGGTACATTTACAACATTTGAAAGACATTTGGGTAGGTATATGGAATGGAAAGGTTTAGAGGGATATTGGCCAAATACTGGAAAATGGGACTAATTTAGTTTGAGAAACCTAGTTGACACGGATGAGTTGGAGCAAAGGGTCTCCTTCCATGCTGTGACAGTCTATGAATCTATTTGATGTTAAAGCTAATTCAATTCAATGCAAAAAGTTCTTTGAGAAAATGGAGTATAATGGTGATGAGAATACAGTGAATGTTATGTCCATGAGTTTTCAAAAAGATGCTGATTGGACCTTAGTTGTTTCTCAAAGAAAACAGGTTATAGGAAAGAGCACTGAGATAGGCCTAAGTGGATAGATTATGCACAGTCAGTTTTTGATTATCAACTCAGGCAGAATAAATCAGACATTTTCCTGTTTTTTAAATCCTATGAAACTGAAGACAAGGGAAGGTTTTTGCAGAGACAGTAGGAACTGCCGATGCTGGAGAATCTGAGCTGACACAGTGCAAAGCTGGATGAACACAGCAGGGCAAGCGCATCAGCAGAGCAGGAAAGCTGACGTTTCAGGTCGAGATATATTTCCAAGCCAGGATCGTGAGTGATATTGGAGAGGAAATTGCTGGTGGTGTTGTTTCTAGGTGTCTGCTGCCCTTGTCATTCCAGATGGTAGAACAGTGTTGAAATGACTATTTCAATTCAGTTTCTGCTCAATAGTAATCCCAAAATGTTGATGTTGGAGGATTCAACGATGATAATGCCACTGAACATCAAGAGATGATGGTTGGATTCTCATGGTGTATATGCTTCTTGCTTGGTACTAGGGTGGCATAAGTGTTACTTTCCACTTGACAGTCCAATCCTGGATATTGTCCAGGTATTGCTGCATTTGGACATGGACTGCTTCAGTACATGAAGAGTTGTGAATAGAGCTAAGCATTAAGAATATTTCTACTTCAGGCTTGATGGATGGAAAGCCTTTGATGTAAGAGCTAAAGATAGTTGGACATAGGTCCGTACCCTGAAGAGCTTCTGCAGTGATGCCCTGCAGCTGAACGCCTCAAAAGGATTGGATGAATGAAAGAAGGTTATTTTGAGATATGGACCTTCAGAAGGTGCAATCAGTGCTATTGGGGAAAAATTTGAAATGTTTCAATAAAGCAGTTAACTAGCTACCTGGTTCAAAAAAAAACTATTAGCCTGCTACCTAACTGGCAAATTTAACAGTGGAGACTCACCTATCTTTTATTATAATACATGCTACTTTTTTCAAACATCCAATAGAATCATGGAAAAATACTGTTCTTATACTATGTTAAATTCAACCTACTTAGCAATATACTGTTGCACTTACTATATTTGACATCATGGTCCGTTTTAAATATCAATGATCATTTTGGAACAGGACCAATGTAACCATTGTGATTAAATCCTCTTTTTATTGTATACTGTTTAAGCCAATAAATTGTGTATATTGTAACGTTAGGGAAAGAGATACTTCCAAGATTTTGATAAAGCAAGGTGTAGCTGGATGAACACAGCAGACCAAGCAGTATCAGAGGAGCAGGAAAGCTGATGTTTTGGGTCAAATTTTTAGAAGAAGAGTCTGGACCCGAAACGTCAGCTTTCCTGCTCCTCTGATGCTGCTTGGCCTGCTGTGTTCATCCAGCTCTACACCTTTGTTATATCAGATTCTCCAGCATCAGCAGTTCCTACTATCTCTGTAACACTTCCAAGATTTTGCTGCATTTGAGTTCTATTGGCTATTAAATTCAATCCTCTCTGGGAACAAGGGCATATCTTATTTCAAGGTTTTCAATCACTCAAATAAAACAATTCTAGGGTAACTGAAAAACAGCTCAAGGGTTACAGTCAGAACTGAGACTGGAAGAGTGCCCCAGTGCTCTAGTCCCAGTACTCCATGGGTCACAACATTTAAGTACAATCATCCTTTCTGGTTACTAAGATGGTTAATTAAATACCTTGCCTATGTTAAATTTTACATTAAAAACTCTATTAACAGGCTTCTTAATGATCACAATTATCTGAATAATTTAACAGAATGAGTTTCAACTTATTAATAAAGACTATAAGACATAGCAGTAGAAATTAGGCCATTCAGCCCATTGAGTCTGCTCTGCCATTCAATCATGGCTGATAAGCTTCTTAGCCGCATTCTCCCGCTTTCTCCCCGTAACTCTAGATTCACTTGACAATCAAGAACCTATCTATCTCTGTCTTAGATATATGCAATGACCTGGCCTCCACAGCCTTCTGTGCCAGTGAATTCTATATATTCACCACTCTCTGGCCAAAGAAGTTTCTCCTTATCTCTGTTCTAAAAGGTCTTCCCTTTACCCTAAGGTTGTACCCTCAGGTCCTAGTCTCTCCTACCAGTGGAAACATCTACCCAACATCCACTCTGTCCAGGCCATTCAGTATTCTCTTAGTTTCAATTTGATACCCCCTCATCCTTCTAAACTCCATGGAGTATACACCCAGAGTCCTCAAATGTTCCTCATTTGTCAAGTTTTTCATACCTGTCTGTTGCTCTGTTTATAGTACATGTGGCTTTCTTGGGAAGCACAATATTGAGAACTTCCTGCAATCTTTCAGAAGAACGAACAGATGACACATGATCCTGTAGGGGACAAATGTGACATTAGGAAGCCGTTGTGTTTCATTGTTGTAAGACAGGATGTGTAAAAGCAAATTGCCATGAGCTGAATCATAAACTGTTCTGACTAATTGGAATGCTTAAAGAGTCTTCAAAAAAGACAGTACCAATAAAACAACCAGATGTTAAACAGTGACAATGGTGCACATGAAACTTGTTCCCTCACAATCTGCTGGAATGGAGAGGTGGTAAAGTAGCAAGGGGAATTCTTCATTGAGTACAGCTACAGTGAATCAGGTTACTGAAGGTTAGAGAGGTTTTGCCTTTAAGGGAGAAATGTTCCCTTAGTCCTTAAATAACATAAGTAAACAAATTGGCATTTTGAGAATTACTGAGGACGGAGTCATTGATGGTGTGCTTTATGTTCCAGATGGTACGATAAAGGATAAATTATTAATAAGGGCCTCTTAATGGGATCTATGAGCCTGCTGCCTTCTACAAAGTTAATTTATGAAGTGACATGTTAGACCAAATGTTTCTGAGGAAATCGACCCTCGTTTACCTTTTAAAGGGGTGGATTTTATGCTGTGTAATGATTTAACAGATTTGTAACTCTTGGTTTCTCCAAGAATCTCAAGTTAGTTGAAGTGAGAGTTTTTGCAGGAATAACATCCTGCGTTGTTTCCCAACTGTGCTGTAACTAGATTCCAAGCTTGTAAGGTTAGACAGGATAAAGTTTTTAAAAAAAACTACAAACCCAGGACCAAGAAAAGTTAGCGTCAGAAATGAAAGAATGTCACATGTGGCTCAAAGAACCAGACTCTGCTAAAGAAAAAAAAACTAACCAGGGCAGAAAACTGACTTTTATCATGGAAAATGAGCTTTTAATGAAATGTATAAACTGGCGATGATGCTTGAATGTCAGTTTCAGGAAGTGAAACACTTGAATGAGGGTTGAAACATCTAAATGGAAAACTTGTTGAAATAAATTCAGCCAAGATGGATCTTCAATAAAAAAAAACTGGACAAGTTTGAAGTAACAGAGTCTTAATAAAATATCATGTAAAATGACAAATGAACGGGAGAAGGAAATGTTGATGAATCCAACCATTGCCTAAATGCAGAATTAGAAACTCAGAAGGGCAACTTCATTTTGAAAAGAATAATGAAAATTTTGATCTCTGATGTTTTGTGGAGAATAAGGAAGATGAAATATATAATGGGGGCGGGGCGTGGAAAAGAGGCTAGAGTTTAGGATAGCTATGGAAAGCTTTAAAGGACGTGAATGAATTGGAAGAGTGTAAGGAAAATCCAGTAATTTAAGAGTCAGAAATTCCAAAATTATTGGAATACCAATGCAAATTGTACAAAGTTTACTGATGACTCTTAAAGCTAATGCGATTGGACTGACCAGAGCAATTTCTAAGGTGAAAGAAAAGATCAACAAATTCAAAACAGAAATGGAATATAAGAGTGTGAAGAAATATTTGGAGCAACTTATAAGAGGTGATGCAGATTTGGGCACAAGAAAAATAAGCAGTGCTGTGTTGCATTTGGGTAAAATTGCCATTATACCAGAGGTCTGCTCTCTAATTAGAGAGAGATCACTGATGGTGACTTTAACCTGAGGATGACCATGCCTCAAGCAAGGGGCAATGTTGAGGAGGTGGGATCTTCATTGCGATCTTAGCCAGTGTGGGAATTGAATCCTCACCATTAGTGTCATTCTGCATTAGAAAATAAGCTAATCAATTCCCAAGTTGCATTTGGGGAAGTCTTAGGAGGCAGTTGGAGCAGCTAAACAAGACTAGGGTGCAAGAAGATAAAAACAGACAGTATTATCTTAATAAAGCTAGCAGACTGTTAAGTGTACCTGTGAATGAGTGCTGAAGTGCAGTTTCCAGAGTCCAGGAGAGGAAGGTGAACTACCAGAATGTGAGTAGTCAGTTCATGACACAGTGGCTTTTGAGAGCATTTCAAAATCAGAATGTGAAGTGCTAAAATGCTCAAAATAGTGGAATCTTTGGGATTATTAAGATTTGATGACCCATCATGCCACTATTGGTTAAATGGATTACTGAGAAATCTATGCAAAGTTGCCTGACAGTCATTCTGGATTTTAGATGGTGATTTTATATGTATTGTGGATTGTTTCACTGTTCTAATTTTGTACTGGAAAGATTATTGCTTGTTGTAAAATAATGTAATTTATATCTTTAGTCACTCAGTAAATATCTGGGAGCTCATATTTTGTCAACTTTAACAAACGCATTACTGCACCCACGCCAGATTGACCGTCTGGCCTTGGATCATAACAATTGCTGTTACGTGTAGTGTAATCAAAGGTCACAGTGGCATATGTGAATAGTTATAGTATTTAGTATCATTTCTCTTTGGGTTTCGTCAGGTTGTCAAACCTCTATGGTGAATTGCAAGTTAAATTGTTTTCTTGTTGATAGTAATACATCTAGGCTGATAGTTGTGTTCAGGTTATTGATTTTGCTTGTGACTTATTTTCCACAAAGTTCTTTTAGTCTTGATAATTGTCTGGCTTACCTTGTATTGTTTGATCACTTCCAGTAGATAGCAACTGCTTTTAGCAATAAGATTAAAGCAAGTTCTAACATGCTCCTGTAAGCAGACAACATCTCCTTAAGCCATACCAAATATTGTATAAAATTAAATTTTTAAGAAATATAGTGGCACTTATAATTCCAGCAAAATATATGAAATGATTCAGCTTGCTGCAATTGAGCAGGTGGGATTTTCTCAAAATTAAAATGCAAGCAGGTACATCTGATGAAAGGAAAAATTGTTGAAATAAAATAAGTCTACTGTATGCGCCTCCTAGGAGCTGTTAGTCCACAAATGTACATTTGTTCCTTTGTCAGCTGTGACAACCATAGCAATTGGAAGAGAAAATTACATTTCTTGTTGGTAAAAAAATTCATTTACAAATATGAATAAATGAATAACTGTAGACTCTTCTTTAATGGGAAGCAATTCAATCCATTGGCCCATTACTAACTCTTTGCTAGCTCTGACTTAAAAGCAAAACTCTTGGCATATTGGGACTAGACCGGATTGTTTGAGTTTGCTATGTTTTCACTGCTCATTTCTTTGACTTCCCTCCTTTACGATATGAAAAGTCTATTCTTTTCTGTTGTTAATGAAATAATCATACTTATTGCATGGTATTACTTTTGTCCAAATACTATGCTCATCACGGCTGAACTTCTACTTTGTGTGTACAATGTTTTGAATGAGAAGTAAGGAGCTAGATATGCTCAGTAGGATTGCTGAAGATCCTTAGGACTGAATCATTGACTGACTTATGTTTCTCTACGGATGGTACTTGGCCTGCTGAGCATCTCCAGAATATTCTGTTTATGATTTCCAATACTGGTAGGAATTTGCTGTTTGAAATACTTAATTTTCACCTGGAGTTACATCAGTCTTTTTTTAAAGAATTAACTTGAAAAATGAAGAAAAAACACTACCTGGCAGTACAGGTTATAACAAGATTGATGCAAAAGTAGTCACTATAGTCCCAGATGACCATTGGGCAGCTCTCTCATTAGACAGAGAGATAATGGGGGTGGGGGTGGTGTTCAGTAATCTGAGGGTCACCATACTTCAGGTGAAGGGCAGGGTTAAGAAGGAAGTACCTTCATGGTAAACTCAACCAGTGCAGGAATTGAACCTGTGCTGTCGACAACATCCCGGGATCACAAACCAGCAGTTCAGCCAACTGAACAAATTGCCCTCCACTGATGGGAAAAAAAGAACTGTATGCTGGATATCTGAATTGAAAATAAAAATATTTGGAAACACGCAATGCATTTTACAGCTATTAAAATGATTATATAACGTTGTGCATAAGAGGGCAACGTAGACAAAAAATAGCATGCAACAATGGAAGCAAGGTGTAGAGCTGGATGAACACAGCAGGCCAAGCAGCATCAGAGGAGCAGGAAGGCTGACGTTTTGGGTCTAAGCCCGAAATGTCAGCCATCCTGCTCCTCTGATGCTGCTTGGCCTGCTGTGTTCATCCAGCTCTATACCTTGTTATCTCACATTCTCCAGCATCTGCAGTTCCTACGATCTATGCAACAATTTGTGTACAGATGCTGTTCAACAATTACTTAAATAATAAAAGACCACACCAAATGCACAGGACAAATGGCACTCATGTCTGTTATGTATTGTTTATCAAATTCTGTAAATTTGCACTAATTTGCCTCCTGTAGCACACAAGTCAATATTTGAAAAAATGGGTTGTGAAGCCGATACACTTGTGTTTAAAATCACAGGGAGGTAGTTTTGTTATAAATTTTTTGCCATGTAAGGTGACCAAGAATGTGGATAAATACAAGATGATGTGGACAGGCAGATGAATACACTACAGGTAACGTTGTCAGTGGAGTGCAGAAACTAAAATTGAAGCAGAAAAATAAACATCATTTAAAAATGTGATTACTGATTGAAAAGTTAAAAACGTACTTCGGGTCGTACATTCTATGCATCGGGATTTTTATTTCAAAGTACAAATTGGACGTTTGGGGGACCCTATTTATAGAAAGTGATTTGATCATTGGTAAGTTAAGAAGGAAAAAAAATGGGCTACTGCTCACTAGAGTGATAGGTTAAATTTTGAAAGGGGTTAAGACAAAGAAACAGTATTGTATTTGCGGTAATTGGGGAATTAGCTGCAATGGGCATGTAAACTCAATATTTTGAGAAGCATTGGTGGGAACTATTCTGAAAGACTTTTTTAATATGCTGACAGCTATTAACTTGTGGAATGATTCACCATAAATGAGCTTTGAAATTCAATCAATTGTGATGTTTAAAGGAATAGAAGAATTAAGGATGTTGTGGGTACAAAGAAAAATCAAGGGATTGGGTTATAATAACTAGCTCTCATGAAGGAACAAGCATGAGCACAGACATTCTAGTACTTATATCAGAAGTTATAAAATGTTACATCTTCTGTACAGAGGACAGATTTGTGATCAGAGTACCATTGCCAGCTTTTATGCAGCAATAGCTGCATTTCCAATTGAATATTACATGCTATATTTCTGGTTACATAGTTGTACTAATATTCTGAAGTCAAAGTTTCTGCAATTGGTGAGGCTGTCCCTGAAATACTCTATGCAGTTTTGATCTACTTTCCTAAGGAAACACGTACTTACCATAGATGAACAAAGGTTCACTAGACTGGTTCTTGCAATGAGAGGATTGATCTATGAGAATGGTTTGAGTAGACTGGGTTTATATTCCCTCCAATTTAGAATAAAGGTGGACTAATTGAAAATTTTTAAGGGGCTTGACAGAGCAGATATTCATGCCAGGGAATCTAAAACATTAGGTAATGGTGTCAGAATAAAGGATTTGCCATTTAGTTACGGGATGAGAAGAAATTTCTTCACTCAAAGTTGTGCATCTTTAGAACTCTGTACCAGACACCAGTGAACACTCAGTTATTCAGTTTTTTTCCCGATATATAGAGGTTAAGTACGTTTTTGATTTTGGGCCATGATTTTCATGAATGGTGAAACTGGCTCGAAGGCCCTGATGACTTATTCCAACTTTTTTTCCTTACATTTTTAGAGTTAAGTTTACAAATAGAGTAAGTGAAAAATGAAAAAAGGTAATTCAAATAAAAACAAATCATCCATTATATTTAAGGGCCTCGACTTTTTTGGTGAATGGCACTCACTATTACATTTGTGCGTTCGAATAGAATTTCTGTTTTGGTACGATGATTTACAGTTAATTGTTAGTCAGCTTAAGGTACAGAGGATCTGGGAGCAATGTGAATAGGTTATGTGATGGTGTACCTCCTTAACCGATAAGATGGAAGAATACCAATACGCATACAATCTAAACAAATATAAATTAGAATACTTAATGCAATGTAAAAGGAAGAGAAAGAAAGCAAAATAATGGATTGGGAGAGAAAAAGGAGACCTGAAGAAATAGTAAAACATCATGAGATAGTGAAATCTGAGTGGAATTCATCTCTGCTGGTTCCCTACCCTTACAAGATGGATGGCAAATCCAAAGACTGATTATTGGATTGATGGCCATTTATTTTTCCTGTGACTCTCTGACTTCAAAATTTTCTTAATTTCCAAGTTCAAACCTTCAGTTTTGGGCCATATCTGCAGACATCATTTCTGGCATTTTGTGAGAAATCCGGCAACTATATTGTTACAATTTCTAGCAGTCTTGCTGTATGCCACAAGAATTCTAGATTGTGCAAAAGAAGTGGCAAATGCTCCCAGAGAGTTGTTTAATATACCTTCCAACCTATCCCTACAGTGTGGGGTCAGGCCATTCAGCCCAACAAGTCCACACTGAAAAGCATCCCACCCAGACCCCTTATCCTACCTAACCCAAACATTCTCAGCACCATGGGCAATTTAGCATGGCCAATCCACTTACCCTGCACATCTTTAGTCTGTGGGATGAAACCCATGCAGCTACAGGGCGAATGTGCAAACTCCACACAGACAAGGTGCCTGAGGCTGGAATTGAACCCAGGTCCTTGGTGCTGTGAGGCAGCAGTGCTAACCACTGGGCCACCATGTTGCCCTGTGTGTCCAATTCCCAAATTGCCTGCAACAGCAGTGTCATGCTGTACTTCCATTTGTTCTGCTGGATCAGTACCCTAAGTCAATGTTACTGAAACTCCCCAAGAATACTATCACTGTTACTGCACACTAAGGACTGCAGTGTTTCAAGAAGGCAACTCAATACTACCAATTTCTCAAGAATAATAAGGGGAAGAAATTAGAGAATAATTGCTGGGCTAGCCAACGGTGTCCACATCCCATGAATAAGTTTGCAAGGAAAATCTTCAATTAAGATCTTTGTGTAAAATTGTGCAGTCTATTCATGATCAGTTCAAATCAAGGCCGTTATAGGTTTTTTTAATTGCTGTCAATGCAGTGTTAGTTTGTGTACAGCTTGCTTTGTCAACTTGTAATTTCTGAAATTACATCCTTAGCAAAAATATTAAATACAGTAGAACTGACATCACTAAGCTATTGCTAAAAATAATTGTCAGATTTTCCACTGGTCAGACAATTACTATGCGAGCATTAATTGGAGTTGTGAATGGGGACTCTGCGAAATCCCTACCACAGGACTCTCTGAGGGAATTCGCCTGGAAATTGAATTTTCCACTGGACAATTCCTCTACATCTGGAACTGTGCAAAAGTCTGCATGAAAACCGGAGACTTCAGATGTTTCCAACTAAAATAAGTAACTTAGGAAGAGTTAGTCTATTAAACATGTAGTGGACTATTAAACTGATCCTATACTCACAGCCCTTACACCCCTTATACCTCCAAACCTTCAGCAGATACTCCATGTCCTGGAACCCAAATACCCCTCCTTCACCTGCTGCCTTCTCAGCCATTACCTTATTTCAAATTGGCCACCTCCCCAAATTCTAGCTTATTTAAAGTCAGAAATAGGTGCATTTGGAGTGAGAAATATATTCCTGAGCCTTTACTCTGCCCCACCTGACCTAAATTTATCCATTATCTCAGTTAAAATTAAGCTCATTAACATTGATTTCTCTGCAGATGCTGGCTAACCTGTTTTTAATTCTTGTATGAGCACATTGTGGCGCTGTTTATTTTATGTGAGATCCCACCAGCCATACAGTGTAATATTTTATTTGATTGTACTCTTCACAAGATAGTAGACCTTTAGAGTCATGCACTGTAACACTTCAATCTCTTTTCCACTTGACTGTTACTAACTCAGAACCAAGCGTTATGTGTACTTAGATAACAACGCGTAGACCTGGATGAACACAGCAGGCCAAGCAGCATCAGAGGAGCAGGAAGGCTGATGTTTCGGGCCTAGACCCTTCTTCAGATCTGGGGGAGGGGAAAGGGGGTTCTGAAATAATTTGGGAGAGAGGGGGAGGTGGATAGGAGATGGATAAAGGAGAAGACAGGTGGAGAAAAGATAGACAGGTAAAAGAGGCGGGAATGCTGCCAGTAAAGATGAGTGAAGGTGGGGAGTTAGGGAGGGGATAAGTCAGTGCAGGGAGGATGGGCAGGAAAAGGGGGTGGGATGAGGCTAGTAGGTAGGAGGGGGTGGGGCTTGAGGTGGGAGGAGGGATAGGTGGGAGGAAGGACAGGTTAGGGAGGCAGGGACAGGGTGGGCTGGTTTTGGGATGCAGTGGGGGAAGGGGAGATTTTGAAACTGGTGAAGTCCACATTGATACCATTGGGCTGCAGGGTTCCCAGGCGGAATATGAGTTGCTGTTCCTGCAACCTTCGGGTGGCATCATTGTGGCACTGCAGGAGGCCCAGGATGGACATGTTGTCTGGGGAATGGGAGGGGGAGTTAAAATGGTTCGCGATTGGGGGGTGCAGTTGTTTGTTGCGAACTGAGCGGAGGCGTTGCGCAAAGCGGTCCCCAAGCCTCTGCTTGGTTTCCCCAATGTAGAGAAGGCTACAACGGGAACCGCAGGTGCAGTATACCACATTAGCTGATGTGCAGGTGAACATCTGCTTGATATGGAAAGTCTTCTTGGGGGTGAGGGAGGAGGCAGGTGTAGCACTTCCTGCAGTTGCAGAGAAAAGAGCCGGGTGTGGTGGGGCTGGAAGGGAGTGTGGAGTGGACAAGGGGGGGTCAGGGAGAGAGTGGTTCCTCTAGAAAGCAAATAAGGATGGGGATGGAAAAATGTGTTTGGTGGTGAGATCTGATTGCAGTTGGCGGAAGTGTCAGAAGATGAGGTGTTGGATCCGGAGGTTGGTGGGGTGGTACGTGAGGACAAGGGGGAATTTGTTTTGGTTCTTATTGTGGGGAGTGGTTGTGATCAATGAGTTGTGGGAAATGCATGAGGGGAAGTTTCGGTCCTTGAAAAACAAGACGTCTGGGATATCCGCGAGTGGAATGCCTCATCCAGGGAGCAGATGCGGTGGAGGCAAAGGATACTTAAGTATATATACTTAAGAATGTTTAGCAATGCCAATAGCCACCAATATGTGGTTAGGTTAGTTTGCTGACATCAAGAGAGTCTTAGTGAAAAGATGCCTGCCGTGCACAAAATGTAGTTTATTGTCTGGTAGCATTCAAGAACAAGTAGACATTGTTACTGAAACTATGAGGCGAGCAAGTCAATGGGTCTTCACTCTAAAAGATCCCAACCTGTTCTGCCTTTTCCCCACCCTTTCGATTTGAATGGATCTTCAGCAGCCTCCAACATTAACCTTTCAGCATCATTACCTTGTATAAAATATATCTGCTTGGCATTAGCCACACCAAATTCCTTAACAATACAGTTGCTATCTGAAATATCCACTGTCATATATAAGCCTATTGCTCTATTGCCTTTAGATCAATTCCGATCTTTCTTCCTCATCCAGGATTCTGACTTTGAGCAAAAGGCTCTGACACATCCATGAACTTGCTCACAATGACCCCCACCCCCAACACAAGCGTTTATTCATATGATTAATACAGGTCATGCAGAAGTAAGAGTCCCATCACTGATTGTGACTGATTGTCATGGTTTCTAGCCTAGGGCAGTGAGGCCAAATTAATACCACAATCATAACTCATAGTGAGAAATGTTAGCCCGGCACAGCTTAAGGATCAAACCTAAGAATTTCATGATATGCAATGCTACACATCACTAAATTACCAGTCTAGCCATATGCACATACAAGTGGCTTAGTAGACTGGATCACTCCACAGATTTTGCATAAAATTACACATGTAGTCAATCTTTTAAAGTAACTCTTTGAAACAAAAACTATGACAGGTCTGCATGTTTACACATTTAAATAGTCATTAAACAGGATACAGTAAAGCCTTATGGGTGCCTGGCAGTAATTACTTTCAATTGTCTTCTGTTCCTTAAAAAATATACAGCTTTTGATTAATGATGAAAGAAAACACTTTAGTGATTGGGTAACATATTTGGCACTTGAAAATAATTTATTTTTATAAATTGTTTTGCAGAAGAGATTATGCCTTATTTGTTAAATGTATCCAGCTGCAGTTTTTAAAAGACACCTTTTGAGGGCAGTGCTGCAACAGCTCTGAAGAAAACTTGATTTCAGTGACACACACCCACTTGCTATAAATGCGCTTTTCCATTCTTTCAGCTTCTTTCTCTTCGTTCTGATGATGCCCCCTTCCAGACTAGTGCTTCTGATCTTTCTTCCTTCTGTAGTGTTCTTCTCATGCCCAGAACCATAATGGACTCAGCCTGTCCTTGCCTTCCACCCTCTGGTCATCCCCTGCGATTGACATTGCTTCCAGTAAGTTGTCACTACTAATCACATCGTCTTCCTCTTTTATTTGACCTTCCAAAGGGCCTGTTCCTTCCATGATAAACTAATTCACTCTTTTAACACCTTTTAATGCCCTTTCCACAGCATCTTCCCATGCAATGTGGGGGATGTTGAAAGACTTTTCCTTTCATCCCCTCCCTTTTCACCATCTAATGGCTTAGATATTCCTTACAAGTCAAAAGGTTATTCAAATGTCAATTTGTTATATTATTTTCACTACCCATGTTGTTGTCAACCAAACACAGATTGGGTGATCACTTTGCTGAGTGCTCCAAGCCTCCAAGCGTGACCCTGAGCTCTAGTCGCTTACCATTTTAATTCTACATCCTTTTGCATATCTGACCTTAGCCTCCAACATTATTTACAATGGAAGCTTGACCAGCACCTGTTCATTTGAGGAGGCAATTCACAATATACTGATTACAGCATGAAATTTAATAAGTGATAATGGGAACTGCAGATGCTGGAGAATCCAAGATAACAAGGTGTGGAGCTGGATGAACACATCAGGCCAAGCAGCATCACAGGAGCACAAAAGCTGATGTTTCGGGCCTAGACCCTTCATTAGCTGATTCACTCTGATGAAGGGTCTAGGCCCGAAACGTCAGCTTTTGTGGTCGTGAGATGCTGCTTGGCGTGATGTGTTCATCCAGCTTCACACTTTGTTATCTTGAAATTTAATAATTTCAGTTTATAACCACCTATTTTTGATTCTGCAGTTTTCATTTGCAGCATTGCTCCTTTGTTTCCATGTTTAATTCACAGCTACCCTCGTTTAGCTAATGCCATTATACTTGGCATTTAACCCCTCTCGCCTTCAACCCTATCATAGACCTTCCCTTCAGTGCTTTCATCCATCTTCTTCTCCTTGTCTTCTTATGTTGTGTGTGTACTTGCTTAAAAAACAGTGACATTTTTCCAATTCTTGAAGAAGGTAATTTACCTGAAACATGAAGAACCAAAAGAACTGTGGATGCTGTAAATCAGGAATAAAAACAAAGTTGCTGGAAAAGCTCAGCTGGTCTGGCAGCATCTGTGGAGGAGAAAAAAAGAGTTAACGATTTGGGTCTTGCCTGCAAACGAAACCTTATTGGGATGCATCCTTTGGCAAACTATTGAATGAAAAGAAAGTAAAACATAAATGTCAATGTTTCAGACTATGGCAAACAATCATCTGACACAAGTTGAGCAGGAGTAGAAACACAAATTGCAACACATACTAATGTAAGGCATCAATGACACAAGGCTCCCAAAGAGTGTGAGAGATTGCTGCTGTTTTAAAGTCACCCGAATTTACAAGGTAACCGAAATAGCATTTTTGTGAAAAAAATGGTGTAGCTACAACAATTTAGAGCATCACTAAAACACATTAAGCATAGAAACATAAAAGGGAAGACAGCAGGAGTAGGCTATTTGACCTCTAAAGCTGTCCCACCATTCAATAGAGATCATAGAATCCCTACAATACCTCATTCAACTTTCCATCCTCTCGAAACATTTATTTAAAGTTTATTGAGTTAATATTCCAGTAATAATTCTTGACATTGAAGTAGCATTACACTGCAATATTCAGCGTATTAGCCTTTCCTGACAGGAAGAGAGGTCTCTTGTAACTGTAATTGATTAAAGTTAAGGCTGTAAATACAGCTTAAAAAAATTTACATAGATAATGAATGTATGGGTAGGTAAGTTTGACCTTGAATAAACACAATCCTTTTCCTTCTCCACAAACTTCATCCAATCCAGACCTCCATGGCTTATGGTTTTTGCTGTGTAAAAACCTGCCCAGTGAATTGTCTACTCTCCATGACCTTCCACTGCATTATCTCATCTTGTTTCATAATTGTTTCCAGCAATGCTACACTGCCCATGTCACCTGTTCCTTTGCATTTCTGCTTGTTCCCCCCATTGTTTTTGTCCATAATCATTTTGTACATAACGTATACTTCATTTTTCAATTCTCTCCTGAAATAAATCGCCTTGCTCTGCCTGTTCTATTTTAAAGCAATTTGACTTTCCATACATTCCTACCTTGAAACGACTCTCTGTAATCTGATATAGAAACAACTTTTATTCAGATTTTCTCAGCACTGTGATATCCATTTTGTTAACCATCTTATTTGCCCCACAACCATTTTTTTTGTGTTTTCTATTCATTGTCTATCTCATCATATGATGAAATGTTCTTCCGAGTTCTTTTACATGAGGAGAGATATTCTGAAATGTTGTAATTGCTGTCTGGAAAGAAGACGGCATTAAAAAAAATCAGATGGGAACTGCATTGTCATTTTAAAAAATCTTAACTTGAGTAGGAAATAAATGCTGGCTTTTGTCTTTCCAGGTGATCTGACATTTAGAAGGCTGGCTCTTGAATCACATATATAAACTTGTTCTGATCATTTTTGCTGTGCAACAAACATTTGGTTATGTACAAGCTACTGTAAACAGTCAGTATTTGATATGTCCATGCACCGTACGGTCTACACTCAGTGAATCGTTAGATTTTATCTTCTGTATAGTGTAACAATCATTTAATTTTTTAATGCAGTTAATTATTATGCTATGGATCTAGCAAGACAAACTGCAAAAGCAGCTATGAATGGACTGCCAGATTTTATTTGCTTCACCAGCTTTGTTACTAGTTCTTAATGTGTGAAATCGTGAGCACTGACAACAGATTTAAGTTGACCTGTCCTTGTTTCTCATCTGAAAAGTCATGAATTCTTTGTGTCCTGGGGCTGCTGTCATTTGAACTCAGTCACCCTAGTGAGCTTTGTCAATGCCTGACAGCATGGCTTGAATACATTGACACTTGTAAGCAAGGAATCCTGCTGCTGCAAGACCTACACATGCTAAATACTAATACCAAGTAGCTTAAATAACTTGCGAATATCTTTAGACAGAAGTCAAATTGTGCTGCTGCTTGTCATTAATATCTGTAGTCTACTTGTGGATTATAAAGGCAGGGGAGTTAATAATAATAATGCAATCTGATCAATGGACAATCGTGTTATAGTGAAGGTTCTGTGTATTTGTTTATGCTGGTGGAGTCTGCACATGGTGCAACAATTTGCAATCTATACTAGATGAGCTACACTGCCTGCACATGAGTATTGCAGCTATGTTTGTTTGATGATGCATGTGTGAGACGTTCAGCTGTGAGACATTCTGCACTGGTGAGGAACAGTACTTTGAAATTGCCTTGACATCAGTTGTCAGATGCTGACTTGTGGATAGGACCCACAATCTTGGCTGACTGTGTGACGAATACCTTGAGAAGCAGTCAACCATTTCAAGATGGTAAGGGTGATTTGTGGGCTAATTAAAATATGTTCATAGGTACGTAGCTAGAGACTCGTCCTTTCTTCAGGCAGTCAGTGGCACCGTGTGCATTGAAATGGCTCCAGAGTTTAAGAGTGTTTTTTTTAACACTGGAAGAGTGACCAGTGCATCATGGAGACCCATATGCAACATCATTTGGAATGGATCAATGAAATATGTAGTAGTATTCAGAGGATCTGAGAGATAGTGGGTAACACAGATAGGTCAGTAACACTGCTGGCAGAGAAAACATTGGAGGAAATGGTGAAAGCAAAGCTTGGTAACACATGATTCTTTATCTTCTTCATTCTTGCTTCCCTCTGGACCTGTGAAATATAATGATAAAAATATACTTTTGATTTTCAAATTCCATAATTTGATTTTAGTACATGGGACTTTCATGGACTGAAATGGTTTTAAATTAAAAAAAATTGTTGACTTAAACTTGTCTCAAACAAAATTAACATTTTAGTAAAATGTACTGAAAATAGCCTACATAGTCAGGTGTGAAGAAATATTTGCCACCTATTTTGCTTTACATCTGTATGATAAGGCTGACATTATTGGAGATAAAAGACATCACGTGAAATTTTTAAGCTTAAAAACAATGAACTCAAACATGGAAATGCACAGACCAGGTTGGATTTCAATGAACTGCTTTTGACAAAGGTGATGGATTTGTGCTGTCTGTCTGCCTCTTGAAGGATGAACCACTTAGTGATAACACACATTGGAGAGAAAAATCTGAAGATCAACATCTTAGGAAACTGAAATATTTACTATTGCCGAGGATGCAAGCCATTAATTGAATAATCATGGTCTCAGGTAAAACCCTTTATGCTTCAAAGACATCCTAATGACCTTAAACTATACACTCTTTCCATCTCTTTTTACTGGACATTATACATTTTCACATTTTTTTACTTGTATGTATATATGCTTAATGTCATGATTATTTTTCTTGGGATTAGCACATAATAAAATTGCTTCTTGTTTCACTCAAGGAAACCTTGTAATAAGCTCTTTATTTTTGACATTGGGCCGCTACACTTGTTTTTAATAAAAGAGAGGTATAGCCCTGTGATGCAAAGTAGAAAGAAATGTTATATTGTTGTAAAAAGATACATTTTGCCTCAGCTTTATAGCTTGCACTCATCAGGAAAATTTATAAGCATAACAATTTAAGCGGGAAGCCAACATTTATTTTTTGAGAGGAGAACACTGCTTAGGTGACAAGTGAATTTAGATTCATAGAGGCATTATCATGGCTCGACAGATTGTATTTACATTTTAAACCAGGCAGATTGATTCTGACTGATCAAGGTAATGCCCTGCGAAATGAACCAGTGAATGGATGTCACTTATTTTCTTGACTTGAAACAATGTCAGTTTGGTACAAAAGTACATAGACCATGCTTCTCAAAGACTGGCAAGTTATATTGGAAGAAGTATTCCTTTGGCTGTTTGGACCAAACAAACTGCTGAGTGCTGACCATGGCCAACCAGCCAGTGCCTGCAATGCTGTCAGCACTTCTGCTGGATGATTCTGAGTGTACAAACAGTTGAGCTGACAACCAATTTATGATTGTCATTCAGGCTTGCAATATGGCCTACTTTGAAGGTCTGTTGTCATCGTCGGCAGTCACTCGCTAACAAGTATGATTATCCACCTTGGAAAATCAATGTCACAGGTCATGGGTTCTGTTGGTCACTGGATGGCTGATAAGCCGAATCCTAGAGCTACATTTAGACCTACATTTGGGCAGGTGTTTCCAAGAGGTGAAAGTAATGCTTGGACTTGACATTGCTGGCATTCCTTTCTCCGGTTTCAGTTCCATACTTCCTCTTGCTGATGGGTGTTCTCAAAGAGTGTGTCCCTTCATAAGGGAACTTCCTCCAAGTCAAGTTCTTTTGAATGAGAATCTCCCACACTTGGACATTTATGTTGAATTTCTTGAGGAATGCCTTCAGAGAGTCTTTGAAATACTTCCTTTTTACTTCTATTATTTGAATGCCTTCCTTGAGATGAGGGAAGATGATTTGCTTTGGCACTAGAAACTGTGGAAAACTAAGCACATAGTAGACAAAATAAAGTTGATTTCAGATTTAAGTGATAATGGGAACTGCAGATGCTGGAGAATCCAAGATAATAAAATGTGAGGCTGGATGAACACAGCAGGCCAAGCAGCATCTCAGGAGCACAAAAGCTGACGTTTTGGGCCTAGACCCTTCATCAGAGAGGGGGATGGGGTGAGGGTTCCGGAATAAATTGGGAGAGAGGGGGAGGCGGACCAAAGATGGAGAGAAAAGAAGATAGGTGGAGAGGAGAGTATAGGTGGGGAGGTGGGGAGGGGATAGGTCAGTCCAGGGAAGACGGACAGGTCAAGGAGGTGGGATGAGGTGAGTAGGTAGGAGATGGAGGTGCGGCTTGGGGTGGGAGGAAGGGATGGGTGAGAGGAAGAACAGGTTAGGGAAGCAGAGACAGGTTGGACTGGTTCTGGGATGCAGTGGGGGGAGGGGAAGTGCTGGGCTGGTTGTGTGCGGCAGTGGGGGGAGGGGACGAACTGAGCTGGTTTTGGGATGCGGTGGGGAAGGGGAGATTTTGAAGCTGGCGAAGTCCACATTGATACCATTGGACTGCAGCGTTCCCAAGTGGAATATGAGTTGCTATTCCTGCAACCTTCGGGTGGCATCATTGTGGCACTGCAGGAGGCCCATGATGGACATGTCATGTAAAGAATGGGAGGGGGAGTGGAAATGGTTCGTGACTGGGAGGTGCAGTTGTTTGTTGCGAACCGAGCGGAGGTGTTCTGCAAAGCGGTCCCCAAGCCTGCACTTGGTTTCCCCAATGTAGAGGAAGCCACACCAGGTACAATGGATACAATATACCACATTGGCAGATGCACAGGTGAACATCTGCTTGATATGGAAAGTCATCTTGGGTCCTGGGATAGGGATGAGCGAGGAGGTGTGGGTGCAAGTGTAGCACTTCCTGCGGTTGCAGGGGAATGTGCCGGGTGTGGTGGGGATGGAGGGGAGTGTGGAGTGGACAAGGGAGTCGCGGAGAGAGTGGTCTCTCCGGAAAGCAGACAAGGGTGGGGATGGAAAAATGTCTTGGGTGTTGGGGTCGGATTGTAGATGGCGGAAGTGTCGGAGGATGATACATTGTATGCGGAGGTTGGTGGGGTGGTGTGAGAGAACGAGGGGGATCCTCTGGGGGCGGTTGTGGCGGGGGTGGGGTGTGAGGGATGTGTTGCGGGAAATGCGGGAGACGCGGTCAAGGGCATTCTCGACCACTGCGGGGCGATGCTGCGGTCCTTGAAGAACGTGGACATCTGGGATGTGCGGGAGTGGAATGCCTCATCCTGGCAGCAGATGCGGCAGAGGCGGAGGAATTGGGAATGGGGGATGGAATTTTTGCAGGAGGGTGGGTTGGAGGAGGTGTATTCTCGGCAGCTGTGGGAGTCAGTGGGCTTGAAATGGACATCAGTTTCTAGCTGGTTACCTGAGATGGAGACTGAGAGGTCCAGGAAGGTGAGGGATGTGTTGGAGATGGTCCAGGTAAACTTGAGGTTGGGGTGGAGGGTGTTGGTAAAGTGGATGAACTGTCCGGGCTCCTCTGGGGAGCAAGAGGCGGCGCCGATACAGTCATCAATGTAACGGAGGAAGAGGTTAGGTTTGGGGCCTGTGTAGGTGCGGAAGAGGGACTGTTCCACATAATTGACAAAGAGGCAGGCATAGCTTGGGCCCATGCGGGTACCCATGGCCACACCCTTTGTAGGAAGTGGGAGGAATCGAAAATGAAGTTGTTGAGGATGAGAACGGGTTTGGCGAGGTGGATGAGAGTGTCGGTGGAGGGGGATTGGTTAGGCTTGCGGGACATGAAGAAGCAGAGGGCCTTGAGGCCATCTGCATGAGGAATACAGGTGTATAGGGACTGGACATCCATGGTGAAAATGAGGTGTTGGGGGCCAGGGAATTGGAAGTTCTGGATGTCGGTGGAGGGTGTGGGTGGTGTCACGGACATAGGTAGGGAGTTCCTGGAACAAAGGGGAGAAAATGGAGTCCAGATAGAAAAACTCCATCCCCCATTCCCAATTCCTCGACCTCCGCCACATCTGCTCCCAGGATGAGGCATTCCACTCCCGCACATCCCAGATGTCCACGTTCTTCAAGGACCGCAACATCCCCCCCCGCAGTGGTCGAGAACACCCTTGACCGCGTCTCCCGCATTTCCCGCAACACATCCCTCACACCCTGCCCCTGCCACAACTGCCCCCAGAGGATAACCCTCATTGTCACATTCCACCCCACCAACCTCCGGATACAATGTATCATCCTCCGACACTTCTGCCATCTACAATCTGACCCCACCGCCCAAGACATTTTTCCATCCCCACCCTTGTCTGCCTTCCGGAGAGACCACTCCCTCCGTGACTCCCTTGTCCACTCCACACTGCCCTCCAACCCCACCACACCCGGCACCTTCCCCTGCAACCGCAAGGAGTGCTACACTTGCCCCCACACCTCCTCCCTCACCCCTATCTCAGGCCCCAAGATGGCCTTCCATATCAAGCAGATGTTCACCTGCACAACTGCCAATGTGGTATATTGTATCCATTGTACCTGGTGTGGCTTCCTCTACATTGGGGAAACCAAGCGGAGGCTTGGGGACCGCTTTGCAGAACACCACCGCTCAGTTCGCTACAAACAACTGCACCTCCCAGTCGCGAACCATTTCCACTCCCCCTCCCATTCTTTAGATGACATGTCCATCATGGGCCTCCTGCAGTGCCACAATGATGCCACCCGAAGGTTGCAGAACAGCAACTCATATTCCGTTTGGGAAACCTGCATCCCAAAGGTATCAATGTGGACTTCACCAGCTTCAAAATCTCCCCTTCCCCCACCGCATCCCAAAACTGGCCCAGTTCTTCCCCTCCCCCCCAGTGCATTACAAAACCAGCCCAGCTCGTCCCCTCCCTCCACTGCATCCCAAAACCAGCCCAGCCTGTCTCTGCTTCCCTAACCTGTTCTTCCTCTCACCTATCCCTTTCTCCCACCTCAAGCTGCACCTCCATTTCCTACCTACCACCTCATCCTGCCTCCTTGAACTGTCCCACTTCCCTGGACTGACCTTTCCCCTCCCTACCTCCTCACCTATACTCTCCTCTCTACCTATCTTGTTTTCTCTCCATCTTCGGTCCACCTCCCCCTCTCTCCTTATTTATTCCAGTTCCCTCTCCCCATCCTCCTCTCTGATGAAGGGTCTAGGCCCGAAATGTCAGCTTTTGTGCTCCTGAGATGCTGCTTGGCCTGCTGTGTTCATCCAGCTCCACACTTTGTTATCTCGGATTCTCCAGCATCTGCAGTTCCCATTATCACTGCTTCAATAAATGTGCCTGATTTTTGGCAACACTCATGTTTATGCAACACTCAAAGAATAATAGCTCTTTGTTGTACCCTCCTGTGGAGAGTGAAAAGAGGGAAGCTGATTCATTACCCGCAGCCCCTTTCATCTGGTTATCAGAAAGGATAGGGTATAGTGAATTTGGTATTTGTACCAGTAGAAGACAAAGGGAAAGATGCTGAGAGTGAGCTCGCAGAGTAGAAGCTGCTGTGATGTTAAAACTAATCAACGTTACTCAGTGTGTGACATGGTATGGCTTGACATCCCTTTATTGACCACTTTATCCTTTGTAATCGTGTGGTCCAACAGAAACTCTCCTAGCCCCATTTGATTTCTGAGACATTATCCTTGCCATCTCCATTGCCATCTGTTCCATGGACATTATTCGAGTTAAAAAAAAGACAACACCTCCTCCCATCTAACTTTAATTGTGTGTGCATGTTTAGTGCAAGGATCAAGGAGTGTGAGATAAGTGATGGTTAACCTCAGAGCTGAATATCATCTTCCACTTTCTATTAGGAGTCCTTAACTTCTTTCTACCTTACAACCGTTCTGAGAAATCAATCACATACCCCTCTCAGGCGGGAATATCCTCAGGTGGTGTCCAGTGGAGGTTAGGAGTGCTGAAACATGTCCAGAATGTTGGTGATTTCTTTTACTTTTCCAACGTGTGCAGTATTATCGAACTCCTTTGGCACTGTATATGCATTCTCTTTATCACACTTCCTCTTTAATGTCAGTCCATACCCTCTAGTGCCCCTGCTGGGAAAAGATTCTTCCTCCTCTCCCTTATAGTCTGCAACATGAAATTTGAGTTTGTATCAATGAACCAAAGGCTCTCTTCATCCAACCTGGCTCTCTCTGAAACAATTGACAGCTTTTGGCATGAACCACAACACTCTGCCTCAGGATGGGCAGCAGACACAATGATGCCTGAGGTGGAGGGTTTATGGGCAATGATAGACGTATGATTGTTGCAGGCCAGTTTTTTTGGACCTTAATTTCTAGCAGAAAGACCACTACTTACAAAGCAATGTACTAACCTCAAATCTTTCTGCCCATAGTGGTTTAAACTGAGATAAACTTTTGTTTGTCTGACTGTGTGACCAGCAATATAATCTAGGAGATCAGCGATGTTACAGGCACTTAGGAAATCAGAGACACAAGGCTAGTTCCCCATGCTGCTCTTAACCAGAGAAGAAGGGACTTCTAACATTCTCCTCATGCACATACAAAACCTTCTTGCTTCAATGCAAATGCATTAGCATGACTTGAGCAATTTGTAAGATTGTCAATATGAAACATGATGTCTCATACAATGTGGTTCAGTTGCTTAAACATTTACTGGAGAAGGAATATTCTGTCAATCTTTGGTGATGCAAACGTGCAATTAATGGGCCCTGGTAGTTTTATAACTGGCATGTGATCAGACCTCCCACTGAAAATGTTTTTCTAAATATTTTACAATTCACTGGGGAACTTCCTTCCTTTAATTATAAGCCTAAGAATTCTTGCTAAAGGCACTTTTTTTTAAAAACCAGAAAATCTGGTATTTGTTGGAAGAACTACTTGGGCTCAGAAATGAAATTTCTCTAAATCACCAGATTATAAAGTGGAAACATAAACTTCATTTAGGAAGGAATTCAAGTTTGTTTTGGACAATAAAGTCAATAGAGATGAAAAAAAAATTCATTTAGCCCACAGTTTCAGTTTTGAAAGTAATGCCTACTGAGACCACACAAGAGTATCATTTTGATAGTATTGCTTTTTAAAATAATACCAGTTCTAGGTTAGTCTTGGAAAAGTGTCCAGAAAATGTATGCGTCAGGGAATACGCTCTGTCCATTTCAAATTGGATGTTAAATACAGGATCCAACAATATAAGTGCATTGCTGTATAAATATTTGTTGTCCATAAACAATGGTGTTTCTTGATCCTCTTTGGATTTCTCAGAGATGAAGAAAATCAATCTTGACAACTGTCATTTACCTTTTACTGTCTGAGTGGAATCTACCTAGGAGGAGAGAAATAAACCAATGTTGGCTGGACAATGCATAATATTGATTGTGTCAGTGTAATTACAATAGCAGCTAACAGATCTACTTGGTTATTTATTAGCACTCAAAGTATTTCCAAAGAAATGAAATGAAATAATAGAAGTCAAATTAGTTGGCATGCTTGATTTGCCAAAAGCTGCGCGATTCAGCTTCAAAAGGAGATGTTGCAATATTGACATGGCATGAGTTCAATCCATGAAGGAAGAAGCAGTGATGGCAGAGGAAAAGCTTTAGAGAAGACTGTAAATGATGGATTGACATCCCTCCCTCCCACCTTATCCCAAGCTCCTGGGCATGCACAAGCATATTCCAAAAATTTGAGCTCAAGCTGTTCGGAATTATTGGACAGAATATTGTGAGCAGCTTACGTTTGATTTTGCAAAGAATGTTTCTACCTCTCCATACTTTTATGGCTGAGGGTTGATGAACATAATATAGGCCTGTATGTTTTGCAATAAATGTAGCAGGCTAAGACTGTATTTTCCAATGTTAGGTCACAGTCATAGAGATCAGGTGGTTTTGTAAATTTTTCTTAACATTCGTTATATTCCAATCATGAGCTATACAATCTTGTTTCTTCTACAGGCTTTAACAGGAAAGCCTGTTAAATGAGTTCTTTACTAGTGATTAGAGATAATGGGAACTGCAGATGCTGGAGAATCCAAGATAACAAAGTGTGAAGCTGGATGAACACAGCAGGCCAAGCAGCATCTTAGGAGCACAAAATTGCTTGGCCTGCTGTGTTCATCCAGCTTCACACTTTGTTATCTTTACTAGCGATTGTTTGGCAATACTTATGAACCTACAGAGCTACACGCTGATGAAGGTCCATCAAAATATGGTCTTCAGAGCAATTTACTCAAGTGTTCTTACTTGCTATCAGATATTGTACAGAAAAAGGCATGCTATAACTTTAAACATGAAGTGTATTCTATATAGAATGTTCTGGAGCTGCTTTTTTTTAAAATAGGCATTCGAAGGCCTATACAGTGATTTCTGAGGTTCAGGTGACTTAGAATTTCTGCATTGTTTCAGAAGTATCTCAAGACTGAAGAAAATTCCTAACTGATTAACTATGGATACAGTAAGCCCTTTAAATGGATGTACCAAGTTGCAAAACATTTGTGGAAACCACATCTTGTATTTTTTTTTTGTGGAATTACTAAAACTCAAACTCCATTGACCCATATGCTTATAATTTGAAGCTTACCAAAAACAGCTATAAGGAAATCAGTTAACACATAAATAGTTGTGAATGGCCGCCCTCCATCTCTCACTGTATAGCAATGGCTTCAAACTTCAAATCCTTCTGGTTGTATTCTGGAAATATAAATCATGTGGTCACCTGATTAAAACTGCCATTTGATAGCCCATCCTTCTTAGTCCAAAGACCAGGGAGAAGCCTGCCAGTCTGCAAACAACACAGTAAGAAGCAGCAGCAGCAACAGCAGCAATAAAAGCAGAAACATTTATATCTTAAAACAAGTACACCAGTAAAGAAAGCCAAACCCCCAGCAACAACACTACAAACACAAATTCCGCATTATGTTGCAAATTAATCTCCTGCAACAACTTAGATACATGATTTCAGTTAATGAATTCACCTAGCTCCACTTCAAGTGTGTAAAAGAAGCCTTTTTTTCCTGCAGGCTGGCACTGAAACCTAGTCAATCATGTGATTTACAAACTACCAATTTGATTCTTTGTAATGAAAGAGGAATGTGCATTTTTACATATTTTTGAGCATGTCTCTGAGTACCCGACATCATGAGATTTTTAGGGTGAATGTCCCTCCGTAAGAGCTTGCTGCTTATTATACAAATTGACTATATGCATAAGGGTTAAAAAAGGCACACCTTCATTTTCAAAAGCACATGGAATACAGACTGCACCAGGAAAGAGCAGAAGTTTCACTTCTTTCTCATCTCTGTCCGCAATATTTTGCTTTGTGTCACTATGTCTCAATGATGAGACAGAGCTTCCACAGAAAAAGAAAATGAAACAAATCCTACAATATTGCTTGCACTCCTGCGTGCACAGAGATATGTAGATTCAGAATTGACCTGTTTAGCCACATGAAAATTTATGCAGAAACCTGTGACCTGATTCGATATCTTCCTTGCGGGACAATTGCCACCATTGACAACTTACTTGTTGGCTTACTGATTTAAAACTTCTTATCTAATATAAGCAGCAATTTTCAGAAAGTTCTTATTTGCTTTTACACTACATGTATATTGAAAATATCACACTTAGAAAAAAACACAACATGTGGGGTTTCTTAATATTTGTATCGTGACTCCATTTATATGGTTGGTTACTTCATAGTGCCTAAGTCTGCCTCTTCAACATCAGCAACTTTTCCCCTGCCTAAGCTCACCTGTAACAAGTTGTTAATAAATAAATTCAAGTCATCATTTATTGTTGCCAAATTTCTGCATTTGTTGAAAAGGCATGTGGAAATTTTTTGAAATTTTTAATGCTTAAATTTGCAAAGGCAATATTAATTTCATAGATTTAGTAGAAGCTGTGATTAACTTGGAAGGATAAATTATTACGCGTCACCTGGACCTATTGGGAAATCACAAAGGCATTGCCTGTAATTTTCCGCCATGTTCTGGTTAATGGATGAGACATTTTCCTGTTGGTATAGTTCAGAAAATTTACTGCCTGTGGTTAATACAGAGTACACCTGACCCCACAGAGAAGCTTGATTTGAGTACACAGTGTCCCATTGCTTCCACTTATTACCTTGTGGAACACAAGGAAAAGTGTGCAGAGCATTCCTCTGAACAGAGTAATTGTCATAGATAACAAAGTGTGAAGCTGGATGAACACAGCAGGCCACGCAGCTCCTAAGATGTTGCTTGGCCTACTGTGTTCATCCAGCTCCACACTTTGTTATCTCGGATTCTCCAGCATCTGTAGTTCCAATTATCTCTGAAAGGAATTGTCATTCTAGCTAACAGCACCCTCACTGGTTGGATGTTATTCTACAGCCATGTATCAAGATAAATTACAACAAAAATAAACCAAATCTTAACAATATATGTGTCATAATCATAACATACGGGCATGGATTTAAAGTCAGAAGAAGGATAATGTCAAGACAACTAGGAGCAAAAAGAACCTGTTTTAAAAAGCTTATCAAAAGTGAGTGTGAAACTATTGGATTGCTCTCAAAACCCAGCCAGTTCACATATGTCCTCGAAAATAATATTTCTCTATCTAACCTATATGTGGCACCAAGTATTCTTAATGACCATCACCAAGTGGAGGGTTTCAGTCTACAAGCCAGTCACCAACAATGTGTCTCAAGGACCTGTGCTGTGTTCACTGCTGTTCATGATTTATATAAATGATTTGCATGTGAATATAGGAGGCATAGTTAGTAAGTTTGCAGATGAAACCAAAATTAGTGTTGCAGAGGACAGTGAAGGGGATCATCTCAGACTACAATGGTACCTTGAACAGATGGGCTAATGGATGGAAGAGTGGCAGATAGAATTTAATTTACATAAATATGAAGTGTTGCATTTTAGTAAGGCAAAACAGGGCAGGACTTATACAGTTAATGGTAAGGGAGTGTTGCTAAACAAAGAGACCTAAGGGTGCAGGTGCACAGTTCCTTCAAACTGGAGTCATAGGTAGACGAGGTGTTGTAGAAGACATTTAGCATGTTTGCCATCATTCGTCAGTACATTGAGTATAGGAGTTGGGATGACATGTTGCGGCAGTACAGGATTTTGGCGAGGCCACTTTTAAAATACAGCGTTCAGTTCTGGTCTCCCTGTTGTAGAAAGCATTTTGTGAAACTTGAGAGGGCTCAGAAAAGATTTTCAAGAATGTTGCCAGGATTGGAGGGCTTGGATTATAGGGAGAAACCAAATAGGCTGGGGCTTTTTCCCATGGAGTATTGGAGGCCGAGACGTAACCTTATAGAGATTTATAAAATCATGAGGGGCATGGATAGGGTAAATAGCCAAGGTATTTTTCCCATGTTGTGGGAGTCCAAACCTAGAGAACTTTGGCTTAAGATGAGAGGGGAATGAGTTAAAAGGGAGCTGAGGAGCAAATGTTTCACACAGAGGGTGGTGTGTGTTTAGAACAAACTTCCAGAGGAGATGGTGGAGGTGGAACAATAACTGCATTTAATAGGCATCTGAATGGGTACATGTTTAGGAATGGATTAAAGAGATATGGGCCAAATGCTGGCAAATGAGACTGGATCAGTTTAGGATATCTGGTCAGCATGGACATGTTGGGCTGAAGGGTTTCTTCCTGTGCTGTATAATTCCGTAAGTGCCTCTCATTGAAAGGCTTGAAGGACAGCTGGGGATGGGACATAAGAGCCGGTGATGCTACTTTGCAAGATTCAATTATGAAAAAAAAGCATTAAAACTGGTTCACAATTTGATAACTTTTTAAATCTGTTTTTCTAGCAAAGCTTATAAACACACACACACACAAAAGAAGCTTTGGTTGGGGCACAATTTTTATTCGAAAGCTGTTCATTTGTTCCTTGAATTATGAAATAATTGATAGTTTAGAAGATCTATTCTCCAGTTAGCAGCAGCCTTTGAATCCCCCAGAAGTTGCGTTGCTCCAAACAGTTTTCAAGGAAATGGTTCTGAAAGGAAGAAAAATAAAAACTGATTCCTTTTTTGATGTATGGTAGCAGTCATTATATTTCAAGGATACGACATTCAAAATAATTCATCTTTGTTGACAAGCTTCTGTTGCACGGCAAGGTTCCAGTTACAAAGACAAATGATTCAGCCACAGTGATAATGGGAACTGCAGATGCTGGAGGATCCAAGATAATAAAATGTGAGGCTGGATGAACACAGCAGGCCCAGCAGCATCTCAGGAGCACAAAAGATGACGTTTCGGGCCTAGACCCTTCATCAGAGAGGGGGATGGTGTGAGGGTTCTGGAATAAATAGGGAGAGACGGGGAGGCGAACTGAAGATGGAGAGAAAAGAAGATAGGTGGAGAGGAGCGTGTAGATGGGGAGGTAGGGAGGGGATAGGTCAGTCCAGGGAAGACAGACAGGTCAAGGAGGTGGGATGAGGTTAGTAGATAGGAGATGGAGGTGTGGCTTGGGGTGGGAGGAAGGGATGGGTGAGAAGGAGAACAGGTTAGGTAAGCAGAGATAGGCTGGGCTGGTTTTGGGATGCAGTGGGTGGAGGGGAAGAGCTGGGCTGGTTGTGTGGTGCAGTGGGGGGAGGGGATGAACTGGGCTGGTTTTGGGATGCGGTGGGGGAAGGGGAGATTTTGAAGCTGGTGAAGTCCACATTGATACCTTTGGGATGCAGGTTTCCCAAACGGAATATGAGTTGCTGTTCTGCAACCTTCGGGTGGCATCATTGTGGCACTGCAGGAGGCCCATGATGGACATGTCATCTAAAGAATGGGAGGGGGAGTGGAAATGGTTTCGCGACTGGGAGGTGCAGTTGTTTATTGCAATCCGAGCGGAGGTGTTCTGCAAAGCGGTCCCCAAGCCTCCACTTGGTTTCCCCAATGTAGAGGAAGCCACACCAGGTACAATGGATACAGTATACCACATTGGCAGATGTGCAGGTGAACCTCTGCTTAATGTGGAAAGTCATCTTGGGGCCTGGGATAGGGGTGAGGAAGGAGGTGTGGGGGCAAGTGTAGCATTTCCTGCGGTTGCAGGGGAAGGTGCCAGGTGTGGTGGGGTTGGAGGGCAGTGTGGAGCGAACAAGGGAGTCACGGAGAGAGTGGTCTCTCCGGAAAGCAGACAAGGGTGGGGATGGAAAAATGTCTTGGGTGTTGGGGTCGGATTGTAGATGGCGGAAGTGTCGGAGGATGATGCGTTGTATCCGGAGGTTGGTGGGATGGTGTGAGAACGAGGGGGATCCTCTTTGGGCGGTTGTAGCGGGGGCGGGGTGTGAGGGATGTGTTGCGGGAAATGCGGGAGACGCGGTCAAGGGCGGTCTCGACCACTGTGGGGGGAAAGTTGCGGTCCTTAAAGAACTTGGACATCTGGGATGTGCGGGAGTGGAATGTCTTATCGTGGGAGCAGATGCGGCGGAGGCAGAGGAATTGGGAATAGGGGATGGAATTTTTGCAGGAGGGTGGGTGGGAGGAGGTGTATTCTAGGTAGCTGTGGGAGTCAGTGGGCTTGAAATGGACATCAGTTACAAGCTGGTTGCCTGAGATGGAGACTGAGAGGTCCAGGAAGATGAGGGATGTGCTGGAGATGGCCCAGGTGATGGCCTGAAACGACAGCTTTTGTGATTCAGCCACAACACACATTTGTATAAGCAGTGAATTCCAGATCCATATTCCTTGAAATAAAAAAAGTGCAGTTTGTAAGGATCTTTTAAGGTCATCTAGCTATTAGTTTTTTTTTCCTAGACTACATTGAGAAACAGTGCCTTAACAAAAACATTAGTTTGTATTAGTAGATATAATTTAAAAGTTGCCACAGATAAATGGCAAATGGCTCAGTGTTAGTACTGGATTACTACTTGTATTATTGGATGGAGTTATGATTTGAAGGGATAAAGCTTTTTTGGCTGCTAAATATTATTTGCACTTGCTTCATGTGCAATATTTTTGTGTGTCAGACTGGCTTGAAATTGAATCTTAAAAATGCATCAGACACCGTTTTACAGCTAGTTGGGGAGGGGGCAGGGGTGGTTATGCAACACCAAGCTGTGATTTTCTCAATTTGAGTTGCTCTGGCATTATTGAAGCTGAGCCTCCACCTTTACGCCCCAGCTGGCATGGAGCAAACTTGATTTTTTTTTGTCTAGAGTTATAGCGCACTGTAGCTGAAGCATGCCCTGAAGGTTTTTCACGTTACCCAGCTGTGACAGGCAGTACATGGATTGGATCTGACTGGCCTTTTTAAGGGGCAAGTACTCCTATATTGCTTCATTGATCTTCCTGTCTCGTCTTAAAACTAGAATGCTATTTTAACATAAAAATAATGGCTCTCCATGTGAATTTAATCAATTTTCTTTGACTTTCTGAAGGTTAGTTTGTCTGCAAGTGCAATGTGTGATGATATATAGTTTACATTTGTTAGTTTTCCTATTCTATTGGCATTACAGCTGTCTCACGCATCAACTTGATATTTCACCATCAAGCAAACTACTTTGAAGCTGTTTATTCCTTTGACTAGGAAGGGTCAGCTGTGGCTTTGTGTTGGCAGTCACGCTCTTGTGAGTGCATTCACAACCTTCTCCACCGTGGTGATTCTATATATTAGCACATGATAGCTGGCACTCTGGTTTTAAGAGAAGGCAGTGTTGTAACTGGTTGAATCATTTGAACCAATTGTCCTCCCTGGCAGACATAAAAGATTGGACTGTATTTAGTTTCACAGAATCATGGAAGTGTTACAGCATGGGAGAAGGCTATTTGGTCCATTGTGTATGCACTGTCCCGCCAAAAGAGAGTAATGATTTAGTCCCGGTTTCCTGGCCTCACCCCATACCCTTGCATTATTTTAATAGTCATTTAAAGCCTCAAGTGAACCTGTTTTCACCATATATTCAAATAGTGCAGTCCAGATCCAAACCAATCATTGTGTAGCAAAACGTTTTCCTCATCATTTTTTGCTTCTTTTGCAACCTCTCTCAATGTCGGCAAAACTAAAGAACTGACCATTGACTTCAGAAAGAAAGGAGGAGAATTCGACCCCATCTACATCAATGGAACTGAGGTTGAGAGGTTGGAGAGCATCAAGTTCTTTGGAGTGATGATAACTAACAACCTGTCCTGGGCTTCCCACGTTGATGCGATGGCAAATTGTCTAACAGAAGAAGAAAAATCAGAAGAAATTTAAGATTTAAAAGCATTAGATCATTGATTAAACTGTGATTTTAGCAGGAAGATTAAAAATGTTGCAGCCAGAAAACTTTATTTTGAAAAGAAGTGCATAGAAGAACTGCATTGTATTGTGGACTATGAAAGGTGGATAATCATCCTTTCTGCCTTTAAAGAAGTTGGAAAATTTCATATTGGCTGCAGAAGATGAAAAAAATTGACAATAGTTAATAATTATAAAAATGCAGGAGAAAAGACTTTGTAGGACAAAGAGATAGTTTTGTAGTAAAGCTGAATTTGAAATCTTGAAAGCAGTAAACAATACGGAACAACCACTTACAGAATTTAATATTTTATTGAAGAATTGAGTACAATATTACTACCATAGTACAGGTTTAAATGACTGGCCACAAAATAAATTATTGCAACATCACTCTTTGACAGAGTCTAGCAAACTTTTCAATGACAGAATTTAAATAGACATTGAGCAATGTAATAGTGAAAGCTCAACAGCAGTCTAAAAGAATTATTGAAATGTTGTAGGTTCAAAACAGCTTTAAAATAATAAGAATTCATAAGCATATTGGGAAAGATGGGACGAAAAATCGTGCTCCCACAAAGATTCAAGATCAGTGATGGACCACACAGAAAATAAGATTGGACAACTTGAAGGAGCCATTTCTTAACGTTTAGATTTGTTTCATAATCAAATACCAAGTCTAAAACTGAACAAAATAATACACTATCACATTCAGTAGATTCTATAGCTGATAAGGTTATTAATTGCTAAAATATTAAAGAGAGTTCTCAAATCTGATTTTAATTGTGCATCCATCCTTTCCTGTTTGGTGGGATTGGTTAATATTAGACTGTATTTCCTCTCTCAATCATGAACATAGTGAGTCCTTCCTAGTATATTTGAGAGTAACTCAGTAGCGAATGTTTAATTCTTTAAAAGCTGAAAAATATGTTGAGCCAGGTAAGTAGTTAACATCTGTTACCCACAGCTCTACCCAGGTGCCATGACAGTTCATTATTACCAGAAGGCATATAGAGATCATGGACACTCAGTCAAAGCTTGTGAGAAACCAACCCTTGCAGGAAATTTACAGAAATATTGTTCTGTCACAACTGGATGGTGGTAATAAAAAAAACTGCTAATTGGTGTCACTGTTGTTTTAATTTTAGTTTGGGCTATGTTATTTTTAGCAAAAAAATGACATGATTAGAGACTGCGTTTCACCGTCATCTAAGTGGAGGGTTTTTGGTTGGCTCAGTTCCCAGAACACCCAAGAGCTGGTTACTCAAGATATCCCACTATTGTGACAGCCTAATCCTGCAGTAGATACTGAACAGCCCTATGAATGTTTTCTGAAGTTTTATTTATTAATTTTATCTCTCTTGTTTATGAGACAGTGCAATTCTAAAACACCTAGGAAGTATTTTGAAGGTCTATCAATGTAGAAGTTGTCACCACAAATATGGTCAGTAAACCATACGTGGACATCATAGTGTTGATGAAGTGTGTTGAGCAATGTTTTTGCATTGTATAAACCAGGATACGCCAGATTTAATCACTGATCTTTGCTGGGACTATGGGACATTTATATTGCCGGCCTAGGTATTCCTCATTCCTGGTGGTTCAAAGAAATGCTGCCTTGGCTGCTGCCAGTTTTCATATTTGATAGAAATGTGTATGGGTGGGCATTGTTTCTAATGTCTGCAGGGACGCATGAACCAAAACAACCACATTTAAGAATGACAATTCAAATAACGAAATTATAGAACAAAACTCACTTTTTGTAACTTTTACATGAATCACACTCAACATAAGTTAAACATAAAATAACCAGCACATCATAGATAGTGTAAACTATAAATTAAACATAAAACTGCAGACACAGTGAAGTCCACTCCACTCATAAGGCACCCATAACATCCACAATTTCTTCCAAACTTGAACCTTTCTTAGACTGAATCCTGATACCTTTCCTTCAGGACTTGGCTGATTCTCCTCAGCAGCAACTACCTTCCTTTGATGCAGACCTTAACACAATGGTGCACTTCTTCTAGAATCTTCTTACCTTTCAGGCCCAGTTGCTCTTGGTAGTGTAGATCTACCAAGCTGCCTCTTCAGTGGTGGAAAACAATTGCAAGGTTCTGTCAAAATCCATTCAGAAACCAAAATTGGCACATGTATAAGCTGGGTTTCTTGCATTATATTTATACTAACCTTTGCTTTAAGATTAGTAATTAAAATGAATCACTCTTTTATCAGCTAGAGACCTGTAAGCTTAAACATTAGGTTATGATCATATAAATACGACATACATTTTCTTAAACAATCCGAATAATTTAATGTAATTCAATGATTAAGCATAAAAATGGTCATATGCAGTAAAGGTTGTAGCACCATATATGATTCAGTGCTGTTTACACTTTACTTGCTGCTTTTGATCATACTTATATCGTTGTATATTGAAAATTGCATCATGCATTTTGGTGACTTAAGAGTGTCATACACATCTACCAGCAGAGGGAGTCTAGAAAGAAAATTAGAAAAAAAACATGTTTTTATATGCTATTAAATAGCACTCTGTTTCTTACTGAATCTTGAATTTGATCAGTCAATTGCAGGGACTATAGCCTTATTACCTAGCATTGCAATTGCACTCAAATTCAAAAATAATGTTTCTCAAATTTGTGCTAGGCAGATGGTTTTCTTTGGATTGTATTGAATGCACTTTATCTTTTTTTTCGGTGGGGGGAGACCGGGCATATATTTAATGCGGACAATGATTCATTCAAAGTTCTACAGAGTGATCGGGGATTTTTTTCAAAATGACAATGATAGATCATTTTGGACACACTAGAACGTTTAAAAAATATATAATTATCAGAAATTAAATGGATTAAATTAATTTCTTGGACTTATTTGCAGGAAACCACCTGATAGGATTTAAGAGTGTAAGACCATAAGAAATAGGAAAAGGAGTGGCCATTTGGCACAGTGAGCCTTCTCTGGTTTTTATTAGGATTTATGGCTGCTTATGGCAGTCAGCAAAGGGTTTTTGTTTTAATCTGACTTGGGTCACATCCTACTTAGAGAAAGAAACTAAACAGCTCAGCTGCTGCCTTGCTGAGAAACACTTATTTCAAGTTGAAAACTGAAATTCTATTCTCCTGAAAAATGCTCTTCTCAATAGTTTGTAAGTGGCATGTGTCTGCAATGGTCCTGGGATTAACCATCTGTGTTTGCTGAAACCCTTAACTGTGCCAGGATGTGACCAAAAGCCAGACTGAACGCTTCTCACTACATTCCTTTCTCCTTTGAGAACTAACAGTTATTGCCCGAAGTTTGGACACAACAAGAACTACAGATGCAAAAGATTGAGTCAATATTGACTGTAGGCTGAAGTATTTGTTCAACGTCTTCCTCTACAATTTACCAAGGTAAATATTTTCGTATATCAAATTATGCGTCAACACGCAGTCTTCAATTTCGAGGTAGCTCATTGTGTTTCTTGCCAAATAATTAATTAAGAGTTGATCTGACATGAAGATGAGTATTTCACATTTTGACACCCTTCGACATTGGTGATTTGTGTCACGAGAAGCTGCTAGCCAATCAGAGGTTTTGCAGCTTCTGGATGCTAGAACTTGCTGGATGAGGCCAACTCTTGGGGGATCCAACACCAAGTAGGTAAGGATTTTTTTTCCTTCTGAGGTGGAAATAGCTTTCAGAGGCCACCTACTTTCCTCCCTCTGTACCTCAGCTTGCCCCTAAATAGGGGTAATTGGAGGCCATAACAACTCAGCAGCCATGGCTTCCCAGTCAGAAAGGTAGTCGCCACTTGTCTCTCACCTAGGAGACGAGTGATTGGGAGGTAGCAGGCTGAGGTCCTTAAATGACCATTAATAAGCCACCTTAGTGCCCAGTTGGAAAGTAGAGAAGATTATAACAAACCTTCTCATCGAGCAGCCACTTGCAGAAGTAATGAGAAGGATTTGAGATTTTCCCTGAGGCAAACTCATCCCATTACTTTTCCTACTCACCACCTCCAGAGAGTGAAAGTCATGTCCAAACCGTATTCAAAACCCCCCTTCACTGAATTAATGAAGGATTTATTTTAAGAGCGTTAGCATAATTTGTACAGTACAGAGAAGGAAATTTGACATTAAATACATTAACCAATTACTTAATTACATCATCAGCATTAATTTCTATTCTCCAGTGACCTAGAAGCATGAAACAGAACAAGGACAAAAAAATTTTTAAAATTCAATCGGTTGTCTAACCGAAAAATAATATTAAAAGATAATACAGTAAATTAATCATTTCACAGACCAACGATTAAAATTCAACTTAACACTTCCTGTACACCATGCTCAATTGTTTATTCTGTTGCAATATGTAAAGAAAAACATTTCGAGTGTATGGGTTACTGATCTATCACTGTTTGTTTTGTATTCTGGTAAAATCAGAATTTCACCCCACTGCTTCTCAAGTGGTGCTTTTCAATTGAGCAACAAATCATATTTGCTGTCACAGTCGCAGACTAATTTCAAACTCTGAAAGAGGACAGATTTTTAGAGGATAGATAGTTTAGATTTTAAACGCTCAAATGTGATACCAGCCCACCTCAAGACTGCCTAATTCCAGTTTTAATGGTTGCAAAGCAGATATCTGAGGGTGTGCCAGTCATTAAAAGTTTGTACATAAGGCTTTCCTATACATTAGAGAGCAATCCGAAAAAGTAGAGAAGAAATTCTGTAACTGATTTCTTCACAGCATTCGGGAAACCTGTGCTTCTGGATTTCTCATCAGCAACTATTTCTTCCCTCTCCTACTCCGCGACTTCCTAAATCATGTCATAATTTACAAAATGCTGCATATAAAATACTTCACAGTATTTTTGTTTGCTGTAGTGTTCACTTATTAGTTGGTGGCCTTAACACTTCAATCTGACTAGGCTCACGTTTCCAAAGAAATAAAAGCCTTTCAAATATTTGGTTAGAAATTAGAACTTGCTGGATGGGTGCAGTGTGTGGAAATTCATATATGTATCATCCAATCTGCAGAAGTGTGTCACACTGTGGGCCTAACTGACAATCCTAAATTGATTATCAGCGCAATTCCTCACACTTGTGCTTATTCAGCAAATGTTGTGCAATTGTGGAATCAAACTGAATGTTGGAAACTGTGTTTCAGGTTTTGCAAGCATGTGCTAGTTGGGTATGGTCAGTAATTTTCCATTGTAAACAGCCAAAGGGACGTATTAGTATTTCTTGCAAATTGTCCTGATGGGTGCAAAACAAAATATTTCAACAAAATATGAATATTTTTCAACAATACTGATAGTTCTAATATGACCAAATAACTATTAATAGTTGTTTTTCTATTTTTGTGTTGTAAAATTGTTTTGTTTAAAGCTTGAAACTTGTGGCTTCAGAGATAATGGGAACTACAGATGCTGGAGAATCTGAGATAACAAAGTGTGGAGCTCGATGAACACAGCAGGCCAAGCAGCAGATGCTGGTATTTGGATCCTAAAAATAACTAAATTGAAAATGTTACTGGTCTCTGTCAAAATCAAAACTTACCGAATCATAGAGTGATAAAGCATGGAAACAGGCCCTTCAGCCCAAACTGGCCTGTGTTGACCATGGTGTCTACTTAGCTGGTTGTATTATGATACATAAACAAATGCTTGGTTAAACCATGCCTGGAGCACTGTGAGCAGTGCTGGCTTCTGTACCTTATTAGCGTCAGAGAGAATGTTACGTAGGTTTATCAGAACGATGCAAGGACTCAAAGGATAAACTATTTCCATTGACTGTGGAGTTAAGGACAATGAGAAAGTTAGAGCCAGGCCTTTCAAGAAACAAATAAGGTACACTTCTTCATGCAAAGTGTGATTGAAGTTGTGAATTCTCCTCTGCTTGGTTAATTGTTCATTTTAAAGTTGAGATTGATAGATTTTTGTTAACCAGTGGTTTGAATAGCTAGAAATAAATAAATTAATAATTTAGGTTGAAGGCAGGTAGGTCGAGTTAACCGTGATCAACTGTGACCTGAATTAATGGTGGAACAGGATTGAGGGGCTGTTTATATGTTTCCATGTTCCTAGCTCCTGAATCACTCCCACAATTGTCAAACAGGCTATGATCCTGCTATTCTTGCTTACATATTCTGGAGGTGTACCTGAATCCATTGAAACCAGGGCAGTCCCTTCCATGATTGGCAAAACAATCAACTGCCAATCAAAATATGTCAGTTCTTCCTCTCACCCATCCCTTCCTCCCACCCCAAGCCGCACCCCCAGCTACCTACTAACCTCATCCCACCTCCTTGACCTGTCCGTCTTCCCTGGACTGACCTATCCCCTCCCTACCTCCCCACCTACACCCTCTCCACCTATCTTCTTTACTCTCCATCTTCGGTCCGCCTCCCCCTCTCTCCCTATTTATTCCAGTTCCCTCCCCCCATCCCCCTCTCTGATGAAGGGTCTAGGCCCGAAACGTCAGCTTTTGTGCTCCTGAGATGCTGCTTGGCCTGCTGTGTTCATCCAGCCCCACATTTTATTATCTTGGAATCTCCAGCATCTGCAGTTCCCATTATCTCTGATGTCAGTCTCATACTTTCTTCTATAAAATAAAAATGCACATCAACAAAAGGATTCCCATTTAGGCTCTCTATTTCCTTTAGTCACTGTCTAGCAGGTCATATTTGCAGGTGACACGGTTGTAATTTCAATAGCGATGTGTATTGATATATACACCTTCAACATCGATAAAAATCACAAGACACTTTGCACTGAATATTGACCAACATTAAGACGGGTGCCTCAAAGTTTGATCAAAAAGGAGTTTTAAGGAGTTCTTAAAGACAAGAGTCAAGGGGAGGAAGGAGAGATTGGATATGGAATGCTGGGAGAAAGACTTGGGTGGCAGAAGGACTGCAGTCATTGATATTGGGATGAAAGAGTTCAAATGCACAAGTCTAGGCCCGAAATGTCAGTTTTAGTGCTCCTAAGATGCTGCTAGGCCTGCTGTGTTCATCCACCTCCAAACTTTGTTACACGAAAGGTTTGGAGATTAAACAAAGATGGACTTAAACAGAGGCAAGAGAATTGCAGGGAAATGACTATTTTTCTAGAAGGTTATAGATTGAACTAGGTTGCTCCTGTTTTGTGGGCTCCTCCTGGCTTCATGTAATTCTTGAAGGTTGCTGTAGGTCCGCCCTACAGTTAGTGTCCCCACACATTCCCATCAAAGGACTTGCCTGAGGTAGACAGCCAAAAATAGCAAAAGGCAAGTGGCTTTTGCAGAGGAAGCATATGCTGTCAGTTTACCCTAACTAAAGAAATGAGGCCACAATATTCCAGTGTTTGGTGCTGGGTCCACTGTTGTTTGTCGTTTATATAAATGATTGGGTTAATAATTTAGGAGGCATGCTTAACAAGTTTGCAGATTACATCAAAATTGGTGGAATAGTGGACAGTGAAGAACATTATCCAAAATTGCAAAGAGATCTTAATCAATTGGGCCAATGGCCAGAGGAGTGGCAGATGGAATTTAGAACATAGAACATAGAACAATATAACACTGTGCAGGCCCTTTGGCATAAGATGATGTGTCGAACTTTTACCCTAATCCTAAGGTCTATCTAACCTCCACCGCTACCTCATACAATTATCCATGTGCCTATCTAATAGCCTCTTAAATGCCCTTAATGAGTCTGACTTCACTATACATTGCATGCCCTGCCCATTCTCTGAGTAAAGAGCCTACCTCTGACATCTCCCCTATATCTACCTCTACTCACTTTAAAACTATGCCCCTTCATAATAGCAACCTCCACCCGAGGAACAAAATCTCTGGCTGTCCATTCTATCTATACCTCTGATCATTTTGTACACCTCTATCAAGTCACCTCTCATCCTTCGTTGTTCTAAAGATGAAAGCCCTAGCTCTCTCAACCTTACCTTAGAAGACCTTTGCTTCATTCCAGGGAACATCCTGGTAAATCTCCTCCGCACCTTTTCCAACATTTCCACATCTTTCCTGTAATGAGGTGACCAGAACTGGACACAAAACTCCAGACGTGGCCAAATGAGGCTTTTGTATAGCTGGAGCATAACTTCACGGCTCTTGAACTCAATCCCTCTATTAATGAAAGCTAACACACCACACACCTTCTTAACAACTCTATCCACCTGGGTGACAGCTTTCAGGGAACTGTGGACATGAATCCCAAGATCCCTCTGCTCCTCCACACTTCCAAGAATCTTTCCGTTAACCCTGTATTTTGCTTTCAAATTTGTCCTTCTAAAATTAATCACTTCACACTTTTCAGGGTTAAACTCCATCTGCCACTTCTTAGCCCAGCTCTGCATCCTATCAATGTTCCTTTGTAACCTGGAACAGCTCTCCGCACTGTCCACAATGTGACCCACCTTCGTATTGTCCACTAATTTACTAATCCACTCTTCCACTCCTTCATCTGAATCATTTACAAAAATCTCAATTAGAAGAGGACGCAGAACAAATCCTTGTAATATACCACTCATAACTGAGCACCATATTGAATATTTTCTGTCCACTATCACCCTTTGTCTTCTAAGGTCAGCCATTTCTGAATCCAAACTGCCACATTTCCCCCTACCCCATGCCTCCTTACCTTCTGCATGATCCTACTATGGGGAACATTATCAAACGCTTTACTTCCATCCCTGTATGCCACATCCACTGCTCTACCTTCATCCGCGTGTTTGGTCACCTCTTCAAAGAATTCAGTAAGGTTTGTGAGGCATGATCTACCCCTCACAAATCCATGCTGACTATCATGAATCAAACTGTGCCTTTCCAAGTGATCATAAATCCTATCTCTCAGAACCCTTTCCAATAATTTTCCCACCATTGATGTAAGACTAACTAGCCTGTAATTTCCAGGGTTATCCCTATTCCCTTTTCTCAACTGAGGAATGACGTTTGCCTCTCTCCGATCTTCCGGCACTACACCTGTGGACAGTGAGGACAATAAGAACGTCACAAAAGATCCTGCAATCTCTTTCCTTGCTTCCCATAGAATCCTTGGATAAATCCCATCAGGCTTGGGGTACTTATCTATTTTCAAGTTCCTTAAAATTCCTTGCACATCTTACTTACTAACATCAACCTCCTCCAGCTTACCAGTCTGTTTCACACTGCCTTCCTCTACAGCCAGGTCCCTCTCAGTTGTGAATACCAAAGAAAAGTATGCATTATGGACCTTTCCTGTCTCTTTAGGCTCCGTGCAGAAATTCTCTTGATAACTCTTGATTGGCCCTACCCTTTCTCTGGTCATTCTCTCATTCCTCACATACATGTAAAAAGCCTTGGAGTTCTACTTGCTCCTATTTGCCAAGGTTTAATCATGCTCCCTTCTAGCTCTACTAAGCCTTTTCTTCAGCTCCTTCCTGTGTCCCTCTAGACCCTTTTCTGTTCCTTGTTTCCTAAACCTTACATAAGCATCCTTCATCCTCTTAACCAGTTGTTCGAACTCTCTTGAGGACAAAGGCTCCCTCACTCGACCACATCTTCCCTGCTTGCTGGGGACAAACATATCGATCACATGTAGTATGCATTCCTTAAACAATCTCCACATTTCCATCGTGGTCTGCCCTGACAGCGTCTGTTCCCATTTTATGTTACCCAGTTTTTGCCTAACGGAATTTTAATTACCCTTCTGCCAATTATAAACCTTACCCTGCTGTATGTACCTATCCTTTTCCATGAGTATTGTAAAAGTAACAGAATTATGATTGCTACCGCCAAAATGCTCTCCTACCAACAGGTCTAACACTAGAGATAACATGGTGTGAATCTGGATGTACACAGTGGGCCAAGCAGCATCAGAGAAGCAGGAAAGCTTGACGTTTTGGTTCGGAAACCTTCTTCTCAAGTGTAACGCTAGGCCTGGTTCATTGCCAAGCTCCAAATCCAAAGTGGCCTCTCCTAGTGTTGGTATATCTACATACTGTGTCAGGAATCTTTCCTGAAAGCACTGGACAAAAGCCCCTCCATCTAAACTATTACAACTAAAATGTTTCCAATCAATATTTGGAAAGTTGAAGTCGCCCATGACTACAACCATGTGACTTCTGCACCTTTGCAGTATCTGCCTCCCAATACACTCCTCTACTTATCTGCAACTATTAGGAAGTCTATAAAAAAACCCCCGACAATGTGACTGCTCCTCTCTTGTTCCGTATCTCAATCCAAACTGACTCTGCAGACATGCCATTCTCGAACTGCCTTTCAGTAGCTGCTATACTAGCCCGGACTATCAATGCCACTCCCCTACCTCTTTTTCCACCCTCCCTATTTCTTCTAAAGCATTTAAATCCCAGAACTTCCCACAACCATTTGTGTCCCTGAGTTACCCAAGTTTCTGTAATGGCCACAACACCTTAGTTCCAAGTACTGACCTGTGCTCTTAGTTCATCTGCCTTATTTCTGATACTTCTAGCATTGAAGTACACACACCTCAAACCATCTCTGTGTCCACAGTTACGCTCCATTGACCTCATTTCTTTATAAACAACCTCACTTTCTGTTGTGTCTGTTGGAAGGATGAATACCTCATCCTCTGAATTACAAATTCGGTTCCCCACCCCCTGCCAATTTAGTTTGGATAAATGTGAGGTATTGCATTTTGGTAAAACAAACAAAGGGGGGACTTATACAGTTAATGGTTGGACCCTGGGTGGAGTTGTTAAACAAAGTGACTTAGGGTCCAGGTACATCGGTCTTTGAAAATTGTGTCACAGGTTTGTCCTCATTGTTCAGACCATTGAGAACGGGACTGGGGTGTAACATTGAGCTTCTACGGAACATTGGTGAGGTAATCCAAACATTGGTTTGGATTATATGCAGTTCTGCAAGGATATTATTAAACTGGGGAGGGTTCAGAAAAGATTTTCTGGAAGGTTTGAATGATAAGGACAGGCTGGAGAGGCTGGGGTTTTTTTCACTGGAATGTAAGAGGTTGAGCGATGGCCTTATGGAGGTTTATAAAAGGACTTTTCCCCAGAATGGGGGAGCGCAAAACTAGGGGGCACATTTTTAAGGTGAGAGGAGAAATATTTAAAAGAGACCTGAGGGAGTGGTTTGAACTGTTAGACGCAGATACAGTTACAACATTTAAAAGATGTTTGTACAGGCACATGAATAGAAAAGGGTTAGAGGGACATGGGCCAAATGCAGGCAAGTGGGACTAGATCAGTTTGGGAAACATGGTCAGTATTGGACCAAAGGGTCTGTTTTTGTGCTGTATGATTCTGTCACTTTATGGCTCAATTTCAGACAAGCCTCAGGCCTTTAGGTTGGGCTATCATTCGGTTATCTGGCTGGAAATAGGCTAAAAACGTTATAAATAATTTTTCCAAATTGTCAGTTGCTCTAGCAACCCTTTCTGATGTGCTAATTGTTATCTCAAGGAGACAATATGAAGAGGCTAAGGCATTATTCTATTGCACTGGCAATGGATAAAAATGCTAGCATTGAGCCCAGGGGGCAAAGGAAATTGTGCAGTGACTGTAAACATAATGAAAATCAATGACAGACGTGAGGAACATCAATACACTTCACCAAAGTCACTCTCCCAGTGAAATGTTTATTAGTTGAACACTGTTCTCTTTCATTTTTTCTCAAAACATGCCAAGATAATAAAATAAACAAGCTTTGATTTTATTGTATTTCTTCCTCTGCAGGTTTAGAATAACAGGGATACTTGTCTTGTTTGTTGATGAATAGCACAAATCCAGTGTTTCATTTTCTTAAATGTATGCATGTATAGTAATAGAATTAGCACAAAAACACCAGCAATGCATTAGAAGATTATTTTCACGAGCACTAGATAAAATTAATTATTTTATATGCTGAGTAATAGGTTTTTAAGAAAATCATGGTAAACGGGCATTACTGCTTTTAAAAATTATACATTGAAAATTAGGCTTAAAAAATGTTCCTTAAAGAAGGAGATCACATCATGTCATATCTACGCTTCAATACCTATTGAACCATGTCTCAGTCTGAAATCCGAAGAGACAGATTTCAAGAATGCAGCTATCAATGGGCAACACAATGGGCCCTAAGGTACAGAATGACATGTCCTGACTCAACAGACATTAAATGGGAAGCACTTGCATTAATTACTATAGCTTTTCCAAAGTTGATGCCTGAGCTGAAAGACAATACAAGTCTAGCCCTAAACTGTGGACTAATTAACCATGTCACGACCATGTTGAAAAATTGACTATCAATACACAACTTCCATCATTTGATTGTTGTGCCTGAAGCATTTCATAGAATAGAAATGATTTTAAAAATGGTAAGTACCTGACCTAGATTGGCAGCTGTAATAATCTGACCATAGACTGAATTGAGATAATAATTTATCTGCATAGTTTTCAATTTGATAAAGGCAATGGAGCTGGACTTAGAATGTACAAGTAAAACATATTTTAGTAGCTTACATTTGAGCAGCGAAGAGAGAAAGAAATGTAGGTAACATTAAGCATACTGAAAGCTCCTCTCCCTCTCCCTCTTTTAACATATAACAATGCCTGATATATAAAAAAACTTGTAACAGAAACCATTGAGAACTCAAGATTGACAAACTTTGCTACTGCTGAAGCAAAACAGCTAAATAATCAAGGTGCGGGTTAAAAATCTAACATCTCATGGACTCTTAAGAACTTTAAACTACAAATGCCTTTACCTTCCTTCCTGCACAAACACCTCCCCAGTTTTTAAACATATTACCTGTGTTTGTGTATATGTTTGGTGTCATGTTTTCATTATTATATTTGGGTGGTAGGTGTAATGTATGTTCATGATATAGTCTCACTAATTGGAAATTTTCATTCTAAAGCATACATAACTGCATTTAGCTCAAAGTTTGATTTGTATTTCAACATTGTATTGGTTAAGAAAGGAAGGGCCTAATTCCAATTTAATTTTTGAGCTCTGTGGATGGTGAAAGAGTGCCTGATGTTTTGTTTACTTGTAACTAAATGAGGCTCATCATTGAGGTGGTTACTTCAGTGCTTTAGCAGCAAGAGTGAGTAAAAGACATAGAAGGAACTGCAGATGCTGGAGAATCTGAGATAACAAGGTGTAGAACTGGATGAACACAGCAGGCCAAGTAGCATCATAGGAGCAGGAAAGCTGAAGTTTCGGGCCTAGACCCTTCCTCAGAAATGGGGGAGGGGAAAGGGGCTCTGAAATAAATAGGAGAGGGGGGAGCTGGATAGAAGATGGATAGAGGAGAAGACCAGTGGAGAGGAGATAGACCAGTCAAAGAGGCAGGGATGGAGCCAGTAAAGGTGAGTATAGGTGGGGAGTTAGGGAGGAGATAGGTCAGTCCAGGGAGGACGGACAGGTCAAGGGGGCAGGATGAGATTGGTAGGTAGAAAATGGGAGTGGAGCTTGAAGTGGGAGGAGGGGATAGGTGTGAGGAAGGACAGGTTAGGGAAATGGGGATGAGCTGGGCTGGTTTTGGGATGCGGTAGGGGGAGGGGAGATTTTGACGCTTGTGAAGTCCACATTGATACCATTGAGCTGCAGGCTTCCCAAGTGAAATATATGTGGAACAATCCCTCTTCTGTACCTACACTGGCCCTAAACCCCACCTCTTCCTCCGTTTAATTGATGACTGTAATGGTGCTGCCTCGTGCTCCCACGAGGAGCTCGAACAGTTCATCCACTTCACCAACACCTTTTACCCCAACCTTAAGTTCATCTGGACCACCTTTAATACCTCTCTCTCCTTCCTGGACTTCTCTGTCTCCATCTCCGGCAGCCACCTAGAAACCAATATCCATTTCAAGTCTCCCCCTGACTCCCACTGCTACCTAGAATACATCTCCTCCTACCTACCTTCCTGAAAAAATGCCATCTCCTATTCCCAATTCCTTCTCCTCCACCGCATCTGCTCCCAGGATGAGGCATTCCACTCCCGTACATCTCAGATATCCTTGTTTTTCAAAGACTGCAACTTCCCCCCACAGTGGTCGAGAACGCCCTCGACCATGTCTCCTGCATTTCCTGCAACTCATCCCTCACACCCCCTCCCTGCAATAAAAACCAAAAAAGATTCCCCCTTGACCTCACGTACCACCACACCAACCTGCAGGTCCAACGCATCATTCTCCGACACTTCTGCCATCCGCAATCCGACCCCACCACCAAAGACATTTTTCCTTTCCAACCCTTATCTGCCTTCCGGAGGGACCACTCTCTCCGTGACTCCCTTGTCCGCTCCACACTCCCCTCCAGCCCCACCACATCCGGTACTTTTGCCTGCAACTGCAGGACGTGCTACACCTATCCCCACACCTCCTCCCTCACCCCCATCCCAGGCCCTAAGAAGACTTTCCACATCAAGCAAATGTTCACCTGCACATCTGCCAATCCGGTATACTGCATCCGCTGTATCCATTGTGGCCTCCTCCAAATCGGGGAAACCAAACAGATGCTTGGGGACCGCTTTGCAGAACACCTACGCTCGGTTTGCACTAAACAACTGCACCACGCAGTTGCGAACCACTTCAACTGCCCCCCTCATTCTGCAAATGACATGTCCATCCTGGCCCTCCTGCCATGCCACAACGATGCTACCCGAAGGTTGCAGGACAGCAACTCATATTCTGTTTGGGAACCTTGCAGTCCAGTGGTATCAATGTGGACTTCACAAGCTTCTAAATGCCCCTCTCCGAACCGCATCCCAAAACCAGCCCAGCTCATCCCCGCTACCCTAACCTGTCCTTCCTCCCACCTATTCCCTTCTCCCACCTCAAGTCCCACTCCAATTTCCTACCTACCAACCTCATCCCACCCCCTTGACCTGTCCGTCCTCCCCCTACCTCCCCACCTGCACTCACTTTTACTGTCTCCATCCCCGCCTCTTTGACCAGTCAATCTCTTCTCCACCTATCTTCCCCTCTATCCATCTTCTATCCGCCTCCCCCTCTCTCCCTATTTATTTCAGAACCCGCTCCCCCTCCCCCATTTCTGAAGAATGGTCTCGGCCTGAAACTTCAGCTTTCCTTCTCCTATGACGCTGCTTCGCCTGCTGGGTTCATCCAGCTCTACACCTTGTTATTTATGTTGCATCCACAAGTTGTCCTAAGCCAGGGAAGCAAAGAGAGAAAAATGAGTTCTTTTAGGAAGGGAGAACACCCCAGAACATCAAGGAGTGCACTTTCTGTCATGGAACTTGCAACTTTCTTTCAGAGTTAAAAAACCTGTATTAGCAGCAGTGCAGTCTCCAAAACAGTAAAAGCAGAAGAAATGAACTTCAAGTGTTCAATTTCAGTCAGAGAAGAACTTCAGAAATAGAAAGAAGTGGAAGATGAGTTTAAATAACACACATAAGAAATAAATGAGCGGTGTTAGCATTTTGTTTAAGGGTTTCAGGAATAGATAATGAGCAAAGAAATGATATTGAGTGAGTGTAGATATATGTTGGAATGAAACCAAATACACAGCCATGCCATTTGATGAAGGAAAATATCTGCAAGATTCCTGTTGAGGGTAAAAGGCCTGAATCTCTATTTTTGATCTGTTTAATAAGACCATTTCAACTCATTCTTGTATATTGCAATATTTGTGTTTTTTCCTTGTGTATTAAATAAATTTTGATGCTCTGCATTAGAAATATGTTGACAGCGTTTTGTGAGTATGTTCAGTAATTGATCACCACCACAGCCAAATTGTAAAAATAATATTTACGGTCAAGCCAAGTTTCACACTTAGTGTCAGCTGTAATCAAATATAGGAAACAAACTTTTTCTTTTATACACAAAAGCTTTGGAATTGGCTTCTTCATTTTGACCAAGTTAACTAAGTTTTAACTGATGTAACTCAATTAACTGGACAGCTAATTTGTGACCAGAGATAATGGGAACTGCAGGTGCTGGAGAATCCGAGACAACAAAGTGTGAAGCTGAATGAACACAGCAGGCCAAGCAGCATCTCAGGAGCACAAAAGCTGATGTTTAAGGCCAAGACCTCTCAGCTAATTTGTGACGCAGAGTGAAGTCAACAGCATGGGTTCAATTCCTGCTCTGCCTGAGGTTACCATGAAAGAGTCTCCAGCTCAACCTCTCCCCTGACCTGAAGCATGGTTACCACCTCCAGTCACCTCTCTTGAAAGAGAGAGCAGCACAATGGTCTTCTGGAACTATGGCGGCTTTATCTTTAATTGATATGGGAATAAGGAAAAAGGAAACAGAATACAATTCTTGTGACTGATAAAGGGGAGGTTACAATGATGGGAGCCAATCACCACTCCTACAGTTGGGAAGATTACTCATCAAGCTCGAACAGATACAATTACAAGTTCAGACTGTACATCTGATGGAATCTTAGTGAGCAGAGGGGCTTTGAACAATGAGAGGACAAAAGGAAAAGGTAAATGGAAAACCAAGTGTTGCTCTGTTGAGATAGTCATGAAAAAATTGTCAAAATCACAGAACATGAGAAGAATAAACCAACTTCTCTTTGTCTCTTTGAAAATCTGCCATTCCAAGAAACCAACCTGTATAAAAAAATTCAAACTTTTCCAGTTACAGAACCCATCACAGCTGTTGATCTGAGATAATGGGAACTGCAGATGCTGGAGAATTCCAAGATAATAAAATGTGAGGCTGGATGAACACAGCAGGCCAAGCAGCATCTCAGGAGCACAAAAGCTGATGTTTCGGGCCTAGACCCTTCATCAGAGAGGGGGATGGGGAGAGGGAACTGGAATAAATAGGGAGAGAGGGGGATGGGGAGAGGGAACTGGAATAAATAGGGAGAGAGGGGGATGGGGAGAGGGAACTGGAATAAATAGGGAGAGAGAGGGATGGGGGGAGGGAACTGGAATAAATAGGGAGAGAGGGGGATGGGGAGAGGGAACTGGAATAAATAGGGAGAGAGGGGGATGGGGAGAGGGAACTGGAATAAATAGGGAGAGAGGGGGATGGGGAGAGGGTTCTGGAATAAATAGGGAGAGAGGGGGATGGGGAGAGGGAACTGGAATAAATAGGGAGGGAGGGGGATGGGGAGAGGGAACTGGAATAAATAGGGAGAGAGGGGGATGGGGAGAGGGAACTGGAATAAATAGGGAGAGAGGGGGATGGGGAGAGGGAACTGGAATAAATAGGGAGAGAGGGGGATGGGGAGAGGGAACTGGAATAAATAGGGAGAGAGGGGGAGGCGGACGGAAGGTGGAGAGTAAAGAAGCTGTTGATCTGACCTATTTGCTTTATCAACAAGGAACTCAAAGCAACTCAACAATTTATTGATGCCAGTGTTGATCTCCCTGCAAGTGGGCATGCTTTTTTTTATTTCTATTCCATCAAAGGACTTGAAAGAACCCCAAGATCATCCGTCAACTTTCTTAGGATGCAAATAGTTTGAGAAGTGTCACAATCTATTGCACCAGGCAGCGCTTTCTTCAAAAACTGCACTGAATGCTCATGGTGTTGAGTGCAGGTCATTTTCGCATATGAATAACTCCAACATTTCATGCCCTGTGACATTTCAATACAGCATTCATTATGTTTTATTGTCATAAGCATCTGCTGGATTTTCCTTTTTTTAAACTTAATAACTTGCCATGCAAGACAAGATAACAATGAACAAATTCATTTCTTCTTGCACTGTGATTCTTCTTTTCTTCTCTATTCTTTTCATGAGAGTGGGCATTACTAGCGGGCTATGTTTGTTGAATTGCTTGTTTGGCAACTTGAGGATGCTTAAGAGGCAATCACATTGGGTATAGAATTATAGAGGCCTACAGTGTGAAAAAAGGCTATTTGGCACATTGACTCCACACCAACCCTCTAAAGAACACCCTACTCATACCCAGCCCCCTATCCTGTCCCAATAAACCTACATTATCCATGGTTATTCCACCCAGCCTGCTCATGGGTATGGATGACAGGCTCCTTTATTAAAGGACACTGGCGAACTGGATGGGTTTTTGTGACTTAATAATGGATTTGTAGTCACCATCCCTAGTTTTCAATTCCAGGTGATTGGATTATATTTGGACCCATGGCTGTAGGTATTTTTTAATCAGTCCAGTCAGATATGTTATCACACGCTTCTGGAGCAAAGTTCAGTCGCATGATGCTGATTAAATAATTGGTCTCTCTTAAATGAGATAGACGATCTGATTATTGCGTGGTTCTACCAAATTCGACGAGTGTGAGTATTTCATATAGCTCCTGACTTAAGCCTTGAAATTGGGTGAAGCTTAATCTAATGATATATACCTGGCTATGCTTCCTAGAGTGGAAATTTTAGGTTGCTGGAAAAGGTCAGCAAGTCTGACAGCATCTGTGAAGAAAAATCAGAGTTAATATTTTGGGTTCAGTGACCCTTCCTCAGAACTGTGGGCCTTGATGCCTGGAAAGAAAAGAAAACGTTTCTTGTCAGCATGGCAAATGAGCCGGAGGGTGAAGTGGAACTGCAGACTGGTGCAGCCCTGAGCCAGTGTGTTGCAATGGTGTTGGAGAGAAAGGTTGAGTTTGTGCATTTGATGCTGCATGGCACTGAGTGTGGATCTTGGGAGACAGCGAGAGCAGCTGTCTGTGGAACATTGAACATCACGGAGATGCCTGTGATCCCGGGAGGCTTCAAAACCTGACAAATGGCACTTCAGTCGGGGATCCATGTGGGGTGAGTCTGAGCCAGAGGCAATCACTGATATGGTTGTGGAAGCAGGATTTTACAACTATCTGGTCAAACATGAGGATGGACATTGAAATTAATGTTGGTGAACAAAAAGAAAAATTGAAAAGTTGGAAGGAGGAACAGAACTTCTTCAAGGTGGGCATGCCTAGAAGAGATGTGGCAGTAAGTTAAATGTCAGAACTGATTAAATAATTATTCTCTCTTGAATAATTTAGAAATTCTGATTTTAGTACAGTTCCAACAAGGCAGATGTGTATGAATATTTTATAATGCTCCTGGCTTGAGCCTTGAATTTGGGGAAGCTTACTCTAACGAGATATGTTTCTGAGGAAGGGTCACTCTGATTTTCCTTCACAGGTCCTGCCAGACCTGCTGAGCTTTTCCAGTTTTTATTCCTGATATACAACATCCCCTGTCCTTTCGATTCTTATTCGAAAATTTTAGGTGTTATGTGTGAAAGTTCATTATACATTACCACAAAATTACCTCAGAAATTAATTTACACACGTATTTATGGTAATGATTTGTGATGTTCTGTGCCCTTTTAAATGGCTTCAGTGTATAAACTATGCTGGTGAAATGTAATCTGGCACCACCTGAACAGGTCGATATCAGGAATGTCATGAGGACATTGAAGAGTGGCAAAGGTGTACATAAGCATGGATTCAATGCACAGAGGGAAAGACTAGGAACGAAGTTTAGTGGTTTCTGTTCACAGCATTTGCTAAGATTGTCTATGTGCCGATTAGAATGTTGCTTCTTGATTTTTCTTCTCCCATTACTTTCATTAAAGGTGATACAAGATGACTGGTTGATGCTCATAGTTGTCCCTGATATATACATTGAGATTTATAGCTTAATACAACTGCTGAAGCAAAAATAAACTGGTTTTCATCAGGCTTCAAGTGTCTTTTACTGCAGAGAACAGAGAGACCTCCTGAGTTGATGGACACTTAAAGTGTTCTTTAAATCTTATTCATTGTCCCAAACTGTTCAGCTACCTGACAACATATCACATAACTGTTGTCAAGCAGAAAGCTTTTGTCATTGATAATTAGACATGAGTCCACAGACCAATCAACTACTTGTTATAGGCTGGATCTTCATTTTTGCACACCCATGGCTTCAACTCATTTATACCTTTTCCTACTGCTGCGCAAGCCATCAACTGCATAACCAGTGCTTACAATGAGTGTCAGTTGCATGTTTCTTTTTTCAAATCAGCTTTATTTCCATTTCAATCCCAATCCAAAATGCAACAAAAAAGGACACTATTTTTACAACTCCAAATGTGTTGAAGATTTCATGGCCAGACACAGTTACAGTTTTGTCGCTCAGTTACACATTTATACAAAACTGGGTAAGACAAAGCTTTGCTTTCTTTAACTTGAGTTTTGAATCAGAAAGATAGAGAATTATTTCATTTTACCTGTCATGTTTTCAAAAATAGAAGATAGAAAAAGAAACAGAGTAATGTAGAAACAGTTCAGTATTAATTATTTCTTGTGATTAAAAATTAATTTGTAAAAGAAATTGATCACTAACAATTCCAAAATCAACTCTAAAATATTTATGTCTGACAAAGGTATGAATATTGAAGCTTATTGTGCTAGTGTATTTCTGGCTATGATTATTAGAGTGGGAATTGTTTCCACTGTGTGTGGCAGTTTAGGTGTTATGTGTACAAGTCCAATACGCATTGCTATAAAGCATCTTGGTAGTTGGCTCTGGTCTTAGTTTATTCAAATATTTATACTAATGATCTATGTTGTTTTGTGCCTGTTATGGTAATGCTTTCAGGGCACAGATGATATATTGTGTTGATGAAATGTAATCTGAGCAGAGCATAGTCATAATTGTCACAGCGAGGATATTAAATGATGGGAAATTCTAAATGTCTCTAGAGGCATTTCAATGTAGAATAGAATCATAGAATGATTCTGGCACAAAATGTCATTGTTTGCCCTGTAATGTCCATGCCAACTATCTGGATGCGAAATTCAGCTTCTTTTACTGTGGCATCCTTATAGAGTCCACTTGTTTTTTTTTGGGTGCTTATCCAATTTGTTTTGGAAACTATGAATGAATCTGTGTCCATCAATATTTCAGACCATCCATTTGTTGCATCTTCCTGTTATGCATAGTTCTTTTGCGCATTACTTTAAGTCTGTGTACTCTCGTACTTAACCGTTTGCATTGGGAACAATTTCCACCTGACTACTGATTCTGAACTCATCCATCAATTATCTCTCTCTATGTCCTGTCCTTCTTTGAACATCACCTCCTAGCTTCCTAGTGGTTTTAGAATAAAGGATAGCATAGTACAATTAAAATACAAGGCTTTATTGCTCAGAATCAAGGTGGAATCATCTCAGCTCATGAGCAGTGTGCCTTTAGAGCAAGAAATTAGGGAAAATTGGATGAAATGTCCAGTGAGACTCCTCAATACGAAAATGTCTCATTTTCTAATCAAGTCCTAGATGTCAAGACAAGATTCTCACTGTTGAGTGATGAGAGGCCTAGTAACAGGGATTACCACTCATTATTATCAGGACACCGAGAATTCCAAACATGAAAGCCAGAGTGGTTATCTGGCAATTCCAGTTCTCTGCTTTCTCCTCTGGACTTTCATCTTGGACTCCTGACACCAGAATCTTAAGGCATGCTCCATGGGCAGTGACTACACACACCCTGTAATCACACACCATGCCACCTGACATTTGCCAGGCTCTCCCTGTCACCATGGCACTTGTCTGATCCACTTACACTTCTGTGCTTGTCCTGGGACGGATATGTAGAAATGGACATGCAGATTCAGGATGGCTGTGGGTGCAGGTGATGTGGGAGGGGATCTTGGGGCTGCAAAGTGTGAGCAAGGCCCTCTCAGGAAGCTGTTAAATAAGGTAAAAGGCCAAGGTGATGTACTGGCATGGATGGAGGATTTACTGGCAGAGGGCAAAAAGTAGGGATAAAGGGGTCTCTTTCAGGATGGCACCTCGTGCCTAGTGGAATTCCACATCAATGTTGGGGCCAGAAATATTCATGTTACACATTAATGATCTGGACAAACGAAATAAGGGCATCGTTTGCAGATGACACAAAGGTAGGTAAAGGGATAGTAGTTTTGAGAAGATGGGGAGGCTGTACTAGGGCTTGGACAGGTGAGGAGAGTAGGCAAAGATGTGTCAAATGGAAAAGTGTGAGTTAATCCACTTTGATAAGAATAATGGAGGCACAGACTATTTTTTAAATGGGGATAGGCTTTGGAAATCTGAAGCACAAAGGGACTTGGGAATTCTAATTCAGGGTTTTCTTAAGGTAACATGCAGGCCTGATTGATACTTAGGAAAACAGATGCAAATGTTGTCTAGAATACAAGAGCAGAGATGTAATGCTGAGGCTGTATAAAGCTCTGCTCAAAGCATAATTGGAAAATTGTGAGCAGTTTTGGGTTCCATATCTAAGGAAAGATGTGCTGGCAGGGAACCAGAGAAGGTTGACAAAAATGATCCCAGGGATGAAGGTCTTGTCATGTAAGGAGCAGTTGAGGACTCTGGGTATGTACTCGATGGAGTTAGATGGATGAGGAAGGAACCTCATTGAAACTGAAGAACACAGAAAGGCCTGTATAGAGTGGACATAGAGAAGATGTTTCCAATAGTAGGAGAGACAAGGACCCAAGGGCACAGACTCAGAGTGAAGTCCCATTAGAATTGAGATGAGGAGGAATTTCTTCAGCTAAAGGGTGGTGAATCTGCGGAACTCATTGCCACAGAGCAATTATGGAGGCCAGGTCACTGAGTGTATCTCAAATAGAATTAGATAGGTTCTTGATTGAAGGTTGTAAAATGGAATGCAACTAAATACAGATGAACTATGTGTGCTAATTGGAGTAAGAATGTGCAGTTTTTGTGCAAGGAAGTGTCAGCCCTGCCACCTGTGTGCTGTGAGACAAGTTATTGTGCTTTTACTATGTGCACAGTGGAGGGCAGCTCCAGACTGCGAATGCTTTACTGGGTTTGGAAAATAATGCAAGCACCAGGGATCTCACATTATTCTGGCAATGGGAGTATGTGCATCTCTGGGAAGTGGGAGAATTGGGCTAGCATCAGATGAGAGGGTGGAGCTTGGGATGATCACTTGAGAAAATTCCCTCACCTTTGAGGAGGACAACCTTCCAGGAAACTCATGTGAAAATGACGCTTAACCAAATCCTACTAAGATTCAGAAGGATTTTCCAGCAACTAAAGAACTTCAGCAAGACAGTGCATAAGAAGGGTCCAGGCCTGAAACGTCAGTTTTCCTGTTACTCTGATGCTGCTTGGCCTGCTGTGTTCATCCAGCTCTACACCTTGTTATTTCACATATTCTGCATCTGTTTTAATTGAAAGACACATGATCTTCTAATAAAAGAACAATATCTCCCTGGCATGCCCTGAGCTTAACAAGAAAATGGATATCATTAGAATTGAACTAAAATAAAATAATATCAAGATATTTGTCTTAATAAGAATGTGGTTTGAAAACATACCAGATCAATGATTATAAATGATTACAATTACTGTTAAGATTTTTCTTGAATTTTTTTCTCTGATGCTAGTCTACTTTTTTTTCATTATAAGATTATCCTTTCATAATTTCACAATTCATCTTTTCCTTTCCCTTTCTGTACATCAAACATTATGGCACTTCTGGAGCTTCCTCTTCTGCTCTGCTTGGATTTAGAACCAAGTCTGTAGATGTCAGCCTGCAAAGGACTCAATTTTTAATTGTCAGGAGATTGCAACTATGTTTTCTCATGGAATTTTATTACTAAGTGGATTGAATAAATAAGTAACATTAGAATAAAATTCATTTCAGCAGATTTATTTTCACTCTTTTAGTTTAGAAATTGACTGTGACAGGGACAGCTTTCCTTCTGTCAGTAATTTTAAACATCAAAAAGGCTGTTGGAAACTATATGGGATACATTCAAGCTAAATTGATATTATTTCTATATTATATCTCAATAGTTAGACTCACAACATTAAATATAAGTCAATTTTGTCTTTTCCACCTGCTTTTTGTCCTCGCTTTCTAAGCAATAGCATAAGTAGAGTAAGAATTGTAAGCAGACATAACAAGATACTTTAGTTTCCTTATGCAATGGAAGATTTTCCATTCATGTCTATAATGGATGAGCTGCAGATGGAGGTCTAATGGAAACCATTTGAAGAGGAGGCAATGGAGATCCTGGGCAATAGTTTACCTCAGCAACTGGAGAGTCTGCAGCTGCAGTAGGTCAGTTCTAAGATGTGTTCTATTGAAAGAAAATTCATGTATGTATTTCATTACTAATGACATATGTTAACTCGATAGGTGGCACGGTGGCTCAGTGGTAGGCATGGTGGCTCAGTGATTAGCATTGCTGCCTCACAGCGCCTGGGATCTGGGTGCAGTTCCAATCTTGGGCAACTGCCTGCGTGGAGTTTGCATGCTCTCCCTGTGTCTGGGTGGTTTTCCATTGGGTGCTGCGGTTTCCTCTCACACCTCAAAGTTGTGCAGGCTGGGTGGATTGTCCATGCTAAATTGCCCATATTATTCAAGGATGCGTATGTTACGTGTATTAGCCATAGGAAATACAGGGTTACAGGGACAGGTAGGAGAATGAGTCTGGGTGGGATGCTCTTTGGATGTGCGGTGTGGACCTGTTGGGCTGAATGGCCCGTTTCCGCACTGTAGGGATTCTATGATCTTTGAACTCCTGTGAAGGCAAAGGAAATATGAACAAATGGAACCTAAGTGCAAGAAGGCCCAGAAATACAACAATGTGAACATAAAAACAGCAGCAGGAGTAGGCCTTCTGGCTCATTAAGCCTGCTCCACCATTTAATAAGATCATGGCTGATCTTTTTGTGGCCTTAGCTACATTCACCTGTCTGCTCACCATACCCCTTAATTCCTTTAACATTCAAAAATCTATCCATCTTTGTCTGAAAAACTTGCAACGAGGCAGCCTCAACTGCTTCACTGGGCAGGGAATTCCACAGATTCACAACCCTTTACCTGAAGAAGTTCCTCAGTCCTAAATCTGCTCCCCTTATTTTGAGGATATGCCCCCCAGTTCTAGTTTCACCCACCAATGGGAACCATCTCCTTACTTCTATCTTAGCAATTCCCTTCATTTTCTATAAGATCCCCCCTCATTCTTTGAAATTCCAATCAATGCAGTCCCAGTCTACTTAATCACTCCTCATAAGGCAACATTCTCAATTCCAGAATCAGCCTAGTGAACTTCCTGTGCACCCCTTCCAGGGCCAATTTGTCCTTTCTCAAATAAGGAGACCAAAACTACACAGTATTCCAGGTGTAGTCTCACCAGCACCTTATATAGCTACAGTATAATTTCCCTGTTTGTAAACTCCATCCCTCCGGAAATGAAGGACAATATTCCACTTGCCTTCTTAATCCAGCTTCACACCGTGTTATCTCAGATTCTCCAGCCTCAGCAGTTCCTATTACTTGGTAATTCATCTGATTGCTGATTGTGAGTACTTGGCAGTTACATTTCTCAGTATAATTGTGGTGACTATAGTTTAAAAGTAATAGATTCAATGTGATACTTTTGGAATATTCTGTAGAAAGCAATGAAGTGCTAACTGAACACATGCGCATATAGTTGTCATTATTTTGTACTGATAAAATCAGCTCAGTCTGACTGAAATCAATCCAAACCAGCCCAGACGGTTTTAGAGTTTAACATCAAGTTACAACGGATGCAGCACTACAACCAAAAATAAGGAACTGCAGATGTTGGAAATCTGAAACAAAACCAAAATTACTGGAGAAACTCAGCAGGTCTGGTGGCATCTGATAAAAAGAAAGTAGAGTTAATGTTTAGGGCCTAGTGACCCTTCTTCAGAATGGGAGCAGCTAGGAAAAGTTTGGTATGTATGCTGAAGACAAGGAGAGGTGTCAGGTTGGGAAATAAGTGATGGTTGGAGATGGAGCCCAGAGAGAAAGAACACCAGAAATAAACACAGAAATTGCTGGGAAAACTCAGCAGCTCTGGTAGCATCTATTGAGAGAAAGCAGAGTTAACATTTGAGGTCCAGTGACCCTCCTTCAGTTGAGCAGACAAAGGAATGAAGAATGGTGAGACAGAGAGAAAGAAAGCTGCTAATGGGAACCATTAGTGGGCCAAAGTAGATTCACTGTGTTGTAATCAGGCCAAGTGATGACAAGGTCTGGTGTGTGGGTATGGGGAAGGACATTGAAGCAAGTGCTTAGGCTCTAAAAATTTGTGTTGATATTGACTCCTGAAAACTGCAGGATCCCCCAGTGTAAAATTAAATACTGATCTTCCAGCTTGCATTCATCCTCACTGGACCACTGCAGCAGGCCCAAGTCAGAAATGTTGGCCAGGGAATATTGATGGTGTGTTGAAGTGGCAAGGCGACTGGAACTTAAGGGCCATTTTTCTGAAGAAGGGTCACTGGACCCAAGATGCTGATTCTGCTTTCTCTCCACAGATGCTGCCAGACTCTAGACACATTTCTTCTTTCTTTTTTTGATAACTCCTATTTTTGGCCATTTTAATTAAATTTTACCAGGTTGTTGCCATTAAACCTGTCAGTGAAGAGACAAAACATTCCATTCAATTACATTGGTCAAAAGAAAGTTTTAAATACACAGTTAAATAAATGAGTTTGGCAGATACCAGCGCCATGACTTTACTTTGAAAAGACAGTGCAATTTGAAGCAACATTTGTACCCAGTTCGAATATTTCATTCAAAATAGAAAATCAATCCCCAGCTCCTTACTTTTGGAGTTTTGCTTTGTCCAAGTAAATATTACATGCTGCTTCACTCTCAATGACCCCATTAAACTTTTCAAAATGTTTTCAGCCTTTAATATGTGTAAATTTGGAAGAGTTTGTTTTTTAAAATCTTCTCTTCCTCCATCAGTGATAGTTACAGTCAACAATATTCTGTCATATCTAGTAATTGGTTGATAGTGAACAAATAAACTGTATTTTTCATGAAGTAAGCTAAAAAAAGCAAACATTCAAAACATTCATGCTGTGTGGCTTGCGATCTAATCAGGGAGAAATGGATGACTTCCTCAGGAAAGGAAAGCTCATCCTGCATGTTTTTTACTGGAATTGTTACCAGAGAAACATTGGAATGTTTTGTCAGGACACTTCTGAGGCTGGGTCCCTGGCCCAAAATGTTGGCTTTCCTGCTCCTCTGATGCTTCCTGACCTGCTGTGTCGCTCCAGCTCGACATGGTAATGACACTGACTCCAGCATCTGCAATTCTTGCTACTTCTCTCATTATTTATTTGTTATTGACATTCAATAGCTCTTGGAAAAATGTGAAGAGTCACAAATGACTATGGAGTGTGTGTGTTTAATACCCCCCTCCATGGTGATTATGGTGGCAGGGGATAAAGTTTCTTTCCCACCTCTGCCCTGATTTAAGCTCATAGTGGGAAGGTTGCTGGTTGGCTTCCCACCCAATTGCTAATTAAAACATTTAAATCAGCAATGAAACAATTGTGAAAACATGCTACGAATGATTAAAGCGAAGTGAACGTGTAGTGCACAGAGTTAGAGCGATACAGCGATCTTGGGGGCTTTGGAACCAGACTAGGTCAGTGAGCACAGAGGGAATGCGATAAATAATTTAGTTTCACTGAGTTACTCTGAGAAAAGTTGGATAAGCTTAAACTGATAGAGGATAAATTATAGGTGGTAGGGCATTGAAATAGACAAATCTGAAGGTCGTAAAAGCAAGGTGGATTTCTGCTTATCAGTTGACACAGACTGAAGCAATGAAGGAAGATGTCGTAGAACCCTATTTAAGTGCTTTCTTTTTACTCTTTTTACCTCAAAATGACATCAGATTGTGGCGACAGAGTACTTTTCACTGTATTTCCCTAGATATGTGTGATAATAAATCAATTATTCTTTCATTCTATGAGAGGCATAGATAGAGTTGATAGCCAGAGACTATTTCCCAGGGCAGAAATGGCTAGCACAAGGGGTCATAGTTTTAAGCTGGTTGGTGGAAAGTATAGAGGGGATGTCAGAGGCAGGTTCTTTACGCAGAGAGTTGTGAGAGCATGGAATGCGTTGCCAGCAGCAGTTGTGGAAGCAAGGTCATTGGGGTCATTTAAGAGACTGCTGGACATGTATATGGTCACAGAAATTTGAGGGTGCATACATGAGGATCAATGGTCGGCACAACATTGTGGGCTGAAGGGCCTGTTCTGTGCTGTACTGTTCTATGTTCTATGTTCTATGTTCATTCATTTGTTCAGAACTGGCAGTAGGTGGTCCATACAATCCTACTGATTCAACAGTGAAATGTTAGGCTTCTCACCTCGATTGCTTCCTCAAATTCCACTGAATTTGTCCTCCTCAGTTGTTGGCTACTGTTCCTTTAGGCCACAGGCAACAACATCCCGTCACCTAAAATGCAATTTTTTCCATTCCATTGGCTTTAATTGGGAATGATAATGGAGGCATTTAAGTGATGACTAAGAGTTGAAATTTCTCTCTTATTTATTCTGTTAGTTACTTCCTCAAAAATAGGTCAGTTTTGTGAAACATGATTTCACTTTCATAGATTCATGTCCGCTCAGTTCGCAACAAACAACTGCACCTCCCAGTCGCAAACCATTTCCACTACCCCTCCCATTTTCTTGGTGACATGTCCATCATGGGCCTCCTGCACTGCCACAATGATGCCACCCGAAGGTTGCAGGAACAGCAACTCATATTCCGCCTGGGAACCCTGCAGCCATATGGTATCAATGTGGACTTCACCAGTTTCAAAATCTCCCCTTCCCCTACTGCATCCCTAAACCAGCCCAGTTCATCCCCTCCCCCCACTGCACCACACAACCAGCCCAGCTCTTCCCCCCCACCCACTGCATCCCAAAACCAGTCCAACCTGTCTCTGCCTCCCTAACCGGTTCTTCCTCTCACCCATCCCTTCCTCCCACCCCAAGCCGCACCCCCAGCTACCTCCTAACCTCATCCCACCTCCTTGACCTGTCCGTCTTCCCTGGACTGACCTATCCCCTCCCTACCTCCCCACCTACACTCTCTCCACCTATCTTCTTTACTCTCCATCTTCGGTCCGCCTCCCCCTCTCTCCCTATTTATTCCAGTTCCCTCCCCCCATCCCCCTCTCTGATGAAGGGTCTAGGCCCGAAACGTCAGCTTTTGTGCTCCTGAGATGCTGCTTGGCCTGCTGTGTTCATCCAGCCTCACATTTTATTATTTTTTAAGTGTTCTTTTTTCAATATTTATTATAAATCTTATATTTTTCCTATTACAGATGTTAAATGAATGAGTCTGTAATTTCCTGTTCCAACTGTCCCTCCTTTCTTAGATAGTGGTGTTAGATTTGCTATTATCCAAACTTTGGGAACTATTCTGGTATCTGTAGAGTTTTGAAAAATGACCACCAGCAATGTTCCCTGTGTGGCTGCTTGCACATATCCTTTCAAAGTCCTGTACATGATGATTGGCATCAGCACACTGATCACAGGTTTGAGCCCCGTGCACAGTCTCAGACGCCTTCAGAGCCAACAATAAAATTTGAGGAAATTCTGACCACCAAAGCATCTATTTTCCCTACAGCCACACTTCCTTTAACACTCTGGGATGTAGATCATTTGGTTCAGATAACCTAAGTGCCATTAACTACTCTAGTCTCTAAATTCACCACTATTTGTGGGAGTATGTTGGTATGTTCCTTCATGAAGTTAGATATGTAATATTTGCTTAGTTTCTCTGCTTTTGCCTTATGATCCATTGTAAATTCTCTCAAATTTGCTTGTAATGGATCCACAATTGTTTTGCTAATCATTTCCTTCTTCCATAGCTATACAAGTTTTTACAATCCGCTTTTACATTCCTTGCTGGTTTAGTCTCATTTTCTACTTTTCCTTTCTCAAACTTTTTCTCAGTTCTCCTATGCAAAAATTCCAGAATATGCGTAAATTTCAGATTTGCCATTTTTATTGGCAACTTTACAGGCCACTTCTATTAATGTAATACAAACTTTGACTTAATTACTGAACCATGGTTGGAAACTTTCTTTGCTGGATTTTATGCATTAAAGGAAAACATGTTTTGTTGCGAACTGTATCTTAGTTCCTTACATGTTAACCATTACCTGTCTACTTTCATACCTCTTTCTAACATAGTTTGTCAATTCATCAAAACCAGTTTGCTCCTCTCATCTTCATAATTTCCTTTGTTTAAATTTAAGACCCTGGTTTCTGACTGAACTTTCAAACTTTGTGTAAAATTCTACCATAGTATGAACACTCTTTCCTTGAGGCTCCATTGTAGCAGGATTATCAATTAACCCTTTTTCACTGCACAATATTACACCCAAAATAGCCCACTTCTTAGTTGGGTTCTCAATGTACTGCTCTAGAAAACCATCTTTCATACATTCCGAGAACTCACCCTCCACAACAGTTGTACTAATTTAGGTTATTTATTGTATATGTAGATTAAAGTCCCTCATTGTTACTCCATTATCTTTGTTACATGGACCTCTAGGAGTGCAGAAAGAGGCCATTCAGTCCATTGAGTCTGCACTGACTGTCCGAAGGTCATCCCACCCACATCCAGCACCCCCCCCAGCCCCCTATCATCTCACCAAACCTGTAACCCCACTTATGGCTGACTCATCTAACCTGAAACTGGAGCACCTGGTGGAAACCCATGCAGACTCAGGGAGAATGTGCAAACTCCACATAGGCAGTCACCCAAGGTTGGAATTGAACCTTGGTCCCTGTTGCTGTGATGATGGAAAGGGAGGAGTAAAAGGACAAGTAATAAATTCCCTTTGCTTGCACAGCAAGATTCCACTGAATGAAGAGGGACTGTTGTGGTTGAGAACCTGCTTCGCTTAGGAAGGATGTGATTGTACTGGAGATGCGCCAGAAATTCACCAAAGATCCTTAGACGGCACCTTCCAAACCCATGACCACTTCTACCTAGAAGGACAAGGGCTGCAGACATATGGGAACACCACCACTTTCAGTTCTCCTCCAAGCCACTCACCATCCTAATTTGGAAATATATTAGTGCTCCTTCACCGTCGCAGGGTCAAAATCCTGGGAATCCCTCCCTCATGAGATTGTTGGTCAATCCACAACAGGTGGACTGCTATGCTTCAAGCAGACACCTCACCACCACCTTCCCAAGGGCAACTATGAATGAGCAAGAAATGCTGGCCAGCCAGCAATGCCCGTCCCACACATGAGTAGGAAAAAAACGAATGTTTCTTGAGTTGAAAGCCTCAGTTATGAGGAGAGACTGGATAGGTTGGGTTTGTTTTCCTTGGAGCAGAAGATGTTGAGGGGTTAATCTGATTATGGTATACAAATATATGTGAGGGATAGACAGCAGGAATCATGTAAATGGCATCAATGTCTCAGGCTAGAGAGCATAAGTTTAAGGTGAGGAGTAAGTAGCTTCGAGGAGATCTAAGAAAGAACATTTTCATTCAGAGGGTGATAGGTATATTGATCATGCTGCCTGAAAAGCAAGTGGAGGTAAATATTCTTGCAACATTTAAAAAGCAGTAGGATGAGCACTTAAAATACCAGGGCATAGCATACTTTGTACCCAGTGCAAGCAAATGGGTTTAGCATAGTTTGGTGTTTGTTGATCAGTATCGATGTGGTGGGCTGAAGGACCTGTTTCTATGCTGTAGAACTCTATGGCTAACACTTCCATTCACTGAATAGGTGTGGCCAATGAACTTTTAATTATTTTCCATTTCAGTACTCCATTCCATAGCTGGACCCCTCTATTTTTGATCTGCTACATTAGAATCCCAACAGTGGGGAAGCAGGCCATTCAGCCCATCGAGTCCACATCAGCCCTCCGAAGAGCAGCCCACCTAGACCCAGGCCTACCCTGTCCCTACATTTCCCACCCTAGACACTATGGGCAATTTAGCACAACCAATCCACCTAACCCACACATCTTTGGACTATGGGAGGAAACCGGAGCACCCGGAGGGAACACACACAGGCACGGCAAGAATGTGCAAACTCCACACAACCCGAGGCTAGAATTGAACCCACATCCCTGGCACTGTGTGGCAGCAGGGCTAGCCACTGAGCCATCAATTAAGTTCAAAGCTCAACTTCTGATTAAACGCTTTGCAGGATTGTGACACAAATTTGATTTCAACAATTTCAGATCATAACCATCTTCTCCATTTATTCAAAGAGCATATGTTGGTAATGGTTTTGCTACTCTCCCTTACACCTTTTCCAGACCCATCTGTTGTTTCTTTCTTGCACGCCCATGCTTTTTCCATTTACACTCTCTTGGCTGCCATCCTACAATACACTTTTCTATTTGCTCCTCCTAACCCTTTCCTCATCTCTATCCATAAAATTCATTATATCTCTAGCTGTTTCTGAGGAAATGTCCTTACTCTAAAATGTTAACTCTGTTTATTTCTGTGCAAATACTACCTGTCTCTGAATATTTCCAATATTCTTTGTTTCCAGCATCCATGTTAGTTTACCCATTTGCAGTTGTTTCAGTTTGGGAAGAGTCATGATGTTATGGTAATGTCACTGGCCTAGTAATCGAGAACTACGTGTTAATGTTCTGGGGTCATCCCATATTGGCACATGGTGAAATTTAAGCGTAATAAAAAGTTAGTCAATGCTGACCATGTAACCAGTGCCAATTGCCATAAAAATACATCTTGTTCAGTAATTTTTCTTGGGGGAGGATATCAGCTGTCCTTATCTGGTCTGGACTACATGTGACTTCAGATCTCCAGCGATGTGGTTGACTATGTGGGCAATTAAGAATGGTAAATAAATGCTGGCTTAACCAACAACATCCAAAATAGGATTACCATTTTACTGTCCCTAACAACAATACGGGTTTATCTACACCAAATGGATTACAGCAGTTTGTGAAGGCAGCTCATCACCGCCTTCTCAAGGGCAACTGGAGATGGGCAATAAATGCAAGCCTAAACAGTGATGCCAAAATGCTGTGAATGAATTTTTAATAAAATGCAATATTGTAAGTGTCATGAGGTTTGCAGACACTAAAGAGCCATCCAGAAAGCCCCTTATCAGTCAGACTCTTCAAGTCCAGTTTAAAGCTTTACATTTTTATTCATTCAGGGAAATGAAATTGGGCAAAGGAAATTTTCTGGCACAGAGCGTAGTGTTGATTCCTGTGAGCCAGAAAGCTATGGGTTCAGGTGCCACCTCAGTTGGCCCACTGCATGCTGTCCATGTTGATACCAAAGACACAGAACTAGGAAAGAATTTCTGCTGAGGGTAAATGAGAAATTAGATGGCAAATTGAAAAGCTGAATGTCAAGGGAAATAATAGTAATCTCTGGATCACTACCTGAGTCATGTGCAAATTCACACAGGATGAATATGATAATAAAAGTGAGTAGGGGCAGCACGGTGGCTCAATGGTAGAACTGCTACCCCACAGCACCAGGAATGCAGGTTCAATTCCAGCCTTGGGCAGCTGTCAGTCAGGAATGCAGGTTCAATTCCAGCCTTGGGCAACTGTAGGTGTGGAATTGTCACTTTCTCCCCATGTCTGTAAAAGTTTCCTCTGCATGCGCTGGCTTCCCCCAGCAGTCCAAAGATGTGCAGTTTAGGTGGATTTGCCATGCCTAAAAAAAAATTTCCCAGTGTCCAGGAATGTGCAAGTAAGGTGGATTAGTAATCAGCAAAATGCAGGGTTACAGGGATAGGGTAGAGGGGTGAGCCTGGATGAGATGCTTTCTGGAGAATCAGTGTGGATTTGTTGGGCCAAATGGCTTGCTTCTACACTGTATGGATTTTATATAGACCAACGGCTGGGGTAGGAGAAGTGGGTTCCAGTTTGTTGGGCACTGGCACCAGTACTGGGGAAAATGGAATTTGTACCATTGGGAATTGTGCTGGGACTGGTGTCCTTGCAAGCTGTACATCTAAGGAAGTAGACAAGGCTGTAAACGACATAAGGGGTGGGGATGTGCTGAGAGGTCAAGCTTGGGCAACTGTAAGAAATCAAAGGATAGCGATGAGGCAGGTTGGCCAAAATAGCAGTATGGAAAATGGAGGTTGAAAAATGGCAGGAAGGGACAAAGAGAAAATATTTAAGAATAGACCAGCAGTGAAGATTAGATATTAATTTAGGAAGAAAAAAGGCTGAAGTCTCTATATCTGAACTTTTGCAGCATGCATAACAAAAGCAATGAATTTAAATTACATAGTTATGTGAATAAACATGTTCAGATAGCTGTTATGTAGATGTAAGTTCAGAAGGACAGGTTTGAGGGGTTTTAGACATTCAGGAAATATAAGAAGCTAAGTAAACGTGGAGTGCTAGCATTCTTAATCAAAGATGATAATGGAGAAACAGGGATGATCATGTTCAGGAGGTTAGAATGTCAAATTAGTTTGGGCGGAGATGAGGAATTGTATTAGAAAGAAGTGGGGAGTCATCTACAGGTCATCAAAAAGCAACAATAATGTAGGAAAAGTATGTCAGAAGGAACACTCGGTGCTTGTGATTAAGGGATGGCAATGATCCTGGACAATACAGGCTAATTTTTTTTTTGGTCTGCAGACCTGTGGGGTCTCGGTACAACATTGACATCTCAAACTGGAAGTCAATGTGTCGGCACATCAATTAGCATGCTTAGAACCTCAGAGGAATCTTGGAGCGGCTATGTGATGAGTGATTTTAAACTATACCTAAACCGGAAAATTCAGATTTGTAATAGGACCTTAATGAAAGGTTTTTGGAATGTTTTCCAGGTGGTTTCTTAGAACGATACTCACCAGAAGTGACCAAAGAGCAAGCTATCCTAGGATTGATATTGGAATGTGACAATATTAATTAACATAAAAGAACCTTTAGGTTGGTGTAATCATAACATGATTGAACTTTACATCTAGTTTGAATCTGTAATAGTGGCAAGGAGATTATCAGCAGATGAGTAATGACTGGGGTTTAAAAGGACATTTCAGAACACTGAGAAAAAGTAAATTCCTAGTGTAAAGAAAGTTTTCTAGGGAAGGGCTGCCATTTGTTTTATGGCTTTAATTCAAGGGACTGAAGGAAGAGAGGAATTTAGAGCCATTAAAATTACTAGAATAATGATACTAAGCAAGCTGCAGAAACTGTGGTTGATAAGTATCTGGGGTCTGATGGGTCTCCTCCTCGAATCTTCAAAGAAGTGACTATTCACTTGGTAGATGCATTACTAATTTTCCAAAACTCCTTAAATTCTGGAAAATGCCATCAGACAGGATAGTAGCAAACATAATCCCTCTATTCAAGAAGGCAGAGAGGTAATAAACAGGAAACAGTAGTCCAAAATCAGAAATTTCTGAAAAAAAACACTCAGCAGGTCACCCAGAATCTGTGAAGAGACAATAGAGTTAACAGTTCAGGTCTTCAGTTCACTTGGTGTCTGTCTTGGGGAAGGCACTGGAAATGATCATTAAGGAGAGTATAACTGGATATTTGAAAATACTCAAGGCAGACAAGAAGAATCAGCATTGCTTTGTGAAAAGGGAATCAAATTAAGCCAACTTATTGAAATTCTTTGAATGTGTAACTTGCATTATGGATAAAGAGCAACTCATTGTATACTGTGCTTAAATCTTCAGAATGCATATGACATGGTGCCACATAAAAGTTTATTCAGTAAAGTAGGAGCTCATTGTGTCACAGGTAATATATTGGTATGCATAGAAGATTGGCTAGTTTTCAGAAAATGGAGAGAATACATAAATGAGTCTTTGTCCGTGTTGTTGGAGCTGTACTCATCCACGTAAGTGGGGAGTATTCTATCATATTCCTCAGATGTGCCTGATAAATGATGGACAGGCTTTGTGAAGGTACAAAATAAATTACTTGCTACAGGAATCCTAGCCTCTGGCCTGCTCTTCTAGCCACTATATTTACATAACTAGTCCATTTCATTTTTGGTCAATGACAACCCCAGGATTTTGATACTGAGTACAGCTCCAGCAACACTCAAGAACTTCACACCATCCAGGACAAAGCAGCCCACTTAATTGGCACCACTTCCACAAACACCTACTCTGTGCATCACTAATGTTCAGTAGCATTGATGACTATCAACAAGATGCACTGCAGAAATTCGCAAAGACTCCTTAGATAGTAGCTTCTAAACCCATAACTGCTTCAATCTCGAAAGACATGGGCAGCAGATGCATAGGAACATCACCATGTGGGAGTTCTTCTCCAAGTCACTCACTATTTTGACTTGAAAATATATCACCATTCTTTCACTGTCACTGGGTCAATATTGTACAATTCCTTCCGGCACGGTGGCTCAGTGGTTAGCACTGCAGCCTCACAGCGCCAGGGACCCGGGTTCGATTCCAGCTTCGGGTAACTGTCTGTGTGGAGTTCACACATTCTCCCCGTGTCTGCGCGGGTTTCCTCCAGGTGCTTTGGTTTCCTCCCACAGTCCCAAAGATGTGCAGGGTAGGTGGATTGCCCCTGCTAAATTGCCCATAGCGTTCAGGGGTGTGTGGGTTAAAGGGGGATAAGTCTGGGTGGGATGCTTCAAGGGATGGTGTGGACTTGTTGGGCCGAAGGGCCTGTTTCCACATTGTAGGGAATCTAATCTAATCTAATCTAGTGAATTTTGTTCATCTGTATGCAGCACATCGACTGTAGTGTTTTAAGAACATTGTGTACTGCCAACTTCTCAAGGACATATAGGGATGGATAATAAATGCTGTCCAGCCAGTGGCTTACATACCCGATGAGTGAATAAAAATACAGATTTAAGAACAAATGTTCCTAGAAAGCCAGGCAGATAATCTCAGTGAATGCTGTGAAGTGATAGCATTGAATTGTGGTTCTCAGTTACTTTTCCCTCCACCCATAAAATTAGTATATTTTTGTTTGTGTCTGTCTGTATGTATGCAGGGATTTTAAAAGGGAGAGGAGTTTTAATTTCTACTGCATTATGTTGATAGTTCATAGCTGTTTCATTAAGAATAGAATTTACTCATTTGTACTAAATTATAGCTATTGTTAAGCACAAAACCTGGTCCATGTTTTCTATTGACTCGATTCCATCAGTTAGGTAAATTGGAGACTTGGTAGCTTTGATTAAATCATTAACTTTAGTGGTGACACTGTGAGTATTGGGGCCTTTGGCAAGGTGCCACACAGAAGGCTGCTAAAAAAGATAAGACCCCGTGATGTTGGGGGCAAGATCCTGGCATGGATAAAGGATCAGATGACTGGCAGAAGGCAGAAAATGGGGTTAAAGGCATCTCTACAGGATAGCAGCCAATGACACATGGAGTTCAGTCGGGGTTAGTGTTGGGATTACAACTATTCATGTTATGCAGTAGCAATATGGACAAAGGAACAGAGGGCATTGTTAGAACATAGAACATAGAACATAGAACAGTACAGCACAGAACAGGCCCTTCAGCCCACAATGTTGTGCCGACCATTGATCCTCATGGATGCACCCTCAAATTTCTGTGACCATATGCATGTCCAGCAGTCTCTTAAATGACCCCAATGACCTTGCTTCCACAACTGCTGCTGGCAACGCATTCCATGCTCTCACAACTCACAACTTGTTGTTAAGTTTGCAGATGACACAACAATAGGTGGAGGAACAGGTAGTGTTGAGGGAAAGAGGAGGCCCCAGAAGTACTTGGACAGGCCAGGAGAATGAGCAAAGACGTGACAGATCGAATATAATACAAGATAGGAGAGCAGGCAAAGAAGTGACAGATGGAATACAATGTGGGAAAATGTCAGGCTACGCACTTTGATAGGAAGAATAGAGCCATAGACTATTTTCTAAACGGGAAAAGGCTTCAGATACATGCAGTAACAAGGGACTTAGGAGTCCTAGTTCAGGATTCTCTTAAAGTTAACTTGTAGGTTCAGTTGACAATTAGGTCAGCAAATGTAATGTTAGCATTTGTTTTAAGAGGCCCATAATACAAAAGTAGAGATGTGCTGATGAGGCTGTATAAAGCTCTAGTCATACAGTATTTGGAATATTGTGAGGTTTTGGGTCCTATATTGAAGGAAAAATTTGCTAGCATTGGAGGGAATCAGAAGACGTTTACAAGAATGATCCCAGGGATGAAGGTCTTGTCAGATGAGAAGCTGTTGAAGAATCTGGGTCTGAAAACGATAGAGTTTAGAAGGGTGAGAAGTGATCTCAGTGAAACTTACAGAATACTGAGAGGCCTGGGTAGGGTGAACATGGAGAAGATGTTAGCGAGTTTTGAGAAGATTTGTAGCTCAGTTTGAGGTTCTGGATGTGAGTTTGCTCGCTGAGCTGGATGGTTAGTTTTCAGACGTTTCATCACCATTCTAGGTAACATCATCAGTGAGCCTCCGGTGAAGTGCTGGTATTATGTCCCGCATTCTAGTTATCTGTTTAGGTTTCCTTGGGTTGGTGATGTCATTTCCTAGGTTGGTGATGTCATTTCCTGTTCTTTTTCTCAGAGGATGGTAGATGGGCTCCAAATCAATGTGTTTGTTGATGGAGTTCCGGTTGGAATGCCATGCTCCTAGGAATTCTCGTGCGTGTCTCTGTTTGGCTTGTCCTAGGATGGATGTGTTGTCCCAATCAAAGTGGTATCCTTCCTTATCTGTATGTAAGGATACGAGTGATAGTGGGTCATGTCTTTTTGTGGCAAGTTGATGTTTGTGTATCCTGGTGGCAAGCTTTCTGCATGTTTGTCCAATGTAGTGTTTGTCACAGTTCTTGCAAGGTATTTTGTAAATGACATTCGTTTTGCTTGTTGTCTGTATTGGGTCTTTTAAGTTCATTAGCTGCCGTTTTAGTGTGTTGGTGGGTTTGTGGGCTACCCTGATGACAAGAGGTCTGAGTAGTCTGGCAGTCATTTCGGAAATGTCTTTGATGTAGGGGAGAGTGGTTATGGTTTCTGGGCATGTTTTGTCTGTTTGTTTGGATTTGTTGCTGAGAAAATGGAGAATATGTTTCCACAAGCGGGTGAGAGTAGGACCCGATATCACAGCATCAGAGTGAAGTCCCTTTAGAACTGAGATGAGGGCGAATTTCTTTAGCCAGCAGGAACTATGGAATTATGGAACTCATTGCCACAGGTATTAAGCCGGAGATAGAGGTGGAGAGATTCAATTGCTGAATGGCTTAATTCTGCTCCTACGTCTTATGGTCTTATGGCCCATGGCTTAAGAATTTGTGCACTTTCCTAATTAGGTCGTGACAACCATGTTAGCTTTTAGGCTAGCGACAATGGAGGAATGTGAGGAAATTAAGAGTGAGAGTGAGTATGATATTCCTTTTTCTGAACACCAAATAATACAGGTATTTGCACGGTTTTATTTACTGAGAATGCAATACCAGCTTCTTTCAATCTGGGATAGCAAGAATTGCAAATGCTGGAGTCAGAAACAACAGTGTGGAGCTTGAGGAACACATCAGGCCAGACATTTCAGGTCAGGACCCTTTTTCAGAAATGGGGAGGGCGAGGGGAGATGGGTAATAAATAGAGAGAGGAGGGATGGGGCTGGGGAAGGTAGGTGGGATGGTGAAAGGTGAGTGTGGGTAGGGAGTGGTGGGGATTGGTCAGTGGGATGGGTGGGGTGGATAGGTGGGAGAGAAGATGGACAGGTTGTGTCAGGTCAAGGAAGCGGGATGTTTGGACCATTCTAACAATTGCTATCCCCTTCCATGGATTACGGTGGCAGGAGGCTTACTTTAATCTCTGTAGCTGATCTTTGTATGCTTGACAATAAAGGAAGGGTGTTGTCAGTATCATGTGGATCTTCAACTGCCGGTTGTATGTATAAAGAACTTGTAGATAAAGTTGCCAGTCATGCTTTATCTCTCATGGGTAATGTGCTGATTAGATCACAAGACGTGTGGTTCATCACGTTTAGCTCCCTTCTACGAATGTATGAATTTGGACAATTTCCATCTCCAGTTCAGGTCATTTCATCAGGTCTGTAGGTTTTGCAAATCAGTCAGAATTTACCAAAATTTTAGTAATTATTTTCTGCAATCAAAAATTGTCATTGAGGCTAATGCACTTATAAGGCAAATTTATCTGTTTATCAGATTCTACAGGTACAATCCATCCCTTTTTTGTACCACCTCAGTTTATTATATTTAGAAAAAGCTAATTACTATTTAAATCTAATACATGACTGGCAGACATGCCTACGCCTTGCAGTAATGTTTGCTGGCCAGGGAATAGCATCCTGAGGACACACCATAGGTTAACTTAAATACACATGTAGATCACATTTATGCTGATACAATCAAAAGGATTGAACTTAAGCCAGAGTTTGAACTTCAAAATGTTAATGTACATTTTTTTGGCCAGCAAGATCATTGTTCAATATGAAATCTTTAACATCCTGCCAACCCCCCCCCCATGAATGTCGAATTCTTTCATAGAACTGCTTGAGAAATCAAACAGACACACAGCTTTAAACCAGGACGAGTTATGATTTACTGTAAGTTTCTGTCAACCTTCCTTTGGCTCAGAGGTATTTCAAATAAATGTAGTCTCAAGTTCAAACACTTTGCAGGCTTTCATTTAAACAACGTTCCCAGTCAGAGAAGGCTTTGTTATCAGTCAAGGCTGTGGCATTTCCTCCAGATCTGCTGTAGGCAATGGGAACTTCTCATAGACAGGTTTCTGTGTTTTATTAAAAGATTAAGGAATAGATTTAAAGTATGCAGTCATCATCTGTGCTATAGACACTGCATTCATAGTAGCACATCCTCTCCAATTATCAACTGCAGCCAACCGTAGCGATCAAGGTGGTGCCAAAGTTTGGGAATACACAATCTGATGAACGCTGTCAAATGTGATGAGAGATACACAATTAAGCATATTGTAGTTGAATTCTTATGTGGATTTTGTACTTTCACTGTGGTATTTTAGTGTACTGGTTAATATATCTACCCTTACTTCTTTCCTGTGCTGTCCTAGTTGCACTTGTTTTATTTTCATTCATTATTGCTGAAATTAAATCTATATATCCAAATAGTGCAGACCAGGAATTTACACCTAAACTTCCCTGCCTCTCTTTTTCTATCCTTTGTGACCCTAGTTAAAAACTACATCTTTGATCAAGGCTTTGGATTCATTGTCATATTTTATTTTATAATGCTGCTGTGATGCAAAATGCCTTCTGATGTTTTACAATGTTAATGGTGCTATAAAATTGCATGCTGCTGTTATTTCTATTCACTTTGTTGCAATTGCTCACCACTTTAACTAGCTGAACTCCACAGATCAGAAAGGTTCAAGGGTTGATATTGCAGATATGGAGAAAGGTTGACATGCAGACAGTGAGCATTTAGCTGATGTCAGTTTTCTGTGTGGAAGAGAAGCATTACAAATAGCTTCACTGTCCAGATTTGGCAGATCAATAATTGGCAAGGATTCTGTGCCTGTTAGCTAAATAGTTTCTGAGATACTGAGGCAAACAGTGATATTCTTCTTCAAAGGGCTATATTCCAGAGCATTGACAACAGAGTTTATGTGAAATTTTCCTGCAACCACTTGGGAAAATAGATAATTAGTTTTCCCTTTTCTCAAGCAACTGCTAGATGGTTGCACCAGAGATATGAGCTTTGATCAGCTACTGCCATCAACACTTGACAAGGACTATCTTTGGGACAGAATCAATTCAGGTGCAGCTTTCCTTAGCAATCCATTCAAATAATTTGGGATAGTGACTTACCTCTGAGCTCATCAGCCAACTGAAAGTGATCCCAAAGCAGATCAGGCTCTTGCACGTTGGCCTGTTGCAAGTTTGGATTGTGTCAAGCACAGGTCTTCTTCCAGCTTTTCTTACCATCCTTTGTATTGTGTTTGAAAATGTCTAGAGGAATAAAAATGTAGATGTACTTTCAATGCCACATCACTAATTATATAATGATCCATTTCCCATATACCATTCAGTCAAAACTCATAAAAGATGTGCAATGGCCCAACAGCTACTTAGGTTAATAGGAAATTTATCACATTAGTAAATCTTTGTACAATAGGGAATGACTTCGCCTACAATGTACACATTAAAGGGAAATGAATCTTTTGTTTGTTATAATGAGCAATCATTTGCACTGTAATAGCTGCACACAGCTATAAAATGCAATATTTTATCACAAAAGGCGAATTGCACCATTTACAATTTGCTTACTCGAACACAAATAGATATTAGTCAATAAGCCTGCATTGATGTTTGCATGATGAACAGAAAAGTTCCTGCAGCTAGCCCAAGGATTGATTTTCTTTTTAGAAAATAAAGACTTGTGTTTATACAGCACCTTTAATCATCACAGCATATTCCAAAGTCCTCTAAAACTGATGAGTATTTTGTAAATGTGATAATGGGAACTGCAGATGCTGGAGAATCCAAGATAACAAAGTGTGAAGCTGGATGAACACAGCAGGCCAAGCAGCATCTCAGGAGCACAAAAGCTGATGTTTCGGGCCTAGACCTTTCGTCAGAGAGGGGGATGGGAAGATGGTTCTGGAATAAATAGGGAGAGAGGGGGAGGCGGATCGAAGATGGAGAGAAAAGAAGGTAGGTGGGGAGGTAGGGAGGGGATAAGTCAGTACAGGGAAAACGGACAGGTCAAGGAGGCGGGATGAGGTTAGTAGGTAGGAAATGGAGGTGGGGCTTGAGGTGGGAGGAAGGGATGGGTGAGAGGAAGAACAGGCTAGGAAAACGGAGATACTGGGCTGGTTTGGGAATGCAGTGGGGGGAGGGTACGAACTGGGCTGGTTTTGTGATCCGGAGGGGGGAGGGGAAGAACTGGGCTGGTTTTGGGAAGCAGTGGGGGAAGGGGAGATTTTGAAGCTTGTGAAGTCCACATTGATACCATTGGGCTGCAGGGTTCCCAAGCAGAATATGAGTTGCTGTTCCTGCAACCTTCGGGTGGCATCATTGTGGCACTGCAGGAGGCCCATGATGGACATGTCGTCTGACGAATGGGAGGGGGAGTTAAAATGGTTCACGGCTGGGAGGTGCTGTTGTTTATTGCGAACCAAGCGGAGGTGTTCTGCAAAGCAGTCCCCAAGCCTCTGCTTGGTTTCCCCAATGTAGACGAAGCCACACTGGGTACAATGGATACAGTATAGCCGTCTTCCCTGGACTGACCTATCCCCTCCCTACCTCCCCACCTATACTCTCCTCTCCACCTATCTTCTTTTCTCTCCATCTTCGGTCCACCTCCCTCTCTCTCCTTATTTATTCCAGAACCTTCTCCCCAACCCCCTCTCTGATGAAGGGTCTAGGCCCAAAACGTCAGCTTTTGTACTCCTGAGATGCTGCTCGGCCTGCTGTAATCATCCAGCTCCACACTTTGTTAGTATTTTGTAAATGTAAGGTTATATTTGAAACAGTCCATTGAACCTGTAAATATGGAAGCTGAGGCGACTTAATCGTGGCAGGGGCCCCACATCAGTCTCCTCATAGCAAGAAAACCTCCTCTGATTAGGTTGGAACATAGAAGGGGCTGATGTGGGATTCAGAGCTGCCACTGACTAGATGCCAATTTGAGGCATTAATGAGCCAATTGATGACTATTGTCTTTGAGCCCACCACAGTTTACTGGTGGCTCAGGAACTAAGCAGGTGTCACATGCACCCCCATACCGTCAGAATGCTGCTCAACAAAGCCAACAACCCAGAAGTGTGAGGGATGATGTGTAAAGCCAGACGCTCCCTGCCTGATTAAAGGAAATGAACATTGCCACAGCAGAGTAAAAGCTGCTATCTCAGAGTGAGACAAGTCACCTCCAGCTGCCAGCTGTGTTCAGTTTTGGTCCCCTTGTTGTAGGAAGGATGTTATTAAACTGGAAAGAGTACAGAAGAAATTTACTAGGATGTTGCCAAGACTGAAGGGACTAGGTTATAGGGAAAGGTGGACCAACTAGGGCTTTTTTCTTTAGAGCATAGGAAGCTGAGGGCTGTATCTTATAGAAGCGTAAAAGATCATGAGAGGCATGAATAGGGTGAACACACTGTCAGAGTTTGGGAATCGAGGGCTAGAGGGCATCAGTTGAAGGTAAGAGGGGAAACTTTTTTACGCAGAGTGTGTTTCACATATGGAATAAGCTGCCAGAAGAAGTGGTTTAGGTGGGTACATCAACAACATTTAAAAGGCATTTGGACAAATACATGATAGGAAATATTTAGAAGGATATGGGCCAAAGTGGAGGAAAATAGGGTTAGTGTGGTTGAACATTTTGGTCAGCATGGACCAGTTTGGGCCGAAAGGCCTGTCTTGGTGCTGTATGACTGTAGAACTCCAAGATGCTATGACCACACCTCCTGCTTGTGGTGAATCATCTATTTTTGGAGGTTAATCATCTTAGCCCCAGGAAAGCACTGAAGAGGTTCTTCAGGCAAGTGACTTCAGGCCAGCCATCTTCAGCTACTTCATCAATGACCTTGTCTCCAGCATAAGGTCAGAAGTGGGGATGTTCACTAATGGTTGTGCAATTCACAACTTCTCAGCTACTGAAGCAGTCCATGACCAAATGCAGCAAGTCCTGGACAATATCCAGCGTTGGACTGACAAGTGGTAAACAACATTCACAAAAACCAGGCAGCAATCATCTCCATTAAGAAAGATGCTATTCCCTGGCCCTGGATTTAAAGGCAGTGCCATCACGGAATATTGCACTATCAACATTTTGGGGGTGACCATTGACCAAAAACTGAACTGAGCCACCCATTTAAATATGGTGGTGACAAAGGCAGGCCTGAAGTTGGGAATTCTGTAATGTGTAAATTACCTCTGACTGTTCAGCACCTGTCCACCATCTACAAGGCATACATCAGGGGTGTGATGGAATTTTCCCGAATTGCCTGAAAGAGTGCAGCTCTAATGGCACTCAAGATATTTGGCACCATTCAAGACAAAGCAGCTGTCATGTTTTCTTCCCAATTATCCGTTTTGACACTAACTCCATCCACCATTAAACTCAGCATTAGTTGTATGTATGATCTACAAGGTGCAACTTGGCAATTCACCCTTTGACAGATCCTTCCAAATTCATGACCTCTATCACCTAGAAGAGGCGGGGAAAATCATGGGAATATCAGCACCTGAAAGCCCCCCTTCATGCCCCATACATCTGTATTTGAAATACATTCCTGTTCCATCGCTGTGGCAGCATCACATCCTGGGACTTCTTTCCTAGTAGCACTGTGGGTGCACCTACACTACATGGACTGCAGTGGTTCAAGATGACAATTTACCACCACCTTGCAAGTGATAATTAGGGATGGGAGATAAGTACAGGCCTAGCTAGTGATGCCCACATCCCATGTATGAATTAAGTGAAATGGGTGTGACAGTCAGGCCTTTTGACACTGGGAAATCCAATCATGAGGAAGGCCCAACAATGGTCACTGAAATGCCTGAAGACCTATTAGGGAAAAAAACATTTTGATAGCTGTCAATGAAAGATCAATAGGGAATTCGGCCCTAATATTTCAGTGTCAAGAATTTTATACAATGTGTTTATTTTGATTCGCTAACATTAGCACAAGATGGGAGTGAATATTAAGTGGCCTTTCTGATTTTCAACACACAATGACTTTTCACAATATCAATGAAGAGACGAAACTGTATGTTTATGTGTTTTTGTGATATAGAAGTTTCAGCTCATCCTTGGTTTGCCTGTACATTCTTCTATCTGAAGAGTATTTAAGTAGCTAAAATTGTAGTCTAAGCCATCTGTAACTAATCATAGTTTGCAAGGGTCCTTGGGCACACCTCTCTCTTCTTGGGAGTGACAACAGGTTATAACTTGAGGGGCACTACTCCACGAAAGGCATGGGTAACCATCGGTGTGGTGGAAGGATTCATGCGTTGATTGTTGACTTATTTGTATTCTGGTCAACACATAGGACATGAAACTGGAGTTTCTGTCTCAGAGGCAGAGACAATGGCCTGAGCCACAAATCTGTAGCTCAGCTTCCTTAAAATCAGATTGACTTTATTATAGAATGCCTGCAGTGTGAAAGCAGGCCCTTCAGCCCACACTGACCGTCCCCCTCAGACCCACCCTGTAACCCTGCCTTTCCTACGACGAATCCAACTATTTTGCACATCCCTGGGCGCAATGCGTGACTTGGCATGGCGAATCTGCCAAACTTGCACATCTTTGAACTGTGGGAGGAAACCAGAGAACCCAGGCACAAGAAGTGAGTGCACACAGACAGTCATCCGAGGGTGAGATTGAACCCAGATCACTGGCACTGTGAGGCAGCTGTGGTAATCACTGAGCCATCCTGGCACTCTTAGGAAAAGGCCATTCAATACTGTGAACCTGTTGTGCCATTCTGTTAAATTAGGAGAGATCTTCATTCGACATTTGCTCCTTATGCCTTGACACCTTTGGTTAACAGTAACCTATGTCAGCTTTGAAAATCAAATTGTCAAGCAGCTACAACTTTTGGAGAAATGAATTCCAGACTTCTACTAATCAGAAAGAAATACATCATGATTTCCATCTCAAATGACCGAGTTCCTCTATTTATAAGGTTAAGTTTTAATATGTTAAAAGAGACTGCAATATGTTATTTGCTTGTTATTGAAACACAGATTTAGGTTTGGGTATTTACAGTATTCTCTCCTGTTTATCACTCACGTTCTTGCCAATTCACTGTGTCAAAAATTCATCAAGAGATCCATTTGGAAATAAGATGAACATTACTGTTATTGAGACCTGTTGGAAAAAGAAAAAAGTACAAACAAATGCTGGGATCAACATGTTTTCAACAGAAATCTTCACTTGATCACTTTCACACGCAGTCCCTGAACAGAAGCCAGATCAAACATACCAGGACATCAAAAGTCTTATAAAAATATGTTATCTTAAGAAATGTGACTCATTCAGGAGCTAATTTTCTTTTAAACAGTAAAACTAATTACTGAGCAATTTTAAATATTTCACAATGCTATTTTGTAAGATAACAATAATGTATCTAAAGGACAACCTTTCCCCGTTATCCTGGGATCTTAAATATCCTCATTTCACAGCTGCTAGGCTTATAGCAGACATGACTGAGTGAAATAGGTCAGAATTCTTCTGCCAGTTCCCATAAACAAAACCATCCCGTGCATTGCAATGGATATCAGGACTTCTAACAATGCCCCTAATGGGCTTCAAGTGAAAAAAAGGATATTTGTGCAATAAATCTTATTTGACTTGCACAACAATAATATAGATCTTTTGCAAGTAACAATAATGATGCAGTGTTTATCTGTTTATAAAAGTGGGAACTCACAATTCATATTTGCAATCATAAAATATTAACAGCAGATGCATAAATATCTGCAAAATGCAGGAATGTGGATGATTCTGTCTCATTGCCCCACTTGGTCTTTCTAGAATGCTTCTGTTTACAGGGAATTGGGAGAGTGGAAAATAAATTGCAGTCCCAACAGTCAAGCTAGGCACATCGTGATCAATAATAATCAGCCAGAAATGTTAGAAGCAGCAGTTCGGGGACAAAACTGGCCTCATTACAGCAGAGCAGGGGGGTGGGAAGATTAGTGAGTAGTCCCACTTCTAATTGTTATCTAATGGCTTAATTTGCAAAGTGTATGTGTAGGCTTCAGATGAAAGCAGAATGAGAATCAGTTATAATTTCTTCCACAGTTGAACAACCTGCTGACACCTACTATCACAAATTCAGAGCAAGCTGTTTAGAAAATTAACGGAGGGAGGTTGTGTACCTCAACAGTAGTTAGTCATTTCATGAGGAAGGGAAATAAAATTTAAGAAACTATTTTCCATGATTTGGAACATAAATTAAAAGATTCTGCATCATATGTAGTGCAATCTTCTTTCTCTTCCCAATGATTGGTTGATGATGTTGATGAACTGAAGGGAATCCTGGATGCCATGCTCATAATCTTTTTTTTAACTCATTCATGGAATGTGGGCTTTGTTGGCCATTCCAGAATTTATTGCCCATTCTTTATTGCTCAGATCATCATCTTGCTGTGTGTCTGGAGTCACATGCGAGCCAGATCAGGTAACGATGGCAGATTTCCCTCTCTGAGGGACATTATGTCCACCAGATGAGTTTTACAAACATCAACAGTGGTTACATGATCACCAAAAGGTGATAATTATATTTTCTTTAATGTTGATTTTATTTTTATTTGAATTCAGACTTACTTGTTTGCTACAGTTGTATTCAAACCTATGCCCCCAAAATAGTTATGGATCATTATACCCGTGAGATTACCACGATACCATCACTTTTGCCCTAATACTCAAACCTGTTACAATCATTTTATATTACAATAATACAACAACTAAACAGCACATACATGAAGTAGGAACCTGATGTACCATAGATTGAAAACAGTGTAATCTTTCCAAATGCACTCAAGAATTTTCGAAAACAGACTGCAATCCCGGGCTAGAAATAAGCAGCCAATGGGAAACATGGGATGAAAGCATTTCCCTCCACCTGCTCTTTCCCTTCACCTCCCTTCTCACTTCGAGAAGCTAAGAGCCAATCAGCTGCCTCTCTTGATGGAGATTGCAAAACCCCTGCTGGCTCGGGAGCACCAATGGAGAAGGAGGCTGTGTGAAAATGTCAAAGCAGTGATGCAAAGTATTTGATTATTTCAACAAAAAAGATCAAAAACAGAGCCACGTTTTACAGCCAGATAAGGAATGATTTATGAAATTTAAAGACCTTTGACTTCTAGCTAAGTCTGGACTAGGATGTCCTGATTATGGATCTGAGCTAGTCAGCTTACACCAAAACTGCAACCCTGTGATTTATTGGGTTAAAGTTGTAAAGTTATGGATGCAAGCACGGCTATTGTTTGAGTTACTTCCCTTGATGCAAAATCCAGTGCCCAGCTGGGAATCCCTTATTGCATCTTAGAACTCTTAAGACCATAAGACATAAGACATAGGAGTGGAAGTGAGGGCATTCGGCCCATCAGGTCCACTCTACCATTTAAATTTAAATGGCTGATGGGCATTTCAACTCCACTTCCCTGCACTCTCCCTGTAGCCCTTGGCTCCTTGCGAGATCAAGAATTTGATCTTAAAGTGAGACAAAACAATTATGAATGTCTCAGGATTGAGGCAACAGAGCAAATAGATATCTCAGAATAAAAAGTAGAAAGCAAAAAAAAAGCAGGCAAGAGAGTGCATAATATGCTGCAACAGAAATATTTCCAGGGAATTAAATTTTATTAAAAGGGAAAAAAAAGACAAGGAGTGAATGACAGATGAGAAATGAGTAATGATGATGGAAGAGAATGAAAAGGAACATGCCTGAGAATGATGAAATTAAAAAGAACTGAAGAATGCATTTAGACAAGCTGAAGAGAAATGTTGCAACGTGTAATAACAGGTGGGTGAAGTATCAGAGAAGAAAATGAATCACAAAATGAGAATTATATCCCTCAAGGTGAAATCTTTGACAGATAGAAAGAAACGGAGGACCAGATAATGATCCCATGGCATAAAGGACAAAGATTGTAAAACTTTGTTTGTAAGGGATGCTGTAGCAAAAGGTTGGACATAGTATATAAATGAATTGAATGATGTTCCAAATCAAGAGAGTCCTCAAGATACAAATGCAAATGAAGGACTAAATTTTATGATGGCAGACAGAAAGAATGCCTTGAAAATGATGAGCATAGGAAAAGCTCCAGGCAGAGAGGAATTAATAACAGAAAACAATGATAAAAGTTTTTAAATCAAACATTTGAAAGAAGATAATGAGTCCTTGGTTTGAAAGGTGCACGATTGAAAAACTCACTAAAAGACTCAAATTTTGAAGTTTTGTAAAAGTAAATTTAAGTGACATTCTGGAGTAATATCATCTAGACCGTCCATTCATCCTTAGTAGAGGGGACCACAGTGATAGATAACACAAATTTAACACAAGGGCTACCTCAAATGAAAGGGAGGTGGGCAGTCAGGCTGAAGGATCCACTTGACTGCACCCCTGCTTAAGCCAATTTCCGGCCAGATTTGTGAGAATTCATGAGGAGGTCCTCTGATCCATCTAACACTTCCACATTAGAGGCCAATGATCAGGTACACAAATAAAACTGCAGCCTAATGTTGAGGAGGTCTCCTTTCACATGTTGTGGGAGCAGTCAAAACCCCATATACACACATATATGAGAAACAAGTTCTGCTCCAAGTCACAAAGATTACAGGAGACCACGAATTGACTTAAAACCTGTGCAGAGGCGTGCATTATCCTGTACACAAGTCCTGGGAAACAACGTTCAAGTTGGGGACACTGCCACAGCTGGGCAGCAGGATAGAATGGCATGGATTATTGAGAACTGGTTCAATTGGTGGACCTCAGACTCTTGCGTGATTTTGTGGTTGACTCTGATGTGACATTCCATTGAAATGCGGGTGAGTTCAGACCAGAGTGTTTCGTAGCTTTGAGTTACCTATACCCAGTACAGTCAGTGCCAAGCACCACTTTATATAAGTGATAATGGGAACTGCAGATGCTGGAGAATCCAAGAAAGTGTGAAGCTGGATGAGCACAGCAGGCTCAGCAGCATCTCAGGAGCACAAAAGCTGATGTTTTGGGCCTAGACCCTTCATCAGAGAGGGGGATGGGGTGAGGGTTCTGGAATAAATAGGGACAGAGGTGGAGGTGGACCGAAGATGGAGAGAAAAGAAGATAGGTGAGAGGAGAGTATAGGTGGGAAGGTAGGGAGGGGATAGGTCAGTCCAGGGAAGACGGACAGGTCAAGGAGGTGGGATGAGGTTAGTAGGTCGGAGATGGGGGTGCGGCTTGGGGTGGGAGGAAGGGATGGGTGAGATGAAGAACAGGTTAGGGAGGCAGAGACAGGTTGGACTGGTTTTGGGATGCAGTGGGGGGAGGGGAAGAGCTGGGCTGGTTGTGTGGTGCCGTGGGGGGAGGGGAGAACTGGGCTGGTTTTGGGAGGCAGTGGGGAAAGGGGAGATTTTGAAGCTGGTGAAGTCCACATTGATACCATTGGGCTGCAGGGTTCCCAAGCGGAATATGAGTTGCTGTTCCTGCAAACTTCGGGTGGCATCATTGTTGCACTGCAGGAGGCCCATGATGGACATGTCATCTAAAGAATGGGAGGGGGAGTGGAAATGGTTCGCAACTGGGAGGTGCAGTTGTATATTGCGAACCGAGTGGACGTGTTCTGCAAAGTGGTCCCCAAGCCTCCGCTTGGTTTCCCCAAGGTAGAGGAAGCCACACCGGGTACAATGGACACAGTATACCACATTGGCAGATGTGCAGGTAAACCTCTGCTTAATATGGAAAGTCATCTTGGGGCCTGGGATAGGGGTGAGGGAGGAGGTGTGGGGCAAGTGGAGCGTTTCCTGCGGTTGCAGGGGAAGGTGCCGGGTATGGTGGGTTGGAGGGCAGTGTGGAGCGAACAAGGGAGTCACGGAGAGAGTTGTCTCTCCGGAAAGCAGACAAGGGTGGGGATGGAAAAATGTCTTGGGCGGTGGGGTCGGATTGTCGATGGCGGAAGTGTCAGAGGATGATGCGTTGTATCTGGAGGTTGGTGGGGTGGTGTGTGAGAACGAGGGGGATCCTCTTTGGGTGGTTGTGGCGGGGGCGGGGTGTGAGGGATGTGTAGCGGGAAATGCGGGAGATGCGGTCAAGGGCATTCTCGACCACTGTGGGGGGAAAGTTGTGGTCCTTGAAGAACTTGGACATCTGGGATGTGTGGGAGTGGAATGCCTCATCATGGGAGCAGATGCGGCGGGGGCGGATGAATTGGGAATAGGGGATGGAATTTTTGCAGGAGGGTGGATGGGAGGAGATGTATGCTAGGTAGCTGTGGGAGTCGGTGGGCTTGAAATGGACATCAGTTACAAGCTGGTTGCCTGAGATGGAGACTGAGAGGTCCAGGAAGGTGAGGGGTGTGCTGGAGATAGCCCAGGTGAACTGAAGGTTGGGGTGGAAGGTGTTGGTGAAGTGGATGAACTGTTCGAGCTCCTCTGGAGAGCAAGAGGCGGCGCCGATACAGTCATTAATGTAACAGAGGAAGAGGTGGGGTTTGGGGCCTGTGTAGGTGTGGAAGAGGGACTGTTCCACGTAACCTATGAAGAGGTAGGCATAGCTGGGGCCCATGCGGGTGCCCATGGCCACCCCCTTTGTCTGTAGGAAGTGGGAGGAATCGAAAGAGAAGTTGTTGAGGGTGAGGACGAGTTCAGCTAGGCGGATGAGGGTAACGGTGGAGGGGGACTGGTCGGGCCTGTGGGACAGGAAGAAGCGGAGGGCCTTGAGGCCATCTGCATGCGGAATACAGGTGTATAGGGACTGGACGTCCATAGTGAAAATGAGTTGTTGGGGGCCAGGGAATTGGAAGTTCTGGAAGAGGTGGAGGGCTTGGGTGGTGTCACAGACATAGGTAGGGAGTTCCTGGACCAAATGGGAGAAAATGGAGTCCAGATAGGTGGAGATGAGTTCGGTGGGGCAGGAACAGGCTGAGACAATGGGTCGACCAGGGTCGGCAGGTTTGTGGATTTTGGGAAGGAGATAGAAACGGGCCGTGCGGGGTTGGGGAACAATGAGGTTGGAGGCTGTAGGTGGGAGGTCCCCTGAGGTGATGAGGTCGTGAATGGTATTGGAGATGATGGTTTGGTGCTCGGGGGTGGGGTCATGATCAAGGGGGCGGTAGGAGGAGGTGTTGGAGAGTTGGCGTTTGGCCTCGGCGATGTAGAGGTCAGTGCGCCATACAGTGGCCACCCTTGTCTGCGTGTTTGATGGTGAGGTTGGGGTTGGAGCGGAGGGAGCGGAGGGCTGCCCGTTCTGCGGGGGAGAGGTTGGAGTGGGTGAGAGGGGTGGAGAGGTTGAGGTGGTTACTGTCTCGACGGCAGTTGGAGATGAAGCGGTCGAGGGAGGGTAGGAGGCCTGGGGTGGTGTCCAGGAGGATTACTTGTGTTGGAAGCGGGAGAAGGGGTCAGTGGAGGGAGGGTTAGGTTCCCAGTTGAAGAAATAAGCGTGGAGGCGAAGGCGGCGGAAAAACTGCTCTATGTCCAAACGTGACTGGTATTCGTTGATGTGTTGTTGTAAGGGGACAAAGGTGAGCCCCTTGCTTAGGACTGACCGTTCGTCCTCAGTCAGTGGGAGGTCTACGGGGATGGTGAAGATTCGGCTGGGCTCTGTGTGGCTGTCTTCTCTGGGTTTGCTGGCTGTGGAGGTTGTGGGTGGAGCAATGAGGTTGTCGGCCGTGGGTGACTTTATATATATTGATACATAGTTTTGGCTGCAAGCTACATGCCAGCCAACGCCATGCGTCATGCCAGCTCTCCCATACAACTTGCTCCCCTCCCACCCTGTACACCTCTGTTTCTGGTTACTTTGTAGCCTGAGCCCTCTCCCCTGCTGGAGGCATTGCTCATTCTCGTGGTGATGTGGATTCCTGAGAAGCTCAGAGGCCAGCTGTGCCAGTCCTTATGAGCGAGGCCTCCATCTGGAGGAGACTATATATTGATCACTCTGGTCACCTTGTAAGAGACGGATACCGTTAAATGTCTAAATTAGGTAAATTGTAACATTGGAAAGAAATAATGGTTTTATATTCCTGGGATAGCAAGGATTGATGTACAAAGAGAGATTGGATTGGTTAAGACTATATTCACTGGGGTTTAGAACAATGAGAACTATAATATTCTAACAGGACTAGACAGGTTAAAAAACAGAAAGGCTGTTTCCAATGCCCATCCAGAATCAGGGGCCGCAGTATAAAGATACTGGATAGGCTGTGTAGGACTGAGATGAGTAGAAGTTTCTTTATCCATGGAGGGAGGAACCTGCAGAATTCTCTGTCGAGGAAAGCAATTGAGACTAAAACACAGAATGTTTCAAGGAGTTAGATGTAGTTCTTAAGGCTAAAGGGTACTGGGAGAAAGTGGGAATCAGTTATGAAGTTGGATGATCAGCCATGATCATACTGAATAGTGGAGTTGGTTAATAAGGCTACTTTTGTTATTAATTTTTATGTTTCCATATAATTCCTGGGATACGGTTCTATCACTTTCTAAACATTATCCTGTACATTCTAAGAGTGGTTTAAGCCCATGTGACAATTTCAGTGTCACTGCCAATGAGGAATTTTGGGAGTGTTTGCACTGTTGCAATGAAAAATAGGTAACAGTGCATTTGCTGACAACAAACTCCAGTAAGAGGAAAAGTCAATCCCCCGGAATTGTTATTTAGCAACTCACAAAACAGTGGAATTAATAGAAACCCAGAAGCAAGGCTTAAATACCTTATTCAGAGTGGACATGGGGACAATACAGGAGAATAAAATAATCATGAAACAAATAACTTAAGGTTCAAAAATATGATGACGTAGTTGATCTAGACATGAAACCCATTCAAGGTCACACCAAGACGGAAACCAAAACGTATTGAGGGAGCATGCAAGCTCCTCAGTAATTCACAGATAGTGGTTACTTACTATCACTTTAAAGAAAGGTTGCTGGTTTCACACTATCTCTGCTCTGAGACAAAGGGATATTTGACTTGTAATGAATGCTGAATTGGACTGAACAAGGTTAACAGGATGTAGACAAGTGGAGCAGACAAAGCCCAGTGAGAGGTCCTGTGCACCTCAGGCCTAGAGCTAAGAACACATTCTCAAAACTGCCACACCATGGAGCACTGTCTGTAGAAGGAATCACCTGCAAAATTGCCAGGGGCAGCTATGCATAAATTACAAAGTATTCCACTGATGTTTTTTGATTCTACAGTAATGTGGAACAGAGACACTGAACAAATCAGCTCATTGTATAGAATCACTTTGTCAGCATTATTCCACAGCAGGCACATGCATGAACTTGCTAACTGATTTAGGTTTGAGTTACTCACAGATGCACTATATAAATGGTCTGCAGCAGACACATTTTCACAGGGGAGGCATTATCTAGGAAAGGCGGTGTTTCATAACATCTCGACTCTGATGAAATGTGTGTAATCTTTTTAAATTATGGGGGTGACTGACAGTTCTGAGGCAGCCAAAACCCTGGCCTAATTCAGCTCACTGCGAGAGTACAGGGAGAGGTTGCCACTGACTGCACTAAATCACTGGAACATAAATCAGTGCACTGATAATAATGTGTGTGTCTAAAGATGCATATGTGTTCATCCATGGAAAGCCTGTCACTAATCAATAAATTCACAGGGAAAATGGTAGTCTGAAGAAGACAGCTAATGAGTCTACCTAGGAAGCCAACATCTCTGCTGAGAATCTCTTTTACTCAGAGGTAGAAGTGGAGACTGAAGTTGAGGGATACAGGAAACTGGAGGTCCCCATGGCTGCACAAGGAGTGAGCAATTCAGATTTTTAGCTAAATTAAGCCTCAATCAATTATCACCATAATAATGTGACATAGTTTTGTTTATATGTACGATTAAACCATAAAAATTAAAAAGGTGGTGATGGATGTATATTGAGATGACTCAAGGCTCTGCAAACCTGCACGCCTGAATTGTTCTTGAAAAGCATTAATAATAAATTGCTACTGAGTTCATTATTGTTGTTAGAGAGTGTCACAGATTATTCAAATCGGAATGAAATCAGATGACATGAGTGACAGGCAATTTACTCATACACAGAACTTCAGCAACTCTCAATGCAGAAGATCAGCAATAGTGTTATAACAAAAAGAAGCCTAAAGGCAATTTAGATGCAGGTAATATTGAGCAAGAGGTGCTTGCTTATCATAGGGTTTCAGCTAGAGTCAGGTCAAATGTGGAGAGATGATAAAATCTTGGCTGGTTTTCTTATTAAACTGAATTATTTGTTTTGTGCTCAGAGAGTTCATTTTTCTCATAGCTAAGTGCTATAAGGAATGTTTGACTCTTAAATGTGGCACGGTGAGACCACACAGTTGCACAGAATGATGGAAGAATGCTGGCTGACTCAATATTTTTGTTTCATTAAATGGAAACAGTAGCTTACATGATTTGCTGTCTCAGGCCTTTGAGAAGCCAAGATACACAGTTCTCAAAAGTAGGGAGAATTCTATTACTGTAGAAACCATTTTTCACACAATTTATTTTAATGTAGCCTACTTATGAAAGTAAACACACCCTGTGCATTTAAGCAAGTTTGAAATCATTCTTTCTGTTTTTGATTAGGAATCTCAATCTAAACATTTTCCTTAATGTTAACAGTTATCTCACCCTCAGAATGGTCAATATATAGCTGGCTAAGTCTTGTCATCTCCTTGTCTTCTTTCAGGGACTTGAATACCATTCCCTGTCAAAGCCCTTCATATGTTTTGCTTTCGCTGTTTTGCTTGATGTTTATTGCAAAATACCTGATTAAATTAGGATGCCCAAACTCTCAGAGCTTAGTTGGTCAGATGCACTAGTCAAAAGTAGCTGTAGTGGTTAGGCAGAGAGATAACTAAAAGACCTCTATATATAAGAAAGTATGATTCTCCATACGTGAAAAAACGCAAGTTCCATCTCACACATATAAACATTACTACACACAAGAAATTCTACAGAAGTTGAAATATTGATGTTGAATGCTTGCATGTAAAATTGCCATTTCCATGAGATGAAATTTGGTCATGTGCACAAAACCTTTGACCCATCTCTGTTGGCAACAATTTAACTGAACAAAAATGACAAAAGAAATCAAATATGTTATCTGAAAATTCAGAAGTCATTTCCATCCCCTGTGAGATTATTTTTTCCACATCAGTTTACCACGAGGAGAATTTACTATGAAGAGAGACAATACAAAAGGAGTACTTTTTCTCTTCAGGATTGGATAGAGGGAGTGAGAGTGTTTAAATTTCTAAATCATAAAACTGACCTCAACCCACCACCTCCCACTTACAATTTTAACCAACATGAACTGAGAAATGAATTCAAGTGTTATATATTTGACTGAGTCTCTATTTCAGTGAAATTTTCCTTTTACCACCTGCAGGCAGGTTTCCTGGGGCTCAGAGCACCTCTTGCCTAGAGGCAAAAAATGCCTTTCCAGTATTGCTTCTGTGAATGAGGGGCAGGAGTGCTTTCCCTATGGCCTCTCCTAGTTCATCTGCCCCTCCCTGTATCAGCTATTCATCGTATAACCCAGCCCTGCCACAACTGGATCCCCAACTCCATGATCGGACCTGTTTACAATTATTGTAGCCCTCTTATAGGAGCCCAGCAATCCTGATCTGATAACTCGCCGTCTCTCTCTCTCTGGATCTTACCCGCCCTCTTGACTGTCAGTCAATTTTCGTCCATGGCCTTTATTACTTCTCCTTTCCCCACTTGCATCCTGCGCATGCTTCAGGCTTTTCCACCTGCCAATTAGCGAAAATTTCAACCTAAGTGGTTGATAGCTGGGAGCTGGAGAGCATGTTTCAAACCTCAGTCACTGAATCACCTGCCACTGAATTTTTCTTCAGGAGCTTTGGGCTCCACATTGCTCAGTGTCTCATATTGCTATTATCAGCACCTCTAGCCACATTCACCTCACACCAGCCTTCTTGTGAGTCTTAGCACCGAAGATCTGCCAGCTTCTGTGTTCAACCCAGTTAATGGCTAAGTTCCCACAGACCTATGGGGTGGAGAATTCCAAAGATTTGCCACCGTCTGCATAGGAATGTCTAACTGCAACTGTGTAAGATGCTGGTGAGACCACATCTGGAATACTATTGGCAGGTTTGATCTGTTTATTTAAGGAATGAGATTATTTCATTAGAGTTCAAAAAAGGGTTCACTAGGATGATCCCTGGTATGGAGGGATTTTCCCAGAGCAAAGGTTAAACAGTTTGGGACTCTACTCACTGGAACTTAGAAGAATAAGAGGTGATGTCATTGAAACATATAGAATTCATGAGGGGCTCTACAGGGTAAATGCTGAGGGGATGTTTTCCCTCATGGGACAGCCTAGAACATGAAGGTGTGGTTTCAGAATGAAAGGGTGTGAATTTAAGATTGAGATGAGGAATTTCTTCTCTCAGACGGTCACGAGTCCTTGGAACTCCTTACCACAGAGGCCTATGGGGACAGATCACTTGTGTATATTTAAGGCTGAGATAGATAAATTCTACTGAATAGAGGAGCAAACTTGAGGAGCCAGATGGTCTACTTCTGTTCCTATTTCTTATGGTCTTACGGTTAGGAAATTCCTTCTTATCTCAGTCCTGAATGGCCTATCCTTTATTCCTACATCCAATAGTATCAGGTCACAGAGTGAAAATACATTTCAATCAGAGCACCACCATGTACTGACAGTCATATCACACCAAGACTTTTCCAGCAGAACTTGAATATGAAAGATTAATCGAAATTTGCAAATAACAAACACCCACAGACATGGATAACCTGCCTTTTTGTGATGTTGGTTGTGGGATAAACGTTGATCAACAAAAATTCTCCTGGTCCTCTTAAAAAAATAGAGCCATGGGATCTTTTATGTCCATCTGAGACAACATTACAGTTGTTTTAGCATTTCACCTGAAATGCCTCCCTTTGTACTTGCACTAGAAGGTTAGGCTTGACTTTTTGTTTAAAGTCCCAGAATTGAGATTGAACGTGTAATCTTGAATTTAGCAATCCTTGTTCATCTATTACTAGCTAGGAATAGTATACCAGCTCAGGGATCTATCAGTGATGATCTTTTGAGCTGCTGCAACTGGTCATCATCTGACATATCATGTTGCATCTGCTCTGCTTGGCTGTGACTAAAATATGAGAGATCAATGTTAAGCTGACTTTCCAGTTCATACTCATAATACCTACTTGTAGGTCTAAACAATTGTCTTTGTTCTTAGCGGGGTATGGGGGTCAGCTAAGAGGAATGGACCTGGTTAATATTGTACCTCTAAATTGTGTCCTTGGATCTAAGATGTTGTAGTCATAGAAGTCACTTGCAAGAAGTTTTCAACAGATCATTTCTAACAGGTTGTGGTTAGCACAAACAACAAAATGGCACCTAATGGTATGTATGAAGCCATTAAAAACTAGAACTAGATTCTCTCTTTCAATGTTGGAATAGCTTGTCTGTACTGCTATAAGAACCTTAGAAAGAAGCACAACTGACTTGGCATCCTACAATAGACATGCTCCCAGATGTTTCTGGGATGCATCTATTTCCAATGTGGTGAGGGACCACAATACTGAAGAACCAACTTCGAGGTCAGTAAAGCATTTTTGAGAAATTTGGAAATTTGAAAGTATGCTGGTGATCTTCCTGCTATAAGTATAGTGAATCTTTATGGACAAGATCTCAAAGTTAGAACATAGAACATAGAATATTACAGCACAGTACAGACCCTTCAGCCTTCGAAGTTGTGCCGACCTGTCATACCAATCTGAAGCCCATCTAACCTACACTATTCCATGTACATCCATATGCTTGTCCAATGACGACTTAAATGTACTTAAAGTTGGCAAATCTACTACCGTTGCAGGCAAAGCATTCCATTCCCTTACTACTCTCTGAGTAAAGAAACTACCTCTGACATCTGTCCTATATCTTTCACCCCTCAATTTAAAGCTATGCCCGCTCATGCTCGTCGTCACCATCCGAGGAAAAAGGCTCTCCCTATCCACCCTATCTAACTCTCTGATTATTTTATATGTCTCAATTAAGTCACCTCTCAACCTTCTTCTCTCTAACAAAAACGGCCTCAAGTCCCTCAGCCTTTCTTCGTAAGACCTTCCCTCCATACCAGGCAACATCCTAGTAAATCTCCTCTGCACCCTTTCCAAAGCTTCCACATCCTTCTTATAATGCGGTGACCAGAACTGTACACAATACTCCAAGTGTGGCCGCACCAGAGTTTTGTACAGCTTCACCATAACCTCTTGGTTCCAGAACTCGATCCCTCTATTAATAAAAGCCAAAACACTGTATGCCTTCTTAACAGCCCTGTCAACCTGGGTGGCAACTTTCAAGGATCTGTGTACATGGACACCGAGATCTCTCTGCTCATCTACACTACTAATAATCTTACCATTAGCCCAATACTTTGCATTCTGGTTACTCCTACTAAAGTGCATCACCTCACACTTGTCCACATTAAGTTCCATTTGACACCTCTCAGCTCAGCTCTGCAGCTTATCTATGTCTCTCTGCAATCTACAGCATCCTTCGTCACTATCCACAACTCCACCAAGCTTAGTGTCGTCTGCAAATTTACTAACCCATCTTTCTACGCCCTCATCCAGGTCATTTATAAAAATGACGAAGAGCAGTGGGCCCAACACCGACCCTTGCGGTACACCGCTAGTAACTGGTCTCCAGGATGAACATTTCCCATCAATCACCACCCTCTGTTTTCTTTCAGCAAGTCAATTTCTGATCCAAACTGCTATATCTCCCACAATCCCATTCCTCTGCATTTTGTACAATAGCCTACTGTGGGGAACCTTATAGAACGCCTTGCTGAAATCCATATACACCACATCAACCGGTTTACTCTCATCTAACTGTTTGGTCACCTTCTCAAAGAACTAAGTTCAGAAACATATGGTGATAAAAAATTAAATACATTGGTACATTTGTTAGTCATCTTGTGGTGTACTCATCTTTTGTGTATCTTCTATTTTAGTAGCATTATATCCAATACCAGCCAATAAGTAGATTGAACTGAAGAAATTGATTTGGCTGCTGTTGATTTGATTGTTTTTACTCTTAATGACAAGACCATGTGTTCTTGCTGCTGTCATAGGTTGACAAGGGTAAGCGCCATGCTCATGTGTAGTTGTTCAAAGCCTTAAAGCCTCTGTCATATAGAGACAACCTGGTGGATTCTCAATTATATGAGGCGTTTGTTCTTGGACTTTGTTCTGGCTGATGGATAATCCAAAATGGTGACCTGTGGAAATAATATATACTGAAAGGTGTTCTCAAAGTTGTCAATTCCTATGACTTCAGGTATGGACCAATCGCCATTCTTGGCAATGAGTTTGGAAAAGAGCTTGGCACCTAAGAACTTGGGTTTAAGCTCTCCTGGAGTGGAAATCTTGAGTGGGCTTCCCTTGTGTGTAATTTTTAGTTGTCTTTGATCTAAACATTCACGTAGAGTGCTCATCATTCTTCAAAACACAAGTAATGGAGATTCAATGATCAGTATGATGTTTGAATTGTGGATGATATTGTTTGCACCATAGAATCAAATTCCAGTCTGAACTGGCCTTGAATATGAATGCTGCATCTACAAGGGAAGTAAACATTGGAGTCAGCAACACCTTTCAGATTGAACTCAGCATTGCCATTAAAGTAGTTAATAGTATCAAAACCAGTCTGGGTAAAAAGACTGGTTAAGAGTCCTGGATAGGCTTGGTGTTGCAGTCTGGAATCTTTCGTGTAGCAACTGATGCATTTTTACCTCATGGATGGTGAGAGTACCACTAAGAGATGGCCCATCTGTCAAGGTTTGAATAAATCCTATCGACATTTGAGATGGATAATGCCAATAAATGGTATGTCAGAATTGTTGTAAGCAATTAGTTTATCTTGGACTGTACCAATCCATGCCAATTTCCAGAGGACATTTTTGTGTAAATTGCATGAAATGATAGTATTTGCACTAGTGTCAGTGTTAGTTTTGGCCTAGAGTGCATACTTTCCATTCTATCTGGAGTTTATCACTTGGATAGAGGAAAAAGCTTTAGCCATTCTGATGACATCCATGTAATGGGGTAAATTTACCACATGTACCATTTGACTGGGGTCTGGCAGCTGTAGTATTGCAATTACTTCTTGGACTTTGTTGACATACTTGTGTGTCATGGATAGAGTTTTGGAAGTTTCTTTAGCATTGTTCCTTGGTTGGCTCTTCTACATATGCTGCTGTGAAACATTGGCTGGAAAATCAGGGAGATGAATGTATCATGGTTATGTCACAGGGTTAGTCATCTGAGAACCCAGGCTAATGTTCTGGGGGCATGGGTTTGAATCCTACTCTACTGGTTGGTGAAATTTGAGTTCATTAAAATCTAGGCTAATAGTATCTGTTGTTGCAAAAAAAAAATCATCTTGTTCACTAGTGGCCTCTCAAGAAGAAAATCTACAGTCTTTACCTGATCTGGCCTACATGTGACACCAGATCAACAGCAATGTGGTTGACTCTTAATTGCCCACTAAAAAAGCCAAGAGAGCCAACCAGAGATGGATTGCCATTGCCATCCTGGCTAGTAATGTCAAATTCCATGTAAAAATAATTTTAAAAAACTTGAGTTTTTCAAAGGGCAACTGGATTTCTTACACTGTTTAGCCTAATGCCCCCTGGTGGAGCATGGCTTTCATATAGTCATGTGACAGCAGGTGATTGAAGCAAGCCATATCTCGTGCAGATCTGGATGTTCCACGAGGCCTATTGATGGAGGCCGCAATTGTTCTGGACTCAAGCAACTGCAGATGGCTTGCTGCAATTGCTTTAAACTTGCATTGTTCTATTAGTACAGCATCAATGGTCTATTGTTTATTCAGTTTTTTTTCCCCCAGAATTCCCCTTCTAAAAGATTTGCTAGATATGGAGGTAATAGCTAGTTCTAGAACACTTTCAGTTAAGTTAGTTTCAGTGAAGCTACATTCTGTATCTTTGCATTGACATCTGCCTCCTTTGGTTAATAGTTTCAACTGGCCATTTTCAGTATGATACAAACTCAAATCTGTGCATACTGAAGTTGATGTAAACATTAAGTTGGCCTCCTGAATCAGAACATTTTTTATTTGTGCCTTGGTGGTCATCATCAGAAATATTGGAGAGATTTGATTTTTCTTAGTTATTTAGTTTCCCTAGTGAGAAGAAGGAAGACTACCCATTCTTCTCTGTCAACCAATTGCTTCTCCAGGAAATAAAGATTGATTTCTTTTTATTTAAAGAAATGAAGCTCTGACAGAATATCAATGGATTGCCAGTCCATAGTGAGATGATTACTCTCCAGATCACTTGTGCATCATATGCTTTCTAAAATTCCATTTAAAACCTATAATGCACATTAATGCATTTTTCTGTTTTTATTTTAAATTTGTTTGATGCTCTCTTCTTTTATTATTATATGCTGTTACCCTTTTTCATATTTTTACTGGCTTGCCTGTATGTGGTGTTTGCACCAACAAAAGTATCATTGTTTATGAAAACGGGGGGCAGTTTTGCTTAAATTAGCATTGTTTTAGGAATAAAGAGACGGAAACAATTGCTGTCTGGGTGCATCCAAGTCATGTTTAGCTTTAAAAATATTTTTGAGTATTTTAGGTATATTTTGCTGAGAAACAATTTCTTTCATTACCACTAAATAAAAACCAAAAGAACTGTGGATGCTGTAAATCAGGAACAAAAACAAAATTGCTGGGTAAAGGTCAGCAAGTCTGGCAGCATCTGTGAAGAAAAGAAATCAGAGTTAACGTTTTGTGTCCGGTGACCCTTCCTCAGAACCTGAAGGGTCACCAGACCCAAAACATTAACTCTGATTTTTTCTTCACAGATACTGTCAGACTTGCTGAGCTTCCCCAGCAATTTTGTTTTTGTTCTTTAGTTACCACCTTCAGCTCTGAACCCAGGTATGTAATGAGGAGTAATGACTGTTCAGAAAAAGACTTTTCATGACTGTCACATTTCTGAAGAAGGGTCCCGACCCGAAACGTCAACTTTCCTGTTCCCCTGATACTGCCTGGCCTGCTGTGTTCCTCCAGCTACACACTGTGTTATCACATTGGATTAATCTTCTCACACTTTAACTGCCACTAACTATTGCTGACTAGCTGCCACACTAGCTTTAATTGCCTAACGACTGCCACCATGTGAGTTTTTTGACATGATTGCCTACATAGCGTATACCACGCAGAATTAGGTTCTTGCTCAGGCAATGTCTTGAAATTTATGAACAACACTGACCACTTACATAGCTACAATATCAAAGCAAAACCAACATAGTGGGGACTTTGTGTTTCCTGATATCAATGTACATTGCATACACGTAGTGGATTGTTTGAAAACACTTCATCGACACCTTCCTACAGTAATAGTGACAGAGATAAGCTGGACACTTTTATATTGGAATGTTACATGTCAAAATTTCACATATAGTTGGTTTTGCTATACAATGTGTTTCTTCAACGCAAATTGGCTTTAACATGTTTGAAGAATTTCAACCACTATTTGTAGAACATGAACTTTCCTCATCTGCATTGGCTATAAAATGATTCTGGCCTCACCAGTTTAAATGGCGCGGCTATTGTGCAATTTTCTTATAAGACAAGATCACACAAGAACAGAACTATTGTTTTATATCAGAACCGACTGTAACTGTTCTAAAGTAATAAGTCTGCCTGGCCTGGAGCCTATGTCAAAGTACAATACAATGTGACACTGCAGGGAAGTATCTTTATTATTGATAGACGTTATTGTCTGGTCCAACCACTTCATATGAAACGAGATCACATTTCAGTTATTTCCTCACTTAGGAAGCCAGTGTGCAAATTTCAGAAAGATAAAATTTGGTACAATCGAAACATGAGTTTTAGAATAAACAAATTCAAAAGCCAGAAAATAATAAGTTGCTCAACGCATAATTAATTCATAAATAATAACACCTTAGTTAGAGATCAAGAAGCAGAGCTAGAGAGAGAGGGAGACAGAATAGGGCCAAGTCCTGATCACCAGGTCTGGATTGTGGCCCGGCTAAGGACTTGGGTTTATCTAACATTGATTTTGTGTTCATCTCTGTTGGTGAGTATTCTGATCTCACCATTATGAAATTCATGTGAAAATAAAGGTCAGAAATAATTTGTCTTCTAGCCTGAGCTTTTCTTCTCTCCTAGCCTGCTTTGTTGGTAGGGTTTTGGGCAGAAAGTTGGAGGGGATGAGTGTGTCTGGTTCATTCTCAGTGTCAGGGATGTGCTGCGTTCCTTTTGTCACTCACGTACATATTCCTTCCCTCTCTGAAATTCTCCCTATCACAACCTCCCTCCCTCTACCATATACTCACATTTTGTTTCACACACTCTCCTACCTTCACCCTCGTATCCTCTCCCTCACACACTCTTCCTGTTCTCATACGGTCTTCCACCCTTTCTCCATCTCTCTCAGTGTCTTTCTCTCACTCACACTCCCTCCCTCGATCTCACACACACACACTCTCTCTCTCACTTCTGCCCTGTCATGCACTCTATCACTTTCCTTCTCACAGACCGTTGCTTTCTCACACTCCTTCTTCACACTCACTTCATTTCCATCCCATACCCTCCCTCAGTCAGACTCCCTGCCTCAACCTCTGTCCCTCATTCGAAGTCTCTCTCTCACACACACACACGCATACACACACACACACCAGCCTGCCCAATTCATCAAGTTCCCTTCCTAATCCTATATAATCCTCTTCACTGTCGACAATGCAACCAATTTTGGTGTCAACCGCAAACTTACTAACCATGCCTCCTAAATTCTCATCCAAATCTTACATATAAATGGCAAACAAAAGAGGACTCAGCACCAAAAACTGCTGAACACCACTGGTCACAGGCCTCCAGTTTGAAAAACAATCCTTTACCACTATTCTGTGTCTCCTACCATCAAATCAATTTTATATCCACGTGGCAAGCTCTCCCTGAATACCATCTGATCTCACCTTACTAATTAGCCTACCATGCAGACCTTTGTCAAAGTCTTTACTAAAGTCCAGAGATTCCTCATCATCATCTAAAGGGTCATACTTACACTTTGAAAATGTCCCCACAGATCTTAATCTCTCTTACTGGTGGAAATATTTAATCCAGGCTTTTCAGTATTCTGTAAGTTTCAATGAGAAACACCCTCATCCTTATAAACTGCATTGAGTACAGACCCAGAGTTTCCAGTTGCCCCTCATGTGACAAGCCCTTCATTTCAAGGATCATTCATGTGCATCCCCTCTGGATCCCTTCTAATACCAAGATCTTCTTTAGCTATGGGGCCAAAACTGCTTACAATATTCCAAATGGATTCTGACCAGAGCCTTATACAGACTCAGCAGTCCATCTCTGCTGTTGTACTCTCTCCCCTCAAAATGGATGAACCGACATGTTAACCTCAAGAGAATCCTGACGTAGGATTCCTACATCCTTTTATGTCTCATATTTCTGAAGTCTTTCCCCATTAAGAAAATAGTCTATGCCTCTTCATAACAAAGTGCACAACACCTACTTTGCCACATCATATTCCATCAGCTACTAATTTGCCCAAACTTCTAGCCTGTCCACGTCCTTCTGCAGCTTCCCTGCTTTCCTCATGTTACCTGACACTCCATTAATCTTTGTTTCATCTACAAACTTAGCAACAATGCCTAGAGTTATTTAGTGCAGTTCTTTAGGTTATAGTGTGAATAGTTGTGGCTCACAACACTGATAGCTGAAACACTTGTTCCAGGCTACCATCCTGATAAAAAGCCCTTTATCCCTTCTCTCTACCTTCTGCCTATCAGCCAATCCTGTATGCTTGCCAATATCTTGCCCCGAATGTCATGGGCTTTTATCTTATTTAGAGTCTTCTGAGCAACGCCTTGTCAAAGCCTTTCTGGAAACCCAAATAGATCACGCCCTCTGGCTGTGCTTTGTTTAACATGCTTGTAACCTCCGCAAAGAAGTTGAACAAATTTGTCAAGCATGAACTCCCCTTGATGAAGTCAGAGATAATGGGAACTGCAGGTGCGGGAGAATCCAAGGTAATAAAGTGTGAAGCTGGATGAACACAGCAGGCCAAGCAGCATCTCAGGAGCACAAAAGCTGACGTTTTGGGCCTAGACCCTTCATCAGAGAGGGGGATGGGGTGAGGGTTCTGGAATAAATAGGGACAGAGGGGGAGGCAGACCGAAGATGGAGAGAAAAGAAGATAGGTGGAGAGGAAAGTATAGGTGGGGAGGTAGGGAGGGGATAGGTCAGTCCAGGGAAGATGGACAGGTCAAGGAGGTGGGATGAGGTTAGTAGGTAGGAAATGGAGGTTCGGCTTGGGTTGGGAGGAAGGGATGGGTGAGAGGAAGAACAGCGTTGGGAGGCAGAGACAGGCTGGGCTCGTTTTGGGATGCAGTAGGGGGAGGGGAAGAGCTGGGCTGGTTGTGTGATGCAGTGGGGGGAGGGGACGAACTGAGCTGGTTTTGGGATGCGGTGGGGGAAGGGGAGATTTTGAAGCTGGTGAAGTCCACATTGATACCACTGGGCTGCAGGGTTCCCAAGCGGAATATGAGTTGCTGTTCCTGCAAACTTCGGGTGGCATCATTGTGGCACTGCAGGAAGCCCATGATGGACATGTCATCTAAAGAATGGGAGGTGGGAGTTAAAATGGCACGCGACTGGGAGGTGCAGTTGTTTATTGCGAACTGAGCAGAGGTGTTCTGCAAAGTGGTCCCCAAGCCTCCGCTTGGTTTCCCCAATGTAGAGGAAGCCACAACGGGTACAATAGATACAGTATACAACATTGGCAGATGTGCAGGTGAAATTCTGCTTAATATGGAAAGTCATCTTGGGGCCTGGAATAGGGGTGAGGGAGGAGGTGTGGGGGCAAGTGTAGCATTTCCTGAGGTTGCAGGGGAAGGTGCCGGGTGTGGTGGGGTTGGAGGGGAGTGTGGAGCGAACAAGGGAGTCACGGAGAGAGTGGTCTCTCCGGAAAGCAGACAAGGGTGGGGATGGAAAAATGTCTTGGGTGGTGGGGTCGGATTGTAGATGGCGGAAGTGTCGGAGGATGATGTGTTGCATCCGGAGGTTGGTGGGGTGGTGTGTGAGAATGAGGAGGATCCTCTTTGGGTGGTTGTGGCGGGGGCGGGGTGTGAGGGATGTGTTGCGGGAAATGTGGGAGACGCGGTCAAGGGTGCTCTCGACCACTGCGGGGGGAAAGTTGTGGTCCTTGAAGAACTTGGACATCTGGGATGTGCGGGAGTGGAATGCCTCATCCTGGGAGCAGATGCAGCGGAGGCAGAGGAATTGGGAATAGGGGATGGAAGTTTTGCAGGAGGGTGGGTGGGAGGAGGTGTATTCTAGGTAGCTGTGGGAGTCAGCGGGCTTGAAATGGACATCAGTTACAAGCTGGTTGCCTGAGATGGAGACTGAGAGGTCCAGGAAGGTGAGGGATGTGTTGGAGGTGGCCCAGGTGAACTTGAGGTTGGGGTGGAAGGTGTTGGTGAAGCGGATGAACTGTTCGAGCTCCTCTGGAGTGCAAGAGGCGGCGCCGATACAGTCATCAATGTAATGGAGGAAGAGGTGGGGTTTGGGGCCTGTGTAGGTGTGGAAGAGGGACTGTTCCACGTAACCTACAAAGAGGCAGGCAAAACTTGGGCCCATTCGTGTGCCCATGGCCACCCCCTTTGTCTGTAGGAAGTGGGAGGAATCGAAAGAGAAGTTGTTGAGGGTGAGGACGAGTTCAGCTAGGCGGATGAGGGTGTCGGTGGAGGGGGACTGGTTGGTCCTGCGAGACAGGAAGAAGCGGAGGGCTTTGAGGCCATCTGCATGCGGAATACAGGTGTATAGGGACTGGAAGTCTATGGTGAAAATGAGTTGTTGGGGGCCAGGGAATTGGAAGTTCTTGATGTAGGTGGAGGGGGACAGCCCTGGACTGACCTATCCCCTCCCTACCTCCCCACCTATACTCTCCTCTCCACCTATATTCTTTTCTCTCCATCCTTGGTCCGCCTCCCCCTCTCTCCCTATTTATTCCAGAACCCTCACCCCATTCCCCTCTCTGATGAAGGGTCTAGGCCCGAAACATCATCTTTTGTGCTCCTGAGATGCTACTTGGCCTGCTGCGTTCATCCAGCTTCACACTTGATGAAGTCATGCTGATTCAGCCCCATTTTACAATGCACTTCCAAATAGTCCACAATTTCATCCTTAATAATAGGCTCTAAAATTTTACAAACTGAGAATGTCAGACTAATTGGCCTATAGTATGCTGCCTTCTGCTTCCCTCCCGTCTTAAATGCCCGCTTACATTAGCCACCTTCCAGCCTCTGTTATCCTTGCTGAATCCAGCGATTCCTCAAAGATCTCCATCAATGCCTCCACAATCTCCTCTGCTGTCTCTTTCAGAACTCTAGGTGATTCATCTACCTTCATACCTTTCAGATTCCCCAGAACCTTCTCCTTAGAGATGGCCATTACATTCACCCCTGCCGTCAACTCTCTTGAAGTTCTTGCAAGCTACGAGAGGAGCACTTACTCTTAGAGCCTTCCAGTTTTATTTGGAACACCAGCTGTGGGTTGTCTAGGACTACTTGGTAATTATAGCCCACTGGCTGCCTCTGGACAAAACCTGTTGTGTAATAAATAATAGGTACTATTTGTAGGACTAAAGTCCTTACCAGTTATTTTTGTGAAACATTGGAGACAATATTCATCTTCAGCCCTGAGGCAGGGTTACTGGACCCAAAGGTTAACTCTGATTTCTCTTCACAGATGCTGCCAGACCTGCTGAGCTTTTCCAGCAACTTCTATTTTTGTTTATTGTTCGTTTATTGCTCACCTCTGGATGTCATATGACTTTTGTTGTAGTGCGGCCCATTTGCTCAGTCTATGGGGGTACCTTGTGTCTCCTAGTGGATGTCTCTTATTCCTGATGGGAAATGAGGGAACTTTGACAGCTGCAGGGAAAAAATATTGTGGCAGCTTGCCACCTCACTTGCTTGAGCCTTTTATCATGACTGTTCGCCAGATACACTTTTGTCGAATAGAAATCCATGCTAGTTGTGCTTACTCCTGGCTGATCGTTAGATTTGTAGATTAACACATGTATAATTGATGAAACTCCACATATGTAGGAAGTCATCCAGAAGTTGAACAAACTGAGGGTCCTGTCATCCTGACTGCCATTTTCCAGGTGAGATTAACATAATTTCCAGCCCTGGTATCCATCTCATCAGTTACCTCTATACTGTGGGTAGCCAGCTCAGAGATTTTGGATTAAGTCCTGTAAGGATTTGCAAACAAGAAAGTTGAAGGTAGTCTGTGGCCCAGAAGGAACAGCTTAACTCTCAGGAGGATCCCCCTCGATCTCCGGATACAACGCATCATCCTCCGACTCTTCCGCCATCTACAATCCGACCCCACCACCCAAGATATTTTTCCATCCCCACCCTTGTCTGCCTTCCGGAGAGACCACTGTCTCTGTGACTCCCTTGTCCGGTCCACACTCCCTTCCAACCTCACCACACCCGACACCTTCCCCTGCAACCGCAGGAAGTGCTACACTTGCCCCCACACCTCCTCCCTCACCCCCATCCCAGGACCCAAGATGACTTTCCATATAAAACAGATGTTCACCTGCACATCTGCCAATGTGGTTTACTGTATCCACTGTACCCGGTGTGGCTTCCTCTACATTGGGGAAACCAAGCGGAGGCTTGGGGACCGCTTTGCAGAACACCTCTGCTCGGTTCGCAGTAAACAACTGGGCCTCCCAATCGCGAACCATTTTAACTTCACCCCCCACCTCCCATTCCTCAGACGACATGTCCATCATAGGCTTCCTGCAGTGCCACAATGATGCCACCCGAAGGTTGCAGGAACAGCAACTCATATTCCGCTTGGGAACCCTGCAGCCCAATGGTATCGATGTGGACTTCACAAGCTTCAAAATCTCCCCTTCCCCCACTGCAACCCAAAACCAGCCCAGCTCATCCCCTCCTCCCACTGCATCCCAAAACCAGCCCAGCTTGTCCCCGCCTCACTAACCTGTTCTTCGTCTCACCTATCCCTTCCTCCCACCTCAAGCCGCACCTCCATTTCCTACCTACTAACCTCATCCCGTCTCCTTAACCTGTCCATCTTTCCTGGACTGACCTATCCCCTCCTCACCTCCCCACCTATACTCTCCACTCCACCTATCTTTTCTCTCCATCTTTGGTCCGCCTCCCCCTCTCTCCCTATTTATTCCAGAACCCTCTCCCCATCCCCCTCTCTGATGAAGGGTCTAGGCCCAAAACATCAGCTTTTGTGCTCCTGAGATGCTGCTTGGCCTGCTGTGTTCATCCAGCTCCACACTTTGTTATCTCTAACTCTCAGGAGGCTTTAGATGTCTGTACCCATCTAACCTTTTGGATGCAACACTTTTCTACAAAACCCAGAATTCTAAACTTGTGTGTTTGTAACCTGTAACTAACTGTTGTAGGGGTTGATTGCTGTGAATTATCAGCAAATCCATTACTATTGAATCAAGCAATCAGTAGACAAGTAGAAAATAAACTAGATGCCCTTAGTCACATTTCATTCTCTCTGCCCAATAATTTGATCATGCTGTAAACCTTCAGTCTATAGTTTTATATTTTCCAATGTATTCTTTTTGCAACTGTCTGAATACAAGCTCTTAAAATCTTGTGCAAATATCTACTGAACTTTTGAAGTTCACTTTCTGTGTTTTGTCCAAAACTGTAGCTAGATATATTTACAGTTGTAGACGTTTTGTGAGCTTTGTTTGAAGTGTGGCTTATTGTAACAAAGAGCAGCAATTTCCTCTCAAACGTGATAGAATAGACTGTGAACATTCTGTACTTTTAGTTATGTATAAATAAGGGACACTGTCTTATTTCTTCATATGCCAACACACTGCAGTGAAATAAATTGAGTTGCGGTAAATGATGAGGTTGTTTATGATATCACCAAGAAGAAAATTATATATGACCAATCTGATCCATCAAAATGATGAAAGGGTTGTGAACTGCTTTTAAGTGAAGGCAATGTGCCTTTAAATATAATTGAATTATTTTTGACTCATAACCATATAAAATCAGTTTAACTCGTTAACTTAAAATTCTCAATCACTTTGATGGTGATGTACAACACAAGAGAATAGTGGCAGAAAATACAGCTCGATTTGAAAATCAGATGATAGTCAAATTAAGAAAGATTTTCTTTTATCTGCCTATTGAATGATACTTGTTAATTCAATTGATATTGTCACAATTCCAAATATAAATGATTGAATTCAATTGGCTGATTTAATCAGCCTGGGGCTTCCACGGACAGAAACAGTTTTATAAAAGGGCCCAGAACACTGATGTATGATGACTACTGGGATCCATGATGCTGTCCAAGCTTTGTGACACTGACATAGGTTAGACCAACTCCAAGCTGAAATTGACCTATTCCCCACGGGTAACAGAATCAGTCAGCAAGACCTCCAGAGGAGGTGTTTATCTCCTTTTTAAGTTACAGCATTTTGAGATTCTACACATGTTAGAGATGAAACATCTACTGCAATTACCAACCTGGGAATAATGGGGTCTGCAGACATGGAATGTACAAGCAGTTCTGATAGCAAGACATTCTTTTGGCAGACCAAGAGTGATGAAATAAAGAATACAAAAGTAAACATAGGCTGAGGATGTTCTCTCTTCAAAGAAAGAAAGTGCCTGGTTCACAGCACTTACTGGAAAGAAGGAACAGAGAACTGAGTACAACAAGTGCTTACATTTGTGTCTGCTGACTGCATTGAAAAAGTCAGGTAAGGAACCTTTGTCTCAGGTTAAAACTTTATTGCTCAAAGACACTCAAAAATTTCTAACTGTATATATCATTTTATCATGTTTTGTACTGAACACTGTACTGTCCACACTTTGCACCTCTGCCTATATGTCTTTATGACAGTGTGAAATAGCCTGAATGACTGAGTGAAGGCCATATTCTTGATATCATGTCCTTATTATTTTTCTTGGGTTTAGAACAGAACTGATTCTACAGAAGTGTCATACCAGACCCAAACTGTTAACTCTGTTTCTCTCTCCACATGTGCTGCCAGACCTGCTGAGTTTCTCCAGCATTCTGTTTGTTTCAGATTTTTAGTACCCAAAGTATGTTGCCTTTATTTGAAAGGTCAGAAGTGAAGACATGGCTGAAAATTGCACCATGTTGAGCAACATTAGTAATTCCACAAACACTGAAGCAGTTCATGTTCAAATGCAACAAGGCCTGGTCAATACTAGGCTTGGGTTAAAAAGTGCAAAGTAACATTCATGCCACACAAATGCCAGGCAATGACTGTCTCCAATAAGAGAGAATCTAATCATCACTCCATGATCTCCAATAGCATTATCATCACTGAATTCCTCACTATCAACATGTTGAGTGTTATTTATTGTACAAAAGCTCATCTGTACAAACCATGTCCAAAATTGAACTCAGGCCTCATCCTTTTTTAAATTTTCTTTCCTCATTTTTTTTTTCCTTCTTTTTACTTCCCTCTTACCTCTTGAGAAATGTTTGGTCACAGCAATGGCATCAGTGGCAGTGAGGCTCTTGGCTGCTGCAGTGGTGGTGGGTTTGGGCCCAATAAGAGACCCAGTTGCAGGGGTAAGGTCCAGTGCAGACACAGTGATGGCAGTGCTGGTGGAGGCAGGCTGGTGCCAGAGAGTGGCAGCGGTGCAGCGAGGAGACTCATGGCTGGCTGTTTGAGGCCAATGGCTGAACAGTTAATAAGCAGGACTGTAAAGCTGATCTTTAATTCTTTGTTTTCTGCCTTTATATTTTAGGTTTTGGTTTATTTTTCTGTATTTTAAAGATGTTGCTGGAGAATGATGACAGTATTTGGCACTTTTCACTGTATTTTGTAACAAAATACACATGACAATCAATCAACATAAACACATTGGCCACAAGAGCATGTCAGAAACTAGGAACCCTGCAGTGAGTAACTCACCTTCTGACTCCCCAAAACCTGTTTACAACCTGCAAGGCACAAGTCAGGAGTATGGCAGAATAGTCCTCATTTACCTGAGTAAGGGCAGCTCCAACAACAGTCAAGAAGTTTGACACCATCCATGACAAAGCAGGTTTCTTCATTGGTACCACATCCAAAAGCATCCACTCCCTCCACCACTGACATTTAGTAGCAACAGTATGTACCATCTACAAGATGGTCCACACCATGACCACTTCGATTTTGAAGGACAAAGGCAGCAAATACATGGCAGACACCATCTCCAAGTCAGTCATCATTGTGTCTTGGAAATATATCACCGTTCCTTCAGTGTCACTGGGTCAAATTTCTGGAATTCCCTTCCTGACAGCATTGTGGGACTACCGACAGAACACTGACTGTAGCAGCTCACTTCTAGCTTCTCAAGGGCAACTAGGGATGGGCAATCCCAGTCAGCAATATCACAGCCCATGAACGATTTAAAAAAAAAATTCTACTAATAGGCTTACAAGAAGCTGACCATACAGTACTCCTAAAACAGATTTTCTGTCACAGAAGAACATTAAAAGTGATCTGCAAGTTAGGACTAAACTCCAGGTAATTTAGAATTAAACCCAACTGTGTGATTAAAATTTGATTAACACAGATGAAGCAAATTGAAGGGAAGATTTTTGTCAACTTTTTAAATTTATTTTTATTTTTAGAAGAGTTTGATAGAAAGGAACTTAGATTTCATGGAATCCATATAGAAGCAGGATGTTTGGCCAATCAAATCCACACAGACACTCTTAAAAAGCATTCTACCCAAACCTACGTCCCTACTCCAGCCCTGTAACCCTGCATTTCCCATGGCTAATCGACCAAATCTACACATCTCTGGACACTAGGGACCATTTAGCATGGCCAATCCATCTAACATGCACATCTTTGCATTGTGGGTGGAAATTGAAACCACCTGAAGGAAACCCACGCAGACATGGGGAGAATGTGCAAACTCCACACTGACAGTTGACCAAGGCTGGAATTAAACCCAGGTCCCTGGCACACTGACACAGCAGTGCCAATCATTGAGCCACCATCTCATTACCTCTTGTTGGCACATCCTATTAAATTTCTTCTGATTTTTTTATTGTTCTTATCTTTCTGAAAGTTGTGTACAGATGATGCTTATTTCATGAATGCAGCTGTATATAAATAACCTAATAAAATTATAGAATTGTACAGTACAGAAGATGTTCTTCAGACTATCAAATCCAAACTGACAAAATAGTCCTCCAAAGGTACACAAATTGCATTTTCCAGCCCTTGGCCCAAAGCCTTGAATGTTATGACATTACAATAATTTGCAGAAATAGGTCCGTGCCACGATTTAAAATCCAAATGAGCTTCCTCCCAATCTTCTTCAATTAATGCCAATTAATTTGTCCTTCTCACACCTTTTATGTCATGGGTTAATCCAACTTCACGGCAAACACTAAATGCACGCTAATCACCTCGACACCTTTGAAGTCGTGAATTACTCTCTCAGTAAAAAAGTTTCTCCTGAATTCTATGCTCACTGCCTTATTTTTCTCCTTGTTCCTTACTACTTTGTCTGACGATGGGACCTGACACACAACACCACAACAGGTAGGTCATAGAACATAGAACATAGAACATTACAGCACAGTACAGGCCCTTCGGCCCTCGATGTTGTGCCGACCTGTCAGACCGATCTCAAGCCTATCTAACCGACACTATTCCATGTACGTCCATATGCTTGTCCAATGACGACTTAAATGTACCTAAAGTTGGCGAATCTACTACCGTTGCAGGCAAAGCGTTCCATTCCCTTACTACTCTGAGTAAAGAAACTACCTCTGACATCTGTCCTATATCTTTCACCCCTCAATTTAAAGCTATGCCCCCTCGTGCTCGCTGTCACCATCCTAGGAAAAATGCTCTCCCTATCCACCCTATCTAGCCCTCTGATTATTTTATATGTTTCAATTAAGTCACCTCTCAGCCTTCTTCTCTCTAATGAAAACAGCCTCACGTCCCTCAGCCTTTCCTCGTAAGACCTTCCCTCCATACCAGGCAACATCCTACTAAATCTCCTCTGCACCCTTTCCAAAGCTTCCGCATCCTTCTTATAATGCGGTGACCAGAACTGTACACAATACTCCAAGTGCAGCCGCACCAGAGTTTTGTACAGCTGCAGCATAACCTCATGGTTCCGGAACTTGATCCCTCTATTAATAAAAGCTAAAACACTATGCCTTCTTAACAGCCCTGTCAACCTGGGTGGCAACTTTCAAGGATAGAGGCAGGTCATGAATTCACCAATGCCAGAAAGGGTATTGAACCCAGTGAAATCTGCTAAACATGAGGTAGCCAGCCAACCAACTCTCCAGGGAGTCTGAACTGAAAACAAATAGAAAATGCTGGAGATCACAACAGTAATTTGCTCCTCCAAGGAGTCTGAGTTGTTGGGGCAAAATGGGCATATACCTTCACGACAAAGCCCAGAACTGTGGAGAGTGATAGTAAAAGCTCCAATTGCCTTCTGTCCATGGTTAACTAGAAATCTCCCCTGCTCTGAACACCTTAATAATTGGGATACGTTGGAAGGATTTACATTTTGATACTCAATCTGTTTGGACAAATATGTTTCAAACATATTTTGTTGTCAAGTCTTGGGGTAGGTCTTGAATTTAAAGTTTCGGGATAGAGGCAGGGTGCCGCAGGACATTTTTATTACAATCACGACCTCTGGTCCACCCCACAAGAGGACGGGTTCTGTGTGTTTATGCTTTTATCAGCCTGAAGGTCCCTATCAGATAATCCTTCAGTCCTTTTTTTAAAAAAAAGCAAGTGCCAGCCTATTCAACCTTTCCTGATGGTTCTATTAATTCTCGTAAATCTTCGCCAGTAACTGTACTTTTTATGTAAAATGGAGACCAGAACTGTTTACAGTAGACCAAGTGTGGTCTGAACGAGCTTAAAATAGCTCTGCTGCTTTTCAATTCTATTCCACTACTAAAGCACCTCAAAGCTGCTTTTAGTTTTTATGGCCTTATTGTGTCACTCCACTTAATAATTTGTCTATCTTTACTGACAGATCTTTCACCCTTCATTTAAACAGTGTCCATTTATTATGGTCACATAAAATTTGGTCTCATCATATTCCTCACAAATTACAAGTCAAAAAAAAATTTCAGAGCTGAAAATCTGAACTTTGAACAGGACTTTTGGGCTAAATTTAGTTGCTTTGAGGTTTTTAAGACGGGCTTTTGCCATGAGGCCCAGTGAGTTTTCTCTCCCTATCTTGACAAATATGCCTCAGTAAGCAGCCATCCTGATTCTGTGTCCATCTTATGATGGGCCATTCCCAGATCAACTCTCCGGACACTGGATGTCAACCTAAAAGACCAGTATCTCTTCTGCCTGAGATCTTGAAAAGGCTGCTGTCCATTCAGATTTTTGCAATAGGATGGAGCTGCCTTCATTGTTCTGGACATTTGCCCTGGACGTTTTAGACAGGAGGAAATTGTTCCTCAGCTTTGTGGGCTGGGACTTGGAGTTACTGCTGAGTACAGTGGTACTGAGGCAGGAAACCGTCTTCAGCCAGGACTAGCAGTGGAGGCCATGGCACCATACTATGCCAGCCCTGGTCCTAGGTTACGACGGGGTTAAAGTTAGGAATAGGGTTAGGGTTGGGGTTATTTCAAGTCTCGGCCATCTGGTGAAATGGCCAATATTTAGGAAGTGTTTCAATGCCCTTCTCCACTTTGCCAGCTCAGGTGCCACTATCGCCTTGCTGACAGTTTACATTCACTTTGTCTCTGCTACGGTCCCCATTCCCTATCAATGTTCTAACTCTACTATTCTCACCATCGCATGTAACATCTTTCCTCACTCAATCTCACTCACCCCACTCTCCGCCACCACTTATCCTGCATACTCTCTGTGCTGCCTGCTCACTTATTTGGGGCAGCTCCCCTCCTGCACCCAAAATAACAGCAATGACATCCACTTTCTTCTCCCTTATTACTTGCCTCTCTCTCTAATTCCAGGAGGAAAACAACCTGCAACAGGGCAGAAAGAGTCAAGCTGAGTGATGGGCTACCTGGCATTCAGCTCCTTATCTGTCACATGGAGAGAATCCTGACTCTGACTGCTCTGAGCGGCTGCCTGACCATATCTAATCCCCTGGACTGGTATTGAATGCTGCCTTTGATTTATTAATCTGAGATCTCCTTAGCAAAGTCTATTCCCCTTGGCTTGACTGAGGCCTGCTGGCAACCATGACAAGCTGCCTGTCTTTGTGCCTGGGGAAAGACAACAGTAATATGAGCCTGAGATACCAAGGTGTGGAGCTGGATGAACACAGCAGGCCAAAGAGCATCTCAGGAGAAGGAAAGCTGATGTTTTGGGCCTGGACCCTTCATCAGAAATGGGGGAGGGGAAGAGACTTCTGAAATAATTAGGGAGAGTGGGAGGCGGGATCGAAGATGGGTAGAGGAGACGATAGGCGAAGAGGAGACAGACAAGCTGAAGAGGTGGGGTTGGAGCCAGCAGAGGTGAGTGTAGGTGGGGAGATAGGGAGGGAATAGGTCAGTTTGAGGAGGATGGACAGGTCAAGGGAGCAGGATGAGGCTAGTAGGAAGGAAATGGGGGTGCGGCTTGAGGTGGAAGGAGGGGATAGTTGAGAGGAAGAACAGGTTAGGGAGGCGGGGACGGGCTGGGCTGGTTTTGCAATGCAGTACGGGGAGAGGAGATTTTGAAGCTTGTGAAATCCACATTGATACCATTGGGCTGCAGGGTTCCCAAGCGGAATGAGTTGCTGTTCCTGCAACCTTCGGGTGGCATCATTGTGGCACTGCAGGAGGCCCAGGATGGACATGTCCGTCCGAGGAATGGGAGGGGGAGTTGAAATGGTTTGCGACTGGGAGGTGCAGTTGTTTGTTGCAAACTGAGTATAGGTGTTCTGCAAAGCAGTCCCCAAGCCTCCACTTGGTTTCCCCAATGTAGAGGAGGCCACAATGAGTACAATGGATGCAGTATACTACATTGGCAGATTGCAGGTGAAGACCTGCTTGATGTGGAAAGTCATCTTGCGGCCTGGAATGGGGGTGAGGGAAGAGGTATGGGGACAGGCGTAGCACTAGCTGCGGTTGCAGCAAAAAGTTTTGGGTGTGGTGGGGCTGGAGGGGAAAATGGAGTCACGGAGAGAGTGGTCCCTCAGGAAAGCAGACAAAGGTGGGGAGGGAAAAATGTCTTTGGTGGTGGGGTTGGATTGCAGATGGCGGAAGTGTCAGAGGATGATGCTTTGGATCGGGAGGTTGGTGGGGTGGTATGAGGGTGAGGGGGATTCTTTGGGACAGCGAATGTCATCGCTGCTGAAGCCATCGCCTCCATTTCTAAGACCAACACCACAGAGACGACCATCACCACTGCTGCCACCGCCTACCCCACTCCACCCACCGCCGACGCAGTCAGGGCAGACTGAATGGGCTGAATAGCTTCTGCCTGCAGTGTAGTGATTCTATCATTCAACAATTTTAAATAGAATTAAACACATTTCTCAGCCATTGCATCCCTAGGTTTTGGCAGGAATGATCAGTAGCTGGTCAGATCCATAAATTTATTTAATGAGGAATATCATGAAGAGGGGTTTGATATTCTGTTTGTTTCCATCCCTTTATTGAGGAATTAAATATTGATTGGTAGTTTGAACAGATTAAGTGAAATGTCAAGACTGACACACTGGCCCCATTCTGTCTGAAAGCTGACACTTAAAAATCATGACATGTAGGAGTGTTGACTAGAGGAAATGAAGTTGGAAGTAACAGTTTTTCTTTATTAATTCAGAGATTGTCAGTGTTGCTGGAAAGTCCAGAATTTACTTTCCATTCCTCATTGCACTTTTTCAGACTTTGGTTTAGGTAGCTTGCTGCTATCAGCCCTCCATTCCTTATGTTGTGTCCAAGGTCTGTCTAATCAACAGTGACAAAGGGTAGAGCACAGAAGCGCATTAATAGAAGGGGCACTTGTCTCATATAACAAGCTAATGTATTATCAGTTAGCAATAAGTATTATTCACATTAACTTACTAGGGATAATTATATTAAGGCTTTCAGGAGCTTTGGAGAACACATCAATTCCTCTCAAAAACTCAATTGAACTCTCAACTGCCTCTATTCAAATGCTTCATAACATTACCAGATTGAGTGGAGACTAATGTATTGTCTTATACAACATCTCCCCTCAAGCATTTACCCCACAATTAACCACTTTTCATTCAAATATATAAGACCATTCACATTTGCTACTACCCCATCTCCACCACTCTCCCCAAATTTGTCATATCACAGATGTAGGCTGTCTGCATATTTCATAATTTTTCAAGTATGTACCCTATTCAGACATAGAAGAACAGTGTGTGATGAAAGGTAAGATTGAGATATAATTAAATAATTTTTCAAGAGTTTGGATTTCAAACTAGCCCTTTTTTATAAGTAACTAGGTCAATCTTTTTAGTTTGTGACAGAAAGCAGGTGACTGAAGATCTCTTGGAGAGCTAATGGAAGTTTGCTTAAATTGTGGAGATTTGTGGCAGGAGTACTAAGAGCAGATTTGGTCCCCTTATTTGAGGGGAAGTTTTATTTCACTGGAGGCAGTTCAGAGGAGGTTTACTAGAATGATCCCCATTGTGGCACAATTGTTCTATGAGCAAAGGTTAAATAGGTTGGGGCTGGACTCGTTGGAGTTTAGTGGAGTGAGAAGTGATCTCATTTAAAGGTATAGAATTCTTAACGGGTTTAACAGGGTAAATTCTAAGAGGATATTACCCCTCATGGGAGATTCTAAGAGCAGAAGACATGACCTCAGGATAAAGGGTAGCCAATTTAAGACAGAAATGAGGAGGAACCTCTTCTCTCAGAGGGTAGAGAGTCTTTGGAATGCTTTGCAATCGTGAGCTGCAGGGGGATAGAGGGACTTATGTATATTTAAGGTTGAGATAGAGAGCTCCTTAATCAGTAGGGGAATCCAGGGTTATGGGGAAAAAGCAGGAAAGTGGATCTGAGGAATGTCAGATCAGCCATGATCCTATTGAATGGTGGAGCAGTCTTGAGGGGCTGGAGGGCCTACTCCTGTTCCTATCTCTTATGATCCTATAGTATAGCTCAATACTTTCCTACTGCAGTTATTACTTTCTCTACAGTCTTTTAACTCTGTATTCTTGTAGTACTGTTCATTTTTTTCAATAAAAGTTTAAAATCTCTGAAAAGCCTGTTAATTAATGAGTTGTTGCTTTCAAACTTTTATATTTTGTTTCCAAGCAATATTGCTGTCTGTACTGCTTACTGCATTTTCATGCCTGTTTCGGTATTTTTCATCTTCTGCTGCCAAGGTGGAATTTTCCAGTACTCCATGTAAAAAAAAATGTTTTCTTGCTGTTCACAGTCCAAAACACTCTTGTGATGAAGGCTTATTGTAATGCGTTATTATACTTTGGGAATTTGAGTCATACATTGGAGGTAACAAAGTGTGGAGCTGGATGAACACAGCAGGTCAAGCAGCATCTCAGGAGCACAAAAGCTGCTGTTTCGGGCCTCGAAGTGTCTAGGCCTGAAACGTTAGCTTTTGTGCTCCTGAGACGCTGCTTGACCTGCTGTGTTCATCCAGCTCCACACTTTTTTTTATCTTGGATTCTCCAGCATCTGCAGTTCCCATTATCTCTGATACATTGGAGGTATTGGAATTTTAGGTTTGGTTTGACTGCTTAAAGATGAAAAGATTAAACAAAAATGTTTTTTCATTGGATTGGAACCTGATTATTTTAGCAACATGTGAAAACGTTCCTATGATGTTACTTAAGCTAAATGTCCAGGCAAGCTACCCAGTCAAATAACCACTGAAAACATTTACCAAGCTGACCTTGTTTGAGCTACAGAGAGAGGCCAAAAATAGGTTTTATTCAGAAGAAAAGATTGATCCCAGAAGATGTGCTACTTCACAGACTAAAAGTGGTTAAAGTAACTGGAAAGGGTCCTAAGTATTTTATTATTCAAACTTAGTAAGAAAAGTCAGCGCATTAGCAAGGGTCAATGTGCTTTAAGGAGAGGACACAATTAATGGAAAGGACACAACTTGTGACCTCGTAAATTGAGTCAGAAATTAAGGAGTGACACTAGGGCTGATACTCCACTGATGTTGAGTGATTGGTTATTGTTGGGAAAAAATTTTTTTGCTGCTCATGAAAGTTATTTCCAAGTTGATACATCTATAACATTGGAGATAATGGGAACTGCAGATGCTGGAGATTCCAAGATAATAAAATGTGAGGCTGGATGAACACAGCAGGCCAAGCAGCATCTCAGGAGCACAAAAGCTGACGTTTCGGGCCTAGACCCTTCATCAGAGAGGGGGATGGGGGGAGGGAACTGGAATAAATAGGGAGAGAGGGGGAGGCGGACCGAAGATGGAGAGTAAAGAAGATAGGTGGAGAGAGTGTAGGTGGGGAAGTAGGGAGGGGATAGGTCAGTCCAGGGAAGACGGACAGGTCAAGGAGGTGGGATGAGGTTAGTAGGTAGATGGGGGTGCGGCTTGGGGTGGGAGGAAGGGATGGGTGAGAGGAAGAACCGGTTAGGGAGGCAGAGACAGGTTGGACTGGTTTTGGGATGCAGTGGGTGGGGGGGAAGAGCTGGGCTGGTTGTGTGGTGCAGTGGGGGGAGGGGATGAACTGGGCTGGTTTAGGGATGCAGTAGGGGAAGGGGAGATTTTGAAACTGGTGAAGTCCACATTGATACCATATGGCTGCAGGGTTCCCAGGCGGAATATGAGTTGCTGTTCCTGCAACCTTTGGGTGGCATCATTGTGGCAGTGCAGGAGGCCCATGATGGACATGTCATCAAGAGAATGGGAGGGGGAGTGGAAATGGTTTGCGACTGGAAGGTGCAGTTGTTTGTTGCGAACTGAGCGGAGGTGTTCTGCAAAGCGGTCCCCAAGCCTCCGCTTGGTTTCCCCAATGTAGAGGAAGCCGCACCGGGTGCAGTGGATGCAGTATACCACATTGGCAGATGTGCAGGTGAACCTCTGCTTAATGTGGAATGTCATCTTGGGGCCTGGGATGGGGGTGAGGGAGGAGGTGTGGGGACAAGTGTAGCATTTCCTGCGGTTGCAGGGGAAGGTGCCGGGTGTGGTGGGGTTGGAGGGCAGTGTGGAGCGAACAAGGGAGTCACGGAGAGAGTGGTCTCTCTGGAAAGCAGACAGGGGAGGGGATGGAAAAATGTCTTGGGTGGTGGGGTCGGATTGTAAATGGCGGAAGTGTCGGAGGATAATGCGTTGTATCCGGAGGTTGGTAGGGTGGTGTGTGAGAACGAGGGGGATCCTCTTGGGGCGGTTGTGGCGGGGGCGGGGTGTGAGGGATGTGTCACGGGAAATGCGGGAGACGCGGTCAAGGGCGTTCTCGATCACCGTGGGGGGGAAAGTTGCGGTCCTTAAAGAACTTGGACATCTGGGATGTGCGGGAGTGGAATGTCTTATCGTGGGAGCAGATGCGGCGGAGGCGGAGGAATTGGGAATAGGGGATGGAATTTTTGCAGGAGGGTGGGTGGGAGGAGGTGTATTCTAGGTAGCTGTGGGAGTCGGTGGGCTTGAAATGGACATCAGTTACAAGCTGGTTGCCTGAGATGGAGACTGAGAGGTCCAGGAAGGTGAGGGATGTGCTGGAGATGGCCCAGGTGAACTGAAGGTTGGGGTGGAAGGTGTTGGTGAAGTGGATGAACTGTTCGAGCTCCTCTGGGAAGCAAGAGGCGGCGCCGATACAGTCATCAATGTACCGGAGGAAGAGGTGGGGTTTGGGGCCTGTGTAGGTGCGGAAGAGGGACTGTTCCACGTAACCTACAAAGAGGCAGGCATAGCTGGGGCCCATGCGGGTGCCCATGGCCACCCCCTTAGTCTGTAGGAAGTGGGAGGAGTCAAAAGAGAAGTTGTTGAGTGTGAGGACGAGTTCAGCTAGGCGGATGAGAGTGTTGGTGGAGGGGGACTGGTCGGGCCTGCGGGACAGGAAGAAGCGGAGGGCCTTGAGGCCATCTCCATGCGGAATGCAGGTGTACAGGGACTGGACGTCCATGGTGAATATGAGGTGTTGGGGGCCAGGGAATTGGAAGTCCTGGAGGAGGTGGAGGGCGTGGGTGGTGTCACGGACGTAGGTGGGGAGTTCCTGGACCAAAGGGGAGAAAATGGAGTCCAGATAGGTGGAGATGAGTTCGGTGGGGCAGGAGCAGGCTGAGACGATGGGTCGACCAGGGCAGGCAGGTTTGTGGATTTTGGGAAGGAGATAGAAACGGGCCGTGCGGGGTTGGGGAACAATGAGGTTGGAGGCTGTGGGTGGGAGGTCCCCTGAGGTGATGAGGTCGTGAATGGTGTTGGAGATGATGGTTTGGTGCTCGGGTGTGGGGTCATGGTCGAGGAGGCGGTAGGAGGTGGTGTCGGAGAGTTGGCGTCTGGCCTCGGCGATGTAGAGGTCAGTGCGCCATACTACCACTGCGCCACCCTTGTCTGCGGGTTTGATGGTGAGGTTGGGGTTGGAGCGGAGGGCTGCCCGTTCTGCGGGGGAGAGGTTGGAGTGGGTGAGAGGGGTGGAGAGGTTGAGGCGGTTAATGTCTCGACGGCAGTTGGAGATGAAGAGGTCGAGGGAGGGTAGGAGGCCTGGGGGTGGTGTCCAGGAGTGTACCAGTCACGGTCGGACATAGAGCAGTTTTTCCGCCGTCTTCGCCTCCATGCCTACTTCTTCAACCGGGAACCCAACCCTCCTTCCACTGACCCCTTCACCCGCTTCCAACACAAGTCCTCCTCCTGGACACCACCCCCAGGCCTCCTACCCTCCCTCGACCTCTTCATCTCCAACTGCCGTCGAGACATTAACCGCCTCAACCTCTCCACCCCTCTCACCCACTCCAACCTCTCCCCCGCAGAACGGGCAGCCCTCCGCTCCAACCCCAACCTCACCATCAAACCCGCAGACAAGGGTGGCGCAGTGGTAGTATGGCGCACTGACCTCTACATCGCCGAGGCCAGACGCCAACTCTCCGACACCACCTCCTACCGCCTCCTCGACCATGACCCCACACCCGAGCACCAAACCATCATCTCCAACACCATTCACGACCTCATCACCTCAGGGGACCTCCCACCCACAGCCTCCAACCTCATTGTTCCCCAACCCCGCACGGCCCGTTTCTATCTCCTTCCCAAAATCCACAAACCTGCCTGCCCTGGTCGACCCATTGTCTCAGTCTGTTCCTGCCCCACCGAACTCATCTCCACCTATCTGGACTCCATTTTCTCCCCTTTGGTCCAGGAACTCCCCACCTACGTCCGTGACACCACCCACGCCCTCCACCTCCTCCAGGACTTCCAATTCCCTGGCCCCCAACACCTCATATTCACCATGGACGTCCAGTCCCTGTACACCTGCATTCTGCATGGAGATGGCCTCAAGGCCCTCCGCTTCTTCCTGTCCCGAAGGCCCGACCAGTCCCCCTCCACCGACACTCTCATCCGCCTAGCTGAACTCGTCCTCACACTCAACAACTTCTCTTTTGACTCCTCCCACTTCCTACAGACTAAGGGGGTGGCCATGGGCACCCGCATGGGCCCCAGCTATGCCTGCCTCTTTGTAGGTTACGTGGAACAGTCCCTCTTCCGCACCTACACAGGCCCCAAACCCCACCTCTTCCTCCGGTACATTGATGACTGTGTATCGGCGCCGCCTCTTGCTCCCCAGAGGAGCTCGAACAGTTCATCCACTTCACCAACACCTTCCACCCCAACCTTCAGTTCACCTGGGCCATCTCCAGCACATCCCTCACCTTCCTGGACCTCTCAGTCTCCATCTCAGGCAACCAGCTTGTAACTGATGTCCATTTCAAGCCCACCGACTCCCACAGCTACCTAGAATACACCTCCTCCCACCCACCCTCCTGCAAAAATTCCATCCCCTATTCCCAATTCCTCCGCCTCCACCGCATCTGCTCCCACGATAAAACATTCCACTCCCGCACATCCCGGATGTCCAAGTTCTTTAAGGACTGCAACTTTCCCCCCACGGTGATCGAGAACGCCCTTGACCGCGTCTCCCGCATTTCCCGCGACACATCCCTCACACCCCGCCCCCGCCACAACCGCCCCAAGAGGATCCCCCTCGTTCTCACACACCACCCTACCAACCTCCGGATACAACGCATTATCCTCCGACACTTCCGCCATTTACAATCCGACCCCACCACCCAAGACATTTTTCCATCCCCTCCCCTGTCTGCTTTCCGGAGAGACCACTCTCTCCGTGACTCCCTTGTTCGCTCCACACTGCCCTCCAACCCCACCACACCCGGCACCTTCCCCTGCAACCGCAGGAAGTGCTACACCTGCCCCCACACCTCCTCCCTCACCCCCATCCCAGGCCCCAAGATGACATTCCACATTAAGCAGAGGTTCACCTGCACATCTGCCAATGTGGTATACTGCATCCACTGTACCCGGTGCGGCTTCCTCTACATTGGGGAAACCAAGCGGAGGCTTGGGGACCGCTTTGCAGAACACCTCCACTCAGTTCGCAACAAACAACTGCACCTCCCAGTCGCAAACCATTTCCACTCCCCCTCCCATTCTCTGGATGACATGTCCATCATGGGCCTCCTGCACTGCCACAATGATGCCACCCGAAGGTTGCAGGAACAGCAACTCATATTCCGCCTGGGAACCCTGCAGCCATATGGTATCAATGTGGACTTCACCAGTTTCAAAATCTCCCCTTCCCCTACTGCATCCCTAAACCAGCCCAGTTCATCCCCTCCCCCCACTGCACCACACATCCAGCCCAGCTCTTCCCCCCCCACCCACTGCATCCCAAAACCAGTCCAACCTGTCTCTGCCTCCCTAACCGGTTCTTCTTCTCACCCATCCCTTCCTCCCACCCCAAGCCGCACCCCCAGCTACCTACTAACCTCATCCCACCTCCTTGACCTGTCCGTCTTCCCTGGACTGACCTATCCCCTCCCTACCTCCCCACCCACACTCTCTCCACCTATCTTCTTTACTCTCCATCTTCGGTCCACCTCCCCCTCTCTCCCTATTTATTCCAGTTCCCTCCCCCCATCCCCCTCTCTGATGAAGGGTCTAGGCCCGAAACGTCAGCTTTTGTGCTCCTGAGATGCTGCTTGGCCTGCTGTGTTCATCCAGCCTCACATCTATAACATTGTGTGGTTTTTTTCTGTTATGTAATAAAGCTATGACTTTAAAAGTTATACTAACAGCCTTGTGTGAATGTGTTCAGTGACCAAATTGCAATAATAGAATTTGTGATCTATCCATTTGGTTTTCACTCTGGGGCCAACAGCAGCATTACCATCAATTGGGAGCATAACACTTACTTCTGCACAAATTTTAAAATAAAATTCTCTGGCAGCAGGCCTTATAAATCTTCCTGCCAAAATCATGGCTTGTTTGTTAAGTCTTGGTTCTTTAAATCCTACTCTTTTTTGTCTCCATTTCTTCTGCGAGCCTTTTACTAAATTTCTGTAAATTTGCTTTTATCCATCAGAAATAAATTCTGAGCTCTCTCTGATGCTGCAGCCTCAGTATAAATTTCAATTTTGGTCTTTTCACTGCCGGTTTTCACATTTTACTTGCTGATTGGCTGGCTGTGCTTCCTCAAAGCAGGAATGCTCGTATATCATCTTCTCTTCAATTAAAAATATTGTTTTGCACTGGGTCAAATGGATTCAGTCAGCCCAGTTCTGATTGCCAGGTTGTATTCTGGTTTGTGTAATTCACTGCCACTAGTCTTCCATTCTCTATCCTGAGTCTAGAGCCTGTCTAATTATCAGTGATAAAGGAGACACCATGGGTGAGTCTCCATAGTTTAGGCACTTGTCTTACAAAACAAGATTGTCGCCTGATTACATTACATGCAGTTTACATTTACTTCCTAAGTATAATTACTTAGGATCCATTGAATCTATGTGGACCTCATTCAGATCTCAACTCATTGAGTCATAGAGTCATCCAGCATTGAAACATAGATCCTTCAGTCTAACTGTCCATGCCAACCATGTTTCCAAACTAAACTAGTCCCACATGCTTGTGCTTGCACCATATCCCTTCAAACCTTTCCTATTCATGAACTTGTCCAAATGTCTTTTAAATGTTGTAACTGTTAAGGATGAGTAGATTAGGATTATATACATTAGAAAGACGGAGGTTGAGGGGGAGCCCGATTGAGGTCTACAAAACCATGAGGTATAGACAGGGTGGATAGCAAGAAGCTTTTTCCCCAGAGTTGGGGACTCAATTATTAGGGGTCACGATTTCAAGGTGAGAGGGGGAAAGTTTGAGAGAAACGTGTGGAAAGTTCTTTACGCAGAAGGTAGTTCGTGCTTGGATGGCGTTGCCAGTGGAGGTGGTAGAGGTGGGCACGATAACATCATTTAAGATGTATCTAGACAGATACATGGATGGGCAGGGAGCAGAGGGATACAGATCCTTGGAAAATAGGTGACAGGTTTAGATAGAGGATCTGGATTGGTGCAGGCTTGGAGGGCCGAAGGGCCTGTTCCTGTGCTGTAATTTTCTTTTGTTCTTTGTTCCTGCATCTACCATTTCCTCTAGCAGTTCATTTCACACACAAACCATTCTGTGTAAAACAATTGCCCTTCATGTTCTTTTTAAATCGTTCTCCTCTCACCTGAAAAAATATACTCCCTAATTTTGAATTCCCTCGCTGTAGGGAAAAGACCCTTGTCTTTCACCTTATTTATGGCCCTTGTGATTTTATAAACCTCGATAATATCATCCCTCAACCTATACAGCCCAGTGACTAAATTTCTCAGCCTTTCCAGGATATTTTGTATTGCAAACCTTCCATTCCTGGCAATATCCTTAAATCTTTTCTGAACCCTCTCCAATTTAATAATATCTGTCCTATAACAAGGTAACCAGAACTGCACACAGTACTCCAGAAGAGGCCTCAACAACTCCCATCATCCTAAAACTATTACAGCATACGATTGGCTGGGGTTTATTGTAAACATTAACAGTGGCCCCTTTAGAACCATTAACTGATACAACTCACTTGAGAAGTTACCTTTGAGCCATTACTTGGCAACTTATTGTCATTTCAATCCAATTAAATGACAATGTAAGAGTCAGTTGCATTATTCTGGTCATGGTGGTGGATTTTGAGCTCATGTCTCTGGATTATTCATTCCAGCTTTGAGATTGTTGAGCTACTAGTATAATGATCACGTTATTGTTCACTTTTTTGACATTGACCTTCCAGGCTTCAGCTTTGTTAAACTTTCAGGTCACTTATTTTCTTGTTATAAATTGCAAGTCCACCATAGCATAAGTAATAGTTTAGCATGTTCTACTTCAGATCTGAAGTGAATAGGTGAGTATTATATTAATGCAGATCAATGACAATATATGTTCAATAAACTTGGCTTTAGATTCCAAGAATCCTACACCCTTTTTGGATGGTCACCCATAACCTAATGGAAAAATGAAAAGAATAGTGTCTGTCTTTTGTGATTTTTGTAAACTGATTATGATATTACAAATCAATTTTTTAACTTAAGCAGGCTAAGCTAAAGTCAACACACTGTAAACTGGATGTGGCTCTGGTTCCGTAGGCAGGTACTAAGAAAGGTGGTGTGGCTGTAGTACCTGGTTTGCTTCAGGACGATTTGTAAACTGAATGTTTTTTTTCAAATTGGTGACTACTTCTGTTTATAAAAACTGTCCTGATCAAAATGCACAGGAGAAAAGAAAAGATTTGTATTTTATCAATGACTTTCATGATCTTAGGATATCCAAAAGCAATGGAATATATTAAGTGTTTGATTGCTGTTACTTTTAGAAAATGTGGCAGCTGATTTTCAACAAATAAACTTGCATGAACAGCTATGTGATGATGACCAGGTAATCTGCTTTTGAGATGTTCTTGGAGGGATAAATATTAGTGAGGACACCAGTGGACAGAGCTACAACTGAACAGTTCCTGGCAGCGCAACATTCCCTCAGCTATGCTATAGAGTGTTAGCCAAGCCATTTGTACTCAAACCTTGTGACTACAACTTGAATGTGCAATTTTCTAACTGAAAGACAAATTTGATTATCAACTCAACTGAAAATTTGTGAAGTAGTTGTAAAAGAGCTTGTAGATGAAACCAAGTTTTCAGAATATAAACCTGCGTAGGTCTTCAACTTCCTATATGGCCAAAAAACCAAAATTTGTGGATTACTCACTCATAGAATGTTCAGGGAAATTGCCTCATTTTTACTTTCCAGAAATGTCAATGAAAATAGTCCTTGGATGGTTACAGGGATGGAACAAATCTGTTTTGCTATGTTTTAGGCATAGGTCAACTTATCTCGCTGCTTAAAATACGTTATCACTACCATTTGGCTTCATAACCTGATTGGTTAATGTAGTTTGTGGAGATGGTGATAATGGGTTCTTACACATTATTTGTCTTCTCCAGCTTAGTTTTTGACAATGAAGTTCTCAGAAATACATTCTAACATTATACCCCCCAATCTTTCGGATTGTTGCCCACAATAATTTAAGAAACTTCTTAAAACCTTCCTTTCTAACATTACGTTCACCTGTTCTAATACTTTCTAATGTGACATCAGTAGTTATCCTGTGAAGCACTTTGGGATACGTTATTACATGAAAGAAACATTAAAGAATTTCTAACACTGGAATGACATTTCTGAAATCTGGGAAGTCCAGAATCAGGGTCACAGTCTAAAGACAGGCCATTTAGGACTAAAGATGAGAAGAAATCTCTTCACCTAGAGACTGGTGACCTGTGGAATTCTCTGCCGTGGAAGGTAGTTAAGGCAAAAATATTGAATGTTTTCAGGAAGTTAGATATAGTTCTTCAGGCTTAAGGGATGAAAAGGTATAGGGAGAAAGCAAGATCAAGGAACTTAGTTAATGAATCAGCTAGGATCATTTTGAATGGCAGAGCAAGCTAGAAAGACCAGGCCTACTCCTGTTTCTATTTTCTATGTTGCAGTTGAGAAGGAAGCGCTTGTTAATTAGAACCAAAAGAACTGCCGATGCTTGTAAATCAGGAACAAAAACAACGTTGCTGGAAAAGCTCAGCAGGTCTGGCAGCATCTGTGGAGGAGAAAGAGTTAAAGTTTTGGGTCCAGTGACCCTTCCTGATGGTGGCTGGGAAAACGTCAGTTTATATTCAGAAAATAGGGAGTAAACGATAGGATAGCGCCCAAAGAGAGAGAAAGACAGTTGGACAGACAAAGGAGTTGCTAGTGATCAGGCTGGGAGGATGAATAGTTGTTAATGGGGCCAGTTAGTGACTAACAACAAGGAGTATGTAATGGCAGGCTATGTGGTAACAAGGCCTGGTATGTGGGGTGGGGGGCTGGGACATGGAAGAGTTTAGGCCCTAAAATTATTGAACTCAATATTGAGTCCAGAGGGCTGTAGAGTCCCCAAGCGGAAAATGAAGTGTTGTTCCTCCATTGCACTGGTCTTCACTGGAACACTGTAGCAAGCCAGAGACACAGATGTTAGCCAGGGAGCAAGGTGTTGCATTGAAGTGGCAGGCAACAGGTAGTTCAGGGTTAATAAAATGTGAGGCTGAATGAACACAGTAGGCGCAGCAGCTTCTCGGGAGCACAAAAGCTGATGTTTCGGGCCTAGACCCTTCATCAGAGAGGGGGATGGGGTGAGGGTTCTGGAATAAATAGGGAGAGAGGGGGAGGCGAACCGAAGATGGAGAGAAAAGAAGATAGGTAGGGAGGGGATAGGTCAGTCCAGGGAAGACGGACAGGTCAAGGAGGTGGGATGAGGTTAGTAGGTAGGAGATGGAGGTGTGGCTTGGGGTGGGAGGAAGGGATGGGTGAGAGGAAGAACAGGTTACGGAGGCAGAGACAGGTTGGACTGGTTTTAAGATGCAGTGGGTGTAGGGGAAGAGCTGGGCTGGTTGTGTGGTGCAGTGGGGGGAGGGGACGAACTGAGCTGGTTTTGAGATGCAGTGGGAGAAGGGGAGATTTTGAAGCTGGTGAAGTCCACATTGATTCCATTGGGCTGCAGGGTTCCCAAGCGGAATGAGGTGCTGTTCCTGCAACCTTCGGGTGGCATCATTGTGGCACTGCAGGAAGCCCATGATGGACATGTCATCTAAAAAATGGGAGGGGGAGTGGAAATGGTTTGCGACTGGGATGTGCAATTGTTTGTGGTGAACCAAGCGGAGGTGTTCTGCAAAGCGGTCCCCAAGTCTCCGCTTGGTTTCCCCAATGTAGAGGAAGCCACACCAGGTGCAATGGATGTAGTTCAGGGTCTTTTTTGCAAACAGAACATACATAATCTTGTTAATACCAGAGGAAGGGTGAGTAGAAAAATGTTTGTTTCTCTCAAAAATATAGCATAGAATTCATTAAGAAAAGAAGCAAAATCCACGCCCTTTTGTGGTAAGTTTTGGCTTCTAAGTCAGACTTACACTCATTCCTTTGGGAAAATATTAGCACCCAAGCTTCATGCAATAAAAACGTTAATTTTAATTATGTGCCCCTTAATGGGATATCATGGTGGCACAGTGGTGCCTACAGCACTAGGGGCCCAGGTTCAATTCAAGACTCAGGTGTCTGTCTGTGTCAATGTGGGTTTCCTCTGGGTGCTCTGGTTGTCTCTCACAGTTCAAAAATGTGCAAGTTAGGTGGATTGACCGTGCTAAAAATTGTTTTCCTACTGTCCAGGGATGTACAGGTTCAGTGGCTTAGCCGTGCTTAAAAACCCCATGCAGGATGGGGATGAGGCAGGACCGGGTGGGAATGCACTTTGGATGTCGGGGAAGATTCGATGGCCTGAATGACCTCTTTCTGCACTGCAGTGATCCTATGAAAATTTTAAAGAAATCTATCAAACAATTTCTGGTGAATTCAAAAGGATTTATAATAATTGCTTCTTAACTTTTCCCTTCTCTATATTGATGTAATATTATTGTGAAATGTGATCTATTTTGCACTCTGATAAAATCAACTTTATTAGGCTTTAACATCGTGGACATATCTGAATGGCCACTCTGATTGGAACAGTAATGCTCCACATATTTACTTGCTAAAACACTACTTCTATCGAATTCAGGGGCTGACAACAGAACTGTTTTTAGAGACCTTACATTTGAAAGGATAACCCATAGACAGCTGGTTATTCCCTATGGTAAGCTTTTCTTTTAAAATAATGGCCACAGTGACTAACTGTATAAATTTTTGATTTAGTTTGAAAAGTTCTTGTGTTCAAGGTGACAATACTGGAGAACAAATTACATTTCCAGCTTTGTGATCCAAGGTCAGCATCAAATATACCACAATAATATGCCTAAATCCCAACATAAGTGCAGTTATTTGACTCTACTCCATGCACAGTGGAGGTGATGGTCTAGTGATATCATTGCTGCATTGTTAATCCAATAGCCCAGGTCATGTTCTGGGGACCCAGGTTTGATTCCTGCCACAGCACAGCAGATGGTGGAATTTGGTTTCAATAAAAATCTTGAATTAAGAGTCCAATGATGGCTGTGAATCCATTGTCAATTGGTTCACTGATAACCTTTTAGGAAAGGAATCTTGAAAACAAACAGCCTTGAACCTTAGAAAACAAACCAAATGTCAAATCCCTCTCATAGCCAATACCTTCCAAAACCAGCAACATCCTGGAAAACCATATCTGTACCCTCTCGCCAGTCTCTAGATCATTCTTTTAGTGTAATGGCCAGATCTGTAAACAATGCTCCAAATGTGCTGCAACATGACTTGCCAATCTTAATGCTCTCTGCCTCAACTGTTGAAGGCAAGCATGCCATATATCATCTTGACAATTTGATGCAGTTGTGTTGCTACATTCAAGGAACTGTGAACACAAATGTAGGCCAGACCAGTTAAGGATGACAAATGTTCTGCAGGGTTGTTAAGAAAGCATATGGTGTTTTGGCTTTCATTAACAGGGGGATTGAGTTTAAGAGTCGTGAGATCTTGTTGCAGCTCTATAAAACTTTGGTTAGACCGCACTTGGAATACTGCGTCCAGTTCTGGGCGCCCTGTTATAGGAAAGATGTGGATGCTTTGGAGAGGGTTCAGAGGAGGTTTACCAGGATGCTGCCTGGACTGGAGGGCTTATCTTATGAAGAGAGGTTGACTGAGCTCGGTCTCTTTTCATTGGAGAAAAGGAGGAGGAGAGGGGATCTAATTGAGGTATACAAGATAATGAGAGGCATAGATAGAGTCGATAGCCAGAGACTATTTCCCAGGGCAGAAATGGCTAGCACGAGGGGTCATAGTTTTAAGCTGGTTGGTGGAAAGTATAGAGGGGATGTCAGAGGCAGGTTCTTTACGCAGAGAGTTGTGAGAGCATGGAATGCGTTGCCAGCAGCAGTTGTGGAAGCAAGGTCATTGGGGTCATTTAAGAGACTGCTGGACATGCATATGGTCACAGAAATTTGAGGGTGCATCCATGAGGATCAATGGTCGGCACAACATTGTGGGCTGAAGGGCCTGTTCTGTGCTGTACTGTTCTATGTTCTATGTTCTATGTTCTATGTTAACAGACATTCATGAGAATTAAAAATAGTTACATTGTTAACATTACCTTTTAATTCTGATTCTTTTGACTGATTCAAATTTCACTATCTGCTATGGTGGTATTTGAACCCATGTCCCAAGAACATTGGCTTAGATCTCCTGACTCCTAGTCTAGCACAATGCCACCGCATCACCAGCTCTCCTTCAGAATCAACTTTTGACTAATGACAGCCCTCCTTTGTCACGTCATCTCCGAAGGCTGTAGAAAAATTATCTTTGAGAATGATAATTGTGCTACCAAATAAGCTGTGTGAAAAAGGCAGAGGATCATATCCAATGTGAACCTGGGTTTTGTCTGTGTGGCAGTTGAGCAATGAGATTTTCTACCCCTCCCACTGTCCACAGCCAAAACTCAGGCCTAACCCCATACTGTCCTCCTTCCATTTGGATCTGCATTCCTGGCAGCTACAAATGGCTTTTTGAAAATGGCTAGCTAGAGTGTGCGAATGACCCTCATTTTGCAACCTATCACCCTTTGTCTGTCACCATCACTCTTGACTTTTCTAAACTTACAGTTTTGCTTCCCTCTGTAATGTTTGAACCTCCCCCATCAATTCTCCATCCTGTCATTGTGAAAGTGGACACTCCTTCTCTCCCTCCACTGGCCTACTCCCATCCCCAACCTTCCTCACTTTGTTCTTAGAGTTTCCATTAGGTCCTATGACTTTGAACATTACACTTTCAAACATGATCTCATCCCTCCCCAATCAAACTCCCTGACTGTGAATGTACCCTGTGCGAGTGGACACTTTCCCAAAGGATCCACATTTCGGCACCATTGACACTGCCCTTTCGTGTTTTTCACTTTGTTCATCAACACTGAGCTTCAGAAGCAGGTGGCAACAATGAGGGAAGGAAGCTAGAGACATTACTTCAGAAAAAAAGAAGAATGTCCTTGGTAAAAAAGAGTGCTGATGGGAAGATAGAAGAGCCAGACAGAAGAATTCCTCAGACAAATCTAACTCACATGGTTATTCCGTGCACATAACGTAAATAATTTCCATCCAGTCTGTAATTCCTGTTTCATGATCTTTAGCGACCTGCAGTGACTATAATGAGGTCAGCCGACTGGACCTCATCAGATGTAAGTTCTCTGATTGGGGCTGTCAATCTGGTCCAATCAGGGAGCACTGGCTGACATATAAGAAGGGTGAGTATCAGAGATAGACACTCTGGTACCTGAATCTGAATGAGCCAGTACTAAAGGGGCAGTGCACCGGCTCAGTGTTTAGAACATCTGCCTCACAGCACCAGGGACCCGGCTTCAATTCCACCCTCAGACAACTGTGTGGAGTTTGCACATTCTTGCTGTGTCTGTGTGGGTTTCCTCCGGGTGCTCCAGTTTCCTCCCACAGTCAAAAGATGTGCTGTTTAGATGGATTGGACTTGTTAAATTGCATATAGTGCGCAGGGATATGTATGCCAGGTGGATTAGCCGTAGGATATAAAAACAAGGTTGCTGGAAAAGCTCAGCAGGTCTGGTAGCATCTGTGAAGGAAAAAACAGTTAACATTTCAGGTTCGGTGATCCTTCCTCAGAACTGATGGTGGCTGTGACAACGTCATTTTTCACAAAGTGAGGGTTATTTGTTCTAGGACTGTTTATGTTAAAATAAAGGGTGAGTTGGTGGCAGATACTGGCCTTTGTGTAGTTTCCTTACATTCATGTGTTCACCTATCATGTAATGACTGCCCGTACCCTGTATCTCTGTCATGCTAAAGATACCAGCAAGGCCATTCACAATGCACACTAGATCATACCAAGCCCTCCGTTTTCACTTGCATCCCAATTGTAGTCCATCATGTCTTTGTTCAACCCACTGTTCACCCTCCGAGCTTTCTTACCCTACTCCATGCCTTGACTACATTGACCTCCCATAGAGTCACCACCCTGAATGTCATGCCTCTGCCTGAAGTCCCCTTACTGGCCCCGCCTCATTAACTCACCACAATTTGGCTCCTAGAGTCCTAATGAAATTCTGCCCAAAACATTTTCACAGGAAAGATATTTTTACTTCTATCTGGTATTTAACTTAAGTTTCTGTAGTGATAGAAATGGACATTTCAGTGATATAATTTAAGCTCCTTCTTTGCAGGGCTTTCCAGAGTGTGGGCATTAGTCTCCAGTAAGGCCACGAGCTGAGATATGTGGTAATATATTCTGAGGCAGCAATGACTGTCTTGAAACTGACTGAGTGTTTGCTGCAAGGTCACTTTTAATCATGACATTTCTAACCCATTGCTCAATGAGAAGATTAACTTTTTTTAAAAATAAAAGCCCTGCATACTGAACAGGTCATTCTCACTGTCAACTTTATAAACCCCAAGCTTACAGCTCCACCTCCTCCTGCTCTCTCAGTTCTCCATTGCTCCACCCTCACCTCTCTGTTTTCCCAGCTCTCTAATCCCTCCCACAGCTCTCTACCCAGTCCCCAAACCTCACAGCTGTCAACTACAAGACCTGTCAGATTCTCCTCCTACTTTCATACCCTCCACATCCTCATCCCTAGACCCCCTTCATAAAAACTGAAACAACCATAGATGCTGTAAATGAGGAACAAAAACAGAAGTTGCTGGAAAAGCTCAGCGGGCCTGGCAGCATCTGTGAAGAAAAAATCAACGTTAACGTTTTGGGTCCAGTGACCCTTCCTCAGAACAGTTGAAACATTGACTCTGTTTTTTTTTTCTTCACTGATGCTGCCAGACCACTAAACCCTGGTTCTCTCACATCTCTTACTTCTCTACATTCTTGGGTAATGACAAATTTTAAACCCTGAAATGTGGCCACAATGGCAAAATATCTAGGAAGCTCTACTGTAAGCATCACTGTTTATTTAGTCTGTTGGCAGCAGATCACTAAATGCAGCTTAGTTTGCATTCCCCTCAAGAATATGCACATATTGGATATGGCACTTTCCAGTAGATCATGTGGGGTGACAGAAAGCGATAGAAGCAATGGATGATTCCTTAGTTCTTAATCTCCTCACTCACCTGCACTCTAGTCACTATAATACGTTCTTCTCTCCACTATCTTGCCTGAAAGATGACTCCAAATCTTTCGAGGAAAGGCCTATTACCTAATATCTAATATAACTTGAAATAACTTTTTATGATAAATATACAAAACTCTGCTAGCAGACATAAAGTCACACTTTTAATCTTATAATAGTTGAGACAACACCTTATGAATTGAAATGGAAACATGCAATAAACTGGGGTGTTTATTATTTGATTTCAGAAAAGAGGCAGGCACTTGAGTAAGCGTTAGAATAAATGGCTTTTGTGAACTGTTGATACGTATTTGTTATCTCATTTAAAATGCTGGTAGTTCTGTCCTTAAAATTACAAAGTGTGGAGCTGGATGAACACAGCAGGCCAAGCCACATCTTAGGAGCACAAAAGCTGACGTTTCATGCCTTGACCCTTCATCAGAAAAGGGGGATGGGGAGAAGATTCTGAAATAAGTAGGGAGAGAGGGGGATGCAGACTCTAGATGGATAGAGGAGAAGATAGGTGGGGAAGAGAGTATAGGTGGGAGGTAGGGAGGGGATAGGCCAGTCCAGGGAGGACGGACAGGTAAGGGGGCGGGATGAGGTTAGTAGGTAGGAAATGGAGGTGCGGCTTGAGGTGGGAGGAGGGGATAGGTGAGAGGAAGAACAGGTTAGGGAGGCAGGGACAAGCTGGGCTGGTTTTGAGATGCAGTGGGATGAGGGGAGATTTTGAATCTGGTGAAATCCACATTGATACCATTGGGCTGCAGGGTTCCCAAGCGGAATATGAGTTGCTGTTCCTGCAACCTTTGGGTGGCATCATTATGGCAATGTTGGAGGCACAGGATGGACATGTCGTCTGAGGAATGGGAGGGGGTGTTAAAATGGTTTGCGACTGGGAGATGCAGTTGTTTATTGCAAAGTGAGCGCAGGTGTTCTGCGAAGCGGTCCCCAAGCCTCCACTTGGTTTCCCCAATGTAGAGGATTGCGGGGGCAGGGTGTGAGGGCACCCCTGCGATAGCCACCAAAAGAGAATCCCCCTAGACCTCACATACCATCCCACCATCCTCCAGATACAACGCATCACCGTCCAACACTTCCGCCATCTACAATCCGAACCCACCACTTGACATTTTTCTATCCCCAGATAACAAAATGTGGAGCTGGATGAACACAGCAGGCCAAGCAGCATCTCAGGAGCACAAAAGCTGATGTTTCAGGCCTAGACCCTTCATCAGAGAGGGGGATGGGGAGAGGAATCCAGTTCCCTCTCCCCATCCCCCTCTCTAATGAAGGGTCTAGGCCCGAAACGTCAGCTTTTGTGCTCCTAAGATGCGGCTTGGCCTGCTGTGTTCATCCAGCTCCACATTTTGTTATCTCGGATTCTCCAGCATCTGCAGTTCCCACTGTCTGTGATCAGCATTTAAAATGATATAGGATAATAACACAGCATCACTAATAATATGACCACATCCTGTTATGAAATCTGTTCATCACTGCAATTAATATGCAGAAGTAAATAGCAACATTTGGATCACGGATTGAGTTTGTTGAAATTAGTTTAGTTAGATGTGTTGTGAGAAGGTCTTGTGATGCAATTGGTAATGTCCCTGTCCCTGAGGTAGTTGCTCAAGCGTGTTCAAATTCCGATCGACCACCAAGGAAGGTGTTTTCATGCCACGACTGTATAGGGTAAGGTTCATTGTTTTATAAATCGTCCTACCATTTGCCAAGGGCAAGTGGCAAGAGTGGAAGAGATTCGTGGTCGCCATATGATGGAAGAATCATGAAGCTTCTACTGTCACCATCAGTGGCCACAGACTATAACATGCACTTGAGTGTATATGATTAAAAAGTACATGCTAGAGTAGCCTTGGAAGAATCTGTGCGGAGAGAAATAGAGTTAATATTTCAGGTCCGTTATGACTCTGCTTCAGATCTTTGGGGAGAAGATGTTTTTGAACTCCAATATTTTATTGTCACTTGTTAAAGTCTGTCATGATGTATTATTCTCTCCCATTATTGTCAGTTTAAAATTCTCCCTAATCCTATTGAACTAGCCTTGTTTTTACTGTAGCCAGTCGGCTATGATTTTCAGATTTTTTTTGGCTGGTTGTACATTGTCATAAAGCTGGAAATGGAAAGGTTGCTTTTTGTTTCTTTACAGTAGATGACTATAAACCTGACAACACTCTGAATACTTACTTTTTCAATTCTCCCCAGCTTCAGCATGATGTGTGATTATTAGTTTTGTGTGCATTATCCTGCTATCTTTCTTCTCTTCCCTTTCAAAAGAAAGTAATTCTTTCTTGGTGCTTACTTTAGTTTTATCTAACTGTAATATTGCCACATGCCTTTCTATTTCATCCTTAAAATGCAAGGTTTCCTCAGTCTTTCTCCTCTTTTGGTTCAGCTTCCTAATCAACATTAATTGATGAAAATTCACTTTTTTTTGAAAGGCAGTGTACTCTCATTATCATCCTTTAGTCTAGTCTGCTGCACCATCAGTCACCTTTAAAACACAGGCAGATGGAATCCTATGTGTTAATAAGATCCAAGCCTTTTTCTTTTATAAAGACATTGCTCGGAGAAATTCTTCCCCTATTGTGTTCAATGATGCACAGCTGCTCTGCAACTCACTGATATTTTGCCATTTTGGGATTACTGTTAAATAATAGGTTGAATATTGGCTCGCTGTGGAACAAGCTGTGTCATGACACAGATCTGCAATAGCTTTGAGAGCTATTGCTCCCTTACGAAAGTTTCTTGCCATCATCACGTTTAATTAAAATTGTCCTTTTCTTTCTCCAATGGTCCCCTTATTTGCCTGAGTAATTGTGCATTAATTTATCATTCACCAATCTGTCCCTGTGGGGATAAACTCCTCCTCTGTTTAACAGCTCAGCTCCTATTTGTACCTCTGACTGACTCAGCAGAGATTTCAAACAGGCTCATCAAAGCGACAGCAAGCAAGAGCCGATGTTGCATTGTTAGGAGCCTGAACGATTTTTTAAGCGTGTCCTGCTTGTAGATGCGATGTAGAATTCATTTTAAATCCACAGGAAATTAAACATATTCATGTCAGCACCCTTTCACATTGAAAACTTGTTAATCTAAGCACGTATGTTAAAGACACATCAGTCAGCGTGAACAAATTGTGCTGGATAAATGTCAGATTTGCATATGGAATATGACACAAATGTGCACCAAAGGTTGGGGAATATTATAGTGGAGGATAAGGACTGCAAACCTTTCAGAAAGGCTTCATTGATAGGCTTGGCTCACATCCAGGATGTAATTGCGAGGGGTGGCTGTACTTTAAATAATAAATACTTCAAAAAAGCCATTCTGCTGTGCTGGGAATGAAAGCAAAAGGCACATGAGCAAAGGATCAAGTTCTAAGGGCCTTGATGCTTGTAGCCAAGTAAAGGTCAATGCTAACAAATCACCATTGCATCGCCTTATTGTAAATTCCATGCACTAGCTGGAAGAAGAAAAATCCATTTGATTATCAGTAGATAGCTGCATGAAACCAGGTCAATACAGTTAGGTCATTTAGGCCACTTAGAACTAATCATTTCTGATAGCTGACATGCTACTTCAGGAATAAGCAAAAATCTCACTACATTTCACTGAAGCTCATGTATTAAACATTGAGAGCTAAAATAAGTGACAAGCTGACACAGCTGCCATTAAACATCAGAGTTTAGCTGCAAGGTCTGAAAGGTGAAGTCAGAGGCAGTTAAAAAAATGTACTCTGGCAGGCCTTGACATGATTACCCTCGGGTCATGTGGCAGAATCCCTGGTTAACCCATTATAAATCACTTGGGGTTGATAGGCAAATGAGCAGTTCAACTGCACCTTTTTATCACCTGTAAGCATTCATTGAATGCATATAACTGTGCTTAAAATTGACAATGATATGTTACACAGATATTCAAAATCATCTGTTTTACTTAGAGTCGTACAACATGGAAACAGGCCCTTCAATACAACCAGTTCACACCAAACATAATCCCAAACTAAACTAGTCCCAACTGCCTGTTCCTGGCCCATATTCTTCCAAACTGTTCCTAATCATATATCTATCCAAATGTCTTTTAAATACTGTAATCCACCACTTCCTCAGGAAGTTCATTTCACATGAGAACTACCTTCTGTGTGTAAAAAAAATTGTCTCGTCCTTTTTAAATCTCTCTCCCCTTATCTTAAAAAATGTACCCTTTAGTCTTGAAATCCCCCATTTCTAGGGAAAAGCCAACTACCATTAATTCTTTCAGAGATAGCAGGAACTGCAGATGCTGGAAAATCTGAGATAACAAGGTGTTAAGAAGGGTCTAGGCCCGAAATGTCAGCCTTCCTGCACCTCTGCTGCTTGGCCTGCTGTGTTCATCCAGCTCTACACCTTGTTATCTACAATTAACTCTATCTATACCTGTCATTATCTATAAGCTTCTATAAGGCCGCCTCTCAACCAACTATGTTTCAGTGAAAAAAAGCCCCAGCCTATCCAGCCTTTCTTTATGACTCAAACTTTCCATACCCGGCAACTTCTGAACCTCCTCCAGATTAATAATGTCCTTCCCATAACTGGGTGACCAGAACTGGACACAATATTCCAGAAGAGGCCTCACCAATGTTATTACAGTATTAAATAAATTTAAATTAAGCATTCATACAAATATCAGCACTGCATTTCTTGCCAGCAGAGGAGTCTTCTCTCTAACGTATCGTGCTGTGTAGTATATTATAGGAGCAGATGCTCTTAGTTCCTGTACTTGAGTGTATTGGATCACAAATATAGAAAAAAAACTGATCAGGTTTCCCCGTCACCAAACATTCACATATCTACATAAGTTTGTGAAAACCAAAGCAATTTAATAATTTTATTTCCTTTAATGTCCCTCATCAGCCCAGCTTTCTGCAGAGAAAGAGCACGCCTCATCTGTGCCAGCCCTGAAAAATAGCTACTTGTTTCACTGTTCTTTCTGCCCCTCCAGGAAGGCGGAAGAAGGTGTCATAGAATGCCACCGTGCAGAAACATGCCATTCAGCCCATCAAGTCCAAACTAACCCTCCAAAGAGCTTCCCACCCAGAACCATAGCCCCACCTTATCCCTGTAACCTTGCATTTCTGTGACTTACCCACATGACCTACACATCCCTGGACATTAGCAGCAACTTAGCACGGCCAATCCACCCAAGCTGCACATCTTTAGACTGTGGGATGAAACTGGACCACCTGGAGGAAACTCATGCAGACACAGGGAGAATGTACAAACTCCACACAGACAGTCACCTGATGCTGGAATCAAACCTGGGTCCACTAACCACTGAGTCACTGTGCAAACCATGTCTCCTAGACCTGATGGTAAGTCTAGGACTTCAAGCTGCATTTGGAGAATCTAGCAAGGGGTTGGGGAAAGAAGATTGGCAAGTGCTAAGGTTTTAAAGACAGTGAGGGGAGACAAAAAAAGAGCATTATGTTGGGGTAGTATCCCTTGATAGGCACATAGGACACTCCAAACCAGGGAAAAACCATCCTTCTGCCAGGCTGGCCATCTTATATCTGATGCCTTCTCCAATGATGAAAGTGGTGGAGGCAAAACAAGATATTATTTAAATGGAGTAAAGCTGCAGAAAACTGCGACACAAAGGGATTTGGGAGTACTTATACATACAACACAAAAAGCTAGCACATAGGTAATCAGGAAAGTTGACAGAATATCGGTCCTTATTTGGAGGGTGTTGGTATATCAGAATAGGAAAGTCATACTGACATGTACACAGTGCTGTTGAGACCTCATGTGGAGTACTGTGAGCAGTGTTGGTCCCCTTATTTAAGAAAATGTGTTGTTTCATTGCAGACAGATCAGAGAGGATTCATTATGATGATCCCTAATATGGAGGGGCCGTCTTATGAGAAAATGCTAAACAAGTCGGGAATCTACTCCCTGGAGTTGAGAAGAATGAGAGGTGATCTCAATAAAACATATAGGATTATTAAATAACTTGACAGCTTAATTGCTGAAAGGATGTTTTCCCTCATAGGAGAATCTAGGGCCAGAGGGCATAGTCTCAGAATACAGGGCCACAAATTTAAGATTGAGGAGGAATTTCTTTGTGAGGGTTGTGACTCTTTGGAACTCCTTGCCACAGAGAGCTGTGAGGGCAGAGTCCCTGAAAAATGTGTTTAAATCATCTTTAGACAACTTCAAACAATATTCAACTGAGCATGTTTACTTTACAAAGGATACAGCCTATTCCAGAACTAAGCCATAAAGAATGAATGGCTAAATCTGGTTGAGTTTGTTTTCTTTTAATTAAAGGAGATTCGAGGTGCCTGGGCTTTCCTTAGCTAGTGACACCAACTACTAGCAGATGCCCAACCATTCCCATGGGGAGTTAATGGATATTATTGCTGGACAGTTAATTCAGAGACCCAGATAACATTCTGGGGACCTGGGTTCAAATCCTGTCATGGCAGATGGTAGAATTCGAATTCAACAAAATGTCTGGAATTAAGAGTCTAATGACCATGACTGCATTGTCAATTATTGGAGAAATCCATCTGGTTCACTAATGCTCTTTAGGGAAGGAAGCTGCCCCCTTACCTGGTCTGGTCCACATGTGATTCCAGACCCACAGCAATGTGGTTGGCTCTCAATTGCCCTCTGGGCAATTAGGGATGGGCAATAAATGCTGCCTAGACAGCAACACCCTCATCCCTTGAATGAATAAACAAAAATCTGACCCACTGTAAGTGAAAACTGGGAATTATTTCATGGCGCTCCCTATTGCTTTTTGGATGCCTACTCGTGCTTCAAGCCAGGTCATAATTTTTTGTGCTTATCTGCCTCAGGCAAGCAAGGCCCAAGGATTTAAAAAATATCCTCAAAACCCATGCAGCAATTCTATATAAGATTGTTGCTTAGCTTGTGTTGATACCAACTCAACAGTTCTACCTCCCACTTAATTCAATGGCAAGCATTTCATTGTAAGATCAGATGAGGCAGAAGTGGAGCATAGGTGGGAACACACCAGTGAAGGACAAACCAGTAAGTGTTGCAAACTTACCAGTTTGATTTACATACCTCAAGGGGGTACTCAAGATGACCATTACATTCCTTCTCAAGCATTACTGGTATTTTTACTGGTTTCCCTCTCTGGGAAAGAATAGCAATATTCAACTTGCCTCTATGAAAGACAATTTTGGTCAGGAAACTCTTAAACCAACAACAATAACAGCTGTGGCCCACTTAGCTTTACCGCCCAAGGAGGAGGGGAACTTCTGCTGTGGGGTAATGAATGGTAACATGTCCAGCGAGAAATATGAACATAACCTTTAGAAAACAAAATGATTTTCAAACCTTATGAATCACATTAAACCAAATATTTGCATTAGCATCAGTCAGAGTTAAGATAAACTTGGTGAAAGCCCCGTGGAATTAGGTATTGGTGCCTTCATGCAGATGGAACAATTAACATTCTGGCAGCTCCTTTACGTAAGGCTGACCCATGGACAGAGGTGGCTGATGTGTAATTGATATGCAGAAACAGCCATAGAGAGTTGTTGAAAGGATATCAATTGATGCTGTTGGATACAGCAATAGACGTTTATTATTTCATTTCCATTTTTCTTTGAGGCATCATACTTCACTGTCTGAGATAAAGAGTTTTGCTAACTCTCTGTTGGTCTGTTTGGATTGGGATCAGCTCTGCACTTCAGTGTTGAAAAGTGGCTCCACACAGCACATATATTCTGAGCTCAATATTGTCCTAACTATGAATCTGACAGCGAGCAAATGGTTAGCCTCTGGACCCAATCCATTTCTGGAGATAATTTCCTAGAACTTAAATTCCAGCAACTTCCATAAAATGTTGTAAGTAATATATTTAAAAGGAATTTCCAAGCTAATATTGAGGCTGCACAATTTATGCTCAATATAATTACAAATCTAGGGGTATCCCTTTACGTTCCATCCTTTATTTACAAATGCATAGTTTCTGACAATAGCACTGCCTCTTACTGAGTCAGGCATTCAGGGGGCAATATCCTTGACATTCACCCTTTTGTTTTAGCCAAGGCTCTCTGACTGACTGGTTAGATTAATTGCCTCAATCAGGGAACTCATATTCTATGAGATCCAGCTGGCCGACATCATTACAATCACTGTAGAGGGTTATTGTAAGTTATTTGAGAACCTTGAGTAATATCAGACAAGAGGACAGTGCTATAGTGGTAATGTTCCTGGACTAGTAGTTTAAAGGCCTAGCTTAAACTTCTGGAGGCATGAGTTTAAATCCCACCATTACAGCTAATCTGAATTGAATAAAAACCGAAGTACTGCAGATGCTGTAAATCAGGAAAAAAACAAAGTTGCTGGAAGGGCTCAACAGGTCTGTGAAGGAAAATAAACGGAGTTAACTTTTCAGGTCCAGTGACCCTTATTCAGAATTGATGGTGGCTGGGAAATCATCAGTTGATATGCTGAAAACAGGGGAGGAGAATGGAGTAGGGAGAACACAAAAGGATAGAACCTAAAGAGAGAGACCCTGAACTACCTGTTGCCTGCCACTTTAACACATCACCCTGTTCTCTGGCCAACGTATCTGTCTCTGGCTTGCTCCAGTGTTCTAGCAGGGCTCAATGCAAGCTGGAGGAACAACACATTATCTTCTACTTGGGGACCCAGCAGACCTCCGGACTCAATATTGAGTTCAATAATTTTAGGGCCTAAGCTCTCCCATGTCCCAGCCCCCTACCCCATACTCCGGGCGTTGTTACCACATAGCCTGCCAATTCACATTACCTGTTATTAGTCACTAATAGTCCCCATTAACAACTATTCACTCTCCCAGCCTGATTGTTATCAACTTTGTCCAACTGCTCTTCTCTCTAGTGAATACTGAGCGGCCTGAATAGAGTGATGTGGAGAAGGTTTTCACTAGCAGGAAAGGCAAAGTACTGATGATACAGCATCAGGGTTAAGGGGTGACTTTTTAGAACTGAGATGAGGAGGGATTTCTTTTGCCAGAGGATGGTTAATCTGTGGAATTTATCGCCACAGAGAGCTGTGGAAGGTACAACAATGAGTGTATTTAAGACAGAGATAGATATGTCCTTGATTAGCAAAGGGATGATGGATTGCAGGGAAAAGGCCTGGGAATGAGATTGACAAACATATCAGCCATGATAGAATGGCAGATTTTATCACTGGGCTATAAAGCCTAATTCTGCTCCTATATCTCATGGTCCCATAGACCTATATGGGTCAAAGGTAGGTATACAGAATTCAGCTACAGATCAGCCATGATCTCATTCAATGGTGGAAAAGGCTTGTGGGGCTGAATGGTCTAATCCTGTTCCTGTGTTCCAGAAATGGTGATGACATACCTCTGAACAAGTGAGACTTGAACCCATGTCTCCTGGTTCAGAGATAGGGGCATTAACTCTGTGTCACAAGAGCCTTAAATGATCCTAATTCAGCAATCACCCAATTTAGTTTTTCATCACCCATGTTCCAATTAATAAAATTCAATGCAATGTCCGGCAAGGGCAATGCAGATCAATGCATGGTAAAGTAGGGCTGAGTCAGTAGGGCTTCGTGTAGAGTGGTTCTGTCTGGCAAATCTGTTAGAATTATTTGAGGACGAAACAAGCATGTTAAACAAAGCAAATCCGATGGACATGATCTATATGAATTTCCAGAAGGTCTTGGACGAGGTGCTACACTGGAAGCTGCTGAATGAGATGTGCCCATGGTGTTAGGAATTGAAAACTGATGCAAAGTACCTATTTATTTACCCTGCAATTTCTTTGCCTCCCCATTGGTATGTTGACAGTGCCTTCACTGTGAAAAGTAATGCAAAGTTCCTGTTCAGTTCCTCCACCATTCCTTTGTTCCACATCACTACTCTCCAGCCTCACTTTCCAGTGGCTTAAGAAAAAAAAGAAAAAATATCTTTACTCAGAGAGTAGTAAGGGAATGGAACGCTTTGCCTGCAACGGTAGTAGATTCGCCAACTTTAGGTACATTTAAGTCGTCATTGGATAAGCCTATGGATGTACATGGAATAGTGTAGGTTAGACGGGCTTGAGATCGGTATGACGGGTTGGCACAACATCGAGGGCCGAAGGGCCTGTACTGTGCTGTAATGCTCTATGTTCTATGTCTCTCTTTATCATTTACTCCATACCCCTCCCCGTCCCCTTTTTTCTGCATATAAACTGACAACTTCCCAGCCACCATCAGTTCTGAGGAAGGGTCACCGGACCCGAAACGTTTTCTCCTCCACAGATGCTGCCAGACCTGCTGAGCTTTTCCAGCAACTTTTGCTTTTGTTTGTAATCTGAATTGAAGTTCAATTAATAAATTGAGAAGAAAATTCCGGGTGCACTAAGAATGATTGTGAAAGTTCTTGATTGTTGAAAAACCCTACCTCATTCAAAATGCCCTTTTAAAGGAAAGAAGTCTGCTGACCTTGATCTGACTTCTTTCTGACTCTAGATCCACTGTGATGAGATTCAATCTTAAATGGTCTCTGAAATGGCCTAGCAATTTACTCAGTTGCATTAAAAAAAATGATCACAGAACAGCGCAGTGTGTGTGTCTAACATCGTATAGACTGCTGTACTTCAAAAACATGATGCACTATCACTTTCTCAAGGACAATTTGGATGGGCAATAAATGCTGCCCTAGCCCACATCCCAAAAATGAAAACGCACAATTACTACAAGATTGGTTTACCTGATGGGCTGTTGGGTTATGACCAAGACTGGGAAATCCATTTACACTTGTTCCTACTCCACCACCATATTACCACTGACTATTCAAACATACGAAACAGGAGTAGGTCATTCAGTCCATCAAATCTGCTCTGCTATTCAGTAACATTATGGCGGATCTGACTGTAAGTTCAAATTCTTGCCTATGCATGTTAACCTTTCAAACATTTGCTTTACAAAGATCCTCTGTTTCCAATGTCATTTCCGGAGAGTTCCAGAAATTCAACGTACTTTGGGATACACTATTCTGCCAAGTCTCCGTATTAAATAAGTGACCCCTAATTTTTAAACAGTGGCCTGTAGTTCTAGATTTTCCCACTAAAAGAAATATCCTCACACCAATCTTTCTAATCAGACTGTTCAGGATGAAATTATACACCTCTGGAGCAGGTGGGACTTGAACCCAGGCCTCCTAGCTCAGGGGCAGAGCGACTATCATTATCCCGTTGGACTCCTGTCTTGTACTGAAACTCTCAAAACCTTGCTGCTGTTGCTTTAATCAGTAATTAATCATTGTATGATTAGGGCTTGTTCCAAGCCCAGTTGTTATTGCAGCCATTTTTTAAAATGCTGAGTTTTGTATTAACCAATGACTTATCTTTGACAAGTTGGTATTATCTGCTTCTAGGATGGAAGATAACTCAAAATAATTCCAATATAAAAGAGAGAGAGTCATTCAGATCTATTTTGAAGAACTGTGGATGAGATTTTTTAGCAGTTAAACTTTATTGAAGTTACTGTTTCGGGGGAAACCTTCCATCAATGTCCACCAGAAAAAATGTCCAATGAGCTGAGTGGCAGGATGATGAGGAACTGACTCCCAGAAGCTAATGAAGACTGCCCGTGGGAAGTAGCTGGAATACTATGAGCAGTTACAGTCATTAACTCTTGTCACTTCAACAGTGCATATTAATTCAGCTCAGCTAGTACAGGGCTTGAAGGACTTACCCAAGCCTGCTCCCTGCAGAAATCATTTTCCCCTCACATTTTTTTCAGTATTTTCCAAGGAGAATAAATCAGTTGGATTGATGGCTGGAAAGGAGACAAAAATGTGTTTTATGCATTCACTGGATCTGTAATAACTTTAGTTGATTGCCTTATTTATAGTTGTGTTGGAAGTTATAGTTTGAAAACAAATAGGATTCTAAATCGAAAATCTAACGAGTTCTCTGTTTTGCATGATGGGTTCGTGGATGGTGTGAAGGTGAAGAATACTCTGAGGCTGTGCCCTTGGGCCCCAGTCTCTCCGACTCGTGAAAAGGTCTGATATTTTACAGAGGATTAGGGATGTGTTGAGCAGCCTGCCATCCTCGAGCCTATTTAGACCCTTATGTGGCCACATGGGGGTCTAATGGCACTACCAGCTGGGTGACCCAAGGGGAAACCCATTCCATGTAGGAGCCCTATGAAGCTCTGTAGGCTGGTGCCAGTCAAGGAGGGGTGAATCTTCATTTGGGGGTGCTGTTGGTCTATCAGAGGTGCTTCACTCAAAACTCATAGTAATTTTTCTACCCCTTTGAGCAACTCCCTGGCCTCTTGAGTCTGGCTCCATGCACTCTCATGCACTGTCTTGCCTCATCATCCCACTTACTCTGTTCCCGTGCCCCCGACTCCTTTACTTGTCAGTCTGGTCTCCTCGGTGTTGGGGACTGCTTATCGTCTCAGCCGTCGTGACCAGTCATGTGTCTGGAATTCAAAGTAGATGGTGAATTTAATAGATCAGCAGCCCTGTATGGGGATTTCCTCCTCATAAATGGAATAAGTCTGGCCTAAAGCAATTGACACTTCCGCAGCAATCACCCGGGGACAGCCGTTGAAATGCGGACTGACATTTTAGCGTGGGTGCCAGGGCCCAGGGACTTTGGTGACTTATAAAATTTAACCTTACGACTTCAAATTAGGGATTTAATTATTTCCATATACCAAGATCTTGTTTACTCCTGCGATCTAATTGTACATAACCTTAAGACTATACACAGGCTTAATTCCTCACAGGAGATTGATGTGTGTATATTTCATTCAGAAAGGGTTGAATTTCACATTTGAACACCACTGGGTTTGCAAGGCAGGTACAAATATTTGAGTTCAGAGAGCATGGGGCCCAAGGCGCCACTCTCATGTTTTTGCTTCCATTAAAATTAATTGGATGGGACTGTTCCTGAAATACTGTGAGGCTGTGCATTCATATATTAATTCATAAGGTTGACCTACAAGGGTCTGATGTGAGTGGGAACAGTGACACTTGCACGTTTAAACTTTGGAAGCAACACATTTGCAAATAACGGCCCAACACAAGATCTTCTGTTAATGTGCAGATAACCATGTTATAGCAAATTAGAAGAGAGTAGCCAAAATAGTATTGTGGAGGAGGTGCTTGCTCTGAGAGCAGACATTAAAAAAGATGCAATTGCTACAAAGAAGAATTCTTCAGGTGAAACCTCATTAAAGTCTCTATTTCAAACAGTTTACCCATTGGTTTGAAATGAGTTAGATATCAAAGATCTCAGGCCACTAGATTAATCATGAGAAAGCGGAGTTATTCCCCAGTGCCCTGGCCAATATGTGTCACCAAGGCAACATCCTAAATCTGCTGTGTGCAAATTGAATACAGCATTTCCAGAAATACAACTTTGATGATTCTTCAATGTATTTCAAGGCTGCCAAGTACTTTGGAAGGCTAGGAGACTTGATAGCTTCTACATAAACACATTTTTAAAAAACTGATTGATGAAATATTAGACAAAAGTGTAAAGCATTGAGCACCTGTTCCTATCTCTGGTAGGGCTAAAAATTTAGCCCATTTTGCCTATTATATTCCCTTTGACTTTCTATTATTTGTTAAAAGATTTCAATAAAGCTACTCAAATTTGACCTCCTTTTGAAATCTGTGCCGTTTATTCTTTCTTATATTCCATTTCGAAATGTTTCTCATTACAACTTTGGTTAAGAATTTCATTATCATTTCAAATACCAAAATTAAACTAATTGATCACTAATTCTGCAGCTTGTTCTGTCTCCCTCATTAAAGTAGGATTCACACTAGCCATCCACCACTCCACTGGCACCATTTTATTTTCTATTCTAATTGTGAATTCTAAGTTGTCTCTTCCCTTTTTTATCTTTAATGTGCATGAAGGTAACCTTCGTGGACCTTTCCGTATTCAATTGGCTAATCAATGACCACCCTACTTTACATAATAAATGTCTTTTTATCTTTTGCTAATTTTTTTTGCAATGTCACATTGATTCCCTTAGTCTCCTATTTAAATAGTGAAGAAGAGTAGTTCATAATATGCTTGGCCTCATTATCTTTGAGCTTTTCTTAGCCGCTCTATTCCGATCTACTTTTGTAATTTATTTCTCTGTATATTTCTTTATCACTGAATTTTATGTTCCACATGGCTGGTTTGATTTCTTTCTTAACCTCTTGATTTTCCTTTTATCTTTTGTTTCTTTATTATCTATATATTTGGTAGAAGCCTTCTTCTTTAGTTTCAATTTTAATATCTCTTTAATCATTCATTCAGTTTATTGAACTACAAACTAAATTGTTCCCATGTTTTAAGGATAAATATATTTCTTCTGAACTCTATTAATCACCATTTGTAAATATTTCCCTTTGCTGTTCTGCACCTTATTCTTGTATGTGTTCCCATTTTATTTCCTCTAGAGGAGGGGGTGTAGCACTACTAATCAGAGAGGGTATCGCAGCTCCAGAAGTTTCCATTGTCAAGGAAGATCTGCCTACTGAGTCAGTATGGGTGGAAATTAGGAACAGCAAGGGAGTAGTCACCTCGTTAGGGGTTTACTACAGGCCCCCCAATAGCAGCAGGGAGATTGAAGAAAGCATAGGTCAGCAGATTTTGGAAAAGTGCGGACGTAGTAGGGCTGTTGTAATGGGTGTCTTTAACTTTTCCAATATTGATTGGAACCTCCTTCGAGCAGAAGATTTGAATGGAGCTGTTTTTGTAAGGTGTGTTCAGGAGGGTTTCCTAACTCAGTACGTTGACAGGCCGACGAGGGGAGAGGCCATTCTAGACTTGGTGCTCGGAAACGAGCCGGGGCAGGTATCAGATCTTGTGGTGGGAGAGCATTTTGGTGATAGTGACCATAACTGCCCCACATTCTACATAGCTATGGAGAAGGAGAGGATGAGGCAGAATGGGAGGATATTTAATTGGGGAAGAGGAAACTATGATGCGATTAGACATGAGTTAGGAAGCATGGACTGGGAACAATTGTTCCATGGTAAAGGCACTATAGACATGTGGAGACTGTTTAAGGAACAGTTGTTGCGAGTGATGAATAAATATGCCCCTCTGAGACAGGCAAGAAGGGGTAAGATAAAGGAACCTTGGATGACGAGAACGGTGGAGATTCTCGTCAAAAGGAGGAAGGTAGCTTAGGTGGAGGAAGCTAGGGTCAAGCTCAGCTCTAGAGGATTACAGGCAGGCGAGGAAAGAGCTCAAAAATGGTCTGAGGAGAGCCAGGAGGGGGCAGGAGAAAGGCTTGGGAGAACACAAAGGCATTTTACACTTCTGTGAGGAATAAGAGAATGGTCAAAGAAAGAGTAGGGCCAATCAGGGATGGCATAGGAAACTTGTGTGTAGAGTCTGAGGAGGTAGGGGAAGCCCTAAATGAGTTTTTTGCTTCTGTCTTTACGAAAGAAACGAGCTTTGTAGTGAATGAAACCTTTGAAGAGCAGGTGTGCATGCTGGAATGGATAGAGATAGAGGAAGCTGATGTGCTGAAAGTTTTGTCAAACATTAAGATTGACAAGTCGCCAGGCCCGGACCAGATTTGTCCTCGGCTGCTTCGGGAAACGAGAAATGCAATTGCTTCGCTACTTGCGAGGATCTTTGCATCCTCGCTCTCCACTGGAGTCGTACCTGAGGACTGGAGAGAGGCAAATGTAATTCCTCTCTTCAACAAAGGAAATAGAGAAATCCCCGGCAATTACAGACCAGTAAGTCTCACGTCTGTCGTCTGCAAGGTGTTAGAAAGTATTCTGAGGGATAGGATTTATGACCATCTGGAAGAGCATGGCTTGATTAAATGCAGTCAACACGGCTTTGTGAGGGGCAGATCATGCCTCACAAACCTTATCGAGTTCTTTGAAGATGTGACTAGAAAAGTTGATGAGGGTCGAGCTGTGGATGTGGTGTATATGGACTTCAGTAAGCCATTTGATAAGGTTCCCCATGGTAGGCTCATTCAGAAGGTCAGGAGGAATGGGATACAGGGGAACTTAGCTGTCTGGAAACAGAATTGGCTGGCCAACAGAAGACAGCGAGTGGTAGTAGAAGGAAAATATTCTGCCTGGAAATCAGTGGTGAGTGGTGTTCCACAGGGCTCTGTCCTTGGGCCTCTACTGTTTGTAATTTTTATTAATGACTTGGATGAGGGGATTGAAGGATGGGTCAGCAAGTTTGCAGACGACACGAAGGTTGGAGGTGTCGTTGACAGTATAGAGGGCTGTTGTAGGCTGCAGCGGGACATTGACAGGATGCAGAGATGGGCTGAGAGGTGGCAGATGGAGTTCAACCTGGATAAATGTGAGGTGATGCATTTTGGGAGGCCAAATTTGAAAGCTGAGTACAGGATTAAGGATAGGATTCTTGGCAGTGTGGAGGAACAGAGGGATCTTGGTGTGCAGATACATAGATCCCTTAAAATGGCCACCCAAGTGGACAGGGTTGTTAAGAAAGCATATGGGGTTTTGGCTTTCATTAACAGGGGGATTGAGTTTAAGAGTCGTGAGATCTTGTTGCAGCTCTATAAAACTTTGGTTAGACCGCACTTGGAATACTGCGTCCAGTTCTGGTCGCCCTATTATAGGAAAGATGTGGATGCTTTGGAGAGGGTTCAGAGGAGGTTTACCAGCATGCTGCCTGGACTGGAAGGCTTATCTTATGAAGAGAGGTTGCCTGAGCTCGGACCTTTTTAATTGGAGAAAAGGAGGAGGAGAGGGCACCTAATTGAGGTATACAAGATAATGAGAGGCATAGATAGAGTTGATAGCCAGAGACTATAACCCAGGGCAGAAAAGGCTGACACGTGGGGTCATAGTTTTAAGCTGGTTGGAGGAAAGTATAGAGGGGATGTCAGAGGCGGGTTCTTTACACAGAGAGTTGTGAGAGCATGGAATGCGTTGCCAGCAGCAGTTGTGGAAGCAACGTCATTGGGGACATTTAAGAGACTGCTGGACATGCATATGGTCACAGAAATTTGAGGGTGTATACATGAGGATCAATGGTCGGCACAACATCGTGGGCTGAAGGGCATGTTCTATGTTCTATGTTCTATGTTCTATGTTTCCTGAGCACTGTCAACTCAAACCCATTACACTGTGGAGGGCTTTGCACATAGCTTGAGAAACAAAGCTATTGAATCCAATAGCATGGGAACTTTGAAACTTGCTCACAATTTGAAAGTACAAAAGGGCAAAGGCTGCTACAAAGATCTCTGTATTAGTTGATTGATTGACTGATTGTCACAGGTACCGAAGTACAGTGAAAAGCTTTGTTTACAAGCAGTATAGGCAGGCCATAGTAAGCAAGGATGTACAGACCAGAGGTCATAAAATACATTAGACAGAGTTAAACAGGTTACATTGCACAGGGCCTGTGCTAGGCAAGATCAATGTTAGCAAGATCAATATTATTTGAGGCTAGAGAGTCTATTCATCAGTTTAATAATGGCCTGGAAGAAGCTGTTCCTGAACCTGCTCATGCATGTGTTCAGGCTTCTATGTCTTCTGTTTGATGGAAGAGGCTGCAGGAGATCAGTACCAGGATGCGATGGGTCTTTGATGATGTTGGTCACCCTTTTGTGGCAACGAGCGTGTAAATAGAGCCTATGGATGGAAGGTTGGCTTCCGTGATGGTCCGGGCAGCGCACACCACCTTCTGTAGTTTCTTATGGTCCTGGGCAGAGCAGTTGCTCTACCAGGCTACCATGCACCCGGACAGTGTGCTATCACTGATCCATTTATAGCAATTGGTGACCATCCTCGTGGGCATGCTAAATTTCCTGAACTGCCTGAGCAAGAAGAGGTGTTGTTGTGCCTTCTTGACGTTCAGATCTATGTGGGAAGCCCAGGGACAGGTTGCCAGTTATCGTTACTCTGAGTAACTTGATGCTCTCCACCCTCTCAACATCAGTTCTGTTGATGTAGATGGAGTCATGATCTCGTCCTTTCTTTCCAAGGTCAGTGATCAGTTCTTTAGCTTTACTGACGTTGAGAGAAAGGTTGTTCCCATTGCATCATGTCATCAAGCCCTCTATCTCCCTTCTTTATTTGGACTCATTGTTAGGTATCCATCCTCCGACAGTGATGTTGTCAGTGAACTTGTAGATGGCATTCAGGTATTTGACAACACAGTTGTGGGTGTACAGGGAGTACAGTAGGGGGCTGAGGACGCATCCTTGGGGGGTCCAATGTTGAGTGTTATGATGGAGGAGGTGCAGTTACCTATCCTCAATGATAGAGGCCAATGGGCCAGAAAGCTGAAGACCCAGTTGCAGAGGGCGGAGCCAAGACAAAGGTCACAAAGTTTTGAGATCAGTCTGGAGGGGATAATGGCGTTGAAGGTGGAGCTGTAGTCAATGACCAGGAGTCTGACATAGCTGTCCTTGCTATCTAGATGTTCCTAGGGATATTGCACCCACTGTGGACCTGTAGGCCAACTCTACAGGGATTCAGGCAGTTTGGGAGACCGGAGTTGATGTGGGCCATGACCAGCGTCTCAAAGTACTTTAAGATTATTGAGATCATAGACACTGAGCTTTTCTCATTAAGGCATGTTGCTTGTGATTTCTTAGGTTTGGGGATGATGGTCATCTTCTTGAAGTAGGTGGAGACTTTGGCTCATAGAGGGGAGAGGTTGAAGATGTCTATGAATACGTCCGCCAGTTGGTCCACACAGGATTTGATTGCTTGGCCGGTCACTGTCCAGGCCTGTCGCTTACCTTGAGTTGACTCCCAGGAAGATCAATCTGATGTCTGCAGAGGTGACTGAGGGAGCAGGTGTGTTTGAGGCTGTGGGGTCAAATGTCACTGTGTCTTTGGCATTTTGCTCAAACTGATCATAGAAAGAATTGCATGTGTCAGGGAGCAATGTTGCTGACTTTGCTTCATTTTGTATCCTGTAATGTTGTTTAGGCCTGGCCATAGTGGAGGAGTCTGTTTGGAAGGCCTCCAGCTTGGCCCTGTTTTGCCTCTTGGCCTCCGTGATGGCTTAGCGGAGGTCATGTCTGGATTTTCTGTATTAGCCTGGGTCACCTGACTTGAATGCTGCACGTCTGGTCTTCAGTAGGGAGTGGATTTCCTGGTTCATTCAAGGTTAATGGTTGGGGTACACTCAGATTGACTTTTTTGGTACACCATCATCCATGCATTTGTGAATGAAGTCTGTGATGATGGTAACATACTTGTCGAAGATCCCCACTCAGTACTTGAGCACAGTCCAGACCATCAATTCCAAACAGTCCTGGAAATGGTCTTCAGCTGCGCCTGACCAGCTTTGTCCTTCTTTTTGTGTAGGGTGCTCCCATTTCAACTTCTGCTTGTAAACTAGGAGGAAGAAGACAGCGCTATGATCTGATTCTCCCAAGTTTGTGTGGGGGATTGAGTGGTAGGTTGATAGTTTTGCAACAGTGGTCCAGAATTTTCAGTCCTCTGGTGAATTCAGAATTAGAGGATGAAACGTAAAGTGATGTGTTTCTGTGGTTTTCCATGTTTCTAATTGAAGTAGAAGCATGCACTAGAATAGATGGATGTATGTGCCTCAGATAGCATGATTTTTGTTTTCAGAGTGGGCTGTTTGGGGTGGTAAAGGGGCGCCAAGGAGTCAGGCCTACTCACCACTGGATGCAGTTTGGAGACAGCCAGCAGGTCTACTTAATGTTGAGGTGAGCTGTTTATGGGCCCATGCTCCTTCTTAGAGATATTTTTCCTCTTTTGCTTTATTAAATATTAGGCACTCCAGCTCTCAAGCCTCTCACACTTTCACCCCCACCCTCTCCCAATGACTCTATCCAGCCTTGAATGGCCCTTTATATCCTTCATGTCAATCCATGCCGCACACGCCATCAATGGTCATTCATAATGTCCATGCCAACACATAGCTCTTCCATGTCATACACATAGTATACAATCTTTACAGAACAAATAGACTATAGAATAATAATGGAAGACATAGAAATGCTTCATAAAAACCCAAACTAAAATTATTTCAAAAAGAAATGCTGCTGCAATAATCCCATGAAAGTGTAATTTGAAAGGAAATTTAATGTGCCAATAAGCAGAAACTATAAGCACTTGACTACCTCTCTGTCTTTTCTTTTCCTTTACTCATTCACGGGATGAAGTCATCACTGACTAGGCATTATTTATTGCCCATCAACAGTTGCAAGTCAGCCACATTGCTGTGAGCCTGGAGTCACATGTCAGCCAGACCAGGTGAGGATATCAGTTTCCTTCCATAAAGGACATTAGTGAACCAGATGTGGTTTTCCCCAACAATCAACAATGGATTCATAGTCGTCATTAGATTCTTAATTCCAGATTTTTTTATTGAATTCAAATGTTACCATCTGCCGTGGTTCAATCAAATGTGGGTCCCCATAACACTATCTGGGTCTCTGGATTAACAGGCCAGTGATAATACCACTAAGCCATTGTCTCACTTTGGTAAGTAGACGTTCAGTTAATGACATAGTAAACTTTGGGAGGTGGGGTGGGAAATGTCTCACAAACTCATAAATCAAGCAATGCTTTCTCTTCGGTGCATCTTTTTCAACAAATGCTGTCATGAAAGATTACGGGAGATAATTAAGGATTGTGGGGTCACGGTATGGGGCTATATAGGTAAGACTTATCCATGTTATATTTCAAAATGTTCAAGGGAATTGATGATATTTCTGATTGCCGTGAGGTGCTGTGAATGATTAGACCTTAAGAAGATAATCTGATTCCATGAAATTTGTGTAGGATAGGCTGGGTTAGGAGGGTGCTGGGAAGGCAGAGGCCCCTGGCCCCACAATAGAGCTTTTTAGTTTGGGAATGCAGGTGTCCCACAGTGAAAATTGGAGATGGTGGGAAGGCGGCTGGGAATCTCAGAATCAGGTCCGGTCCGATGCCTTTAAAGGTCCTCTACACCTTCTTAAAACTTCAGCCTGAATGTTAAATCACCTTGAATTGACCAATAACAGAAGAGGGCACAACTTTACTATCAGTAACTTCCTTTCCTAACAGCACTGTAGGTGTACCTCTTTCTTCACACACTGTGACAGTTCAAGTAGGCAATTCCCCAAAACCTTCTCAAGGGTAACTAGGGATGGGCAATTCATGCTAACCTAGCTAGGCAAGCCTATATCATGTGAATAAGTAAATAAAATGATTATAATGATTAACCTATTTGGTATGCCTCACAGAGCTGTATTCTGTTGAATGATGTTAGTGCAAAGCTGTACTATACTGTACCTTGTGACTTTTATAGCTGTGGAAACACATGAGCTGTGATCTGAAGAATGGCTTCAAGACTGTTGGAGAGTTCAAGAGGGGAGCACACTCAGGTCCCTGTGAGATTCCAGCCTTACGTAAATTTATTGTCGCTTAATGAAAAATTGAATGTTCAGTCTGCTCCTCTGGTCCGGATCTTCCTTGCGGCATGGTGGCTCAGTGGTTAGCACTGCAGCCTCACAGCACTAGGGACCCAGGTTCAGTTCCAGCCTCGGGCAACTGTCTGTGTGGAGTTCGCATATTCTCCACGTGTCTGCGTGGGTTTCCTCCGGGTGCTCCGGTTTCCTCCCACAGTCCAAAGATCTGCAGGCTAGGTGGATTGGCCATGCTAAATTGCCCATAGTGTTCAGGGGTGTGTGGGTAACAGGGGAGTGGGTCTGGGTGGGATGCTTCAAGGAGTAGTGTGGACTTGTTGGGCCAAAGGGTCTGTTTCTACACTGTAGAGAATCTAATCTAATCTAAACCTGTCACTCAGTAACACCAGGAGTCATAAGCATGAAGTCAAATAGCACAGCTCTTTGGCCAATTAAGTCAGCTAATCCCACTTTACCACTACTTGGTTAAGTGCCTTGTATGTTATTACATTTCAAGTGCTTACCCAGTATTCAGACCTTAGCCCCATGGTGGTAAATTTTATTTTCTTTCCCAGGATATGGATATCACTGGAAAGGTCAGTATTTAGCATCCATCTCCAATTGTCCTGCAGATGAGTGTAGGGGGACAGTAGCATAGTGATAATACCATTGCAGTAGTAACCCAGAAACCAAGGTTAATGCTCTGGCCGCAAGGACTCTTACCAATTATTATTGATGCACCACAGAAAGCATCCTATCTGAAAGCGTAACAGAGTGGTTTGGCAACTGCTCTGCCAAGACCGCAAGGAACTACAAAGAGTTATGGATGCAGTCCAGTCTAACATGAAAACCAGCCTCCTTTCCATTTATTCTGTCTATACTTGCTGCTGCCTTGGGAAAGCAGCCAATATTATCAAAGACCCCTCCGACACCAGTTATAAAATCTTCCACCCCCTTCCATTGGACGGAAGACACAAAAGTTGGAAACACATACCAATGGATGCAAAAACAACTTCTTTCCCACTGTAATCAGACTTTTGAATGGTCCTCTCATATATTAGATTGATCTTTCTCTCCACATTCTCTGTAGATCTAACACCGTTTTCTGCATTCTGTTCTATTAGCTTGATATAATTATGTAAGGTATGACTTGTCTGGTTATCGCACAAAACAATACTTTTCTCTGTATCTCAGTGCGTGACAATAATAAATTAAATCAAATCAAGCAAATGTACTGGCCTCAGTATTTTGGAGCACTGCCTTATCGAGCAACATTCCTTGGTTTTATCTTCTATTTATACGACTTCAATGCATAAAATATGGTTTATAATGATAATGACAAGTATATGAAAGGGATTATTTTGATATTAAGTGCACTAAACGAACCTTTACAAACATCAGGGCACTCTTTAATACTTTGCACTGGCTTATTTTAAGAATTCCATGAAATTACTTTTTAGTACTTTTCCTCATTTTCATCAACAGAACAAAACTGATTAACACTTCCCCTCTTAATTTTTAATATTATGCCAAGTTGCTGTTTGAGCATCCAGTCTAATTAGAATTTGAGTAATTGTAGCATCTTCTCACTCTCCAATTATGGGTAGCATCGCTAAGGTTAACGCCATTCTGGCCTTTTGTTGTCTTGGTTTCTCTGTTCTTGCTGATGTTAATTTTACAGCTCACCTTGTTTTTGCTGTCAATTGTGATCAGATTTGTTATTTCTGACCTGCTTATCCTGCAGCTAAGGTACCCGTGCCTAGTCAGAATAGCTGCAGCCAGTTCCCAGTAGTCAGTTATGATCAAAGTTGTTGTCACTCATTTGCTTTCTCTCTCTCCCTCCTTTATCAAATCGGGTTTAGATGATGTTCTCTATAATGTAAACAAAAATGCCTCAGAAAACTTCACAGTTTAATCAAGAAGAAATGAGTGAGAGAATAGCGAGCAAAATGGCCTTCCCTCCCTAGCTCTGCAGCCTGTTCCAGAACAGTTACCACATTTAAAAGGCATCCGATAAGTACATGAATAAGAAATGTTTGGAGGGATATGGGTCAAGCGCAGGCAGGTGGGATTAGTTTAGTTTGGGATTGTGGTTGGCATGGACTGGTTAGACTGAAAGGTCTGTTTCCGTTCTGTTTATAACTCCTTGAAATTTTCCATTCAACTGTATTCGCCCAACTTTGTGCAAGAGTCTCATTTGTCCCTTGGCTCCAGTATTGGCAATCATGTCTAGACCCTAATCTTGAACACCATCCTTACATACCTCCAAGTGCATCTCTTTCCTCTTCTAACACCTTGTTTAAAACTTAGATCTTTGGCTAGGATTTTAAACACTCATTGTAATTGCCCCTTCTTTTTGCTCACTGTCAATTTTTGCCTGATTGCTTAATGGAGGTCTGAAAGTACCAGGACACAGTAAGAAGGTGGAGTATGTGCTCCACTAAACTCCTGTCCTTACCTTCCCTAAATGCACCAAAAAGAAATCATCCAGCAAGACACGAGAACAGTTTTTAGGTCTGTTTGAAGAATAAACTGGATTTGTCTCTGTCAAATCAGTGACTGCATAAAACCAATTCTTAAATTGTTTCGAACTTGATGATATAAAATTTCTGGATGTGAGTTTGCTCGCTGAGCTGGAATGTTCGTTTTTCGTGGAAAACGAACCTTCCAGCTCAGCGAGCAAACTCCCATCCAGAACCTCAACCTGAGCTACAAATCTTCTCAAAACTCGCTATATAAAATTTCCTCAATGTGATGAATTCATAAAACCATTTGAAAGGAAAAAGCTTGCAATTTAATTGCATGTCATGTATGAACAGAGTTGACCTCCCTCCCGTATTATTTCCAAGACTACGACTAAAAATTGCTCCATAAAAACTCCCTGAATTGAAACAAATAATAAATATAAAAATGTAACTCATTCAATATGGTTAGCCACAAAAGCATCCTGTAAATATGTACAAAAACAGAATTGTTGGAAATGCTCAGCAGGTCTGGTAGCAACTGTGAAGAAAATAAGCGGAGTTAAGCAGAGTTAAGTTGGGTAGCACAGTGGCTCAGTGGTTAGTACTGCAGCCTCACAGCGCTAGGGACCCGGGTTCGATTCCAGCCTTGGGTAACTGTCTGTATGGAGTTTGCACATTCTCCCCGTGTCTGCGTGGGTTTCCTCTAGGTGCTCTGGTTTCCTCCCACACTCCAAAGATGTGCAGGCTCGGTGGATTGGCTATGCTAATTTGCCTGGGGTGTGTGGGTTGTAGGGGGATAGGTCTGGGTGGGATGCTCCAAGGGGCAGTGTGGATTTGTCGGGCTGAAGGGCCTGTTTCCACACTGTAGGGAATCTAATCTAATGTTTCAGGTTCAGTGACCCTTCCTCAGAACTATGTAAATAAAATGTATTTTGGTAATAAGTACTGCAGAGGTAATAAATGAATAACAATGAAGGTTGAAGTTTCTTGTTCAACTGATGAGAAGCATTCAAACATTTGTCTGAAGGACTGGTTTAATATACAGTGGAAGTGCTGGAAAACCACACATTCTTTTAAAGGCTCACACATTTAGAAATGAAAACAGCTAGCAAGGTCAAGTTTGTCATATCCCACAGGCTTACAAAAGGTGATTTCCTGGCTCTGTATTGAAGTATGTTCATTCTCCAGATTAGAAATTTCAACAATTTTCTTGTTACCTTGAAATATTCAAGGTTGGCATTGAAATGTAATAACTGCCTAGGTGCTCATTGTTTCTTTATAAAATCGCACACCGGTCACTAACATTAACAACCACCACTTACTTTTATGTAGTATCTTTAATGTAAACAGATTTTTAAAGATGTTTCAGAGGAGCATATGTGGCCAAAAATTGACCCCAAGCAAAAGCAGGAGATGTTTGGACAGGTGGCCAATTGTTTGATCATTTTTAAGAATGTTACAGCAGAAGAGGTCTGGAGAAGCAAAGGTGTCTGGAGACAAGATTCCACAGCTTAGACTGAATGCCGAATCAAACGCTGAAATGGTAGGTGAGAGAAAGGAAGTGCAGGATTTACAAAAATTCAAAATTAAGAGAGCACAAGCCGTCTTGCAAGATTGTAGTAGGGCTGCAAGAATTGACAGCGATAGGGAAGAGTAAGGTCATACAACTGACTTAAATTTATTTTATGTTTTAATTAGACACTGATATGAGTGGTTGGGCTGGCGTTCATTGCCCATCCTGATAGCCATTTTCTTGAGCCGCTGTAGCCCGTGTGGTGTGGGGACATCCACAGAGTTGTTGAAGGGAGGTACAGGATTTCGACACAATGACAATGAAGGAGAGCAACAGGTCAGGAAATGTCATGCTGGTCGGGTTCACATGCTCCTGCTGCCCTTGCCATAGAGAATCATAGAGATGGACAGAGATCCTTCAGTCCAACTCATCCATGCCAACTAGATATCCTAAATTAAATTTAGTCCCAGTCACCTGACCTTGGTCCATATTCCTCTAAACCTTTCTATTCATCTACCCAAAAGTGGCTGAACCAGTCTCTCTAATTGATAGATGGTCTTACAAGGTGTTATTGAAGGAGGTTTAGTGATTTGCTGCCTGAATCAAAGCATCACGGATGTCTGATACTGCAATATTTAGCAAACATAGGAATCAGGCAAGGGTGCTGCCATATCATGTACTTGTCCATGTAAATAGACAGTGCATGTAGTTCATCCTTATACAATCATCTATGAATCTTCCATATGATTTACATCTTGGCCAATAACTGGCCTGAGTGTTTCTGTCATTACTTTAAGATTCTAAGGAAGCCTTGAGACTAAACGATAATATGACTCATCACAGGTTAATATGATTGTAACTCTCTGGAGTCTTTTGTAAAGCAGCAGGGCAGCCACAATGCACTGAATATTGTGGTTAACTGGCACAAAGTGCTGAGGTGTTGGAGACATGCTTCATTAGTGACATATTCTGAACATATTTCCGGGGAGCCATGAACTTTCTAAAATGGAGGATCATTAATAAAATTGACAAGCTTGCTTGTCTACAGTCATATTTTTGCAAACACATCATAATTTATTAAGAGGACAACAGTAGCAACTTTGCAAGATGAATAAAATTGAAGCTGGCAAGCTGGAGATGGAATTTTGGTATGGGAGTATAAGTTGCAGCTTTGAATTGTCAGTCCTCAACAGAATTTCACTGGTCAGCAGTTGAAACAATATCACGTGCTGTTCAGCCAGGGATACATGTTAAAAACGATCCCTTAAGTCTGGAATAAATCAATAGTATAAAGGACAGGCCTGATATGGTATGCACCTGTAAGAGACATAGCAAGAATACTGAACAGGAGCAGATTCTTTTCATGAGATGTGAGGGGCGTTAGTGCTGATGGCTTTCAAAACGACTCTACAGAGATCTGAACCTCTCCCCAAGTCACCCTTTTTAAAGAAGTTCTTAACAATGATCTAGCTCCCTCAGAGCCAACTCTCAGAGTGTCAGAGCGACCAAGGCTCCCTGTTTGGACTAGTCCCAATCAAGGAAATTGTATTTTGTGAGGTCCACCTGGCTGACCTCATTCCAAACACTGCAGCTTTCAATATCATGAAATCTTTTGTTAAGGTGGATAATTTTTTTTTCCAGATGTAGAGGAGCTAAAACTATGAGCAATTGTTAATGGAAACAATGAGTGTCTCTACAATTTCTTAAAAATTATTCACAGGATGAGGACATCATTGGTTAAACCAGCATTTATCACGCAGAGCGCAGTTAAGAACAAAGCACAAAGAAAATTACAGCACAGGAACTGGCCCTTCGAGCATCCAAGCCTGTGCCGATCGAGATCCTCAGTCTAAACCTGTCATCTATTTTCTAGAAGTCTGTATCCCTTTGCTCCCTGCTCATCCATGTACCTGTCCATCTTAAAAGACATTATCGTGTCTGCGTCTACCAACTCCGCTGGCAAAGTGTTCCAGGCACCCACCACCCTCTGCATAAAGAGTTAACCACATTGTTGTGGGTCTGGAGTCACATGTAGACCAGACCAAGTAAGGTTGGCGGTTTCCTTCCCTGAAGGACATCAGTGGATCAGATGAGTTTTTCCCCAAAAATCAATTCATGATCATCATTAAACTCATAATTTCAGATATTTATTGGATTCAAATTGCTTCATCTGCTACAATGGACCCAAACCCAAGTTCCCAGAACATTTTCTGGATTAACAGTTCAGTGATATTACCACTCAGCCATCACCTCTTCCGTCAGTTGTGTTAGGGAAGACCCCATAAATATGTTGCCACTCAGCTACTTCAATAGGCAACGGCTGGACCTTCGTTAGAATTAAAGATGCTGGGGCCCCAGCTCCAGCGAACAAGCCAGGCCATGGGGAAGTAGTGTTGCTTGCTGTGGGTCCAACATGTATCCAAGGCTCAGGATTATTCCTGGTTACTGATAGCGGGAGAAGGGCAACAGAGCAGGAGTACTTTGAAAGGTGGGCAGATAGATTGCCAGGTAGGACGGGATGAGGGAGGGGGTCTCAATCTGTGCCACATTTTCCTGGTGCTGGGTCCCTTTATTAGGTATTCAGTGACTTTGAATGCAGGACCTTACTAGGAGTCCAACAGCAAGCTCGCACATGGTCACTTGTGTTGTTCCCTGCATGTGTGACCCCAGTGACCTTCACCGATAGCTTAGGTGGATTTGCCCTGTTAAATTGCCCATAGTGTCCAGAGATGTGCCGGTTAGGTGAATTGGCTATGGGAAATGCAGGGTTATAGTGTAGGAAGTTGGGACTGGGTGGGATGCTCGTCAGAGGATTAATGTGACTTGATGGGCTGAATAGCCTGCATCCACACTGTAGGGATTCTATTGATAAAGCTCTTTCCATTGATCCTTAAGGTAATCTGGCCAACTCTCAACATATTTGTCATCATTAAAAGCTATAGTATTCAGCATGAACCAATTGCATTTCACAGGTGCCATTTTCAAGACCCCAACAACAAAGGGGCTATTGTTTTCTAGTGTATTTGATCCTGATCCTCTGTACTTTTAACCTTCATCCCAATTCTCAACACTATGAAGGCATTTTTTAAAGATGGAGGCTTAAAGTACTAGCTACTTTCACACTAAGGCCCACTTCTATTTATTTATTAACTTCCTCCTTTTAATTTCGGTGCTAAATCTGGCCTGATTCCTTGTATTTCTCAGTAGATGTGAACCCAGTAAGTTAATCCTGGCATTCATTTGATTAATTTTCGGAATGTGGGTATTTCTACCATTTGTCGCCCATTTCTAGTTGCCCTTTAGAAAGGGGTGGTGAGTTGTCTTCTTGAAACACTGCAGTTTTATTTTGTCTCAGGAGACGACAATGCCATTCTGGAGGAAATTCCTGGATATTGACTCAGTGACAGTGAAACAACAGCAGCACATTCCCTCGTCAGGATGATGAGTGTTTTGGACAGAAACTTGCAAGTGATGGTATTCCCATGGATCTGCTGCCCTTGTGATCCTAGGTGCTAGTGGTCGTGGCTTTGGAAAGTGCTGCCTAAGGCTCTTTGGTGAATTTCTGGAGTGCATTTAGATAGAACATACTGGCGTTACTCCCTACAGTGATGGAGGGAGTTCATGTTTGTGGATGTGGTACTAGTCAAATAGGCTGCTTTGCATGATGTCAAGCTCCTTGAGTGTTTTTGGAGCTGCACTCATCCAGATAACTGGGGAGTATTCAATTACACTCCTGACTTGTACCTTATAGAGTTGTAATCTCAGAATTTTATGGAGTTGGGAGGTGATTTACTCACTGAAATATTCCTAGCGGCTAACCTGTGCTTGGCCCACCGTATTTATATGGTGAATATAATTCAATATCAGGTCGATGGTAACTCCCAGGCTGTTGTTTGTGGTGGATTCAGTCATGGCAATGCCAGTGAATGTCAAGGGACAATTGTTATTGGTGGTAGCTGTGCAGTGTTTAATTCATTTGCTGCTTGTCAACCAAACCAGATACTGCCAAGTCTTGCTGCACTTTGATTTTGACTGCTTCAGTATTTGAGGAATTGCAAATGGCAATGCAATCATCTGCAAACATTCCATTTCTGACCTGCCGATGGAAGGAGGGGCGATGGAGCAGCTGGTTGGGTGTAAGAATGTAGAAAATGTAATTTATTTGCAGTCCCATGTGCCACTTGTATTACTTGTCTAATGACTCCCTGACTATTATAAATGATATGTAGTGGCATTAACAACCTTTGCTAGCACAGTTAACATCATAGTCAGTATCATAGATATTCCTAGCCATCTTTTTTTATATAAAACTATAAACTACTTCCATTTGAGCAAGGAACTGTTCTAAATGAAACACTGCAGCAGTCCCTCCTATTTAGATTATTTTTAAAAGGTGGGTGATGTGCAATAGAGACCACCAACACTGAAGGCACCAGAGAGCTCAAGGCTTTTCTTTTCATTTGTGGTGACTTTCAAGCACCATCAGCTTCCTGTAACATACCACAGCCATAAGCATTTAATTTGGAGCTAGGGAACATAATATCTTCTCAATGTATAATACAACTAGTACTATAGAAATCATAACTAGTTAGGAACAGGCTGGTGGATTTACTTCAGAGCCTCAGTCATTTTCTCTCCTGTGTCAATACAGTCCTGGCTCCAGACCGAGACTGTATTTAAATTATGGTTATAGTTTAATCAGATCCTCAGTCTTCTTCCTTTTAGTTCATTGGCATCAGATCTAGACTTAAAATGATAGCCTTGTAGCTAATGCCCAGATACTATATTGATTGTGACACAACTTTAAATTGGAACTTCAATCTTTGATCTGCTTATGTCGTTCAAAAAGTGGTTATTCAACATAGAACAAAATACATGGGGCTTCTGATGAGCTCTACTGTGCCTTACTAATTTTTGATTCACACGTGATTCTCATTGTAAGACAGTTGGCATACACTCTCATTGTCCTATCTTTAAAACAGCCTGTTTTTGTTCATGTTATTACATTTCCCAGAAAACACCCTCCCTACGAAGCTGATTAACAATGTCACAGACTGACACCCTGCTGCGAAAACAGTTCTGGTGAATAGCTGAGTGAGACATAATGTGATATGCCGAGGCCTGGAACGTGAGCTTCATGCTTTCCCATGCACTTGTGGCAGTGATTTGGGCTACAGCTGAGGCTGAGTGTCAGACATAAAAAGCCAGAAGCAAGGGAGATGAGGCTTTTGAAATGATGGATACTGACAAAAGGACAATATCAGTTAGCAGACAGAAATGTAACAGGACGGTAAATTTCCCTGCCTTCCTGGAGTCTGGCTGTGCAAACCTAATTTTCTTCTATACACATGTCATGCTCAAATTCTCAGGTGACAGCTGACCACAGATCTTTGCTTTACAGCTTTCAATACCGCGCATGCCATGAGCAAATTCTGTGAGAAAAGTTCATTTCGTACTGAGTGATCATCATTTATCAATTAATTCCTTATCCTCAGAAATTTATCATTTCAGAGGATGGAAGCTAAAAGATGTTATTCCCTCTCGGATATATTCTGATCATGCCTTTACAGTGTTGGAGGAGGGGAAGCAGATGAATGGTTGTTGCCATGACTGCAACGGAAGGGTTACGTCATGATCTCCATAGAAATAACTTTCTAAACATAAAAGAATACCCATAACACCAAAGGAAAGAAAACTGCTACACATGATTTAACTTTTAAAACCTTTTATGGTTAAAAAGAATCACCACAATCATAATTGAAACATTAATTAACAAGTGAAAAATAGTTCAAAAACATAAAAGGTGAATTCCACTTTTAGTAATTGACACAATAAAGAGACAATGTGGGATCATAGATAACAAAGTGTGAGGCTGGATGAACACAGCAGGCCGAGCAGCATCTCAGGAGCACAAAAGCTGACGTTTCGGGCCTAGACCCTTCATCAGAGAGGGGGATGGGGTGAGGGCTCTGGAATAAATGGGGAGAGAGGGGGAGGTGGTCCAAAGATGGAGAGAAAAGAAGATAGGTGGAGAGGAGAGTATAGGTGAGGAGGTAGGGAGGGGATAGGTCAGTTCAGGGAAGACGGACAGGTCAAGGAGGTGGGATGAGGTTAGTAGGTAGGAAATGGAGGTGCAGCTTGAGGTGGGAGGAAGGGATGGGTGAGAGGAAGAACAGGTGAGGGAGGCAGAGACAGACTGGGCTGGTTTTGGGATGCAGTGGGCGAAGGTGAGATTTTGAAGCTTGTGAAGTCCACATTGATACCATTGGGCTGCAGGGTTCCCAAGCGGAATATGAGTTGCTGTTCCTGCAACCTTTGGGTGGCATCATTGTGGCACTGCAGGAGGCCCATGATGGACATGTCGTCTGGGGAATGGGAGGGGGAGTTGAAATGGTTTGCGACTGCGAGGTGCAATTGTTTGTTGCGAACTGAGCGGAGGTATTCTGCAAAGCGGTCCCCAAGCCTCCGCTTGGTTTCCCCAATGTAGAGGAAGCCACACCGGGTACAATGGATACAATATACCACGTTGGCAGACGCGCAGGTGAACATCTGCTTGATAGGGAAGGTCATCTTGGGGCCTGGGATAGGGGTGAGGGAGGAGGTGTGAGGGCAAGTGTAGCGCTTCCTGTGGTTGCAGGGGAAGGTGCCGGGTGTGGTGGGGTTGGAAGGGAGTGTGGAGCGGACAAGGGAGTCGCAGAGAGAGTGGTCTCTCCGGAAGGCAGCCAAGGGTGGGGATGGAAAAATGTCTTGAGTGGTGGGGTCGGATTGCTGATGGCAGAAGTGTCAGAGGATGATGCGTTGTATCCGGAGGTTGGTGGGGTGGTGTGTGAGAACAAGGGGGATCCTCTTTGGGCGGTTGTGGCGGGGGCGGGGTGTGAGGGATGTGTTGCGGGAAATGCGGGAGACGTGGTCAAGGGCGTTCTCGACCACTGTGGGGGGAAAGTTGTGGTCCTTGAAGAACTTGGGCATCTGGGATGTGCGGGAGTGAAATGCCTCATCGTGGGAGCAGATGCGGCGGGGGCGGAGGAATTGGGAATAGGGGATGGAATTTTTGCAGGAGGGTGGGTGGGAGGAGGTGTATTCTAGGTAGCTGTGGGAGTCAGTGTGCTTGAAATGGACATCAGTTTCTAGCTGGTTACCTGAGATGGAGACTTAGAGGTCCAGGAAGGTGAGGGATGTGTTGGAGATGTCCAGGTGAACTTGAGGTTGGGGCCGAAGGTGTTGGTAAAGTGGATGAGCTGTTTGAGCTCCTCTGGGGAGCAAGAGGCGGCACCGATATAGTCATCAATGTAACGGAAGAAGAGGTGGGGTTTGGGGCCTGTGTGGGTGCGGAAGAGGGACTGTTCCACGTAACCTACAAAGAGGCAGGCATAGCTTGGGCCCATGCGGGTACCCCCTTTGTCTGTAGGAAGTGGGAGGAATCGAAAGAGAAGTTGTTGAGGGTGAGGACGAGTTCGACTTCGGCGGATGAGGGTGTCGGTGGAGGGGGATTGGTTGGGCCTGTGGGACAGGAAGAAACAGAGGGCCTTGAGGCCATCTGCATGAGGAATACAGGTGTATAGGGACTGGACGTCCATGGTGAAAATGAGGTGTTGGGGGCCAGGGAATTGGAAGTCCTGGAGGAGGTGGAGGGCGTGGGTGGTGTCACGGACATAGGTGGGGAGTTCCTGCACCAAAAGGGAGAAAATGGAGTCCAGATAGGTGGAGGTGAGTTCGGTGGGGCAGGAACAGGCTGAGACAATGGGTCGACCAGGGCAGGCAGGTTTGTGGATTTTGGGAAGGAGATAGAAACGGGCCGTGCGGGGTTGGGGAACAATGAGGTTGGAGGCTGTGGGTGGGAGGTCCCCTGAGGTGATGAGGTCATGGATGGTGTTGGAGATGATGGTTTGGTGCTCGGGGTTGGGGTCATGTTCAAGCGGGTGGTCAGGAGGAGGTGTCGGAGAGTTGACGTTTGGCCTCGGCGATGTAGAGGTCAGTGCGCCATACTACCACTGCACCACCCTTGTCTGCAGGTTTGATGGTGAGGTCGGGGTTGGAGCGGAGGGCTGCCTGTTCTGCAGGGGAGAGGTTGGAGTGGGTGAGAGGGGTGGAGAGGTTGAGGCGGTTGATGTCTCGATGGCAGTTGGAGATGAAGAGGTCAAGGGAGGGTAGGAGGCCTGGGGGTGGTGTCCAGGAGGAGGACTTGTGTTGGAGGCAGGTGAAGGGGTCAGTGGAGGGAAGCTTAGGCTCCCGGTTAAAGAAGTAAACGTGGAGGCGAAGGTGGCGGAAAAACTGCTCGATGACTGGCATTCGTTGATGTGTGGGTGGAGGGGGACAAAGGTGAGCCCCTTGCTTAGGACTGACCGTTCGTCCTCAGTCAGTGGGAGGTCTGGGGGGATGGTGAAGATGCGGCAGGGCTGAGTGTGGCTGTCTCCTCTGGGGTTGCTGGCTGTGGAGGCTGTGGGCGGGGTTCCATCAGCATTGGCTGTCAGCGGGGTTCCGTCAGCGTTGGCTGTGGGCGAGGTTCCGTCGGCGTCGGCTGTGGGAAGGGTTCCGTCGGCGTTGGCCGTGGGCGGGGTTCTGTTGGCTGTGGGCGGAGCGGAGTGGGCAGCAGCAGCGGCGATCAGGGTGATTTGTGTGTGTTGGTTCTGGAAGTGGAGGTGGTGACTGCAGCAGCGGTCTTGTATGGCGGTCCCGGAAGTGATGTGCCCGGCGGTGGCGGATGTGACGTCATTGGTGGGGTCATTGGCTTTGTCCTATGGTCAATGGCGGCAGATACATGGTGGGGGAGGGGCAGGGACAGGCTCGGGGTTTGGGAGGTGCAGGAATCCTTTTTAAGGTGGCAGGAGCCAGTGAGTTTGTTGTACTTACGATTTCTGGTGTCTAGTAAAGCTGAGTAGAACTGGGTGTTCAGTCTGTGGATCCTGCGGAGGATAAAAAGCAGCAGAGGTCCTTTGCAGGTCTGGGAGAGGGAGGCTCTGAGCTCAGGCAGGCTGGATTGCAGTGCCTGGAGATGCCGGCGCATGGCTTCCCCCACTGCATCACAAAACCAGCCCAGCCTGCCTCTGCTTCCCTAACCTGTTCTTCCTCTCACCCATCCCTTCCTCCCACCTCAAGCCGCACCTCCATTTCCTACCTACCACCTCATCCCGCCTCCTTAACCTGTCCATCTTCCCTGGACTGACCTATCCCCTCCCTACCTCCTCACCTATACTCTCCTCTCTACCTATCTTCTTTTCTCTCCATCTTCGGTCCGCCTCTCCCTCTCTCCCTATTTATTCCAGTTCCCTCTCCCCATCCCCCTCTCTGATCAAGAGTCTAGGCCCGAAACGTCAGCTTTTGTGCTCCTGAGATGCTGCTTGGCCTGCTGTGTTCATCCAGCTTCACACTTTGTTATCTTGGATTCTCCAGCATCTGCAGTTCGCATTATCACTGATACATTGTGGGATCAGAAGTGTGCACTATCAGACTTTCCAGCTTAGCTTCAATTTTGCAGGATTTCTCACTTCCCTTCCGGTCATACAGCTTTTGAGTTGCATTTACCAGGAATTGTATGCCATTTCAGTCCCTGTACATCAATAACACTGATAACGTTCTCATCTCCAAAATCTTATTCTGCTTAGGTCTTGATAGAATCTCCAGAACCACCCTTCTCTGACCTCTTTAAAGTGTCTGGTGTGTTCTGACAGCCCTGAAAAAATGTCAATATATCCTGCCCAATCAACATTTCTTTGCCCTTTCAACTGTCTGCTCCTTCCAACCATTGAGCATGTGTAGTAACAGAGCCTTTGCTCTATTCTTAGGGATATGCTCCAAATCTATATCTCTTTGACAATTGCCAAACAGAAACCTGTTCCATTCGGAGAAAGCCTTCCTTATTTCCCCTCATCTGAACTATCAAGAAAGAAAACAATCGTTGACTCAACCCTGCTGCAATTAGTTTTCTGTTTCTTCTTTGTTGTTACCGGTTCATCCCCATGAGAACCATTGAGACATTGCACAGGTAGAAAATGCACTGTTCTCGAAGTATAATAATGGTAATCATAATTCAATTACCCTGAATCATATCCATGCATAAGTGTGTGTATTCAAGCCAAACTCAGGATAACGTAATGTTTAAAATTAACACAAAGAATGCTGGAGATTTGAAATAGAGATGGAAATGGGTATTATCACCTGCTGGAAGCAGTGACAAGAAATATTATAAAGGATTTGTAATTGTGTAACACCATTTAAACAATTAAGTATTGTGGCAGTTACATCGGCAAGGCAGTTGCCACTTTGGAAACAGTAAGCCCTTACAAAATGTCAATGAAATAAAAGATAGAGAATGGGATATGAAACTGTTGCTGATGTTGCCCTGTTCCAGATTGTCAGAGTATTGATTTTAGATGAGGTTCACCTATTGCATGAAGGTGGGGGATTGGTTCTTGCAATTCTGCTGTTGAGAAACATTAGTCAGCATTATATTTGGAGTGTCTGCGGATAGTGTCATGCTGTCGCTTAGCTTGGTATAAATCACATGAGATCTTAGTTTAGTACATCATAAGAAATCAGATACATCTGACAGGGCAAAACTCCAACAATATACAGGAATGTTGACCTAGATTCTATGAAATCAGCTTAAGGATTAAGGTATGAATTTTACCGAGTGAGTAAGGCTAGAATTTTATTTAGCATCATAGTAAAACTTACAGTTGTTAAGTTATCATTATATGAACAGAACTATCTATTCCTAAAATGGTCAAGGTGGCAGGAATAAAATGGTATGGGAAATGCAACTGCTGCACCAAGTACCGACTGGTGTTCGGGTGTTTGAGCAGACTTCAGTTTGGATTTCCATGGTTCTTGTTGGAAAAAAGAAATGAATATTTTAGATTCCTGATCCAGATCCATAAATCAGAAGGCCCCTATTTTTGGGAATATTTAAAAGGGTATTGTTCATTTTTTTGTAATCTCCTCCAGCCCTATGACCTTATAGGACTCATCTTTTTGTCAATTTTGCACACTTGAGTATCTTTAATTTGAAGTGTTGCTCCATTGGAAGCCTGTGCTCTCTTCTGTTTAGTTCCAAAGCTCTGAAATTCTTTCCATAAATCTCTTTGGCCCTTACAGGTCACTAAATATCCATGTTTAATTCCACAGTTCTGACATTACACCACGAAAGATGTTAGTATACAAGCAGCTAGTGCTTTTATTTTGCTTGTTTGCAGGATGTTGGTCCACTAGCTAGACAGGAATTTATAGCCATCCCTAAAGGTTGCTCTGTTACCACTATGCGATGGATCTAGAGTCACAGGTAGGTCAGACAAGGTAAAGGGATGGCACATTTCCTTCCCTGAAGGACATATATGAATCAGATGGCTTCTTATGGCAATGAACAATGGTTACATGGTCTCCCATTAGGTAGTTTTTTGTTCAAAGTTTTTACTGAATTCAGATTTCATCATCTGCCATGTTGGAATTTAAATTCATGACCCCAGAACATTAGCCTGACGTTCTGGCTCACTACTCCAGTGACATTACCACTCAAGTGGCCAAAATTGAAGAAAAGATGAGTCCTGTAAGGTCTTAGGGCTGGGGGAGATTACAAAGAAATGAACAATACCCTTTTAATTACCATTAAGCTACTTATTATGGTACTTTAGAAGGTAATGAAAGAAAATAAAGTTTGCAAATTTGTAGAATCTTTCTAAATGATGTGGTACTGAGTCACATGTACCAAACAATATTTTTCCTTCAGCAGCTACATTTAAGATTCTCCTATGTTTCATGGAGTTGCCTGAAAAATTTCTGCATCGGAGAAGGATTATTCACTTCTTAAAGTTGTTTATTTCTTTAAATAACTGGGTTTATAGTTTCCCCGTATCTTTACTTCCAGATTATAGAAGTTTCTGTCTTGACCTTGTTAGTTTATTTTCCCCAGTCATACTTAGTGATAACTGTGCATTATGGCAGTGATACCCACTCTGAGCAGCTGTAATTTTTTAAAATTCTTACCCTTTCAGCCTGAATTACTGAAGATTCCCTTTTGCAGTCTTCGGTTTACACATGTTTGTTTACCATGTAACGAATGATGTGTGATTTATATACATTTTAATGCCATTCATTTTTATGTTTGGATATTTGCAGTATGAATTAGTGAGTCATGAGCTTTTCTGTGTGTCTGGAGGGTTTAATGAATAATGTCTAAATATTTATGAAACAATAGAGGCTTATTTTCAAACAATTTGAGAGAGTCAGCTTTTAGAACTATTGGGCTTCATAGACATTGGGAGAATTTGCAATGGAGCAAGGTAAACATTTGTGCATCAGGGTTTCTGTTCGAAGTTGTTGGACCTTGTCTAAACTTAGAAAATAAAGGGTTTTATTTTAGTTTCAGTTTCGAGCAATTCTGTTGAAGTCCCAAGGTGGAGATGAATGTTGTAAAGCAGAGCTCCTGAGAAAGGGTGAATATTTGTTAAAATACATCACCTTCAAGCCAGGAGCTTAGTAATAATTCCAGTTTGGAAGTGTTTGGATAAAACCTTGAAGAGGTTATTTGAAGCTGAGAATTTTTAAAGTCATGATACTCCTTTTAAACTATATGAAAACTATATGAAAACTCTGGGAAGAAACTACCACATTTTACAGACCTAGATTTTTGAGGTGTGAGAGAAAGGGATCCTTCTCTGTAACAGTATTGTACAAAACATGATTTTGGGTACTGATCAGGAGTGATTTCTGAATTAATAGAATTATTAATATTACCATGTGAGTTATAAGTAAAATGTCTGGTTTATTCTATTTTATCTTCATTAATTTCAACATCCTAGTAAATAGTTGTTGTATTGCTAAAATTAATTGAGCAACATTGCATGCTTATGTTTCAGCAAGAAACTGCCTAATTAAAACCAAAACAAAACAAAACATGATCTATCAAGCAAGATTTCTGTCTGGGATCTGACTTGTCCAGTAATAGCATCAGCTGGGATTATAATAACTTGCAGAACTATGACTGGACACTACCTCTCGCTTTCACTTCTGCCTTGGAGCTGAGGATTTCTTTATTTCCAGCACGTCTCTCATCAAATCTGAAATGCTATTCTTTAAGTTATTCTGCAGTGTTGAGTGTAGCCAATGAAGTGTAAGACATTTAGTATTTGAAAGCACTAACTGACATTATGAGAGGATCTTCATCCATCAGGAATGTAAAAGGCTGTTCCTGGGAGGAGCTTGAAATTATTCTGGTACTAAACAGTAATGTGCCTTACTCTTAGGTTGAGCCTGATGTCTCATAAGAAGCCATCATGCATCTCAAATGTAACATGACTACATGTAATAAGTGCTATTAAGTACAATACATTTGGGACATGGTAGCATAGTGGTAATGTCACCATACCAATAACTCAGAGACCCAGGTTAGCACTGCGGACTCATACACCACCATAGCAGCCTGTGGAATTTAAATTCAATTAATAAAAGTCTGGAATTGTACTCTAGTCTCAGTAATGTGACAACAAAATCAATACAGATAGTTGTATCAAGCTATTTTGTCCATCAATGTCCTTTGCTATGGCCACTCTTGCCTGGTCCAGCTGACTCTGTACCCACAGCACTCTAGCCGAAACTAAATGCTCTTTGAAACAGCAAGCTACTTATTTGAGTCTAACTAGGGATAGAGAAGAAATGCTGAACTTGCCAGTGATGCCCACATCCCATGAATGAATAAAAAGAGTAATACCTTACATTGTTTCTCTGAATTTAACCTGCTACAGGCTTCACACAGACATTCTTACCATTAATACGAGATAAGAGTAATATGAAGAGTTGTGGAAGTGCATCTGTGCAAGGTATCGTAGATAGCTTCATCAAACCATTGTTCCAATTGTGAGAAACTTTTGAGTTTGCTGTCAACAGCAACAACAATGTTTGTTTTCTTTGATGTCTTCTGGGTTACTAGCATATTTTCCTCATTGGGACTAATGTTGTCAAAGTAAATTTTTGTGTTCCAAGAACAAAACCAGAAGTTGCCAGAGAAACTCAGCAGGTCTAGCTGCATCTGTGAAGAAAAAATGAGAGTTAACGTTTCGGGTCTGGTGGCACATCCTCAGACCCTTCCTCCTCAGATTCCACACTGGTTACCATGTTGTCACCATTCGTATCTTCCAAGTGTACAGATGGCTTGTAGTGTAATTCTGTACAGAGGTGTAGTGTTCCGATTTAATGGCAAAAATCTTGTAGAGTAAATTGTACATAGTAGGTTGCACCTCTGCAACTGTTTGTAGGCTGGGCTTCACATTGCTGCAAAGACTATTGGGAGGACTTGCCCTGAGGTCTGTCTCCATAAGATCCTAGTTTGCTGTCTGTTTCCTACTCACCAATCCTTATGATATCATCATAATGGATGATGCCTGTTGCACTCAATCAAGTATTAACCCTTTCGGATTCATATAAAACAGGTGCCATTGTTGTGGTTGTGCTGTAAGAGCTAGGTTAGCGATGTAACTAGCACTGAAGCAAAAATCAAATTAGTACTAGATCCAGAGTGCTGTCAGGGCTCATAGCTTTGTTGTGTTTAGCGAGCTCAGCAATTCATTCATATCATGTGGAGTGATTCAAATTGTCTAAAGACTAGCATCTGTATTGAAGAGTCACTGGACCCAACACATTGATTCTGCTTTCTTTCCACAGATGCTGCCAGACCTGATGACTTTATCCAGTAATTTCTGCTTTTGTTGTAACATCTGGTGAGGTCACTTTTAGAACACTGCATCTAATTCTGGTCTCCTGGCTATAAGAAAGATGTTGTTAAACTTGAAAAGGTACAGAAAAGATTTACAAGGATGTTGCAGGGACTGGAGGGTTTGCATTACAGGGAAGGGCTGAATAAACTGGGGATATATTTCCTGGAGCATCAAAGGCTGAGAGCTGACTTTAAAGAGGTTTATAAAATTGTAATGGACATGAATATGGTAAATAGCCAGGGTCTTTTTCCCAGGGTAAGGGAGTACAGAACTACAGGGCACAGTTTTAAGGTGAGAGGGGAAAGATTTTAAAGGGATCTGAGGGGCAACATTTTCACACAGAGGTGGAGCTGGTATGGGATGAGTTGTCGGAGGGTAGGGTACAATTACAACATTTAAATGGCATCTGGATGGGTATTGTAGAGTTACTGGTTTGCAATCTGTAATTTGTTGAATTTTTAGGTGTTCGAATTGCTCCTAGATCCCTGGTTCTGACAATGGACTTATTTAAGGAATGTGAAATGAAAAAGGCAATAGATGGGTGTTTCAGGAATCTCTGTGTTGATTAAATACAAAAGGTGAGTATATTGCAAGAAATAAAGACAAAACAGCAAAATTAATACTATCAATTATACAGAGGACAGTACTTAAATACACTTAAATTAAACACAGGATAAAAAACTAGTCGAAGCTAAACAGTAGTTTTAATGACAGAAACTTTAACCAGGCTTACTACCCTTGGGGTTGTTTGCATTGTCACCACCCACATTCCCTTCCCTGCTAGCTAGGTTGCATACTTTGAGGTCTCGAGAATATGAGCTCACCACTGGGGACAAAAGCGATTTAGAAATAGACCTGGCCGTTCCCGCTTGCCGTAGCCAGTGCTTCGAGGAAGACTCCAGACGGTGTCGGCCTTCAGTCTGGGTTGATTCTGCTGGTAGGGCATGTTTTGGATTTGTCGGGTGAGTACTTGGCTTTCCTTACCTTGTGGTTGTTTCACGAGCCAATTTTCACCTCACAATGTATCTGAGGCCTTTTCAGTCGGGTTGGTGGTTTTTGGTGTTCGTTGGTTGTCACTTCTGCTGGTTGTGGTTGGTCGCTGTTGGTTCCCCTGGTACAGAACAGGCCTGTGTCAGTAGATTTTGGGATTGCTGTTGGGATCTTCCGGAAATAGCCATGCAGGCAGTTCTTGGGCTATATCTCTCCAGGGTGAAGTCGGGGGTGGGTGGTGGGGAGCCTGCAATTATATCCCTTACCTTTGTGCCAAATCTATGCTTGCCATGGTGTTGCTGATCAGAGATAGTAGGAATTGCCGATGCTGGAGTCTGAGATAACAAGGCGTAGAGCTGGAAGAACACAGCAGGCCAAGTAGCATCAGAGAAGCAGGAAAGCTGTCGTTTCGGGTTTGGCCCCTTCTTCAGAAATGCTGACATTCCAGACCCGGAACGTCAACTTTCCTGCTCTTCTGATGCTGCCTGGCCTGCTGTGTTCATCCAGCTCCACATATTGCGTTACTGCTCTTCCCTTTTGAGGCATTTGGCTTCCTGATAGCTAAGAATAGGTGGAAATGTATTTTGATTAAGTGGAATGTTCCGTAGCTCTGAGCATGAATATTGTTCAAAGTGGAGTGCCTGGAATCTTCAGAGGATCCATTCTGTCTGGGTTGGGTGGGGTTTAGGCCTGGCTGATTGTTTCTTTTGAGCGGATATGAATTGGATTTTCTGGCTGAACAATGGTTCCAAGCAGCTATCTCTCTGTGTGTAATTTTCCCTGAGCCCTCAGCCCAGCTTCTTTTTTAAAAACCTTTTAAAAGCTATTAAAAAGTCCAGGATTTTGGTCCAGTATTTCAGAATATGGAGATTTTTGCTCAATCAGTGAATAGGAAGGGTTTAGAGGGGTATGGACCATATGCTGGCAAATGGAACTAGGTCAGTTTAGGATATCTGGTTGGCACAGATGAGTTGGACTGAAAGGTCTGTTTCTCATGCTGTATAATCTTTTGACTCTATGACTCATCTGTAGGTATGTAGACTTCAGGTGAAAGAGTGAAATTGATGTATTTTGATGGAGGTTTCCTTGACCAAAATTAACCATATGTTATGAAATTTTATGGGGTCTAGAACCAAAATTGAGGAGCCCTAAATTCACTCCTTTCTGATGTTATACCATTCTCTTGCCAACTCTGCTGCGTCTCCCTTGCTGATGAGATGTCTGCAGGGATGGTGCTGCAGGGTTCTGAAAATTCTGCTGAAAAGTTTGATTTTGTGAGTATGATTATGTCATGCTCTGGCTTTGGGACAGTGTTACCAACTTTGGGATATTCCTCATAACTTAGTGAATAGGCCTTTTCAGGCAGTGTCTTTGTGAAGTCTTGATCAAACCAAGGCGAACCATCAAAACAGAAATTGCTAGATAAACTCAGCAGGTCTGGCAGCATTTGTGGAGAGAAAGCAGAATCAATGTTTTTGGGTCCAGTGATCCTTATAAATTTTATTGCGGTTTATGGTAAAGCCTTGATATGAATTGATAAATATTCATGGAATGAATTCTGGAAATGTCTGACTGCATTATGCATATTTATAAATGCACTCAAATTTGAACAGGCCTTAATTTTTGATCAGAGAGCCAGTTTTCAAAGAGGTTCTGCTTTAACTGAGAGTCAGTCAGTCACTAGGATTCCCTCTGAATAGGCATTCATTGAAACTGAACAGATGCATATGTTTCTTGATAACAACAGTTATATACATAACCATCTGCTTTTGATTATCACTTCCCTTACCTCCTTGGGCCTGAAATTCAGAGGATGGTGCTCACAGCAAACCAAAAGGTGATTGCTGTCAATCCGCATTCGGTCTCGTCTGTTTTTGTGTGGCCTTTTCTGTTAGCAATTAAGAAAAAACAAAAATTGTATGGAATTTTGGAGTAACAAAGGCAGAATCATTCATTGACCTGTTGGTATGTCTCACCTTATGAGATTCTACACGGTATGCAGGTGTTTGCAGGATGTGCATTTGAGATTAGAAACGTTATTCTGTGCCAGGAACATGATGGAGCCTGCAACCACACAATGCTCAGTTCATTCACAGGATGTGGGTGTTGAAGTCAAGTCCAGTATTTACTGCCCAGCCATAGAAAAGGCAATGTAATGGCTTTCTAAACCACGATGTTATTTATTATTAACTCCACTGCAGTCGATCTGGAGTCACATATAGGTCAGCCGGGCAATCCTGCATATTCATGGTTATTGTTATTAATACTAGAGTTTATGTTCCAACTTTATAAAATTAACTGCATTTGAATTCTAGGAGCTACCAAGCTGGGAATTAACCTGGTGTCTCCAGAGTACTAGGCTGCACATCTGGACTGCTAAACTGGTAACATGGCCACATATTACCATAACGTCTATTATCCTAAAAGAAAAGCTCACAAATGCAATAACTCTGACGATTTCAGATTTCCATTGATCACAGTGTTTTTCTCTTGAATTAAGAAAACATTATCCAGGTGTTATTTGTTTGGTCTACAGATTTTCCATCAAAATGTAACATAAATCCTGAGTGCAAAGATATCTTTATAGAATTCGAATTGACTCCACATTCAGTTCCGCTCTATTTGGTCAGGCATGTGTTGGACCAAATTAAAATATTGCTATTAAACTCTAAACATGCACAGTGCCCCAGTTTTGCTTTAATTACAGAGGGGGAAAAGCTTGTTCCAATTTATTTAATTATATGAGAGATTATGCCCCTTAAGTAATTTCTGCATCTAAAATAAAGTAATTTTGATTGTTTTTGATTTTTCAAAATTGCTCTTTTCAGATTAATTCAAATTTCAGGGTCCCCCCTGCTCATTCCAGGCAAATTCATTTGTTAGAGACGGATAAACTTTGCACTGTTTGGAGCCCAATTCAAACATTGGATATAGAAATCTGCCGATTTGAATTCCTGATTTAAATCTAAAACACGTAGTCCCTTGAGGTGCTAATCTTACAAAAAACATCAATACCAAATCATTAACTTTAACATAGCTCCATTGGATATTAAATTTCATTTGTATACCAGGTTACGAGGCCAAATATTTCTGCTTATTAAAGGGAGAATTACTGTGGTTAAGCATAGAAGTTGACTGGCTTCTAATTTGCACAGAGTGATTGTAAGATTCCAAATGCATTCAATGATGAAAAGGGGGCTAGAAATTGAAAGCAACGCAAGTGGGTATACAAGTAATTCTAACTGGGCTTTAAGATTAGGATCTGTAAGTAGAGAGTTGTGCATTAGAGGTAAAATCCATTCTGGTTTTGCATCTCCTCAGGGCTGATACATGTCAGGTCATGGCAAGGTTAAATAATGTGTTGAAGGAAGCCTCAAGGTAGCAAATGGTATTCGCTTATAGAAAAATAAGAAAATGACAGACCTAAAAAATGTCTTCTTCATAAAAGCAAAAATAAGAAAATATTGCAAAAGCTGTAATGTTACAGAAGAACTAATGCTATTGGGTACCACCCTTTTACGAGATATTCCCTTCCAAAATATATTCTGTTGTATCAAGGAATAATTTGAGTATTTTAAAAGCTAGAAAATGAATTGGGGAAGGACAAACCTTTCAAAATCAAAATAGGAAGGAAAGGATGAAGGACAAGTTAAAAAAAGATCAAAACCAGACCTCAAAATAAAGCATTTATAATGATGAATCAGAGACACTAGAAGAAGTGTGTCACAAAATAAATGAACATTGTCCCAGCATTTCCTAGTTTGTTAGGGAAGGTATTGTTCCATTAATGACTGAACCACCATTTTTAGACTGATTGCAGCTATTTTTGAACATAACTTTGTTTTACTTGTGTGTGGAATATTAGTGTCAATGTTGAGGGCAGTTTATTGCTTGTCCCTAATTGCCCAGGGAGCAGTTAAGAGTCAATCCCATTTCTGAGGGTCTGGAGTCACCCATGGGCCAAATCAAATAAGAACGAGAGATTTCCTTCCCTGAATGATATCAGTGACAGGGTTTTAAGACAATCAAAGCATACAATGTTCAGTTCATTCACAGGACACGGTGGTTGTTGTCAAGCTCAGTATTTATTGCCCAGCTCAAGAAAAAGCAGTGGTGAGCTGCATGCTTGAATAAACTGAATGGCTTTCTAAACCACAACAATATTTACCAAGATATCCCATTGTTGTCTTCCTGGAGTCACACATAGTCCATACTAGTTTAGAGCAATTGTTATCATTAGGTTACCTTTCTAATCGCAGATTTTTTTAACTGAATTTAAAATTTCACCATCAGCCATGGTGGGATTCAAACCCGTGGCACCAAGACACTCATGCGGGACATGAAAACTGGGGCATTTGAAACCAAAGTATTGCCTAACAAAAATGCAGTGTAGGTCAGTGAGTAGAGGGGTGATGGACGATCAAGTCTGGTGCAGAGATTTGGAAAGGCAAGTCAGGAGAACTTTAATATAATAATTCTGAAGAAGTGTCATATTGGACTTGAAATGCAAACTCTGTTTCTCTCTACACAGGTGCTTCCAGGCCAGTTGAGTTTCTCCATCACTTTGTTTTCATTCACATTTCATAATTTTATTGAACTTTATGATATGAAATTGAAAACAGTCACATTTAAGGGTAATAAATGCACAGGTTATTGATTCAGCAGCAGTTGAGCCAAACCAGGAGCAGAGTCAGGCAATTAAATGAGGATGGATATAGGGAGCTGTCTTCTACTGCTGTAATGATGTCAGAAACCCATCTATGGGACAAATATGATACCAAAGTTGCAAACAATCTGGTTTACTCTCAGAAAATGGGAAGTGGGTGGCTACTGGATGGACTTTGTATTATCCAGCTCAACATTAATGTAGTTTACAAAGGAGATGTTTAGTACAGCCCAGTAAAATTTAGAGGACAAAGAATTAACTACTTGCCTCAAATTCTATCTGATTGAGTAAATTTACCTTGCTGCCAGAACACAGTCCTCTTACGCCCTTGATGGTGCTTTTGCTGAAACCTTTCCACCTAAATGTCACTTTTACTTTCTTTGCTACAGTTAGTAAAGGATTTCAGACTCTGATAAGCATGGGAGCGTTTGACCTACCTAATCATTGCGCCACAAAAAGAAAAATAAACGACCTTCTTGTTGCTACATCACCTGAAGGGCACACCTCAAATGGAAGGCCACAAATTGACCAGAAGCATCTGGTGTCCCAGGTTGCCAGTTTCAACGTCTGTGATAAAGAAAGATATTGGCCCTCACTTGCCTATCAGCACTAAATGAGCCGATTAGCAGGCAATCGAGTGAGCTCTCGCCAACCTTGGTGGCATATTAGCACCTAATGCACCCAAGCCCTCACACTTCAAAATGTTATGGGAAACCTCAGCCCTACTTCCATTGCTGGAATGTATTTGGAGCACCCCACTGTTGCAGAAATTGACCCCCTGAAGATTGCCCAACATAGCCATAATAGGATCAGTAAGACAGAATGATCAGATTCAAAATAAATCAGAGGGTCAGGACCAGAAAGGTGCATAAAGCCACAGGTTAGAAGGGAATTGCTGCTGCATGTCAGGGCAATTGACACAATCTGTCAATGCAGAAGAATTTGTTCAGCAGAGTGACAACCAGGAATGAGCTTCTGTATGTGGGTATCACTACGCAACAGGTTTTATAAGTTGATGCTCCTGCCTAATGGATAAATAAAGGGCTTCCACCTAAGGTGGAAATTATATCCAAATTTGTTTCATGTCAGTGTTACTTAGGGTATGGGGTCAGGACCTTAGAGGGCAGTGAGAAATCTCCTGTTGAAGAATCTGACAATGTTTGTCTCTGGCTCCTTTTCCCTCTGGTATCAGCCCATCAGTTATGGAAACAATTACAGCAGGGTTCTCCTATAATGTGTATTCCAGCAACATGAATTGGCTAAAACGAGATTGACGAATAGGGGAAAGGTTTTTGTAAAACATGAACATTGTGTTGGCTATAATGCGATTCCAAGGTCGACATCACACAATTGGTTTGTGGGCTTTGTCCTGAGCATGCACGGAAAGAGTGCCCCTGTGCTGGCATCACGGACCCTCGTGTTTTCTGTCAGAGATACTGCACAATTCTGCTGTGTTACCCACAAAATGCAAGGAGAAAGAAGCAAGAATGAAACAAGAAGCATCCTGGTGATAAAATAGCAGTGGTGTACGTAAAAGAAAGTCTACAATGCTGGAAGAGAAGCTACATGTCGTAAAGCATTTCGAGGGTGATGAAAGAACATGTGATATTTCTCCTGCAACAGGAATGAAGGAATCTACATTATGCACCATTGGAGACAATGCAGAAAAGTTTAAAGCAAGCTGTATTGCTGGAACAAGTCTGAGTGCAAGCAAATCTGTGCGGTCACAGACAGAGTAACTGGAGGAGATGGAGCGGCTTCTAAGTGTGTGAATAGAAGGGCAAATGAAGAAATGATCTGGGCCCACCTTTCTCACCACGAAATAGAAAGCCTTATCTATTTATGAAGATCTAACAAAACAAGCCAAAAATCCTTCAGATGTGCCTGCCTTTAGTGTTAGCAGTGTTTGATTTGCTGGTTTTAAGAACTGCTATGCTTTTCATGACAAAGTTATATACTGAAGCTGCCAGTGCAAATGAGAAGCATGCAATGGCATTTCCTCCCACTTGACGAAGAAGGCTACAACTTAGATCAAAATTTCTTTTTGGATGAGACAGGTTTATGCTGGAAGTGAATACCATCAAGAACCCACATTTTCAAGAACAAAGCACACGGTCCAGGCTTTAAGGTGACAAAGGATTGTAGGACTGTGCTGCTGGGTGCCAATGCCAGTGGAGGCTTAAATCTATGGTGTGTATCACTCTGCCAACCTGTGAGCCTTGAAAGGTTAACTTAATTCTACTCTAAACATTTACTTTAGGTCAAGCAAAAGAGGTTGGATGACAGAGCAAATTTTTTCTGACCCCATGGTTGATGTTTTTGAAGATGTTTATAGAAAGTTTTTCAGGAAAAAAATGTGGATTTCAAGATTTTCCTCTCCTGGATAATGTGCCAAACCATCCACAGACCAATGGTGAACTTTCTGAAAATATGGAAGTGCTATTTCCACGCCTAAACACAACCTCTCTCCTTCAACCCATGGACCAGGATGCAATAGCAGCTTTTAAAGCTTATTATTTAAGGTTCAAAATTAAGAGGCTGATTCCAGCCACTGAGCGGGTAAGGACAGTGTTCTTTAATTTTGGAAAAACTTTAACATCAAGAATGCAATTGACATTATCGTGGAGGCCTGAGGTTTTGTCAGCTAGGTCTGCTTGCAGACTTTTCCCAGGCTGCTTTCAAAATTTCAAAAGCTTTGATCCATCAGAGGAGCTCCTAAGAATCAAAGAACATTGTGTTGATCTTGCAAAGCAAGCTGGAATTGAAGAAGTGGAGAGTGAGGATGCTGCTCGAGTACCACTGTGAAGACCTGTCTGCAGCTGATCTACAACAACTTGCCACTGAGGGAGAGCTGGAAGCTGGAGATAAAGAAGGTGAAGTCCAGGGTGCAGCACCATGAGAGCTGCCCACTTCTATTTTGACTTCTATCCTGGGGGAAATTGAGAAGCAGTTGCAACGATAAGACGACAACAATTACAATGCAGAATGCAGCAGGGCAGCATTTGGTGAAATAAGGTCTTCTTTGGCACACTATGGGCAGCTTCCTCATGAATAAAAAAAGAGAGCAAAGCAGCAAAAGGTGGAGGTCTTTTTCTTAGTGAGAAGACAATAAACCACAGACATCCACTTTTGGATTAATTTTTTTTTTTACCCTCACCCTGCAAACAAAACTACACCTGAAGGTGATGATGATGATGACAACTCTTAGCCCCTGCAGTAATGACAGAGCTACTTCAGAACCTGGTCCACCATCAAGTCATTTGACATTTTTTCAAGATAAAGTAACAATGTTTTTATTTCATTTTGCATGTGAATTAAACATTTGCTCTATCCTTTGTGTTACACTTTTGAGTGATATTTTTTGTTGGTCTGCCCCCTAACCCTCCATTTATCCATCAGCCCCATTATTTCTGTAGCACGGTTTTCTACAGCACATCGTTTCACAGGAACACATCTAACATGTTATAGCAGAAACCCCTGTAATAGTATAGCCTTTATTGGTACTTATTATTTATTGTAAGCAACTTAAAGCATAAGTACCTTTTTCATCTTCTCTCCTCCAATCATAGTTTCTTCAATCTATCCACAATAATTCCTATCCCCCTGGGATCATTCCTTGAAATCTCATCTGTACCTGCTCCAAAGCCTTCCATTGTTTCCTAAAATTCTGCGTCCAGAGTTGTACAGAATACGCTGAATTGATGATGGACTAACGTTTTGTATTGGATCAGTACAACTTCCTGGCTTTTGTACCCTGTATTTCTATTCACAAAACCTGGGTCCCATGTGCTTAGTTTACCTGTATTGCAATCCCCCAAAGATTTATTTACACTCACAGGTATCTCTCTCTTTCATGCTGCACCCCTTTAAAATTATATCATTTAGCTCACATTTTTTTGTGAATTGATGCATTTTTACTTTTTCCAATGCTGAATTTCATTCACCCTGTGTCCACCAAACCCTTTCGAAGTTGATTTACTTCCTCACTGTTTTCTGCATTTCCAAGTTTTATACCATCTACAAGGTTTGAAATTGTGCCCTGCAGCCAAAATCCCAAGTCATTAATGTATGTTGGAAACAAGCGTAGTCCTCAGAATCTAGGGGAATGCCACTATGTAGCTCCATTCTAGAAACAACAGGCATTATTTACACTAATTTTTTAATCCTGCAGTCAATTTTTAATCCTATAGTCATTTCCATGTCTATTTGCAGCCTATTGTCTTACCATCTATAATTTTGTTAACATATCTAATAAATATTGCCATAATCCTACCAGATCATAGGGCTTCACTCAAATCAGGGGACGACAACTGGTGGTGGTTAACCTGAGGTTCACCATGCCTCAGTCAAATAAAGAGGAAGAATCCTTCATTGGGGCTGGCATATGACGGCTCAGTGGTTAGCACTGCTGCCTCACAGTGTCAGGGACTTGGGTTCAATTTCATCCTCAGGTGACTGTCTATGTGGAGTTTACACATCCTCTCCATGCATACGTGATACTTAGATTTTCCTTCACAATCTAAAGATGTGCAGGTTAGATGGATTGACCACGCCAAACTACCCATAATTTCCAGGGATATGCAGGCTGAGTGGATTAGCTATGGGAAATGCTGGGTTAAACGCATAGAGTAGAATGGTGGGTCTGGATGGGATGATCTTTGACAATCGGCTGGAATATTGCTGATAAGCAAGTGTGGGGCTAGATGAACACAGCAGGCCAGGCATCATCCTAGGAGCACAAAAGCTGACATTTTGGGTCGAGACCCTTCATCGGAAAAGGGGGATGAGCAGAAGGTTCTGAAATAAATAGGGAGAGGGGGGAGGCGGATCGAAGGTGAATTGAGGAGAAGATAGGTGGACAAGAGAGTTGCAGTGGGAGAGAGATCCCCTGAGGTTTGTCCGGAGGGAGGAGGGTAACTTCTTCAGGTTAGGCATCCCTGGAAGAGGCTTCGCAGTGAGGTTAAAATTGTATCAGTGATAATGGGGACTGCAGGTGCTGGAGAATCTGAGATAACAAAGTGGGGAGCTGGATGAACATCGCAGACCAAGCAGCATCTTAGGAGCACAAAAGCTGACGTTTCAGGTCTACACCCATATTGCCATAATCTTTGAAGGTCTTCGTCCTCTAATGTTTTTGTCTACGACAATGCTGTCACTTGATACTTTCCTTCGTCAGAGGTGGAAAATATGTTCATCAGCTGAAATGCAATACAGAAGCCTAAAATCTCTTCTTTGCCAAATTAGAAGGACTTCTTGAAATAAAACTTGTTTGTATATTGTTTCTGAAGTTAAGCTTTTCAGGGTTCATAATTGCAGGATAGACCCCATCTCCAGCCTTTGAGATTTTGGATTGTCTTCATAAATTATGGCCCAAACCTAAAGCCACCTGCAATTATTTCTGTTTTATAGAGATGACTACCTTTAATCTGCAATGACAATGACATGACCAACATTGGCTATGCCCAGCATTTGAATCCCAAATATTTGGGCGCAAAGAATACTTGCTTGTCAACATAAACAAGCTGCTTTGCTTGGTGTCTGTGCTAAATAGCAAGGCAAAAAGGAGGTTCTGTGAACTTTTAAGCTTTGGCTGAGGGGAAAGGACAAAAAGGCAAACCAAGGCAGAGGTACTGTGAGCCTCCATATAGGCATAACATGAATAAGAACTAAAATAGCAGGCAAGAAGCTCTAAGATGCACCTGTCCTTGTGCGTGTATGCACAACATTAAGGCAACATTAGAATGAAGGGTGGAGCTGGATGAACACAGCAAGCCAAGCAGCTTCATAGGAGCACTAAAGCAGACATTTCCAGCCTGGACCTTTCATCAGAAAATGTATCTTTCTGATGAAGGGCCGAGGCCCGAAACATCAGCTTTTATGCTCATGAGATGCTGCTTGGCTTGCTGTGTTCATCCAGCTCCACACTTTGTTATCTCGGATTTTCCAGCATCTGCAGTTCCCATTATCTCTCTCCATTAGAATGAAGGGTGCTGGCATTATCCAAAGTGCAGCGTTGAAAGGAAAAAGCATACTGTAATGTATTGTAACTAGGCCAGAGATGTTCCATGACAGAGCGGAGAAGTTGGTATGTGTCCGATGCCAGTCTCCCAGAATGGGGTTTGGAAGGGAAGGGAGAAGGTGGTTGTGGCCCACGCAGCATTCCTGGGCATGCCGGGGACTGCTGTCCAAGATGGACACATAGAGGAGCATGCGATGAGCTGGAGTCCAGGTACCCACTCTGATTTTCACGCCAGTAATTGGCTCCAACTAGTTTTTCCAGCATGTGGGAGAACAGGAAACTGCATATTGGTAAAGTGAGATTAGGTCATAATGATGTACAAATGCATTTAAATCAATGTAGATAGGCCTTTCACTGTTTACTGGTGAGATTTTCATTTCACTTTTCAAACAGTTGCTTAAAGAATCAAACATTCTTTTCTTGAACGTGGGTCTACTTACACCATGTAGGTTTCTGTGGTTCAAGAAGGCAGGTTATTATCTTCTTAAGGACAACTAAAATTTGGCAATAAATGCTGGGTCATGTAGTAGAAGTGAAATAATACAAAGAATTTCCAATAAATTGGTTAATCATGATTTCCCTTTCACAAAAGCATGTGAGTTCTTCCTGATTATCTTGAATTTGATTGTGCCGGTCAAAACATCCTTAATAGTAGCATTTAACAATTTCCCGAAGATGTTGAGCTAATTTCTGTTTTTTGTTTTGAATAATAGACTTACACTTGCTTCTTTCAAGTCTAACGAAATCTCCAAATCTGGGGAAATGTTGAAAATAAGAACCAAAGCAGCAGCTATCTCATTAGCTCCTTCTTTTAAGGCCACAAGATAAAGTTTGTCAGGTCCTGAGACCTTGTCTGCATGCAGCTCTGACAATTTATTCAACACCACTTCTCTGGTGATTATTATTTTGTTTCGTTCCTCACACCAGCCCCCCTCACATTTCCTCATTTATAGCTTTTTCTGGTGTGTTATTTGTACGCTCGATAGTAAAGATTGATACAACATCCTGGTTTAATTCATTTGCTATCTCATTTTCCATTACTAATTCCCAAACACTCATTATTGTGTAAGACCAATGTTCATTATGTTAACATGTTTCATTTTAAATGACCAGCTTTCACTTGTGTGATTTTTTTCCTCCTTATTAATCTTTCAGTCATTCCTTGCCTTCTTTATATATTCTTTCTAATCTTCTAACCCACCATCCATCTTTGCACAAACATGTTTTCTTTAAATTTGATACTATCTTTAACTTGTTTAGTTAACCAAGGGTGGTCTGGTTCTCGGGGCTTGGAATTTTTCTTTCATTGAAATCTATCTATTTTGTTTATACTGAAACAACCCCTTAAATGTCTGTTGCTGCGTCTCTATTAACCTATCCTTGGACCTAATTTACCAGTTCATTTTAATGAGGTCTGCTTCCATGCACTTGTAATTGTCCATATTTAAGTTTAAACTACTAATCTTGGAACTAGTCCTTTCTCCTTGAAACTGACTGTAAAATTCAATCATATTATTATCGGTGTGACCTAAGGCACCTTAGTTAATGCTAACTCATTGTATAGTGCCAGGTTCAGTGTACGATGCCCTCTGGTCAGCTCCAGAATATGCTATTCTAAGCTACTATCCCAAAGACATTCTAGCGTCTCTTCTAGGCCGCCTTTGCCCATTTGATTGTTTTTCCAGATGACATGTGGATTAATAGGCCCCATGAACATCACCATGCCTTTCTGACAAGCCCCTTCTATTTTTTTCCTTTATATTCTATCCTCTGTGGTTAATATTAGGTGTCCTTCACACCATTCCCAAAACTGACATCTTGCCTCTATTATTTCACAACTTGACTCAAACTGCTTCTACTTCCTGATTTCCTCAACCCAGGTTGTCATTAACTGAACAACCCACTGATCCAAGATAACAAAGTGTGAAGCTGGATGAACACAGCAGGCCAAGCCGCATCTCAGAAGCACAAAAACTGACGTTTCGGGCCGAGTCCCTTCATCAGAGAGGGGGATGGGGAGAGGGTTCTGGAATAAATAGGGAGAGAGGGGGAGGTGGACCGAGCCACACCTCCATTTCCTACCTACTAACCTCATCCCACCTCCTTGACCTGTCTGTCCTCCCTGGACTGGCCTATCCCCTCCCTACCTCCCCACCTATACTCTCCTCTCCACCTATCTTCTCCTCTATTCATCTTCGGTCCGTCTCCCCCTCTCTCCCTATTTATTCCAGAACCCTCTCCCCATCCCCCTCTCTGATGAAGGGTCTAGTCCCAAAACATCAGCTTTTGTGCTCCTGAGATGCTGCTTGGCCTGCTGTGTTCATCCAGCTCCACACTTCGTTATCTTGGATTTTCCAGCATCTGCAGTTCCCATTATTTCTAATCCACTGATCCACTTTTTCCTAGCTTCCTTCTCTTCCTAAATATCCTGTGTACTTCAATGTTCAGGTGATTATAGAAGCCATCGCAAAAACATGGCTGCAGGATAAAAATCAGATTGTACTTATTTCAGTTTATTACATCCACATGCATTCAGATATAAGAGTTTTTAGTTTTGTCCTTTTATCATTTTTGAAATTTCTAGCTTATCTATTGATAAAGTCATGGATGTATACTGTCTATCCCTCCCTGTCATGGTTTGTTTATCATTTCCTATAGTAATACCTTTCTATTTTGCCTTGTCTCTAATCATTGATTTACCCCATATATTCAAATTTGATTCCTTTCCCCCACTATTAAGTTTAAAGCCCTTTCTACTTACCGAGTCTTGTACCACAATAGAACACCAGCCTCAGCATGTTTCAGAATGGAGCATCCCAATGGTACAGATCCCACTTTCCTAGTGCTGGTGCCAGTGCCCCATCAATCGGAATCCATTTCTCCCACACTGGTCTTTCAGCCACACATTCATTTTTTCACCTTATTTAACCTACTCCGATTTCCCCATAGCTCAGGTAATCTCTACAGATTAACAACTCACAGTCTCCTCTTCCACAGGTCGAGGGGAAACCTTTGTACTTTTCACCATTGCCTACTCAAGTCCATATCCTACCCACCATGTTTTATATACCTCTTCTGGAGTAGGAAGTCAACCTCAATATGCAAATGATATAGGAGGTGTTTGACCCTGAGCCTAAAAATTAGGCCAACAATTTTCTGCACTTGCTGGATCCATTAGTACCCTTTCCCCACCCCCACATACCCAGGTTAGAATTGACAGCTGACAATGACAGAATTCATTCTCCAGCTTCAGTATGAAGAGTTAATAGACTAGTCTTAATTTAGGGTGTAAAATATTTATCACTTGATATAATCAAGTATTGTGCAGTCAGCCATGGTATCCGATATGATTTATTGCTGCAGGTTTTACAAAATGGAACCGCTACAAAATTATGCATACATTACAGAAGTATATTTAATATTTGATGAAGGCATTTTCTGAGATTGGCTTTGTCCTAAGGCTGTGTATCATAATACAAATCTCATTCAACCTAATGGTGGCAGTAAATCAAAGAAATAAAAATGACAAACACAAAGATACAGTAACATACTTAAAACATAACTTCAAAAGTTATGAAACAAGTTTCACTATATAGCAACAGACTGACCAATTCTGAATTTTATATTTTATTTGACGTGGCCTAACTGGCATCAGGCATTTAGAGGACTTGTCCTTATGAAGCCTAGAAAGTTCTCTCAGCGTACCATACCATATATCTTGCTTCATTAATTACCTACCACATCCTAACAGTGTCTCCCACCTCCGGTTTTCACCCCGTCACCTATAACGTGTAAAGTGGACTTTCAGCCCATTGAGTTTGCACCGACCCTCCAAAGACCATCCCACCAGTAGCCCCATCCCTATAAACCTGCATTAGCCATGGCTAATCCATCTAGCCTGCACATCTTTGGACCGTGGAGGAGTTTGGAGAACCTGAAGGAAATCCATGCAGACACAGACAGAATGTGCAAATTCAATACAGACAGTCACACAAGCCTCGAATCAAACCAGGCTTTCTGGCGTGGAGAAGCAGCAGTACTAACCAGTGAGCCATGATGCCTTCCAAACAATTTGTCGCTCACCAGATATCCCAGAGGCTGGCATCCCTTGTGCCTGTGCCATTTATGAATGACCATCATGTATATGGACAAATATTGGCATTTTACTATTGCCCCTCACTAGGAATGTCAAGGCCCACCAGCTATAAAGGCATACTGCACACGGCACACAGCAAGCAAGGCTGAAACTCACTTGTATATTCATAGAGTCATTAAGCACTCAAAAGACTGTTTGGCCCATGTGTCTGCACTGACAATAACTACTATCCTTTGTGCACTCATGCTTCAATGTTGTGATATTTCAACTGCTTATTCAAATATTTTTTGAAGCTTGGAAGATTTCCAACCTATATGTCTTCCTAAGCAGTGCATTCCAGATGCCCACCGTTCTCTGATTGAAAAGGTTTTTCTCAAATCACCTCTCAACCTCCTGCCCCTTCCTCTGAAACTAACCCCTCCTCATGATTGAACCCTCAACCAAGGGGAATAGCCGCTCCCTGCTCATCCAATCCATATTCCTCACAATCAGTTATATGCCAATCATGTACCCTATCAGCCTTCTCTGGTGGAAAAAAAAGTCTCCCGCTATAGTTCACATACAACTCCATTCTCTCAACTTAGTCACTGTTTAATCATCAGGCCACACACTTTACCTCTTCCTAACTCTATTCTGTCTAAACCCACTCTAAGTCAGCGGTACTCTCTAACTATTGATGACTGCAGGACTATAACTTGCCATTGCGCAGTAGGGGCAAACACAGACAAGCAATCAGACAAACTCAGGCGTGAGCTTTTAGTTGCAGCAGCAATGGGAACAAAAATAAAACCTATAGAGACTGAATCTCACCCACACAATGCCAACTAAAGTTAGGCATCATGCCTGAAAAATGGAACAGCCAGTGATTGTATGTTGCACACTGTTCTCCGCTATTGGAAATGGGAGTAAAAAAGGTTCTTTCTGGCTCATAACATTCACTGCAGCTGAGTTCTAATGGACAACATCAACTTCCTCCTGCTCTTCCTCATAAGCAACTCTTGGATGGGTAATAGTAAAATGAATGGCATGCAGGTTAGTTTGATCTTTGAGTAGGATAATAGCTCGGCACAATGTCATAGACTAAAGGGCCTGCACTGTGCTGTACTGTACTGTTCTATGTTCTATGTTCTCAGACTGATCCCATTCACCCAATTCCTCTGTATCCATTACATTGCCTCATTATCTGTGCCAATTGTGCAGAGATGTGGACAAAGTCAGAACTCACAAGGCACCAGGTTATAGACCAATATGTGTATTTACAGGGTGGTCAGGTGTATTTAAAATCACAAGTTTTCAGAGCATTGTTCCTTTATCATGTGAAATTAAGGGAAGCTCTCAGGCACAGAGCATATAGGTGGAGAGATAATGGCTGTATAATTCCAGGTAATTAAGAGTACCAACAAATAAGTACAATGAGTGGACAGTTGACAGACTGAATAACAAATTGTTGCAGGTAATCAAGAGTGTTATATGGTGCGAGTAAAATGTCAGCAGCCAAATAATAATTAAACAGATGATCCTTTAACTGACTAATTAAGGCAGAGTAACATGACAGGTACCAGAGTCACTCACATGACTTGTACTTACCTAATGACTTTCCTAATTACCTTGAATTATCTTGCCATTATTTCTCCACCTATATATTCTGTGCTTCCTCCACTTTACCTGATGAAAGAACAGCATTTTAAAAACTTATGGTTTTTAGATATACCTGTTAGACTAAAAATTTGGTGATGTGTGCCTTCTGAAGTCTTGCAGAACACAGTATACTTTGCCTGGATGATACTTATAGGGGAGGTTGGATTCTCAAATATACTAAGCACATGAAAGTGCTCTAGGATATAGGAGTTTGTAGATAATCAGACCATTAATCAAATATATTCTGTAGTGTTATGAGATAGCCCTCTTAGTACCATATGTATACAGTCAACTGCAGAGGGATCTGGGTGTCCTTGTATATGCATTACAGAAAACTAGAATGCAGGCACAACAGGTATTAATGATGCCAAATGGAATTTTGTCACTTCTTGTTAAAGGAATAGACAGTGTTGTTGTGACTCAAGGACACATTGAGATTTTACCTGGTGCATTATTTACAATTTTGTTGCTTTACTTGAGGAGGAATTTAGCTGTGTTGGAGCCAGTTCTAAGGATGTTCACTAGATTGATTCCAGAGATGAGGCTCTCTCTTGTAAAGGAAGATTAAGCAGTTCAGTTCTATGCAGTCTGGAGTTCAGACGAATGAGAGGAGATCCAATTGAATTATATAAGGTGCTAAGGTAAATTGAAAAATAGATGTAGAAAGGATGTTCCCTCATGGGGAAATCCAGAACAAGAAGTCACAGCTTTAGGATGAGGAGCTGCAGATTTAAAAGAGGTGGCAAGAAACTACTTCACTCAAAGGTTCGTGAATCTGGGGAATTCATTCCTACAGTGTGGTGGATGTGGGACAATGAATACATTTAGGGAGAAGTTAGATAGATAGACTGGTTTCAATTAGTCATGAGTTAAAAGTTATGGAGAGTGGGTGGGTAAGTGGAATTGAGGTTCAGATGAGAAGCCCTGATCAGATTGTGGTGGAGCAGACTTGAGAGGCTAAATTATGCTTGCTCTTAGTTCTTACCTTATGTGCTCAAATCCAATCAATGACAAGGGCAATGTGGAGCTTCAATAAGATTAAGTTGTTGTAAGTTATGTAAAAATATAATTACTTTGACAGTAGGAACAAATGAATTATGTGTAATCATCTTGGCTTTATGATTTTTGTTATAAAAGATTTTTTCTTTCTTTCACTGTTTCCCATATTCTTTCTTCAAGAATAATTGGGAAATAAACTTCTTTCCAGTGTGCTGCAAATTTCCTTTGAATCACAGAAGGAGGTGAGCTCCAACCATTTGATACACAAAACCTATGTTAGTCCCTTTAATGGGGTTTCTATGTCACCATCATAGAGATGTACAGCACAGAAACAGACCCCTCGGTCCAACTTGTCCATGCGGACCAGATATCCTAAATTAATCTAGTCCCATTTGCCAGTAATTAGCTCATATCCCTCAGTCTTTCCTATTTATATACTCATCCAGATGCCTTAAATGTTGTAACTGTGCCAGTGTCCACCACGTCCTATGGCAGCTCATTCCATGCATGTGACCACCGACTGCATGAAAAAGTTGCTCCTCAGGTCCCACCCTGAACCTATGCTCTCTGGTTTTGGACATCCTTACAAAAGATCCTGACTATTCACCCTATTTGTGCCCCTCATGATTTGACAAACCTCTACATGATCACCCCTCAGCCTCTGATGCTCCAGAGAAAATAGCCCCAGCTTATTCAGCCTCTCCCTACAGGTTAAACCCTCCAATACTTGCAATAACCTTATAAATCTCTTTGGAACCCTTTCAAGTCCAACAACACCCTTTCTATCGCAAGGGGACCGGAGTTGGGCACGATATTCCAAAAGTGGCCGAACCAATATACTGCACAACTACAACATGACCTCCCAACTTTATACTCCACTCATTGGCCAATAAAGGTTGCATATCAAACACCTTCCCTACCCTATCTACCTGTGAATCCAATTTCAAGGAACTGTGAATCTACACTCCAAGATCCCTTTGTACAGTAGACTCCCTAGGACATTACCATGAAGTATATAAGTCCTGCCCTGATTTATCCTACCAAAATGGAGTAAATCAAACTGTTAGAAACATAAGTGATTTACTGGTAGAGGTTAATAGATGGAAAATACTATGCATGATTTGGCATTGGGGAAAGCCATTCTGTTGTGTAATAGATAATGAAGTGCGAAGCTGAATGAACACAGCAGGCCAAGCAGCATCTCAGGATCACAAAAGCTGACGTTTTGGGCCTAGACCCTTCATCAGAGAGGGGGATGGGGTGAGGGTTCTGGAATAAATAGGGACAGAGGGGGAGGCGGACCGAAGATGGAGAGAAAAGAAGATAGGTGGAGAGGAGAGTATAGGTGGGGAGGTAGGGAGGGGATAGGTCAGTCCAGGGAGGATGGACAGGTCAAGGAGGTGGGATGAGGTTAGTAGGTAGGAAATAGAGGTGCGGCTTGGGGTGGGAGGAAGGGATGGGTGAGCGGAAGAACAGGTTAGGGAGGCAGAGACAGGCTGGGCTGGTTTTGAGATGCAGAGGAGGGAGGGGACGAACTGGGCTGGTTTCGGAATGCGGTGGGGGAAGGGGAGATTTTGAAGCTGGTGAAGTCCACATTGATACCATTGGGCTGCAGGGTTCCCAAGTGGAATATGAGTTGCTGTTCTTGCAACCTTCGTGTGGCATCATTGTGGCACTGCAGGAAGCCCATGATGGACATGTCGTCTGAGGAATGGGAGGGAGAGTTGAAATGGTTTGCGACTGGGAGGTGCAGTTGTTTGTTCTGAACCGAGCGGAGGTGTTCTGCAAAGCGGTCCCCAAGCCTCCGCTTGGTTTCCCCAATGTAGAGGAAGCCGCACCGGGTGCAATGGATACAATATACCACATTGGCAGATGTGCAGGTGAACATCTGTTTGATATGGAAGGGGAGATGGAGAGAGGAGATTAGAAATTGGTGACCAATTTCACCATTGAATATGGATTACCAAATCCTGTCTAAGGTTATCACAACCAGGCCAGGTCAGCTCTAGGATCAATGATTCACCCAAATCAAGCCTGTGCTGCACTGGGCACATGATCTCTAAGAGCCTCTCTGTCCTGGCGGGTATAATTGCTTACCTGCAGGAAAAGGGGGTGGAAACCTGCCTCACCAGCCTGGACCAGGAGAAGGCCTTTGAAGGATATCACACACGTACATGCTAGACATGCTGTCGAAATGAGCTTTGGGGAGGGAATCCACAATTATATTCAATTGTTCTGCATCAACATCATTAGTGCAGGTCAAATCCTCCCTCTACATGGAAAATGTCACCATTTGTTGCTCAGATCTGCTGTCAGTGCACAAATCATGAGAACTTATCACTGCTTCAAATTGGCTCAGGAGCCAAGCTAAATCAAAGAGGTCACGTTCTTTGGGATTGGGGCTGACTGATCCTCACACCCTTCACCGTTGGGATGTATTACCTGAAGGTGCTGAGACCATGTTTCGGAGGAGCCGCAGTGTGTGCCACAATTTGGGAGGAGAGTATTACTAAAGTGAGGCAGAAACTGGGAAGATTGGAGCGCCACTCCCACTTCATTGTGGGAAATACCTGGCCCTCAGTGTGCACTATTCTGTTATGTATGATGCAGGTCTGGCCCCTTCTCAGAACCTGCACTATACCACGGTCACCCGAGCCATCTTCGACTTCATCTGGAGGTCTAAGTTGGACTGTTTCCTCAGGGGCACCATGTACAAAGCTCTAGATAATGTGAGGAAGGATGTACCCAACACCATCCTCATCCTGATGGTCACTTTCCTGTGTGGCTGCATCAAACTGAGCAGAGAGCCTTCTGTATACAAACACCAAGAGTTACTACATACTGAAGTTCTACCTGTCCCGTGTTATGAAGGATAGACCTATCAAAGCGATGGAATGCTCCAAGTAGTTGGATAGTTCTGTACCACCTGATCCTCATGGAAAATCTTTTGCGAAAGTAAAACACCTTTGACCATAAGTCCATCAGGTAGTGGTCAGCACATAGCACCCTCAAGGCCCTGTGGGATAAGGAGAGGGTGGATCCAGTCGGGTTGTTCCCTGAGCAGACTGTCAGTCATTGCCAGAACTTTCCAACAAGCACTAAGGCATTGTTTGGCTGATGGTGAGAAGGGCATTACCTGTCAGATCTTTCATGTCAACATGGTCTCTGTGTGCCATTGCACGCTGCCCTTGAAGCAGCTTCGCTGGTGAAGGGATTGCCCCACATCTCTTGAAATGTGCATTTGCAAAGGAAGAGCAGAGAGAGATGTCGTTTTCGTCAAGGTTTGTCAGGAGCAGTTCTGTGACACAGAACTCTTTGCTCTTTGTGTGCATGCTGTGAAGCAGATCAGAGACAAACATTGTCTGTACTGGAAGGCCATCAACTTGGTGAAAGACACTGTTTGATCTGCCTGAAATGTGTTGGTCTTCCAGTGCAGAGAGGTTGACCTGACAGAGTGATACAGACTGGCACATTCCAAGGTCCTACAATTTGAGGGGGGCATTAAAGCTTTGGATAGCTGCTGCCAAGGTGCAGTGGGAAACTTCACCGTCCAATATCTTTTTGCTGATGTATAAGGAGGGTCTGTTCAATAATCTGACCCTTTCTGTGCCTCAACGTGTATTTAAACAGTGTTCTGCATGAATATGAAAGCCCTTGTTTTTGCAACTGCAAGGAATGTCAAATTCCAATGTTTTTCTTTATATGCAAAGACTGTTCAGAACTACATTAGTACTTGTGTGTTTAGATGTTTCAGGCAGTTGCAGGGCCTTTTTGAACAATGGCTTCCAACGTTTTCAACTTTTGGTATTTTTTTTAGAACATTGGAATCAGGAGCAAGAGTAGGCCATTTGGCCTTTTGAGCCCGCTCCACCATTCAGTAAGATCTTGGCTGATCTTTTTGTGGCCTCAGCTTCGCCTACACATCCTCTCACCATAACTCTTAATTCCTTTTACTGTTCAAAAATGGTCTATTTTATCTTTAAAAACGTTCGATGAGGAAACCTCAATTACTTCACTGGGCAGGGCATTCCATAGATTCACAATTCTTTGGGTGAACAAGTTCCTTCTTGATTCAGTCCAAAATCTGCTTCCCCCATATTTTGAGGCTATGCCCTCTTGTTCTAGTTACACCCATCAGTGGAAACAACCTCCCTGCTTCTATCTTATTTGTTCCCTTCACATCTTTTTGTTTCTAAAAGAGACCCACTTCCTCATTCTTCTAAATTTCAATGAATATAATCCCAGTCTACTCAGCCTCTCCTTATAAACCAACACACTCACCTCTGGAATCAACTGAGTGAATCTCCTCTGCAGCCTCTCCAGTGCCAGTACATCCTTCTCAAGTAAGGAGACCAAAACTGCATGCAATACTCCAGGACCCTGTATAGCTGCAACATATAGATGCACTGGCTTTTAATCTTAATCCTTTAGCAATGAAGGACACAGTTTCATTTGCGTTCTTAATTACCTGTCGTACCTACAAACCAACCTTCTGCGATTCATGTACAAGGACACCCAGGCCCTCTGCAATGCAGCCTGCTGCAATAGTTTTACTGTTCAAATAACAGCCCTTTTTAACTGTTATTCCTACCAAAATGGATGACTTCACATTTATCAACATTGTAATCTATCTGCCCATTCACTTAAACTATCCTTATCCCTCTGCAAACTTTCAGAGTCTCTTGCACACTTTGTTCTACGACCCATCTTAGTGTCATCAACAAACTTTGACACACTGCCTGTGTTCCCCTGACTGTGAATCGTCTAAATTGTAAACAGTTGCAGTCCCAGCACTGATCCCTGAGGCACACTGCTAGTCACTGCCAACCCGAAAAGCACTCATTTATCTCCACTCTTTGCTTCCTGCTAGTTAACCAATCCTCTATCCATGCACATATATTGTCTGTAACACCATGCACCTTTATCCTATGCAGCAGCCTTTTTATCTCCTTTGGGTCAATTGCAGATATTTGATAAAAATTGTTTAATTGGCTGCTCCATTACTGTTGTGCCTTGCACTGAACACAATGGCAGAAAGTAAACTAGATGGATTTTTGTCTTCTTCTTTTCATTTTATTTGAAACACCATATAAACCATTTCCATTTCAAGAGTGGCCTGGTGTGTCTGCCCATGGATAAGATTCAGGTGCCCAGCAAGTTTAATCCACATTAATAACATGCTGTGTTTGAGAACTTACCATTTCAGGGAATCAAAGAACACAACTGTTATCTGCAGTTGTACGACACAGTATGTAGGACTCAAATGACCAAGTGCCATAGCAATTATCTTACTGTGATTTGACATTTGTAATTGATTTCTGATGTTATAGAAACATGCAATTATTGCTTCCATCAAGCTTTAAAAATTGTTTGTTCTTCTTGTTTGAAACATTGAGAATGACATGGATAATAATTGGAAGTGGTGAAAATAAAATTCAGGAGTTATTGAATAAAGCAAATGATAGAATAGATCTGTACCACCTACAGCAGCTAGCGAAAGATACGTAACAGAATTGCTCCAAATCATGATTTTAAAAGCCTTAGAATTTGAATAAACTAAAAATGGAATATGTAAATGGAGTGTTTATTGTGTTTGTGTAAGGGTCCAAATGCTTCACTTGCACCTGCTATATGTGAAAGTTTGCATTTACAAAGAGATCCACAGTCTTCAGCATGTGTACTCTTATTTATTCTGAAAATGGCGATAATCCACACGTCCAAATTGTTTTGGCTGTAACTAGTAAGTACATGGAGCACAGATTGTCTGGAGGTCATTCTGGCATGAGTGACAGTTTTTAATGTACGAACCCTTAGTTTTTTTATGCAAGCGACTAGACTGTGACATTGGATTTTGCAATACTTCTTTTTCCCTCTGAATGAAAGCAATCAATTGTGACTAATAGTCAATTTCAGGCCATGGTGGAAGCAATTAGAGGAATTTATCTTTGTGCCATTATCCTTTGAATGACAGTGATGTTGCACATTCATTGGTATGATGGCTCTGAAATTACAATGAGTTCAGAGCAATTACATCGGAAATAATGTTATTGTCTTGTGACTGAACACTTCTTCAAGATTAGACTGCCATAGCAATGTAGTTATTCTGCAGTGCAGTATAGCAGAAAATGTACATTTTACCATTTCAATAACATTGTCATTCCAAAATTAATGTAATTATGCCTACCTTCACGTAGTTTTGCAGTTAGAACATTGCCCTGAAATTGCACTGAGGATATCGTCTCATGATATATATTTTTGAAATGCTTCTTCTAGCTTACCAGTGGTGTTAGTTAATCAATTTTTAAATAAATAATGAAATTACTTAAAAATGGAGCAAATAGTTCTTTTTAAGGAATGTGTTACCTGTTTGCATATTAACACCTCATGCCTGAAATGAGCTCCCTCAACATTGTTTGGAGGATGTACAAGGCATCTTAAAATGTCAATATTTTCTTGCCTGAATTATAAAGGACAGGATTTTAGTCTTGGTTGTGAAGAACGGGCCAGAGTGGGAGGCACAGAATATCCAAATGTTGGCTAATGTATTGGTTCCCCACCATTGTTATGGCTTAAAGCCATTTTCCTGGGGATCAAACTTGGTTACATCTTCATGAGATGTGGGCAGATTAAGCGAATGAAGGTGAAATATTGACACAAAGGTTGGTATCCTGCCATCAGGTCAGGTAGGTGGACTTTCCAGGTTGTGGACTCTCCCAGATACTGGCCTATGAGTTTTCTTACTCAAGTCAGGCCTCATGGGATGCCTTTGCAGCCTTGAGCCTGTATACTGGCTAGCTGGTCTGGATCCTGAACAACGTTTTAAGAATTTGTCTAAGGCTCGGTTTTGTTGTGGGTTTAGCTGTGGGTATGACCTAGCGTCACTCTGCTTAGGACATACGGTTGCCTAGTCTCAAGTGGTGTCCCTCAACCTCAGCCAGGTAGGTGAGGGAGTCCACTTCCATTGGGATGACCTGTAGCTCCCATGCTCCACTTGTTGCATTTTCTAATGATAGCGAGTTGTAATGCCAGTTTGAAGTCCACTTGGGCTTCAGCTGTGAGGCACTTTTAGAACATAGAAAAGTACAGCACAGTACAGGCCCTTCGGCCCATGATGTTGTGCCGTGGAATAATCCTAATCCAAAAATAAAATAACCTAACCTACACTCCCCTCAATTCACTGCTGTCCATGTGCATGTCCAGCAGTTGCTTAAATGTCACGCATGACTCCGCTTCCACGACTACCACTGGTAAGCTATTCCATGTGCTCACAGCTCTCTGGGTGAAGAACCTCCCTCTGATGTTTCCTCTACACCTTTGTCCTAACACCCTAAAACTATGACCCCTCGTGGCAGTCAATCCTGCCCTGGGGAAAAGTCTCTGGCTATCGACTCTATCCATGCCTCTCATTAGCTTGTACACCTCAATCAGGTCATCTCTCTTCCTCCTTCTCTCCAGAGAGAAAAGTCCGAGCTCAGCCAACCTCTCCTCGTAAGACAAGCCCTCCAGTCCAGGCAGCATCCTGGTAAACCTCCTTTGCACCCTCTCCAAAGCCTCCACATCTTTCCTATAATAGGGCGACCAGAACTGGACACAATATTCCAAGTGTGGTCTCACCAGGGCCTTGTAGAGCCGCAGCATAACCTTCATGGCTCTTAAACTCGATCCCCCTGTTAATGAAAGCCAAAACACCATATGCTTTCTTAACAACCTTATCCACCTGGGTGGAAACTTTGAGGGAGCATGGTTACTTCATTAAAACTACATACAAACAGTCTCAGCATTTCATTCAGGGTTAGTCCAAAATCACATGCCTCTGACAGTCATCTTAACCTCATAAAAAATCTCGATACGGATTCCCCTGGTTCTTGAACAGCCAAATAAAGCCAATAATGGCTTCTCAATTAGAGGAGGCCTGGGGTTGTAATACTCCTTAACTAAATCTGTCAACTCTTAAAGCTTTAGTATTTTGTCATCAGATCCTACTTTTGACCCCAATTACATCACTACAATTTCCCCCAAATGTTCAGCCCATTGTTGCTAGGTACCTCTTCTACGATACAGCCTGCCTCCACAATGATTCAGTTAATCAATTACCCTGGTGCCTCAGGGCAAATTAAGCACATAATAACTAATAGCGCTGCAGGTTGACAGGCAGTCAGAAGGATTACTTGTTACTTGTCAACCGGCCCAATATCATTTTCCCAGCATTCTCTCCACATACTGAGCCCAGAGTTCGATGGCAGGATCGAATGACTCAAGCTTCCCAAATAAAGATATGATGCCAGAAATGCTTAACCAAACTCAAAGATGACTGCGTGCAAATTTCCTTCAGGCACGTACTGTTTTCTCCCATTGCCAGTGAAATAACTGCGCAGAAGTCAGTGTCCAATCACCAACTCCCCTTTATTTACATGTGCACAGTTATGGGGTCTGAAAATCCAGCTCAAAGCCAGTCTCTAAACTGACGAGATCTTCTGAATCTGCTGTTCATACCTGCCAACAAGGGATCCCTGATCTGGCCCAGGTTAACAACCCCATTAGGGACCTCCTGGTCAACGAGATCCACCTGGGCCTGGTCCCAATCGCTACAAAAGGTGACTGACCAGTGGTCAGCTAAGTTTGTTAGTTGTCAATTGTCATCAGATCCTACTTTTGACTCGAATTACGTCACTTCAATTTCCCCCAAATATTCAGCCCATTGTTGCCAGGTAACTCTTCTACGATACAGCCTGCCTCCACAATGATTCAGTTAATCAATTCATCCATAACTGGTCTAACACTGTCCTGTATGATCTCCTTTCTTCCACCTTTCCTGCGCTAATCCAAAATTCACTAACTCACAGCAGGTCTGCTTCATTAATCACCTGTAAGACATCTTTCCAGACTGGATTTTATCTATTTTAGGGGAGGTGAAGGCAGACAACAGGAATCAGAGCTATTTCTGAGCACAAAATCCAGCCCCTGGTGGAAATCAATGGGGATTCCTGGGTTAATTTACTTAATTGGTATGGAGACAGATTCTCTGTTGAATTACAAACAGTGGTAGATGGTTCTTGAATCTGACAAAGGGTGTTGGAGGGGCAGGAGCAATCAGAAAATCTTCATTAACTCCCTTTACATTGTCTTAACTAGGGTTTTTGTGCCCAGTTGGCTTCCAGCTGGCTGATAGCAAATCAAGTTCTGCAAAAGCAGATGGCAGTTTTGGATCCCATCCCTATCTAATCTCACCTCTGTTGGGGCTTCAAAATCCTGCCCTTGATCTTAGTAACCTTGTTCATCTTTAATTTCCTTTAACTCCCACCATTCCCTGTTGGCAGCTTGGCCTTTAGCTGCTTGTTCTCTAAACTCTAAGTATCGATCTAAATCTAAGGAGAGAGCTCATGGAAATCTACAGAATATCAACAGGACTAGACAGTGTAAACACATTGAGGGTATTCCCAATCACCAGAAGTACTGAACCAGGGCTTATAGTTTAAGGATAAGAGGTAGGCCAACTAGGATTGAGTTGAGGGAAAATTTTTACACCCAGAGTGTGGTCGGTCTTTGGAATTTTCTGCCACAGAAAGTGGGTTAATGAGAAATCATTGAATATTATCAAAAAGGAGTTAGATATGGCTCTTAGGGCTAAAGGAATGAGTATGGGGAAAAAGGTACTGAATTGGATGATCAGCCATGAAACTGAACAGAACTGTGTAGCAGAGAAGGCTTGAATTCCTATTTTCTGTGTTTTCCTCAGAAAGCTCCTACTTCTTTGGAGAGATAATGAGAGACATTTTTCCAGCTTCTTTCTTTGGCTTAGTGTCTATTTTTGCACTTTACAGTGTTGCAAGTACCGCATGGTAACAAAAAATCAAGGCAGTAAAAGCAAAGTGGGTTAGGTTTATTAGCATCAGAAAAAAGAGAGGTTAATAAATGTTGTTCCACTGGGTGGTTTTGGGACAGGAAAAGCAGTTCATGTGATTAAATGGCTTAATGTCTAAATAATGTTGGTAACTCATGATTCTGGGTTTGGAATGATCCTCGGGCTATTAATTTATCTGCGAAATAGAATCTAAAGGAATAGTACCATATTTGTTTTGTGAGATTCCCCTGGCTATTTCTTTTTGTTTAGTGATGTGTTTCCATCGCTTCAGTTCAGACAATTGTCTCCTTTGTTCTGAAAGCATTAAGGGAGTTCCAGTCTTACATTTTTTTTGAAAGAACTGCAGAGATGTGACAGAATAAAATAAGAAAAGAGTTGTCGTGCTGACAGTTTATATATAATTACTAGATGACATAGACATTGCTAAGTTAAAATGACTGCCTACACTGGTCATGCTTGAATGATATCTAAATATTCTGCATTGTAAAAATAGCAGCATTATTCTATTAAAGCTTTTGTTCGTTAAAAAATCAAGAAGAATTGACCTAAGGTGGCAATGTGATATTAATTTATGTCCGTCACCATCTTATTGAATGGTGAAGCGATTGTTCAACTGCTATTCTAAATTTGGAAAAAAAATCCTCTGAAGCCACCAGACCTGAAACGTTAACTCTGATTTTTTCTTCACAGATGCTGCTGGACCTGCTGAGCTTTTGCAGTAACTTCTGTTTGTGTTCCTGATTTCCTGCATCCGCATTTCTTTCCGTTTTTATTCTAATTTAGGTATTTACCTGAAAGTAGTCACATTGACCCAGAGATCATTCAATAAGAACTGAATTGATTCCAATGGCAAGACCTTTTTATTTATTCAGGGTTGTGGGCTTTGCTGGCCGGGCTAGCGCTTACTGCTCATTGGTGTAAGTGCAAAACAATGCTGTTTGCTCAATATTCCAGGATTTTGACCCAGTGACACTTAGGGAACAATATTATCATTCCAAATCAGGATGGTGTGCAATTTGAAGAGGAACTTGCAGGCGGTGATGTTGCTGGGTATCAGCCCGTGTCTTTCGAATGTCTGTCGTCATTAGTTTGGAAAGTGCTGTCCAAACAACCTCCATGAATTTCTGCAGTGCATCTTGTAAATGGTACACATTGTTGCTGCAGTGCATTTGTTGTAGAGGAAATGATTATGGATATCACTGCTACATCCTGGATGGGATCAAGCTTCTTGAGTGTTTTTGAGGCAGTGTTGATCCAGGTATTTCAGAATGGCACCTCAAGTGTGCAAGTATGGTTTCTGATGTAGAGGATAACAGGACAATGTAAAGGAACAGAAAATATGGAAATGCGGATCATGTTCCTGGCTTGTGCAGGAACATTGCCACCACACCATATGCCCACACCCCACAAAATATTCCGAGGAAATAAAGAATGATTATCAGACAATGTTTAAAAAGACTTTGGAAACTTTTCTACTTTTGAAAGGTTATTTTTATTGTCTTCAATGCATGAATGTTCTTAAAAAACCTTATTCAAGTAAGACAGAAATAACATAGGAATAGGAGTAAGCTATTCAGCCTGCTGAGCCTGCCCAGTATTCAGCACAATAGACATAGACTAAGTTACTCATCCCCAAGACAGTTGAATGCTTGGACACCATGGGACTCTGTAGATACTTTGCAGTTTGTGTAGCTGCCCCATTCCTTTTCAATTAAGCATCAATGATTTTTAACATGAAATTAGATCTGTCCACATTGTGGTTTAAAATGATTTGAACATATTGCCCAGCAGTGGACTGGTGTGTAATCAAAGCGCACACACAAATTGAAACAATTTGCGGAAAAGTCCACTCGGGAGATGAGGAGGACAGTGAGTGCTATGATAGCAATGCTGTAAGTGAAAGGACGATGGAGTAGATTCAACCATAATAAAAGCAAACTATTGCAAATGCTGGAAATCTGAAACACACTCAGACGCTGCAGAAACTCAACAGGTCTGACAGCATCTGTGGAGAGAAAAAGAGTTAATGTTTCAAGTCAGTCTTTTTTTTTGTTGAGAACCATTCAACAGTAGCTTTCTAAAAGCAATTCAAATATCTTTGAAAAGGTGACATTTTCAGGGTTCAGGGAAAAGATCAAGCTGTGTTATTTGCAAAGATTCCAGATCTTGCAGACAATATATCTTCAGGAAAGTTAGGTGACATTGCAACCATGTGATGTTGCAGTAAAACAGATATCATCTTGCCTTCCCAGCTGGTTGTAACATTATTATTGTAGTCACTGTATTTTCAGTAAGAACAGCATCCAGGTAAGTGCTAGTCTGAGAATTCGTAGCAATGAAATATTAATAAACTTCAAGACATCTATCTCAACAAGAACCTAGTCGTCTTAGTACATGTTACGCAAATTAACATACAGGGAACCATTCGTACCATATTTTACTGGTAGTGGTATATGACCCAAGAAACTATCGAAAATCTTTTCCAAAGAGCCTGCCGGACAAAATAGATTAAATGGTCTCTTTCCATATGATTCTATGTCTGGAATGTCAAAGAGTTTATTTTCCCTGAATATGTGCCATTTATGGAGCATGTGTTTTAATGGATTGTAAGACACCATTGTAATGTTTCTGAGAAAATTACAGATAGGGCATGAATTGTACATCGTCCATTGAATCTTCCAACATCAGACTTGCTTAGAAAGGCAGTGTGACGTACAGCCATTTTCGGACCAGTTATAATGGGTGTGGAATGTCTAACACTTCTTCCAGGTCTTAGTGACTCTTAGAAATTAAAAGAGGTAGCATTTTTGATTGTGAAAATTCTTTGCATTTATCAAAGGTTTTGAACTCTAGTAAAGGAGAAACAGGTTGAATTTCGAAATGCATTAATAGAGGAGTTATGGGAAAAGCATGAGAAAGGCAAGTACCTCCCTCCTTTTGGGATTTCAGTCACACATTCTCAGTGCTTGAAGTTCAATGGCACAAGTGAGAGAAGATAACAAAGAGGAATAAGCATGTGATTCCTTAAGTATATCTTAAGGTTACTGTATAAATCCCTCATGAACGCAAAGGTAGTATTTCAAATGATGGCCTCTTATCCTGGTCCTTTTGCTGCCAGGATCCTACTCTATATTGTAATCAGATTTATGGGAGACTATGTTCTTTTAATTGGTCCCCCTGAAGATACAACTTCATGGTTTTCCTTCTAACTGGAAAGGTTGTGGTTATAGCAGAGATGCCCTAGGGCTGTTTAAATGGCTCAGAATAGGAAATGCAGGCTCAAGCAGAACATACTGATTGGCAGCTCTGGCTTAGTTTGAAGCCAAAGGAAGGGAGAAGGAAAATTCAACACGTGCAGTAAATTACAACTCTTTCCAAGGAGTGAATCCCATTTTGCTACACAGCTCTCACACAGGTTTTGATCTTTAACATGTTAAGTTGCCAATTTTGCTTACAGTCAACTGCATATCTTGGAAGCGTAAATCCTCTAGCCTAGCTTGCTCTTAAGAAGAGATCGATGAATGGACAAGTAATTATGGCATATTGGAGAGTTGCAAACAAGCTGGCGGATTTGATTGGCAGTTTGCAGGTACTCTGATGAAAACAAAGTCTGTAGAAAATTGCATTTGGATCAATCAGTATTCAAAGTTACAAAGCAAGAAAAACACACAGAAGGTTCAGAGAAGTTACATCGAGCTTAATTTACTTTTCAGAGACGGAGGGAGGTAAGAAATATTTCATAGCTTTAAATCACCAATTCGTGGGCATTTGAAAGCAATACATTAGACACTTAATTGATTAGATTTTACTTAGTTGCGGGCAGAGCAGCTAACTGTTCAGTTTTTTATGAACAGGTGAGGAGGGGTGAATTGGCTTTCCTCTTTTTAACTCTGTCTATTATTCACCACGTTTTTCTCTAATGTGCAGGCATCACACTTCAGTTAAAACATTATTTCTTTGTTCAAAATTAAGGAGACAGTTGCAATGCTTCTTTTGCACGAAAGAAAGAGGAATGTTATTATTTACCCTGAGAAAGATAATTAAACATTGACATCAAACACACGCAAACATGGGTTTTGAAAAAGTTTAAAAGGCAGAGAATATACAGCACGAAAAGTAAGAATAAGATATGCCAATAAAAACAAAGCCTTAAGGTTTAAGTTCAACATGAAACCTTGATTGCTAAGTTGATGTCTTGTATCTACCACAATGTTTGATCTCACCTAAAATATCTTTTGGTTATCTGTGAGTAGATATTTCTTCAATTTGCTTTATCACTGAACATTACTTTCAAGAGGCTGGGATCAAATGGGGCAGGAGAGACGGAGAACAGATCTTCCAGTTCTGCAGTTATGACCTACCATTCTTCTCTCTCTGCTCTACCCAAAAGGAATTTGCCTGAAATATAGCTTATTAGTGATGTTCCTAAGTCTCGCTCCACTATTTCTTTTCCAAGCTATAATCTGCAGGTCCAAGTCTTGCTCCAATTTCTTTTCTTTTTTTTTCTTTTCCAATCTGATAATCTGCAGGTTACCTTTATCCTAATGGCAGAAACATCCAGAAAGGCGTAAGTTAAACAGGAGGTATAATTCTGAGTTGGTAGGAACTGCCAATTCTGGAGAATCTCAGATAACAAGGTGTAGAACTGAATGAACACAGCAGGCCAGGCAACATCAGAGGAGCAGGAAAGCTGACGTTTCAGGTCTGGACTCTTCTTCAGAAAACTTTAGAAGAAGGGTCCAGACCCAAAACATCAGATTTCCTGTTCCTCTGATGCTGCCTGGACTGCTGTGTTCATTCAGCTGTACACCTTGTTATCTCGTATAATTCTGAGTGCCTGCTTTCAGTTATTTTGATGACATCTGACATTAGAACCATCATATGTTAATGTTTTTCCTCTTTTAAAACTATTTCAGTCCATAAAAGGTATCAGGTACTCAAAATCAGATGATGCAAGTTGAAAATTGAAGGTCTTTTTTTTATCATGACCGTAACAAGTTAAAACAGTATATTGGAATAACAGGACAATAGACAATAGACAATAGGTGCTGGAGTAGGCCATTCGGCCCTTCGAGCCAGCACCACCATTCATTATGATTATGGCTGAAATTGCCATCAAATTGCTGGAATGCATCAGTAATTGTGATTTGTGATAAGTAAAAAGAATCAGTGCATCAAATGATTGTCTTCCACCTGGCAGAGGTTTTGAATTCACCATCTATTTGGGGGGAAAATAAGTTTTAAACTGATAATATTACACAAATGACCTTAAACTGAGGCCAAATGAAAGACACAATCACTTATCTACAATGAGAGATACTGGGAACTGCAGATGCTGGAGAATTCGAGATAACAAAGTGTGAAGCTGGATGAACACAGCAGGCCAAGCAGCATCTCAGAAGCACAAAAGCTGACGTTTCGGGCCTAGAATTTAGTAGGAGAGTAAGGTTTTGAGATTATAACTGTTACCACACTTCATCTAGCTTCCTTTCTTCCTCTTTACTAGATTAAGTGGGATTCTTTGTTGAGCCTCAAAATTTTCCTCCCACTCTATTATTTGTTTTCAAGCTCACTGTAACTGCAAATCTTTTGAAACACAAGTCTTTCTATAATTATATTTTTCAAAAAGACTTTTAAACTTTGGCACTGCAGCTATTGCTGACTTTAGGGCTTCTTAAGTTATGTGAATGAACTTTAGGATCCAGCGGTGTTGTTTCTCAGTTTATTTAGGCACAGGACAAATTAAGGAAAGCCTGATTAAATGTAGCATTAGGTCTTAGGAAATAGCGGGGATGTTTAGGATCTAACATAGGCTATTAAAAAAAGTCACAGTACTGAGATTGCAAAAAGCTCAAGTAGTGACGAACATTTCTCATCATGGTTCAGCCCTTTAGTGTAACACAGGTGAAAAACTAGCTGTAACATAACGGTTACCCGTTATCTGATCCTTCTGGATTTCCCAGTAACTATCTTTACCACTTTTGCCACTAAAACATTCAAACTCACCTTCAAAATATTGACGATTGTGTCAGGATCTGGAATGTTGCTTCTGAGAAAGTGGTATAGTTGATTCCATAAATAATTTTAAAAGTGAACTTGGAGGTCCCTGAAACGAGGAAGTAACAGAGTATCAATATGCAGGGATTTGGGATGAAGCACAACTGCTCTTTGTTTTTTTTCCCCTAACTGCCAGCAAAACATTGAGTCCAAATCAAGCAAGTAGAATTCTGGAGAAACTCAGCCTGTCTGGCAACACTCATGGACAGAGTAACAGACTTAATGTTTTGAGTTTGCTGTGATTCCTTTTCAGAACTGAAGAGTACTCCCTTTGAAGCATTCTCTATACTTGTTTTAGATTTCCAGCACCTGCAGCATTTTGCTTTTATAAACGATTCAAATTGGCTTCAAAATGGGAATAAAATAAAAGAGGGTAAACTTGCTGAAAAATTCTGTACGTTTGATAACTGTTCAATGATGTCTTTGCTGTAGGCAAAGATTAGGGTGTAGATTCAATGCCTCTAAGACTAAACGATTCTGCACCTACACAGCTAATTAGTTTAGTAACAGAGAAAGGAAAGTGTAAAATTGCGAAAAACAATGCAATAAAACTGTTAAAGTTGGATGCCTGTTTGTCAGTTCCAGTTGCAGTGTGATTGATGTGGATATCAAAGACCCCTGGTAATAATTCTTGCTCAGCAGTGCTACAACAAAACTGTTTAGCTGATAGTACACCAAGGGTCCCATTTTTTAGCTATGTGCCAATTTCAGGGAAATTCACATGGAGCCCCACCTCCTCCCCCACCCACCTCCACCCCACTGAGAGTCCTTACCTCACACAATTAATTGTTCTTTTTCTCTATTTGCAATGTGGCCAGTGTTGAACTGGGGTGGACAAAGTCAGAAGTCAGACCACACCAGGCTATAGTCCAACAGATTTATTTGAAACCACAAGCTTTCAAAGCACTACACTTTTGTCAGATGAAGTGGAGGGAATCAGATAGGCGCAGAATTTATAGGCAGAAATATAATGGCAAGATAATTGCAGGTAATTAATTGTCAAAAGTTAAATACAAACAGTGTGAGTGGAGTGTCGACAGACTGAAGAATACGTTTTTGCAGGTGATCAAAAGTGTCGAACAGTGTGACTAAAGCGTCAACAGCAAGTAAGGTGATGACCTATGATCCGACTTATTAAGGCTGAGAGAGAATTACAAAAAAAATTAAAAATAACATGGTACTAGAGATAAACCAATTGGCTGGAATAACATGATAGATAATGCTGCAAGCCAGGAACTGTCATTCACACTGTGTTCCTCCACCAGAAGATGTCAATTGGGATTCGGAGGTCTTTGTAGATTAAGTGTTGGAGAGGAGGGTCATCTTCTTTCTTCATCACAGCCAATGGAAATCACAGTACCAGATGCTGCAAGCCTGGTTTGGGGTTGCCACCTTGATCAGTAAATTTCTGGATCAGGAAATGACACAACGATTGATAATCTTCAATGCTCCGCATGTTTGTCCTAGGGTGAGTGCCACCATCTTCTCTTCTTCTCTATCTCCTACCTCACATATACACAAATTCTGTCACACATCTACCTCCCATGAAAACCTGTGGTCTATCAATGTCACTGTTGCATGCCACAGATTCCCCATATCGTTCCCACTGCCCCCCCCCCCCACCCCCCACAAAGTAATACATTTCCTGCCCTCTGGTTTCTAAGTACTCACTCAGAATACCTCACCACATTTCCAGTTCCTGCACCGCAACTGACAACAATCTCTGCCAGTTTCATCTCACTTAATCTCTCTCTTTGTCTCATCCCAGTAAATAAAATGGCCCACAGTAGGGCTGAAAGGATCAAAACAGGTGGCAGGGTGTGTGACACTTCTTGAGGGGAGACTCCATGTGGAGATGACCGAGAACACTGAGTGCCTGACTGATCATGGCCAAACACAGATCGGATCGCAGCCTTGGTGAATGTTACGCCACCCCTAGGTTGATAATAATTCCCCTTGACTCAAACAAGGACTGCACCCTTTGACTTTCAGGCATAGCAATCTAGTTGAAGCGCATGCAGTTTATTTGACACGTAGTCTGCTGGCACATGCGGTAGTGTGATATTGACGTAGAACACTGCCATACAGCAACACATCAACCGTGTTGACTATAGAGACCTGGCAAACATGACAAGCAACCTGGCTTTCTGCCTGTGTTAGAAGGCAAGACAAAACAGTGAGTGCCAAATGAATGAGTGCCAATAAAGCTGAGAACCCTGAGGTGCATCCTGTTCTGATCCATCAGAAGGAAATGTGTCCTACATTTGGAGTGAGCTGGAAGGAGCACTGCAATGTCAACTGTCAATCAGCTCCAAAGTGTGGTAAGGATGTATTGAACTGTATTGTAAGACCATAAGAAATAGGAACAGTTGTAGGCCCTTCAGCCCCTCAAGGCTGCTCCATCATTCTGTCGGATCATAACTGATCTAACATTCCTCTCGTCCACTTTTCTACACTTTCCCCACAACACTTAATCCCACAACTGGTGAGAATCGATCTATCTCAGGCTTAAATGTTGGCAAAGACTGTATCCCCACTCCTCTCTTTGGCCAGGAGTTCAAAAGACTCAACCCTCTTCACCTCAGTGTTAAATTGGCTCCCCTTTATTCTGAAACTATACCCTCTAGTCCTCTAGTAACTTGTCAATCTCCTCAAGAATTCTATATGTTTAAATGAGACCATCTTTCATTCTTCTAAATTTCAGTGAGTGGAGTCCCAACTGGTTTAGCCTTTACTCGTAAGACAATCCCTCCACATTGGGGATCATTGTAGTGAACCTTCTCTGAAATGCTTCCAATGAAATACTATCTTTTCTGAAATAAATGGATCAAAACTGCTCACAGTACTCCAGATGTAGTCACACCTGCACCTTGAACAGTTGCAGTAAAGCTTCCCTAATCTCATCGTCCAATCCATTTGAAATTCCATTAGTCTTCCTGATTATCTATGTGCTACCTTCCTTTATCTCACGCACATGTATCCCCAAGTCCCCTTATCATAGAATCCCTACAGCACAACAGGACGCCATCTGGCCCTTCAAGTTTGCACTCCCTCTCCAGAAAGCATCCTACCCAGACAGACGCAATCCTCTACTCTATCCTTGTAATCCTGGAGACTAAAGGGCAATTTAGCATGGCCAATCCACCTAACATACCCATCTTTGGACTGTGGGAGGAACCCCTTGCAGACATAGGGAGAATGTACAAACTCTACACGGTCACCTGAGGGTGAATCACACCCAGGTCTCAAGCACTGTGTGACAGCAGTGCCAACCTCTCAGTCATTGTGCAGCCCATGTTAGAGCTTTCTGCAATTTTTCTCCATTTAAATTTGCACTGTTCTTTGTTCTCTCCTCCAAAATGAGCAAGTTCAGAAGTTCAGATTTTGTTTTTATTTGGTTTTTATTCAGATTTTCCCACATTGTGCTTAATTTACCATATCATTGCCCAATAGTTAACCAAGCAATTTCTTTAAAGAAAATTTCTTTGTATCCCTCTCATAACTTTCCACTTATTTTAATGTCATCTGCAAATTTGGCCACAGTACATTCGCTTTGTGCTATGGTGAAGAGGTGAAGTTGATGCTTTGTTGATGTTGGTTTGTGTGGATGGATGGTAGAGATGGGGTTACTGCCATTGGAGTGTGTCCTGAGACATTAGGGAATTCTGGCCACTGTGGAAGCTTGGTGAAGATTCTGGTAAACTCCAGCTATCAGGTACTTTCAAGCCAGGAATCGGTGCTGCCTAGTTTGTCGCTAACATCAGAAAGGTTAGCAATCTCAATATAAGTGACTTGAGTTTAGCTCTCACCACCTTTAACAAAATTCTCATCCAGACATTGAAACTTCAAGGGTAAAATGGGATTCTTTTTCTCATTGTTGGGAATGTCATCTATTCATTCTCATCATATTTTCCCAATTCTCTCACCACTTCCCACATTCTGTTTCGGGAAATTTGCTGTTCCCAAATAACTGACGTGTTGTTAGCTGAGCAAGCAGCAACAGCTGCACTTCAAAAGAAACCAACTCATGTGAGGTGCCATGTGTTTTTTTTTTAAAATATGATAAGCCATAGAGTAAGTACAGACACATGCTTTATACCTTTAGTCTGGAAGATTCCCTTATTATATTTGGCAATCCAGCATTGAACCACAACTGGTGCCTATATGGCATCAGGAAGTGTATGCAAACAAAAAAAAATTGAGTCAAAGAAGGAGGTAATAGAAAGGGCAACAAAAACTTTTGAGCATAAAGATTGATTTTGAGTATATTCTAAAGTAGGAGGAGAGACAGTAAGGAGGAAATCTTGGAGAAATGAACCTGTATCACAGAGTCATCGAGATCTACACAGAAAAACCCCTTCAGCCCGTTATGTCCATGCGGGTCAAAAGCAACCACCTAACTCTTCTAATTCCATTTTCCAGCGCTTGGCCGGAAACTTTAAATGATTGAGAGTACTTCAACAATAAATCTTACAAGTATTTCTGAGCACTGAAAATTCCAATAAACTTTCAGAGCAGATTTTTCTGAAGAAGGGCCCTGACCCAAAACGTCAAGCTTTCCTGCTCCTCTGATGCTGCTTGGCCCGCTGTGTTCATCCAGCTTCACACCGCGTTCTATCAGATTCTACAGCATCGACAGTTCCTACTATCTCTGTGAAAACTTTCAGAGCAGTTAGGTTGTGTCAGAGAGAGGATTTGTTGGAAATTAAGCTGTCTGCTTGGAAAGGGGCTCAATTGTGCTCCATTCTGCCAGATCTGTCTGTAGTTGCTTTAACTGGGCAATATTGCAGTTTCTGCAGGAAATTGTGAACATCCCATATCAAAATGAACACCGGCTGATTTCATGCAAATAATCTGTCCTTGGAATCTTGCCAGGGTCAGATTCAATAATCTACCATCATCCTGATCTTTCACAGTTATAGTGGTGAAGGCAGATTGTGAATTTTTGTCGGAATTCACCTTGATGTCTGCAGTAAGCTGTCACAGTGCATATTTTTCTTCCTAAGAGCAGTACTTGGCTTTTTTCTGATGACAGTATACAACAGTACAAAACTGTCTTCCACGTGACCAGATGGATTGGCTGGTTGAATACTCAATCTCAGGTTGATTTTTAAATCCTGGGACTTGCCGACAATCAAAGTCACACTTGATGAAATCTTTTATCAGATTTCAATCATGCAACTGGATAGGACAAAATACAAGATGGTCCCTTCTGAAGCTCACGCAAAACATTGCTTGTGTGGTTTACCTGTGTGACTCTATGTCCTCGCAGCTAATGATAGACTAGTTACGCTAACAGTTGTAAGAATCTATAGAGGATTCTACATTAAAAGCTAGAACCTGAAAGAACTGTGGACGCTGTAAATCAGAAACAAAAACCAAAATTGCTGGAAAAACTCAGCGGATGTAGCAGTGTCTATGGAGATATATCAGAGTTAATGTTTCATTCATTACTTTTCCAGCAATTTCTGTTTTTGCTACATTCAAAACTGTTCTCCCGAGAGTGGTAAATATACCATTGAAGGCTGTTTAATTTAGAGTATTTTTCTTTATCCAGGTCAATAATTAAGTTTCCATTTTTGAATCAGGTGCTAAATAGGACTGATAAAAAAAAGTTCTTACAATGAAATGTGCTTCCCTTTGTTAATCTTTATTCCATGTAACATAACCACGGTCAATTAATCATCTCATTTTGTTTCTTATTTTTAAAATTTGTGCTGCAATAAACAATCAGGCTTCATCTAACGTATTAACTTTTGTGTACGTTTATCAACACATAATAAGAAAGCCTCAGTGTTGTTTTCCTGTTTCATTTGACACTTCCCAGGCTATAGGTAGATACACATGGTTGTGTTTAGAGCAGCTCACTATTCTGATCTACGCCTCGTGGTCTGTGCCTCGCAACTTCAAGATCTTTGTCGCTAACATTGGCTCCCATCTACCAAATTCAAGGTTTGCTGTTTCTGCAGACAAGTGTTGAAATTTAGACTTTCACCAGCTTTAGGTTTGAGGTAATAAAGGGGATTTGTGGATGGCTACGGTAGCAGAAGTAGGGCATTCAGCTTATTGAGTCTGCTCTATTGATCTGATAACGCTCAACACAATATTTCTGCCTTTTCCGCATAACCCTTGACTCCCTAAGCAATTAAAAATCTGTCTATCTCAGTCTTGAATATAATTAACAACCCAAACTCAACAGCACTCTGTGGGAAAGATTTCCACAGATTCACCACCCTCTGAGAGAAGAAGTCTACCTCATCTCTGTCTTAAATGTTGACCTGCGCCTGGAAGCACATCCCACATGTTTGTTGGTGACATCTCGTAACAATCTCATGACAAAATGTTCTGCCTGAACAATAGCCATGTTTTATCACACTGAAAGCAACTTACTAGCAAAATACCTTAGTTACATAAACGAAACCTTTCTTGAGTGTGTGAATGTGTATGATATTACGGCATTTGTCCTCAGATTGCTCAGGCCTGGTGCTGGGGTACTCCATCTCAAACCCTCAAATTTAGGTCACCTTCTGGAGAGTTGATCCCAGTGCCACTCCCTCTGTGTACTGCTTGCTCACTGTGTGTTGCTTGCTTGCTTTCTGTTGCTCCCTCTGTGGGTTCTCCTTCCCAAACTCTCAATTTTGGGCTGCATTTTGGAGAGTTGGTCTCAATCTTAGTATGTGGTTCTCCTACCTTGAATTAAGCCTTCTTTAAATTTTCCTGTTCTCCCAGCCACTGGGATTCAACTTATCAATGACAGTGTGCTGTTAGTTGATCTGTTTTCTGGCCCAACCCTGCTGAATGGTCCGTAGTTAGCAGAATAGTACACAATGGGCCCACATCCTGGGCTCTCCTTCTCCAAATATAGAGGATTCTGTTGTGATATTCTTGTAATACAGCAATCCAAGAAATACTAGATACTACAAATTATTTCTAGTGAGTTCATTCTCCTTCATTGATTGTGATCAGCAATTCATACCAATGACAGCAAATCTTTATTGGCCATTGCATTTTATTCTGAGATTGTGCCCTGTCATCCACAAGGCAAAACAACCTTTCCACATGTACTCTGTTGAGTCCCTGAAGGATGTTGTATATTTCATAAGTTGTCTCTCATTCTTCTAATTCTAATGAGTACAGGCCCAACATACTCAACCTCTCCTCAAAAGACAGTAACTATAAAGTCTATCAGTCTAGTGAACCATCTCTGATCTGCCTCCAATGCTAGTGTAAATCTTTCATAACATCCCTACAGGGTGGAAACAGGCCATTTGGCCCAACAAGTCCACATTGACCTCTGAAGAGCATCCAACCCAAATCCCGGTAACCCTGCATTTCCCATGGCTAACTCACTTAACTTACACATCTCTGGACATATGGATTATTTAACATGGCCCATCTATCTAACCTGCACATCTTTAGACTAGGCGAAGAAACCAGAGCACCAGGAAGAAACCCATGCAGAAGTGGGGTGAATGTACAAACTCCACAATGACAGTTATCTAATGGGTAGAATTGAACCTGAGTCCCTGGCACTGTCAGGCAACAGTGTAAGCCACTGAGCCACTGTGCCACCTCTTTCCTTAGATAATGAGTATAAACTGTCCAAAGTATGTAAGCTGTGGTCTGATTAGTGCCTTATATAGTTTTCGCAAAGTTCCCTACTTAAATTCCATTTCCCCCAGAAACCAAGGCCAACATTCCATCTGCCTTTCTTATTACTTGCTGAACTTGGATGCTAGTTTTTTTTTATGGTTTCGTGGATGGGGTTTCCCAAATCTCTCCCTTTCATAGCTTTTTGAAGTCTCTTTGTTTTCATTTAAATAACTTTCAACAACTCTACTCTTTCTGCTAAAGTACGTAATCTCATATTTTTCCTCATTATCTGCAAATTGTTTTGCCCCTCTTGCTTAGTCTGTATATATTTTTCATTATTATTATTGTTTTTTGTTATCTTTTGCTGGATTTTAAAATTATCCCAATCATCTGGCTTTCCACTATCTTTGCTATATCCTTGATTTTCCTGGCTTATTCCCTCCCTAGAATCTTCCTTCCACACTGGGATATACAACTGAGATATGAACCTGCCATTGCACTTCTACTGCCTTTCTTGCTAAACACCTTTCCCAGTTGACTCCAGCCAGTTTGGCCTCAGCCCTTTATAACTATCTTTGTTTATGCTTAGCCCAGCTGCTTCTGTCCTAATTTCTCCTGTAAACTTGAATGCTAAATTCCACCATGTTATGATCACTATTTCTTAGAAATCTTTTACATTTCTTTTATTAAACCTGCCTCATTACACAGATCCTAAATAGTCTGATCCCTGGTTGTATCCTAAGAAACAATCATGAATAAAGTCAATGAATTCTTTCTCATGTCTACCTGTGCCAATCTGACTGTCCCGACCAACATGAAGAATAAAATCACCAATGATTAATGCATTGAACATAGAACATAGAACGTAGAACAATACAGCACAGAACAGGCCCTTCGGCCTTCGATATTGCACCGACCTGTGAACTAATCTAAGCCCCTCCCCCTACACTATCCTATCATTATCCTTATGCCTTTATATGTCCTCATTATCCCCTTATTTATTCTCTCACCTATTGTATCACTACTGTTTTGATATCACAGGTATCTCCTACCAGTGTTTTCTTTCACTTGTTATTTCTGACCACCACCGTATGAACTCGGAGTCTTTGATCCAAAATAATTTTGTACCATTCCATTGCATATCAGCAATGCTACCCCACTGTCTTCCTGTTCCATTTTTGGTATAATTATCCAAATAGATTCATACAATATTGAGATATCCACTTGCTTTTAAGCACACTTTTCCCCCTCCCAAAACCCTGGCACCTCAAATTAGGTAAAAGTCCTAGTTATTTGATTTACCCAGACACTGTTCCCGGCATGTTTCAAATGAATCCTATCTGAAAAGAATAATTCCCTTCTACCCCAGTACTGGTGCCTGAGTGCCATCAGCTGAAATCCATACTACGCACACCAATTGTTGAGCCATACATTTAATCGCATGTGTCTTCATGTTGAGCAATCTAGAATGTGAGGTCATAGCTTTAAGATGAGGGTAACATAGGTAAGACAGAGATGAAAAGAAATTCCATCTCAAAGGATCATGAATCAGTGGAATTCATCACCCTAGAGGGTGGTGCATTCTAGAACATTGAGTAAATTTAAGGAGAAGGTAGACAAGTTTTATTAGTAACACATTAAAGGGTCGTGGGAGAGGTTAGGAAAGTGGATTTGGGCCAAGATCAAATCAGCCAGGTTGCATGAAATGGCTAAGCATGCTCAAGGGGATGAATTGCCTACTTTGGCTTCTAGTTCTTGTGTTTCTCCATTCTGACTGCATAAGAGGTTCTGCTTTTTAATTTAGCTGCTGACTGTTCAAAATATGTTAACAGAATTTTCTTTCTAGTTCTGCTCATGTCATTAATCATAATCCATGTTGGTATCCTCTACTCCATCTCCAAATTCATCTACAGCTCTGAGGAAATGCCCTTAACCCTGTTTAGGAGTGTACTCACAATGCCAAAGTATACAAGGCTATGGGCCAAGTACTGATTAATGGGATTAGAATAATTCAGTGCTGGGTTTTGATTGACAATGGGCTGAAGGGCCTGTTTCTATGCTGTAGACCTCTACAACTCTGTTGCTTTAAGTCCTGCAAGATATATTATGTACAGATGTGTCAAGTTTCATTATGTTCCATAATTATTTTTCAACGCTACCCAATTAATACTGTCAAGGGAAACAAATAACCAACTTCTTGCCCCAGAGAGAAGGAAAGATAATAGCCTTAATGGAGCTTGACCTCACTGAAATGTTATTAACACTAAGTAAATACTCCCTGGTTATATTATTTCCACCATAGGTCAAACCACTGACTAGCCAAACCATTGCAGGGCATTAACAACTTATTCAAAGCACTTTTCTCTGAACACAGCACAATGTATTTTGTTTTTATGTTTCTTTCACATAAAGTACATACAGATTGAAATTTAAAATTTAATCAATGCAAAACTAAAGAAACATAGGAATGGGAGTGGGCCATTCAATCCCTCAAACTTGATCTGCCATTGAATAAGATCATGTCTCATCTGTGGCTGAAACCCCTGTACTTGCCTTTGGCACATATCCCTTAATACTTCTGCTTAACAAAAATATTTTTTGTGGATTGACAGAGTTAAATGAAATGAATATGAATATGTGGAAGGCAGAAAAATTCTTAATTTGTGAATTTCGTCAGCAGGTCAAGTCAAACAGAAAATTATGTATGATTAAAGAAAGGAACATAATCACAGCACAAGTTCAAAATGCTAGAAAATGAAATAGAAACATTCCAAAATCAGAATTTTCAGTTTCAGTTCTTTGTTCAAAAATTCCTAAATCTGCCACATGAAGACGAATTTTGAATTCTACATTTTTTTCAAATAATAAAACTAACTGAAAATAATCTGTGCCCTGTCATCTCACTCCATGATCACATTGGCTCTCTCCCCAGTCTTCAAGGATCATATTGGCCTTCTCCAGTCCTAACTTGCTTTCTGCCTCACTGATGAAGGGTCTAGGCCTGAAACATCAGCTTTTGTGCTCCTGAGATGCTGCTTGGCCTGCTGTGTTCAACCAGCTTCACACTTTATTATCTTGCTTTCTGCCAGCTCACTGCCATGCTGTTGCTGGGAAAACAGCATCGGGAACTGTATTTGTCATTCTTACCAGCCCAAATGTTAATGAAAAATGAAAAGCCTGGCCACTGCTATGTCTCAGGATTGATCAGCATGCTCAATCTGTCAATCACTCTAACTCAAAAATGACTCTAATCAGTTGCAGAAGAAGAAGTTACATAAATCTATTTCTTTCAGGAAGACCCTAAAACATTTGTTGTAGTACCATTTGTAGACGAGAGATGGCAACTCTGCACTCTACTTTTATTTGACACTTGGTAAATGCTACACTAACAATATAAGATGTAGTTTTACTTCTGTATTCCATGTGGCAAAACTCTGTTCCTGTGCTGCAGGCAAAGAGCAGTAGGAAATAATGTAGTACTGCCATAGACTGAAATGATATCTCCTCTTAAGCTAGATCATTTATATAACTTATTAAACTGGAAATGACCTACTCTCCTTTCCTTCACTCTGACAAAAGGCCTTTGACTTGAAATATTGGACTGGATTTTTTCTTTCATTTATTCATTCATTTATTCATTCACAGGATGAGGGCATCACTGACTAGCCAGCATTTATTACCCATCATCAGACCCGAAACGTTAAGTCTGATTTTCTCTTCACAGGTGCTGCCAGAGCTGCTCAGTTTTTCCAGCAACTTTGTTTTTGTTCCTGATATACAATCCACAGTTCTTGTGGTTTTATTCCTAGGAGGGATTCTTCCAGTGTGCAATATATGCAGGGCAGGCTAGGTTTTGGATGGGTGGACTGTTGACCAGTTTTTGAGTAAGGTGGTCGTAAAATAATGCCTCTTAATGTCCAAGCATACTTACTCCATTTCAATCTCCAATGATACCTGTGCAGTATTTCCAGCATTTTTGGTTTTCCTATGTTTTGGTTGTTCAAGTAGTAACTTTTAAGGAGTGCCTTAAGAGAGAAAAGAGTCTGTGAAGTTTAAGGAGAAAATTCCAGAGCTTAAGGCCTTGGCAGCTGAAGGTATGTCTACCAATAGTGGGCAATTAAAAATTGATGTTCAAGAGGTCAGGATTGGAAGAGCTTAGCCCCAAGAGCTTTATAGAATTTAAGGAAATTAGAGATTAGAGGGACAAGGCCAGGGTGAGATTTGAAAGTAAAGATGAGGATTTTAAATTAGGACATTGCTTTAGAGCCAACTTTTAGGTCAGCAAGCATAGATGTGATAGGTGAACAGGACATGATGCTAGTCAGAATGTGGGCATTCGAGTTTTGGATGACCTATAGAATTCTTTGGAAGAAGACCAATTCAAAATCCTATGGAATGGGTTTTCTTGTCTTTAACCTTCTGAGGACGTAGTCTGGAAAATCACAAAGGGAATCCAAGGCAACGAGGTAGTTTTCAAGGCAGGGTTGATATGAGATCATTTTCCATGTCACCATCCATTCTTTGAAATTCTATTTTATTTAAATATTTAATAGTTTTCTCATAAAAAAAACACATTTCTATTTACAATATTACAAGTTACACCTGCTTTTTTACATAAAAATATGCATATTTTTATTTGGTAAGTTAAGCATCCATCTTGCACAAACCTGTTAAAGATCAATAATGATAAGCATTGGCTTAATTTCATCCAGTAGAGTCCTCTAAAGGCACATGAATCATGTTCATTTATAATTTTGCAAAAGATTTTCATGCCTCGTCTTCCTAGATGAGGAAAAGTGAAACATAACATCTTTGAATCAGTAATAGTAATAGATTAGAGACATTTACTATCTTTATTCAATCATTATTGTTATAAAAACCTGCTTTAATTGCTTTTGCAGCTTTGAATTCATGTCTGAAACACCATGAGTAATTGATTTTAATTCCCCACAATATTATCTCATTTCATTTGTAGTAAAGGCTTCACCTTCCATCATCAGCATTCAATGGCCAAGTTGCTTAACTGATTGTATCTTTGGAAAGATACAAAGAGAAAACTGAAGGAAACCTGCATTAATATCCAGTGATTCACTCATTGGAGGGTTCAGTAACCAAGACGCCATTAGGATTAGCTTTCACTGATCTCTTGCTGGAGTAAGGCCAGAAACGCCACAGAATTTTTGGAACCATTGGCCCAGATTTTCTAATGGCCAGACAGCTGTTATTCCAGTGTTTATGGGACTTGTGTGGGAGCCCAGAGTTATGCCTATAGGAATTGTTCAGGAAATTGATGATTCCAATCAGCCATCTGAAAGTCTTAATTTCATCAGAACCATTCAAATTTAGTAAACTAAGTAGATACTCAAGAAAAGGTGAACTGTTAAATACATAGAGTAGGCCCTAACTATTCAACTGACCTGATACGTACCTCACTCATCCCCTGCGACATGTCTGCCAGACCACTTACATTCTCCAGATTCTACCCTGACCTGACATCCTTAGGACCTGGCCCATTCTTCCCTTGCTCTGCTTGCATCTCCAGCCACCGAAATTGACCACCACCCCCTCTGCCACCAGCTCTGTTAACCCCAAGGCCCGAGTGCCCTTTCCCTGCTCCCCACTTGAACCACCTTCTTCTGCCACACGCTCCTTGCTTCCTTCGCTCTGCAACTCACAATCCTCTCCCCACTGCTAGATAAATTAACCCAGTCCTATTCTCTGCTCCCAATGCTCCTTCCAACATCTGGGTCTGGCAACTGCTTCTACTGCTGCTCCACACCCAGTCCCCTTCAAACTCACACCCTCTCCAGGATACAAGCGCCCATTCCCCATTTCGGGAAAGGCAAACCACATTGTTTTTGTCTTGTCAGAAACTGCAATTCCCCATTGCACAGTCAGCCTCTGTGATAGCTCCAGCAAAAAGACAAGTATTTGAAGTAACTAAGAGATTAGGGTACCAGGTGGGTATGTTGCAAAGGTGCCAAGTAAAATGCTAAGTGGGTAGTGTGCCAGCTGGTAGAATGTTAGGATATCAGGTGAATAGGGTGCCATGGTGCCAAGTACTTAGGTGCCAGACTGGTAGGGCGTCAGGGAGATGAAGCACCATGAATGGAGAATCTGCTATTGCTGCCAAGGTAATGAACAAATAATTGCAACATTGGATACAGCACCTGATTTTTAAAAAGAAACTCAAACCGACGTATCAAGAGATCACTTTGGCATGGAGAAACTCGTTATTTTGACAAGAAAACAACAAAGTACAAATTAGTCAAAATCAAGGGTTGTATAAAAGGCAGGAAAACAAAATTGAGGATTATCAAATCAGTCATGCCCTCTTTGAATGACTGACAGACACAATGGACTGAATAGTTTACTTCTGCTCCAATGTCTTATGGTTCAAGCCAGAACACAAAACAGGCTTGGTAAAGTGCCAGAGCATGAGGCAGGATGGTTGCCTGGTATGTGATTGAGAGTTTAGGGTAGGTCGGCGATGGCGAGGGTATTGGGTCTGGTGGAAAGTTAGGATGGATGCTGTGTCTGCAAACTGAGGCGAGTTGTCAGGTTCAAGGGGGATAAGTGGCTGTAGAGTCTTGGGAAGAGAGGTTGTCATCTTTTGTGGGGAGATGGCATCTGGGTCAGGTTTTGGGGGAGAAATAATGAGTCTTGTCAGTGATGTAGTTGGTGGGAAGTACGTGTTAAATTGGGCAGTCAGGTTAATATTTAGCCAGGAGGTCAGACCAGAGTTTTATTTGTCTAACTTTTCCTGGATAACAATCAACTTAACCGCAGCAGAGCCTTTTGAATGCTTTGAATTCAATGGATACTTTCAGAAGACTCCTGGCATATGGAAATTTCCCTTCGGAATCCTCAATTTGGAGTCTGCTGCCGTGGGACTTCCCACAAGGCTGCACCTTCCTTCTCTCTCATTGTATTTCCTCCTGTTTTGGCCTCCAATGCACACACATTTACTTTTGCTACTTTATTAGTGCAGTTACGGAAGTGCTCATGATCTGTTTTTATGGGCTGAGCTGACACAGATTTTGACAAATGTCAATTTCATCAAGTTTCGTTGTGGTTTTTGCAACACCATTATCTCAAGCTCATCCCATTAACCGCCTACCATTCCCTGTGGTGTCCCTGTTTTGATGCTAGTCAGGCTTTCCACTTGTTGTAGCTGGAAGAATTAACCACTGTTGGGATATCCTGGGATTCTTGGTGCTTGTTTTTAGAAAAGGTCACGTACACCTGGACAAATGCTGGCAATCTAGTGTTGCTCTGCATGGTTAGTAAGATTAGCTCTGGACCTGGAAGACAAAGGAACGTTTGTGCACCCCCGGTGGACAGGGGTCTAGGGGTCGTGGTGGATAGGGTGGTACAGGGAGGGCATTTGCTTTGTCCAGACGGGTCACTAGATGTGGCCAAAACACAATACTCTATAGCATGGTCTGAATTTTCCATCTGGATCTGGGCAATATTAACTGTCTGGAGAATGTAGTTTTGATTCGTTTACAAACTTTGAAATTGTCTCCTATACACTAGTTAAAAGGAAAAGACCTCAGTACCAACCTCTGGAAAACTCCAGTGTAAATAGTCCTCCAACCTGAAATCATTCATCCACTATTACTCTATGTTTCCTATCACTCAGCCAATTTTTTATCTGTATTGCTGCTGTCCCTTTTATTCCATGAGCGGTAACATTGACTCACTAGTCTGTTCTGTGATGTCATATCAAACACATTTTGGAAACCCATGTACACCACACTAACAACGTTATTCTCATCAACCCTCCCTGTTACCACTTCAAACAACTCCAGCAAGTTATTTAAACATGATTTTCCCTCAAGAAATCCTCGCTGACTCTCCTATGCGGACCGTATCCATTCATTTGACAGGTAATTCTATCCTAAATTATTGTTTCCAGAAATTTCTCCATACCTGGAGTTAAACTGATCAGTGTGTGATTGGTAGGCTTTGGAGTCTTTTTTTTAAATTTCTCCCCAATCATTAATATTTTTTGGCCATTTTTTACTGGTATCCAAGGCTCTGTCATTCCTTAGATTATTACTCTTTTTGAAAATATTGTGCATATCAATCTTCAGTCTGAAATTGGATCTCCATTCCTTTGGAGATTTTACTTCTCAAAAGAATATTGATGTGTTTAATTTTGAAATACTTTTTTAAATGTTGTACATTTTCCATTTATTTTTATACCTTTTAACCAAATTGTCCAGTCCTCTACCTGGTTTGCCTCTCATTCCTATATAATTGGCTTTATGTGCTTTCAAAACTCCAATGCTTTGATTTTTGCCTTCTGTATCACACTTGCAAATTCATTGTAAAATATTATCATAATGCAAAAGATACAGAAACTATCTACCTATTTGTGCCCATCATGTCAAGGGACTTTGTTCTTTGAGAATGGCTCGGTTTAATTGATAGGTCAATTGACTGGTGGTTGACGGATTATGTGTCCTTTCTTAGCTCTGCAAGCTTTTGCACAGTGAGGATGTGAGTTGCTAGTTGGTTGAAATAGTGGTAGATATTTGGCTTCGAGAGGTATCCTCTCTTTTCTCTCTCTCACTATTGTATTTCAATGTTTGCTGTTGCTGATTTGAAGGCCTCTTTTATGGTTGCATAATGGTTGCAATTAGACTTGTGCTTTATGTATGTCGCTATTAATACAGCAGATCTTTGTAGAAGCTTTGAGACTGTCTTTGAAGTATTTCCTTTGGTATCTGTGCGGATAGGCTCCCTGTTGTAACTTTGAGTAGAACACATGTTAGTGCAGTCTCAATTTGTACGTTCTGCTGTTAACTTTCCTTATGCAAAAGGACTCAGGTATGGAAGTTAACTTCATGGTTATTGAGACAAGCTCAGCCTTGGCTCGACTAATCAGAATTCTATGTGATATTGTGTTCTGGCTCTGTCCCAAATCTGTTCTATCTTCATCCAAATCCAGTCCAATTCATACAGAAAATCATCAACCTTCAAATGTATACATTATTTACACTTCATTCTTGTACAATAAACAGAAGTCTTCAGTTCTAGCTATTTCTCTTATCCTGTCTGCAGTATCTATTTACCCTCTCTAATCTGTTCACAAGTCTGATATAGGCCTTAGAGTATACATTGCTCCTTTCCAGTTATTTCTGCTAAACTAGATCTGAGGGGTGTTCAAGGTTTATGCTGTTAAAGTGTACCTTACACTCATCTCCTGTGTGAACCCTTTTTTTCATAAAATTGTATTTAATTCCTACTGCAGTGGGAACACATTCTATCTTGATCAGTTGATGTAAATTATGTTATCAAATTTGCAAAGGAAAAACAGGCACAAAAGTTAAAGTCATTATAAAGCTGAGACTTCAATTATCTTAAGATAGACTAATATTATAATACTAACGTAAAGGATGAGGAGAGAGATTTTCTGAAGTATGTTCAGGTGGATTTTCTAGAATATGCTGTTTTCAGTCTAATGAGGAAGGAGGCTTGATAAAAGGCAATGTGACCCATTGAACAATGTTATCCCTTCTCACTACCAGTCACATCTACCTTTCCATGACATTAACCAGGTGTGTTGCACTTCCAAACCTAAGGAGTGCAACAGTCTAATGGGTCAAAGTGTTTCTGCAAATCTCTTTCACCATGATGTCTAGGACCCCAGCTCAGCAACTCTAATGTAGATTTTATTACACTGCAGTCACATAATATAGGAGTTCAGTGTGATTTGGACTAACCGAGTGAGTGAGATTTACCAGTTTGGTTGCAAAAACAGGAAGTCAGTTATTTTTTGGCTGTAAATGAGAAAGGGGAATGTGCAGTAAGACCTCGATACCCTTGTGTACCAGTTGCTGAAGGTACGCATTCGGGTACCCCAGGCAATAAAGAAGGCAAATAGTATGTTGAGCTTCATAGTGTGAGGATTCAAATACAGGAGGAGGAATGTCTTACCGCAATTATACAGGGCTTTTGTACGATCTCACCTGGAATATTGTATGCACCTTTGGTCTCCTTATCTGAAGAAAGCTGTTCTTGTTATAGAGGGAATGCAGTGCAGATTTACCAAATTGATTTTTAAGATGGTTGTGCTGACAGACGATGAGAGATTGTATCAGTTAGGAGTTCAGAAGAATGACAGGAGATCTAATAGAAACCTATATTATTCAAAAGGCCTAGACAGAGTAGATGCAGGAAGATACTCCCAATGGCGGGGGTGTCCAGAATCAGTAGTCACAGTCTAATGACACAGGGTAAAGCACTGAGGACTGCAATGAAAAATTTCTTCACCGAGACATTGAAAACACAATGGAATTGCTTCTGTGGCAGCAATCAACACCAAAACATTGTATGGTTTCAAGGAAAAGTTGGATTGCAGTTTCGAAAACAGAAAGTGCTAGGGAAACTGGCAGCACCTGTGGAGAGCAAGCAGAGTTAACATCTCAGGTTCTGTGGCCCTTTTTCAGAGCTGCTGTTCCACCTGGTGTTTTCTCAGCAATTTTTGGTTTTGTTTCTGATTTCCAACAGCCACAGTCCCCTGATATAACAAGGTGTAGAACTGGATGAACACAGCAGGCCAAGTAGCATCAGAGGAGCAGGAAAGCTGGCATTTTGGGCCTAGACCCTCCTTCAGAAATGGGGGAGGGGAAAGGGGTTCTGAAATAAATACGGGGAGAAGGGGAGGTGTATTGAAGATGGATAGAAGAGAAGATAGGTGGAGAGGAGACGGACAGGTCAAAGAGGTGGGAGTGGAGCCAGTAAAGGTGAGTATACATAGGGAGTAGGGAGGGGATAGATCTGTCTAGGGAGGACGGACAGGTCAACGGGGCGAGATGAGGCTAGTAGGTAGGAGATGGGAATGGGGCTTGAGGTGGGAGGAGATCATCGGTGGAGAAAAGACAGGTTAGGGAGGCGGGGACAAGCTGGGCTGATTTTGGGATGCGATAGCGGGAGGGGAGATTTTGAAGCTGGTGAAGTCCACATTGATACCATTGGGCTGCTGGGTTCCCAAGCAGAATATGAGTTGCTGTTCCTGCAACCTTCGGGTGGCATCATTGTGACACTGCAGGAGGCCCAGGATGGACATGTCGTCTGAGGAATGGGAAGGGGAGTTGAAATAGTTCGTGACTGGGAGGCGCAGTTGTTTAGTGTGAATTGAGCATAAGTGTTCTGCAAAGTGGTCCCCAAGCCTCTGCTTGGTTTCCCCAATGTAGAGGAAGACACAATGGGAATAGCAGATACAGTATACCACATTAGCAGATGTGCTGGTGAACATCTGTTTGATGTGGAAAGTCTTCTTCGGGCCTGGGATGGAGGGGAGGGGGAAGGCTTAGGGGCAGGTTTAGCACTTCCTGCAGTTACAAGGAGAAGTGATGGGTGTGGTGGGGCTGGAGGGGAGTGTGGAGCGGACAAGGGATCCCCGGAGACAGTGGACCCTCCGGAAAGCAGATAAGGGTGGGAAGGGAAAAATGTCTTTGGTGGTGGGGTCGGATTGCAGATAGCGGAAGTGTCGGAGGATGATGCATTGGATCCAAGGTTGGTGGGGTGGTACGTGAGGATGAGGGGGATTCTGTTTTGCTGGGAGAGGCTATGAGGGATGAGTTGCGGGAAATGTGGGAGACACGGTCAAGGATGTTCTCGACCACTGAGGGGGGAATGTTGCGGTCCTTGAAGAGTGAGGACACCGGAGATGTGCGGGAGTGGAAAGCCTCATCCTGGGAGCAGATGCGGCGGAGGTGAAGGAAATGGGAATAGGGGATGGCATTTTTGCAGGAAGGTGGTTGGGAGGAGGTGTATTGTAAGTAACTGTGAGAGTCGGTGGGTTTGAAATGGCTAACGGTTGCCAGAGATTTAAACAGAGAGGTCCAGGAAGGAGAGAGAGGTATCCGAGATGGCCCAGGTGAACTTAAGGTTGGGGTGGAAGGTGGTGGTGAAGTGGATAAACTGTTCAAGTTCCTCGTGGGAGCACGAGGTGTCACTAATCCAGTCATCAATGTAACGGAGGAAGAGGTGGGGTTTAGGCCCAGTGTAGATATGGAAGAGGGATTGTTGCACGTAACCTACAAAGAGGCATGCACAGCTTGGGCCCATGCGGGTACCCGTGGACACCCTCCCTTGTCTGTAGGAAGTGGGAGGAATTGAAAGAGAAGTTGTTTAGGGTGAGGACAAGTTCGGCTAGGCGGATGAGGGTGTCGCTAGAGGGAGACTAGCCGGGCCTGCGGGACAGGAAGAAGTGGAGGGCCTTTAGGCCATCTGCATGGGGAATGCAAGTGTATAGTGACTGGATGCCCACGGTAAAGATGAGATGTTAGGGGCTAGGGAATTGTAAGTTTTGGAGGAGCTGGAGGACGTGGGTGTTGTCATGGACGTGGGTAGTGAGTTCCTGGACCAAGGGGGATAAATTGGAGCTGAGATAAGTGGAGATAAGTTCGATGGGGCAGCCATAATTCCCTGTTTTATTTAGTTGGTTTACAGTACTTGGGGCTAAGGGGATCAAAAGATATAGGGGAAAAGCAGGGGCAAGCTATTGAGTGGATGTTCAGCCATGATCATATTGAAAGGCAGACCAGGTTCAAAGGGCTGAATGGCCTGGTCCTGCTCCTTTTATTCTATGCTCTGATGTAATTCTTCGGGACTTCAGTGCTCTCCATAATCTTTCATCTATTTCTGTTTTAGCTGCCCACCTGCAGTGTCATCGCTATGTAACCTTGTTTTATCTATTTAATTAGTCTATGTATGTTATTAACTTAGCGTATAATATTTAATCCTTTGCTAATTATTTGGCTTGCTTTAAGTTATATGAAATCTAAGTTAACCCACAGCTTGTGACACAAACTTGTGACATCAACCACTGGAAACAATATTCAGCAGATCTTTTCCAAAGGTCTCATTGATGACCACTTTGTGCACCATGCACTGCCACAAGAAAATCTTTTTCATTAAATTCAGAAGTCAAGGATACTTCAAACATATTTCCAAAGTCCTTGTCATGAATTTGCCATGAACTTCCAACTGCCTCCCAGTTTTATAGTAGCTTTGTAGCTCAGAATTGAATTGATTTTCTGGTGGATGAAGACAGGCCAGTACTCTATTCTATTCTTACCACAGTGCAGATTTCTGCTTTGGCTGCAGGCCAGCCTTTAGAATTGTCCTGGAATCTAAGCAACAGGTCAGCGAATTGCTCCTCTTTAACAGGGTAGGTAAACATTTGCCACTTCTATTGTTTCCACAAAACTGCATTACTTTTATTTTCATGCAAGCTGAAAACAAGTTTTGACTTAAAATACAGCCATATTGTTTGTTTGCAGATAAACTTCAAACTAGTTACTCAACCAAACCAGTTCTACAGAATTATTTAAATTGTATAACACAGCATATGATTTACTTGATAAGATATGGATTGCTCAAGTAGGTTTTATTCTCAAAATAAAAAGTAAGATTAACCAACACAACTATTTTAAGCGCATCTACTCACTCAATCATTGGCAAAATTGTAGGAGGATTACTCAATAGCTCCATCAGACTGCAGCCTTTCATCAATTACTTGGCCACAAGATGCTCAGTTCAGTTTCTTCTAGACCCATTTGGCTTCAGATGTCAATCCAGCCTTGATTTAAACATGAAACCAAAAGGTAAGATAAAACCCAGGGAACAGTTCATTCAAATTAGTAAAATGTCAAAGAGCCCTAGCGAAGCTGAGGTCAATGGGAGCAATGGAAACATTTTCCAGTGGCTGGAGTCATGTTTTCCCAGTCATTGCTCAGCAATTTCTGGTTGCATTTATTAGTCAACCTTCAAATCCCCAAAATGAAGCTAGAAAACATGACTTGTTTCTGTTTCTCTCCTTGATGTCCTACTTATTTGAATGGTGCCTTGAACTCTGCTCAGGGTTTTATCTTGTCTTTTGGTCTCATGTTTAAATCAAGTCTGGGTTGACATCTGAAGACAAAAGATTCGAGAAGAACCCGAACTGAGCATCTTGTGGCCAAGTTATTGGTGAATGGCTGCAGTTTGATGGAGCTACTGAATGATCATCCTGCAACTTTGCCAATGATTGAAAAAAGGCACTTAAAATAGTTGTATTCGTTAATCTTACCTTTTACTTCATAGAAAGGAATCCCTACAGTATGGAAACAGGCCTTCCGGCCCAACAAGTCCACACCAACCCTTAGAGAATCCCACCCATAACCTTCCCCCATAACTCCCCTAAGCTGCACATCCCTGAACACCAAGGACAAATTACCTGACTTGCACATTTGGACTGTGAGAGGAAACTGGAGCACCTGGAGAAACCCACGCAGACATGGGGAGAATGTACAAACTCCACACTGACAGTCACCCAAGGCTGGAATCAAACCTGGGTCCTTGGCGCTGTGAGGCTGCAGTGCTAACCACTGAGCCACCGTGCCACCTCAACATCAGGCAGAAGTGATAGATCAGTACAACAGAACTTCTAGGCACAACAGAACTTTGAGCTAGAATTCCCTGTGGGATATCCTTGACACGGCCATCTGCTGCTATTTCATCATTGGTCTAGTGTAAAGGCATGCCTCAAGGTATTCACTGATAACTACAATGTTTAGCTCTCAAAAAAAAATTGCAATACAATCAAGCTTATTGATAGCTTTAAACCAGGACAGCAGTAGACAGAGATTATAGTTATACATTAGTATTTAGACCACTTATGCGAAAGAGTAATTGCGTGACAAATTAAACTCGATACTACCTTGGATTAAAAAAAAGTAAGATGATTATATACTGGTTTAATTTAGACTACCACATTACATATCGAAAGGGATTTGAGGAATCTAATAAATACCTAACTTTCAATGTCTTGCGTATGTCTTAGGCATGTGTGCAAGTAAATAAATATACAATTTGCAATGCTGGATGTTGGCCTTCTGTATGCAGAATCAGTACCCAGTATAGTACAAGTGCTAATGCAACAAAGTTTATAGCTTTATGTGCTAGTAATAAATTATACCCTCATTCAGAATGGGCAAAAATGCAATGCTTTGAAAAGGCTTCACATTTCTGCAGACCAATTATTTGCTTACATACGCCCAGAGATACTTGCAAGCAGACAGCAAAGGCAATAGCAGTGCAGATTACTGCTGGGTCAGGCATCAGTGTAAGTTTCTTACTACATTTGAATCACTGCCCAAGTGGACACCGCGCTTTGTCTGTCTTTTTCATTTTTAAAGTGCTGTTGTTTTGCCCCAAAGTTCCAGAACAGTGCAACAGCTTATTGAAGAGTAATTGCTGCTCCTAGAATTCAAGGAAATCAGATCCAATAATAAATATATCTCAAAGGAGCGGCTCTTACTGTCACAACTTTTTCTTGTCCTCCATCTTGGATTACCCTGTCGGAGGCTGAGGAGTGACCTAATAGAAGTTGATGAAATCATGAGGGGCATTGATAAGGTAAACAGACAAGTTCTTTTCCACAAAATGGAGGAGTCCAAAATTAGAGAGCATGGATTTAAGGCGAGAGGGGAAACATTTAAAAAAGGACATAAGGGGCAACTTTTTCATGCAGACCGTCGTAAGTATATGGAATGAGCTGACGGAGGAAGTGATGGAGGTTGGTACAATTACAATATTTAAAAGGCATCTAAATGAGTATATGAATAGGAAGAGTTTAGAAAGTTATGGGCCTAATGCTGGCAAATGGCTCTAGATTAATTTAGGATATCTGATCAACATGGATGTGTTGCTCCAAAGGGCCTGTTTGCATGCTGCACAGCACTATGACTCCATGGCTCTATGTCAAGATATTGTAGTTCCAGAGAAATCTTGGACATGTGTGATTTTCCTTTCCTTGGTACATTTTTGAGGTTATTACATTTCTTCCTCATTTGAGCTCTTGCCTTTTGGTGGTTGACTGCTGCATTGATGCATTTAGCAATCTACTACTGAATCAAGTGCTAGGTTGAGAAAGGGGCAAAATGCCCTGGAGGTTCGGTTGGAGCAAAATGTCTTTCCTACATTTACCATGAATGCACTTCAAATATTACAAGTAGATTTGATGTCTGACAACATCAATTGCCCATCTACAATCTGTTGATTAACTCATCTATAGCCAGCATGGATTTGAGAGAGGTAGATCATGCCTCACAAGCCTTATTGAATTCTTTGAAGAGGTGACCAAACACATGGATGAAGGTAGAGCAGTGGGTGTGGTATATATGGATTTAAGTAAGGCGTTTGATAAGGTCCCGCATGGTAGGCTCCTGCAGAAGGTAAGGAGGCATGGGATAGGGGGAAATGTGGCAGATTGGATTTAAAATTGGCTGACCCTTAGAAGACAAAGGTGGTAGTGGATGGAAAATATTCAACATGGTGCTCAGTCACGAGTGGTGTACCACAAAGATAAGTTCTCAATCCTCTTCTATTTGTGATTTTTGGAAATGATTTAGATGTAGGAGTGGAAGGGTGGATAAACAATGTCACAGACCGTATGAAGGTGGGTCGCATTGTGGACAGTATGGAGGGCTGTTTGGGGTCACTAAGGGACATTGATAGGATGCAGAGCTGGGCTGAGAAGTGGCAGATGGAGTTTAACGCTGAAAAGTGTGAGGTGTTTCAGTTTGGAAGGACAAACTTGAAAGCAGAATACAGGTGGATAGAATTGTTAAGAAGGTATATGGTGTGTTAGCTTTCATTAATAGAGGGATTGAGTTCAAGAGCCGTGAAGTTATGCTCCAGCTATACAAAAGCCTGGTTCGGCCACATCTGGCTTGTTGTGTCCAGTTCTGGTCATCTCATTACAGGAAAGATGTAGAGACATTGGAAAACATGCACAGGAGATTTACCAGGATGTTGCCTGGAATGGAGGAAAGGTCTTACAAGGAAAGGTTGAGAGAGTTAGGGCTTTTGTCTTTAGAACAACAATGGATGAGAGGTGACTTGATAGAGGTGTACAAAATGATCAGAGGTATAGATGGAGTACACAGACTTTTAACTCTGGTGGAGACAGCTATTACGAGGGGGCATAGTTTTTAAGTGAGTGGAGGTAGATATAGGGGAGATGTCAGAGTTAGGCTCTTTAGTCAGAGTGTGGTTGGGGCATGGAATGCATTGCTGGCGAGGGTAATGGAGTCGGCCTCATTAGGGCTATTTAAGCTACTATTGGATAGGCATATGGATGATAGTATAAGGTGGGGTGGAGGTTAGATAGACCTTTGGATTAGGATAAAAGTTCAGTCCAACATTGTGGGCCGAAGGGCCTGTACTAAGCCGCACTGTTCTACGTTCTAACAATGCTGGTTGTTGATAAATGTATGATGCATATGTGTGCTTTGCATTACTTTTTATTCACCCTTGTCCATAAGTCCTGATATGCTCTCCACACCTCTTCAATTTCTTCAGGCACACCTTTTCCATCCCCTCTATCTTCACCATCATGATACCTTTGAAGTGAGTTGAGTGCTTCTCGATGGAGTTTTGTCTGACACCATTCCAGAACTGAATCTCACTTGAACATATCGCAAATGATAGCAAATGTGGTTCCCCTGTTCCGGATAGCAAATGTGGTTCCCCTGTTCAAGAAGGGGAGTAGAGACAACCCTGGTAATTATAGTGAGCCTTACCTCAGTTGTTGGTAAAGTGTTGGAAAAGGTTATAAGGGATAGGGTTTATAATCATCTAGAAAAGAATAAATTGATTAGGGATAGTCAGCACGGTTTTGTGAAGGGAAGGTCGTGCCTCACAAACCTTATTGAGTTCTTTGAGAAGGTGACCAAACAGGTAGATGAGAGTAAACCGGTTGATGGGGTGTATATGGATTTCAGGAAGGCGTTCGATAAGGTTCCCCACAATAGGCTATTGTACAAAATGCGGAGGAATGGAATTGTGGGGGATATAGCAGTTTGGATCGGAAATTGCCTTGCTGAAAGAAGACAGAGGGTGGTAGTTGATGGGAAATGTTCACCCTGGAGACCAGTTACTAGTGGTGTACCGCAAGGGTCGGTGTTGGGCCCACTGCTCTTCGTCATTTTTATAAATGACCTGGATGAGGGCATAGAAGGATGGGTTAGTAAATTTGCAGACAACACTAAGGTCGGTGGAGTTGTGGATAGTAATGAAGGATGCTGTAGGTTGCAGAGAGACATAGATAAGCTGCAGAGCTGGGCTGACAGGTGGCAAATGGAGTTTAATGCAGACAAGTGGGAGGTGATGCACTTTGGTAGGAGTAACCGGAAGGCAAAGTACAGGACTAATGGTAAGATTCATAGTAGTGTAGATGAACAGAGAGATCTCAGTGTCCATGTACACAGATCCTTGAAAGTTGCCACCCAGGTTGACAGTGTTGTTAAGAAGGCATACAGTGTTTTAGCTTTTATTAATAGAGGGATCGCGTTCTGGAACCAAGAGGTTATGCTGCAGCTGTACAAAACTCTGGTGCGGCTGCACTTGGAGTATTGTGTACAGTTCTGGTCACCGCATTATAAGAAGGATGTGGAAGCTTTGGAAAGGATGCAGAGGGGATTTACTTGGATGTTGACTGGTATGGAGGGAAGGTCTTACGAGGAAAGGCTGAGCGGCTTGAGGCTGTTTTCATTAGAGAGAAGAAGGTTGAGAGGTGACTTAATTGAAACATATAAAATAATCAGAGGGTTAGATAGGGTGGATAGGGAGAGCCTTTTTCCTAGGATGGTGATGGCAAGCACGAGGGGGCATAGCTTTAAATTGAGGGGTGAAAGATGTAGGACAGATGTCAGAGGTAGTTTCTTTACTCAGAGAGTAGTAAGGGAATGGAACGCTTTGCCTGCAACTGTAGTAGATTCGCCAACTTTAGGTACATTTAAGTCGTCATTGGATAAGCATATGGACATACATGGAATAGTGTAGGTTAGATGGGCTTGAGATCGGTATGACAGGTCGGCACAACATCGAGGGCAGAAGGGCTGTAATGTTCTATGTTCTATGTATAAAGGGCTCCTTTCCTGCCCAAATGCCACCTCTGGGTCTTTACACCATGCCCACTGTGGCACCCATTGCTGAGACAACTCCCAAGTGTCTCACCCTTCACTTATTCAGCCAACATGCTGTGTGTATGCTGTACAGAATTTCATTTCCAACTTCTGACTGTAGCATTTTCATTTTTAATTTACTTTTTATCTGCATAGGGTATAGGAAATTTGTCAAGTAGATGCGAAAGTGAAAATGTAACTCATATGAATGGTTTTATTAATTCAGCCCAATGAAATGTTGTGTGCCAGGATACATACTGTAAATTTTCATTTGGCGATTTTGGGCAGAATGTCCTGCAAAACCAGTTACTATTTAAATGGTGAACCCTGTCAAGCTTGTGGACTTCTGCCTGAATTTCCAATGCATCCATAGAGTTATCATGAACTGGAAGTGTCAATTCCTAAAAGCTACCCTGTAATTTTCTTTCTGTGAAAGACTCAGGAGCCTAAATATGTCACAGCACTGAATAAATGTGTAATATTGTTCAATAGAATTATGAGTGAACATTTGTGAGTATACCTGTCAAAGCCACAATTTAAAAGTTAAATTGTAGCTTATCAAAAGCTATACAAGAACAACGAACAATAATTATTTCATTTAGTGCCTGTAGGTGTGGTGATATAGTGTATATCTCTGACCAGCTGCTGAGACAGGCCATTTAGTGGTAGCTGCATATGTTGTGGAAAAAGCTGCCCACCTATCAGAAGATTTGGCAACTAATGTCTAAGTTGTAAGTCCAATGAAGGGGGTAGAAAGTAAATGAAAAAGAAAAAAAGATCAGGTCACACAGATGTAATTTTTGTCTTGCTTCCGTGACTGGCAAAAATGGTTTCAAGATAATATTTGTCACATATCTTATGTTCTGTCTTCATTGCTAAGTGACTAATTATTTAACTGAAATTTGGTTTGGGTTGAAAGGTGGCAAGTAACATTTGTGTCACAGAAGTGCCAGGCGATAACTGTCACCAACAAAAGAGAATCCAACTATTGCCCCATGACATTCAATGGCATTATTAACACTGAATCTTCTATAATCAACTTTGCAGGTTTAATCAGAAACTAAATTGCTCTAGTGATATAATGACTATGGTTACAAGGGCAGATTAAAGGCTGAAAATTCTGTGATGAGTAATTCACTTCCTGACCCCCCAAAGCCTACTCTGCTATCTACAAGGCTCAAGTCTGGAGTGCATTGGAATACTGTTCCCTTCTGTGGATGACTGAAGCTCCAACAAAACTCAAGGAGCTTGACGCTATCCAGGACAAAGATGAAATCAACCACCTTCCACATTTTATTCCCTTCACCATATATGCACAGTAGTAGCAGTGTGTACCATCTGCAGCATTCAATGCAACAACTCTCAAAGGTTCATTAGACAGCTCCTCCCATACTCATGGCCACTACAATCTAGAAAGACAACGGCAGGAAATAGATGAGAAGATGCAAGTTTCCTCCAAGCTAGTCACAATCCTGACTTGGAAATATATCACGACGTCTACTATGTCACTGGGTGAAAGTCTTGAAACTCAGTCCTTAATGGCCTTGTATCTCAACAACAAATGGACTGTCATTATTCTAGACAGCAGTTCACCACTACCTTCTCAAGGGCATTAGAGAGAGGCAAGATATAGTGGCATAGCCAGTAGCACCCACATCTGATAAATGAATAAGACTAATGACTCTGCACATGAAAGTTCGCCAAAATGACCATTCTTCCTTTGTGAGGCAGAGCATTTGAGCAAATCCATTCAATTGTGTAGCAGCTACTGTGGCATGCCCAAATTATCCTCATGGTTTAAATCTAACGGGAATGTGGCTGGTCACAAAGAAACAAAGAAATGCCTTTCCTGCTTATCGGATGTAATGGTGTTACAGTTAAATAAAGGTAATTACAGGGGCATGAGAGAGGAATTGATGAAAATCAACTGGAAGCAGAGCCTAGCGGGGAAGACAGTAGACTAACAATGGCAGGAGATTCTGGGTGTAATTGAGGACACAGTACAGAGGTTCATCCCAAAGAAAAGAAAGATTATCCGGGGTGGGATTAGACAGCCATGGCTGACAAAGGAAGTCAGGAAATATATCAAAGAAAAAGAGACAGCCTATGAAGTGGCCAAGAGCACTGGGAATTCAGAAGATTGGGAAGGCTACAAAAACACACAGAGGATAACAAAGAGAGCAATAAGGAAGGAGAAGATCAAATATGAAGGTAGGCTAGCTAGTAATATTAGAAATGATAGTAAAAGCTTCTTTCAATACATAAGAAACAAATGAGAGGCAAAAGTAGACATTGGGCCGCTCAAATTGGTGCTGGAAGGCTAGTGGTGGGAGATAAGGAAATAGCTGAAGAACTTAATAAGTACTTTGCGTCAGTCTTCACAGTGGAAGACATGAGTAGTATGCCAACAATTAGGGAGAGCCAGGGGGTAGAGTTGAGTACGGTAGGCATTGCAAAAGAGAAAGTGCTAGAAAAGCGAAGGGGTCTAAAAATTGATAAATATATTGGCCCTGATGGGCTACATCCTAGAGATCTGAGGGAGGTGGCTGAGGAAATAGTGGAGGCTTTGGTCGTGATCTTTCAAAAGTCACTGGAGTCAGGGAAAGTCCCAGATGATTAGAAAATTGCTGTTGTAACTCCCTTGTTTAAGAAAGGATCAAGGCAAAAGATGGAAAATTATAGGCCGATTCGCCTAACCTCGGTTGTTGGTAAAATTCTAGAATCCATTGTCACGGATGAGATTTCTAAATTCCTGCAAGTGCATGGTCAGATTAAAACAAGTCAGCATGGATTTACTAAGGGGAGGTCGTGCCTGATAAACCTGTTAGAATTCTTTGAAGAGGTAACAAGTATGTTAGACCAGGGAAAGCCAGTAGATGTTATCTATCTAGACTTCCAAAAGGCCTTTGATGCAGTGCCTCACGGGAGGCTGCTGAGCAAGGTGAGGACCCATGATGTTCGAGGTGAGCTACTGGCTTGGATTGAGGATTGGCTGTCTGACAGAAGGCAGAGAGTTGGGATAAAAGGCTCTTTCTCGGAATGGCAACCGGTGATAAGTGGTGTCCTGCAGGGTTCAGTGTTGGGGCCACAGCTGTTCACCTTATATATCAATGATCTGGATGAAGAGACTGGGGGCATCCTGGCAAAGCTTGCCAATGATACGAAGATAGGTGGACAGGCAGGTAGTACTGAGGAGGTGGGGAAGCTGCAGAAAGATTTAGGCTGTTTAGGAGAGCGGTCAAGGAAATGGCTGATGAAATTCAATGTGAGTAAATGTGAGGTTTTGCACTTTGGAAAAAAGAATACAGGCATGGACTATTTTCTAAACGGTGAGAAAATTCGCAAAGTAGAAGTACAAAGGGATCTGGGAGTGTTGGTCCGGGATTCTCTAAAGGTTAACTTGCAGGTAGAGTCCGTAATTAAGAAAGCGAATGTAATGTTGTCGTTTATCTCAAGAGGGTTGGAATATAAAAGCAGTGATGTGCTTCTGAGGCTCATTCAAGTTTGGTCATCAATATGGATAGAAAACATTTCATAATTTTAGCCTAGGAATCGCACAGAGGGGTGTGGCGTCATCCTAAATTTTGAGCCAATTATTTAAACCCAAGAATGAAAAAGTTCAATTGAAATTCACAATGTTTGTTTTAATTGGGATTTTGTGTATTGTTAAAAGGCCATTTTTTTGCTTTATGTAAGAGATTATTTAATACATAGAGCCATAACTTATGTTAAATGCAGTACAGCTAATTACCATAGTGCATTGTACCAAGGCACATCATTAGAAATGTTAAGCACGTCAAACACTTGTTTTCAACCAACTCCTTATTACGAGGCAGTTGATAGAAAGACAGGCCCAGATCAAAAGTAACCAATATAATTGTTCAAGATTCACAAAACAATAATAAAGCAGTAAAATTCATTGTTCTGTTGCTAGAGCTGAGTGAACAGCTCTTGAGGCTGATTCAATGAGCATGACTAGATGATGTTTACTGTGGAAAAGTATAACAAAACAGAAGTACTGAGAGCTTCAACAATGATTTTCATGACTGAATGCCCTTGTATGGCAGCATCAATAATTGAGAAGGGGCTTTGGCCGATTGATCATGACAAAGCTGATTCCAGTACCAATTTTGTCTATTGCCAGAACATGACAGCTAATAACAAATCTCCAGTATAAATGAACCGTACTCTATAAACTAGTCTGCAATGCTTTCTTAATGCTCTCCGTTTCATTGTCCTCCACTTTTATAGCAACAAATAAAGATTGAAGTGGAACAAATGGTAATGCACTGGAGAAATATTGATCATACAATAGACCCATTTTATGACTTACCCTTACAAAAAAGTGAGAACTTAAATTGATTAAGAGATTATTCTGGGATTTCTTGAAATTTCCAGAATAGGTGGAATAGTGTTGTACTGCATTGTCCTGAGGGAAACAGCAGGTAACTGAAAAGTCCTTGTATGAATTTCAATAGTCCTTTGTGTCATTTTGGAGATGCATATTTTGAAAGCCTCTGCAGTTCACTTAGATTCAATCCATGTTTAAAAATAAATCAAGCTTTTATAAGCTATCTAGTTTTTTTTGTTTGTAGATCAAGAATTTCAAAGCAGGGATGAGCAAGAGACCAGAATTAATTAAATAATGCTTTCATTGACCAATAAAAACTTTCACCAGATCCCTGGCATTAAGTCATTGCTTTGATTCTGCCCGAAGCAATCAGGCTTTCTGAAACAAAGAACAATAGAAAATCAAAATAAATCACTGTGGAAAACCATAGCCTCATTTTCAACAACCTTGATCTAAATATATAAAAGTAACTTGCTGTAAAAAATGACTTTGTAAGCCCAATAAGGAACATTGAAGTGAAGCGAGTACCAAGCACACAAATAGCACAATGTAGGAATCTCAGTGTAGAGATATATTATGATGGTGTTCTATCTTTGAAAACTGAGAGCTGTAATATTTAGCCAGCTGGTAAGAATTTCTTTCTCTGAGGAGGAACATTAATTTGATTCCTGGTGATAGGTGTGATCTAGTTAATGAAACCTTGAACAATACTTGTGTCATAGCATTTCTCATATAAGGTTCCTCAATACTGTCATCATATTGAGCTTTTCTTCTTTCAGAGGTACTGTTACTTGTAAATCTAGCAAATTCTCAAATTACTTCCTAAGGGATAAAGTGAACATTACTGACACCATGAAGCATCATTACATTAATCTAAACAGTTAAATGTTTCTTGCTCTGTTCCATTCATTCAGCTATCAATGATTCTGTCTTAGACAAATATATTCTTTTGGCAAAAGCCCAGCAACATTGTTTTTACATCTTTCTTTTGAAAAACCAAGATATATCCCCTGAAGACTTAATTTATTAGCCAGATAATACAATGATAATTGTATTATGATGCCACTATTTGAAGGTAACAGTGAAACTTACACTTTAATTGCAGGTGGTAATTCAAACTCATTTCAAACTTAGACACTGGATGTTATTTCAGCAAATCATGAATTGCTGCCAAAATTTAATAATTTTGTGGAATCACCATGTATCCATGTTTCCCAATAATGTCTGAAAAAACCTTAGAAGCTGTGGATGATTTGTACATTTACTGGGTAAGTACCTTAAACAAGCTTCCTGTTTCTGATGTGTTGGCAAGGGACCTAATGTTTATTAAAGACATATGAAAAGTTCATCAAGACTGAGTAAAGCACGAGCCAGATTGCCATGTTTAGATTTTTCCATCAATTGTCACATCACCAGCAGTATCAAAATGAGAGAGCGCAGTGTGGAGCTGGAGGAGCACAGCAGGCCAGACAGCATCAGAGGTGCAGGAAAGCTGAATTCAGAAATTGGAAGAAGGATCCTGACCCGAAATGTCAGCTTTCCTGCTCCACTGATGCTGCCTGGCCTGCCGTGCTCCTCCAGCTCCACATTGTGTTATCTCTGACTCAAGCATTGGCAGTTTTTACTATCTCTGAGTATCAAAATGATACATTTTGATGATTGATTTTGCTTTATATAGAAACTAAAGTGACAGGTGTGTTCCTCGAGCCTTCACAGCACTCCCAGGGACTGTTATCATCCTACATTCACCCTGAAGTCCTATTGACACTTCTACGTAGAATCTTCAGTCGCTTAGTTGTTAAATGTGTCACTATTGTATTTGAAGACATGAAAACAGAACAAAACTTTCACTGAAATCTGTTCAGTTGATGTAGACATGTTTGCAAAGAGCAAAAACAAAGTTGCAGGAAAAGCTCAGCAGGTCTGGCAGCATCTGTGGAGGAGAAAACAGAATTAACATTTCGGGTCCGGTGACCCTTCCTTAGAACCTGTCACAGGACCCGAAACATTAACTCTGTTTTCTCTTCCACAGATGCTGCCAGACCTGCTGAGCTTTTTCTGCAACTTTGTTTTTGTTCCTGATTTACATGCATCTATCTGGATGAAGAGACTGGGGGCATTCTGGCGAAGTTTGCCAATGATACGAAGATAGGTGGACAGGCAGGTAGTACTGAGGAGGTGGGGAAGCTGCAGAAAGATTTGGACAGTTTAGGAGAGCGGTCCAGGAAATGGCTGATGATATTCGATGTGAGTAAATGTGAGGTTTTGCACTTTGGAAAAAAGAATACAGGCATGGACTATTTTCTAAACGGTGAGAAAATTTGCAAATCAGAAGTGCAAAGGGATCTGGGAGTGTTGGTCCGGGATTCTCTGAAGGTTAACTTGCAGGTAGAGTCCGTAATTAAGAAAGTGAATGTAATGTTGTCATTTATCTCAAGAGGGTTGGACTATAAAAGCAGCGATGTGCTTCTGAGGCTTTATAAGGCTCTAGTTAGGCCCCATTTAGAATACTGTGTCCAATTTTGGGCCCCATACCTCAGAAAGGACATACTAGCCCTGGAGTGTGTCCAATGGAGATTCACACGGATGATCCCTGGAATGGTAGGTTTAACGCATGATGAATGGCTAAGGATCCTGGGATTGTACTCGTTAGAGTTTAGAAGATTGAGGGGAGATCAAACAGAAACTTACAAGATAATGTATGGTTTAGAAGGGGTGGAACCTCGGAGGTTGTTTCTGTTAGGCGGGGAGACTACGGTACAGGCTTAAAATTAGAGGGGGTAAATTTAAAACTGAAATGAGACAACATTTCTTCAGCCAGAGAGTGGTGGGCTTGTGGAATTCATTGCCGCAGAGTGCAGCAGAGGCCAGGATGTTGGATGTCTTGAAGGCGGAGATCGACAAATTCTTGATCTCAAAAGGAATCAAGGGCAACGGGGAGAGTGCAGGGAAGTGGTGTTGAAATGCCCATGACTTAAATGGCAGAGTGGACTTGATGGGCCGAATGGCCTTACTTCCACTCCTATGTCTTATGGTCGTATGGTCGTATGGTCGTATGGTCGTATGGTCGTATGGTCGTATGGTCGTATGGTCTTATGGTCTTATGGTCTTATGGTCTTATGGTCTTATGGTCTTACAGTTCTTTTGCTTTTTTACTTTGTGAAGAATCCTTCCATACTGATAAGTTGACGTATCGATACTGAAACGTAATGCTTAAAATCCGAAGGTACCATAATGACTGCCAATTCTTCAAATTGCTACTCAAATTCAACAAATTGACCCCCAAATTCAAACGACTGAAGCTAAGGTACAAAGGCATTGCTCAGGGACCTGTGGTAGCTTTTGATTTGGAGATAATGGGAACTGCAGATGCTGGGTAATCTGAGATGACGAAGTGTAGAGCTGGATGAACACACCAGGCCAAGCAGCATCTTAGGACCAGGAAAGCCGATGTTTCGGGCCTAGACCCTTCATTTCTTCATTGCTGTCTTTGAACTCAAATCGGCCAAATATGCATCCTTTCACTAAAATGATATTGAATTTGAATCACAGATTGAATACACATTTCATTGGCATCCAAGACTCCAAATACCATTTTGGTAACAAAACTGATTAGCCCTAACTATTCTAGCGCTTTCATAATCATATTTGTTGGGTATTTTCTCAGTGCATTTGAGGTTTTACATCTTCACCTGTTACAGTCAATGCTGTGGAACAGCCATATTCAACAGGAATTGATTTTACAATGGGGGGATTTTGATTATAAAGGTGTTTAAGGCTGTAATGCTTTTGACGTATCATCTTTGTAACTGATGTAACAGATCTACAGTCCATCCATAATAAGCTTAAGTTCTCACTATCATGTCTTGCCAACAAGGCTGGAGATAATCTCATTCAAAAGCATGTATATGGAACAAAACTCATCTCAAAGTTGGCCTCCTCAGCCTGCTTAGTGGTCTGATTAAGTTAAGGCTGGTCTGGTAGTAGTCTAAATGGCTCTCTCTTGCCCGTCCCCTAATGCTTAAATGCATTTGAAGATCAAAAAAAAAATCTGACATCGTAATGCGTCAAAGGTTGGGGGAAAATACCATAATTCTGACTTCTATAATTTTGTACAGGCTGAATTTTGCTTTAAATGTGCCAGCTACTATCAATCCCACTGGAGGTTAATGTTGCCATCATGTGTTTTCAGGTGTTTGGCCTAGTTCAGAAGGCATGAGAAATTTAACTTCAGGTTTCATTATAATAAATGTGGTGAAATGCTGGTGCGTCTGGAGGCAGTAAGTCACATGACGAGGCAGAATTTGCACAATTTTCCAGGTAAACTCTGTGGAGAGATGGCGGACACCATACTTGGCAGAGAAAGTGGCAGAGACCATATGCTGGCAACAGTGTAACATTTCTGCTGTGGAAATCGGGGAATGTCTTCTGACCTCTAATAAAATACAGTCTGGTTTGTGTGAAGCCTTTTGGCATGGGCGAGATTGCTGATGGAATGGCAGAATTGGGTGGGAGGTTACATGGCTCCTGATTATGTTGGGGTGATGAAGAAAGTGAAAGAAAAATCACCCATTCTTGGCAAGAGCTCATTATTATTTGAAATCAACAACCTGCATGCAACTTAAATGGGATCCATTGGAATTTAACATAGCCTTCATGGTTAAGCAAAACTGACATGGATCTCCTGTCCTTTGAGTAACCCACCATTAAATGCTGCTGATTTACTAACGAAGTGGAAGAGCTGTTTTGACCTGTAGAAGAATGAGTCACGGTCTTTTGGGGGTTTATTTTTCTGTGTTCAACCCTGATGACCTGACATTGTGAGAAGTCGAGTCTGAGGCAGGAAGTGATTAAAGTTAAAATTTTGATTTCAGGAAACAGCCTCAGGACAGACCAAATAAAATACCATTACATATGTGAATCCCCAGGGGGAGGGCACTTCAGGCATTGCCTGAAAGAGAAGGGAGAAGGGGGTTGTTTCACAAAGGGAATCATTCATCCTATTCTGTTTCATCCTCGAGCGCTAGAGAGGTGAGGTGCTGCACAGAAGCCTGTGCAGGCAAGCCAGCAGTGACAAGAGGAGGGAATACAGTGACAGGAGGCCAAAGAGCAAGGTGGAAGTGGTGCTTTGCATATTTGAGAGTTTATAGGAGCAGGATGACATCGCTGCATGTATTATAGTGTCTCTGCCTGAAGAAACCACAACAGGGAAATTGTCACGGATTTAGGTTGTCTCATGCAGGGCATCTTAACCCAAAGGTTTTGAATGCTGCTCCAACTTTTAATTTCTACAGGGCGAGGCTGTAGCAACTCATTGCTGCTTCATGGAGGGGACAAATGCTTTGATTTATTGTTGTCAATATGGGCCTAGGTAGAGTGAAAAGTCTTGTTTTGTGCGCAGTACAGGCAGATCATACCACACAAAGTGCACAGGGTTAAAGAACAGGGCGAAGAATACAATGTTACAGCTACAGAGAAGGCGCACAGAGAGTGAGATCAACACTAAATTTAAGATTTTGAGAGGCCCAAGCAGAAGCCTAATAATAACGAGGAAGAAGCTGTTCTTGAATCTATTCATACGTATAGGAACACGTTTACATCTTCGACCCACTGGAAGAAGGTGGAAGACTGCATTTCTGGGGTGGGAGTGGTCTTTGATTATATTGGTTGCTTTCCCGAGGCAGCGAGAAGTATAGATGAAGCCAATGGATTGAAGGCTGGTTTGAGTGATGGATCAGACTGAGTTCTTGACTCTCTCACTTTGTGCGGTCTTGGGAAGAACAGTTACCATACCAAGTTTTGATGTATCCAAATAGAATGCTTTCTAAGGTGTATCTATAACTGGTCAGAGTCCTTGTGGACATGCTGAGTTTCCTTAGCCTCCTGAGGAAGTGTGGACTTTGTTGTGCCTTATTGACTATTGCGTTGACATGAATGATCCAGGAGAGCTGTAAGATTCATAAGATTTGACATGGATGAGGTCAACCAGGCAGAGAGGGTAATAGGATTCACACCTTTGTATGCTCAAGGTGTCAAAGACTATGTACCCATGTTGCCTTGAAGCATTGAGTCGCATTGATGAACTGAAGGTATTTGATTCCCTCAATGTACAGTTAATCTGTGACCACAAGATGCAAATCCTGTCATCGTGTGCTTACTATCTTAACCACAGTCATGATATCTGCTTGACGTTATGCTTTAAGCCAATATAGATAACTGCATGTTAAATGTAAATTTGCTTATCTGATATAATTGAAGTAAGATTATTTTTCCTAGTAATTTGAAAAGGACAAACATCTATATATACTTGCATTAAACCAGTGTTGGACTTGATCACCGACTGAACGTACATTTCATTATTCAGATGGAGATTGACTGCCATTGAGATGCTTGTAACTGTGACAGTGCCGGTTGTCGGGAAAGGTGTGACACTATATATTCAGAGACTCCCAGACTGCCGTTCTCTGAGCAGGCACCAAGAGGGTCACAGGGGGGCGTGGTCACAATCTCAGTGGTAGTCATCACTCCAAATAAAGGGTTAAAATATGAAGAGTTAATGTGGTGGAATTTCATTAAAGCACAATGTTGTAAAGCAGAGGTTGACCCCCCTCAATGACTAAAACCAAAGCACCCAAAGAGAAGCAACTCACCCTCTAATCTGTAAAAGGAATGTAAAAAGTTGTGTAAAATGCCTTTCAACAACTTCGAGTGGTTAAACAAAATAAATCCCTGATACTCACTTTACAACCAACAAGTAGCAATTCATTTATCTAACTCTAACAGTGAACAAATTAAATAAGCTATTAACAGACCAAATAAATCCCTTCTAATTACTAACTATTCCCAAATAAAACAAGATTCTAATGGTATGCTGTTCCAATAAATACACATCCCACTTCTATAAAATAACAGAAAGTATCTCAAAATTACAAGATAATAAAGTGTGAAGCTGGATGAACACAGCAGGCCAAGCAGCATCTCAGGAGCAGCCAGCTGTGTTCATCCAGCTTCACACTTTATTATCTTGGATTCTCCAGCATCTGCAGTTCCCATTATCTTAAAATTACAACTGGGTTGTGTGTCTTCCGGAAGGTTCTGTGTCTTCTCCATCGATTCTTCTGTCAGAAATATTAACTAGTCTTGTTGTTTGTACCTTTGATTTAGATGGTGTTTTCTCTAAGACTTAGAGGGTCTGTGAGACCCAACAATTCCCTCTTGAGAGCTGAGAGTTAATAACTCTGTTAGATGGAAGTTAACTCTCTAGTCTTTGTTCAACTGCCCTCTCCTTTTATATTCTTGATGACATATCCATTTCTAACAATAGGATTGGCCCTATGTTGCCAAACCATCAGATATTAAACTTAGAGATAGAAGGAACGGCACATGCTGGAGAATCTGAGACAACAAGATGTAGAGCTGGATGAATACAGCAGGCCAAGCAGCAGAGGAGCAGGAAGGTTGACGTTTCAGGCCTAAAGTGTCTAGGCCCGAAACATCAGCTTTCCTGCTCCTCAGATGCTGCTTGGCCTGCTGTGTTCATCTAGCTCTACATCTTGTTATCCCAGATATTAAACTTAATTGGTTTTTGGTATCTAAGTGCCTGATTCAAGTTGATTGGCTAAATTCAGAATTTATTGTCTGGGTAACAAAACAAAAATTGCTTGGCCTGCTAACTGTGTGGCCTTCTGTTATAAATGCTCCAATATGGGCACTCTCTGCGTACTTGTAAATCTTCAAACTGCTCACAGGCATCCTTCCTAAATGTCTAAACATTTTAAAGGGACCATGCCATACTTTCCCCTTTAACATTTTACAAACATGAAATTGTAACCTCCTGCCTCACAATTCACAAGCACACTACCCAACATCACAACAATAAACTCACATAAATCTGTGGATTTGAACATAGCAATAACATATATGTTTATTATGCCCAAGAAAGAAAAATATCATAAAGCAAACCAAACTATCTGCGTTCAATGCAATTTAAAAAATGTTAAACATCTGGCAAAACAATTCCCAACACCATAGTTTTACCATTAACAAAAACCCTGTGAAATTTTTCTCCTGTGTTAAATCTGCTGGTTGACTTACCTGCTTATTTTTGTCTCCAGACCTCACAGCAGTGAAGCATTTATCTTTGATTCAGGCAACTGAGATTTTAGATGATCTCAGCTTTGAATAACCAATGCAGATTTCCAGAGAAATGCTCCTGGTCTGAAAGCTTCCACAAACTGAAACACTTGTACCGAGGTTGCTTCTTCCCTTAATTGCTCAGAACAAACTCCTTTTTCAAAGAGAAACTATTGTTGAATTAAACTTCAGTCATCTCTTTCAAAAGCTGTTAACTAAACTAAAAGGAAAACATGCCATTCCTAATTTTTGCTGAGCCATTGGCTAAATTTTCTTTTGCTATCCAGTTTGTAAAGCACAATATAAACAGACTTCCATTAACAGTTCAGGAAACCTTCCATCATACATCTATCACCATAATTGAGACCAATATCAGCTGCAAAAGCTCAGTGGGAGAGGCAGCATCTGTGAAGAGAATGAGAGTTTATGTTTCAATCTGATGGCCTTTGACATCTAACGCTTACTTATATTTGTTGCCTTGGTCAGATCTTAAAAAAAAGATAAACAATTCTGGGTAACTGAATGACATTTAAATTTACAGCTATTTTTTCTTACATTCACAAACTTATTATCTGTAAAGAAAATAATTCAGGTATGTTAAACACTGCAGGCTAGAAGCCAAAGTTTAGATTTGTACAGTTCAATTGTAAATTTCAATATAAATTTTATTTGGCATTCAATGGTAACAATTTTGCAATATAGATCAAAATATTTGATTTCAGCCATCTGAACTGCAACCACAGCTTTAGTTAAAGTCAAGAAGATAATCATTTTTTGATCAATCTGTGAATAAATGTACATCACACAATGCGCAAAGTGATAAGTGAATTGATATTAGTTCAGATATTTTGTGAGCCAGAGAAAATTCACGCTTTCTTCTCAATCTTTTGGTTGTGTCTTTTGGGCCAGCCTTGAAAGCCATTATAATGGCAATTATCTATAGACTATATAGCCTACATACCCAACTGCAGCCTCTTGCAGTGAGATTGACAAGTTAGTGCCAATTAAATCTTAATATGCAGCAGCATTGTGGGTTGTCTGCTGACAACTGGAGACTGCCCAAGCTTGTTGGCAGGTCTTAACAACCTGGAGCTGTAGAAGATCCTTCTATCACTTGTTTAGGTTCGAATGAGGCCTGAGGAGCTGAAGGGAGTGCTCAGTAATCTAATATAGCTGCACGTAGGTCAGTTTTAGTTTCGAGGCTCCCTACAGACTTTACATATATAACAAGCAATTTTATCAGTGGTAAGCTTTTGAATGCAATATGTAAATATTAAATTCCCTAAATCAAAGCAGGTGAAGTTATGAATCGCTAAATGGTGATATAAAACAAAATAGATTGTTACAGCAATGAAATCTGCAACTGAATAATACAGGAGGCAGTCGCTCCTACAATTCCTCACAATATAAACTTTTAATTTAAGGAGTGTGAACAGCTGCCTCGAAGCAAAGGTGACAAGACTGGAATGAAATTCACTCAGCTGCTGCCATGCACCTGCTACTGATAGACTTAAACATCGCATGGGCATGAAATCAACCGCTGCCAGTTTTTGCTATTCATATCAGAAACTCGTCTGGAAAACACTGTTTTATATCTGTTGAATCTTATTCTATATAGAATTAAGACTTCACAAAACTTTCAAAGAATTATCACAATAGGCATAAAAAATCTTCTGTTACACTGAGTCCTGTTTTCATTACTGTTTACAGTATTTGACAATGTTACATACACAGGGACAACACAAGAACAATGGTTTTAGTAATGACTCCTTGTAAGTATTTTAAAAAATAATTTGTAATAATCGCTTTGTGAGTGGTCACCAGCACAGTATTGTCTAAATACAATGCTCAAAATAGCTTTCTGACCTCTTTTAAAGACAAACATCAGATTTTCACAGAACTGAAATATAAAATCCATTGTTCCTCCACTTTAAGACTCAAAGTTCCCAAGTAATAAAAATCATGAGACTTCACAACTCTAGAATATATTAAAAATGAATAGATAATTGATCTATTCTCCGGAAAATTCGAGCCTAGTGAGGAACTGAACTGATTTCTTTAAAATTATGAAAAGGTAGGGTCTGTACAAATAAATCTTTTCCAATTCTGGATAATTTCAGAATAAAGGGGAATAAATCACTAGCAAACCTTATAAAAATTGAAGGAGAATCGGCACAAGAGATTTTTAGGTACATTGCCTGTTGCCAATCATTTCTAAAACCATTAAGCGTTTAGCCAGCTAAAGGTCTTGTATCAGTTTCGACGAGAAATGATGCATGGTAGTGTGGATGCCAAATAAAGGAGACGGTGGCAGAGTGGTAAAGTCGCTAGAGTCGTAACTCAGAAACCTTGTTTAATGATCCGGGATGTGGATTTGAATATTGGTAGGACACATGGTGAAACTTGAATTCAATAAAGATGTGTAGTTAAAAGCTAGCCTAACAGTAACCATGAATCCATATTCAACTGTAAGAAAAACCCATCTGGTTCACTAATGTCCTTTAGGGAAGGAAACTAGAATCTTTGATAATGAAATGTGAGGCTGGATGAACGCAGCAGGCCCAGCAGCATCCCAGGAGCACAAAAGCTGACATTTCGGGCCTAGACCCTTCATCAGAGAGGCAGAGATGCTGCTGGGCCTGCTGTGTTCATCCAGCCTCACATTTCATTATCTTGGATTCTCCAGCATCTGCAGTTCCCATTATCACTCAAACTAGAAACTTTATCTGGTCTGGCCTACACGTGACTCCAACTCCATTGAAATGTGGTTGACTCTTATCTGTCCTCTGGCAATGGGGATGGGCAGCAAATAGTGACCTTGTCAGTGACATCCACATCCCATAACGAATAAAACATTAATATGTGTTCAGGTTAGTGGAATTAGAATGCATGAATAAAGCAACTGGCTGAATGTTAAATTGAAAAACATGGAAAAAGGAGCAGGCATTTCAGTATCTCTAACATTTTCCACTATTAAATTACACCATGATTCATCTTTATTACAACATCCTGCCCTTGTTCAATATCTGTTAACAGGATTCAAATCTGAATACACAGAACATTACCAGGGTCCCTGGATTAACAGTCCACTGATAATACCACTGAGCTGCCAGCTTCCCTTCTGCACCTGGCTGTCATCCTGAATGCTTGTGCTGAAGTCTTAGAGTAGAACTTGAGCCATCAGCCTTCTGACTCGGTTGGAACAGAGCTACTGTCAATATATTGTATTTTAATTTATATGTAAGATGTATCCTTGCTGTACACACAAATGAGTGGCTCAGTGTTTAACACTGTTGCCTCATAGTGCAAAAGATCCTGGTTTGATTCCAGCTTTGGATGACAGTCTGTGTGGAGTTTGCACATACATCCCTTGTCTGTGTGAATTTTCGCTGGGTGCTTTGGTTTCCTCCCATGTTCCAAAGATGTGCAGGTTGGATGAATTGGCGGTGCTAAATTGCCCAGGGATTAGTCATGGTAAATGCAGGGTCACATAGTTAGAGTTGGGGGTGCTGGGAGGGTCAGTGCAGACCTCTATCTGCACTGTATGATTCAATGGAATGAAGGAACAGAGTGCTTTAAAATCTCTTGGTGCTGTTATTTTGATTTTTGTTCTCAAGATGGCAATGTCATCTTGTTTGAGTTAATCATTGCGGGTACTTGGGCCAAGACCTATGTTAGGGACACTATGTTCCTCTTTGCCTTTTAATTAAGTTGTTGTTGGCCCAGCTATAGATTGTGTGTTTATATCGCTCTAATGTTTTGCCCTTTATCTGTGATATACATATGTCTTCCTCAACTACTCATTTCTGTAATTGAACTGATCAGTTGATGCTGATAGAAAGTCACCTGTGATCTTTTTAAGAGAAGCTTCTATGAATTGCTGCATTGGTTCTGAACACAACTTCTAAAAACTTTTAACAAACTGCTTATGGCTCACTTCAACTTAAATCGCTCAATATATTACAGCACAATTACTCATATTAATCATGTGCATACAACTGTGACTTGTACTTAAATTTGTTCCATTTGTAATTGTGCAGTTCTATTGTGTGTAATGTGATATTAATCTCCTCTCTTTATTTGTCTTCTTTTGTATTTATCCTTTTTTAAAATATATTGCCTTTATTGCGATGTCAATCAAAATTTCTCGAGTTGGATTTGAAACATCCAGCTTTAGAGATATAGCCATAATTTTTCCTTATAAATGGCTTTCTTCAACCACGTAGCCTGGGCAATAACATAATGTCACAGATTTTATTTAATAAAATAAGTATCCAGATTTCAAGGCAAATCTTTTACATCACATATGGAATTAATTAACTGATGCATTGTGTATGAACACGATGACCATCTGTAAGTTGCCTGAATTACCTCCAATTCTTGCTTTGCTTTGCCAGTTTTGTCCTTGGCAAAGCCCATTCAAATCCACAAGGAAAAGACCAGGAACTCCTTCATTGAAAAATAATGATATTCCCCAACCTTTAAAGCAACCCATTGCGAATTCAACTGGGCTTCTGCTCTCATATTGTGGTTGCCTTGACAACTGGAAGGACTTGGAGTCTGTCTGCATAACAAGATTTATTTGGGGATAAATTTGAGGCTGTTTGAAATTAACTGATGAAGAATAGCTATGTTAAGTTTGAAAAATTCACTTTACAAATTTACAGCGAATCAAATAGTTTATTTAAGCCATTTTCCTTGACTAATCAATATTGTTGTAGTGCTGAAAGTTTGCAGGAATTGTATTATGCTGGACTTTGTTTGATCAATGGCTACAGACAGCTAGGTCCAACTGGACTATTTCAAATTAAATACATTCTGTGTGAACAAGAACTGCAGAATTACGACCATTCATCTCCTACTCAACAGCAAGATTAACAAGAAATAGAGACACCAATACTAACATAGTAAGGAGCCACAACACACACATAAACATTATGGATCATTACAAAAGTTAAGACTAAGGCTAAATTGATCCCAAAGTTTTTAACTTCTAAACAAAGTGACAGTACTGATCTTTTACTTCAGTCAGAGTCTCACCAGGAGGCATGCATGATTACTCTGTCAGATCAGAACTGAACATGTGGAGCAAAAAATCTCATTACTCTAATTTCATTGAGATTGGGCATGAGAAATACCGTAGAAGGGAAGCTCACTGTTTGCAGGAAATCCAGCAGTGGTGCTGCAATTAAAGTCCAATAATATCACCTTTGAGGCAAAGCCATTTTTTTTCAACTCACTGCAGATTTGTTCTTGGCATTTTTGGCAGAAATACATACAGCTGGGTGCAATGCTAACTTCACACAATGCCATGTGTTATTCACCCTTTAAGTCGATAAAGAAACAAAAAAATCTGCAGATGCTGGAGTCTAAGGTAGACAAACAGGAGGTTGGAAGAACACAGCAAGCAAGGAAGCATATGGAGGAAAGGAGAAGTCAACATTTCGGGGATTACCCTTTTTCGGGACTGGATTTGGTGCTGGGGAGCTGCAGCTAAAAAGGTGGAGGGAGGCGGTAGTGGAATGGCATGATAGGTGGACACCAGTACTAGGTGCAACCTGGTTGGTCAATGGGAGCCATAGAATCATAGAGTAATACAGCATGGAACCAGGCCTTTGGCCCAAACTGGGCAATTCTCACAACTTGCCCACTTACCACCTCCCTCACCTCCATCCAGAGCCCAAAACAGTCCTTCCAAGTGAGTCAGAGCTTCTCTTGCATCTCCTCCAACCTAGTCTATTGCGTCCGGTACTCCCGATGTAGTCTTCTCTACATTGGTGAGGCCAAATATAGACTAGTTAACTGTTTCGTCGAGCATCTCCACCTGGCCAGTAACAGCCAACCTAACCTCCTGGTTACTGCCCATTTCAACAGCCCAGCCTCCCCGTACAACTACTCCCTCTTTGACCTGTCCGTCCTCGGCCTCCTCCAGTGTCGCAGTAACTCAGAATGCAAATTTGAGGAACTACACCTTATCTTCCTCCTGGGCATCCTACAGCCTGGAGGACTCAACACTGAGTTCTCCAATTTCAAATTACCTTCCCACCCAAACCCCAGTTCCCTCTCCAGTCCCACCTCCTCCCTTCCATTCCACCTACTAACCCTTCCTTTTTGCTGCCAACCAGATTCATCCCTCCCATTGACCAACCAGGCCACACCTACTACTGTCCACCTACACTGTCATTCTGCTATACCACCCCCACCACATTATCTGCAGCTCTCCCTAACCCGACATGCAGTCCTGTACAAGGGTAATACCTGAAACATTGATTTCTCCTTTTCTCAGTGAAGAGTAGTGTTCAGAATAGGATGCCAAACTCAGGGTCCACCTGGCACAAATTCCCTAAGGTTCTGCTAATGTTACTCTGGGCTGTACTTTCCATGAGGAATTGGTCAGTCAGCCTCTTATATTCACTACCAATGAGCTGAGAGTGTGAGTTAGTGATCCAAAGATGGGCTCACTTGTTCCAGGAAGGCTAGTGATTAACTGGATCATGATAAACACAGTCCAGGAAGGAATTCAGAGACCAAGTGTTGACTTTCAGCTGTTGACACATGTAATGTGCAGTTGGGCAGGAATCTGTCTGCTTCTTCCCAGCTTGGAGATGAGATGGGTAAAGAAATAATCATATGGTAGGCAGTCAGCAGTGGTCATAGTCAAGGCTGTTGAATGATGGCTAAGCCAGTGAAAATACACACTGCAGCATGCATAGTGCTGCCAGTCGTAAATGGATTTTGGGAAGTGAACCTCAAAAGATGTTAGGCTATTTAATTGTATGCTCAAAAGGAAATGGTTGTTTCAGGCTTGACCGCTATACAGCCACACAGAAGGTTTTACCTATACAACTCCAACTTTGGGCGAAAAGTATGCCAGAGATACTCCGACCGCATCCCAAAACTAGCCCAGCTCGTACCTGCCTCTCTAACCTGTCTTCCCATCTATCCACTCCTCCTAACTCAAGAGCCACTCCCATCTCCTACCTACTAGCCTCATCCCGCCCCCTTGATCTGTCCGTCCTCCCTGGACCAACCTATCTTCTCCCTAACTACCCTCCGACACTCACCCCACCTCCAAGCCCGCCTCCTTGACCTGTCCTTCTCCTCTCCATCTATCTTCTCTTTTATCCATCTTCTACCCACCTCCCCCTCTCTCCCTATTTATTTTAGAACACCCTTCCCCTCCCCCATTTCTGAAGAATGATCCAGACCTGAAACATCAGCTTTCCTGCTCCTCTGATGCTGCTTGGCCTGCTGAGTTCATCCAGTTCTACACCTTGTTATCCCAGAGATACCACTTACTACTTTCTTTTTAGATATTTCAATGCCAGTTTTACATTGACAAAATTTGATTGACATAAATTGCATTCACATAGTGAGCATTAACTCAGACTGACCTGAGGTTTCTAATATATGTATATGGGCGTGGCGGCAGGTGGAAACTTTCTTTTATTAAAAATGCTGATTTTACACATACATGAACTATGCATGACTTGATTTCATAGGCTCTGAGATCTCAATGTTAACTTTTCCTCACACATGCTGAAGATGTGGGATGCCAGATGTGGAGCTTGTGACTCTAACCTACCATACATATGCTTCTTGTCAGCTTTACCTCAGTTTTTTTTAATGTTCAAATATCCCCCCTTGACTAAGAGCCATATCAGACTCAAGACATTAACTGTGTTTTTCTTTCTCCACATGTAATGCTAGCCCTGCTGAGTTTCTCCAGCATTCTCCATGTTTGTCTCAGATTTCCAGCATCTGCAGTATCCTTCTTTTATATTATTGTAAGGGATGGGTGAATGGATCGAAAGAACACAGCCCCTGGACAGGATAGTACCTGCATTCAGTGGTGGAATGAGACCAAATAATTCCTTGATGGTCCAGTAGAGCAACACCTATTTCTTCAAAAGACCACATGAACTAAAAGCAGGAGTAGGCCTTTCAGCACCTTGAACCTATTGCATTATTCATTATTGTGACTTTAGCTCCACTTTCCTGCCTAATCCTTCCTGTACTCTTTAACTCTCTTGTTCATCAATAATCTATCCATTTCTGCCTTAAAAATATTCAATGATCCTGCATTCATCATTTTCGGGTGAAGAAAATTCAACACGCCCACAATCCTCTGAAATGAAAGTAGTCTTCTTACCGTCATCTTAAATTACTTTTATAATTTAAAACCCCTTATTTTTAAGATATGTCCCATTGTTCTAATCTCTCTCACAAAACAAAACATCCATTCATTATTCACACTGTCAAGTCATCTCAGAATTTCAAGATGCAACAACTCAAAGAAACCCATGGCCCTCTAGAACCTTCCTCTCCTCCCCTTCCTTCTGACTCCATCTCCTGTCTCAACCATGCCTTCCGCTCTCCAAAGCTGAATGTTCTGTACTCAGCGAAGGCCTCAGCTTTATTTCTCCACGTCCCCAACTTAACGAAGAGTTCTGAGGAAGGGTTACCAGACCTGAAATGTGAACCCTGATTTTTTCTTCGCAGATGCTGTAAGACCTGCTGAGCTTTTCCAACAAGTTCTGTTTTTGTTCCCTCAGAATTTCATATGTCTCAATAAGATCACTATTCATTCTTCTAAAGACCACTGGATAAAAGCTCAACCTCTCCACCCTTTCTTCATAGGACAACACCCCCTGCCTCCCACCTATTATCTCAGGATAAACCTTCTTTAAACTGTTTCTAATGCAGCTATGTTCTTTCTTAAGTAAGGAAGCCAAACTGTACACTGTATCATCATTGATACGTCAGTGTTCTGAAAACTGCTCCCAGTTAAATAATGCGCTGTCTTTTTATCTTCCTGCTAAGGTGCAACAGAAAAACAAGTCATACCAGATTTGAAATATTAACTCTGTTTTTCGATGCTGCCAGACCTGCTGAGTTTTTCCATCATTCTCCCTATTTGTTCATGATGTATTTGCCTCATTTTCTCAGCAAACACTCCAAATCACCAACCTTCCCACCCTAGTAATTAGTGGGTGTTACTTTCAGGGGGACAGCATCCCTAGCTGTGGGATAGAGCTTTCCAACTGGCCACTGCTCAAGCTCTCCATTTGGCTGGTGACCAGGCAGAAAATAGAAAGTAACATAATGAAAGTGAGGTCATCTCGTTATGTTTGGCATAAATTCAGCACTCTGTATCTTATCAGAAACTTTGGCCTCCTCTGTAAGCATTTAAGCTGCTGTATACTTCATAATTGATCATTTTGTTAATGGGAATATCTGCGTAAAGGAACTTTGTTACCAAAAGTAAATACATTCCAATGGAAAAACCAACTGCGAGCTTTATGAAGACATATGAGTCTGATTCATAGATATAACCTACGTTAGAAATAAATAGATTAGTACAAAAAGCAAATTGGTATCAACGGTATATGATGAGAATGTTTCAGATAAAATGCAGCATTAACGTTTTACATTATTCCTACAGTTCCCATGCAAAACCTGGGATTAAGGAACAGGCCATTTCTTTGTGAACATTAACATGGCATCTCATTAACAAATGCATTATCAATGCACTTTATTTAACAAGAACAGTTGGATGATGGGATGTGTATGGAGTGTTGCAATTTTGCAGTTTCCACTTCACAAGTGAGCAAAGAGAGGCTACATAAAAGATGTATCATTAGCAGAATTATATTTATGATTCAGTGTTATAGATCTAGGCAATAGCAGTTAAAATCTCAGTGAAGACAGATGGTTGTTATTAGAGGGAATTATGATCGGACAGAACCTCATAAGAAAGTGGTAGTGGTGTTGGGTTAGAGAGGTTACTATGTGACTGGAGATATGGAGTAACAATTGAGCATAGGGACAAATTCTGCGATGGGAGAGACCATTCACACTGACTGATTACAGCCAAACAGTGTTAGGTCAGTTTTCTTATGGAGAAGTTAATTTCTACTTTGGGTTTTGACCAGCCACCGTGATCTGGGCTTTGCCTCCAGCAGGTTATTTGGCCATTTTGAAGCAATACATACATTACCTCCTATAGTATAAGAATTAGAAATGGGTAGCACAATACAGAATAGTTGTTTATTACAGCTCCAGGTATCTGCACATATTACAATCACAAGCACTTCAGCATCTGGGTTAATATTAAGCTGTTTGATTACCCCACTGTGAATCCTCTTCCAAGAATGCCCACCTTGAAGGAGTTGTCCTCCTCCTTCAAGAAAGACCTCAGTGGATCTCCCTCCCACTGTAATCCTCTGGTGATCTCACCCACCCTGAAGCTCTTCAACCACAGTTCTTGCTATCCCCAATATCTTTTGTGTCCCTTGTTTGTCATGAATCTATTTAAATCTGCCTTCAGACTAGTCAATTACTCTGACTTTACCATTCTCTGTGGAAGTGAATTCCACAGACTTATGATCGATGAAAAAACCTGCAAGATGGGCACAAACTTATTATCCTCCCATGTCCTCCGTTACATCCAGGGGATCATCTCATGGACTGTGCCCTCCTGGAAGTTCTCACCTTTCTGATTGCCCTGCTGCCTCTGATCACTCTTCAAGATCAGAAATCAATGAGGCCCAAGAGGTTCAGACAAGGATCTCACATGTCCTATCATTTTGCTGAAAAGTTTATCTAATTTTGCTGCATGCATCTTTGTAGTTAAATGTCCTTATTTCTAGCATTATTGAATTTGTACCAACTTTTATTCAGTCATTTGGCCATGTGGCTCTCATGGAGCATTCTCATATACTAAAGGAGGAAAAATGTAACACCTGGTTGAGCACTGGAACCCAAAACATGAGGTACCCCTCCCAAAAGTCAGATCCAAAGGCTTGCTGAAAGCCAATCCCGTGACCATAGATTGGCCAGCAAATTATGGGATAATAAATGGATCTGGACTGATCCCAATGGAAAAATCTCTCTTGTAAAGCAATCTTAATATGTGAAAAGAATAAGATCATATGCCTACAGGGCAAATGAACACTCTGCAAAGGCCCTCCGCGTCTTCCTGTCCTGGGGCCCAACCAGTCCCTTTCCACCAACACCCTCATCTGCCCAACCGAACTCGCCCTCACCCTCAACAACTTCTCTTTCGATTTTTCCCAATTCCTACAGACAAAGGGGGTGGCCATGGGTACCCGCATGGGCCCCAGCTAAGCCTGCCTCTTTGTAGGTTACGTGGAACAGTCCCTCTTGCGCACCTACACTGGCCCCAAACCCCACCTCTTCCTCCGTTACATTGATCACTGTATCGGTGCCGCCTTGTGCTCCCACGAGAAGCTCGAGCAGTTCATCCACTTCACCAACACCTTCCACCCCAACCTCAAGTTCACCTGGACCATCTCCAGCATATCCCTCACCTTCCTGGACCTCTCTGTCTCCATCTCAGGCAACCACCTAGAAACCGATATCCATTTGAAGCCCACCGATTCCTACAGCTACCTAGAATACACCTCCTCCCACCCAGCTTCCTGCAAAACTTCCATCCCCTATTCTCAATTCCTTCGCATCTGCTCCCACGATGAGGCATTCCGATCCCGTACATCTCAGATGTCCTCGTTTTTCAAGGACCGCAACATCCCCCCACAATAGTCGAGAACACCCACGACAGTGTCTCCCACATTTCGCACAACTCATCCCTCACACCCCATCCCTGCAATAACCACCAAAAGAGAAATCCCCTTGTCCTCACGTACCGCCCCACCAACCTCCGGATCCAATGCATCATCCTCCGACACTTCCGCCATCTGCAATCTGTTCCCACCACCAAAGACATTTTTCCCTCCCCACCCTTGTCTGCTTTCCAGAGGGACCACTCTCTCCGCGACTCCCTTGTCTGCTCCACTCTCACCTCCAACCCCACCACGCCCGACACTTTTCCCTGCAACCGCAGTAAGTGCTACACCTGCCTCCACACCTCCTCCCTCACCCCTATCCCAGGCCCCAAGAAGACTTTTCACATTAAGCAGATGTTCACCTGCACATCTGCTAATGTGGTATACTGCGTCTGCTGTACCCATTGTGGCCTCCTCTACATTGGGGAAATCAAGCGGAGGCTTGGTGTTCGCTTTGCAGAACACCTAAGCTCGGTTTGTAATAAAAAACTGCACCTCCCAGTCGCGAACCATTTCAACTCCCCCTTCCATTTCTTAGATGACATGTCCATCCTGGGCCTCCTGCAGTGCCACAACGATGCCATCCGAAGATTGCAGGAATAGCAACTCATATTCTGCTTGGGACCCCTGCAGCCTAATGGTATCAATGTGGATTTCACAAGCTTCAAAATCTCCCCTCCCCCTGCTGCATCCCAAAACCAGCCCAGCTCGTCCCCGCCTCCCAACCTGTTCTTCCTCTCACCTATCCCCTCCTCCTACCTCAAGCCACGCCTCCATTTCCTGCCTACTAACCTCATCCTGCCCCCTTGACCTGTCCGTCCTCCCTGGACTGACCTATCCCCTCCCTACCTCCCCACCTACAATCACCTCTACTGTGTTCATCCCTGCCCGTTTAACTTGTCTGCCTCCTCTCCACCTATCTTCTCCTCTATCCATCTTTGATCCGCCTCCCCCTCTCTCCCTATTTATTTCAGAACCCTCTCCCCCTCCCCCAATTGTGATGAAGCGTCCAGGCCCGAAACTTCAGCTTTTGTCCTCCTAAGATGCTGCTTGGTCTGCTGTGTTCATCCAGCTCTACACTTTGTTATCTCTAAGCAACAACCTTCTCTGATATGAAACTGAAGAATGCTGAAAGTATGTAGCAAGAGACTGAGATAGAAGCTGGGATGCCATTGTACATGGGCATCCGTCATCACAACACTGGTTCTCTGTAAATTACTGAAATCCTTTTTGTTTTCATAACACGTGCCCATCATTTCCAGTCAATCTTTTTGCACAGGCATGTATATTTCATTCCAAACAATTTGCATGACATTTCCACACTCTGACATGATAATTTACAGCCAATCATAAGTTAAGGTATCCAGTGGAGTGTGACATGTAAAATGTAAATTAGGTTCTTGAAATCTGAAGATCTCTCATTTGACCTTTCTAATCATCTGTGAGTTAATTGCAACTGACATTGAGTGCATTAATATGGGCCAAATTTTAGATAGTGGGAGTTTCATATTATATCAAAAACAAATTGTAGCTCAGGGTTCACGGAACAGAAATTGCCATTCTGCTGAAGTTGTTTATGTTGGTGCTTTTGCTCCCATGTAACTCGATCAGCATAACTTTGCCTGCCTTCTCCCTGATGCAATTTTCTAACTTTCTGTTAAGTGAATCTAAGTATTCACCTCAATCACACTGTGCAATAACAACTTTCACAACTGTTTGGAAAATGCGGTTTCTTTTAAATTTCCTATTAGGTTCCATATTAACTGTCTATTTTTATGTCCTAGTTAGGGGCAATCCCATCTGTGGAAATACATCGAACCTGATTCAAATCCTTTCATCTTTTTAAAGATCCTTACTCGGTCACCTCTCGACCTTTTCTTTCTAATGAAAACGATCTCATTTTATTCAAACGTTCCATAAAGACATAAACACAGCTATACAGAAAATAGAAGCAAGAGGAGGCCATTCAGTCCTTCAAGTCTGCTCCACCATTCAATATGATAATGGCTGATCGTTGATTTCAGTACCCTGTTCTCACTCTCAACCTGTACCTTTTGATCCTTTAGAACCAATCTGTCCCCTTTTTGAAAGCATTCGATGTTTAGGCCTTAGTAGCTTTCTATCTTCATTATTTAACGACTGACATACCTTCTTTAGTATCTCTGTACTTAGAAGTCTACTGTTCAGACAAAAGTCTGTATATTTGAAGTCTACAACATAGACAAAGGACTACAGCTTCAACATAAGTTACTTTCAATCCAAAGTCTACCGATCTCAGCAAGACTGCAGACTTCAACAAACATATTTTCATAAATTATGCACATTTGTAAGGGGCAAGGTAAGTTAGCTGGGATAAATGCCCTTCTCTGGCGCTTGTTTTTACATTCCCACAGCCCATAAACAGGACAGCTCAATTGCCACGAAAGAGGCTTATGTTATGCGGTCTGAACGAAAAGTCAAAATACAAAGAAAAGGGTTAGAGATGGATAGGAAAGCAGCAGAAAGCAATCTTTCAAAAACTGATGTAAGCAGAAACTGGTCAGTGTTCCCTGAAAAAGAAAATTCAAGTCGCTTATGATGGGATATCTCTTAACCACCAGTGCTTGGGAAAAAAATTGATGTGAGACATCGTACCCTTCAGGCAAGCATCAAAGTGAAATGAATGAATGCGTTTCTTTAAGGAAACCTTAAACAACTGGGATTAGGCACCAATTCAAAGCTAAATTTAAAAAAAATTAAATATTTACTGCCATCCAGCTGTCATTGGATTGAGCCATCTTAAAGAGATATGAGATAACTTGGAGGTTCGGTCTCTTCCAGCATCTTGCCACTGTAATTCAAGAGGTTATACATCTTTCTGCTCCAGAAGACCCTGTAATTATTTTGTCTGGTTTGTAAAGGAGGCAGTAGCTGCAGTAAAATTTGTATATGAAACAAGACAAATGCTTTAAAGGGCTGTCATGCGGAGAGAAAATGTGTATTAACTGAACGTGCCTCAACTTTTCTATCAACTGGGTTAGACCTTCTGTAAACCGTTTGAAGAAACATGGGAAATCTGATTAGATTGAAGTGGGGTATTTAGTCCAGAAGCATTTATTTGCTCATTTTATCCTAATTATTTCAGGAGAAATGTTAGGCATATGGGAGTAAGGAATTCCCCATGTATAAAATCTAAAACTCATAGTGGAAACAAATAGGTGTACTGATCTATGGAAATGCAATAATTAGATATTTAATAAAAGTGAAAGAAGGACTAACATGTATATAGCACCTTACATGGCCACAGGACACTATAAAAATCTTTACAGCCAAAAAACTATTGTTGAAATGTAATCGCTGGTGAGATGTAGACAGAGCATTTGTTACAGCAATCCCCCACAAAAAAAATGCGGTGCAAAAACAATTAACTGATCATTAATTTAGTTGAGGGACAAATATTGACCAGGATGCCAGGGATAATTTCTCTGTCATGAATTAAAATAAGTCCGTTTCATCCTTCACATCCACCCGAGAAGGTTGATGGGGCCTCAGTTTAATGTTTCTTCCAAAAGATGCAACTCAAACAATAAAACACTCTTTCAGTTGTTATAAGATCATAAGATATAGGAGCAGAATTAGACCTTTTGGCCCATAGAGCTTTCTCTGAAATTTGCTCACAGTTCAATGTTTCTCCACCTCGTTGTCCTGACTTTTCCCATAACCCTTGATTCCCTTAGTAATCAAAAACGTATCTAAATCTGTCTTAAAGACACTCAATGGCTTGGCCTCCATAGCTTTCTCTGGAATTGAGTTATAAAAATTCACCACCCTCTGGCTGAAGAAATTCCTTCTTACCTTAATTTGAAAAGGTCGTCACTTCACTTTGAGGCTGTGCCCTTGGGTCCTGGTCTCTCTTTCTAGCAGAAACATCTTATCCACCTTATCTGGATCTCTCAGTATTTTGTAAGTTTCAATGAAGTCCCTCCTCATCCCTCTAAACTCCATCCAGTTCAGACCTAGAGTCATCGAATGCTCCTGAAATGTCAAGTTTTTCATTCCCAGCATCATTCTTCTTAAGCTCCTAAGGACCCTCTCCAAGAACAACGCATTCTTCCTCAGACACGGGAGCTCTTAATATTCCATATGCAGTCTGACCAGAGCATTGTATTGTCTTAGCAGTACATCCCTGCTCTGTATTCTAGGCCTCTTGAAATTAATGCTAACAATACATATGCCTTCCTAACTGTCCTGCATGTTATCCCTAAGAGAATCCTGAACTCGGACTCGTAAGTCCTTTTGGGCTTCAGACTTCCGAAATCTTTCCCTGTTCAGAAAATAGCCCTTACTTCTACTCTTCCTACCAGATTGCATAACCTTACACTTTCCTACATTATATTCAATCTGCTAATTCTTGGCTCACTCCTCTAGCCTATCCAAGTATCTTCCACAGCCTCTCCGCTTCCTCAATATTATCTGTCCCTCTATCTATTATTACGCCATCTGCAAATCTAACAATGACATCCTCAGTTCCTTTGTCCAGATCACTAATGTTTAAAGTGAACATAGTACAGTCTCAACACTGACTCATACAGAATACCACTAGGCACCAGTTGCCATTCTAAAAGAAATCCCCTTTACCCTGCTCTCTGCCTTCTGCCAGTCAGTTCATCCTCTATCCATGCTAATACTTTGCTCCTAAAACCATGGGCTTTTAATTAGCAGCCTCTGACCGTCACTTTGTCAAAAGCCTTCTGGAAATCCAGATAGATTGCATCCACTTGCTCTCCTTTGCCTAATTTGTTCATTACCTCCTCAAAGAATTCTCTAACAGTTGTGTCAGGTGTGGCTGATGAAACCATGCTGATTCAGCCCTATTTTGCCATGTTCTTCCAAGTACACCACAATTTTATCTTTAATAATAGACTCTAAAGTCTTACCAATAATGATCCTATAATTTTCCATCTTCTGCCTTTCTCTCGTCTCAAACAGGGGTGTTACATTAGCAGTTCCCTTCTTCTGGGGCTGTCCCTAACTGTAGTGATTTCTGAAAGAACTCCACTAATGCCTCCACAATCTCCTCAGCTATCTAGAAAAAACCAAAAGGACTGCAGATGCTGGAAATCAGTTACAAAAACAAAGTTGCTGGCAAAACTCAGCAGGTCTGACAACATCTGTGGAGGAGAGAAAAGAGTTAACGTTTCGGGTCTGGTGAGCCTTCCTCAGTTCTTTGTTTTTGCTCCTCAAATATCTCCCTTCGAACCAGTTGGGGGAATTGTCCATCTGGTCTGGGTAGATAAAGATCCAGTCTGAGCTTTGTGCTTAAGTTTTAAAAGTAGGACTGGAGCCCATAGCCTTCTGACTTACAGCTAAGGGCATTACCAACTGAGCAACTGACACTGCAGTGATGAGCATTTATAACATTGCAGTAGTTTTTGTTGTGTAAAACTGAGAGAACTGCGGATGCTGTAAATCAGGAACAAAAATTGAAGTTGTTGGAAAAGCTCAGCAGGTCTGGCATCATCTGAAAAGAAAAAAATAGAGTTAACATTTTGGGTCCAGTGACACTTCCTCAGAACCTATAGGAAGGCTCACCAGACCCGAAACGTTAACTCTTTTCTCTCCTCCACAGATGTTGTCAGACCTGCTGAGTTTTGCCAGCAACTTTGTTTTTGTAACTGATTTCCAGCATCTGCAGTCCTTTTGGTTTTTTCTAGATAGCTGAGGAGATAGGTTCTGAGGAAGTGTCACCGGACCCGAAACAGTAACTTTGATTTTTTTTCTTCACAGATGCTGCCAGGCCTGCTGAGCTTTTCCAGCAACTTCTGTTTTAGTTAATGTTATGTGTTCACTTGCTGTTGATCCACTTCTTTCCCTTGTTGTGTCTTTGCATCATTTTTAGGTGTCACTAAACAGTGAAGTGACAGACCATTTTTTAAAATTCTAAAGTATATGCACACTTCCCATTGTATTTACTTTTCAGCCTTCCTGCTGCTAGTTTATGCTACTGTGTTTCCTAAGCCTGCTTCTCTAGGTGGCACTGCAAGTTAAGTTTTAATTAAATTTTATACAGACTTACCCCACTCTTCACTCAGGTATGTTTTAGACTTAAACTGATTTCAATGTATTATTTTCATCTTGTACAATTCTCATTTTATATAGATTGACATTTTATTTTAGCTTAGATTCATCTGTTACAGTGTGATCAGTGAACATCCCCATTCTCTTTTCATGGGACCTCATAACTGAAGATGTCCATCCCATTCCTCTTAGGTACTTATCAGATTTATCATCTGATCAGACACTTGCCTGTTGTATTCATCATTTGCTTAAAACTGGATCATCTGTTTAGACAACAGGAGTTTGAGTTCTTAATGCTACAATTTATTTATTACACTTTGTGCTTAATAAGAAAAAGACTATCTTTGTCTTAGAAACCTGCTTTGTAATCAATAGGTTACGAGATAGGGAATTGATCCATGGAGAAAAGTGGATAACGATCTTACTGAAAAGCAGCTGGAAATGAGCAACAAATGCTGGCTTTACCATCAATACTCACATATCATTAAGGAACTTAAAAAAATGTTTTGGATGTGGTGGTGGCGGCACAGAGGACAAGATTTGGAATGGGATAAAGGTATGGGAGACAAAAGGAGATAGGGTGGGAGTTGTAAAGAAATGGAAAGGGAAGAGATGGGGGTTGAAGGGAATAGGTGGAAATGGAAGAAGGGACAGATGGAGGGGTGGATGATTAATTGGCAATGAGTGAGGACTGAGATTGGAAATGGTGAACACAAAGGGTAGAGGGGAGAATACAAAGGACAAGGTGAGTAGTGCAGAGAGAAGACGTAGGAGAGGCAATGAAAATGAAAGTTCGTTGGGAATGAGAAGGTAGAAAAGATAATAGGAACAAATGGAAAGCGAGAAAGAAGGTGTTTGATCAACTGACAAACTGAGATAATCTAATAGAGATCCAGAAGAAAGGTGGGAATCAGGTAATAAGAAAGTAGCCAGAATAGATGGGCAAGGATGTCACTGTGCAGTTAGAACAGGCAATGCCCTCACCCTAAAGCTCCGAAGGAATTGTTAATAGTGAAGATATAACATGAAATATTGTTGAGCTGGTGATGTTGTCCCTTTCTTAAATGGTGATCTTTATTCAATTCTTGTGGCAATGGCTATTCCCCAATGAGACAAGGTAATGAGAGGCATGGATAGAGTCGATAGCCAGAGACTTTTCCCCAGGGCAGGATTGACTGCCACGAGGGGTCATAGTTTTAAGGTGTTAGGAGGAAGGTATAGAGGAGACATCAGAGGGAGGTTCTTCACCCAGAGAGTTGTGAGCACATGGAATAGTTTGCCAGTGGAAGTCGTGGAAGCGGAGTCATTAGTGACATTTAAGCGACTGCTGGACATGCACATGGACAGCAGTGAATTGAGGGGAGTGTAGGTTAGGTTATTTTATTTTTGGATTAGGATTATTCCATGGCACAACATCGTGGGCCAAAGGGCCTGTACTGTGTTGTACTTTTCTATGTTCTATGTTCTATGTTCTATGAGACAACTGAGGTACCTTCCAATGCCTCTGGAGTATAGGATTGATTGTCAGCATGTGATTTCACTTTTCATCGTGGAGCAGCAGAAGTCATGGCTGATCTGACGTCAACAGACTTTTGCTGCTGTCAATATTGTACGTAGTCTTCAATCTGGCCATGGACCTGTTGAAACACAAGTCTCCATTTTAATTTCTACAGGGTGGGTTATGTAGATGTTGAACCAGTTTTCAAATTTTTTAACGTCAGGCTGCTTCATTCATGTTGTGAAGAAATTTGTAATATCCTATTACTTTTAACGCACTGAATAAACAGGAGTTGTTGTTTTCGTCAGGAATAACTATTTCTCAGCTGTTAAACAAAATTCACATTTAACTGCTGTCATCTGCCATCAATTTTGCACTATTTAGTGCCTGGAGCAGATCTGGCCCCAAATGTATCCTTAATAAATACAATTCCTTGTCTTCGAGAAAAGTGGTGTCACTTTTCAGTTCTGTACAGTTTTCTGCATCAGGTTTCTTCATGGTTTTGTGGTCACTACTGGGGTTCATGTGGCTGTGCCAAGTTGCAAAATGATTATCTTTTGGAACAAACATTGTTGCTGAGCACAAAGCCAAGATCAAGGATGTGGAAAGTTGCAAATGTAGCTCCACTCTGCAGTATATGATACATGGCACAATGCAGTGTAGCCCAGTATGCTCACTTTACATAAACACTCTGATTAATGAATTATCCAGCAATACCTTTCTATTCAAACATTGTGTCCAGACGTATTCTGGACTTCACTGTATTGCAGCCGGGAATGTGAAACTCAGGTTTCATTCACTAGTTCATCCATCATGATTGGACTACAATGTTACAGCCTATAACCAGCGTGGGGAAATGCTTTCTAAAATGGGACTTGTTAATGTAGTCTATCAGCCCTGGAGCCCATAATGATCCCTAATTGCCCTGTAATTTTATTTCCTTGACTTTTATCTCTCCTGGAGATTTCTTTCCTCTAATTGCACGTGAATTCTTTCAAGGGCTATTGTAAAACCTGCAGCAGGCATCACCTTCATTGTTGCTGCCTGTCAAAACTACAATGCTTACTGAGACTTGAGGTAATATCAGCCCTGAATCTTTGGTGAACACTCCACAATGAATATGAAAGATTGCCACAGTCACACTGATTGTGCTTAGCAGACTATGGTGCAGCATGGTGCAACTGGTCCATCAGCACTTCAATCAGCTCTGAGCAAGGCAAGAATATTCTCTTTTACATCTTCGCTCAGCTGTAACCAAATCCTGCTGTGACCAATATCCTGAGGACTCTAAGTCAGAGAAAAATGTTAATAGGAAGCTGATTGTTATTTGAATTATGGACAGTTAGATTTGTTCTGCCTGTCCTCCATGACTCTTTGATGTGTTCATATGTCAGAGGAAGCCTTGTGGGGAAGTTTAATTATATTATTTCAAATGCAAAAGGAGGCACCAATCCTGACAGTTCTGAATACTTTATTCATCCCAGAGTAATCCTTTTCTTTTATACCCATGTGCTTCATTTCCTATAGTATAAGTTACTGGTATTCAAAATATTTTGCAAAATGATTCCAAAAAGCACAGAAGGGGTATAAAATATATACTTTCGAGTAATATTTCATCTTGGGAAGTTGATGAGTGTCTAACTGCGTAGAGAGACAGATAATAAATATTATGAGGCCGTTAACAAGAAGAAACTGTAACAATTTGTAGTCAGCTTTAAGTCTCATTCACCCCCATTGCACATACATCTTCAAGATCAAAAAGCGCATGGTTCTGGTGTCACGGGACCTCGGCATAACTGAGTCACACAATGTTTCAGACACAGATCATTTCTCTTTGTTGGCCTTGGAGATGGGTCTTTTCATTGAATAAATGACAATGTTGCCACAAAGAGCAGATTGACCTTCAACCTCCTTTTATCATTTGTTTTTTCTCTGTAAAGTCCGGTGGGAGTTGGGGAACACTGCCTAAATTGTAAAGAGAAATTACTATTGCACATTTGAAAAACAATCTGCATAACAAATGATTTAACAATGCTGAACTGACTCAAGAGTATTCAAAACATATCTTGTTTGTTTTGAACAGTAATGACTAAAAATATGAGCCTTATGTTGCATCACTTGCAATTCCTATTTCTAACACTTTCAGATAAGGCTCTAAACTGAGAGTTGGGCCTAGACTTTCACCATGTCAGAGAGGATCTCCAGAGCGCCAAAAGCTGTGGAAGTGATCAGAAATTCTACATCCAAATGTGTCAAAATGCCATTCCCTATTTTTGCAGGAGTGGGAATGGGATAGGGCTGAGTTTTGTGCATATGTGGTTTGTGCAAGCAGCTGACCACTTTTGATAGCCATACAGTTATACAGCACACAAACAGACCCTTTGATCCGAATTGTCTGTGCCAACCAGACATCCCAACCTGATCTACTCCCGTTTGTTAGCATCTGGCTCGTATCCTTCTAAACCTTTCCTATTCATATACCCAACCATCTGCCTTTTAAATGTTGTACCAGTGTCCACCACTTCCTCTGGCAGCTCATTCCATACATGCACCACCCTCTGCATGAAAACATTATCGCTCAAGTCCTTTCTAAATCTTTCCCCTCTTACCTTAAACCTATGCCTTCTAGTTTTGGACTGCCCTACTTTATTTGTGAATTGTGTTCAGTTCTGGCCACCTCATTATAGGATGGATGTGAAAGCTTTAGAGAGGGCGCAGAGGAGATTTACCAGGATGCTGCCTGGACTGGGGGCAGGTCTTTTGTGGAAAGGTTGAGGGAGCTAAGGCTTTTTTCATTGGAACGAAGAAGGATGAGACGTGACTTGATAGAGGTGTACAGGATGATGAGAGGCATAGATAGAATGGATAGTCAGAGACTGTTTCCCAGGTCAGAAGTGACTATTACGAGGGGCACAATTTTAAGGTGATTGGAGAAAGGTATAGGGAAGATGTCAGAGGTAGGTTCTTCACACAGAAAGTTGTTGGCGTGTGGAATGTGCTGCCAGCAGTGGTAGTGGAGTCAGATACTTTTGAGACTTTTAAGCGACTCTTCGATAGGCACATGGAGGATGGTAAATTGTAGGGTATGCAGGGTAGATTGATCTTAGTAGGACAATAGTTCGGCACAACATCGTCGGCTGGGACCTGTGCTGTGCTGTACTGTTGTATGTTCTATGTTCTAAGGGGAAAAAAAAACTTGAGTATTCTCCATATTCATGCCCCTCTTGATTTTATAAACCTCTTTAAGATCATCCCTCAGCCTCCGATGCTCCAAGGAAATGGATTCCACTGAAGTCTGATGTTTGCATCTCTTTAGTGTGAAGGATGGAGTATGCAGATTAGACTTGCTTGGAGCAAGTTGGAACTTAATGTATTAATTTGGATACTAAGGGGAGGTAAATTATCCCTTTGGATCTCGTCCTGAGATGTTTTTGTGGTAGATCAAGTGTTCATTAGGAAAGCCTTTCAGAATTTGAGTATTATACAAAAAAGACACGTCTTGTTGAAACTTTTCACCTTGTACTCAACAGAACATTTTGCCAGAATACCAATTCAAGTGGATTATTAACATTCATACTGTGTGAGAATATAGTGACGACTGGTTAGCAAGCAGACTCTGATTGGTGGAGGCTTTTTCTGCAGTATGCACCTGACAGTGCTGATTGACAGCTAGTAGCCAGGCTTTGTTAACTGTGGCTGTTGAATGTCATCAGTATTTATACATGCATTAATTAACAGTTGAGTGCCTTGGGATGTTATGAACACCTGAAAAGTATTAATTCAATACAACTCATTTCCTAATTTCATGTTCTTTTTGAGGACTTAGATGGTGTGTTGTAACTCAGTTCATAGCACTCTCACTTCTTAAATCAGGAGATTGTGTTTAATGTTCCACTCTAGAAACCTGACCTCAAAGAAGCTGAAACACCAGTGCAGTACAGTGGAAGGGCTAAACTGTTGAAGGTGCTCCATCCTAGGTGAGGTTCTGAAATTAAGACCCTCTCCGTTTCCTGGGGTGGAAATAAAAGGTCACATTGCACCTTTTTAAAGAAGACTATGGCAGATATAAATTACAGAAACAAAAACAGAAATTCCTGGAAAAGCTCAGCAAGTCTGACAGCATTTGTGGAGAAAAATCAGAGTTTGGATTTCATGACCCTTCCTCGGAACGGAGGGAGATATTCCTGTGCTCAGACCCACATTTATCTATCAAACCACAACACAGAATGCTGGAGCTTTTCAGACTGTAAAGCAGGGATAAATCTGTGAGGAACGCATCCCCAGTCGTCTGAGTTGGCCCACAAACATTCAATTCACCATGCAGAACAATTATACAAAAACAGCACTTTTGCTGCTCCTCTGCCTCATTGAGCTCGTCAAGGATGATCACAATCTCAAGTTCACAGATCTCGGAGCCATTATCACTTATCAAAGGTTGTTTCTATACTTACAGATATCAGATACACTGAACTGTTAAGAAGTCGCACAATGTGCATATGAGTGTTGGTTATGATGGTTTAATTTGAAACATAGTCTTATACCAGCACACCAAATCCAGAATTTTGAGCTCAATCATGTCACTTCAAATTCTGAAGCAGAACCAACTCATACTTTGAGCATTCTTGGCATGTTTCCTTCCATACCTCAACATGAACTGCCCTTATCAGCTTTTATAATTCAAGACGCAAAGCACTTTCTAATATTAAGTTGAATTACATAAATGGACAACACATAAAACAGCCCCTTTGCTGAATTGGTCTAAGCCCCATATCATGGCCCAGACCACTAGTCATCCCAACCCTCTTCATCATCTAATACAGTTGCCAATATACTTCTATAACCTCTTCTGTCAATTTTGTATAGCTCCCCTTATGTGAAACTGTGTTTTTCCTTCATTCATTCTTTATGTTAGCAAGCTATATCATCCACTTACTTTGTAAAGAGGTTTCTGGTTAATTCCTGACATAATTTATTTGTGATGGCCTCTTATTGATGGTTTCTAGTTTTGTTGTCCTCAAGAAGTGAAAATGTCTTCATTATTTCAATCTTATCAAATCTTTTCATAATTTTAAATATCAGGTCCCACCTCAGCTTTCTCTTTTCTGGTGAATATAGCCCAGCCTCTGCGTTCATTCCTGAATGATATTTCCTCTCAGTTCCATATTAAACTGTTAAAAATTTGACTAAAGGTTAACAATTTTGTTTGTTTGCCCACTCAGAATGATGTTGGGATTGACTAAGCATATTGAAAAAAAATAAAACTACTTCTCCAGATTTGAAATGTGGCTATTAGGGAGCTTGTTTCAGACTGTGTTTCAAATAGAGAGAATAAATGCAGGGCTGCAAGTCTGTAAATGGATATATCCTGAACTTGGGTACAGCAATAATCTTTTCATTAATGTAGTGAGCAAAGCTAAGTGTTAAAGTAACAACTACTTGAGGGTAAGGCAATAAGACTGTAAGATGCAGGATCAGAATTAGGTGTGCCATTTGATCATGGCTGATATGCTTTTCATCCCCATTCTCTTGCCTTCTTCCTGTAACCCTTGACTCCCTTACTAATCAAGAACCTATCTATCTCTATCTTAAATGCATTCAATGACTTGTCTTCCACACCATTCTGTGCAATGACCTGAAGAAATCCCACCTCATCTTAGTTCTAAAGGATCACGCCTTAACTCTGAATCTGTGCCGTTGGATCCTAGTCTGTCATACTAGTGGAAATACCTTCTCCACATCCACTCTATCCAGGTCTGTCAGTACTCTGTAATTTTCAATCAGAAACCCTGTCATCCTTCTAAACTTGATTGAGTACACACCGAGTCCTCAACCTTTTCTCCTATGACAAGCACTTCACCCCCAAGATCATCCTTGTAAACTCCACTGGGCCCCTTGCAATGCCAACACACCCTTCCTTAGGTACGAGGCCCAAACCTGCACATAATAATTCAAATGTGGTCTGACCAGAGTCTTATACTGCCTCAGCAGTCCATCTCTGTCTTGTATTCTAGTGCTCTTGAAATGAGTTATAACTTTGCATTTGCCTTCTTCACTAACAAGTGAACCTGCATGTTAACCTTAAGAAAATTCTGAACTAAGTCCTTTAGAGCTTCAGATTTCTGAAGCCTTTCCCTGTTTAGAAAATGGTCTACACCCCAGTTCTTCTCACCAAATCATATCGCTTCATATTTTCCCACATTTTATGCCACATGCCATTTTTTTTCACTCTCTCCTAGTCTGTCCAACTCCTTCTGCAGCCTCCCCGCTTCCTTAGCACTGCCTACCTGTCCACCTATCTTTACACTATCTGCAAACTTAGCAACACTGCCGTCAGTTCTTTCCTCTTGATTGTTAATGTATACATGAATAGTTGTGGCCCCAACACTGACCCCTGTGGAACTACGCTAGTCATTGGCTTTCATTCCTGGAAATGACCTCTTTATCCTTTTGCCTTTTGCCAATCAGCCAATCTCCTATCAATGCCCATACATTGCTTCTAATACCACAGCCTCCTGTGCAGCACCTTGTCAAAGTCCTTCTGGAAATACAAATAGATCACATCCACTGGCTGCCCTTTGTCTTACTTGATTGTTATCTCCCAAAAAAATTCTTCCACATTTGTCAGGCATGACTTCCCCTTGATGAAGTCATGCTGACTCAGCCCTAATTTGCCGAGCACTTCCAAGTATTCTGCAATCTCATTCTGAATAAGTGACTTTAAAATCTTATCAACAGCTGATGACAGGCTAACTACTTATTAAGGATAAGCCAACTAATGAAAACTAATGCAGAATAGCTATTCAGTTTCTCCACCATTTCTTAGTTTTCCATTACTACTTCTCTGGTCACATATTCCAGCAGTCCAGTGTACACTCTTGCCTCACTCTTACCTTTTAGATTTCTAAAAAAACTCTTGTAATCTCATTTTATATTATCACCTAGCTTATCCTCGTATTTCATCTTTTTGACCCCTTATTGAATTTTAAATTATCGTCTGTTGGTTTTTAAAGGCTTCTCAATCCTTTGGTTTCCTACTAATCTTCACCATAAAGCCTCAGCCCTACTTGAATCGAATTTTCTTTTTTTGAGATCATATTCACTGAATTAAAAAATAAATTCAATTATTTTTGGATGTGCAATAATGTGCTTTGTACAAGAGTAGGTAACACAGAAATGGAAATCAACAACCTCATTGTCCATCTCTCAACTTTTGCTTCGCTTGCGAGGGAATAACTCGAGAAAAAAACATACAAAAATCTCTTAACAGCAGCTAAAAATGAGTATGTGGAGAACTAACAAGGTTGATACTAGCGTGTTATCAAAAATTGAAATAGATTTTTAAAGATGTAATTGTGTAATATTTACTCCGCCTAGCTTTTCTCACGTCCTCATCACCGAGGATTGGACCATTGGATTGGTCCATACTTATAGCCAAAGTGTTATAGTGTTGTGCCATTGCTTTCGGTAGACAACTCTCTCTGACCTGGAAACTGCCACCCTTACCAAGTACTTACCTGGTGATTAGAAGAGGCTGGCGATTATCCTGTTTGCCCACATTATGAACATACCTTTCTTGGCCATTGAGTCCTGACATGGATCTTAAACATGGAGTTTCTTGTCCAAAGAAGCAGAACCACTGCTCCATAAAACCACCTTTCTTTGGTCAATTCCTTCAAACAATATATGACTGTTGCATCATTGCTAATCTCTTGGCAATTATTCATTTAAAATTACTTTTTATATAGTTCAAACTTCAAATAATGTCCATTGTTAGAATCTGACTTCAGTTTTTAAATCCCGCACTCATTACTATCACCTCACATATCAGAACCAAGTTATTCCAGGGCCCAAAAATCAAGAAGTCACAAAACCACATTGTGAATAGATGTGTCTCTGATTTGACCATTTCAGCATGGAAACAAATGGGATAAAACAACATTAACTTTCTAAAGAGGCTGCTCAATAGTCTTTGCCCCTTGCCATTGTTGTAAACTTCCTACTTGGAGTTAGCAGTACTTGTCTGTCTAGAGGTGGTTCAGTAAAACAATGCAACCTCCAATGTGTACACATGATGGAAGGAGATGAGGGGAAAAGTTCTGGATTGGGACATTGTCCGTGTGAATGTACCTATACCTTGCCTATTCTTAGTATTGGCTTTGGGGTAAACACCTGCATACATTCACTTTCACCTTGCTGCTGCTTCACTGAGGCCAAGGGAGATGTATCAGCTTGTTGGCTCCTGCACGTACATGTCCATGTTGTTCCAAGATCCATTTTATTAATATCTTAGAAATTATTGTATCAGGAATTCATTCTGAAGGGGTTAAGCTCCACCCATAGTGCTGATGTTGCACTCTGTCTATGGATGGAGACATGGACTCTGACTTTAGCTTTCAGAGGGAGTAGTTATATCTAAACTAGCCCCAGTGTTGTGGACTGACAAAATATAGTTAGACTTATTGCTAGCATGAAATAATTATTTAAGAACACTACATCATTTTTAAACATTCTGTTACTGATCACTAAGTAAGCCCAAGATACCAAGCAAAGGCAAAGGGGGATTGGTAACAGCTGTTACAACCAACTCCTGGGCAATGTTCCCCAAGTTATTACAGTTCATCAGCACAACTTCTTCCATGAGAATACCCAAGCCAAGTCTGCCGTCAATTTTATCCCTTTTTTTTTAGATTAGATTCGATTCCCTACAGTGTGGAAACAGGCCCTTTGGCCCAACAAGTCCACACCGCCCCATGACCCATCCCCCTATAACCCACACAACCCTGAACACTACAGGCAATTTAGCACGGCCAGTCCACCTAACCTAAAGGGATAAAACACAATATATGACTTCAAATGGTAGCTTCCTGCTGAGAGAGGAAGAGACAGTTGCTCCCCTCATTATCTCTTCCTGTTACACATCTCTCTGCCTGTTTGAAGTTTCCCTGAGCTTTTACATCTATGACATTCCATGGGCCCCACAAAGGACTTTGCCAAACCACACTGAATGTGCATCCACAATCTTTCTTTTTTAGTCTGAAGTGATCCATTTTTATAAAAATATGCTCTGAACTTAAAAGTTAAAGGTGTCCATAGCACATTGGAGTAATAATCTGTTGATATGACATAACAAACTACCACAAACAACCCTTAACTGGTAAAGTCAGGTCTTACCTGGTACTGCATGGAGCAGGAGCTGAAAACCACCACAAGTTACCACATGTTGTTCTCTGGGAAAATATGACAGGAACATACTGCAGTGTGGTAGAACAATCTTCCCAGCAACCTACCTGATGTGCAGATGTTGAAACACACAAGGTCACTCAAGCAGTGGTCATTGATTGATTCTGTCTCCACTCCTTTGAATTCCCATGCGTGTATGTTTTATTTCAAATTTACTCATAGAAAAAGTCTAAGTATAACATATGAGGCCAAACATGGACTGACAGCTCTTGCCTGTTGGTTCACAATGAGGAGATGGATTCCGAGTTCTGGATGCACGAGCACAGGGGGCCACAGGGAAGTGATTGTCAAAAGAAGTTGCAAGGGCATGAGTGATGTTTATGGCTCTAACTGTTGTGTTAAGATAGGAATGCATCTGTTCAACATTCAGAGAGTACCTACTCAAAGGGAGACCCTGGAGACTGGCTGACTCTCAGCGAAATGCCAGAGGCTGTTTGAAATCTGGCTTTCTGTTTGATAATTGAGGCCTGTGCAATTTGATAAGAGTGCAGAAACAGCTATGTTTCTCTCCTCCAGAACTAATGCCATGAAAATTTTACTGACTTACTACATTCCCTGGGATATATAACTATCAGCAGAATTCTATGCGGATATTGTGGGCTCACAGTGTCTGACAAAAAGTAACAGGTCCACTCACACACTGCTTGTCTACACGCAATAATGGTGGAGGATTGCTTTTCAGACTGGAAGCTTGTGACCAGCTGTGTTCCACAAGGATTGATTCTGGGAATATAGAATATAGATGGCATGGCCGGTAAGTTTGCAGACGACACAAATATTGGTGACATTGTTGACAGTGAAGTAAGTTTTCTAAGATTACAAGGGGATCTTGATCAAATGAGCCAATGGGATAAAAAATGGCACATGAGTTCAATCTGGATAAATGCGAGGTATTGCATTTTGGTACTGCAAACAAGGGTAGGGCTTATAAAATTAATGATAGGGCCTTGGGTCATGTTGTGGAACAGAGGGACCTAGGGGGCAGGTACATAATTCTTTAAAGTATGTGTCACATGTAGACAGGATGGTTAAAAAATGGCATTTGGCACGCTTGCCTTCATTGCTCAGTCCTTTGAGTGTAGCAATTGGGAGGTTGAAGTTGTGTAGGATATTAATGAGGTCCCTTCTGGAATGCTGTGTCCAGTTCTAGGAAGGATATTATCAAGCTGGAGAAAGGTTAGAAGAGATTTGCCAGGATGTTGTCGGGTGCAGAAGGTTTGAGTTATAAGGAAGGGCTGGACAGTCTGGGACTTTGTTCCCTGGAGTGTAGGAGGTTGAGAAGTGACCTGATAGAAGTTCATAACCTAATGAGAGGTATAGGTGGAATTGATGGTAGACAGAGGATTTTCAAGACTAGGGAGCACATTTTTAGGGCGAGAGGGAAGAGATTTAAAAAAGAATTGAAGGGCAATTTTTTTACATGGAAGGTTGTTTGCATGCAGAATCAGTTTCCTGATGAAGTGCTAGATGTAGATGCAATTACAACATTTTAAAGACATTTGGATAGGTATATGAATAGAAAAAGGTTTGGAGGGATATGGGCCAGGACCAGGCAGTTGGGATTAGTTTAGTTTGGGATTATGTTCAACATGGAATGTTTGGACCGAATGGCCTGTTTTCATGCTGGATGACTCTATCTAAGGAGTCATCTCCGCCTTCATTAGCCTGAGGGCCAGTGGCTGCTTCTATTGAGGAGAAAGCCCCAACTATCCTGGGAACTGCTAGACAACCAAATGGCTGCTAGGCTTCTAAGCTTTCTCACTTCTGGTCTGCAGCACCATTGTGAGTGATGACCATCGCTATTGAGTAGCCATGGAAACAATGGTCTGCTGAGGGTTTCTGCTAGGGGCAGGTTGGTAGGCTTCAGTGAGGGGATATGATTTTGGGCTGGTGAAAGATACAGATACACCAGTGTGGGACTCGAATCTGAGGTGCTATTTTTGTGTGGGGAAGCAAGGGTATGTTTGGCACAAGTCTTGTACCGGGTACAAAATAACTAAAAAAAGGGACACTCCGCTGTCTCCAGCAACAAGGCTATCTCAAGAACTGGCGTTAACACACGCTGTTGTGAGTGAAATTCTAGTTGGTGCAGGAGGAGGCTCTTTGAGATGGCCAGTAATTAGTCACTAACAAACTGGCTTGACTCACAGACATGCAGATGGTCTACCTTACACCTCTGGCAAAATCCCTAAGGAATTGAATGGATGATAGGACATTGTACACATTTTGCATGACCCCACTTTACACCCCCACCCTGAGTGGGGCTTAAAACTCTTAAGCAGTTTGTTTGTAGAGTATAATAATAGCGATCAGGCTGATTTAATTAAAAATTCTTTGGATTGATAGTGTCTCATTTCAGTAGGTGCATCTTAGTTTTTTTTTTAACTCATTCATGAGATGAGGGCATTGCTGGCTAGGCTAGCATTTATTGCCAATCCCAAAGGGCAGTTAAGAGTCAACTACATTGCTGTGGGCCTGGGACCATGTGCAGCCCAGACCAGGTAAGGTGGCAGTTTCCTTTCCTAAAGAGCATTAGTAAATCAGACAGGTTTTTCCAAAAATCAACAATGGTTTCATGGTCAACATTAGACTCCTAATTCCAGATCTTTTGTTAAATTCAAATTCCACCATCTTCTGTGGTGAGATTCAAACCCAGGTCCCCAGAACATTACCTGGATATGTGGATTAAGACTCCAGAAACAATAACGGGAAGAATGAAAGCAGTGCAGGAGGAAAAGGGAAAGCTAGCTTAGAATCTAAGGATTTTACAATAAAAACTTGATGAGTACAAAATATTCACCAGAGAGATGCAAATTGATCTATAGTAATGATTTTAATTTCATTGTGTGACCTTTCATATGTTCCGAAGAGTTTTATCAGACTTGAAACATTAACTCTGTTCCTCTCTCCACTTTCTGTTTTTATTTCAGATTTCTAGCATCAGGAGTGCTTTGCTTTTATTATAGCAATTTCATTTTCATGCTCACCAAGCAATATGCATCATGTTTCGTGATGTGTGTTTTTGTTAGAACTCCCTGCAATTTTTAGCAATGCCGAAGCATTTATTTCCACTTATTCACATTAGCAGTGAAATAACTCCACAAAAGATTGGTATCCGTCGCCAAGTCCCCCTTTATTTACACACGGGAAGTCCTTGACACTGATCCTGCTCCCTCAGTGCCAGGTCTCAGAGTGACAGGATGTCTGACACTCTTGTTTTCATTTGTCAGCGAGGGCTTTCTGATTAGACCAGATTAATAGCCCCAATCAGGGAACTCATGTCTGACCTTGTTACAATCACTACAAATAACTCTTCATAACGATCAGAATACCTTCACTAATTAAAAGTTCCAATCATTCTTTTTGCAATTTCTGAAAGCTTCTCAGGTTATTTTCAACATTAATTTAAGAAATTTATCACTCAGCAAGCCTTTAACAATCCAGATGAAATCCTTTAGCATTGATTACCTTAAATGGTAAAACTACCTTTGATCCCAGATGCCATAATATTAAAGATAAAAAGTATTGGAAGGCAAGGCATATAAAGCAAAAGTGAGAAATGTCTGGAAGAAGTTATTGGCAACTATTGCAACATACTATGACTATTTGCAGAGAACTTATCTTGAAGTTTCAAAATGAAGAAAATGTTTTACTGCACAGACATTCATAAAATGTTAACAATTTTGAACAGCACACAGATCAGTCTCTCTGTCTTGCACATATCTTTACAGTGATATAATCCAGGTCAGATTTCTCTCACAATTAAAATAAAACATTTTGGAATGATTTTAATCTGTTTTTGCCTGTTCTGATTTAAAGATTCTGCAAAATCTAGTGCTTGGGGATATAATTTGGATCAAAAGAATAGTAGAGTGGCATGTAGCAGATTGCTATTAATCTCTTTGTACAGCTGGGAAAATCCATATTCATGAAGCTAAATTCTTAAATGTAACTGAGCTGGAATTCTTTTGTCATAAACAGACCAATTTTATACAAGCTATCATGAAGATTTGTGCCTTTAAAATGTAAAAGAGCTTGAATTTTTTAACTGCAATAAATGATTTCTCTGAACACTTTATGCAAACTATTAACTCCCTGCTGGCGAGAGCACTTAAGCTCCTGAAAGAGCACAACATTATTAAGAAATCATTTTGATATTTTGCCAAGAAGACTACGGCAACTTTAATTGACATGGCAAGGCATCTTTGAATCAAGCGATCATCTCTGTTCCATCTGATTGAAAACGGTGGTGTGGTTTCTTTAAGTCTTCTTCCTCCTCTTTAATGTTAAAACCAGGTCAACATAGAAATTAGCTGGCTAGAGAATGCTGATATTAAATTGAATGTTCTATGTGGTGAGGAAATTGCCCTCTCCTATGGATTAGGACATGATTTTTTTCTTAGGTAAGGAGACCAAGACTATATGCACTATTCCAGCTGTAATCCCACTGAAGTCAGATTTAACTACATCCAGGCCACCATAGAACTATACTCCAAACACTTGGCACTCAAAAATTTGTTTTACAAATGGCTTGCTGCAAATGCATGTCAACTTTCTGTGATTCATATATTTAGGGGAGACAATGGCCTAATGGTATTATCACTGAACTGTCATTCGATCAACCCCAAAAATGGTCTGGGTCCCTATGTTTGACTCCTACTATGGCAGACGATGGGATTTGAATTCAATAAAATATCTGGAATTAAGAATCTAATGATGCCCATGAGTCCATTATTTATTGTCAGGAAAATCCCACGTGGCTCACTAATGTCCTGCCGGGAAGGAAACTGACACCTTTACCTGGTCTGGCCTACACGTGACTCCAGACCCACAGCAATGTGATTGACTTTCAACTGCCCTCTGGGCAATTTGGGATGGGCAATAAATGCTCCCTAGACAATGATGCCTTCATCTTGTTAATTAATAAAAAAAATGAAGATATCAAATCTTTCAATGTGTCAGCACTTACTCACCTATCACTATTTAAATGTAATCTGTCCTAATTTCATAAGTTTACATTTCTCCACATTAAATTTCTTTCTGTACTCTATTCGACATTGCCTGCTTTTCATGTTTATTTCATTGCAAGCTTTTTGTGTTGAACATTCACCATTTGAAACATTTTCAGGCCACTTCCTGATGTCTGTGTTCCTCCTGACAGCACAATATTACAGCCAAATGATGGTGGAACCAATTAAGTGATTAAAAACTGCAGTTGGATATAGAGACACAGTAATCAGAGTCATAGAGTCATATTGTCATAGAGTACAGAAACTGACCCTCCAATCCAACTTGTTTACACTGACTCCACATCCCAGTCTGCCCTAGTCCCATTTTCCAGTGTTTGTTTCATACCCCTCTCAACCATTCCTATTCATATACACACCCAGTCTTTACAATGTTGTAATTGCACCAGCCTCCACCATTTCCTCTGACAGCTCATTCAATACACACACCACCTTGGGCATGAAAAGGTAACCCTGAGGTTCTTTTTAAACCTTTCCTCTCTCACCTTATACCTATTTCCTCTAGTTTTGGACTCCCCTACCTGAGGAAAAAGACCTTGTCTATTCATCTTATCCATGGCCCTCATGATTTTACAAACATTATAAGGTTACTCCTCAGCCTCTGACGCTCTAGGGGAAAAAAGCCCCAACTGATTCAATCTCTCCCTATAGCTCAAACCTTCCAACTCTGGCAACATCCTCGTAAATATTTTTGACAAGCTCTCAGGATTAACATCTTTCCTACAGAGCAGACCAAATTGCAGACAGAATTCTAAAAGTGACCTCACTACTCTCCCATACAGCCACAACATGACAACTCCACTCCTGTACTCAACATTCTGACCAATGAAGGCAATCGTGCCAAATATCCTCTTACCACCTTGTCTACCTGCAACTCCTCTTTTAAGGAGCTATGGCCCTGCACCCCTAGGTCTCTTTGTTTGGCAACACTACCCAGGGCTCCACCGTTAACTGTTTAAATCCTGCTCTGATTTGCCTCACCAAAATGCAACACCTCATATTTGTCTAACTTAAACTCTGTCTTTCACTCCTTGACCCATTGGCCCATCTGATCGAGATCCCATTGCACTCTGAGATAATCTTGTTCACTGTCCCCTACACAGGTTATATTTTCTAATCTTGGAGACAAAGAACAGCACAAATGCATGTACGGCTGAAACAATGCTGACATATTTATACTAATTATTTAATATTTTTCAATCCGGATTCATAGGAAGGAGACGTTCCTAGCAAGGCCAGCATTTAGTGTCGATCCTAAGTTGCACATGAAAAGGGCATTGTGAGATACTTAAATGAACCCCTGGCATTCATGCGACATTGGTGAGGAAGTTCTATGTTGTTGATCCATTGACAATGAAGGAACAGCAGCATATTTCCAAGTCATGATTTCACTTTAAAAGTACTTGGAAGTGGTGTCATGTTCTTTTGCTGTTGCCCTCATTCGTTTCGATGTCAGGAGTTACGAGGATTGGGAGATGCTGCCATAAAAACTTAGGCGAGTTGTTGCAGTGCATCTTGTACAAATTATACATAGAATCCCTAGTGTGGAAGCAGGCCATTTGACCATCCAATCAACACCAACCCTCCAAACAGCATCCTTCCAAGACCCACACCCCCTGCTGTATCCCTGTTACCTTGTATTTCCTATAGCTAATCCACCTAGACACTATGGGCAATTGAGCATGGCCAAACTACCTCACCTTCATGTGAAGAAACCAGACCAACTGGAGGATACAAGATAACAAAGTGTGGGGCTGGATGAACATAGCAGGCCAAGCAGCATCTCAGGAGGACAAAAGCTGAAGTTTCGGGCCTAGACCGTTCGTCAGGTTTTGAGCCCCTGAGATGCTGCTTGGCCTGCTGTGTTCATCCAGCCCCACACTTTGTTATCTTGGCTTCTCCAGCATCTGCAGTTCCCATTATCAACTGGAGGATACCCAAGGAGACGTGGGGAGAATGTGCAAACTCCACACAGACATTCGCCCGAGGGCGAAATTGAATCTGGGTCCATGGTGCTGTGAAGCAACTGAAGGTGGTGACCTATTCACCAAATAGTTCACAACAAAAACTAGATCACCAGAGTCACAGAGTCACAAGGAGAGTACTTTATTTAATAAGAAACACAATAAAATCAAACTGGAATCAATCTTAAGATCAAGGAATTCAATATTATGATTAAATCCACTGATCTAGCTAATGCTGCAACTCTGGAGGTGCCTGACATGTGGAGATAATATGATGCATAAGATTAGCAATATTGAAGATAATTGGCAATGATAGAAGTACAGTTAAGGAGCTGAAGTTGAGCTTTAAGTTTTCTACTTGCAGTGTTATTTCTTAGTATAGACACATACATTGTAGAAGTGTCAAGAGTGAGGGGATGATTGAGATTTGAATCTGAAATCCATTACCAAGCTTGAAGGATGCATCCCAGTAATATCTAGTCATCTTGATATGAGCTTGGAATTGCTTAGATTCTAGCTACTGAGCTGAGTCTGACATAAATATTACAACAGGATAGTCTGAAAACATTAGTTTGTAAAGGCACCAACATTGTAAATCCTAACGTGAAAGTTTTACAAAGTAGTACTGGAGAAATTTAATCATGTTAGCCCATTTTACAAGTGCAGACATGGAAGATTTCAATATGGATGTACAAATGTCCCAAACTGAAGAGTGCACCATATTGGATTAGCCTGTTCTGTAGCCATCAAGTGTATGCTCTAGAAATATTAAAAATGCTGAATAACACATTTATTTTTTGGGAATTAAACTGTCCAGTGTCTGACTCCTTGGCTAGTATCCTAACAGCTGTTATGATTCATTCATCCTGCAAAAGTCTTCCAAGCTGCCTTCACCTCAACCATTTCCACTAGATTACCTCAAAGACAAGTCATGGCTGCTTGCAAGCTAGAGATAAATCTAAAGGTTGCTATTTATGGAAGCCAAGGGACCATCAGGAGTATCAATGAGCACACCATTAAAATCAGTATACTTAGCTTCCAAGGGGGGAAATGGGATAACCTGTCATGTTTGAAAGGAGACTCTCTGAGCTTCTGAAAATAATTGAATATATTGGATATGCTCACTAATTGTGAAAGAAAGAAAAGGCACAGAAGATCGATAGGTAATAATTCGATTGATATATAGCTTATTCTTTTAATAATTTTCCATTGTAAGAAGGATCTAAGTAAGTTTAATACATGGTCCAAAATCTGCTGTTATGATCCATTCACCTTTTTTTTGTCACCAGCTCACAGGGTTTTTGATAGTTTAAGTCCACAGGAAGCTCCATTATATTTTAGTCTTTTATTGATCCAAGAATATCCCGTGGAGGCACAAAGTAGAATATGCAGCAGGCATACTCTAACATATGAAAAGAACATATGAAAGAGGAGCAGGAATGGGCAATTCAGCCATGCAATCCTGCTCCACTGTCCAATGACATTATGTCTGGCTTTCAATTCCAACACCATTTTCCTGCACCTTCATATCTCTTGATGTTTTTCGTATTGTAAAATAAAATATCTGATTTATATCTGTATATTTACATCATTTCTTCTAAGTTTGAAATTGGAGTTACTGTCAAGGGGTATGTTTGCATATCTGCAGATAATGATTAACTTGTAAATGTTTCTATCATGATTTCTTTAACAAGTTTGTGAGAGTTTCTTTGGCAGCAGTGATAGGTTTTTGGTTATCTTAAGATATTTTACAACTTAGCAAGGTGGACTGTTGTGCTTTAAGGTCAGTTACAAGTGTCTTGGCTTCGGTTTTTTTAAGCGTAAAGAAAATGGTAATAGCTTAGATAGAGTTTTTTTTTAGTTATTCTTTATTTTGGGAAATCCTTTAAAGTCCTTGGCTAGAAATGTTATATAGACCAATGTTCCTGACAATGGGACCATAAGTAATTAAATGCTAGATTACTACATGATGAGGAGTTAGTGATATTCCCAATTCAGAAAAGCACAGATAAAACTCTGAAGAAATTACTTAATATTGTATATATCGAACATCTGGTGTATGATAGCTCCATGAAAAAGCTATCAGCATTTCTAGTCCATGAATTAAAGTCACAGTTACCTCAAGCCTTAAAAGGTTTTGGGAAAAGATTTTTCTCTGGTGCGAGCACTGTATAAAATATGCTTTGGGTTATTGCGCAAGAGGTTTTTTTAGAGTTTGTAAAGGAGTGTTTTGGGATTAGTGGAATTATATTTTTACGGTGTGTGAAAAAGCTCTTTGAATTTGTGTTGGATATAAATAGTTTGGTTTATTTTGCTTTATCTTCATTTCTTTTGGATAATAAACTTGTTTTATTACCAAAATAAAATTTACAATATTAATGTGTTTGCATTTAAATGAGAGACAGAGAGCCCTGGATAAAACCAGAATAAAACAAAATATGATTTACCAAGGCAAGTTTCAGTCTGGGATCTGACTTGTTAGTGATGACATCAGCTAGAATCGTAACAAAATGTAGAAATATCTTTACATCTCAGTGGCTAGGATTCCACGGCATTTTGGACTAGACAATTTCAAAGATTCAGAACCATCTGCACAAAGAAATTCTTCATTTCAGTTCTAAATGCCTACCTCCTATTTTGAGAATGTGTACCCTAGCTGTCCACCTCCCAGATAGGGAAAACTTCCTGTTGCATTAACATTGCTTTAAGAGCATAAAGACCCAGTAAACAGAATAATTCCTCTTGGACAATCCATCAAATGCATGACTTCATTTGGTCAACTTTCATTGTAGCCTCTATACCAAGAATGTTGTTCTGTAGGCAAGGTGACACAAACTGCACACAGTACACCAAGGGTAGCCTCATCAAAGCTCTATATAATTGCAGTAAGGCACTTTTAACTTCTTTCTTCAAAATTTCTTATCATAAAGGCCTCCATTTGCCTTCTTAATTGTTTGATGTATCCTAATGGGTAATGTGCCTTAACTGTGAGTATATCTTGAGCATGGACTCCAAGGTCACTTTGAAGTTCAACAGTTTTGAGCCCCTCATCATTGAAGAAATTTCCTACATTCCCATTTTTCCCACAACGTGTATAACTTTATATTTTTTCACGTTGTATTTTTTCTGACAGTGTGTTGCCCCATCACCAACCTTTTGAAATCCCCTTGAAGTAACTTCTCATCCTCTTGAAAACTTACAAATCCACTTAGTTTAATATCACCTGCAACCTTGGGAATGTTACATTTAATCCATATAACAAAATCAAAACCAATCCCATGTGAACTAATTTTGTTTGGTTTATATCCCTCTAAACCCTTCCTATTCATATACTGATCCAGATGGCTTTTAAAAGTTGCAATTGTACCAGCTTTCACCACTTCCTCTGGCAGCTTGTTCCTTACATGCATTATCCTCAGCATGAAAAAGTTACCTCTCAGATCCTTTTCAAATCTTTTCCGGCTCATCTTAAACTTATGTCCCCTAGTTTTGGACTCCCCACCCTAAGAAAAAAAAAATCACTGAAGAGTGCGTAAAAGGGAGGTTAAGCTAGATGTAAAACACAGAAAAAACAAAAATGCAGAGCAGAAACAGGAAAAGAACGCTATTAAGTCATTTGTTGCTTCTCTTCTAATAAAATATAAACAATGAAAGGAAGGATGGAGAAGAGAGTTGAAGGTGCAAATTCTGGTTTCTCACCATAATCTTTAGATTAGATTCTCAGGCAACTGGGAACAATAAATTTGATTGGAGTCATAGAATCATACAACATGGAAATAGACCCTTCAATCCAACCCATCCAAAGCTGAGCTTGTAAACTGAAGTTTAGTTCCTAAACTCAACTGATCCCATTTGCTTGCATTTGGTTCAAATCCCTCTAAATCTTTACAATCCATGTACCTGTCCAATGTTTATCTGAAGGCTGAGATAAAATAGGATGATGGGGCTTCTTCACCCGACGCTATTTCTCAAATTCAATGTATTGCCTGATTTTAAAAAAAACTTGCTGGATATTTTTTGCTTACAATCATGGTTGAGAGAACCTTCCATTACAGCTCATTTATCCACAGGAGCTAGCAGCCTTGGAATGACACTGCATTTTCATTGAGACCTGCTGTGACTATGAGGTAAAAATACTACTATTTATTTTGTGGCAGCAACGTCCACACCAAAAATATCATCTCAGAACAATTGCAGCCTTCTCTCAGCCATCTGTCACTCTGTCAGTGATTTACCTTCTATAACTGGGACAGTGACCCTGAAAACAAGATTTTCAACATGCTACCTTGGCATAGCACCAGTATTGCAGCTTGGTGTCAACGTTTGGAGGCTGATTAAGATCCAGCATTAGCCTTTGACATGTGGTGTCAATCCCATTCATCCAGTTAATTGGCTATTCAAAAGGTCACCCATTACCGGTGCTGATGAATCAAAGGATGGCTTCTTTTATTCCTGAAGTGAAATAAGAAGTTTCCAGACAATCAGCAGACCATTTCACGTTGAGCCCTGTTCACATTTCCACTGGGAAATGTGTTGATGACTCGATACAAGTTCCATTTGCACTACAGCCAGAGGTTAAATTCCAACCTCCTGACTCTCTCCTCAACCCCTTTCTCCTTACCTGCAAAACCAGCCAAGAAATGGTTTCTATTTGTATTGCTTTGGAAATGCCGTCTGCCTACCCCACAGGTACTGATTAAGAAAAAATTCTTTAACAGTCGACAAACCGGAATGTTTGGGTCTACAAAGGTAGCCTCTTGCAGCCTGGACACCTCAACAACCTGAGATCATTGAGCATATCACGTACAATTATTCTGTGACTGCCATGATCTGTATCACAAAAAAAAACAGAAGTGCTTGGCTTCATCTTGTTCCTTAGTCTGCGGTAACTATTTCACTGGGCTGGCTGCAGCTGTTGTACATTGAATGCCAAGCTTGACTGCCAAATAATTATGATGTCTTGGCTGGACCCTTCAAGAAATTTTAGCTTAAAACTCTGGTGTCAGCCATTTGTGAAGAAGCCAAGCCTGAAGTGGGTTAGCCAAATTTCCAAAAGTTGTGCTACGTTTGTGTATGAGGAAAACTTTTCACATGTGATGGCCTCAGAACGGCTACATTATGATTTCTGTGTATTGTTAGAAAATTGAAATATGAATTTAATTATCTCAAGAAATCACACCACTTTCCTCAGAGTATATATTTGCCAGTGTTCATGAGAGAAATTATATATGACATAAAGCTAGAGATTTCCAAACTTTTCTATGTGAAGGTACTCTGCAGACAAACATCAGACGATTAGCTACCACACAAAGGAAGCAATGCAATGACTGAGGAAAGCATTTGGTTATAGAACAAAGAACAAAGAAAATTACAGCACAGGAACAGGCCCTTCGGCCCTCCAAGCCTGCACCGATCGAGATCCTCTGCCTAAGCCTGTCATCTATTTTCTAAATGACTATGTACAGCAAAGGAATACAGCAAATACAACAGAAAATATCAATAATATTCTTCTTCAGGCACTGTGCCCACACAGACATGCTTGGATCCAGCACAGACATCTCCAAGAAACCCAAGAGGCCTTGACATCCACTACTTGGACTTACCTATAATCTATGGAATCCAGTTTGAAAACTAGTGAGCTAGAGATTAATAAATGTTTAACTATTGAAGGCATCAGGAGGTATAGGGAGAAAGAGGGACTATGGCATTGAGATAGAGAATCAGCAGTGATCATACTGAATGATAGATCAATCTCCAAGGGCCTATTAGCCAACTCCTGCTCCTAAGCTCCTGTGTTTTATAAAGGAACTTTAACTCTGCTGAAATTGATTGCATTTTTTTACTACAGAGATTGATCTCTGAATGCTATTAGATTGGGAAATGGGGTGTACAATGAGACCTGAGTGTCCAAGGTAAACAATCATTGAAAGTGAACGTCAGGTGCAACAGGCAGTGAAGGAGGTAAATGGTTTGTTGGCCTTCATAATAAGAGGGTTAAAGTACTAGAGCAGAGATCACTTGCTCACTCATGGTGAGACTGTACTTGGAGTATTGTTGCAGTTTTTGTCTGCTTATCTCAGGATAGATTTTTTGGTTATGGAGGAAGTGCAATGAAGGTTTAGCAGACTAATTCTTAGAATAACAAGACTCATGCATGGAGAAAGACCGGATTAGTTAGGACTGCATTCATTGGAATTTAGAAGACTGAGGGGGAAATCTTATAGAAACCTCCACAATTCTAACAGGGTAAATGCAGGAAGGATGTGCCTGATGACCAGGGAGTTCAGAACCAGGGGACATGGTCTAAGGATATGGAGTAGGTGATTTAGGGCTGAGAGGAGGAAAACTTTCTTCACCAAGAGAATTGAGAGGCTATGGAATTCTCTGCTACTGCAAGTGTTTGAGACCAAAGTCTTAAATATTTTCAAAAAGGGGTTTGAATTTTGAATTTGATTTATTGTTGTCACATGTACTGAGTGCAATGAAAAGCGTTTTGCATGCTATACAGGCAAATTGTACCATACAAAGTGTATCAGAGTAACACACACAGTGCAGAATACAGTGATACAGAACAGAGAGGGTGCAGAGAGAAATAGAGAGCAACATTAACATTTGAGAGATCCATTCAAAAATCTGATAACAGTGGAGACAGGGCTGTTCTTGAATCTGTTCATATGTGTGTTTAAACTTTTATATCTCCAGTCTGACAGAAAAGTGTCTTTTGCTGTAACTGAGGAAGGGTCTCAGGATCCGAAACATTAACTTTGATTTTCTTCACAGCTGCTACCAGACCTGTTGAAATTTTCCAGCAACTTCTGTTTGAATTCTTTGGCTATGCTGTTTGCTTTCCCAATGCAGTGGGAAGTACAGATGAAATAGATGGAAGGGTCTAGGCCCGAAACGTCAGCTTTTGTGCTCCTGAGATGCTGCTTGGCCTGCTGTGTTCATCCAGCCTCACATTTTATTATCTTAAATAGATGGAAGGCTGGTTTCCGTAATTGAATTGGATTGTGTTCACAATTCTCTGTAGTTTCTGTCATCTTGGGCAGAATACCCAGATAGGACGCTTTCTATCTTGTATCTATAAAAATTGTTAAGAGTCCTTGTGGACATTTCAAATTTCCTTAGCTTCCTGAGGAAGTAGATGCATTATTGTGCTTTCTTGACCGTCATGTTGATGGGAATGAACTGAGACAGATTGTTGGCAGTTGTCGCTCCCAAAAACTTGATCCTGTCAAAGATCTCCACCTTGGCACCTATGGTGCTGACAGAGGCATGCCCTCCACTCCACTTCTTGGAGTCAATGACCAGATCCTTTGTTTTTCTGACATTGATATAGAGATTGTTGTCTTTACAACATGTTGCTAAGCATGCAATCTTTTTCCTGTATCCTGTACCTAGTTGCTAATATCCAACCTACAGTGGTGGTATCATCAGCAAACTTGTAGATGGAGTTGGGGCTGAATTTGGCCACACAGTGGTGAGTGTAGAGTAAGGGGCTAAGTATGCAGCCTTGTGGGGCATCTGTGTTGAGGATTATGATGGAGGAGATGTTGATGCCTATTCGTACAGATTGCAGTCTGCGGGTCAGGAAGTCCAGGATCCAGTGACAGGGTGGGGGAGCGGAGCCGAGACCTATGTCATGGAGTTTGGAGATGGGTTTGATTGGAATTATTGTGTTGAAAGTGAGCTTTAGTCCATTGTAGGAGTCTGACATAGGTATTCCTGTTTCAGATCTTCCAGAGACGTGAGTAGAGTTAGGCAAATGGCATCTGTCATGGATCTAATATGACAGCACATGAATTGCAAAGGATCAAGGCGATCTGCTAGGTTGGAGTTGATGTGAGCCATGACTAGTCTCTTAAAGCACTTCATAATTATGGAGATAAGAATAGATCTCAGGTCTAAAGGATTCAATGGGTATGAGGCAAAATCAGGAAAAGAGTCTGAAATTGGATGATTAGCCATGATCATATTGAATGTTGGAATAGGCTCGATGGGCTGAATGGTCTGCTCCTCCTATTAGTTTCAATGTTTCTATGTTTTGCCAAAGTTAGGTGGAGAAAAATATATCAGTTTATTCACCTATTGACTGCATGTCAAGTCTTAACACTATGCATGTTTTATCTCTATAAATGAAGATAGACTGCTTCACAAAGAACATCGCACAAAAACAGATGATCGGTGTAATGAAAAGGAGGAGGATTAACTTCAAAATTCTCATGTATATTTGGTTGGAACAGCTGCAAATATTTGTTTTCTGAACTTAAAATGATCAGGAAGAGATCAGGAGATTTAAAATGAAAACAGAAGTGAATGCTACAGCAAAGGCATCCATCAAAGGGTAGATCATGCTCATGGGGACTTGGTCTGCCTGGGCTTAGACACATGCATCTCTGTTAACACTGATATACTTGTCTGCTCACAGACTGTGTCCCAGTTCTAGAAATGAGTTCTGCGAATTGGAACATACCTAGACACAGACATGAAAAAGGTATGGGTTCAAATTTCACTTAAATGTTGATGGTGGCTATGATTTGGAGGTGCCGTGTTGGGCTGGGATGGACAAGGTCAGAAATCAGATGACACCAGGTTAAAGTCCAACAGGCTTATTTGAAATCACAAGCTTTTGGAGGGCAACCCCTTTGTCATGTGAAGCGAAAGAGAAGCAGCCTCCATCGAGGCTTTCAAGATACACAACAATGCAGATTCACCAAACAGAAACTCATCGCCAGGTCCTGTGCCCATGAAGTCATTATCTTGGGTTCATGTCACACTATCTCTGACCCCACCAGATAGCTCTATATCTTAAAATATTCCTTAACTGCCCTGTTTTGACACCATCACTTTGGTAAATTATAATGATCTCTCTATTTTAATTAGTTTGCACAGTTCTGGATTGCTTATTACTTTGGTTAGACCTTCTGCATGCGACTTTTATACATATCGTGTTATTCCAGTGATTTGATTTGTCTCCAGCGCCACCTTATTTTTACTTTTTGTAATTATCTCTCTGCTCCATTTAATCAGGCTAAAGATCATCCCTTTGCTTGTTATTCAACTGTTGGCACTTGACTCACACTGTCTGACACTCTTGATTACCTGCAGATATCTGTTATTCAGCCTGTTGACACTCTACTCCCACAATTTGTATGATCTTCTGATCGATCTGCCCATTGATTTCTCTGTCTATAAATTCTATGTCTGTGTGCTTCTCTCTCACTTCAACGAGCTACGGTCCGAAAGGTTGTGATTTCAAATAAACCTGTTGGACTATAATCTGGTGTCATCTGATTTCTGAGATTGTCCACTCAAATGTTTGTCATACAAAATCTAGGCTGACGCTATTGTGTAGTGGAAAATAAATAGGTGTAGGAATAGGTCATGCGGCTCTTTGAGCCTGCACCATCATTCAATATAATCATGGCTGATCACGCAATCTCAGTATCCCACTCCCACTTTCCCTCCATACCCCTTGATCCTTTTGGCAGCAAGGGCCATGCCCAGCTCGCTCTAAGATATATCTAATGAACTGGCCCCAAGAGCTTCTTGTGAGAGAGAATTCCACAAATTCACAACTCTCTGAGTGAAGAAAGTTTCCTCATCTCAGTCCTGAATGGCTTACCCCTTATTCTTACAGTGTGATCCCTAGTTCTGGACTTCCCGAAAATCGGGGACATTCTTCCTGCATCTAGCCTGTCCAGTCCTGTCAAGGTTTTACATGTTTCTATGAGATCAACCCCACCCCCGCCCACTTATTCTTCCAAATTCTAGTGAGCACAAGCCCAGTTGATCCAGTAGTGAGAGGATGCTGCACTGTTGGAGGCACTGTCCCTGAAATAATGTGTTAAATTAAGACACCCATCTGGTCTGGCCAGGGCACTAGCTCAAGGAAAATCAGGAATCTTCTGCCTAGTACCCTGACTGATGTCTTTCTCTAATTCTCATTACTAAAATGCCAGCTGATTCAGCTATTATCACACACCTGTTTATGTGTAATTAGCATGCACAAAATTGAATGCCGGATTTCCCGCATTTGGACAGTGATTATAGATCATAGAATACTTCATCAGCCGTGAAATGCTTTGGGATGCCCTGGCATTTTGAAAGCTGTTATGTTCATGAAAGTATTTATTCCTAAAGTCAAAAAATGTACAAATCACAATGTGCATTGTCGCACAATTGCTCAATGGAGAGAGATAGCTTTGAGTTTGAAGTCAGGTGAATATGGCATATAAAATGACGTTTTCCCAGCCACCATCAGTTCTGAGGAAGGGTCACTGGGCCCAAAGTGTTAACTCATTTCCTCCTTCATAGATGCTGCCAGACCTGCACTCAACAACTTTATTTTTGTTCCTGATTTACAACATCCGCAGTTCTTTCGGTTTTTATTTAACTTGTCACATATTTAGTCTTCTGTGGACGGTGCATCAATGAGCAGTTTGAGACAAAACACTCAGAAACAAACATATAGATTTGAACAATGCAGGCCATAAATTAAAGAAACATGTTTAGCCTTCCCTTTGCATAATAATCCTTTTTTTTACATTTAAATGCCTCTGCACTTTTTCAAAAGCTGCAGGCAAGAAATTGTAGAAAGCTACTCTGTGTAAATGTGTGAACTAAACTGGCAGTGTGTGTATGTCCTTTCTAGTGATGCCTCTTCACTTTACCAAACAAATCATTACCAATACATGGGTCCAGCTCATGTTGTGTCAGAAGGCATATCTGACAAAGTTGTGATCAGAGATAATGGGAACTGCAGATGCTGGAGAATCCGAGATAACAAAGTGTGGAGCTGGATGAACACAGCAGGCCAAGCAGCTTCTTAGGAGCATAAAAGCTGGCGTTTCGGGCCTAGACCCTTCATCAGAAAAGGGGGATGGGAAGATGATTCTAAAATAAATAGGGAGAGAGGGGGAGGCGGACTGAAGATGGATAGAGGAGAAGATAGGTGGAGAGGAGAGTATAGGTGGGGAGGTAGGGAGGAAATAGGTCAGTCCGAGGAGGACAGACAGGTCAAGGGAGCGGGACAAGATTAGTAGGTTCGAAATGGAGGTGCGGCTTGAGGTGGGAGGAGGGGATAAGTGAGAGGAAGAAGTTAGGGAGGCAGGGACGAGCTGGGCAGGTTTTGAGATGCAGGAGGGGGAGGGGAGATTTTGAAGCTGGTGAAATCCACATTGATACCATTGGAACATCGCTCACCGTCGAAGGAACCCCACCCACAGCCGACACAACCCCGCCCACAGCCGACACTGCCAGCAACCCCAGACAAGACAGTCACAATGAGCCCAGCCGAATTTTCACCATCTCCCCCGATGGAGGAAGAACAGTCAGTCCTCAGCAAGGGGCTCACCTATGTTCCCCTCCACCCACACATCAACACATACCAGTCACGTCTGGGCATCCAGCAGTTTTTCCGCCGCCTCCGCCTTCAGGCTTACTTCTTTAACCGTGAGCCTAACCCTCCCTCCACTGACCCCTTCACCTGCCTCCAACACAAGTCTTCCTCCTGGACACCACCCCCAGGTCTCCTACCCTCCCTCGACCTCTTCATCTCCAACTGCCCTTGAGATATCAATCGCCTCAACCTCTTCAATCCTCTCACCCACTCCAACCTCTCCCCACAGAACGTGCAGCTCTCTGCTCCCTCCTCTCCAATCCCAACCTCACCATCAAACCCGCAGTCAAGGGAGGTGCAGTTGTAGTATGGCACACTGACCTCTACATCGCCGAGGCCAGATGCCAACTCTCCGAGACCTCCTCCTATTGCCCCCTGGATCATGACCCCGCCCCGAGCACGAAACCACCATCGCCCAAACCATCCACAATCTCATCACCTCAGGTGACCTCCCAACCACAGTCTCCAACCTCATTGTTCCCCAACCCCGCATGGCCCACTTCTATCTCCTTCCCAAAATCCACAAACCTGCCTGCCCCGGTCGAACCATTGTCTCCACCTGCTCCTGCCCCACCGAACTCATCTCCATCTATCTGGACTCAGTTTTTGCCCCTTGGTCCAGGAGCTCCCTACCTACGTCCGTGACACCACCCACGCCCTCCACCTCCTCCAGGACTTCCAATTCCCCGGCCCCCAATGCTTCATTTTCACCATGGACGTTCAATCCCTATACACCTGCATTCCCCATGCAGATGGTCTAAAGGCCCTCTGCTTCTCCCTGTCCCGCAGACCCGTACAGTCCCTCTCCCCAGACACCCTCATCCGCCTAGCCAAACTCGTCCTCACCCTCAACAACTTCTCTTTCGATTCCTCCCACTTCCTACAGACAAAGGAAGTGGCCATGGGAACCCACATGGGCCCAAGCTATGCCTGCCTCTTTGTAGGTTAAGTGCAACAGTCCCTCATCTGCGCCTACACTGGTCCTAAACCCCACCTCTTCCTCCCTCAAATTGATGACTGTATTGGCGCAACTTCGTGCTGCCAAGCGGAGCTCGAACAGTTCATCCACTTCATCAACACCTTCCACCACAACCTCAAGTTCACCTGGACCATCTCCAACACATCCCTTACCTTCCTGGACATCTCTGTCTCCATCTCAGGCAACCACCTATACAGCAATGTCCATTTCAAGCCCAATGACTCCCATAGCTACCTAGAATACACCTCCCACCTTCCTGCAAAATTTACATCCCCTATTCCCAATTCCTTCGCCTCCACCACATCTGCTCCCAGGATGAGTCATTCCACTCCTGTACGTCCCAGATGTCCTCGTTCTTCAAGGACTGCAAACTCCCCCTTCCGCAGTGGTTTAGAATGCCCTCGGCCGTGTACCCCGCATTTCCTGCAACTCATCCCTTACAACCCATCCCCGCAATGAACGCCAAAAGATTATCCCCCTCGTCCTCACATACCACCCCACCAACCTCCGGATGCAACGTATCATCCTCCGACACTTCCGCCACCTACAATCCGACCCCACCACCCAAGACATTTTTCCATCCCCGCCCTTGCCTGCCTTCCAGAGAGACCACTGTCTCCATGACTCCCTTGTCCTGTCCACACTCCCCTCCAACCCCACCACACCCGGCACTTTCCCCTGCAACCACAGAACACCTAAGCTCGGTTCGCAATAAACAACTGCACCTCCCAGTCGCGAACCATTTTAACTCCCCCTCCCATTCCTCAGACGACATGTCCATCATGGGCCTCCTGCACTGCCACAATGATGCCACCTGAAGGTTGCAGGAACCGCAACTCATATTCCGCTTGGAACCCTGCAGCCCAATGGTATCAATGTGGATTTCACGAGCTTCAAAATCTCCCCTCCCCCCACCGCATCCCAAAACCAGCCCATCCCGTCCCCACCTCCCTAACCTGTTCTTCCTCACACCTGTCCCCTCCTCCTACCTCATGCCGCACCTCCGTTTCCTACCTTCTAACCTCATCGTGCCCCCTTGATGTGTCCATCCTCCCCAGACTGACCTATCCCCCTCCCTACCTCCCCACTTATACTCTCCACTCCACTTATCTTCTCCTCTATCCATCTTCGGTCTGCCTCCCCCTCTCTCCCTATTTATTCCAGAACCCTCACCCCATTCCCCTCTCTGATGAAGGGTCTAGGCCCGAAACGTCAGCTTTTGTGCTCCTGAGATGCTGCGTGGCCTGCTGCGTTCATCCAGCTCCACACTTTGTTATATCTGACTAAGTGTGGTTGTTCTGCAGCTTTATTACTTTGCAAAATTTCATGAAAGACTAATTGGGCTGGAATTTAAATGCAGAGTTGGGAATCTGATGAATTTTAAGTCCTGAACAAGTGCCTCAACTGTGTTGTTCTTGCAAGGCTATCAACTCAAATGCCCTAACTAACCAGGAAGAGAGATTTTTACCCAATTAGAGTCTGTACGTGCCTCCAGGAGCTTAGGGGATGCCTGTCTGGTGCTGGTGGTAAACGCAGGCAGCAGTTATGCTGGGGACTGCAGCTGACTTGGTGAAGAGTTCAGGCAATTCCCAAAAGAATCAACATGTTGATGGGACAGCAAGGAGGCACACAGGCAACATGTGGATCTACATGACTGTAACTGGCATAAAAAGGTCTCATAAAATAAAAAAAAGGCAAAAGACAGATGTATTGTAATTACCACTGAGGTGAACCTGACAGCTGTGCACTAAAGTGCACAGAAAGACGGTTCGACAAATTAATACACAGAATGCTACTTAACAAAATAAGAACCCATGGTGCTGGGATAGTGTATTACTATGCACAAAAGATTGCCTAATTAATTGAAGATAGAGCGTTATGGGGTAAAGGGGCTATTTTCAGCTGAAAATCTGCAACTGGTGGAGTGTCACAGGGATCAGTGCTGGGGCCAGAATTATTTACAATGTATGTTGATGACTTGGATGATGGAGGTACATGTACTGTCCCTAAATTTGCATATGAGACAGAAGCTGAGGGAAGGTAAGTAGAGGGGATGACAGAGAGTGTCCTCAGAGGGATATGAATAGAACATAGATTAATACAGCACAGTACAAGTCCTTCAGCCCACAATGTTGTGCCAACATATTATCCTAATCTAAGATCAGACTACCCTGCACACCCAGCCCTCCAGTCCAAACGGCATCCTGGTAAATCTCCTCTGCACCCCCTCTAATGCTTCCACATCCTTCCTATAATGAGGCAATCAGAACTGAACACAGTATTCCTAGTGTGGTCTCTCCATGATTTTATAGAGCTGTAACGTAACCTCGCGGCTCCTAAACTCAATTCCCCTGCCAATGAAAACCAACTCACCATATGCCTTCTTAACAGCACTATCAACTTGGGTGGCAACTTTGAGGGATCTATGGACATGGATTCCAAGATCCCTCTGTTCTTCCACACTGCCAAGAATCCTGCCATTAACCCTGTATTTTGCATTCAAATTGGACCTTCCAAAATGCATCACTTCACACTTTTCTGGGTTGAATTCCATGTGCCACTTCTTTGCCCAGTTCTGCATCCCGTCAATGTCCTGTTGCAACCTGCAACAACCCTCCACACTATCCACAACTCCACCAATCTTCGTGTCATTGGCAAACTTTCTAACCCACCCTTCCACTTCCTCATCCAAGTCATTTATAAAGATCACAAGGAGGAGAGGTCCCAGAACAGATCCCTGTGGAACACCACAGGTCACCGAGCTCCAGGCTGAATACTTTCCATCCACTGCTACCTTCTATTGGACAGCCAATTCTGCATCCAGACAGCCAAATTTCCCTGAATCCCATGCCTCCTTACTTTCTAAATAAGCCTACCATGGGGAACCTTATCAAATGCCTTGCTAAAATCCATAGACATCACATCCACTGCTCCACCTTCATCAATGTGTTTTGTCATATCCTCAAGGAATTCAATAAGGCATGTGAGGCATGAAGTGCCCCTCACAAAGCCATGCTGACTATTTCTAATCAAACAATGCTTTTCCAAATAATCATAAATTATATCTTGCAGAATCCTCTCCAATAATTTTCCCACCACAGAAGTAAGACTGACTAGTCTATAATTCCCAGGGTTATCCCTATTCCCTTTCTTGAAAAAGGGAATGACATTTGCCACCCTCCAATCCTCTGGTATTATTCCAGTGGACAGTGAGAACACAAAGATCATCACCAAAGGAGCAGCAATCTCTTCCGTTGCGTCCAGTAGCAACCTTGGGCATATCCCATCTGGCCCAGGGGACTTATCTGTCCTCATGCCTTTCAAGCTTTCTAGCACATCCTCCTTCCTAACATCAGCCTGTTCAAGCATATCAGCCTGTTTCCCACTGTCCTCACAAACTACAAGCTCCCTCTCACTGGTGAATACTGAAGCAGAGCATTTGTTAAGGACCTCCCCAACCTCCTCCGACTCCACACACAAGTTTCCTCCTCTATCCCTGATCGACCCCACCCTCATTCTGGTCATCGTCTTGTTCCTGATATAAGTATAGAATGCCTTGAGATTTTCCTTAACCCTACCCACCAAGGTTTTCTTATACCTCCTTCTTGCTCTCCTAAGTTCATTCTTCAGTTCCTTCCTGATACTCTCTAAAACCTTGTATGATCCTTCATTCCTCAACCTTAAGCAAGCTTTCTTCTTCCTCTTGACTAGATGGGTTTAGTAAACAAACAAAAAGTTGGCAGTTGAAATATAATTTGGGGTCATATACTTTGGCACAAGAACAGTTAGCAGAATGTTATTTATATAGAGAAAGACTGTAGAAAGTTGCAACAAAAGAGAGGTTTGGGAGTCCTAAAGCATTAATGTCCTGCAAAAAGCAAGCATACCAGTTCAGAGGATAATAGCCAGGGCAAATGGAATGGTGACCTTTATTTAAATAGATTGGAGTATAAAAATAAGAAAGTCTTGCTAAAATTATATACAGCACTAGTCGGGCTGCACTTATGAATATTGTATCAGTGATAATGGGAACTGCAGATGCCGGAGAATCCAAGATAACAAAATGTGAGGCTGGATGAACACAGCAGGCCCAGCAGCATCTCAGGAGCACAAGAGCTGACGTTTCGGTCAGATGAAGGGTCTAGGCCCGAAACGTCAGCTCTTGTGCTCCTGAGATGCTGCTGAGCCTGCTGTGTTCATCCAGCCTCACATTTTGTTATCTTATGAATATTGTGCATAGTTTTGTTTTCCTTAAAACAAAGAAAGATACACTGACATTTGAGGCAATCCAGAAAAAGTTCACTATGTTGTTTCTGGGTATGGAGGGAGTTTCTTGTGAGGTTGAATAGGTTGAGGTTGCACTCGTCAGAGTTCAGAAACATGACAGGATGCCTTTTGAAACATATATGATTCTTAGGGGGCATGACAGGGTAGATGCAGGCATGTTGTTTCCACGTATGGGAGAGCCTAGAACTAGACAGTATAAATTCAGACTGACTTAAACTAGAGACTCAACTAGGTGGTGACTGCATAGGCCTTTTAAAATCATACCTATTGTTTCTGCATTTATCTTAATTTTGTGCTCTCTCATGCGGCTATATATGGCATTTAACTGTTTGTAATTTTGCTAATACCAATAGTATACATTTTCAAATTCTTACTCACTGATGCTTCTTTCTGGAAGGTATTTTCTTGTATTTGGACCACTTCCACAATGCAGGAAGTCAACTATTATATCGCTCAAGAGTCTGTTCTGCATTATAGGTCTAGGCTGGGCTGCCTGAATTTTCTTATTTGTATTATTTGAATACAATCGATTTATTTTCAATGGGTAGCTACTGGTGTTAAAAGAATGTTGGCATGGAAAGCAGTGTAGTGGAGATCAATGTTGCCATCATCACACATGCCTCTGAGTTTACTTAATAAATGTCAAAGTCGGACTCTAGATACTCTGATCAATTATTAAACTCCTGTGCACACTCCTATTTGTGGCGAATCAATCAGGTTCCACGTGTTTTAGTGTCCCCAACTTTTGTGGGTTTAATCAAGATGTTACTGGAATTGTTCAAATGTACATAGGGAAAGCAAAATAATGTACTGTTTATTTATTCATTCACGGTACGTGAATTCACTAAGAAAGCCAGCATTAACTGTCCATTCCTAAATGCTCTCGAGAAGGTGAGCGATCTTCTTGAATCGCTGCAGTCCATTGTAATGAAGTTACAGATATAAGTTAAGAAATGAATTTCAGGAACAAAAACTGAAATTGCTGGAAAAGCTCAGCAGGTCTGGCAACATCTGTCAAGAAAAAATCAGAGTTAACGTTTCGGGTCTGGTGACCCTTCCTCAGAATGTCCTGTGGAAGGGTCACTGGATCTGAAATGTTAGCTCTGATTTTTTTCTTCACTGATGGTGCCAGGCCTGCTGAATGTTTCAAGCATCTTCTGTTTTTGTTTCTGATGTACTGCATCTTCAAGTTTATCAATTTTTATTCAGTGAATTTTAGAATTCTGTTCAGCAACATTGAAGATTTGTTGATGTGATTCCGAGTCAGAATGGTGTTTGGCTTGGAGGGGAACTTACAAGTGCTGAAGTTTCTATATATCTACTTCCCTTGTCCTTCCAGATGGTATTGGATGTATGTTATAAAGGTGCAGTGAAAGAACCCTGACACATCACTGTGGTGCATCTTGTATATAATACGTACTGTTCTCACTGAGCATTGCTGATGGAGACTGTGAATCTATAAGGTATTGAATGAGCTGCTGATCAAACAGATATTTTTTGACCTGGATGTCATTGAAAATGCTAACTTTTCAGTATTTTCCTGGAGTGTCGAGGAGTTAAAGATGAGTCTCCTGGGTTCAAATTCCAACAACTGGTAAAAGAAACATTATTTGGGGACAGGACATTGACCTCATTTTCTAATTGTTGGAGGTAGCACTGGGACATTAGGGTGATTAAAATAAATGACAAAAGGCATGAGAGTAGGGCATGCAAGTTGAAGGTGGGAGAGGTAGTGATAAGTTTGCATAAGCTAGCAGTTCTGAAAGAGTTCATCTTTGAGTTATTTTGAGCTCCATCCAATCTGAAAATGGCACACAGACTTTGGGGGAAATAGTTGAATTATGCATGAGTATCCAAAGGGAGCAGATGCATTCTCTATAGGTTCTGAGAGTTCTCAGTAAGTGCTTAGTAATTGCCTTAGTAATTATTCCAATCAAATTAATGTAAACCATACCTATTGCTATGAATTAATAATGTACATTAATATTAAAGTAAGGCAGTCGCCTCATCTGTTTGTACTCACCAGCACTCTACCATCTACCACATAAATAGATAGACTGTAACAAACCAGAATACTGCATTTTGGCTACGGTGACATCTGAAAATATGAAAAGGTGTAGAATGAAATTCCATTCAGCTGAACTACATGACATGAGTGGTCAGTGGAGGGATGATGGAATCCATTCGAATCTGAAGGAAGAGAATATATTGTGAAGATAAATGAATTTATCAATTTAGCAGCATCGATGCCGTAAGAAGACACTGTACGAATCTCAAGGTTTATATTGACTGATGAGTGAAGGCTTTTGAACACAATTTCAGACTTCAAATCAACTTCGGCTCAGGAAGGGGAGTTCATTTATTTGCATCATTCAGTGGTAGATTTGAGTGCAGCATGGAGTTTATTAGGCTGTGTAAAGAAATTATTTGATGTGGCCGTGGATTGGAATATCAATCTGTCACTGATGTTTCAGAAACAGATAAGGGCAGGAGATTGGTTGTCATTCCATTGATGACATCCTACCCATGGTAGCCAGCAATGAGCTGGGCCTAAAAAGGATCCTATGGGAATGCCATCTATTTGGAAGTATATGGTGCCATTGAAACTCAACAAGTTTTATGTCAGCAATTTGTATCTATATTATGTGTTTTTTTTCAAGATAAAGGGTCATGGAGACAGCCAAACATTGCTACACCCCTGGGACAATGCCTTGACCAATCAGAATCTATCTATATGGTCTTGTGACATCTCTATACCTATAACGATTCAACCAGTCAGCACTCTCTATTATTCTGTATTTTTTTCAAGTCACTTTCTTGCTTCCTAGTTCAGATGAGTGCAAACTGAAAAATTTCAATTTCTTATCCTATTTTTGTAATGTTTTACGAAATTCCACAATCTCTGGATAGAGAGAAGGCAGTCAAGCATTAAGTTCTAATAGAGACAGATACGTCATCTCTTGATCCCGATAGACTTCATAATTATGTATAACTAGTTAATGTAAATTATACCTATTGTTACCATGCAAGAAATGTAAGTTATTGCGTGAGAAAAGTGCCTCTTCTCTAAACTCAATGAGAGTTTATCCTTCACCACTGATCATAAAATAGACTCTCAGACTCATCAGAGAAAAAAAATTCATCACCACAGATGATATTGTTTTGAATTGATTTTGATGAGTGCCCATTCAATTTCTATAACTTTTTAAAAGTATTTGATTTTATTTCTGTTGCTGAGCTTCACTAAGGGCTACTTAACCTGCTCTTTTCAGAAAAGAGTAGAAAGGAAAATTGAGGCAGTATTCTACCTCGACTACATTATCTTCAAACTTTTTGATTATGACTGAAGCTTCACCAATGGAACAGTGTTGACTTTGTTAATAAGCTGCTGTACTTTATAACCGAATAATGTGATATTCAGGAATTAATAATAGAAATCAAGTTCTCTCCCACAAGTGGAAGTATCTCCTTTGTGTATGTGCTATTGAATCCCTTCATAATTTTAAAGATTTGAATTCGGAAGCACTTCAATCTTCCCAGTCTGATATTATTACTTCAAATCCTTTTTGCATCTTCTCCAATGCCAATACTAGTTTTACAATTTGGAAACCATAATTGTGGTCGCATCAAGAATTGACATCGGTTTAACACGACTTCAGTTCTTTTTAATTCCTCTCTCTGAAAATTAACCCCCATAAGCTGTTTACATTTTGATGGACTTGTTAACTAGCATTGTGATTTAAAATGCTTCATGAATTCTGTCACGGGTATCGTTGCTCCTCTGTTTCATTTTTTCAAGACTTATGAGGCCTATTTATTCCTCCCACCAAAATGTATGACATCACAATTATCTATTGTAAAATGCATGTTGTCAATTTATACATGCATTCTATAAATTTATAAAGATGTTTTCATATTTTGTCGGATTTCAGTCTTCAGTATTAACTGTGCCTTCCAAATTGACCACACTCACTCGTCTTAAATTCATGATTTATTTCCCCAAGTTCAATTATATAAATGCAGCATCAGATGAGGGAATTTTTGCTGATGATTGCACAATGTTAAGCAGCATTCATGACTCATCAGATATCGAAGCAGTCCATATCCAAATGCAGAAAAATCTAGACATGTTTCAGATTAGGGATGAAAAGTGTCATGTAACACTTACGTGAAACAGATGTCAGGCAATGACCATCCCCAACATGAGAGAATGTAACCAGCCTGGAGGAGACCAGAACCAAGCACATGGTTGAGCAAGAAGCAGGAACCAATAAGAAATTGGAAATTAGGCTACATGATGAATTTATTCGCTCTATTTTCTGACTGCATATTCTCATTTTGGTTTATCTTCTGTGTTTTTAGATGGTGCCTGAGTGTGGTGACACTAAACAACACCTCTCAGTGTGTTTGTAAAAAATACACGCAGCAGTAAATAATTCAAAGCAGAAAAGCATCTTTTTGTCACTAAATGGCCAAATTCCCTCCATCATTATTCTGGGGTAACCATTGACAAGAAACTAAACTGGACCAGCAATATAAGACTGGAGCTCCAAGAGCAGGTCAGAGGCTAGGAATCCTGCAGGGAGAACTCAACTTCTGTCTCTGAAAACCTTTCTGTCATATACAATGTGCAGGAATGCAACCCACTTGTCTGGGTGAGATCAGCTCAATCAACTGTAAAGAAGTTTGACACTCTCAGGACAAATCAACCCATTTAACTGGCACTCCATCCACAAACAAACCAGTCCTTCCACCAACAACATTCAGTAGCGGCAGAGTGTATCACATACACAGGCATTATAGAAATTCATCAAAACTCCTTAGACAGCCCTTCAAACCGGAAGATGACGTCCTCAGAAAGGACAAGAGCAGCAGATTCACTACCGCCTGCAAGATCTCCTCCAAGCCACTTACCATCCTACCATGGAAATATCTCACTGTTCCTTCAGCGTTGTTGCATCAAAATCCTGGAACTCCCTCATGAAAGGCATTGTGGATCAACGAAACCAAATGGACTGTGGTAGTTCTAGAAGCTGGCTCACCACATCTTCTTAGGAGCAACTAGGCATGGACAATAAATCCTGACCTGGCCAGCAATGCTCAAATTCTGTGATGTTTAAAACTCAATCAGCTGCATTCCTGGTTGTGCCAAGTATCCATTTCGGCCAATTAAGTTTCTAATAAGGGACACAGTAAGGACCTTCTGGGATCTACTCAATTAAGATCAGGACACCATTATATCCTGCCCCCTTTTGCTCTTCAGTGCTAAAACCAAACACGTAATGGTAGGGAGACAAGTAGCTAAAATGGTGTTTTGGATTGCATCGCCAGATACGGTAATGATGTTTTGAGTATTTTCTGTGGGTTGGCTATAATCTTCTCTTAGTAAAGCTTGATATGGAGTGGGCGGTGGTTGTGAAGCATGACTATAATCATGTGACATTTAAAACAAACTTGTTATATTATAGGTGCTTTGTTGCAGCACAAACAGTGGCATGCTTCATTTCAGTTTTTCTTCATTGATTCATGAGATGGACGAACGTTTATGCCCTACCCTTAAATGCCCAGAGATTATTTAAGAGCCAACCCCATTGCTAGAGTCTCATAAAGGCCCGATAACATTCGGTTTCCATCACCAAAGGGCAATTGTGATGTCAGATGAAGCAGGTCAGTAAATCCACTTTGATCCTTACTGCTTCTGATCAGGACATTTAACTCTTTACGCCACTGCTGCCGCATGTTTCACATAGTTGGCGAGTGCCATATTAATCAAAGTTGTTGCCTCAGAATGTTGCCTGCTTTTCCACTGACCAGATCCTGCAGAATCATTTCTTTAAATTATTAAATAACAGTATGAATGCCTTGAATTCCTGTTATTCATGTCGTTCTCATTGCTGGGGAATGTGGTGTGATTGGAAGTTACATCATACCGGTTTGGAAAATATTGCTAATGAGGGTATTCAGTTCAACTAAGCCAGCTGGAGAGCAAGGAGTAAATTAATGAAAATGAACAGACCATATATGTTCAATTAGTTAACTGATATGAGGTTTGACTAATTGGCTGCATATTTACCATATTTGAACAGTGGTAAATACATTCATGTCACATATGAAGTAATTTGAGTGATTCATCTCTGCGTTAATATAATTATTTTATATTGAAAGAACACACTTTATTTATAAAAAGTCTTGATGTACATGCACAGGTACTTGAGGAGTTTGATACAGTCTTTGCATATTAAGAAGAATGAATTGTGGATCTGACATCCCCTGCAGTTGCAAAGTGCAAAGGTATTCCTGACATATGCAGGATGCTCTGACAAATGAACAGACCCCCATTATACATTGGCAGATTTAATAGGTGCTTATACGAATTTAATTGATTTATATGCTAGTGTGCATATAATTAAAATAAGGAAAAATAAGAAAATATAGTTAAAAGTTCAACATTAAAGTCCTTCTTAGTATAAAGTAGAAAAATAAAGAAATAAAATTAAAAGTTCAACATTACAGGGAAATGGGCGGCACCGTGGGTCAGTGGATAGCATTGTTACCTCACAGTGCCAGGGATCTGATCTCAACCCCACCCTCCCGCTGATGGCATGCAGGTTGCATATCCTTCCCGTTTTCTGCATGGGTTTCCTCCAGGTGCTCTGGTTTCCACCCACAGTAGAAAGATGGCTTGGTGGATTAGCCATGGGAAATGTGGCATTACAGTGATAGGTTATGTTGAGGTGGGATGCTCTTTGGAGGGTTGGTGTGGAACTGAGTGGCCTACTTCTACACCACAGGGATTCTATGATTTCAGCCCTTCTTAAGAACTTAACCAAGCTGGGCTTACACTCCCAGCAAGGGATTGATCTCCTTTGTGCTGGGCTTCATCTCCTTGGCATTAGGCTCGACCTACCCACACTCAATGCCACCGCAGGTGCTGGTGGAACTCAGGCTGCGTGCTCTCACAGCTGCCACAAATGCTGGGGGGGGGGGCTCTGTCGCTGTTGCGTTGGGCCGATCTCTTGCTCTCCCCAAAATGACTCAATCATTCTGCCTTGTGCTCAGCCTCCTCTGCGTTGGGTTTGCTTTCTCTCTCGCTCTCCCCCGCGCTGGCTCAATCCCTGCACAGAAGGTAAGTAGACAAAAAAAAAGGTAAAAGAAAAACTGTGAAAGGAGAAAATAAAGCGAAAGCAGGCTGAGCAGATGAGCTCCTGGCAGGCGCCCAGTGCACTGCGCTGCTACTCTGCTGCCCCGCTGCCATCTTGCCTTGTCCCATTTTGTTGATACCATTCTCATATATTTCCTGGCATAGTATCTTTGATGATGGTTTCTAGGTGTATCAATCTGTTACATACTTATTATATTCACTTGGTCAGAGAAAACATCTTTAATATCATTGCTTATGTGCTGCACATCTTATCCAGGAGAAGCTGATAAGTATATGAAGGACAAACAGTAGGTTATCCTGTTATAGTTAAAGTAGGGCAAAGTTAAAGAAGGATTTGATGTTACAAGCAGATAAGCCAGTCCATTATGAAATGGCAGAGCAGGCTGTTCACCGTTGTTACCATGAGAACCTCGAATTTCATGACAGATAAAGTGCAAGGTAAAGTAGAATCTCCGAGAACTTCCCCTTTAGTATTAACTCTTTAGTTCTTTGTATGAATGCATTCGACCCATTATCTGTTTGACGAGAATCGAGATACCACCCTTGCATGATGAACTTGTCAGGTTCATGCTGACAAGCCAGAGTCTTTTCTGAGTTCCAAACACATGGTCTACACTTCTTGATGCTTGGCCATGAGTTGTCACTGTCAGTATCTTTGATGTGCCTACTTTTAAGTGTTTTACCCAGACTGTTTGATATCCTGTTCCCTTGCACAAGACCCTCGTAGTTCTGAGCTAATTTTCCAAGAGTCCTGTGAACAGGAGAAATCTGTGTCCATGACTCCTACTATAAATCTTTTTTTATCCCTTTTAGCAACCACAGAGATCGAATAACCTTTAACATTAGCCATTTGCCTAGTCAATAGTCTAGTTTTATTTCTCTGAAAACAACGAATGTTAGAGATCACAGCGGGTCACGCAGAATCCCTGGAGATAGAGCAAGCTAACACTTCAAACCTTGATGGCTGTTCATCAGAATTTCACTTCTCACAACAAGTTGATCTAGTCTTTATGTGAAGTCAGCTATAATCTCCCATCACGGGAGAAGGCAACAACAGCTGGTGCTGGAGTCAGAGTCAATTTGCCATCATGCTTGCTGAGCTTCAACTGATACCATGCGGCCACTGTTACCCATAAGATCACAACATCAGAGGGACTGTTGGCCTTGGAGGAGGTTCACAAAAATGATCCCTGGGGTAAAGGGCATGTCATATGAGGAACAGTTGATGACTCAGGATCTGGACTCAATGGAGTTTAGAAGGTTGAGAAGTCATCTCATTGTAATGTCCAGAATACTGAAAGGTCTGGATAAACTGGACGTGGAGAGAATGTTTCCAATAGTAGGAGAGACTAGGATCCAAGAGCACAGATTTAGAGTGAAGTGAGTTAGCCAGAACGGAGAAATAATAAAGTGATGCTGAAGGACAGGATAGAGTGTACAACCAAAATTAGAGTTCTTTATACAAATGCACAGAATGTAAGGAATAAGTGAAATGAGACACAAACTTCAAATCAGAAACTAAGATCTAGTTACCATACTAAAATATAGCTGCAGAATGGTCAGGATGGGAATTAAACATATCAGATTTCACGGTTTATAGGAGGGATAGAGAAAGCAGCAGAAGGGTTGGAGTAGCATTACTGATTAGAAGCAGAATTACTTTTACAGTGAAAAAGAATGTGGGGAAAACAACCAGTGGGAGTTTTTATGGGTGGAACTGAGTAAGTGTAAAGGAACTAAAACCAGAATAGGTGTCATATATAGACCAGCTGTGAGCAGTTCAGAATTGCTAGACTGTATAAATGCTGAAAATTAGGCAACTATATAGGAAAGACAGTAGAATTAATCAGGGATATTAATCTTAACATAGACTGGGAGAGAAAGGCAAGTACCTACCAGAAAGGTGTCAGTTATTTGGACTTTCAGAATGGTTTTGAGAAAATTCAACTCAAGAGATGGTCATCTAAAATAGAAGCCCAGAGAACTGAGAGAACATTATTGATATGGAAAGGAAATTAATTGAGTGGTGGAGCAGCCTCGATGGGCTGAATAGATGACTCCTATTCCTATGTACCTATCTGTGATAATATGTTCTCTTTCCCAGGTATTCTATAGAGCAGGAGAAGGGGTTTTGGCCCATTGAATCTGCACTTTTCAAAGTCAAGCGCCTAATAATTCTAATTATGGAAACAGTAATCAACTTTTATGGTAAGGAAGAATGTTTCTGAATTTCTGTTCTCTCTATTCTTCTCTTGGCTTTTTTCATATTCATTCATGGGATGCAGGCAGCGCTGGCAAGGCCAGCATTCATTGTCCATCCCTAATTGCTCAGAGGGCAGTTAAGAGTCAACCACATTGTTATGGGGCTGGTGTGACATGTCAGCCAGATCAAGTAAGGATGGCAATTTCCTTCTCTAAAGGACATTAGTGAACCAAATGGATTTTTCTGACAATCAACATCAGTTTCATGCTTATCATTGGGATTTTAATTCCAGGTTGATAATTGAATCCATATTCCACCATATGTGATGATAGGATTTGGTGTACCCAGATTATTAGTGGGGTCTCTGGATTAAATAGTCTAGTGACCACTGGGTCATTGTTTCCTTCTTAATCTCTGACTCTCTTAATCTCTGATCCCATCTCTGACCCTTCTCTTCCCTTCGTTGACATCTCTCTCTCAGTTTCTAGGGACAGGCTATCAACTAATATTTCATGGAAGCTTGCCATCCCCCATAGCTACCTTGGCCTTCATAACTCTGACTTCATTTGCCCTCTAGCCTTTGTCTGATCTATCCTTCTTTTGCACCTTTTCCTGTCCAGCATTTTGTAAGTAGAAAACCCATCAGTTTCCAACCTCTGTTCAGTTCCAAAAACAGAGGCCACATGACACCAGGTTATAGTCCAATGTGTTTGTTTGAAATCACAAGCTTTCAGATAGTAGCCTCTTCATCAAGTGAAATGAGACAGAAGCACACAGATACAAAAGTTATTGGCAGAGAGATTGAACGATCATACAAATTGTGTGAGTGGAGTATAGACAGGTCGAATAATTGGTATCTAGAGTTGATCAAGACTATCAGACGGTGTAAGTAAAGTTTCAACAGCTGAACAATAAGTGAAGGAATGACCTATAATTCAATTAAATTAAACAGAGAGAAAATTACAAAAAGTTATAAAAAAGGTGGTGCTGGAGACAAACCAAATGACTAGCATAACATGAGGGTCTAACCAAAGTTACATGTAATAGGTGGGATTGCAGGTGCGGCAGGTAATTAAAAAGGCAAATGGAATTTTGCCTGCCATTGCGAGAGGGATGGAGTTTAATAGCAGGGGGGCTATGCTGCAGCTCTATAGGTGCCTGGTGAGGCCACGCCTGGAGTACTGTGTGCAGTTTTGGTCTCCTTACTTGAGAAGAGATATACTGGCACTGGAGGGGGTGCAGAAGAGATTCACTCAGTTGATTCCAAAGTTGAGAGGGTTGGATTATGAGGAGAGACTGAGTAGACTGGGATTATACTCATTGGAGTTCAGAAGAATGAGGGGGTGATCTTAAAGAAACATATAAAATTATGAAGGGAATAGATAAAGTGGAGGCAGGGAGGTTGTTTCCGCTAGCAGGTGAAACTAGGACTAGAGGGCATCGCCACAAAATAAAGGGATGGCGACGTAGGACTGAGGTCAGGAGGAACTTCTTCACCCAAAGGGTTGTGAATCTATGGAATTCCCTGCCCTGTGAAGCAGTTGAAGCTAACTCACTGAATGTTTTTAAGGCAAGGCGTGATAAATTTTTGAAGGGTAAAGGAATTAAGGTTTATGGTGAGTGGACGGGTAAGTGGAGCTGAGTCTCAATAAGATTAGCCATGATCTTATTAAATGGCGGGGTGGGCTCAAGGGGCTGGATGGCCTACTCCTGCTCCCAGTTCTTATGTTCTTATGTAAGCCAAAACTGCACAAACTAATTAAGGTAGAGAGACTGTCACAATTTATCAAGGTGATGGTGTCAAAACAGGACAGTAAAGAAGATTTTACAGATACAGAACTGTATGGTGGGGTCACATACAATGCAACAGGAATCCAAGATCACGGTTGAGGCCATCTTCATGCCTGCAGAACTTGGCTATCAGTTTATGCTCAGCAATTGCAATTCAGCATTCAGAGATAATGGGAACTGCAGATGCTGGAGAATCCAAGTTAACAAAGTGTGAAGCTGGATGAACGCAGCAGGTCAAGCTCCTAAGATGCTGCTTGGTCTGCAATTCAGCGTTGATTGTTTTAAAAGAGGATGCCTATCTGAGTGCATAGGCTGAATGTCCTTGACTGCTGAGCTGTTCCCCGACAGGGAGGGAGCACTCCTGTCTGGCAATTGTTGTACAGTGTCCATTCATCTGTTGTCATAGAATCTTCATGGTTTCACCAAATACCATGCCTCGGGACATCCTTGCCTGCAGCATATGAAATAGACAATTTTGGCCAAGTCACATGAATATTTGCCATATGCATGGTGTTCCCAAGTGTGATGGTAGTATCCAAGTCAATGGTCTAACATGTTTTGCAGTGGTTGCCATGGCAGGGTTGTGTGGCATTTATCTGTAGGCTGGGTAGTTTGCTGTGAACAATGGTCTATTTAAAGTTTGGCAGCTATTTGAAGCTGAGATGTGGAGGTGTGGGGATGATCTGGGCAAGGTGCCCAACGTGATTAATGTTCTGTTCTTGTATTCAGCAAGGGTACCTGGACTTGAAATGTCAACTACTTTCTCTCAGTTGCTGCCAAACTTGCTGGAATTCTCCAGCAGTTTCTGTTTTTGATTAATGCTTTGGGGACATGGGTTTAAATCCCATTGTGATAATTTTGTAAGATGTGAGTCTCAAGAATGGGGTGACCGTGAAATTATCATTCATTGCCATAAAAGTCCATTTGGCATCTAGTTTTCTGAATGGCCAATAACGAGGGAAATCTGCCATTCTTAGCTGGTCTGGCTTATATGTGGCTCCAGGCACAAGGTAAAGTATGGATTTTTAACTGAACTCAAAAAATGCCTGAGCAAGCCATTCAAATCAAGGGGAATTAGTCATAGATAATGAGTGCTGATCTTACCAGGAATGCCCATGTCTCATGAAAGCATAAACAATAGATCAAGACTAAAAAAAAAGGCCTGGCTGACAAGTGGTAATTAACATTTTCACCACACTAGTGCCATTCAATGGCCATTTCCAGCACAAGGGAATCTAACCATTACCTCTTGATATTCAAAGACATTATCATCACTGAAACTCCAATCACAACATTGGGGGGGGTGGCCATCAACCAGAAACTGAAATGGGCTTGCCATATTAATACCATGGCTAAAAGACCATGGCAGAAACTAGATGCTAACTGCAGAAACCAACTCACCTCATGATTCTCAAAACCTGTCCTCCACCCACAAAGCAAAAGTCAGGAGTGTGATAGAATACTCCACACTTGCCAGGATGGGTACAGCTCCAACAACATTTAGGAAGTTTGACTGACCAACTTAATTGAATTTTTCAAAAAAGTAACTGGGTGTGTCGGTGAGGGCAATGCATTTGATGTAGTCTCCTTGGACTTCAGAAAGGCTTTTGCTAAGGACCCATGTGGAGGATAGATAGCAAAGGTAAGAGCCCATTGGTTCCAAGGAAACTTGGCAAATTAGGTCCAGATATGTCTGAGCAGCAAGAAGCAGAGGGTGATAGTTCAGAGTTTTTTTTGTGACTAGAAGGCTTTATCCCAGGAGCAAGTTAGGGGTCCTTGCTATTTATGGTGAATATAAATATAGGAAGGTTGACCAATAACTTCACAGATAATAGAAAGACTAGTGTGGTTGCAAATAATGAGAAAGATAACCTTAGATTATGGGACGATATAGACAGGCTGGCCAGATGGGCTGATCAGTGGCAAATAGAATTCAATATGAATAAATGTGAGGTGATAGTTGGACATGACAAATGGAGTACAAAGGAGTACATGATGAATGATAGTGCTGGGAAGCACTGAGAATCAGAGAGACATTGGTGTGCATGTCAACTGGTCTCTGAAGTAGTGAAAAACAAAGTGGTTAAAAAAGAATATGAGATACTTGTTTTTATTAGCCAAGGTACAGAGTTTAAGAACATGGAAGTTATGCTGGCACTATATAAAACAGTGGATGGGCCACAGCTAGAGTCTTGTACGCACTTCTGAATCTACATTATAAGAGGAATGTGATAGTGTTGGAGAGTGTGCAGAGGAGATTTACTGGGATGTTGCCTGGACTGGAGGCTTTTAGTTATCAAAAGAGATTAGACAGATTGGATAACAAAGTGTGGGGCTGGATGAACACAGCAGGCCAAGCAGCATCTCAGGGTCACAAAAGCTGATGTTTAGGGCCTAGACCCTTCATCAGAGAGGGGGATGGGGTGAGAGTTCTGGAATAAATAGGGAGCGAGGGGGAGGCGGACCGAAGATGGAGAGAAAAGAAGATAGGTAGAGAGGAGAGTATAGGTGGGAGGTAGGGAGGGGATAGGTCAATCCAGGGAAGATGGACAGGTCAAGAAGGCGGGATGAGGTGGTAGGTAGGAAACGAAGGTGTGGCTTGGGGTGGGAGGAAGGGATGGGTGAGAGGAAGAACAGGTTAGGGAAGCGGAGACAGGCTGGGCTGGTTTTGGGATGCAGTGGGGGGAGGAGAAGAACTGGGCTGGTTTTGGGATGCAGTGGGGGGAGGGGACGAACTGGGCTGGTTTTGGGATGCAGTGGGGGAAGTGGAGATTTTGAAGCTTGTGAAGTCCACATTGATACCATTGGGCTGCAGGGTTCCCAAGCGGAATATGAGTTGCTGTTCTTGCAACCTTCGGGTGGCATCATTGTGGCATTGCAGGAGGCCCATGATGGACATGTCGTCTAAAGAATGGGAGGGGGAGTTAAAATGGTTCGCGACTGGGAGGTGCAGTTGTTTGTTGCCAACCAAGCAGAGGTGTTCTGCAAAGCGGTCCCCAAGCCTCCGCTTGGTTTCCCCAATGTAGAGGAAGCCACACCGGGTACAATGGATACAATATACTGCATTGGCAGATGTGCAGGTGAACATCTGTTTAATATGGAAGGTCATCCTGGGGCCTGGGATAGGGGTGAGGGAGGAGGTGTGGGGGCAAGTGTAGCACTTTCTCCGGTTGCAGGGGAAGGTGCCGGGTGTGGTGGGGTTGGAGGGGAATGTGGAGCGGACAAGGGAGTCGCGGAGAGAGTGGTCTCTCTGGAAGGCAGACAAGGGTGGGGATGGAAAAATGTCTTGGATGGTGGGGTCGGATTGTAGATGGCGGAAGTGTCGGAGGATGATGCGTTGTATCCGGAGGTTGGTGGGGTGGTATGTGAGAATGAGGGGGATCCTCTGGGGGCGGTTGTGGCGGGGGCGGGGTGTGAGGGATGTGTTGCGGGAAATGCATTCTTGACCACTGCGGGGGGAAAGTTGCAGTCCTGGAAGAACGTGGACATCTGGGATGTGCGGGAGTGGAATGCCTCATCCTGGGAGCAGATGCGGCAGAGGCGGAGGAATTGGGAATAGGGGATGGAATTTTTGTAGGAGGGTGGGTGGGAGGAGGTGTATTCTAGGTAGCTGTGGGAGTTCGTGGGTTTGAAATGGACATCAGTTTCTAGCTGGTTCCCTGAGATGGAGACTGTGAGGCCCAGGAAGGTGAGGGATGTGTTGGAGATGGTCCAGGTGAACTTGAGGTTGGGGTGGAAGGTGTTGGTAAAGAGGATGAACTGCTCGAGCTCCTCTGGGGAGCAAGAGGTGGCGCGGATACAGTCAACAATGTAACGGAGGAAGAGGTGGGGTTTAGGGCCAGTGTAGGAGCGGAAGAGGGACTGTTCCATGTAACCTATAAAGAGGCAGGCATAGCTTGGGCCCATGCGGGTACCCATGACCACCCCCTTTGTCTGTTGGAAGTGGTGGCAATCGAAAGAGAAGTTGACGAGGGTGAGGACGAGTTCGGCTAGGCGGATGACGGTGTCAGTGGAGGGGGATTGGTAAGGCCTGTGGGACAGGAAGAAGCGGAGGGCCTTGAGGCCATCTGCATGAGGAATACAAGTGTATAGGGACTGGCCGTCCATGGTGAAAATGAGGTGTTGGGGGCAAGAGAATTGTAAGTCCTGGAGGAGGTGGAGGGCGTGGGTGGTGTCACGGACGTAGATAGGGAGCTCCTGGACCAAAGGGGAGAAAATGGAGTCCAGAGAGGTGGAGATGAGTTCGGTGGGGCAGGAACAGGCTGAGACAATAGGTCGACCAGGGCAGGCAGGTTTGTGGATTTTGGGAAGGCGATAGAAATGGGCCGTGGGGGGTTGGGGAACAATGAGGTTGGAGGCTGTGGGTGGGAGGTCCCTTGAGGTGATGAGGTCCTGGATGGTGTTGGAGATGATGTTTTGGTGCTCGGGGGTAGGGTCATGATCAAGGGGGCTGTAGGAGGAGGTGTCGGAGAGTTGGCGTTTGGCCTTGGCGATGTAGAGGTCAGTGCGCCATACTACCACTGCACCTCCCTTGTCTGTGGGTTTGATGGTGATTTTGGGGTTGGAGCGGAGGGAGCGGAGGGCTGCCTGTTCTGCGGGGGAGAGGTTGGAGTGGGTGAGAGGGGTGGAGAGGTTGAGGCGGTTGATGGCTCGATGGCAGTCGGAGATGAAGAGGTCAAGGGAGGGGAGGAGGCCTGGGGGTGGTGTCCAGTAAGAGGACTTGTGTTGGAGGCAAGTGAAGGGGTCAGTGGAGGGAGGGTTAGGCTCCCGGTTAAAGAAGTAAGCGTGGAGGCGAAGGCAGCAGAAAAACTGCTCGAAAAGCACAGCATCTGCAGTTCCCATTATCACTGATATTCAAAATCCCCCCTTCCCCCACTGCATCCCAAAACCAGCCCAGTTCTTCCCCACCCCCCACTGCATCCCAAAACCAGCCCAGCCTGTCTCCGCCTCCCGAACCTGTTCTTCCTCTCACCCATCCCTTCCTCCCACCTCAAGCCGCACCTCCATTTCCTACCTACTAACCTCCTCCTGCCTCCTTGACCTGTCCATCTTCCCTGGACTGACCTATCCCCTCCCTACTTCCCCACCTATACTCTCGTCTCCACCTATCTTCTTTTCTCCATCTTCAGTCCGCCTCCCCCTTTCTCCCTACTTATTCCAGAACCCGCTCCCCATCCTCCTCTCTGATGAAGGGTCTAGGCCCAAAACGTCAGCTTTTGTGCTCCTGAGATGCTGCTTGGCCTGCCGTGTTCACCCAGCTCCACATTTTGTTATCTTGGATTCTACAGCATCTGCAGTTCCCATTATGATGGATAGATTGGAGTTGTTTTCCTTGAAGCAGAGGAGATTGTGGGAGGGACATGAATGAAATATATAGTTATCAGGGGTATTGACACAGGAAGAAAATTTTGCTTTTGATAGATGCATCAATGACTGGTAAGGGTCAGGAGATGTAGTGGATATGTGAGGGCATTTTTTTTCACTCAGAGGGTAGTGGGAATCTGGAACTCACTGCCAGTAAGGGAGGTAGAGACAAAAATCGTCATAACATTTGAGAAGCATTTAAATGTACACTTGTGTTGTCAAGGCATGAAAGATTATTGTCTGAGTGCAGGAAATGGAACTAGAATAGGTACATGGTTGTTTTAGACTCGTGCAGACTTGATGAGCCAAAGGGCCTTTTTCTGTACTGTAGACCACCGTGATTGTATGATCCTTCCACAAATGAAGCAGCCTGATTGATTAGTAGTGCATCCACAAACATTCATTCCCTCCAACACAGAGGTCAGTAGCAGCAGTATATGCTATTCATAAGATGGATTGTAGAAATTTACCAAGACTCCTTTGATGGCACCATCCAACCCATGATCACTGAGATCTCAGAAGATATACAGGAACACCACCATCTGCAAGTTCTCGTCGAAGTCACTGACCATCTTGAGCTGGAAATATGTTGCTATCCTTTGGCGTCTCTCGGTTAAAATCCTGGAACTCCATCTCAAATGGCCTTGTGGGTCTACCTTTGCCAACACAATGTCCAGCAGTGGTTAAAGAAGATGACTCATCAACTAGAGCAATGATTGCTGGGGCACATCCATTGGAAGAATAAATATAATTCTAATAAGTAGAATTGTTCAGCAGTGCCAGCAACTACTTTGACAGGTCAGAAGAGGAATTCTTCAATTTAGCAGAATCGAACTGCCAGCATGTTTGTTTCTGAGTTTCATTCTGAACCTTGTGCTTTTAATAAATAAAGGCGACCTAGTTTCATAAAATGAGTGCAGATTTCCACAAGGACTCATATCAGAAGTTTGAGTTTGCAAATAGTTTGTTGCATGTAATCTGAAAACAATTATTGCTCAACTCCCCCACAATATAATGAGCAAAGATTAGGCTTTTGAAATAATGGACATATTAAAATTAGATGTGTACTCTGCTGCACTAAGCATAAAGAGTAAATCCAGTGTAAGAAAATAAGAGCAACTCATGTTTAGGTTTTAAACCTCTGGGACTTATTGCATTATTTCTGGCGAAAATCTATTGTACGACTCAATTCTTTGAGCCATTTATCTCAAAGATTATCCATATGAGTAATGGAATGTCATTTAACCAAATTGTGTTCTGTATCAGGGAGAGAAATGAGGTAGCCAAATGTTTTTCCAAGCAAAATAAATGAAGTGCAAACAAAGGTTTCAGACAATGTTAAATATGGTTAATGAAACGTTGGTCATTTACTTAATCATTGTAGGATATTTTAATCCATTTAATGTAAATCTACTGTACAGCAATGTATGCACACACTCATTCAGGTGTCACCTACTTGTTCATTCTGATGCACAAACAAAAAATCTATATTGTTCAGTTGAGTAGCAATCTCTCTTGCATAGCAGTTTAATTTATAAAACACCTAATGTTATACCAAAGCATTTGACATTTTCAGGTTGTTGAGATTTTAGTGCAATCAAATTCACCTCAGTATACGATTTGCAAGTGAGTTAACCTCTATGTAAGATGCAATGAACATGCTAGTACCTGGGAATTCTCTGTCAATTTAGTTCAACTTTGTGAAAAAAAATTCTGCAGTAAAATTCCAGGAATCAAATTAACAATTTGTAGATTGATTTTTATTAATGTTACTACCAGCCAGCACCAGCCCAGTTCGTCCCCTCCCCCCACTGCACCACACAACCAGCCCAGCTCTTCCCCTCCACCCACTGCATCCCAAAACCAGTCCAACCTGTCTCTGTCTCCCTAACCTGTTCTTCCTCTGACCCATCCCTTCCTCCCACCCCAAGCCGCACCCCCATCTACCTACTAACCTCATCCCACCTCCTTGACCTGTCCGTCTTCCCTGGACTGACCTATCCCCTCCTACCTCCCCACCTATACTCTCTCCACCTATCTTCTTTTATCTCCATCTTCAGTCCACCTCCCCCTCTCTCCCTATTTATTCCAGAACCCTCACCCCATCCCCCTCTCTGATGAAGGGTCTAGGCCCGAAACGTCAGCTTTTGTGCTCCTGAGATGCTGCTTGGCCTGCTGTGTTCATCCAGCTTCACACTTTATTATCTTACAAGATAAAGCATATTTGTCTTTCAGAGCTCTGTCAATGATGTCATACTAATTTTCCGAACAACATCCACTACACCTCCAGTCTGTCCTTTACTGTTTGTAAAATCACATCATTGGAAGTATATGAACATTTTTTAAAGGGAGCAAATTAAATACCTGGAAAGAAAGCACATCATTTCTTTCACTAGAATGACTCACCTAATGGTGTTTTGATAACTTTATACAATGACATAACCCTTCATGACAGCAGATGGGAAACGTACCAAAAATGTTTGCAAATAAATTTCTGGTAATAATTGATTCTTTTTACTAGGTGAAAGGAATTTTTACAGTTAAGTGATATTTGCCAGATAACCATTCTTGGTATTTTGTGGTCTTGACATCTCCACCAGTATGTGGTGCTGGCTAAGGAACATTTGAGTTAGTTTGCTGCCACCAATTCTCCTCTTCTTTGCATTGTCTTCGGCTTATCTACTAGTAGAGAATAAACTTCCATAGATTAGCTCAAGAAGAGTCACTGTTATTAAAAAAAAAACAAAGAAGGCTTATATCAGACAAAAACAAAAATGCTGGAAATACTCAACAATTCTGGCAGCATCTGTGGAGAGAAAGCAGAGTCATATGTTTTGAGTCCAGTGACCCTTCTTCAGAAGGGTCAGATCTTCAGCTTTCATAGTTTTTTATTCTGTTTTAGTTAAGGATCTTACAGGTGGGACCCTGGTGGCAATCCTCACAATGGGAAAATAATCCAGGACATGATTAAAAGTTTTTCAAATCTTTCAAGGGATGTACTCTGTACACAGCAGAAACTCTGGAGAAGGATAAATAGTTACTCCAGAGCAGATTGCATTGCATGTTAGTGATCTGTAGGAGAAGACATGGGATTTAGTTGGAGAGTGAATGGACATCAAAGACTGAATGATTCAAATTAAAAATCCTGGGAAAGTATGGAAGTCTTTAAAGGCCAGCACAACATTACAGTCTGGGAAAGCGAAAAGTAAAGAAAGTACTTATGGCTCAGACCAAGTGTTACTGACATAGCAGACCAGTACCAAGCAAAGATAAGGTCCACAAAAGCAATTTAAACTGAGGTCGTAGTCCCAGAGCCATCACAAAGTCGAAGTTAAGTCAGCAAAGTGGCTAGTTGGAGACCTGAATCTAATGGAAGAAGAATGTTGGGAGAACGTATAGAGGCCACAAAAAATGTAGCAATTTCTTTATTAAAATCACATTAAAGACGGAACGCGTTTAGACATTAAGGAAATAGATTTATCTCATGGAGTTGTGAACAGTGGGAGTTATTTCGTGAAATGGTGATTAAGGCCAGCATTGCTTAGTAAAGCCCCAGGCAAAGCGATTCATTCAGTAAAGCTAGTAAGTAAACTGGAATCGTTTATAGAGGCTATGAACTGCATGATTCATACATTGGAGCTACAGAAAAGGTGGGAATCATCCATTACAGCCAGTTGCAGGTGGGAATTGCTATTTTATCTACTAAAGACAGGCCCCCTCCATCTTAGCTGCAAAGTGCGGATAAACCCTGCTACAGGGCAGCATAGAGCAGTAGCACAAATATTACTGTACATTTAAAACCTTTTGAAAAGGAATATAAATAATCACACTGGAAAGATATGGCATAAGAATTAATATTGTGAGGAGGATTTAATTTCAGAGATGGGACAAGTAGAACATAGAATTTGACAATTGACAGAGGAAAATCTCTGAAGGTACGGAATAAATTCCAAAGTAGGCATTAATTCAGAAACATATAAAATATCAAAACACAGAAACCAGGAGCAGGAGTAGGCTGTTTGACATTTGAGCTGATACTGCCATTCAGTATGATCATAGCTGATGTTCTAACTCAACTTCATATTCCCATTGTCTCTACATACCCTTTGGTTATAGGGTCAGAGAGATATGTAGTGCAGAAACAAACCCTTCAGTCTAATTTGTCTGTGCTGACCAGGTATTCTAAATTAATCTAGTTCCATTTGTCAGCATTTGACCCATATCCCTCTGAACCCTTCCTATTCATATACTCATCCAGGTGCCTTCTAAATGTTATAATTGTACACGCTTCCACCACTTACTCTGGCAGCGTTCCATATACGCATTACCTTCTGCATGAAAAAGTTGCCCTTAGGTCCTTTTTTAAATCTTCCCCTCTCACCTTAAACTATGCCATCTAGTTTTGGATACCCCTTTAATCTGAGTAAAACACCTTGGTTATTTATCCTATCCATGCCCCTCATGATTTCATAAACCTCGATAAGGTCATCCTTCAGCCTCCGATGCTCCGGGGAAAATAGCCCCAGCCTATTCAGCCTCTCCTTGCAGCTCAAACACTCCAAAACAGGCAACATCCCCGTAAATCTCTTCTGAACACAGTCAAGTCTAACAACATCCGTCTGATAGCAAGGAGGCCAGAATTGTAGATCTCCATCTTCAGTCCGCCTCCCCCTCTCTCCCTATTTATTCCAGAACCCTCATCCCATCCCCCTCTCTGATGAAGGGTCTAGGCCCGAAATGTCAGCTTTTGTGCTCCTGAGATGCTGCTTGGCCTGCTGTGTTCATCCAGCTCCACACTTTATTATCTTGGATTCTTCAGCATCCGCAGTTCCCATTATCACTGATACAATTTTAACCTCACCGCGAAGCCTCTTCCAGGGATGCCTAACCTGAAGAAGTTACCCTCTTCCCTCCGGACCAACCTCAGGGAATCTCTCTCCCACTGCAACTCTCTTGTTTACTTTTCTCTCCATCTTCGGTCCGTTTCCCCCCTCTCCCTAGTTATTCCAGAACCCTCACCCCATCCCCCTCTCTGATGAAGGGTCTAGGCCCGAAACGTCAGCTTTTGTGCTCCTGAGATGCTGCTGGGCCTGCTGTGTTCATCCAGCCTCACATTTTATTATCTAGGCCAGAATTGTGCACAGTATTCCGAAAATGGCCTAACCAATGTCCTGTGTGGCCACACCATGACCTCCCAATTTCTATATGCAATGCACTGACCAATAAAGGCAACCATACCAAATGCCTTCTTCACTTTCCTGTCCACCTGGTGACTTCACTTTTAAGGAACGATGAAACTGCACTGCAAGGTCCCTTTGTTCAGTAATGCACTCCTGGAACTTACCATTAAGTGTATTAGTCCTGCCTTGATTTGCCTTACGGATTTGTAAAACTTCATATCTTTTTGGACGTGTTTGTTGATCCTCATTTCAGCTTCACTATTACTCCAAAAGTAATCTTTTGTTCCATTCTCTGAATTTAGAAGTATACTATTTTATGTGCTTTTAGCTTCCAGGTTCTGACATGTGGAAATAATTCAATATCATCACTAATTGTGAGTCACTATTCCTTAAATCCAAGACACATTTATTTTTACTCATCAGTGAGCATTGTTGCCAAGGCCTGTATTTATTATCCATTTTGTGTGGTTAATTCAAAGGGCAGGCATTGCATGTAGATCAGATTGGATAAGGGTGCAGATTACTCCCTTTGAAGGATATTAGTGAATGTTATTCATTTCTGAGGTTAAAGTTTTATTCTAGATGTATTAGAATCATAGAATCCTTGCAGTGTGGAAAGAGGCCATTCAGTCCATCTAGTCTATACTGACTCTCCAAAGAACACCCCACCCAGAGCCACTCCTCCACACCCTATCCTGTAATTCCGAATATATCATGGTTAATCCACCTAGCCTGCACATCCCCGGACACTTATGGGGCAATTTAGAATGGCAAATCCACCTAACCTACACATCGATCAGACTGTTGGAGGAGCACCCAGCAGAATCCCATGGAGACACAGGGGGAATGTGCAGATTCCACACAGAGAGACTTCCAAGGCTTGAATCAAACCCGGATCCCTGGGACTGTGAGGCAGCAATGCTAATCATTTTTTCACTGGATGGTGGAAATTAATGGAATTTAAAATCTCGCAGTAGTGGTGGTGGAATTTCAAGTTGTGTCTCTACAGGTTAATCTGGTCGATTGGATCATCAGTCTAATCATATGATCACAATCTGTCCATCCCCCCCTTGTTAACAAATAATTAGTGCTAACTGCATGCCAAAAATTGCTGGGGATTATGCAAATACCAATACCCTCCCAATGACATAACCTTGACAGTTGGTGTAAAGTTCTACTGGGAAAGGGAAAAATCATACCACGTAGATTTCTAGGTCTTGATGGGCAGTTTTATTCAAGGCCATCTGCGGATACCCTCATTTTATTGCTGACTGCAGATTCCAGTCCATTAACATTTTCATAATTGGCAAAAGTTTTATGATCCATCAACATTAATAATTTGTTAACAGACCTCAAAAGAACATGAAGCATGAACTCTCTGAGGGAAAATTTGACTGTGAATAAAATATAAGTGATGGAACACGACATGATTCTATCTATGCAACTTATACTCATTAACACATCCAATTTGGATGTTTTAAGAGGATTAATGGGTTTGTAAGGAAAATGGACAGAAACCTATTTTTTAGATGGAAGGCTCCAGAACAAGGTGTAAAATATAAAATATGAGTTGGATTATTCAGGGGTATGTCAGCAAACATTGCATCACCCAATGAGAAGCAAAAATTTAGAACTTTGATCTTCAAGAGGTTGCTGAGGAGGCTGCCAAAAAAAAATCCAAACTGAAATTGATAGATGTTTTTTAGGCAAGGATTTTATGGGATGTGAACATAAGGCAGATAAGATTTTAGCCTCAGAAATCATGTTCATTAAGCTATTTATCATAAAAATCATTCATAACATTCTCACTCACTAATGCCCTTCAGAAGGAAAACTCTGCCATCCTTATCTTCTCTGGCTTACATATGAATAAACCATCTAAATGAAGCCTGCCCATTCCATCTGAGTTCATAGCCATTTTGTGTCTCACTGAATACTTTCACTAAAATGGCAGGCAACATACATTCACATCACTGGCATTTAGCACTGTCTATAGATTAGAAATGGTGGCAATACATACCTGTATAGTTTGATGGGTTTAAAACAAATATATTTTTATTTAAATGTATTACGTCCAAGAGGAATCCAGAGGTCATACAAGCAGAATAATGAAAAATAGTAGAAGGCATATTGGCTATGAAAGAAAGCTGATTGAAGTTGATTGAATCAAACTGCTTTTCTGTAATTATAGATCTGCTGTACAAGTGTAAGATTATTATTCTTTTCAGTGGTTCTTGTGGTACAGTGTTAGTGCCTCTACCTCTGAGCCAGAAGGTCTGGTTTCTAAGTACAAGCTGCTCTAGAGGTCTGTAACAGCATCTCTACACAGATTGATTAGGAGATATCTATTATTTCACTCAGTAGTTCTTTTCTGTTTAAAAATGATGAATTCAATATCCTTCTTCAAGCTTTATAACAGGAAAAGCTGCATCGTACTATTCGAGGGTAAAGGTCATGGGAGCTACAGATGCTGGAGAATCCGAGGTAACAAAGTGTGGAGCTGGATGAACACAGCAGGCCAAGCAGCATCATAGGAGCTCAAAAGCTGACATTTCGAGCCTGAACCCTTCATCAGGGTCTAGGCCCGAAACGTCAGCTTTTGTGCTCCTAAGATGCTGCTTGGCCTGCTGTGTTCATCCAGCTCCACACTTTGTTATCTTGTACTATTCGAGGGCACTGTCAAAGTCTGAAGTTGACAAACCTGTGGCTAGATTTTTATCTTGGAAGTGGCAAATGAGAATCATGGATTTCTTGACATTATGGTCCACTATGATGTTGACAGTGCAGTTTTTTTGTCTAGTAGAGGTAGGAAATGGGGCTAGCCATCTGGTGCTGAGGCAGGCCCATACTGAGGTGGCCAGGTTAGAAGTCCCATCTCTGTTAACAGAGATATTGGCCCAGTTCTGCAAATTAGTGCAAAGCCTTCCTAAATCCCTGCGCCATCATCCAGTCACCGACTTAGTCCACAATGCACCCCCCGCAACGACTCATACGTCCTGTTCAGAACTCAAAACTAATCACTCAGTATCCACTATAAATAAAACTTAAAAGCTCAATAATAGCTTTTGCAAAGCTCATATCTGTCAAAATGAACAAACATTGCTTGCATAGCCAGCTAAGAAAACATTCTCTCCACAAAAGATCAGTTAAAATAAAGCTTACATGAGCCTGGACTGTTGTGTAAACTAGAATGCTGAGCACAATTTCATTTGAATATTTGAAATCCTACCAAATCTCAGAGATCTTTCAAAAGTTTTAAAGAAGCTCAGCAGACCAAACATCAAAGGACAAAATGAAAACAAAGGGGACATTTCATAGGATCACAATCAAATAAGATAATATACCTTCTGACTGTATCTGCATTAAGTTTAGGCATAGATCATAGAATCTAGCTTAAATCAAATCTCTGCCTGTAGAATTTAAATAATTGTCTGAGGTATGTATTTATTCTAAGCTTTTGTCTTGCTAACTGGTGGGCTGCATCCCCATCTATCTACTTACTACATACCCAACCCATCCTACACCCTATTGTTTGCATATCAACTACATTTTCCTCGGTACCATCAGTTCTGAGAAAGGGGCACTCAACCCTAAACGTTAACTCTGATTTCTCTGCACAGATGCTGCCAGAACTGCTGAGCCTTTCCAGCAATTTCTGGTTTTGTTTCTCTAATTTCTTTATCACTTTGGATCTCAGTTTTGCATAATGTCAATTTTCTGTGTTTACTCCCTTCACTTTCATTCCTATTCTCTCCACTCTTTTTTGAGTACGAGTCTTTTTATATCTCTTGTTCTTTCTGAGAATGCTTAGATTGTTTCAGTATCCATGAGAAAACAATTGTAAACAAGAGATGTAAGCAGGAAAAACCTAAAACAAAATACAATGAAATATATCAAGATGTTGACTTGGGCTCCTCAGGGCAGAAAGGAATCAACCCTTTCTACTGATTGCCTTTTAAATCTTACCACACACATTCTGCATGGCTAGATGTATGACTTTAGACAGAACTTTGTTTTGGATTTCTAAAGTTACAGCTTTCATTGGACATTATTAATCCATTGGGCATCTAATCAGAGCCATGGTGGATTTTGTTTTTGCATTTTTGAACAGGTCTCCTGAGCCACCTGACCACAGTGAGAGGCACAGGTTTCCTGCAGGCTTACAACCTACTTATCAATGTGAAAGGCTAACAGCTTTCAGAGACTTTGCCTTGGCCACTCAGGCCATCTGTTGTCCTCGGGGACACAGAGTTTGAGAATGAGATTTGGGATACTGATGTAAACGTGTTACATCTGAAGTTGGTGAAACTAAACAACTGATCATTGACTTCAGAATGAAAGGAGGAGAACATGTCCCCATCTGCATCAATGGAACTGAGTTTGAGAGGGTGGAGAGCAGCAAGTTCCTCTGAGTGAGGATAGCTGACAAACTGTCCTGGGCTTCCTATGTAGATGCAACAGTCAAGAAGGCACAACAACACCTCTTCGCGGAAAGGCTACCAACATCATCAAAGATCCATCACACCTTTTAAATACCTCCTACAACCTCTTCCATCATGCAGAAGATACAGAAGCCTGAACGCATACATGAGCAGGTTCAGGGGCAGCTTCTTCCAGGCCATTATCTGACTGATGAATGGGCTCTATAGCCTCAAATAATGCTGATCTTGCTAATGTTGATCTCACCTAGCACATGCCCTGTGCAATGTAATGTGTATGACTCTGTCTAAGTTTTTTTGATCTCTAAATCCTTGTTTACTATGATCTGCCTGGACTGCTCGTAAACAAAGCTTTTCACTACACTTCAGTACATTGACAATCGATCAATCATCAATCAACTAATGGGGGAAATGCATGGTAAAAATGCACTCAAGAGCAGGAGTACAACATGCACATCTCAACAAAATGGTTATTATGGCCTGAAAAGTAAGAAATCATATTTTAAATGATCAAGGCGCTGACACATAATGAAACTGACTTTAAAGCAATCAAAGTGATACTGATGAAGGAGATACAAATTAAAAAGAGTTTTGTGATAGGGCAGTTGAAGGCTAAGGTAGAAAGATACTTGATAAAACATATTCGTTGAATAGATAAAGGTGAAAATAGAGCTGCAGAATTTTTAAAGTTTATTCATAATTGCTTGCTGCTTCTATAGGTACTGTAAGGATAAGATGAATGAACGAAAGTCCCCAGATGATAATTCAATGTGGAAGCATGGACAGAAGAGGAAAATTGTGCCCCATCTTATCACACGCCATATCTGAAATGACTCACCAGTCAGTGGATATCTGCCAAAACACCAGCATCCCTCACAGACTGAGACACTTAGCCCACCCATTCCTGATGTGATTGCAGGCATTTTCTTCCCCGCTGCATGTTTTCAATTACCAGCATGATAGAAAATGACGGGGCGTGCTCCTTAGCCATTTGCTTCCAGTCTCCTCCTGAACATGTTAGTGAGGCTCCAAACATCTTCACCCCCTTCAACCCACAAACCCCATAGGCTTCATACTTCCACTAGTTCCCAGCTTGCCTGTCCACATGTGCACCTTCCCCAGCCAGTCTCGGCATATAAACTGACAATACCGGGTGTGGGCATACATTGCATATTGCTATCTTCAAAGCCAGAGTGCTCCTGACTGTGGACGAAACGCTGTCCCGCATTATCCCCTTCCCATTATTCTCTTCCCAACTGCTCCCTCTTGCTGATATTGTTGCCCCCTTTACAACTGTGATTCTTCCTGCCCTAGAGGACCCATTCCTAATGACTAGCTTGCTCAGTGCCATATTGGTGGCAATATCTGCTCTTGCTTAATCCTCTATAATTGGCAGCCTAATGAGAAACTCATCTCATCACATGTGAAATGAGTGAGATATTTCCGAAAGAGAGGTGAGACTCCCTTGATACTTCATCAGATTCTGCCATAAATCTCACCATAACTAAGTTGCTCTGACGTCCATAAGATTCCACCAAACAGAACGAGAATGTCATAATTTACAACGTGCATTAATTTTTCAATATTATGCAATGCCAACAAATTAACTTAAGCATATCCCAGGATGTATGCAAATTCATATGACGGGGATGCCAAGTTACTCTGTAAACCAGTAGTGATGAGCTATTGGGCATACAATGATAGTTGATAACTGGAGAGATAATAGATGTTAGATACTCAAGAGAAGAATGGTTTCATGGTGTGAAAGATTAAGGATGGCTCTTTATTAGATTTGCAACGTATTCATAAAAACATTGAACTGAGATTCATTTTCTAAAGCATCTTATTCTGTGGCACAGGCTGCCAGATGTGACAATAGAAGGATTTAATTATACACTGTCAAAACATTACCGCAACATTAATCTCCTTTCTGTGCTTTGAGTGGAGGCCATCCAACCAGTAAAATGAAATGCAAGTTGGATACCTTGTTAATAACCAAAGAATGCATGGAGAATTTGGGGGACATTCTTCAACTTGCTGAAATTAATTTAGCATTTGAAGCCTGAAATTTTATTTTATTTTATTCAGCCATTGATGTGAGTGTTGTTAGCAAGATCAGAATTTGATCCCCATCCCTCATTGTGTTCGAAATGGACATAGTTGAGTCATTTTGTTGAATCTCTGTGAATCCATCTCATGAAGATGCACACATAGCATTGTTCGACAGTCAGTTCCATGATTTTAATGCAGCAACAATGATGGAACAGTGATATAATTTTAAACTAGAATGGCTTGTGGCATGATGGGGAACTTGCATGTGGTGGTATTTTCATGCATCTGCTTTCGAGAGAAAGAAGTTTTCGAATATGCTGTTCAGGGAGCCTCAGTGTCTTGCTCCAATGCATTTGTGATACAGTACACATTGCTGTCACTGTGCATCACAAGAGGGAGAGCATATTTAAAATGGGTGGAGTGAAAATCAAACAGGGTGCTCTCAATTGGTGTTGATCTTCTGCAGCATTTTTTGAGCTGCATTCATCCAGACAAGTATTCTATTACACCCCTGAGTTCAAGTTGTAGAGTTTGGAGAAGCTTTGGAGTGCCATGAGATAAGTTCTTCACTATAAAACTTTCAGCCTCTGATCTGCTTGTGTAGCTACAACATTTATATCCTGGTCCAGTTCTCTTTCTGGCCAATAATAGCCAGTAGGATGTTAATGGTGGGTAATTCTACAATGAGTAATTCCATTGACTGTCAAGGGAAGACTGATGAATTTCCTCTTGCTGGGATGAGTGATTAATTGGCATTTGTGCAGCGTAACTGTTGCTTGTTGCTTATCAACTGAAGTCTGAATGCCATCTGCATCTTGCCTAATGCAAGATTGTTTCACTACCTGGGGAGAGACAAATGCCACTAAACACTGAGAAGTGTCATTTCTTACTTCAAAATGGAGAAGAAGCCATGAATGAAGCAGCTGAAGAATTTTAGGCCTACAACATCACCCCAAGGAACTCCTTCAATAATGCACTGGAGGTGATTCAATTGGCCTCCATTTCTCACAACTATCTTCCTTTGTTCTAACCAGTGTCCAGTGTCTCCAACCAATGGAGAGTTTTCACCCTGATTCCCATTAATGTGAAATTTCCTGAAGCTACTTGATGCCACAGTCATTCAAATGGCATATTGTTCACAAAGGTAGGCACTCTCTGCTTACCTCTTGAGTTCAATGTCATGTTTAGACTTAGGAGGTAATGAAAACTTAAACTAAGTTGCCCTCACGAACCCTAACTGAGCATTTGAGCAGTTTGCTGTTGAGTAAGCATTTCTTGACAGCAATCATATTTTCCATTACTTTGCTAATGATGGAGAGGAGATTGTTATCTTGGATTTGTCCTGCTTTTGTCAGCTGAATGACAATGACAGAATCTTCCCCATATCCCTGATTCTTCTGTTCAATATTTAAACTAACACATGAAATGTGTTTGTGTCAATACTGTAAAAGAAAACAGCATCAATTTTTTCTTTAAAAATCTTTGCATTCATGTAGCATTTCTAATGTAAGAAGAAGCTCCAGGCCTGTACTTCAGAATTGCACTGAGGGAGAGTTGCACTGCCAGAGTGGGTGAAGTTTAGATGAAACATTAAAGCAAAGCTTTGTATATCTTCTCAAAATATCCCATGTACTATTTGAACATCAAGGAAATTATCCCTAGTGTCATAGCCAATATTTATCTCTTAACTAACAGCAGTGATACACAATGTTTAGCCATTATTCAGGAAGATATTCAGGAATTCTGCAGGAAATAATCCACCTCCTGAATTCGCAAAGCCCTCGATTATCTTCAAAGCACAAGTCAGGAGTAGGATGGAATACACCCTCTCACCTGGATGAGTGCAACTTCAACAACATTGAAGAAGTTTTACACCATCTGGGACAAAGTAGCACATGTGATTGACATAACATTCACAACCATTCACTCTCTCAACTACTTACACTCAGTAGAACCAGTATGTACCATCCAGAGATTCACTGCATAAATATACCCAGGCTCCTTAGACAGCAGCCTCCATGTCCATGACTATTACCATCTAAATTTAGGTTATCTAAACAGATAAATAGAAAGCGGGACATAACACCAGCGCTTCGTCGGAGGCTCACTGATGATGTTACCTAGAATGGTGACGAAACGTCTGAAAACTAACCTTCCAGCTCAGCGAGCCAACTCACATCCAGAAACTCAACCTGAGCTACAAATCTTCTCAAAACTCGATAGGGGGGATAGTCAGAATATCTTTCCCAGGGTGGAAATGTTAAATGCTATGGGGCAGAGGGTTAAGGTGAGAGGGATGAAATTTAAAGGAGACATGTAAGGAATGTTTTATTTACACAGAGGGTGATAGGTGCCTCGAATGTGCTGGCAGAGGAGGTGGTGGAAGCAGGTAAAATGCAAAGATGCAAATCACTTAATTAGACACATGAATAAGCAGAGAATAGAAAGATATGGACCATTATGCAGGCAGATGGGATTAGTTTGCAGTAGTACTATGGTTGGCACACAGATTTTGGGCCAAAAGGCCTGCTCCTGCACTGTACTACTCTATGCTCCATGTGAAAGACTATGTTGAACACACAGAGAGTGGGTCTGACTACTTCAAGATCATAAGTGATTTCCTCACCAGTGCTGTCATTGTCATTGTGGATGGTGCTTAAGGTATCCCACAGCATTGACCCTGTCAGACCCTTACAGCCTTATACAACATTAATCCGCGAGTTTTATTTTTCTCATTGTGGCTACCTTTACGTTTGCACCTGTAATTACTTTATACTAATCTTACTCATTCCAAGTTTCTGACACTACAAATTTATGTGGTCTAGAGGTTTTCCTGCTTTCCAACATAATTTCTTCAGAAAAGTGATTGGTCACTGGGTGAAGTTTGTTGACTTTGATTTTTGCTTCTGACAGTGTGAGGACTGTGAGTCATTTGTATTATGATGTTTCCCATTGCATTCATGTCATAAATGAATAGCAGACAATTAATCGGCAATGGGATGCAGTGACTACAGTTCCTTCCGTTATCTCCTTGAGCTATATGAGCAAAGTAGGAATGCTGCTGGTGTGAAGCACCTTCAATTACCAATACCTTTCAGGCTATGGTCCTGTATGCACATAATGCATGCTCTACTCTGCCTAATTGGATTGCTGCTTCTTGCTTTTTTGTCTGATGAAGGGTCTAGGCCCAAAACGTCAGCTTTTGTGCTCCTAAGATGCTGCTTGGCCTGTTGTGTTCATCCAGCTCCCCACCTTGTTATCTCTGCTGCTTCTTGATAGTTGTGTGAGTGTAAATGTGGATTCAGCTGCGTTAATAGAATAAGATACTGGCACTTCGGCTTTCTATTCATTAGCAGCTGTAATAGCAATAGACCACACTGGGGTGAATGGATTGATAATTTATCAACTGTGTAGAAAAAAAAGAATTTCCTAAATAAAACTTGATCATTTGAACCTCCTGATGAGCTTCACCATTCATTTGTAGGCACCTCAGTGAACTTCCAGCTTGCTCAAATCCAGAAAGATTCGCTGAAGAATTCATGAACAAATTGCAGTCAATTATCCATCATGACCACATCAGGAATACCTCTGGAGAGTGCATATGCTCTTGCCTGCAGTTTCCCTGTACGTTTACTGTTTTAGAGGTAAACCTCATTAAGTGGAGCCAGAATCATTGTAGCTTCCATGTTAATATTTTCTCATCTATGAGGGTCACCAGTAGTTAGTAATCTGCCTCTAATGAGCACTGTCAGGCAAAGGAGAGTAGGCTGAAAGCCACTTATAAGTGCATGTAACTGAGCAAGCCTCCTTTATTATGAGAGTGTGGACTCTGTGTCTGACAAGGTTCACGAGGCATTGTCTTCTTGAAAGAGTTCTGCATTTAAACCTGCAGCAGAAGTTTCAGCAGATCCCATTGTTAGAAAGGACAGATTGTAGTGGGTCAGGATACCCATGGAGGTCAGCATTGTTTTTAATTGATTTACAATTGAAAGTGAGTGTCACTGGCTAGGTTAGTATTTATTGCCCATCTCTTACTGTCAGAGGGCAGTTGAAAGTCAATCATATTGATGTGAGGAGTCACATGTAGGCCAGACCAAGTAAGGATGACAACTTCTTTCCCAAAAACAGCATTAGAGAACCAGACAGATTTCTTTTTCTTAATTCCGCTATCTGTCATGGTAGGATTCAAACACCAGGTGGGTTGCTGGGTCCCATCGGCCAGTGGTAATACCATGAGGCCATTATCTCCCCTATCACATATCCTTGATCTTTTAAAAAATACCTCGTCATTTGAACACCATCCTTGCATCAACCTGAGAATTTATTTAAAGAGTCTGCTGTCATTACCAAATGAAGCCAAAAAAATCACCAATTGGTTTCCAATTCATTCCCAATATTAAGCATTGCGTTGTAAGTTATATCCATTAATTTTAAAGCAATTTGTCAATTTTTAGTTCTTCCATCTGAGTATGTTGACTAAAAATTAGCATTCATCAATAAACAGTATATTATATAATATTGGTAGAATTAAAACTAGCCTTCGTTGAACCAGTAACCCATCTTGCACATCTCTAGATTTCTTTTCCCTCACACTTCATGGAAATTAAACAAAAATTGGTCTGGGGATGGCTTTGCTACTAGCAGGAACTTCAATCAGGCTGCCTTGAGATGAACTTTGCCCTTAAGTTTGTTGTGTCACCATAGTCTTACCAGACCATAGGGCTGCTCTCTTATTTAAGAAAGATGACTGGTGATGATTTAGCCTGAGGTTCACCACACCTCAGGCAAGGCGAGTGGTTGGGAAAGAGAGTCCTTCATGGTAATATCAATCAGTGATGGGGAATTGAACCCATATTCTTAACATGTCACTACTTTGCAAACCAACCATCCAGCCAACCAAGCTGCTGCTAAAATGTTGTAATACTACTCATGCACTGCACATATTTCAACAAAACAAAATGACAGCCATTTTCTTGTTCTTTTCTTAGAATAGTGCCTTGATCTATCAGAATCAATTATTTAAACAAATCTTGTTTAAACAAAACAGTTAGTCTTCACCGACAGATACAATGGCAATAGGTTTATTTCTAAGAGAGAAGCATGATGGAAAACTGGAAATTAAAAACTCGTCAGACTTACATCAGTAATAGGAAAATGCTAGAATCTATTGTAAAGAATGGGATGAATAGACACTTGGTTGATATTGATCTAACTGGGCACATTCAATATGGATTGTGAATGGGAAATTACTTTGATTAACTTGGAGCTTTTTGAAGATGTTGCTAACAAAATTGATAAAGGAGAATTTCTCTGCAGAAGAATTTTAATAAAATCCCCCACAGGACACTGGTTAGCAAAACTGAGCTACATTTGATACGAAAAAATGTACTGGCATAAATTAGTGATTGGTGAACAGATGGAAAATAGACAGAAGGAATAAATGGATAATTCTTGCATTGGCAGGTTGCGAATAGTAGAGTATCTCAAGGATCAGAACAAGGGATCCAGCTGTTTATAATATTTGTCAATGATTTGGAGATGGAACAAAATGTAATATTTCCAAATTTGTAGATGACACAAAGCTAAGCGGATGTGTGTGTGTGAGGAAGATGAAAAGTGGCAGGAGGGTTTGCAATGATTTAGTGAATGGACAAGAACATGGCAGATGGATACGATGTGGAAGAGTGTGAGTTTATCCACATTGGTGGGAGAAATAGATGTGTAGAATGTTTCTTGAATGGTTTGAGTTAGAAAATGTAGATGAACAAAAAGACTGAAGTGTATTTGTCAATAAATCATTGCACGTTAACATGCAGATTCAGCAAATTATTAGAAAATTAATAGAATTTTAATCTTTTACTGTGAAAGGGTTTCAGTGTAATAGTAGGCGGCACCTGCAATACTGTGTGCAGTTTTGCCCTCCTCGTCCCAGGAAAGATATTATTGCTACAGAGAAGGTGCAATGAAAGTTCACAGGCCTTCTTTCTAGAATGCCAGGATTGCTATATGAAGAGAAATTATGCAAATTGGAACTGCAGTCTTAGAGCTTAGAAGACTTAAAGGTGATCTTATTGAAATTTATTAAACACTTAAAAGGATAGAATAGATAGGATAAATGCAGGCAAGATGTTTCTCCTGGTTGGACGGTCTCAAACCAGTGGTAATAATTTAAAAACAAGAAGAATGCCACTTTGTTCTGCGATGAGGAGAGAGCTTTGAAAATTCAGTCTTTGAGCACATTTAAGGTAGAGATTGATAGATGTCTGATTACCAGTGATGTACAGGGTGATGAAATGGGTGAGTAAAAGGTATTGAAGTCTTCAAACTGCCAAGGTTATGCCAAGTAGTAGGATAGATGCCATTGGATGAGTGGTCTACTCCAATCCTGCGTGCCTAAAAATCAGTGTTCTCTTGCCAACTAATCTGCACCCTCCTGTCATGCAGTATAAATGTGCTTTTTACTTCAGCATTGCTTGTGTACTCTTGATGAATAAGAAATGAAAAGCCTCGACAGATATTGTATTTTTTCAGCAATAGTCTAATTTATAATTCAATCCACCATTGACTTAAAAGAATTTTTTTCAACAAATAATTGTCAATCATAATCCATAAAAAATACATTCAAGACAATGTGACAGCAGACACACAGAATTGTGAATGGGAAGACCCAAGTTTCAAAGGCAGAATGCTGCTTGGATAGAGAGTAAGAAATTAGAACATGCCTCCGTTGAAGTGAAACTAGTTAAAGATGCTTTTGGAACTTAGTAGTTCACTAACTTATTGACCTTGGAATTTATCTGGAGATATTTGACTGATGGGAATTTCTCTGGTAGTGATAGGGCTTGAAGGAAGCTAAGATCAAAAGACCTTTGAATCTTAAGAGGCCAGTCAACCATCCTAGATTTTAGCTACTGTGCGAGTGACCCAATGTTTGCTTTTGCTTTATGACGAATAACTTCTTAAAATGCTTCTGCCTATTTCTGTTGAACGACATCTGGTCCAGTTTTCTTCCTTAGCAAAATTCCGTGCATGAGAAATATTCCTTTTGTCTTTGAATGGTTTGCCAATCAAAATGGACTTGTTCGATTGGTAATTTCATACATTAAGTGAGAAGTTGAAGCTAAGATTTGGTACTTGGGTTGTGAGAGAGATATCAAATAAACATGTATACCTGGAACTAGATGCATCGGAAATAGTGCTGGAAAGGGTTGTTGAAGTGCAGGTTGGGGAATGCTCTCATTTATGAAAGACCAAATAGCATAATCCAGTTTCCATTTCTTATCATCGCTTAATGCTTATTAACCTCAATCTCCAACTTCATAGATCCCTGAACTGAGCTATTGTAATACATGAATCTTGATGTCCAGTTTCTCTCCAGTTTACTCAGAATTGACTCTAGGAAACTTGTGGTCAACATGTGGAATCTGCAGAGAAATTGCATTTCCAAATCATGCTAAACTAACTGGTAAATATCAGAAATCTATTTGTCCATTGGTTTGATCACAGATATGTTATATTTTTCATGTTGACATTTCATTCCAAAAGCAGCAGTGAGATGAAGGAAACTCATGCCTGGCCACTAGACCCATGGCCCATGATGGAGCACATAACAAGAAAGCTTGTAAAGTTGGAGAATGTTCTTTATTTCTTCATTTTTCTGCTTTTATAGTCCATGTTTTAGTTTATTTTTATGTGTTATAAGATGGTGCCAGAGAGTGGCACCACTATAAAAAGGATTTATTGTATTTTTGTAACAAGATACATGTGACAATAATTAAATCAAACCAAATCAAATCAAACTGGATTTATTATAGCCCATAGTCGCTTGATTATCTTGCTAACTGTGCCATGGAATGCATAAAACACATGTAAAACTGGAAGTGTTGACTTGATAATGCTACAGATGGTGCAACATTAAGCAAAGAGAAAGCATAGTGTGTGTTTAAAAGTGGCCAAACAATTTCACCCAATTTAGAACAAATGGAAATCAATTCAGCAACGTAAATAGAAAGTATTAATGTATTAAAATGCTCCATTTCACTAAGTTGCAAGTAACAGAATAGTTTGAAACATTGAGAAAGGACTTCCAGCTAAAATTAAATGCACGTGTGGTTCTTGCATTGGCCGTTACAGAGACAACTGTTTGAACTATCTTTCCTTGGTCACTTTCCAGCATTCAATTGGGGACATCATTGCATGAAGCAACAACAATAACAGCTAGCACTTATGTATATTTATTTATTTAGTTATGTGGCACACTTAAAGTAGGACCATGCCCTATAAATAAGTGTAATTTGGCAAACAAAGATGATTTAGAGCCAAAGGAAAAGTTACTAAGATGATTAAAAAGTTGTTCGAAGAGATAAAGTTTTACATGGGTTTTAAAAAAGAACGAAAATTGAAAAGATAGAGAGATTCAGGGAGTGAATTTCAGAGCGTAATGTCCAGACAGCTGAAGGCACAGCTATGAATGGCAAAATGAAGGGAGCGAATGATTCATGAAAAGGAGAAAGCTGAGGGCAGTCAGAGCCCCTCAAAGGAGATTACAGAGCTGTGGCGGAGTCAGGCCATGGAGCAGTTTAAACATCGGTATGAGATGTGTGATTGTTACAGAAGAAATAATAGGCAATGTTGGTGAAGTAACATGCTTAGGTTGTGAGATTTGTTTCAGCCTGAGACGGTGAATGTTGAAATTGATGAAATTAATGTTGAAGGAATGCAGTTTATGATGGAGCAATGGCTTCTTTCTTCCCAATATTTATGTGAGAGAAAGTTTTGGTTCATTAAAGTCTCAGCCAAGGTTGTCAATTTGAAGGCAGTTGATGACACACAGGAAAGAATCCAGGCTAGACCTTTAGAAATCTCCAGAGGTAATAGAATGAGTATGGCTGAAGGTTCCTTACAGATCAGTGTGGGAGTAGATGATGGCATTTCTGCCCTGCTGGCGAATGCACGGTAGATGGGTGACAATTTTATTGTCAGTCATTTCATGGGCTGCAGAGTGAAGATGTTACAATGTGTTGCTTTCAAGAGAAAGAAACCCTGAAAACTTACCCTGTGGACAAAAAAGAGCGTAAGGATTATCCAAATTCCAGGATTTACAAAAATTAACTGACTTTGATTTTAGTTTTATTATCACATGAACTTTGCAGTAAAAATACAATGAAAAACTTTCAGTTGTCACCTCAAAATGGTGCCATTTTGTATGATTTAAGAATAAGGGAAAAAAAAAGAAAGGTATAGCTTGAAGAGAGTCCATCAGTCCTGAGCCAACTCATCACCATTAATGGTGTCTGTGCCACCATCACTCCAGCACTGCTTTGCCGCTATCTACACCAGACCCAACCAATGTCGAAGTCACCAATTCTCAGACACCATCTTTACTGCTAGGCTGATACTCCTCTACCACTGCCTTGTCACTGCCTGCACTGGACCAACCAACATCTGAGTTGCTTCTCTCGCTGCTAGAACCACCTCATCCATGTTGCTGCACACAGCCCCATTTGGTCCTGCAAACGAAAGTGTCCAATTGATGAATCATAAAGCTTACTGTTTAATGTTCTACTTTAACTATGGATGCCAACTTTCCCAGTAGTTACTATCTTAGAACATCGCACAGGAATGGGCCCTTTAGCCCGCGATGTTGTACTGAACAAGACGCCAAATGAAACTAGTCCTTTCTGCCTGCCCTTAGTCCATATCCCTCCATTCCTTGCATGTTCATGTGCTTATTTAAAAGTCCTTATTGTATCTACCTCCACCACCACCTCTGTGTTCCAGACTCCTACTGCCGTGTGTAAAAACACTTGCCCCTCATATCTCCATTGAACTTTCCCCCTCTAACCTTAAATGCATGCCCCCTAGTATTAGTCATTTCAATTCGGGGAAAATGATTCTGACCATCAACCCTATCTATGCATCAAGGTGGACTTCACAAGCTTCAAAATCTCCCCTTTCCTGACCGCATCCCAAAACCAGCCCAGCTCATCCCCGTGTCCCTAAACTGTATTCCCACCTATCCACTCCTCTCACCTCAAGCCCCATCCCCTTCTCCTACCTACTAGCCTCTTCCCGCCTCCTTGACTTGTTCGTCCTCCCTGGACCAACCTATCCCCTCCCTAACTCCCCACCTGCACTCACCTTTACTGGCTGCAACCCCATCTCTTTGACCGGTCTGTCTCCTCTCCACCTATCTTCTCCTTTATCCATCTTCTATCCGCTTCCCCCTCTCTCCCTATTTATTTCAGAATCCCCTTCCCCTCCCCCAACTCTGAATAAGGGTCTAGACCCAAAATGTCAGCTTTCCTGCTCCTCTGATGATGCTTGGCCTGCTGTGCTTATCCAGCTCTACACCTTGTTTTCTCAGATTCTCCAGCATCGGCAGTTCCGATATATCTCTGCATCTCATTGGTTTCTGGGGGTCAATTCTGCTCTACTGTAATGAAAATGCAAGGCCTTCTATTATGCTCCTACACATGTGTGCCATCCTCCATCCAATTCATGTCATGGTCTGAGGAAAGGTTTGAAATTTCCACACTCATTAAACCGAACCTACTATATACAATAGTGATAATAGGATGCATGACTTTAACTTCCTAGTATGTTACAAGAAGTCATACAAGGGAAGAAAAAAATATATAATTTCAAATGTCAATAGCAGAAACCTCAAGCACTTGAAACCTTTTTAATTGTGTATAAATAAACATGGTGCGATTCATGCCAAAAATCAGAAAAACACAGCTGTCAATCTTTTTCTTCACTCTGGGGCTCAACCTTCTCAAAAGGCTTATCAAGCCTCATTACGTGTTCTCATCCACCTTTTTTTGAAGTTGTCACAGGTCCTTATATTTAGGTGAAATTAGCTCCAAGTCAGGCTTGGAGCAGAGCTCACAGTTGCTGTACATCTTGTTTTTTAAAGTTGGAAAGGTCAAAACATTGGGATGTACTTTCACAAGAAATTTGGCAAGTTGCTGTAGTGCATCCTGTATCTTGTACATATTGTTCCTGCTGCGCATTCATGGTGGAGGAAGTGAATGCTGAATGTGGTGGATGGGCTCCAATCAAATGGAGCGCTTTGTGCTCCATGACAGCAAGGTACTTGAGTGTTTGAAGAGCTGCATTCTGCCAAGTATGTTGACTGTGTTCTTTCATACTCATGACCTATGCTAAGTGTCTGATGAACAGGCTTTGGGAGTCAGGTGGTAAGCTAGTCATGACAGAATCGCCAGCCTCTTATAGCCGTGCCTTTTATGTGGTTAGAGGATTGAGTCTTTTGCTCTAAAGTAACCTTCGGGTGTAATTGATGAAGAATGCAGTGATGGTAATGTCATTAAATGTTATAGAGAAGTGCTTTCATCCTTTCTGGTCTGAAATGGCTGTTATTTGGAGATGTGATGTGAATGTGACTTATCATGTATCATGAGTGTAAGATGAAAATAAAAATTATTATGCATCTTTTAATCTGAGATTACTTTTACAAACTTTAAGGCAAAATATTCAAAACGTTATTTCTTTTCAGATTAGATGCTGCCCAATTTTATAGCTGAACCATGTAATCTACCAGGAAGTACGAAAAAAGAGAAAGAAAACATAGATGAAGTGTTGCCATGGGAACAGAAAAGACCCTGGTTAAAAAAAAGTTCCCACCACCATACTGCTTTTAAATGTTGCTAAAGATCTTCAAAAGTAGCTGATTATCAAGTGTATCCGAACCATTCCTCAGTGTATCAATTGCACCAGTGGATCTTGCATGACCATTTAAATCTTTCCCTATTTGGGAGAAAAATCATCATCTGAACAATGTGATACTACGCTACTTTAATTTTACGTATGTTGCAAAGATTTACTGTTCCGGGCACATTCGTGCCATTGCTACAGTGTAAGCTCATCGTTTCAGCAGGATGTTTGTAAAATATGAGCTGTGGCTGAATTTTTTAACTCTTAATGACTGAATGCAAATTTTCTGGGAATTTGGCTCCTTGCAATTTTTAAATTGTGTTTCAAAGAATTGTGTGCCTGTAATAAGCACTTGAAAAATTCGATGTATTCAATGATGGTAATGAATTGTCATATTGATGTGTGTATTTTGATATCTTAACAGCTTGCCTTCTTTTCCAAGCGTTGTTCCGATCTGGATTAATACATTTTATTTATTTATTGCTTAAATCTGCGCCTGCAGCAATTAACTTGTTGTTACTCTGCTGAATAAAGCATGAATTTTTTGCTGAAATTTGCACTGCACCGTTTGTGACATACCATGTGAATTTGAGATTTTCTTTTTTCATATTTTTCTTACCAAATATACTGTGGTTGAAAGTACCCCTCACCATGTTATTCTAATAAACATTAAAAAAATGTTGGTGCCATAAGCTGCTTCAAAAATTGGTTTCAGACTCTGGATTTTTGTAGTTTATGGCAAATATATTTTGTGTTTTTACGTTTATTGTTAAAGACAAAAACAATTTGTGCCTCCATAGCACTTTAAATGTCTTTGATGACAGAGCCCAAGGCTTCATATACAGTGTATAACTCTAAGTATAGTTATGGTTGTGACATGCCTGCAAACATGGCAGTTATTTCTTTAAATTGGAAGATCTCACAAATGATGATGAGCTAAGTGGGCACTTCATTTATTTGTTAGCGAAATGCTGAAGGAGACAGTGGCTTAGTGGTGTTATTGCTGGACGGTTAATCCATTTGAATTTAATAAATATCTGGAATTAAGAATCTAATGATGACTGTGAATCCATTGTTGATTGTTGGAAAATCCATCTGATTCACTAATGTCCTTTAGAGAAGGAAACTGCCATCTTTAGCTAGTCTGGACTACAAGTGACTCCAGATCCATAGCATCATATTGACTCTTAACTGCCCTCTGGGCAATTAGGGATTGGCAATAAATGCTGGCCAAACCTGAGATGTCCACAGCCTATGAATGAATAAAGAATAAAAAACAGTCACTGCTTTCCGTTGTACCGTGTAAACTTAAAAATTTATCCTGCATCACTGAATCGGCATCGCTCACTCACCATCTCACTGTACAACTTTTTCCCTTTACTAGCCATGCTCCTGATTGGATGATGAGGCTCAAATGGGAAAGTCCTAGCAAAACATAATAAACTATGAAATATTGGGAGTTTTGAAATGCATTAAGATGGGCAAGTCCCCAGGATGGATGGGATCTATCCCAGGATATCATGGGAGGCAAGAGGGGAAACAGTTGGGGCCTTAACAGATATCTTTGCACCCTCTTTGGCCTCAGGTAAGGTTTCAGAGGACTGAAGAATGGTCAATGTTGTTCCTTTCTTTATGAAGGGAAACAGAGGTATTCCATGTAATTACAGGTCTATGAGGCTGAGACAAGTTGGGGGAAGACATTGGAAAAGATACTGAGAGACAGGATTTATTCACGTTTAGAAATTAATGACTTGTTAGTAACAGGAAGCGTGTGTTTGTGTGGAGAAGGCCATGTCTCACCAATTTGATTGAATTTTTTGAGGAAGTGATTGATGAGGGAAGGGCGGTGGATATTGTCTACATGGATTTTAGTAAGGTCTTTCATAAGGTATCTCATGGCAGGCTGGTACAGAAGGTAGAGGTTCATGGGATCCAGGATGAGTTGGCTAGACGGAACAGTGCTTTTCAGAATGGAGATCAGTAACAAGTGCTGTTCTACGGGGATCAGTGCTGGGACCTTCGTTGTTTGTATTATATATCAAGATCTGGAGGAAAATGTAAGTGGTTTGATTAGTAAGTTTGCAGGTGACTCCAAAATTGGCAGTGTTGTAGATATTGAAGAGGACTGTCAAAGGAGACAGCAGGATATAGCTAGTTTGCAGACCAGGGCAGAGAAGTGGCAGATGGAGTCTAATTCAGACAAATGTGATGTGATGCATTTTGGAAGATCACATTCAAGTATGAATAATACAACAAATGGCAGAACCCTTAGGAGCATTGACGTGCAGAGCGATCTGGTTGTACAGGTCCACAGATCCGTGAAAGTGGCAACACAGGTGGATAAGGTGGTCAGGAAGGCATGCAACATGCTTGCCTTCATTGATCAGGCATCCAATATAAAAGTTGGCAAGTTATGTTATAGCTGTATAAAACTTTAGTTCGGCCGCATTTGGAATATTGCATGCAGCTCTAGTTGCCACATTACCAAAAGAATGTGGGTGTTTTGGAGAGGGTGAGGGGAAGGTTTATTAGGATGTTGCCTGGTCTGGACGGTTTTGGGTATGAGGAGAAGTTGGATGAACTCAGGTTGTTTTCACTGGAGAGTCAGAGGCTGAGGGGCTCCTAACAGAGGTCGACAAAATTATGAGAGGGATTATGATTGGGTGGATAGTCAGAGGATTTTCTCCCAGTGTGGAAAGGTCAAAGACAAGAGGGCACAGGTTCAATATGAGAGGGGGAAAGTTTAGGTAGAAGTGCAGGGAAAACTTTTCACACTGCACATGGTGGATGCCTGGAAGGCGCAGCCAGTGGAGGTGATGGAAGCAGGCACAGTAGCAATGTTTAAAGCGTTTCTTCATAAACACATGAATGTGAGGTGACCACAGGGATCGATATTGCGCAGGGGCAATAAGTAATGGGTCTAAATAAAGAGTAGAAATCTTGGAGGCTTTACGGACCAAAAGACTTATTCCTGTGTTGCGTTGTATTGTTGTGTAACTGAGTCAAACTAACTTGATTGCAATGCTAGATAAAAAAACTCATCATTAGGATTCATTGACTAAATTCCCAGGTAAAGATTATCAAGTAATTCAGAAATCTGGGCCATTTAAAAAGGAATTTATTCACGAAATTGCTGTGCTAACAATTAATACCTTATCCCTAATTCCCTAATTGACCTTGGAAAGATGGTGGTGAGCTTTCATCTTGAACTTCTGCAGCCCACGCAATGTAAAATATAATTAGAGAAGGAGGTCCAAAATGTTGACCCAGTAAAAGTGAAGATAATACAATCTAGCTTCAAGTCAGGATGGCGTCTGGTTCGGCGGGCAACTTACAAGTGGTGCAGCTCCCATTTTTCGGTGTTTTTGTCCTTCTAGGTGATGGAGGCTGCAGGTCCAGCATGTACCATTGTAGGAGCCTTGGTGACTTATTGGAGTTCTCCTTGTAGGTGGCATCTTGTACTGCCGCTGTGTGCCTGCGATGAAGTTAACGACTGTTGAAGGTGTCAGATGAGGTGTCAATCAAATGAATTGCTCTGACATGGATGTCATTGGATTGTCTACTGTTGTTTGAACTGCAATCACTCAGACAAGTGGAAAGTGTTCCTTTATACACCTAACTTATACCAATATTCTTTACCAGACTGTAATATCAATTCTTTATCTATGTTATAACTATCTTATTTATAACTTTTTTTTAGACACTGTAAGTAATGCTACTACTTTTCCTTTTATTCCTCTTCTGTATCCAAGAATTGTACCTAGGAACTTGTACCTAAGATGATGCGATTAGAGGCAGACATTGCAAAATTTTCTCACTATAGCCCTGTACTTCAGTACTAGAGTACATGCGACAATAGAGGATAAAGGATATTCTATTCTATTCTATCTGGCCATTCCCACGGGTATGGGGAAGCTGCTATTGGTAATTACTGTCCTTGTTGACACTCAGAACACTGTCCCACCAATATAGCTATGTTTGTGCCCAAGTCTGCGCACCAAAACCAACATCATAATTTTGGAGACATCTGGATGATCCCGGCGGAGGTCAGCCAGCATTTGATGACTATCTTCGTTCAGGACAATCACTCTAGCTCTGCATAACAATATGCCATCTTCTACCTAGAGCGGGTCTCTCCAGGTCCAAAAAGGTTTCAGTTCTGGTTGTGATGGCCCTTTGGTTCCCCCATTAGTACTATTTGTTCCAGTTTGAAAGGACTGGATCTTTCTTTGTCCAAACCAGATGTAGGTAGATTTTCCAGAGGATGAAGCCTCTTAGACATGTGATAACAAAGTGTGGAGCTGGATGAACACAGCAGGCCAAGCAGCATCCTAGGAGCACAAAAGCTGATGTTTTGGGCCTAGAGCCTTCATCAGAAATGGGGCAGGCGTAGAGGATTCTGAAATAAATAGGGAAAGGGGACAGGTGGATTGAAGGTGGATAGAGGAGAAGATAGATGGAGAGGAGACAAACAGGTTAAAGAGGCCGGGATGGAGCCAGTAGAGGTGACCGTAGGTGGGAAGGTAGGGAGGGGATAGGTTAGTTCAGGGAGGACAGACAGGTCAAGGGGGCGGGATGAGGTTAGTAGGTAGGAAATGGGGGTGGGGCTTGAGGTGGGAGGAGGGGATAGGTGAGAGGAATAACAGGTCAGGGAGGAGTAGACGAGCTGGGCTGGTTTTGGGATGCAGTAGGGGGAGGGGAGATTTTGAAGCTTGTGAAATCCACATTGATACCATTGGGCTACAGGGCTCCCAAGCGGAACGTGAGTTGCTGTTCGTGCAACCTTCGGATGGCATCATTGTGGCACTGCAGGAGGCCCAGGATGGACATGACGTCTGAGGAATGGGAGGTGGAGTTGAAATGGTTCGCGACTGGGAGGTGCAGTTGTTTATTGTGAACCAAGTGTAGGTGTTCTGCAAAGTGGTCCCCAAGCCTCCGATTGATTTCCCCGATGCAGATTAGATTTGATTTGATTAGATTCCCTACAGTGTGGAAGCAGGCCCTTTAGCCCAACAAGTCCACACTGCCCCTTGGAGCATCCCACCCAGACCCATCCTCCTATAACCCACACACCCCTGAACTCTATGGGCAATTTAGCATGGCCAATCCACCTAACCTGCACATCTTTTGACTATGGGAGGAAACCGGAGCACCCGGAGGAAACCCATGTGGACAAGGGGAGAATGTGCAAACTCCACACAGACAGTCACCCGAGGCTGGAATTGAACCCGGGTCCCTGGAGCTGTGAGGCTGCAGTGCTAACCACTGAGCCACCGTGCCACCCAGAGGAGGCCACAATGGTTACAGTGGATGCAGTATACCACATTGGCGGATGTAGGGGTGAACATCTGCTTGATGTGGAAAGTCATCTTGGGGCTGGGATGGGGGTGAGGGAGGTTGTGTGGGAAGTGTAGCACTTCCTGCGATTGCAGGAGAAAGTACCGGGTGTGGTGGGGTCGGAGGGCAGTGTGGAGCAGACAAGGGAGTCACGGAGACAGTGGTCCCTCCGGAAAGCAGACAAGGGTGAGGATGGAAAAATGTCTTGGGTGGTGGGGTTTGATTGCAGATGGCGGAAGTGTCGCAGGATGATGCGTTGTATCTGGAGGTTGGTGGGGTGGTACGTGAGGATGAGGGGGATTCTCTTTTGGTGGTTATTGTGGGGGCAGAGTGTAAGGGATGAGTTGCGGGAAATGCGGGAGACACAGTCAAGGACGTTCTTGACTACTGCGTGGGAAAGTTGCGGCCCTTGAAAAACAACGACAACTGAGATGTAGGGGAGTGGAATGCCTCAAACTGGGAGCAGATGTGGCAGAGGTGAAGGAGTTGGGAATAGGGGGTGACATTTTTCCAGGAAGATTGGTGGGAAGAGGTGTATTCTAGTTAGCTGTGGGAGTCGATGGGCTTGAAATGGATATTGGTTTCTAGGTGGATGCCTGAGATGGAGACAGAGAGGGCCAGGAAGGTGAGGGATGTGTTGGAGATAGTCCAGGTGAACTTGACTTTGGGGTGGAAGGCGTTGGTAAAGTGGATGAACTGTTTGAGCTCCTCGTGGGAGCATGAGGCAGTGCCGGTACAGTCATCAATGTAACGGAGGAAGAAGTGGGGTTTGGGGCCAGTATAGGTATTGAAGAGGGACTGTTCCACATAACCTACAAAGAGGCAGGCATAGCTTGGGCCCATGCGGGTATCCATGGCCACACCCTTTGTCTGTAGGAAGTGGGAGGAATCAAAAGAGAGGTTGTTAGGGGTGAGGACGAGTTCGGCTAGGCAGATGAGAGTGTCGGTGGAGGGGAACAGGTCAGGTCTGCGGGACAGGAAGAAGCAGAGGGCCTGAAGGCCATCTGCATGGGGAATGCAGGTGTATAGGGACTGGATGTCTGTGGTAAAAATGAGGTGCTGGGGACCGGGGAATTGGAAGATTTGGAGGAGGTGGAGGGCATGGGTGGTGTCACAGATGTCGGTAGGGAGTTCCTGGACCAAGGGGGGAAAATGGAGTCCAGATAGGTGGAGATGATTTCAGTGGTGAAGAAGCAGGTGGTGACAATGGGTCGGCCACGGAAGGCAGGTTTGTGGATTTTGGGAAGGAGATAGAAGCGGGCAGTACAGGGTTTGGGGAACAATGAGGATGGATGCTGTGGGTGGGAGGTCACCTGAGGTGATGAGGTTGTGGATGGTTTGGGAGATGATGGTTTGGTGGTCGAGGGTGGGGCCATGATCCTGGGGCCGGGAGGAGGAGGTGTCGGAGAGTTGGCGTTTGGCCTCAGCAATGTAAAGGTCAGTGCACCATACTACCACTGCGCCTCCCTTGTCTGCGGGTTTGATGGTGAGGTTGGGGTTGGAGCGGAGGGCTGCCCGTTCTGTGGGGGAGAGGTTGGAGTGGGTGAGAGGGGTGGAGAGGTTGAGGTCATTGATATCTCGATGACAGTTGGAGATGAAGTGGTTGAGGGAGGGATGGAGACCTTGGGGTGGTGTCCAGGAGGAGGGGGTGTGTTGGAAGTGGCAGAAGGGGTCAGTAGAGGGATGGTTAGGCTCATAGTTAAAGAAGTAAGTGTGGAGGCGGAGGTTGCGGAAAAACTGCTCAATGTCTAAACATGACTGGTATTCGTTGATGTTTGGGTGGAGGGGGATAAAGTTGAGCCCCTGACTGTTCATCCTCAGTCAGGGGGAGGTCTGGGGGGGTGAGTGAAGATTCAGCAGGGCTCAGTGCTGCTGTCTCCTCTGCAGCTGCTGGCTTTGGAGGCTATGGGCAGAGCGATGTCGGCATTGTCTGTGGGTAGAGTTACGTTGGCGTCGTCTGTGGGCGGGTTTGCGTCAGTGCTAGCTCCACCCCCGCCTCTTTAACTTGTCTGTCTCCTCTCCACCTATCTTCTCCTCTATCAAAAGCAGCAATGTGCTTCTGAGGCTTTATAAGGCTCTAGTTAGGCCCCATTTAGAATACTGTGTCCAATTTTGGGCCCCACACCTCAGGAAGGACATACTAGCTCCGGAGCGTGTCCAGTGGAGATTCACATGGATGATCCCTGGAATGGTAGGTTTAACTTATGATGAACGGCTAAGGATCCTGGGATTGTACTCATTAGAGTTTAGAAGGTTGAGGGGAGATCTAATAGAAACTTACAAGATAATGTATGGTTTAGAAGGGGTGGATGCTCGGAAGTTGTTTCCGTTAGGCGGGGAGACTAGGACCCCTGGGCACAGCCTTAAAATTAGAGGGGGTAAATATAAAACTGAAATGAGACGACATTTCTTCAGCCAGAGAGTGGTGGGCTTGTGGAATTCATTGCCGCAGAGTGCAGTGGAGGCCGGGACGTTGGATGCCTTCAAGGCAGAGATCGACAAATTCTTGATCTCAGAAGGAATCAAGGGCTACGGGAAGAGTGCAGGGAAGTGTTGTTGAAATGCCCATCAGCCATGATTTAAATGGCGGAGTGGACTTGATGGGCTGAATGGCCTTACTTCCACTCCTATGTCTTATGGTCTTATGGTCTATCCATCTTCGATCTGCCTCCCCCTCGCTCCTTATTTATTTCAGAACCTTCTCCCCCTCCATCATTTCTGATGAAGACTCTCGGCCCGAAACGTCAGCTTTTGTGCTCCTAAGATGCTGCTTGGCCTGCTGTGTTCATCCATCTCTCATTGGATTCTCCAGCATCTGCAGTTCCCATTATCTCTCTTAGACACGCTGCTGGATACTGGCCTAGAAATTGTCTTACTCACTTGCGGTTTAGTGGGGCTGTTTTGCTGTCTTGAGTACAACCTACCAGCAATAGGTTTTGCTGGCCCAGATCTGGAAGGAGATTTTTACTATATGGCCGGGGTTTGTCTTTGTTTTGTGGCCTTGCTGTGGGATGAAATAAAGTCCCTCTGATCAGAATATGTCCTGACTGAGGCTATGCAACCACCTGCACTCAAGTGGTGCTCCTCAGGATCAGTTGGAGACAAGGGTACCTAGTTCCAGTCGAATACCCCACAATTTGCGTGCTCTACTCACCTCATTTTTCAATAACAAAGCCAGTTGCAGTGTCCATTTGAGGTCTAGTTGGGCTTCATTTAGCAGACATTTTTCCGTAATTATATCATTAATCCCACTTATCAGATGGGTCTCTCAACATCTCATTAATGTTTAAATCAAATTCACAACCTTTTGCCAGTTGACATCCCTAGTCAAAGCCCCAACACAGATTCCCCTGGTTCTCAAAATGCCAAGTAAAAGTAACAGTGTTTCAGAATTAAATGATGTTTGATGTCATAATGTTTCTTAACTATGTCAATTAATTCTTGAAATTTTTTTAGAATCTGGTGCCTGAGGTAAGTTGGGCTCCTCATGACAGGAAGACAGCAGCTCCACAGGCTGTCAGGAGAATTACTCATTTTTTTTATCTGCCACAATGTTATTTTTTTCAGAAAAAGTGGATATCATCATTGAGAAGAATTGATGAAGATGGAAAATCTCAGCAGATTTGGTTGCATCTGTGGAGAGAAAGCAGAGTTAACGTTTTTGCTCCAATGATCTGCTTCAGACTCTAACCTGCATGTAGTTATGTGACTCCTGCTTTTATCCCATCTGCATCCAAAATGATGCAGGTTAACTTAGCAAGTGATCGGAGATATTTGTGATCTGAATGGACAGGGAACTTGCCCATCTTTAACTGTGGAGTGCCTGGGTGAAAAGGACAAGATTAATTCTGTTTTTTAAGTGAAAGAGAGTGAGTTTTCATTTCCCAGAGTATATTAACACAGTACCAGCAACTTGCTTTTCATGTAAGTTAAGAACAGCACAGAGTTTACTGTTGCCTGATGAATTTATGTGTCAACATTTTGTTGTTGAACCAAATCTTCCACATTCAGAATTTGAACCTAATTTTCCACTGGAGTACTAGTTCATTATCTCTCTAAAAGTGGACTGCCTATTTTAATTACAAATGCAGGCAGAATCTAACTTCTGCTAGTTGGCTAAGTGCAAATACAAGAATATTATCATTCAGCTCTATTGACTTGATTTAAAAATCATTAAGAGGTGCCCTTCTATTAGGAGTGGCTGTGCACAATGTAGGGCTAGTTTAGAACATAGCATTGGAAAAATGGCATGCACTGAATTTTGATTCTGCTTGGTTCATCTTTTTGGTGCTTCGTGTTCTTGCAAAATGTGATGATCAGTGTAAAGTGAACAGCTTTGCCAAAATGTGTCTTTAGTCAGCAAAGGAAAAAATAACTGCATTTTCAAGGAAACAAGCTATGTCCCAATTCTCTTGTTAGTGGTGGTGTCAACCCATGCAGGAACAGGGGGAATGTTACAGGATATTTTTAGATTATTACTGGCTGAAAATGATTCAGTATCAATTGTTGACCTTGTGGGAAACTGTATTTGAAAGCCTAGCATGCACAAGTGTGCTGGCATGGCATATATAAAACAATGCAGTCCCAAATTTCAGGCAGAGACTTCAATCTTTAGACAAGTGTACTCATAAGAACTGTTCACAGCCTGCCACTTCACACATTTTTGCAAGTAGGGAAATTTTCACTGTCTGGGGGGAAATACACATCTGTGTTTTGAAATAATTAATAGAGTTCATTTTAATTATTCAGCTGTGGTATGTTTAAAGGAATATATTTCCTGGTGTTTAATTGCAGATTTGTTTTCACTAAAAATTATTTAAGGTTAAGATTCAGCAATCCCACAGCCTGTGCCTTTGTCTCGTGTGGATTTTCTGTTGAGAATTAGAGTTCAGGCCTTGTATTGCAATTCCAAGCAGAACTATTATTTGGCCACACAAAGGGGGAACTCAAAGGGGATTGTCCAGAGTAAAGTTAACTGACTAATACCTTTTCAAAATTTTAAAAATGTTCCTTGGCACACCAGTGTCACAGTCCACTGAATTGTTCGTCCTTTTGTCCTTTCCAGACCACGACTGCCAATTAATTCCAAATCAGGCCAATCTTGTTCTTCAAGTTTCAATCGATTTGAAACCAATTTGAAGTTGGCTATATTCATTTGTTTGGAACCATAGACAGCATCAAAGAAAGAAGACTTTCATACCATCTGCCTCTGTCTGGATTGAATCCAAAGTCATCTTCCAGAGCTGAAAGGATTGCACAAATTTTAAAACTCACTAGCCTCTGCACAAATATCTCCTCTTATTAGGTTTATTGTATTAAATAGTGAAGTAAAGTAGAAAAATCATTTTCACACATGAGCACCAGTCAGTATGTGTAATGTGTGTAATGATCATAAAGTTCATTTACAATGCAGAGAATTTTCATTTGCTTGTTTCTCCCCCATTTACTGTTTGTTTTTTAGTTTAGTGTCCATTGTAAGATTATTGACAAACAGAAAATTGCTTCTGTTCAATCTAAAAATTGTATAAAAGTTCTTTGAATAGTGCAAAAATATTCCTGTTCAGACAGTAAGAGGGTAGACTAATGAAAGAGAAATGCGGGTTTGCTCTTGTGGTGATTTGTTGTCTCAAACATTGCCAGCATAAAAATTCATTTCCTTAATGACTACACTCTTGTTCTAAATTTATTTTAAACTCATCAAGATGAGGTACATCTTGGTACTGATATTTTTAAATTCCTTTCTCACTTTCTATACTAGTGTCAAATATACCAAAGTCAGACATAGCTTGACTTGTATACAGGGTAGAATTTCCTTTAATCCATCTCAGTGCACAATTTCAGAAGATCATTCCTGTTGTTCCAGCAGGATATTTTAAATCTTAGAACTCCTTTTGAATGAGATTGCTGAACTTGAACTGAATTATAATTACTCATATACAACATACTTGCTTCCACTGGGGACTGAACTGAGCAGAGACAATCTCAACCTATTTTGTTACTCCTTACAATGGCCAGGAGAAACAAAGATTTTCATTTCATCAGCCTGGTTTGAATTTGACCTCAGCTTTCAGAGTGAAAGGAGCAAATTTATTCTAACTCAATGCACCAGTTAATCTTCTTCTCTTGTGTTTCTGTCACAGTGATTATCGGCTCTGTAATGCAATGGATCCAAGACATCTGACTCTTACTATTATTGCAATCATGGTCTTTGAATTTTCTCTGGGAATTTATCACTGAAAATGAGTTAAAACCTGGACTGCCGGTATATATTGTATGTACAATAGCGATGTCTTACTAATGCTCCGAACTGATAGGACAAAACCATTATGGTTAGTTAAGTATGAAAGGGTAGAAATGACAGTTGATACTCGCATTTTTGAGCTAACACAGCCTGTGTAATTAGCGTACATTGTGTTTAAAATGACTGCATTTTCGCCAGTTTCATTGCAAGTCAGAGTTATGCACTATCGCATGAGAAATGACATTCTGCTTGCCATTCACTGGTAACCCAGTTACTATGTAAACTATGCCATTACAAAATGCCACAGGGAATAAATGCACACACTTTAAATAAATGTGTGGCATTCTCAGTCAGATGCCCGTGGTGATCAAAACTGGGGAGTATATTTGTTCAAAGGCTGAGACTGTCATGATCATTTTTCTTCAGAAAGAAATATGAAAGCACATAGCTTTATACATAAACAATTTACAAAAATACAGTAATTGTATATTAGGTATGTTACCACCAGAGATGAAGCAAGGAGAAAATATTTTATGCAGCGAGTTATTATGATGTGGAACATGCGGCCTGAATGGATAGTGGAAACAGTTAGTTGTACCTTTCAATAGGCTCTAAGCTTAAAGGGAAGAAATTGGTAAGGTTTTGTTCAATCAGCAAGCAAGTGGAACTAATTGTTTAGGTTTAAAGAGTCATTACAATGTACTGAGTGGCCTCATTCTGTGCATTGTTTCGAAATAAAGATGTACCAACTACATGAATAAAACCATACTAAGTTCCGACTTCATGAATTTATTTGTCCAGAACATTTTAGGCAAAGAATGTCTATTCCAAAATTCTTGCAGCAATTACACGGTAATTTTCAATAGTTTAACTGCTGATTATGACAACTATTTTAGGGGATTTTGTAATTGGAATTTCCAAATGTACTGGATAAAAAAATTGAAAAAAAATAGAGACCAGCAGACAATTACCTAGACTCAGGGAAGACAATTGAACAAGTGAAAGATACAGAATGTGGTGATTATAAAAGTAAATTAAAAATTGTTCAAAACTGTATACTGAATTGAGATTTATGGAAAGGCGTGGGCTACCAGGGAATAAGATCCCTACAAGTTTGCAGGTCCAAGTGGAACTTGTCATGGTTGCCCTTGATCTTGGTCTAAGTTTGTTCCTCTATTTTGTGTTGCTTGTGACTGCATAGTGGTTGGATCTGTACGTGCTGTAATGTATCACTGCAGTAACAAATTCCCACCTGCTCCAGGATTGAACATCTCTGAACAAGTTGATAAATGTAACAAAAATGTTTTCTTCATGCTCATTGATGCCTAGTTTGTGTTCCTCTAGGGTCACTTAGATCCAGAATTCTTTATTGCCTTGGATCAAACAAAAGAGCTGAATTCCAGCAGTGAGGTGACAAGTCTTAACATTAAGGTTGCAATTGACTGAGTGTGGCATCAAGGTGAACGAGCAAAACTGGAATCAATGAGTACCAGCATGTACACTCTTTCATAAGGTCAAAAGTAGGGATTTTCACAGATGATTGCACAATGTTCAACACCATTTGGGACTCCTGGACACAAGCAGTCTAATGAATGGCACAGTGGCCCAGTGGTTAGCACTTTTGCCTCACAGTACTAGAGACCCAGGTTCAATCCCACCCTTGAGTGACTGACTGAGTGGAGCATTGAACATAGAACATAGAACATTACAGCACAGTACAGGCCCTTCAGCCCTCGATGTTGTGCCGACCTGTCATACCGATCACAAGCCCATCTAACCTACACTATTCCATGTACGTCCATATGCTTATCCAATGACGACTTAAATGTACCTAAAGTTGGTGAATCTACTACCGTTGCAGGCAAAGCGTTCCATTCCCTTACTACTCTCTGAGTAAAGAAACTACCTTTGACATCTGTACCATATCTTTCACCCCTCAATTTGAAGTTATGCCCCCTCGTGCTCGCCATCACCATCCTAGGAAAAAGGCTCTCCCTATCCACCCTACCTAACCCTCTGATTTTTGTTTGGAGCTTGCATATTCTAACTGTATTTGTGTGAGTTTCTTCCCACAGTCAGGATGTGAGGCTGGTTGGGATAGCCATGGTAAATTTGTGGTTATGGAGATAGGTTGGGTCTGGGACTGGATTGGATCTTCAGAGGGTCAGTGCAGACTTGATGGGCTGAAAGGCCTCTTTCTGCACTGTAGGGTTCTATGTTCAAATGCAATAAGATCTGGGCAATATCCAGGTTTGGGCTGACAAGTGTCAACAATATTCACCAGGTAATAATAAATCTCAGGTAATGGTAATCTCTGAAAATAGAAAATCTATCTTACTGTCCCCTGACATTCACTAGTGATGCTCAATGCCCCACTACCAAGATCCTTGGGGTTACCATTGCCAGAAATTCAACTGGATTTGCCACATATTCACAATGCGTAGAAGAGCAGGTCAGAGTTACTGGAATGCTAGGGCAAATAACTTACCTCCTGACTCCCCAAAGCCAGTCTACCATCTACACAACACAAGCGAGAAGTATGATGAAATAGTGCCCACTTGCCTGAATGAGTACAGCTCTAACAACACTCAAGAAGCTTAACACCATCCAGGACAAAGTAGTCTGCTTGATTGGCACTACATCCATAAGTATCCACTCCCTCACTACCAATGCACAGTAGAGTCAATGTGTATGATCTACAAGATGCACTGTAGAAATTCACCAAGGATCCTGAGACAGCATCTTTCAAACCCACAGACATTTCCATTTAGAAGGACAAGAGTAGCAGATGCATGGGAACTCCAGCATCTGCAAGTTCCCCTTCAAGCCACTCACCTTTCTGACTTAGAAATATGTCATTGTTTCTTGACTCTCACTTGGCCAAAATCTTGGAATTCCCTCCCTAATGACATTGTAGGTTAACCTACACCATGTGGACTGTACTAGTTCCAGAAGACAGCTTACCCCACCTTCTCAAGGACAGTTAGGGATACTGGCCAGCCAGTGTCCAACAGGTCAATACAGAAACAACATTGGCTATTACTGCAGAGAACGGGGATTAGAGCTTCTGAGCCTGTGGAGATCCAAATACTTCTCTGTCGTATGTTCACAATACCAAGCTGTTCAGGTACCTGTGAATCAACTACATAACTAATGGAAGGCCGAAAGATTTTGTCATTAATATCTTTATTTCCTATTCTTTTTATGGGATGTGGGCGTCGCTGGCTGGCCAGTATTTCTTGCCCATCCCCAATTGCCCTTGATAAGGTGGTGGTGAGCTGTCTTCTTGATCTGTTGCAGTCCACCTGCTGTGGGTTGACCCACAACGCTATTGAGGATCAAGAAACAAGAGGTAAATTGAAATCTAAGAACAGCTATCCACTGCAGCAAATTCTATACCATCATCCTTACTTGTGGTAGAGACTACTTCAGCACTAAAAATTTTGATAAGTTTTAGTTACATTTTCCAACTCTTGTTGGCAATTAAGCTCATGTCAGCTGGAATGTATGGGAAAATGGTTACAGTCAATGATGTATAGTTTTGTTTTGAGGGAAAGTTAAAGAAACTGCAATTCAGAGAAGATTTGATTGAGGTGTTCAACATTATGAAGGTTACCAATAAAGTAAAATAGAGAAAAGATATTACGATTGACGAATGGCTTGATAAAAGGAATTAATCTAACATCATCATCAAACTGATGGAGGGATAGTTTCAGAGATTTTTGTTTTAATTTTTCACAGAGGTACATTTAGGGCATAGATTTTCCCATGAGAAGTGCAATTGGAATCAGAAACATTAATCAAATATGCTGCAAAAACAGGAAAATGCAATTAAGTGATCATTCTTTAAAAGAGATGCTAAGGGCATGACAGGCTGAGTGGTTTTCTTCCGTGCTGTAAAAATCTCTGAAGCTAAGTGCATCAAGGAAAATATCTTATTGCACCTGTTCTTGAGTAAAATGATGTGCAATGCCTTTCAAGTCTTCCTTTAGAGTTGGACCGGTGATGGTGTTGTTTATTTTATAGTATTAACTGTTTATGACATTGGGAACAACTACTCATGACCGAATACAAAATATGCATCCAATACAATTGTTTCCAATGTCACTTTGTTTTCATGTGGGAAGCATTTGGATTGGTTTTATGTAAATATAATGTAAGCATAAAGATTATGCAGACATTATTCAGCTTCTTCAGATATGTAGCTTTGTTGCTATGGTTTATTTTAATTACTTTGGTACAGAACACATTTCCAACAGAGTTGTTTAGTGAGTGATGTTACCAAACCCGACATTGACTGGTCTCCCTTAGTTCCAGGGACTTAGATGGGATAGAATATGTTTGGTGCATCCAGGAGAGCTTCTTAAAACAATATATAGCTACCCCAAGTAGGGAAAGGGCCATACTAGATCTTATGTTGGGGAATGAACGTGACCAGATCATTGAAGTTTCAGTGCAGGGGCATATTGGGAACAATGATTATATTACTGTAAGCCTCAAGATAGTTATGGATAAGGATAAGATTGGTCCTCAGGTGAAAGTACTAAATTTGGGGAAGACTAATTACAACTGTGTTAGGCAGGAATTAGAAGAATTAGATTGGGGGCGGTTGTTTGAGGGTAAACCCACATCACGTGAACTGGAATGGTTCAAGAAGACAGCTCACCACATGTTCCTGTGAGGATGAAAGATAAGGATGGCTAGATTTTAGAACCCTGGATAATAGCAGTTATGGAAAGATTGTTAAAAGGAAGCATATGTAAAGTTTAGGAAACTGAAATCAGACTGGGCTCTTCAGAAATATATAGGAAACAGGAAAGAAATTAAACAGCAAATTATGACAGCTTAAAGGGGTCATGATATGTCCTTGGGAAGTAGCAATAAAGTGTATCCTAGGGCATTTTTTACATACATTAGAGTGTAGCTAGGGAAAAGATGGGTCCACTCAATGATAAAGGAGGGAATTTATGTGTGGAACCAGAAGAAGTGGGTGAAGCCCTCAATGAATTCTGGGCAGTGGTATTCATGAAGGAGAAAGACATGGATGCTGGTAAGATTAGAGAGTGGTGTGTTGATATTCCAGGACATGTTGATATTAAGAAGGAAGCAGTGTTGTGGGTTTTGAAAAACCTTAAAGTAGATAAGTTCCGAGGGCCAAATGGGATCTATCCCCGGATACAGAGAAAGGCAAAGGAGAAGGTTGCTGGGGTCTTGACAGAGACCTTTGTATCTTTTGTAGCCACAGGTGTGGTCTCAGAAGTTGGAAGAATAGCTGATGTTGTTTATTTGTTTATAAAAGGTAACAAGGTTAATCCAGAAAATACATCAGTGGTAGAGAAATTATTGCAGAAGATTCTTAAGGATTGGATTTAATTGTATTTTGAAAAAAAAAAGGGCTTATAAGGGATGGGCAGTGTAGCTTTGGGCAGAGGTTGGGGTTGGAGGGTTCTTGTTTCACAATTTTGATTGAGTCGTTGAGTAAGAGACGGATAAAGTAGATGAGGGCAGGGTAGTGGATGTGTTCTACATGGACTTCACTAAAACATTTGACAAGGTCACCCATGGCAGACTGTTCTGGAATATTAAGTCACATGGGATCCGCAATGAGTTGGTAAATTCAATATAAAATTGTCTTGTCACTGAAAACAGAGGGTAGTTGTGGTGGGATGATTTGCTGACTGGAAGTCTGTGACCAGTGCTGTCTTGCAAGGGTCAATGCTGAGACCTCTGCTGTTCGTAATTTGTATAAATATTGTGGATGAAAATGTAGGTAGCCTGATTAGCAAATGCGCTTCAATAAAGCTCTTCAATTCACCATAAAGTGTTATTTATTTACAATCATTCAGAACCTAACATATTGAAAATTTAAAAAAATAACATATGTTTACAAAATGCCTTTCAAGACCTCAGGATGTTCCAAAGCACATTGAGTCCAATGAACTACCTTTAAAATGTATCAGAGATAATGGGAACTGCAGATGCTGGAGAATCCGAGACAACGAAGTGTAGAACTGGATGAACACAGCAGGCCAAGCAGCATCTTAAGAGCACAAAAGCTCCCACCCACCTTCCTGCAAAAATTCCATCCCCCGTTCCCAATTTCTTTGCCTCCGTTGCATCTGCTCCCAGGATGAGGCGTTCCACTCCTATACATCTCAGATGTCCTCGTTTTTCAAGGACCGCAACTTCCACCCGCAGTGGTCAAGAGTGCCCTCAACCGTGTCTCCCGCATTTCCCACAAATCATCCCTGACACCGCATCCCCGCAACAACCACCAATAGAGAATCCCCCTCATCCTCACATACCACCCCACCAACCTTCGGATCCAACACATCATCCTCCAACACTTCCACCATCTGCAATCCGCCCCACCACCAAAGACATTTTTCCATCCCTACCCTTGTCTGCCTTCTGAAAAGACCACCCTCTCTGGTACTCCATTGTCCACTCCACACTCCCCTCCAACCCCACCACACCTGGCACTTTCCCCTGCAACCGCAGGAAGTGCTACACTTGCCACCACATCTCCCCCCTCACCCCCATCCCAGGCCCCAAGATGACTTTCCACATCAAGCAGATGTTCACCTGCACATCTGCTAATGTGGCATACTGTAGCCACTGTACCCGTTGTGGCTTCCTCTACGCCGGTGAAACCAAACGGAGGCTTGGAGACTGCTTTGCAGAACACCTACGCTCGGTTCGTGATAAACAACTGCACTTCCCAGTTGCGAACCATTTAAACTCCCCTTCCCATTCCTCAGACGACATGTCCATCATGGGCCTCCTGCAGTGCCACAATGATCCCACCCATAGGTTGCAGGAACAGCAACTCATATTCCGCTTGGGAACCCTGCAGCCCAATGGTATCAATGTGGACTTCACAAGCTTCAAAATTCCCCCTCCCCCTACTGCATCCCAAACTCATCCCTGCCTCCCAAACCTGTCCTTCCTCTCACCTAACCCCACCTCCCACCTCAAGCCACACCTTCTTTTCCTACTTACTAACCTCATCCCACCCCCTTGACCTGTGCGTCCTTCCCGGACTGACCTATCCCCTCCCTACCTCTTCACATACACTCACCTCTACTGGCTCTATCCCCACCTCTTTGTCTGTCTCCTCTCCACCTATCTTCTCTGCTATCCATCTTCAATCCACCTCCCCCCTCTCCCTATTTATTTCAAAACCGTCTCCCCCTTTTCTGATGAAGGGTCTTGGCCCGAAACATCGGCCTTTGTGCCCCTGAGATGCTGCTTGGCCTGCTATGTTCATCCAGCTCTACACTTTGTTACCTTTAAAATGTGGTCACTGTTCTCATGAAGGAAACAGCAGCTGATTTTGTGGATAGCCACTTCCCACAGACAGTAATCTAATACTGACCAAATAATCCACTTTTGTTGATTGTAAGACAATTACTGGTTACTTCACTGAGGACAGAGTCTCCTAGTCTTCTTTTAAATACTGTTATGGGGTTTTTATGGCTACATGTGATAGTGGCATGGTGATTCAGTGCTTAGCATTGCTGGCCAACAGCACTAGGGGCCTGGGTTTGATTCCTGCCTCTGGCATCTGTCTGTGTGAAGTTTGCACATTTTCCCTGTAATTGTGCTGGTTTCCTCTCATAGTCTAAAGAGGAGTAGGTTAGGTTAGGTGGATTCACCATGAGAAATGCGGGGATAATATTCAAGGGGTTGATGTGGATCTGATGGGCTGGGATGAATTCTATGGCAGTCGAGACTTCATTTAATTTTTCATTCAAAGTCAGCACCTCTAATGGTGCAGCATTCTCTTTGTACTGAGCCAAACTGTCAGCTTTGTGATTTTTATGCTGAGGTCTTGGACAAACTGGAATAACCCAAAACCTAGACAGTGTTCCCATTCTGGTGATGCCAAACCCAAGCATGTGATGGTTGCGATGTGAGCTAACAATGTTATAGGCCCAGTCACGGCACAAGTACTTTGGCCAAGTTATCTCTTCCAAGTGGCATGGAACTAAACCTTAGTACATCTTTCAAACACAGTACAATAAATGTTAATACAATGGTATTTTAGCTGTTGTGTGATTGAGGATGATTTTAAATCATTGTGGCATTATTTTAAATGAAGCAGGAATCTGTGTCAACTTGATTATCTTTAAGAAAAGTCGCATGAAAGGCTGCCATTTTTTACAGGAGCAGAGACAGTGAGCCAGATGATTGCTTTCACAGTGCAAAATTTCTTTTGCTCTCCTCTGATAGCCCAGTAGAAAAGCTTCAGGGATTTGATTACTATTTCTGGAGAACTTTCTTATCGCCAAAAATAGAAAAAAATACATATTTCTTGTAAATGTTGCAATAGTTTGGCAGAAAATAATTCCCAAGTGAAGTTTTCGTAGAATCAGAGTCATACAGTATGGAAACAGACCCTTCAGTCCAACTAATCCATGCTGACCATGTTCCCAAACTAAATTAGACCCACTTTTAGATCCATTTCAAGCCCACCGACCCCCATACCTACCTGGAATACATCTCCTCCCACCCACCTTCCTGCAAAAATTCCATCCCCTGTTCCCAATTCCTTCGCCTCCGCCGCATCTGCTCCCAGGATGAGGCATTCCACTCCCGCACATCCCAGATATCATCGTTCTTCAAGGGGCGCAACTTCACCCCCGCAGTGGTCGAGAAGGCCCTCGACCGTGTCTCCCGCATTTCCCGCACCTCATCCCTCACACCGGGTCCCCGCAGTAACCACCAAAAGAGAATCCCCCTTGTCCTCACACACCATCTCACTAACCTCCAGAAACAATGCATCATCCTCCGACACTTCCGCCACCTACAATCCAACCCCACCACAAAAGACATTTTTCCATCCCTGCCCTTGCCTGTCTTCCAGAGAGATCACTCTCTCCAAGACTCCCTTATCCGCTCCACACTCCCTTCCAATCCCACCACACCCAGCACTTTCCCCTGCAACTGCAGGAAGTGCTACACCTCCTCCCTCACCCCCATCCCAGGCCCCAAGATGACTTTCCACATCAAGCAGATGTTCACCTGCACATCTGCCAATGTGGTATACTGCATCTGCTGTACACGGTGTGACTTCCTCTACATTGGGGAAACCAAGCGGAGGCTTGGAGACCGCTTTGCAGAACACCTATGCTCGGTTCGCGGTAAACAACTGCACCTCCCAGTCGCGAACCATTTCAACTCCCCCTCTCATTCATCAGGTGACATGTCCATCCTGGGTCTCCTGCAGTGTGATAATGATGTCACCCGAAGGTTGCAGGAACAACAACTCATATTCCGCTTGGGAACCCTGCAGCCCAATGGCATCACTGTGGATTTCACCAGCTTCAAAATCTCCCCTCCCTCTACTGCATCCCAAAACCAGCCCAACTCATCCCAGTCTGCCTAACCTGTTCTTCCTCTCACCTATCCCCTCCTCCAAGCTCAAGCCGCACCTCTATTTCCTACCTACTAACCTCATCCCACCCCCTTGACCTGCCCGTCATCTCCGGACTGACCTATCCCCTCCCGGCCTCCCACCTATACTCTCCTCTCCACCTATCTTCTCCTTTATCCATCTTCAGTCGGCCTCCCCCTCTCTCCCCATTTGTTTCAGAATCCTATCCCCATCCCCCTTTTCTGATGAAGAGTCTAGGCCCGAAACGTCAACTTTTAGTGCTCCTAAGATGCTGCTTGGCATGTTAACATAGAACATAGAACATTACAGCACAGTACAGGCCCTTCGGCCCTCGATGTTGTGCTGACCTGTCATACCAATCTGAAGCCCATCTAACCTACACTATTCCATGTATGTCCACATGCTTGTCCAATGACGGCTTAAATGTACTTAAAGTTGGCGAATCTACTACCGTTGCAGGCAAAGCATTCCATTCCCTTACTACTCTCTGAGTAAAGAAACTACCTCTGACATCTGTCCTATATCTTTCATCCCTCAATTTAAAGCTATGCCCCCTCGTGCTCGCCATCACCATCCTAGGAAAAAGGCTCTCCCTGTCCACCCTATCTAACCCACTGATTATTTTATATGTTTCAATTAAGTCACCTCTCAACCTTCTTCTCTCTAATGAAAACAGCCTCAAGTCCCTCAGCCTTTCCTTATAAGACCTTCCCTCCATACCTGGCAACATCCTAGTAAATCTCCTCTGCACCCTTTCCAAAGCTTCCACATCCTTCTTATAATGCGGCGACCAGAACTGCACACAATACTCCAAATGCGGCCACACCAGAGTTTTGTACAGCTTCACCATAACCTCTTGGTTCCAGAGCTCGATCCCTCTATTAATAAAAGCTAAAATACTGTGTACCTTCTTAACAACCCTGTCAACCTGGGTGGCAACTTTCAAGGATCTGTGTACATGGACACTGAGATCTATCCGCTCATCTACACTACCAAGAATCTTACCATTAGCCCAGTACTTTGCCTTCCGGTTACTCCTACCAAAGTGCATCACCTCACACTTGTCTGCATTAAACTCCATTTGCCACCTCTCAGCCCAGCTCTGCAGCTTATCTATGTCTCTCTTCAACCGACAGCATCTTTCGTCACTATCCACAACTCCACCGACCTTAGTGTTGTCTGCAAATTTACTAACCCATCCTTCTACGCCCTCATCCAGGTCGTTTATAAAAATAACGAACAGCAGTGGATCCAACACCGACCCTTGCGGTACACGACTAGTAACTGGACTCCAGGATGAACATTTCCCATCAACCACCATAAGGTTTGTGAGGCATGACCTACCCTTCACAAAACAGTGCTGACTATCCCTAATCAAATTATTCTTTTCTAGATGAGTATAAATCCTATCTCTTATAACCTTTTCCAACACTTTACCAACAACTGAAGTAAGGCTCACTGGTCTATAATTACCAGGGTTGTCTCTACTCCCCTTCTTGAACAGGGGAACCACATTTGCTATCCTCCAGTCATCTGGCACTATTCCAGCAGACAAGGATGAGTTAAAGATCAATGCCAAAGGCTCAGCAATCTCCTCAATCCTGTGAACCTCAATCTCACCTCGTCTAGTGGTCTGTATCTCAGTATTCTCCTCGACAACATTGTCATTTTCTAGAGAGAATACTGTCGAAAAATATTCATTTAGTGCTTCCCCTATCTCCTCTGATTCCACACACAACTTCCCACTACTATCCTTGATTGGCCCTAATCTTACTTTCGTCATGCTTTTATTCCTTATATACCTATAGAAAGCCTTAGGGTTTACCCTGATCCTATCCGCCAACAACTTCTCATGTCTCCTCCTGGCTCTTCTGAGCTCTCTCTTTAGGTCTTTTCTGGCTACCTTGTAACCCTCAAGCACCCTAACTGAGCCGTCACATCTCATCCTAACATAAGCCTTCTTCTTCCTCCTGACCAGAGATTCCACTTCCTTCGTAAACCATGGCTCCCGCGCTCGACAGCTTCTTCCCTACCTGACAGGTACATACTTATCTAGGACACACAAGAGCTTTTCGTTGAATAAGCTCCACATTTCACATGTGCCCATCTCCTGCAGTTTCCTTCCCCATCCTATGCTCCCTAAATCTTGCCTAATCTCATTGTAATTGCCTTTTCCCCAGCTATAACTCTTGCCCAGTGGTATACACCTATCCCTTTCCATTACTAAAGTAAACATAACAGAAATGTGATCGCTATCGCCAAAGTGCTCACCTACTTCCAAACCTAACACCTGGCCGGGCTCATTACCCAGTACCAAATCTAATGTGGCTTCGTCCCTTCATGGCCTATCTACATACTGTGTCAGGAAGCCCTCCTGTACACACTGAACAAAAACTGACCCATCTACAGTACTCGAACTATAGTGTTCCCAGTCAATATTTGGAAAGTTGAAGTCCCCCATGACAACTACCCTGTCTCTCTCACTCCTATTGAGAATCATCTTTGCTATCCTTTCCTCTACATCTCTGGAACTATTCGGAGGCCTATAGAAAACTCCCAACAGGGTGACCTCTCCTTTCCTGTTTCTAACCTCCACCCATACTACCTCAGTTGACGAGTCCCCAAACATCCTTTCTGCAACTGTAATACTGTCCTTGACCAAGAATGCCACACCTCCCCCTCTTTCACCATCTTCTCTGTTCTTGCTGAAACATCTAAACCGCGGAACTTGCAACAACCATTCCTGTCCCTGCTCTATCCATGTCTCCGAAATGGCCACAACATCGAAGTCACAGGTACCAACCCACGCTGCAAGTTCACCCACCTTATTCCGGATGCTCCTGGCATTGAAGTAGACACACTTCAATCCAACTTCTTGCTTGCCAGTGCCATCTTGCGTCCCTGAAACTTTATTTTTTATTTTGTGTTCATCCAGCTCCACACTTTGTCATCTTAAATTAGACCCACTTATGTGTTTTGGCCCTTATCCTTCCAAGCCTTGCCTAGTCATGTACTTATCCAAATGTCTTTTACATGTTGTAGCTGTACTTGCACCCATCACTTCCACTGGCACTTCATTCCACACCTGAGCCAATCTCTGAGTAAAAAAGTTGTCCCTCATATCCTTTTTCAATTTTTCTTCACTCGCCTTAAAAATATGGTGCCTGGTTTTGAACTCCCTCACCTTAGGGAGAAGACTCATATTGTTCACCTTATCTTTGCCCTCATGGTTTTATAAACATCAATAAAGGTGAAACTCAACCATTTACACTTCAGTGAAACAAGTGCCAGCCTATCCACCCTTTTTTTGTTCATTCAAACCCTCCATTCTCGGCAACATCCTGGTAAATCTTTTCCGAACCTTCTCCAATTTAATAATATCCTTCCTATAGCAGGGTAACCAGAAATGCACATAGTACTCCAAAACTGGTCTCACCATGGCCCTGTACAAACTTAACATCACATCTCAACTCCTATACTCAAAGATAACAAGGTGTAGAACTAGATGAACACAGCAGGCCAAGCAGCTTCAGAGGAGCAGGAAGGCTGAAGTTTCAGGCCTACACCCTTCTTCAGAAATATGATTCCTTTACTGAAAGGTCTGAGCAATGAAGGCAAGTGTGCTAAACACCTTCATAACCACCCTGTCTAACCTGTGATGCAAATTTCAAAGAATTATGTTTCTGTACTCCTATCAATCCATTTGGAAGCAACTATTTTATTTATTTATATCCTTTTTAATCAGAGGCAAAAACAGAAATGGCTGGATAAGCTCAGCAGCTCTGGCAGCATCTATAGAGAGAAATCAAAGGTACCGTTCTGTGTTGAGTGACCCTTCCTCAGAACTCTTCAGAGTGAAGAGCACTTAACCCGAAACATTAACTCTGATTTCTCTCCACAGATGCTGCCAGATGGCTGAGCTGATCCAGCAATTTCTGTTTTGGTCACTGATTTACAGCATCCGCAGTTCTTTTGTTCCTTCTTGAACAGTTTTGGTACTGCAGATATAACCAGTTATGTATTCCTGAAATAACTCCACAAAATGTGTCAGTCATAATATAGCTCACTTGTTGTGGTTTTGAGCAATTTTGACCTGACAACTTGGAGACTCTTTCTGGTTATAGAATTGGGCAAGTACAATAAAGTATGAGGCACAGACTCAACCAGAAACCTCATCATTAAAAATCAAAGGCAATGAAGATCAATTTCCTTGACAATTCAATTTATTTGAGCTAGTCTTTATGATACCGTTTCTCTTTGATAATACTATTCGACTCATTTCTATCATCCATGGGAAAATATTTTCGAAAGTATTACATATTTTTAACAGTCTTTTTGAATCACAAAACCTAGAAGTTTTTTTTTGCCATCTTGTAAATATTCCCTGAATTCAAATGTTTTGGCTGTAACTGTTAGATGAATTGCAGAATGCAATTTGACAGATATCATCTGATACCAAATATATTCTGTCTCATGAGACTTTTTAGAATTGGGAAATCATTTGAAACTCCTATATGGCTCCAGAAGTGGAAAATAATGACTCAACGCAGCCGCAAGAAGCAATATAATATCCTGCGCCAGTGTCAAGTGTCTGCAGGCAATCAAAATATTTCTCTTACATGTTGGGCAATAGTCGAGGTAGTTAGAATGATTAGATATATACACTGAGCATACCTATACAAGGCAATGTGTGTAAGAATTATTGTGCATTTTCACATACATACACCCTCACACACATACAAGCACACACAGACACACATACAAGCACACACAGACACACATACAAGCACACACAGACACATTAACAAACACAAACATACACAAACTGATAGACACAGAGGTATAAATTTAATGGCAGAGATAGGGTATCACACACTTGCTGGTGTGTCTGCATTGGCTTGTTCTGGAAAGTCCCACTGAATGAAGTGTCAAAAAGGAGCTTAACTGAACAATAGCAGACCTTCCCTGGCATCAATGACGCTGGGAGCAGAATTCCCATCTGGTGAGAACCGTTAACCAATCAGAGGTTAACAGCTTTTCATTGCTCAGCAGCCCTGCCAGGCAGGCAGTGAATGTTGGTGATGCTACATCCATCCAAGGCCAAGGATAACTAATGGCACAACTAAATGATCATGGAGTGTCACAGTGGAATGGGATGAGGGTGGTTTCAGCAAGGTGAGTGGGTTTGTCTTCCTGACACTGAGTTTCCTAATCAGGCATTGAAACTTTGGAACAATGACCCCCATTAGCCACACCAGAAGCCCACAAATAACCTCAACAGGCTTCATGCATGGTGAGTTCCCCACCACCCTCTACAAGTTGCATAAATTTGTTATAACAAAGTGTGGAGCTGGATGAACACAGCAGGCCGAGCAGCATTTTAGGAGCATAAAAGCTGATGTTTCGGGCCTAGGCCCTTCATCAGAAAAGTATCTGCAGTTCCCATTATCTCTGCATAAATATGATGATGGGATGTGACACTTAAATGGATATTAAATTATGGCATGAGTGTACCAATTGGCAGCAAGATATAAAGGCCACATTCCTGCCAGACTGAATGCCCTGGACCACAAAACCCTGTGGGGGCAGAAGGCAGAAGGCAGTAAATTCAATCTACAGTATTAATTTATTGTAGACTGTAAGGTGAAGAGGTTGAAATAGTCAGAATAATTTTATGGTCAATTTCCAAAACTTCAACAGCTTACAAACTAGTAACTCTGATTTTTCTTCACAGATGCTGCCAGACCTGCTGAGGTTTTTCCAGCAATTTTGACTTTTGTTTCTGATTTCTGGTTCTTTCCATTTTTTGGGAGATTTGAATACCAGTGCAGAGATCACAATTATCCACCTAACACATTTGATCACAATCAATTAGGATCCTAAAATGCTTTACGGTTTAATGTAAAACCCACTTAATTTATATCATCAAGTAGTGGTCTAGTGCCCATTAAATAAAAAATGATTTGATGGACGTGAAGCCACATTTTACTGCACTAGTCTCTCTCCCAATAAACACTGTGTAGGAGGAAGGAATTAGGCATTTGCAAAAGCAATTTTCTGTATTTATAACATGTACTATTCAAATTGTCATTAATTTGTACCTCTCATACTTATCTGCCAAGTGCTAAGGATTAAATTGTAAACATCAATTTAATTCTACATTTAAAAAAGAAATTGTTTCCCCAGAAACCTTGTAGTAATTCAAGCTATCATGGCTGATGATGAGAGCCAACAAGACGAGATTCATCACTGTTTAATTTGTATTAAGGATCACTCAACTCTCTCAAGTGTGGTAACTCTTTCATAGAACTTGATTACTTTTGGTACGGTCACACCTGAATTACATTCTGCAATAGTACTGCAGTTTCAAAATGTTGATACTGAAAGCTAAAGTTAATCTGACTTTGAGTACTGAAATTCTTTCCTCTGTCAGTGTAACCTGAACAAATTCCTGTCATTTCTGAACACCCAGTGCCATGATTATTATCTGGGTTTCTGACCTTGGCAGACTAGGAGTCAGCTGTGCAGAATAGGGCACATTTATAAATGGTAATAAAAATACAAGCAGAAATCCACAAAAACGTTTGCTGAGTAATTCAGACCTTTATTACAAAAGTATTTCTTTGAACCCCCATCTGATGTTATTCAGCCCTTGCCATGCTATCCTTCTCAAACTACACCCACTGTTCCTTTCATTCCTCTCATTAACCTCATTCCATAAGACTTAGGAACAGAAGTAGGCCATTCAGCCTATCAAGTCTGCTCAGCCATTCAATGACCCCATCACTGATCTGATAATCCTCTACTCCAATTTCTTGCACCTTCCTGTCAACCCTTGATTCCTAACTGATTAAAAATCTGACCTTGAATGTACTTAATGACCCAACCTCAACAGCTCTCTGCCCAGTGAAGAATTCCAAAGATTCACTATTCTCTGAGAGAAGAAATTCGTCCTCATCCCCGTCTTAAATGTGCAACCCCTTTTTCTGAGATCATGCTCTCTGGGCTTAGACTCTGCCGCAAGGAAAACCAATCTTTCCACACCTAATCTGTCAAGACTCTTTAAGAAACTTGTGTTTTAATAATGCTGTCTCTCATTCTTCTATATTCCAATGAGGACAAGTCCAACCCTCACAACCACTCCTCATAAGACAATCCCTCCATGCCTGGAATAAACATAATGAATCTTTTCTGAACTAGGCCCAATGTCAATCTGTCTTTCCCTAAATAAGGGGCCCAAAAAAGTATACAGTACTCCATTTGTGGTCTGGCTAGTGTCTTGCATAGTTTTAGTGAAACTGCCTACTTTTGTTCTACATTCCCTTTGAAATAAAGACCCACCCATGTTTCCTTGCAATCTACACCCATTATTCAATTCCTCTTGTGAAATCTGACCCCCATTCCATGCCTCCCGTGCACTTTCTATTCTCTCACTATTGTGGGCTAAATTTAATATCCGTACCAGGGACCAAAAGACATAGGCCTTGCCCAGCACCCACACATTATTGGTTGGAAACTAATAAAGTGTTGAAATATTCAAAAAAAACCTGAAACAACTGCAGATGCTGGAAACCTGAAACAAAAAGTGAAAATGCTAGAAAACCTCCGCAGGATCCATGGAGGGAAAGCAGATTTAATGTTTTGGATCCAATGATCCTTCTTCAGAACAGAAGGGACACGAGGTATTAAGTCTGATTGCTCTTCCTAGATCCTGCCAGACCTGCTGAGAATTTCCAGCAATTTTGTGTTGAAATAGTCAATGCAGTTACACTTGTTCATCTACTAATAATGGTAAGAATGTTCACTCCTCACCTGTCCATTTTGTGTTCATTAGTCAGTTTAAGGTTTGCAGTACCAACTTCAAAGCAGCTACTTGCAGCAGTGCTGGTAAAATGATTTTCTAAAGAATCTTCTGAAGAAGGGTCTAGACCCAAAACATTGGCTTTCCTGCTCCTCTGATGTTGCTTAGCCTGCTGTGTTCATCCAGCTCTACACCTTGTTGTCTCAGATTCTCCAAAATCTGCAGTTCCTACTATCTCTGGTAAAATGATTGTCACTTTTTCATTATTATCCAAGAATGTGAGCATCACTGCCTAAGCCATCACTTTTTACCCATTCCTAACTGCTCAAACCAGTCATCAGGCAGCCTACTGGCTGTTGTTGGGGGCACTGATGCCTTTGAAGACATACCTCCTGCCTGTCAGAGTTCCTGGCCAATTGGAGTCATGCCCACAATTGGGAATGGTGCAGGTTCCAGGCTGTAGGTTTCCAGGAGAGGCGAGTGAGGTTAATGTACCAGGGGCACTCAGGCAGGGACCGGGGATGGTTAGAGTAAAGGTGCAATTGGTGTGAAGTGCATTGGCTCTCTTTGTGTGTATGTGCACTTGATGCTGAAAGGATGCCCCTCTGTAGAGTACAGGCCTCTTAAGGACCTCAATTAGTCTGGGGCAGGAAGACCAACTGTAACATTCCTCACAAGTTAGTTAACAGGAGACAATGGCCTAGTGGACTATTAATCCAGAGACCCAGAGACCTAGGTAACGTTCTGGAGACCTGGGTTTGAATCCCATTGTGGCAGTTGTTGGGTTTTGAATTTAATTTTTTAAAAAACGAATTAGGAGGCTAATGTTGACCATGAAACTATTGTTGATTGTTGGTAAAGCCCATCTGGTTTACTAATGTCAAATACTTCCATCCATACTGGGTCTGGCCTATATGTGATTCCAGGCTAACAGCAATGTGGTTGACTCTTTGAAATATTCTCTGGGCAAATGGGAATGGGCAATAAATACAGGCCTGGGCTGCAACATCTTGATGCATTGATGCATTTTGGAAGGTCGAATTTGAAAGCTGAGTACAGGATTAAGGATAGGATTCTTGGCAGCGTGGAGGAACAGAGGGATCTTGGTGTGCAGATACATAGATCCCTTAAAATGGCCACCCAAGTGGACAGGGTTGTTAAGAAAGCATATGGTGTTTTGGCTTTCATTAACAGGGGGATTGAGTTTAAGAGTCGTGAGATCTTGTTGCAGCCCAAAAAACTTTGGTTAGACCGCACTTGGAATACTGCGTCCAGTTCTGGGCACCCTATTATAGGAAAGATGTGGATGCTTTGGAGAGGGTTCAGAGGAGGTTTACCAGGATGCTGCCTGGACTGGAGGGCTTATCTTATGAAGAGAGGTTGACTGAGCTCGGTCTCTTTTCATTGGAGAAAAGGAGGAGGAGAGGGGGCCTAATTGAGGTATACAAGATATTGAGAGGCATAGATAGAGTTGATAGCCAGAGACTATTTCCCAGGGCAGAAATGGCTAGCACGAGGGGTCATAGTTTTAAGCTGGTTGGTGGAAAGTATAGAGGGGATGTCAGAGGCAGGTTCTTTACGCAGAGAGTTGTGAGAGCATGGAATGCGTTGCCAGCAGCAGTTGTGGAAGCAAGGTCATTGGGGTCATTTAAGAGACTGCTGGACATGTATATGGTCACAGAAATTTGAGGGTGCATACATGAGGATCAATGGTCGGCACAACATTGTGGGCTGAAGGGCCTGTTCTGTGCTGTACTGTTCTATGTTCTATGTTCTATGTTCTATCTCATTTGTGAATGATTTTTTTAAAAAATCACATTGTGTTGTAAAAGCAAGGAGATCATTCTCCCTACCTGCACTCCCACCTCATACCAGCACCTCCCCCAATGCAGTTATATGCACACACACCACCTTCTGCCAAGGCCATTTCCATTGCTCATGTCTTTCCACTCTTTCATGCCTTCCACCCCTGACACTACCTTGCAAGCTGTTCGGACCTCATCACACACATAACTCCTCAACACTAAACTCATGGAAATGCTTTTAGTTAGTGAAGTTATTTTGCAAAGCTCTGCTTTTCTGCCCTGGGGAGATGATAGTTGGCTGATTTGATATTTTCAAACTTTATTGTAACAGTTAAGCCCATCAACAAATGCGTTGCAATTGCACGTACTAAACTGTCCACTCAAAATGACATGAACAGACAAAAACTACATATTTTAAAAATTATTTTGCACAGATCAACAAAATTAGATGTTGGATTGGATTGGATATTTCAATGTATTTTCCTTATTACCAACCAGGAAGGGAGTATGAAATCTGTGGATGATGGATGATTTTTAACTGGTACCATCTGTTTTAATGAAGCATCCAATATCCTGTAAAACATACTGCCCTCAATATTATATAAGGATCACTGATAAACTGTATTTGGTGACAGTGAGTATATAAAATAATACATTACTCTGTCATTTGCAAGCAGTATCAATACAAAATAAAGAATATGACAATCACTTGATGGTTCCTCCATTGCTAAGATGGTAGTTGATGTGACAAACATGCAGCCAAATAAGATACATTCTCAATCATAGAGGTTGTTCTCAATTAAAAGCTGATTCAGGAATAGGAATTTGGGAAGTATGCCTCAGCTCTGGGGTAGATCATGGCAGGGATGTGAGTCATTCATAAGATGACGGTTCTTCAATTCCATATCTAAATGGGACAACCACAGAGACATCGGGACTGTGCTTACCCACTCTGCCTGATAATCCAGGAAGCCACAACGCCAGAAACCATTCCATATTATGAGATCCTCACAGCCCACAGAACTTGTGTCCTATTAATGTTGCTGCCAGGCAGCTCTGATTACTCTTTTCATCAAAGGAGAAGGCACGGCAGTGGTAGCCATTCTTTGAGAGCAACACAGAAACAAAGTGGGTTTTTGTCAGTTACAAGCAAAAGACAAGATTTATTCCTTTGCGTAGGGCCAAGTTTTGTTTTGATTATTTGCTTACTGTGGGATAAAATCATAATGTTGAAACTAACATTGAGATGTAGCCCACTTCTAGTCAGAAGCCTTTATTTTCTACTTGGTGAGGGTATGGGCTTATCTTAATATGTTAAAATATTTGCCAATAATAAACATTTGGTACAAAATCAGACAGATTAGCCATACAGAAGAAGGCCCTTCAGCCCATTGAATTTTTGCTGGTCAGAAGCAACCATGTAACTATTCTAGCCTCATGTTCCAGCAATTGGTCCATAGCCTTATATGCCCTGGCATTGCAAGTGGGCATCTACATCATTCTTAAATGTTAGGAGGGTTTCTGCCTCTCCAATCCTTACAGACAGTAAGTCCCAGGTTAACACCAATTTCTGGGTGAAAAAGAATTTGCATATGTCCCCTCTAAACATTCTTCCCCTTAACTTAAATTCATACCCTCTGGATATTAACACCTCCACCAAGGGGAAAAAGTTCCTTCCAACTACTCTATCTCTGCTTCTCAAAATGTTATACATCTCAATCATGTCCCTCCTCTGTCTCTTCTACTCTAAAGTAAGCAACTCCTGTCTATTCATAGATAACAAGGTGTAGGGTTGGATGAACACAGCAGGCCAAGCAGCATCTAAGGACCAGGAAAGCTGACATTTTGGGTTGAGACCCTTCTCCAGAAACTTTTCTGCTCCTCTGACGCTGCTTGGCCTGCTGTTTTCATTCAGCTCTACACCTTGTTATGTCAGATTCTCCAGCATCAGCCGTTCCTACTATCTTCAGGCTATTCAATCTCTCTGCATAACTAAAACTGTCTAGCCCAAACAACGTCACAGTAAATCTCGTCTGCAGCCTCTCCAGTGAAATCACATCCATTCTATAATGTAATTTCTGGAGTTGCACGCAATACTCTAACTGTAGTCTAACCAACATTTTATACAGTTTCAGTATCACTTCCCTGTTCTTAAACTCTATTCTTTGCCCAATAAAGGCAATGATTTTCTGGAAGTGATGGCCTGTTAGTAATATTGCTAGATTATTAATCTGGAGACACTAAGTAAAGGTTCTGGGGACATGGATTCAAATCCCATCACAGTAAATGGTGGAATTTGAAAACAAAACAAAAAAAATGGAATTAAGAGTCTCATAATGACCATGAAATCATTGCTGATTGCTTGGGGGAACACCCATCTAATTCACTAATACCCTTTCAGGAAAGGAAATCTACTGTTCTTATCTGGTCTGGCCTGCATAAATTTATCTAGCCTTGCTAGGCCCACAGTAATGTGATTGACTCTGAACTGCTCTTTGGTAGTTAGGGATGGGCAACAAAAGGCTGGCCTATCAGTCAAGTCCGTACCCTGTGAATTAATTTTAAAAATGTTTTAAAATGGTGCCCTGCACTCTACCCATTTCCTTCTTGAATGCGGCCCACTGCTCTGATACAGTTTTGCTGAAAAGAATCTGCTCCCACTCTGTCCGGTGGAACGTCTTCACCCAAAGAGTTGCGAATCTGTGAAATTCCCTGCCCAGTGAAGCAGTTGAAGCTACCTTGCTGAATGTGTTTAAAGCAAGGCTGGATAAATTTTTGAACAGTAAAGGAATTAAGGGTTATGGTGTGCAGACGGGTAAGTGGAACTGAGTCTCAAAAAGATCAGCCATGATCTTATTAAATGGCGGGGCAGGCTCGAGGAGCCGGATGGTCTACTCCTGCTCCTAGTTCTTATATTCTTATGTTCTTATGTTTTGGCAAAATCTTGCTTGATCTTCCTAAAATTAGCCTTTCCCCAGTTTAGAACTTTGAATCTTTGAAACTTACTTCCCCAGACAGACTTGGAGGCAGGGCCATTAAACACTTTTCAGGCAGAAATGAATAGATTCTTGCCTGACAAGGTAGATCAGAGGTTACCAGGGGTAGGCAGGTTATGAAGTTGAGCCACAACTACATCAGTCATGATTTCACTAAGTAGTTGAACAGTCTCGAGGGGCTGAATGGCATGCTTCTGCTGCTAATTTGTATTGCAACCTTCATTGTATTGTCTAATTGAATTCATAGGTAACAGAATTCCCACTCTAATTTTAATTTGGTAAAGCACTCAAATTCTCTGGCATTCAAAATGACATTTAATTCTGGTCCAGCAGTTATAGAAATGTTTGTTGGAACAGAAAGTGATTCTTGGTCTTTACAGTAGCCCAAAACGATGTAATCATTGATGGAGTGAGCTTGTCTCCAACGGGGTGTGTTTGACCAAGTGTTACAATGCTAATGTTATATTTCAAAAAATAAGACAGTGGATATGAACATCAAGATATTGCAGAAACTGACATTTATTACAAGTAACAGGTATGTACAAACATTGCATTCATCAAGTAAAAAGTGTCTGAGTTAATATTAATTTATTAGGTTACTACCGGTGCCTATAGTGATGGAGGTAGTATAATGGTGTGGATAGAGAATTAGCTCATGGGTCAGGAAAAACAAGTGGCAATAATGGAGTCTTTTTTCAGGTTGGCAAGTTCGGACCAGTGGAGTTCCACAGGGATCAGTGCTGGAACTGCAACCATTTATAACACTTATTAATGTCTTGGAGGAAGGAAGCAAATGTACTGCAGCCAAATTTGCAGGTGACACAAAAATAGGTGGGCAGGCGGGTTGTGAATGGGATAGAAATAGTTTACAGACAGATATTGATGTGTTAAGTAAGTGGACAAAAAGTCGGCCAATGGAGTAAAATATGGAAAAATGCAAAATTAATCATTTTGGAAGGGAGAGGCAAGAAACAGAATATTACTTAATTCAAGAGAAGCTACAACACAAAGGGACTTGGGGCTACTTGTGCATTTGTAGCACATGGGGTGCCGCAGGCAATCAGGAAGGCTAATAGAATGGTCACCCTTATTTCAAGGAGGTTGGAGAATAAGAGAAAGGAAGTCTTACTGCAACAGTACAAGGTGTTAGTGAGATCAAACTGGAATACAAATGAAAAATACCTGGAGAGACTCATTGAGCCAAATTTATTAAATTTGCTGAAACAGCATAGCTGAAGTGTAAACAATCCACAAATACAGCCTACGGGTAATTTCTCCAAATCTTTCCATGCTTCCAGCAACTAATGCCAATTTTATGAAACATCTGTAACCCCTGCTGCACCCTATTGTTACACCATCAATCCTCTCCATTAAATAATGCAGCAAAAACATTAGCAAAGTACATGAAAGTATTGTTGGAGTCTACTGAAATATTAAAGACCTCTACAGTGTTGGCTGCAGACTTATTAGACATTAATGTCTTCTCACCTCTGAAAGCTCTAATTTAGTGCACACATCAACAGGAGATAGATCAATTTTGGTAGCCTGATTGATCTGTATACATTGTGAAACTGGCAGGCACTCCAATGTGTATGTTTCTGACATTAATGGTGTGCTGCGTTACAAATATAGGCCAGGTAATTTAATGTAAAAATTACCCTTTCTGTGTGTGACATGGTTAGGATTCCACCATACAGTGGGCCAAATCTATTGGGCTCCAGAAATCTATCTATGCACATTTTCAAATTGTGGATATAATTTGTCAAATTAAAGGCAGGAAGTAATACATTTCTATCATAAAGTTAATCGAATTCAAGATTTTTGAACACACTAAATAAGGAGAATATTTTGAGCCAAAGTAAGATTTCGCAACTGGAATCAATCTCAATCTCTAAAGGGTTATAGCATTACCTGCCCTCATGTATGTGTCATACAGCAGATATGTCAAATCCCTGGAAAAATATCACTAGAGATGCAAAATCTTGAAAATCCAAGATTAGAAAGTGTGCTTCAGTATCAATGTCCTCCATCAAGCCAAGATCCCAACATCAAGGGACTTCTTCAGCTACCATTGGCCAGGTTACATCTTCCTTCTGCCTGATATAAGACTAAGCAGCAATCTACAAATAACTCAAAGTCAAATTGATCCAACTTGATAGAAAAACACAACATTCTCCCTCTAATCATCCATTACAACATCTTGTTGTCTTCTAAATGACTTGAGCAGTTTTGGAGTAATTTTAACACAACTCAAGAAACCTGTTGGATCAGATGGAACCTGATGAAGAGCTTCAAGCACTGATTTTATGCCCTACTTAACCTTGCCTCCCATTGACTTCAAGTCTTCAGTATTTCTCTTTCCTTATCAACTAATCCTCACCTCATACTTCCTGCTCCACTGAATTGAAACACCATTAATTTCTGTGGGTGTTCTGAAACTAAATGGAATTGACTTTTGGATCCACTTGTGCTATGTGGCTCTTCTACTTGTTGCCTAAACTAAGAAAGCCAGAATAATTCTGTTCTTTCTGATTTTTACTTGTGACATATGTATTTGGTCTAATCTACCCTACTGTCTGTTATATACTTTTGTTGACAAACATTGGCCACTACAACTTTTACTTGCTCGTTCTTATAGATTTCCAGATGATACATGTATTGCTTTTTTTAGTCAAGTGAACAATAGAATACAACAATTTAGAAGAAGGAATAAGCTGTTAATGATATACTCCTGAAAAAAATCAGTGTGTAGTCCTTTATATATAGATATACACATCCTGGAGGCATTTTTATCAAAAACATTTGAGTCTGCTTAAGTGAAAGAACTTTGGGGTGGTCTGATGGTTCAGTGGTTAGGACTGCTACCTCAATGTGCCAGGGTCCTGGGGTCAATTCCACCCTTGAGCAATTGTCTGTGTGGAGTTTGCACTTTCTCCCCACGTCTGTGCGGCTTTCCTCTGGGTGCTCCGGTTTCCACCCACAGTACAAAGATGTACAGGCTAGATGGATCGGCTGTGCTATATTACCCGTAGTGTTCATGGATGTGTCGATTAGGTAGCTTATAGGGGGATGCTGTGAAGGTCGGTGTGCACTTGTTAGGCTGAACGACTTGTTTCCACACTGTAGGGATTCTATGATGTAGGAACACATTGGTGCCTATAGCCAGCAAACTGACATTGTACAAGAGAGAATAGGAACTGCAGATGCTGGAGAATCCAAGATAACAAAGTGTGGAGCTGGATGAACACAGCAGGCCAAGTAGCATCTTAGGAGCAGGAAAGCTGACGATTTGGGCCTAGACCCTTCATCTAGGCCCAAAACATCAGCTTTCCTACTCCTAAAATGTTGCTTGGCCTACTGTGCTCATCCAGCTACACACTTTGTTAACTCTGACATTGTACAATTTGGCTTTCTGACATCAATAGTATTCTCCAACCTACTGATCAGCAACATTGTTCCTTGTCTATGTTTATCAGCAATGAAGTGATCCTTTTTGAGTTTCAATCACATGTCAAGGGGAATGATTAAGAAGTGCCTTCATCTATAGAGTCATAGAATCATTCGGCATGGAAACAGACCCTGTGGTCCAACTCATCTATGTTGACCAGATATCCCAATGTGGCCTAGTCCCATTTTCCTGCATTTGGCCCATATTCCTCTCAAACTTTCCTATTCCTATGTATATGCATTAGAATGCCTTTTAAATATTGTAATTGTAATTGCCCCCATCACTTCCTTTGCCAGCTCACCACCCCGCAGCCCTTTTTATGTCTTTCCCCTCTCAACTTAAAAATATGTTTTCTGATTTTGCACTCCCCTGTGCAGATTTTAAAAATCTAGCAAATGTGTAATGAAAATCATAGTCTCCAGCCTTGTTTGGCTGTTGTTATATTGTCCACTGTTTATATGAATATTACATGTACAGAAAAGAATCAATGAAGTTTAGATGATATTTCGAGTTCTTCTATTGTCATCCAAAGGACTGATATATCTTTCTGATTTACGAATCTGTGCAATCATGAGTCACTTTCTTTTATTGTCTTTGTGCCAGATGTTGAGTTATAAATTTATTGGGTGTAGAATATTGCTGGTTAGTGCCACATTCGTTGCCCGTTCCCAATTTGTCCTTAGGAAAAGAAACTGCCATCTTTACCTGGTCTGGCCTACATGTGACTCCAAACCACAACAATGTGGTTGACTCTTAACTGCCCTATGGGAGGGGCAATAAATGCTGGTCTAGCCAGTGATGCCCTCATCCCATGAGTGAATAAAAAAAATTAAAGGAGATATTTTACAATAGGAGAGGAGTATTGATTTGAGTACTTCTTTGCTGAGATTACAACAGTTTCAACAGCTATGGAAATCTAGTGCAAAGTGGTCAAGTATAAAAATACTATCAAAATAGTATTTTGAACATGAGAATGGTCTCCCATCCATTTTCTAGCATAGCAGGAGGTACTTATAAGCTAACGGTAACTGCATCTTGTTTTAGAACGAGTGCATCTTTTCATTAAGAATAGTTCATCCGCTACCACTAGCATTTACAGCCAGTCCAAGAAGGAAGATTGCTGGTAGCATTCTACCTCAAACGCAAGCTACAATTTGTTGTTTCTACTGGTATATGAAAGGCGAGACCTTGACACCCAAACAAATTTCAACCCACTGTTTCCAACTCATGCATTCCGGAAATCTAAACAAAGTGTTAGCTGGATTGACCTCTATTCACAATCCAGCCAGTACATAAATATGCTCATAGCAAGCTGAGAAACTCTCATTCAATGGCCATTATGCTTGTGTTAATACTTATGGTAATGAAATGTCTGAATAACTGGTGTTTCAGCTGGTGTTCATTGCGCAACTTTAAGAGGTGAACAAATAAGTCTGGATCTACCTGAATAAACACATTATATATTGATGTCTATGCACAGATCAGTGGTTAGTCCACTCACATTCACATAAGTTATTAGTCCAGCTCCAGACAGGATGTCTCTTTTCTGAAAATTTTTTAATTTACAAGTTGAATTTTCAACCACATTAAGAGCTACTGTTTATGCCACTTGAAAATACAGTTATCAGTTTTGTTAAAACAATGTAGTTTCACTGTACTCATTAAATAAAGCTTTTTTTAAAATGTGTTTTTATTATATTCTAAATGTTGTTGTGTTATTTATAAACCATCAGAGTAGGATTTAGGATTGGGCAGATTATTGCACCATTTCTGCTATCTGGTGCAGCTTCCAGCCTATATTAAATATAGATTAACTACTTTGCCTGAAGGTGTGCTCAGCTCACCATGTATTACTCTAACAGTAAATACATTAACAACTTCCCTCTGCAGTTATTGAACAGTAGCCGTGAACTGTTCGCCCCAGAAATCTTCTGGTTTATTTGATGCTTTAGGTCTTGGCATCAGTGAATTTTAAAAGTGAAGAAGCAACTGCACTCAAATGCATTATGAAATGAATTAGGATGGTACAATTCCCTCAAACAGGAAACAATGAACATTGCAGTTCCATTATGCTCTGAATGTACATCCTTTATGATTCCACTGGAAGCCTACAATTTAGAAAAATGACCTGCAGGCAACAACAGCCTTCTCTGATGTGCTATTACACTGCGAGCAATAAAGAAGAAAGTGAGCAACAAGGGAAGATTTCAAACAGGACAGTGCATTTACGTTAGGCTAGACTGTGTTTTTATCTGAAATTGTATAACAAACATTTATGTTGCTCTTTTTCCTTTCATGATAAAATATCTTGCTGAAACCATATGTCGTAAATAAATGTTTTATGGATTTTAGAAATGCTTCCAGCTGCTACAAGGATAGTTAGACTTCTGTAGTTCCCAGAAACTCATTTCCTTGTTGGAGAATGTTCATTTCTACAGCAGCTAAATTGAGCTAAATAAAACGTTACAAGTTGTGTACAATTTAATTTTCTTAGCCTCAGTGAGTAAAACACATGTAGAATCGACAATTACACTGTAGGATTCTGATGTATTTGACAATTAACAGGCCAATGCCTTCCTAAAATAGCAGAGAGGGTAATTTCAGATAAACGTGATGGCATGCCGTTTGAGCTATAATCAAGATAGTCTGACAACTCTCATTGATTAGAATCTCACCACAGTAATAAAATAAATGGATTCTACAGTTTTGAGGGGAGGTGAAAAGTTGCCCACTCATGCTACTTGTGAAAAGTTGACCATCCAATCAAAGGTCAAACTTTGCCTCATGATCTTTATTAGAGGAGGGAACACTGTTTGGAGTCAAGCAGGTTGTGAAGTGAGAGATAATAGGAATTGCAGATGCTGGAGCATCCGAGATAACAAAGTGTGGAGCTGGATGAATGCAGCAGGCCAAGCAGCATCTTGGGAGCACAAAAGCTGACGTTTCAGGCCTAGACCCTTCATCAGAAAAGCTCAAGGCCGAAGAGATTACAAGAGAGTTACAGTGGGAGAGACATCCCCTGAGGTTTGTCCGGAGGGAGGAGGATAACTTCTTCAGGTTAGGCATCCTGGGAAGAGGCTTCGCAGTGGGGTTAAAATTGTATCAGAGCTAATGGGAACTGCAGATGCTGGAGAATCCGAGATAACAAAGTGTGGAGCTGGATGAACACAGCAGGCCAAGCAGCATCTTAGGATCTCAAAAGCAGATGTTTCGGGCCTAGACCCTTTTCTGATGTGATACAGTTTACATGGAAATTTGGAACCAAGCCAACCTAATCTGTTACCTGAGTTGTACACACCTACAATATTCCAGAATACTGTTGATGAGCAATCCCATGGTTTGGCCCAACAACTATAGCATCTTTAAAGGAATAAACATGCCAAGGTGCTTCTTGGGTGGATCGTATGACAATGAATCACATAAGTTTATATTAGGCCAGAAAAGATAAGGTTTTAATAAGCCTTTCAAGGAGGAAAGGAGTGTAGGGAAATGGAGAGGCATATGGAAGCCATTCCAGGGCTTGGGGCCTGAACAACTGAAGGTATCTCTACCAAAGAGTTTGCAAAAGTGACCAGGATTAGAGGACTGTTTTGCAGAACACCGACGCTTGGTACGCACTAAACAACCGCACCACAAACAATTTCAACTCCCCCTACAATGCCTTAGATGACAGCTCCATCCCGGGCCTCCTGCAGTGCCACAATGGTGCCACCCGAAGATTGCGGGAACAACAACTCATATTCCGCTTGGAAACGCTACAGCCCAATAGTATCAATGTGGACTTCACAAGTTTCAAAATCTCCCCTCCCTCTACCGCATCCCAAAACCAGCCCATCTTATCCCCACCTCCCTAGCCTGTCCTTCATCCCACCTATCTCCATCTCCCACCTCAAGCCCACCCCCATCTCCTACCGACTAACCTCATCCTGCCCCCTTGACCTGTCCATCCTCCCTGTACTGACCTATCCCCTCCCCAACTCCCCACCTACACTCATCATTACTGGCTCCATCCCCGCCTATTTGACCTGCCTGTCTCTGCTCCACCTATCTTCTCCACTAACCATCTTCTATCCACCTCCCCCTCTCTCCCTATTTATTTCAGAACCCTCCTCCCCTCCCCCATTTCTGAAGAAGTGTCTAGGCCCGAAACGTCAATCTTCCTTCTCCTCTGATGCTGCTTGGCCTGCTGTGTTCATCCAGCTCTACACCTTGTTATTCTCAGGATTAGAGGAGCTCAGATAATTTGAAGATCTGTATGCCTGGAGGAAGTTACAAAAGTAGAAACGGAAAGACCATGAATGGAGTAGAAACAATGATAAGAATGTTACAAACAAAATCAGAACAGGACTTATTCACTTAATGATAAGGTCCTCGGTTGTATTGCTGAACAGAGACCTTGGAGTGCAGATTCATAGTTCCTTGAAAGTGGAGTCACAGACAGATAGGTTAGTGAAGAAAGTGTTTGGAATATTTGCCTTCAATCCATTGAGTATAGGAGCTGGGAGGTCATGTTGTGGCTGTACAGGACATTGGTTAGGTCACTTTTGGAATATCGTGTGTAGTTCTGGTCTCCCTGCTATAGGAAGGGTGTTGTAAAACTTGAAAGGGTTTAGAAAATATTTACAAGGATGTTGACAGAGTTGGGCAGTTTAAGCTATAAGGAGAGATTGGATAGGACTGGAGTGTCGGAGGCTGGGGGGTGACTTTATAGAGGTTTAGTAAAATCATGAGGGCATGGATAGGGTAAATAACCATAGTATAAGGTGACAGGTGAAAGATTTAAAAGGGAGTTAAGGGACAATTTTTTTAGGCAGAGGGTGGTGTTTGTATGGAATGAGCTGCCAGAGGAAGTTGTGGAGCCTGATACAATTATAACATTTAAAAGGCATTTGGATGGGTATATGAATAAGAATGATTGAGAGGGATATGGGCCAAATGCGGGTAAATGGGATTAGATTTGTTTAGGATATCTGATCAGCATGGAGGATTTGGGCCAAAGGGTCTGTTTCCATGCTGTATATATCTATGACTCTACAATTCTAATATGTTACTGAGTGAGGTCTAAATGTGTGCCAGCAAACACAGATGAGATAGGTGACTGGGTGAGGTTCGATTTTTAAACGGGCCGTGCATTCCACTCCCGCACATCCCAGATGTCCACAACCTTCAAGGACCGCAACTTTCCTCCCGCAGTGGTCGAGAACGCCCTTGACTGCGTCTCCCGCATTTCCCGCAACACATCCCTCACACCCCGTCCCCGCCACAACCACCCCAAGAGGATCCCCCTCGTTCTCACATACCACCCCACCAACCTCCGGGTACAACGCATCATCCTCTGACACTTTCGCCATCTACAATCCGACCCGACCATCCAAGACATTTTTCCATCCCCACCCATGTCTGCCTTCCAGAGAGACCACTCTCTCCGTGACTCCCTTGTTCGCTCCACACTGCCCTCCAACCCCACCACACCCGGCACCTTCCCCTGCAACCGCAGGAAATGCAACACTTGCCCCCCACACCTCCTCCCTCACCCCCATCCCAGGCCCCAAGATGACTTTCCATATTAAGCAGATGTTCACCTGCACATCTGCCAATGTGGTATACTGTATCCACTGTACCCGGTGTGGCTGCCTCTACATTGGGGAAACCAAGCGGAGGCTTGGGGGCTGCTTTGCAGAACACCTCTGCTTGGTTCGCAACAAACAACTGCACCTCCCAGTCGCGAACCATTTTAACTCCCCCTCCCATTCCTCAGACGACATGTCCATCATGGGCCTCCAGCAGTGCCACAATGATGCCACCCGCAGGTTGCAGGAACAGCAACTCATATTCTGCTTGGGAGCCCTGCAGCCCAATGGTATCAATGTGAGCTTCACCTGCTTCAAAATCTCCCCTTCCACCACCGCATCCCAAAACGAGCCCAGCTTGACCCGCCTCCCTAACCTGTTCTTCCTCTCACCCATCCCTTCCTCCCACCTCAAGCCGCACCTCCATTCCCTACCTACTAACCTCATCCCGCCTCTTTGACCTGTCCGTCTTCCCTGGACTGACCTATCCCCTCCCTGCCTCCCCACCTCTACTGCCCATGCCTATCATCCCATTCATCTATTAACCCTGGGCTCATTGGCTCACGTTGGCTTCCAGCCACACCTAATCTTTCCTTGTGCTTCTTATGATTGTCTCATATTTATACATATTTGCATGTCATGATTTTTACTTGAAATTTTGATTGCCGTAATGTTTAAACTGCTTCAAAGTATGCACATATTCATGTTAGTAAGATCTTAAAATAAAATCTCAATTGCCATGCTGAAGATGGAAGATTTTCTCACTGATAATGACTCAGCCAAAATACTAATGTCCTGTGCTTTAGTTAATCATGGGGAGCTGCTGACATGTTTTGGGATGGCTGATGCAAACGGATTGATTTGAAAGTGGAGAAAGTTGTCCTACCAACTTAAGGGAAGCAGGAACAGTATATTTAATATAAATTAAAGGGAGGCACCGCGGCTCAGTGGTTAGCACTGCTGCCTCTCAGTACCTGGAACTTGCGTTTGATTCCAGCTTTGACTGACAGTCCATGGGGGATTTGCACATTCTCCCTCTATCTGTTGGTTTCCCTCTGATGCTCTGGATTCCTCCCAAGGTCCAAAGCTGTGTAGGTTTGTTGGATTGACCATGGTAAATTGTCTGTAGTGTCCAGGGATACGCAGGCTATAGATAGGTTAGCCATGGTAAATGTGGAGTTACAGGGATAGGTTGGGGGGTCGGGCGGGGCTGGGATGTTCTTCAGAGGGCCAGTATGGACTCAATGGGCCAAATAGCCTCTTTCCACACTGTGAGGATTGTATGGAAATAGTGTCAAGAACATTTATGAAATGCAGTATTGAAGCTTGAGGTGAAATCAAGGACCATAGTCACATCAAGTGCCTTTTACCATCGTCTGTTTAGAAGGTTCTAGGGAAGCCTCGCTCACGAGGTGCAGTAGTCAAATCATGAATGGACTTATCATTTAAAGGGAGTTTAAAACTTCTGCAAAGAAAAAGGTAAACTTTATTTTCACAGATTTAATGTGAATTCTTTAATTAGATGAGTCAGTTTTGCATATTTTATCACATTCAGACAAACTTTTCTTCAGAGGAATAAATGACATTAAAGATAGTAAATGGCAATTCATCTTATGGAAAGGTCTGGACTCAATAACATTCTTGTTGTTGAGGCTATTAGCTATAAATATTGGCCATATCTTACATCACTTCTTTGGAATCTCCATATAAAACACTACAAGTATATGTTTTCCCTCGTTATAAATTACAAACATGTGGCCTTTCTATCCCAAGGGATAGGAGTAATATAGATCTGATATATAAACACGGGAAATAAATCCACATTGGCTGCCTGAAATTTTTTACAAAATTACTGAAATCATTTAGGCAAGTTGTACCCCAGATAAAATGCCACCACGGTAATAAAACAACGGGTCTCTGCTGTTGTCTTCAAATCTGTACAAAATCAGACAATGGAAATAATGTACCATCTCGTGGAGTCTCAATCCATTTACACATATTTTTGGGAAAATAGAATCCAACCAAGAAGATGTGAACACGTCAAGGGCATGTGGTATTTCAAAGTCAACAAGAAAGCTGGGTTGCTGTGGGAACATTTAAAGTTTTAAATCAAAACTTCATCAAAACTTGCCCCAATAGACACTTTTAAGTGAGCTGTGAATACAAGTTAGACAAATGGTTCAGTACTGTAAATAGGATAATGTGGCTGCAAGCCTAATTGGTGTTCTGTTTCTCAATCATCTCTGATCAGCCAGATACAAGTACAGTCAGGTATAAAATACTGAATATCTCACAGCAAGCCTGATTTGCAGGTAGAGTATGCATATCAATTTTCAGCTTTTCTATCTGTGACTCTACCTTCAAGGTCTCTTCGTTCAGCAACACTCCCTGAGACCTTAACATTCAGTGTCTAAATCCTGTCGTGATTGCCTTCCCAAAATGCAGCACCCCACATTTACCAAACTCCATCTGCCACACCTCAGCCAATCATCCCATTGTACTCTGAGGTAACCTTCTTCACTGTCTCCTACAGGTCCAATTTTGGTGTCATCTGCAAATGTACTAACCATACTTCCTACGTTCATATCCAATCATTTATATAAATGATGAAAAGCAGTGGACCCAGCACCAATCCTTGTGGCACACCACTGGTCCAGGTGGAAAAGCAACCCACCACCATCAAGCACTGTCTTTAACCTTCGAGCCAGTTCTATATCCAAATGGGTGCCTTTCCCTCTATTACACTTGATCTAACCTTGCTGAACATGAGGAACCTTGTTGAAAGCCTTACTGAAGTTCAAAAATATCACTTCCACTGCTCTATCTTTATCAATCCTCTTTGTTACTTCTTTAAAAAACTCAGTCAAGTTTGTGAGACATAACTTCGCACACACAAAGCAATGTTGACTATTCCTAATCAGTCCTTGCCATTCCAAATACATGTAAATCTTGTCCTTTAGGGTTACCTCCAACAATTTGCCCACCATTGATGTCAGGCTCACTGATTCATAGTTCCCTGACTTTTCCTAACCACATTTCTTAAATAGTGGCACAATGTCAGCCAACCACCCATCTCCTTGGCACCTTACCTGTGGCTAATGATGATACAAATATCACAGCAAGGGGCCAACTTCCTTAGCTACCTGCCGAGTTCCAGGATACACCTAATGGGGAGGCCATGGCTTAGTGGTATTATCACTAAGCTATTAATCCAGAAACCCAGACAATGTTCTGGGGATCTGGGTTCAAATCCCGCCATGGCAGATGACGGAATTTAAATTCAATAAATATCTGGGATTAAGTGTCTAATGATGACCATGAATCAATTGTTAGGCAAAAACCCATCTGGTTTGATAATGTTCTGTAGGGAAGGAAACTGCCATTGTTACCTGGTCTGACCTGCATGTGACTCCAGACCCACAGCAATGTGGTTGACTCTTAGCTTCCCTCTGGGCAATTAGGGATGGGACAATAAATGCTGCCTAGCCAGCAACACTCTCATTCCATGAATGAAAAAAGAAACCTGATCAGGTCCCATGGATTTATCCACCTTTATGTATTTTAAGCTGTCCAGCGCCTCCTCTTCTGTAATATGGACATTATTCAAGATGTTGCTATTTAGTTCCCCACTTTCGCTATCTCCTACATCTTTTTCCACAGTAAGTACTAATACAAAATACTTCTAAAGTATATTCCCTACCTCCTGCATTTCCACACGTAGGGGACCTTGCTGATCTTTGAGGGACCTTATTCTCTCCCTAGTTACTCTTTTGTCTTTCATGTATTTGCAGAATCCTTTTGGGTCTCATGAACACTTTTTGTCAAAATTATCTCATGTCCTCCTTTTGCCCTCCTGATTGTCCTCTTATGTGCCTACTCACTTACTGCCTTTATATTCTTCTTGGGATTCATTCAATCCCTACCGTCCATACCTGGCATATGTTTCCTTCTCTTACTTGACCAAAACCTCAACTTCTCTAGTCATCCAACATTCCCTACACCTACCAGCCTTGCTCTTCACCATAATGGGGAAATACTGTCTCTGGACTCTCAGGATCCCATTTTTGAAGGGTTGTCATTTTCCAGCCATCTCTTTACCTGTGAACATCTGTCCCCAATCAACTTTTGAAAGTTCTTTCCTAATACCATCAAAATTGACGTTCCTCCAATTTAGACTTTAAACTTTTATATCCAGACTATCCTTTACCATGACTGTTTTAAAACTAACAGAATTACGGTCACTGCTCCCAAAATGCTCCACATTAACACCTCATTCTTTGGCCTGCCTTATTTTCCAAGAGGAAGTTGTGTTTTGCCCACACAGACATAGAGAAAGTGTGTAAACTACACACAGACAGTCACCCAAGGATGGAATCAAACCCAGGTCCCTGGTGCTGGAGGCAGCAGAGCTAACCACTGAGCCACTGTACCATCATAACAGGAGAAACAAGACCAAGTTGCAACCCCAGACAACAAGCTGTTATTCCAATTAGTTGGAAACATTTTAGTTGTAATAGTTTAGATGGAGCTGATTTTGTCCAGTGCATCCAGGAAGGATTCCTGACACAGTATGTAGATAGACCAACATGAGGAGAGGCCACTTTGGATTTGGTGCTTGGCAATGAACTGGGCTAAGTGTTAGACCTGTTGGTAGGTGAGCATTTTTGTGGTAGCGATCATAACTCTGTTACTTTTACAATAGTCATGGAAAAGGATATGTACGTACATCAGGGTAAGGTTGAAATTTGGGGGAAGTGTAATTATAGTTCTGTTAGGCAGGAACTAGATAACATAAAATGGGAACAGATGGGTCAGGGAAGAGCACTATTAAAATATGGAGATTTTTTAAGGAATGCATACTGTATGTGTTTGATAGGTTTGCCCTAGCAGGCAGGGAAGATGCGGGTCAAGTGAGGGAGCCATGGTTCTCGAGAGAGGTCGAGTGCTTGATTAAGAGGAAGAAGGATGCTTACGTAAGGTTTAGGAAACAAGGAACTGAAAAGGCTCTAGAGGGATATAAGTTATCCAGGAATGAGCTGAAGAAATGGTTTAGGGGAGCCATAAGGAAGTATGAGAAAGCCTTGACAGATAGGATAAAAAAAACTCAAGAATTTTTACACGTATGTGAGGAATAAGAGAGTGACCAGAGAAAGGGTAGGGTCGATCAAGAGTTGTAAAGGGAATTTGTGCGCGGAGCCTAAAGAGATAGGAGAGGTCCTTAATGAATACTTTTCTTTGGTATTCACAGCTGAGAGGGAACTAGTTGTAGAGGAGGGCAGTGTAAAACAGGCTGGTAGGCTAGAGGAGGAGGATGCTAGTAAGGAAAATATACTAGGAATTTTGAGGAACTTGAAGATAGATAAGTACCTTGAGCCTGATGGAATTTATCCAAGGATTCTATGGAAAGTAAGGGCAGAGATCGCAGGGCCTATGGCGATGATCTTTTTGTCTTCACTGTCCAGGGTATAGTGGCGGAAGATTGGAAAGAGGCAAACGTCATTCCCTTGACTAAAAAGGGGAATAGTGATAACCCCTGGAAATTACAGACCAGTTAGTCTTATGTCAGTGGTGGGCAGATTATTGGAAAGTGCTCTGAGAGACAGGATTATGATCACTTGGAAAGGCACAGTTTGATTCATGATAGTCAGCATGGATTTGTGAGGGGTAGATCATGCCTCACAAATGTTATTGAATTCTTTGAAGAGGTGAAAAACGTGTGGACGAAGGCAGAGCAGTGGATGTGTTATACATGGATTTAAGTAAGGTGTTTGATAAGGTTCCCCATGGTAGCTCATGCAGAAGGTAAGGAGGCATGGGATAGGGGGAAATGTGGCAGATTGGATTTAAAATTGGCTGACCCTTAGAAGACAAAGGGTGATAGTGGATGGAAAATATTCCACATGGTCCTCAGTTATGAGTGTGTACCACAAGGATCTGTTCTCAGTCCTCTTCTATTTGTGATTTTGGGTGAAGGAATGGAAGGGTGGATTAGTAAGTTTGCGGATGATACAAAGGTGGTCATGTTGTGGATAGTGCAGAGGGCTGTTCTAGGCTACAAAGGGACATTGATAGGATGCAGAGCTGGGCTGAGAATTGGCAGATGGAGTTTAATCCTGAAAAGTGTAAGGTGATTCGTTTTGGAAGGACAAGCTTGAAAGCAGAATACAGGGTTAACAGAAAGATTCTTGGCAGTGTGCAGGAACAGAGGGATCTTGGGGTTCATGCCCACAGTTCCCTGAAAGCTGCCATCCAAGTGGATCGTGTTGTTAAGAAGGCGTATAGTTTGTCAGCTTTCATTAACAGAGGGATTGAGTTCAAGGGCAATGAAGTTATGCTCTAGCTGTACAAAAGCCTGATTCGGCCACATCTGCACTCTTGTGTCCAGCTCTGGTCACCTCATTGCAGGAAAGATGTGGAAGTGTTGGAAAAGGTGCAGAGCAGATTTACCAGGATGTTACCTGGAATAGAGGGAAGGTCTTATGAGGAAAGTTTGAAAGAGCTTTTTTCTTTCGAATGACGAAGGATGAGAGGTGACTTGATAGAGATGTACAAAATGATCAGAGGTATAGATAGAGTAGGCAGCCAGAGAATTTTTTCGTAGGGTGGAGGTAGTTATTATGAAGGGGCATAGTTTTAAAGTGAGTGGAGGTAGATACAATGGAGACATCAGAGGTAGGTTCTTTACTCAGAGAGTGGTCGAGGTGTGGAGTGCATTGTCGGAGACAGTAGGGGAGTTGGCCTCATTAGGAGCATTTCAGCAGCTATTAGATAGACATATGGATGATAGTATAAAGTAGGTTTGGAGGTTAGATAGACCTTAGGATTAGGGTAAAAATTTGGCACAACTTCATGGGTCGAGGGGCCTGAACTGTGCTATTTTCTTTGCTCTTTGAGCTCTGACACGATATAAATTAGCAGCACTACACTGCTACCAAACACCACGAGTCATACGTGATTTGAGCACACAACTTTTCAACCTGGAGCCAGAGGCACTACCATTGTTCCACAAGCTCATGGTACATATTTGCTCCTCAATTCCCTACTGTCTACTGGGTCCCTATCGTACAATCCCATCAAAGTGATCACATGCTTCTTATTTCCTAGTTCCGCCCATATAGCTTCACTGGACGAGCCCCCAGCAATATCCTCTCTCAGAACTAGTGTGATACTTTTCCTAGTCAAACGTACCACTCCCTCTCCTCTTTTGCCAAACACCACCCCCCCCGACCTTTTTATCCTTCTTATGGCATCTATATCCTGGAACACTAAGCTGCCAGTCCCGTCCATCCCTGAGTTACCTTGCTGTAGTCACTATGGTATCTCAGTGCCATGTTCTCAACCTTGCACTGAGTTCATCTGCTCTACCTGTTAGGACTCTGGCATCGAAATATATGCAGGTTAATCTATCAGTCCTACCTCATTCTTTGCTTGGTTCCTTTTCCCAATTGCACCATTTCACATTGCTCTCTTTTCCCGTTGTCTCCTTTGGCCCCACCCCACCCCCTTACTGGTTTTAATCATCCCAAGCAGCTCTAGCAAATCTTCCCGCCGATATATTAGCCCCCTTCGAACTCAGGTGAAATCTGTCCTTCTTATACTCGTCATGTCTATCCCTGAAGAGATTCCAATGATCCAAAAATGTGAATCCTTATCCCTTGCACAAGCTTCTCAGCTATGCATTCACCAGCTGTATCATCCTATTTCTACTCTCACTCGCTTGGGCACCAGAAATAATCCAGATATTATTACCTTTGAGAACTTACATTGTAACAACTTACCTAATTTCCCATATTCTCTCCACAGAGTCTTGTCCTTTTATCTTCCTGTGTTTTTGGGGTTCCACTGCGTACAACAACCTCCTGCTGGGCGCTCTCCCCTTTGAGAATATTCTGCACGGTCTCTGAGATATCCTCGATCCGAGCACCAGAGAGGCAACATACCATTTCTGAAAAAGGGTCCAGGCTGGAAACATTAACTTTCCTGCTCTTCTAATGCTGCCTGGCCTGCTGTGTTTATCCAGCTCTACACCTTGTTATCTCAGATTCTCCAGCATCTGCAGTTCCTACTATCTCTGACACCATTCTGATTCTTTGTTGGCTGTGAAACATCTGTCTGTGCCCCTCACTATAGAGTTCCCTATCATAATCAATGATTTGATTTGATTTATTATTGTCATGTGTAATGGGGTGCAGTGAAAAGTCTTGCCTTACATGCTTTACAAACAGATCATATTACACAAGTACATCAAGTTATAAGATATGTTAGAATAAGATCTGCTGAAGATGTTTGTATTATTAAGGCCAAGTAAAAATCAAACAACACAGAAAAGCTAAATAGATGACTGAATATTACTTGATATTTAAAATGGCTTTGAAGATGGAAAACGAGGTAACAAACCTAAAAGGGAACTAATAGGAACTGTCGATGCTGGAGAATCTGAGATAACAAGGTGTCGAGCTGGATGAACACAGCAGGTCAGGCTGGCTCAGAGGAGCAGGAAGGCTGACGTTTTGGGTTTGGACCCTTCTTCATTTTTCTGACGAAGGTGCTGTCTAAGGACCTTTGGTGAATTTCTGCAGTGCATCTTGTGGATAGCAGGCACTGGCAGTGGTGGAAGGAATCGATATTTGTGGGTGTGGTGCCAATCAGCAGGCTGTTTTGTCCTGGACAGTGTCAAACTTGTTGGAGCTGCACCCATCCAGGCAAGTGGGGAGTATTGCATCAGACTCCTGATTCATGCTTTATAGATGGTGGACAGGTTTTGGTGAGCCAGGAGATGAGATACAAACCTAAAAGGCAGGAACTGCAGGCATGGGAGAGACATTCGGGATCAAGAAGAAAAAAACAAATACAGGGAAATAAATCTTATGAACACTGTGCAAAACACCACTGCAGGGGAAGACATGGAATACAGCTGAATGAGGGACATAGGCTGGAAACTTGCAGAGCAGAGGATTTGAAGGAAGTTGACACAGGAGAAACAGCTTACATCCTGCAACCCGTTTACTAGCTTGTGCAATTTTGTTAGGTACTTTTTACAAATATTTTAAGCATCATTCTGGACATTGTCATCTAAACCTCAAAATTTCCAAACAATATTTTGATATTTTAACATTAACAAACTGTCTCAAATATTCCACAAATGACAGTCCTTATTTGCTAACATAGCTTCTCCACCAGAGAAAAGATATTGCACTAGGATTAGCTCATCTATACCTATTAGCATTAGTAAGGTCAGAAATATAATTTTGATGAGTAAGGGACAGAAAAATGCTTCCCATCTGCTAAGACACATCACTAAATGTTTGCTAAAGCAACTTTCCTGTTTTTTAAAGCATGCAGAATTACAGCAACTTTTTTTTGGTGTTTACCGATATCTTGTTCTTGCTAGTGAACCTCAATGAAGGGAAAACAGTCTAGCATTTAGCTTGGCTCAACTTCTTTCAGTCGTATGGTCATCTTTGGTTTATGCTCAAAATTTCCTTTGCCAGCACATTTCAAAAATTGTAGGGGCTGAAACTGGTTTGACAGAATGAGGTTATGTATAAGAAAGTTTTGCTAACCTCAAGTGTTTATAGAGCATATTAAATGATAAGCGAGTGCTTTCTGAAAATTATAGAATTTACCAAAAGTTTGTACACATCATAGAGTCTGTGGGATGAATTTTAAAACAAGCAGTTTTGGAAAAGGTGTGAAGAAAACATGTCAACTATTTTGAACAAGCTCATAGCTTGTCTTAAATCGTCTACCTCCTGTTTTAACACTGGCAAAGAGAAATGATCCTGAGCCAGCTTGATTATTGAAAATGTTTTAAATGGGCTGGATCTATTATAATGTGGTTTTCACCCAGAACTGCTGTAGATCAGTCTTTTCAATCCAGAAGGTGAAGGGAAGCAAGAAAGATTACATCCATTTGCTTCACTTTGGGGCCAGGTGGTGTCAGAATGTTTTCTTCATGCACCTAGCAAGCTAACCCTGCAAATCCCTATCCCTGTCTCCATAATCTCTTTCTGATGCACTGCCCCTCCCATTACTAGTACAATATCATCAGTTCTGCCAAATAAAACTTTCGCTTCATTGTCTCTCTCCTGCCCTCTCCTCTCCAACTCTACTCCCTTTCAACCTTCCCTGTTCCTTGATTATTACATAGCTAAAGCTGCCTGTCTGTGGATGGGACTTTGTACTGTGAGGTTTCCCCTTCTAACAGACAAGCAAACCTAAAAATCAAGTTGGCATTCAGACAGGAAAGGAGAAAAGGAAATAAAACATATTCTGGAGGTAATATTCCACAAGGCCAATTGAAACATGAAAGCTGAATTCTTGTTCTAAACACCTTTCCATTAAATATCACATAAGACAATTATTATTCAATCGTAAATGTTGTTAGCGAGTTTTGAGAAGATTTGTAGCTCAGGTTGAGGTTCTGGATGTCAGTTTGCTCGCTGAGCTGGAAGGTTCGTTTTCAGAAAATCAGTAAATGTTATCATAAGAGATTAATTTACATTTATCTTATAAAAAAACTTTCTATGTAGTGATTGCAGAATGAATGGGAATAATACATATTGAAATATTTCACACTGGATACTATTAGATAAGAAAACTTTTAATATTATTCATTCACAGACTGTGGGCACCACTGGCTAGACTGGCATTAATGCCCACCCCTGAACTCCAGCCGGTGAGTCAACCACACTGCTGTGAGTGGCACCTAGGCCTGACTGGGAGAAGTTGGCAGATTTCCTCCCCTAAAAGACATTAGTAAACAAGACAGGTTTTTATGATCATCGACAGTGTTTACTTGGTCACTAGTAGATAGGGTTTTAACTCCGGATTTTTACCAAATTCAAATTTCACCATCTGCCCCCACACTTTGGCCTAGGTTTCAGGATTGCTATCCTGATGGTATTACCTCTACACCATTACATATCTGAACTGAAGTTCTTCAGAGTGATGATAACTGACAACCTGTCCTGGACTTCTCACTTGGATGCAACAGTCAAGAAGGTGTAAAAACGTCTCTTCTTCCTCAAGCAGCTCAGGAAATTTGTCATGTCCATAAGGCCCCTCACCAACTTCTACAGGTGCATCGTTGAAAACATACTGTCAGGTGCATGATGGCCTGGTACGGCAACTGCTCTGCCCAGGGCCGTAAGAAACTACGGAAGGTGGTGCGCACAGCCCAGACCAGCATGAAAGCCAACCTTCCACCCATTGACTCTATTTACACGGCTCACTGCTGTGGAAAGGCGGCCAACATCATCAAAGACCCATCGCATCCTGGTAATGACCTCGTACAACCTCTTCCATCAGGCAGAAGATACAGAAGCCTGAACACACGCACAAGCAGGTTCAGGAACAGCTTCATTCTGGTCATTATCAGACTGATGAATGGACTCTAGCTTCAAATAAAGTAACCTGCAATGTAATCTGAGATAACAAAGTGTGGAGCTGGATGAACACAGCAGGCCAAGCAGCATCTTAGGAGCACAAAAGCTGATGTTTCGGTCCTAGACCCTTCATCAGAAAAGGGGGAGGGGGAGAGGGTTCTGAAATAAATAGGGAGAGAGGGTGAGGTGGACCAAAGATGGATAGAAGAGAGAGAGATCCCCTGAGGTTGGTCTGGAGGGAGGAGGGTAACTTTATCAGATTAGGCATCCCTGGAAGAGGCTTCGCAGTGAGGTTAAAATTGTGATCAGAGAAAATGGGAACTGCAGATGCTGGGGAATCTGAGATAACAAAGTGTGGGGCTGGATGAACACAGCAGGCCAAGCAGCATCTTGGGAGCCCAAAAGCTGATGTTTCGGGCCTAGACACTTCATCAGAAAAGAGGTGGAGGTGGAAGACAGAATTTGCCAACTATTTTAGCAAAGTGTTTTTTTTTGACTGAGACTGAGTGCATCCATGATGATTCTTCTCGTGCCATCTTCTAATTTCCATCTCATTAATTGTGTAACCTGCATCTACAGTGCCGGAACCTTCCAATGTTCCCACCATATTTAAACTCCACTCTAAAGCATTTCCGAAAGTATTAGCCAGGAATTGGCCATCTCACCATGGTCCTGTGGCCGTATCCCTAAGGAGATGGCTGAGACAGCAAGCTGGCTTTTTGGTTCACCAACAGGGACCTTGAGGTGCTGGTGGATAAGATAGTGAAGAAGACAACAGTGTTGGATCTTGCTGATCCACATCAGAAGTCATAATTAGTGAGTAATTTGATCCAAAAGTAGACGTGAAGATGTGGTGAGATTCTTGGTTTGCCGATGCTCAACTTGCGTGGACAATGGGTGAAGGAGAAAGATCTACATGGAGCATGCAGAGTCGTTGTGATAAAGACAGGGCTGGATGAAGACAGGGATATGAAAGCAGCAAACTGTTGCCACTAGGTAATGTAAGATTGAGCAAAAACCCCCATGTTCGGAAATAATGGACCAAAATCTTAAACTTATCAAAAAAAGTTGCAACAAAAAATGATAGCTGGACTCTGTTCTGAGAAAAATACGCATAGAGGGACAGCTGCTTGGAACCATTGTTCAGCCCGAAAATCCAATTCACACATCTGTGCTAAAAGAACTATCAATCAGACCTAAACTCCACCCAACCCAGAATGATGGGCCCTCTGCAAATACCAGATATTCCACTTCGATCAATTTTGGGCACAGAGTGACCGGACATTCCATTTTCGCCTAATCGTAGCTATCAGGAAGCCAACTACCTCAAAGGCTGTAACCCAATGTCAAGTGCAGATTTAGTGCAGAGATAAGACACCCTCAAATTAGTACAATTGTACGCTGCTGACCTCAACGTAAGGAGCTATCTCCCCAAGAGTTATCCGCACAGCTACTCTGGAAGAGGGATCCAAGACAGCAATTCGGCTATCCCCGCAGCTACCACCAGGAGAGTGACCCAACAGCAAATCCCAAAACCCACCAATGCAGGCCTGTCCTGTAACAGGGGAACCAACGGCAACCGACCATAACTATCAGGTGATCTCCCAAAACCACTGACCTGACTGACAAGGCCTGAGACACATCCTGAGGTGAAAACTGGCTCACAAAATCCGGAAAACCAAGTACTGACCCAATAAACCCACTACGTGTCCTACTGCATCAGCTGACTCAACCCAGATTAAAGGCCGATATCATCTGAAGTCTTCATCAAATCGTCCTGGCAAGTGGGAACAGCCGGTGTATTTCAAAATTGCATTTATTCCCAGTGGTGAGCTCATATTCTCGAGTCCCAAAGTATCCAACTTAGCTAGGAGGGAGGGGAGGTGGGTGTTTACAGTGCAGGGGACTCCAAGGGTACAAAGCCTGATAAAACGTTGTGTGATCTAAACCAGCTGCTTAGGTCTAATTGTGCCTAACAAGTATTTGATTTAATAGTGTTTTAACCACAGCCCTCTGTACAATTGATAGTTTCAATTTCACTGTTTATTGTATTTGCCTTTTTTCATGATATACTTACCTTTTATATTTAATAAAGGCGGATATTCTTTTGCCCCTGAATCACCGGTTTACTGCCTTCTTCATTTCACATTTCTAAACAAATCAAATGTCAGAACCAGGGATGTTGGGGGTGATGAGAACCACCAAAAATCAGCAAATTACTGATCGCAAACCAGAATCCCCGCACTAACTACTCTGGCATTCATGTTGGGAATTGATATGGTCTAGTTTCTCAGGATGGAAATGAGGACTAGAAAATGTATTGAATTGAGGTGAGTTAGGATATATTGAGACACAAATACATGGAAATAAGGTTTGCAAGATTCAAAACTTGCCATATAATCATTAAGGGGAAATTCTGACATTTTCTTCCTGACATTGAGATTTGATTTTTGTTGAGTTTTGATATGTTTTCTCACATTTCTTACCATTATCCCTACTGTTCAAAAGGCCAGAAAATACCATGTCATGTTGAAAACTGTCCATGGACATTAAACTTCAGAGCTGTAATTTCTACCAAAACTAATTAATTCTCCATAAAAAATAACAAAAGAACTGTGGATGCTGTAAATCAGGAACAAAAACAGAAGCTGCTGGAAAAGCTCAGCAGGTCTGGCAGCATCTGTGAAGAAGAGAAACAGAGTTAACGTTTTGGGTCCATTGACCCTTCCTCAGAGGGTCCAACATTATAAATTAAGACGTTAAATAGTTCCTCAAAAGTTGGTAATACTACCTAATGCATTTTGTGACAATTGGCAATGATAATATAGTGACAATCATCAACAATCTGTTCTGGTCCGCCCATGTCATGGGTAAAAATGCACAACAACCCCTCTACTTCCTTCGGAGACTAACGAAGTTCAGCTTGCCCATAAAGACTGTTACCAAATTTTATAGATGCACCATCTATCCGAATGAATTATGGCTTGGTACGGCAACTGCTGTGCCCAGGACCAGAAGAAACTACAAGAGAACTGTGAAAACAGCCCAGCCCATCACACAAACCGGCTTTCCATCCATTGACTCTATATTTTTCTCTACATTGAAAAGGCAGTTAACATAATCAAAGACTCCTATTCCGATTGTAATGTCTTAAGCTTATTCAAGAACAACTTCTTCCCCATTGTTAATTTTAAATTTAATGTTGCTCTTGCTCGTGTACACTCTCAGCAGCTGTAACATTGTGTTCCTTGCTCTGTTCTATTACTCTAAAGCGCTTTGTATGGCTTGATCTGCTTGTACTGCGCACAGAACAAAGCTTTTCACTGTACCTAGGTACATAATTAATCATAGATGATAATAAATCAAATCAAATCAAATATTTAGCATGTCTGGCAAAATTTGACTCCACCTTTATATAACTTGGGTCAAAAAAAGCTTTTTAATATTTTAGCATATATTTTCCTAATAAGTAATGTGACCTACCATTGGAATTTTGTAAGACGCTAGTTATATTCCATGACAACACCCAGGTGTGAAAATGACCTGCTGGATCATTGTCCAATCATCATTGGCTGGTGCTTGAGGCAATATCTATTATTGCCAAGGCCCCAGCAATTTCCTCCCTTGCCTCTCTTCATATTCTGGGGTATATCCCATCAGGCCCTAGGGACTTGTCTATCTTAATGCTTTTCAAGACGCCCAATACCATCTCCCTTTTTGCCCTCAACCCTCCTCCTTTTTGATTTCAACATCTGCTCGGCATGAATGAGTTGGGCCAAAGGGTCTGTTTCGGTGTGGTATATCCCTATGATTCTATAGAAGTACTTCAATCAAGTAGATATAAGTTAGTTAGGTGATTACCAAAATTCCTATGACTAACAGTGACTTATTAGACACTTCACAGCCTGCGTCTGGAAGCAGCCAATGGATCTCAATGTCACATTAGGGGCATTTAAACAGTCCTTGGATAAGCATATGGATTTTGGGGTATTGTAGGGGGAGGGGCTTAGATTAGTTCACAGTTCGGCGCAACGTCGAGGGCCGAAGGGCCTGTTCTGCGCTGTATTGTTCTATGTTCCATGTTCTATATATCTGATAATTACATTTTTATGTTGTCTTGCTGACCATAGACTCCTTTTCTTCATGTCTAATTGTATGGGCTTGAGATCTAGTCATGGCACCATTATGGAGCAACTCAGGATATTTGTCCTGTAACATTCCAGTTTCTTTTACCACCACTGAATGTTCACTGTCCTCAGTGAGGCCAATATTTTTGAAACTGCCAAGGTGAAATCAATTATTGGAATTTGTTTCACTACTCCGAAGATAACTTCTCTTCACTGAGCCACTGAGGTTGTTGACATGCTCGCCAAGCCGGTGGGTTTGGTTCCAAACATTTCGTTACCCTGCTAGGTAACATTGGCAATGCACCTTCTGGTGAAGCTTCAGTGTTCCGTCCTGCCTGTTATTTATAAGCCTCAGTTTGTTGGGGTGGTTGGTATCACTTAGGATTCGATTTCTCTACAAAGTCTTGCAAAGTCTACAATTTCTTGTAGCCCTAAATTTTAATTGATAAGTTTCTGGAACAAGTAATTTACCTTTATAACAGCTTCATAGACACAGATTGTACTTCTGAAAAACTTCCGTATACAGCCATAGTTGAACCTGTGATAATGCTTTGTAACATTAAGATACAATGATCTTTTAATTACTTCATCTGTCTGACCGTCTTCTCAAAGTGACCAGTGCTTCCATGCTATCATTTTGGGTTGGGAAGGGACCGTGCTTTAGGACTGCTTTTTCTTTCAAAAGGATTTGGAGAGTGTTGTTGATTAATTCTCCAGTTCCTTTGCTCATTCTTTGACATGCCTATTGTGGGTTGTCCAAGACTCTGAACCATAAAGGAGTACATGAAATAGTTATATGGGGTAAACCACACCATGAGTGTCGCATCTAATGTCGTAGATATCAAATATATTTTTCTTCAGTGGGCCATAGGCTGAGCTGGCACAGTAAAGGTGATGATGGATTTTATCATCCACATCTGCCTTCCTTAGGAGAAGACTTCCAAGATATGGAGGATGCTCCATGTTTTCCAGGATCTTCCCATTGATTTTAATTGATTCAGGAAAGGGATCTCAGTTTTTTTGGCATTTAGTGAAAGGCCCCATTTTCTCACATAATTTGGAGATGTCAACACCGACCTGCATGTTGAAAAATCAGTGACCGAAATGGAAGTAATTTTGCTGTGACTTTCCCACTCCATTTTGCTTATCACAATGCAGAATCTCAACTCCAACAAATCACTGATAAACAAGCAGAATTTTTTTTAAAAATGGGAAATAATGACACCTTCAATTCCTATGTAAACTGCAGCTGAGTATTCCTAATGAAGGCACAAACATTATTGATAGGCAGAGATAACAAGGTGTAGAGCTGGATGACCGCAGCAGGCCAAGCAGCATTGTAGGAGCAGGAAAGCTGACATTTCGGGCCTAGACCCTTCTTCAGAAAACCAGTTCTAGTTCAGTGCTGCTATTTTACTGCAACCACATATACACTTTGATCTCTTTTGCGTGGAGGAAGCAGGGTAAACTCAGTCACTGGTAGTTTTTCAGGAAGGTAAAGACCAACAAATGCTAAATTGTCAATTTGCAATCACCAAATCCTTTGTAAATCAGAATTATTCAATGAAAAGAAGTGCAAACAGTCAGATTAGACAACAAGATAATAAAATGTGAGGCTGGATGAACACAGCAGGCCAAGCAGCATCTCAGGAGCACAAAAGCTTTTGTGCTCCTGAGATGCTGCTTGGCCTGCTGTGTTCATCCAGCCTCACATTTTATTATCTTGGAATTCTCCAGCATCTGCAGTTCCCATTATCTCTGATACTAGATTAGGCAACAATTTCCTTTTATAATGCACTCTTTACGTGGTAAAATGCCCCAAGGCACTTCAAAGGAGCATTGTCAAATACAAATTGACACCAAGCCAGAGATAAGATAAAAGAGTGTGTTAAGTTTTACAGAACATCTTAAATGTGGAGAATACGTACAAGAAACAAAACATTTAGAGAGGGTATTCCAGAAAGAAAAGAGGTTGGTTTGAACCTAGGATGAGAAAATTGTGTTTGCTCTCTGGAGGGAATGAGTTTGATAGATAGCTAGTGTTAGTATGAAACTGGAGAAAGCATCATTTTGAGGTGGTGCACTGGACATTTTTGCTTCAATGGCTTCATCATTTATATGTGATGTGGATTTTGCAAAGTGATGTGTATGTTGAAAGGTGATTTTTACATGGGGTGGGGGGAAAGGATTTTGAAGCTAATAATTTCTGTCTTGTTTTGAGTTCGTAAGTAAGTACCTCAAGCTTAAATTGTTAATTCTTTTGAAGAGTACAGTTAAAAATGTAGATATAATTTGATTTCTATATTTAACCTCCATGGTTGAACAGTACATCTGACAGCGCAAATCTGTTTCTGACCCTGTACATGTAGACTTTGAAAGCTTTTGGTTTTTAATATAATAGTGATTCTGCAATTGCAGCAGACTTTGTATAAAGACCCTTCTTAAGGACAGGATTTTTCCTTTCAACAATGAAACCAGAAGGCTGCTATCTTCTGCCACTTGCAAAGATTTTACAAAAAGGAAATAAACTGTCAATGCAGTTGAAGCAAATCATACCTAAGGATATGTCACTTCTTTTTCACCCAGCAAATCATACTGTTAACTGCACACTACATGTCATGAATTTTGTTTTAAAAGCCAACAGCTTATCTAAAGGAACCTTGATAGGATTCGGGGGGATTCTACATGTGGCTTTTCTGCTATAAGCAAAGTGAGTTTAATTTTCCTTTTAGTTCACAGACACACGTTAAAGATGAGAAATGAATAAGAAACAATTTAAAAAAACAAACAAGTAAACGTCATTGATTTGCCAAACAGAATAGGTGAAAAGTGGAATTGTGCTTTTACGGTTGGCTTGGCATTGAAGAGATAAACAAGTGTGGATTTTTTCAGGACCTTCCATTACCTCAGGATGCTCTTAAGTGATTGACAGCCTAGTGTGTACCTTTGGTCTACCAGTGCAGTGACAATGCTAGAAGAATAGAAGGCAATTCATACAAATACAAATTCCCACAAACAGATGCAACAGCGATATAATCTGTATTAGTGAGGTTTTCTGAGTGTTAAGTAGCAGGGAGGACATTGGGGATGACATCATTATGGTCTTCGAAAAATAAGTGTTTGGGATCTTTTACACTCACCTGAGAGATCAGGTGGAGCTTCTATTTGTTGCTCTTCTGAAAACTGAATGCCAGGCAAGATCATACACCTAAGGCTCTGGCCTTGAGCCTGAACTTCTGACTCATAGATCAATCAGTGTCATGTTGACACGTGTGGAAATGATACTAATTTATCAAAAGACCACAAGTTAAATTTCACCCACCAGTGCTCTAAGGTTGCCAACTGCACATTTTATTTTCCTAAATGTATCGGAGAGTAGAGGAGACTGCTAAGCTTGCATGATTCAGAATAGCAACAACATTGCAGGTTTAGACACTAGCGTGACTAAGGAAGAATTGGTTCCTGATTTCAGTTCTCACTGCCCTGAGAGATTAGGTGACTGCTATGCAGAGCACCTATATTCTACCTGCAGAAAAAGACCCCCGAGTTTCCACTCACTTGCACTTCAACATGCCACCGTGTTTCCACACCAAGATTTCTGTCACAGGCCTACTGCAGTGTTCCAGTGAGCCTCAGACTAAGATCGAAGAATGAGATCTCATTTTCTGTTTGGGGATTCTGCAACCCTAGCAGTCAACATTAAGTTCAGTATTGTTAGAGACTGATTCCATCCTTCCATGTTTTTTACCTATCCCACACCAGCTCCTGTCATGATCCGGCTTGCTTTTAGGCCAGTCACCCATTCGCACGTGTTCCTGGGTTCATCATATGGGTACAGATCACCCATTTTCTCCTACGCTTAGCTCTTACTATTTTTCTGAACTGGCCTGCCATCCATAATCTCCTTGTTTACCTGCCCCTTTCATATCTCTCTTGCTGGGCTCCATCTTAACCTCTCTGTAGCCTTCAGCTTCAGCAAAAAGATTACATTTTCCTAGCTGCTGACAATTCTGATGAAGATTCACTGCACTTGAAAAATGGACTGTGCTTTCTCTCCACAAATGCTGCCAGACCTGTTGAGTTTCTCCAGCTGTTTTGCTTGTGTTGCTGCCTCTGAGAATGGAAGGTACAAATTACACTGACAAGAGCTGATAACAAAATAGTTTGGGATGAAGCAAAAGTATTTGGCAGAGGATGCACATCGTATCGTTAGGAAGGGTTCAAAAACACTTTATGATATTACTTCCATAGATGGAGGTGTGGCAGTAGTTCTGTAGATTGGAGAAGTGGTGCTACTCTTCTCAGAGAGATTTAAACAGAGCAGGGAGAATGAAACTGTTCCAGCTGATGGAAAGCTCATAACCATAGAACACTGGTGAATGGCAAAAGCATCAATCGTGTTTTGATAAAAGGTATTATAAACAGCACATGCTTTGGATCTGGAATGCATGGTCTGAGAATGTAGTGAAGAAAAAAGTCAATTGTGGTTTTCAAAAGGGAAGTGAATAATTACTTGAAGGGAAACATATGCAGGGCTACAGGCGAAGGCTGGAGAGTGGGATTAGCTGAGTTGCATTTACAGAGATGAACTGAATGACCGCTTTTTATGCAACCACCAGTCTGCAACTCTATTCTATATGGATACTCTTCTTTAAGGTTTTGGAGTAGATTTATAGCTCAGGTTGTGGGTGTTGAGGTTGGTTGCCTCACCGAGCTGGTTTGTTGTTCCGCAGATGTTTCGTTACCATGTTGGGAACATCCTCTGTGCAGCTTTTAACACAGCAATACTGAAGAAATTGCAATATTTTTCCAAATCAGGATGGTGATTAACTTGCGGGGAAACTTGCAGATGATGATGATGTTCCCATGTATCCGCTTGCTTTTTTCGATGGTAGTGATGGGTTTGGAAAGTGCTGTCTAAGGAATTCTGGGAAATGTCTTTATGTTGTAGGTGATACACCCCACTGCTCATGTGGTTCATGATGGAAGGAGTGAATATTTGAGTGTGTGATGCCAATCTAATGAGCTGGTATGCCCAGATTAGATTAGATTAGATTCCCTACAGTGTGGAAACAGGCCCTTCAGCCCAACAAGTCCACACTGCCCCTTGGAGCATTCCACCCAAACTCATCCCCCTATAACCCACACACCCCTGAACACTACAGGCAATTTAGCATGGCCAATCCACCTAGCCTGCACATCTTTGGACTGTTCGGAGGAAACCCACACAGACACGGGGAGAATGTACAAGCTCTGCACAGACAGTTGCCCGAGGCTGGAATCGAACCCGGGACCCTGGTGCTCTGAGGCTGCAGTGCTAACTGCTGAGCCACCATGCCACCCCTAACTTGATGGCGTCAAGTTATTTGGAGTTTTATCTAGGTAAGTGTGAGGTACTAACTTTTGGTAAGGAAAATCAGGGCAGGACTTATACACTTAATGACAAGTTTCTGGGAGGTTTTGCCAAACAAAAACACCTTGGAATGCAGTTTCATAGTTTCTTGAAAGTGGAGTTCCAGGCAGACAGGATAGTGAAGAAGGTGTTTGATATACTTGCCTTTATTGGTGAGTGCATTGAGTTTAGGAGTTGAGAGGTCATGTTGTGGCTGTGTAGGACACTGGTTAGGCCATGGATGGATTACTGTGTGCAATCTGGTCTCCCTGCTATAGGAAAGATGTTGTGAAACTTGAAAGGGTTCAGAAAAGATTTACAAGGGTGTCGCCAGCGTTGGAGGGTTTGAGCTATAGGGAGAGGCTGAATAATCTGGAGTTATTTTCTCTGGAAAATCAAAGGCTAGGGCTGACCTTATAGAAGTTTATTAAATCATGTGGGGCATGGATAGGCTAAATAATCAAGGTCCTTTCTCCAGGGTAGGGGAGTCCAAAACTAGAGAGCATAGTTTTAAGTTGAGACGGTAAAGATTTAAAGGGATGTAAGGAGCAACTTGTGGTGAGTGTATGGAAAGAACAGCCAGAGGAAGTGGTGGAGGCTGGAACAATTACAACATTTAAAAGGCATATGGATGGGTATATAAAGAGAAAAGGTTTAGAGGTATATGGGCCAAATGCTGGCAAGTGAAACTAAATTAATTTAGGATACTTGGTCTGCATGGATGAATTATACCAAAACATCCCCATGTTGTATGTCTCTGTGACTCCATGAAAGTTGTTGGAGCTGCAAGTGGGGAGTATTCCATTACACTCCTATAGATGGTGGTCAGGCTTTAGTGAGTTTGGAGGGGAGTTAAATATTGTGGGATTTCTAACCTTTCATCCGTTATTGTAAATATTTTTAAGCAACCTGCTCAGAGATGTTTTTTACACATTTCTGGAGGAGGTGACACTTGAATCTGGGCCTGTGCTCTTGTAGCCATGGAATTTATTTGCCGAGTCCGGTTCGGTTCCTGGTCAATGTTAAGCCCCAGGATATTGATAGTGGGGTTTCAGTGATAGGAATGCCCTTGAATATAAAGAAGCAATGGTTAGATTCTCTCTTGTTGGAGTTGATCATTGTCTGACACTTGCGTAAAGCAAAAGTTACTGAACCATTTCTCAGCCCAAGCCTGGATACTGCATTTGGATATGAACTATTTCAGTAGGTATGGATGGTGCTGAACATTACCCAATTGTCAGTGAGTGTCCCCACTTTGGGGACGACGGAGGGAAGGTCATTGATGATCCAGCTGAAGATACTTGGGCCTCCAAAAATCACAATAAGTTTTCTTTGTGCCTGATAAAACTCCAACCTATGGAGAGTTTCTCAATTCCCATTAATCCAATCTTGCTTTAATGCCACACTTTGTCAAATGCATCCTTGATGTTAAAGGCAGGTATTCTTAGCTCACTCCTGGATTTCAACATTTTTTGTCTATGTTTGAGGTCAAGTGCTGAGAGCCCCTAGCAGAACCCAAACTGGGAACTACTGAGCAGATTATTGATAAACAGTTGTTACTTGTTGATACTGTTGATATCGCCTTTTAACACTTTACCAATGATCAAGAGGCAAAGGCAATTAGCCAGGTTGAATTTATCCTGTTTTTTCTCAACAGAACATACCTGGGTAATTATCCACATGGTAAGGTACATCCTTATGTTAAAGCTCCCTGCCATTATATTGTATTTCTTGTCTGAAATGAAAATTGGCTCAGCTTTTCCATGTTAACAAAGTGTGGAGCTGGATGAACAAAGTGTGGAGCTGGATGAACACAGCAGGCTAAGCAGCATCTTAGGAGCAGGAAAGCTGATGTTTCGGGCCTGGACCCTCTTCTGATGAAGGGCCTAGACCCCGAAACATCAGCTTTCCTGCTCCTAAGGTGCTGCTTGGCCTGCTGTGTTCATCCAGCTCCAGACCTTGTTATCTCGGATTCTCCAGCATCTGCAATTCCTATTATCTTTGATACAGCTTTTCCATGTGATTGCTACTCTCATGTTTCAAGTATGCCAAGATAGTTGGCTGATGGTTATAATATGTAATGCTCTGTGATGCAACTGGTTGCATTTATATAATCAAATGAAAATATTGGCAGTAGCTCCATCCATAACAGCAAACTGATAAGTGAGTTGTTTATGGCTTCACGTCCCACACCAGAAGCTTGAACACGAAAGTCCAGACTAACAGTACAGTGGGAATATTGTTCTGCCTCTTAAGTGCTGCCTTTTGAATGAGATATTAAACTCAGGACTGTCTGAGCACTATTGGCCTCAATGGAGTTTTGAAGAATAAGAGAAAACCTTATTGAAACATACAATATCATGAGGAGGCTTGGCAGGATAGATGCTGCAGAGTTGTTTACCCTTGTGGGAGTATCAAGTACCAGAAGACAAAGTCTCCTATTAAAGTGTTGCCCTTTTAAGGCAGGGATGAGGAGAACTGGCTTATCTCAAAGGATAGTGAATCAGTAGAATTCTTTACCACAGAAGTCCGCGAGATTGGTTAACTAAATACATTCAAGGATGAGATAGACAGCTGTTTAATCAGTAAGACAATCAACAGGTATGTGAAAAAGGAAGGAAAGTAAAGTTGAGGATTATCAGATCAGGCGTGTTCTCATTCAATGGTAGGGCAGACTCAATGGGCCAAATGGCCAACTTCTGCTCTTCTGTCTTATGGTCTTATTTCAAAGAAGAGCATTGGTGGTATTCTTGGTGTTACAACAAATAATTATCAACATTGCAGGTTTGACTATTGGGTTATTATTGCAATGCTGTTTGCCGAATCTTGCTATGTATACTTTGGCACAGTAGTACTTCAGAGGCTATGAACTGGTTTCAATACAGAGGTTGAGAATGGTGCTGCAAATACAAATCTCTCTTACTTTTCAATCATGATGCTGTTCAAGAAGCCAATGCACATACTTATTACATTTTCTGTAATTGATTAATTTTATTTTCAATCCAGATCTGCACCAAGCCCACTAGACTGAAACTTTAACTGTGATTTATGGTGTATATGTATAGAAACAGGAGTTGGGCTTTCAGCACTTTGAGCCTGTTTCTGACCACTTACTCAGGCCCATTTATCCACCTTCACTCCACATCCCTTAACACCTCTACACAACTCAAATCTATTGATATCAGTCTTGAAACGTTCAGTTAGACTAGCATCCAAATCCTTTTGGAGAATAAGTTCATATTTCTACTACCCTTGGGATATGATCATGTTTCCTTCGCTATTCCTTCATCTGAGTTATTAATATGTACTCTTATAAACTGAAACCCCTGTACTAATCCTTGGCGAAAATTACCTGTCACATTCTGCCAACAGGGAATGTTCCCCTTATCCTGGCCCTCCTCTTATTATTTCTCCCAGCCAACTATAGAGCTATGTCACTGGGTTGCCTCCAATTCCATGCACTATTTTTTGATTTAAGTTTAACAAGTATGGATTCAAATGACAAGTACCATCTCTTCTTTGCTTCATAAGCTTCATAAAAGTCTGTCCTTTACTTTGCTTTCAGGCACTCTTCACCCTCATTTTTGTTTTCTCTTCTTTGGCTCAATATCCCTCTCTGCTGCCTATAAATCACTCATATATTCTTCTTGATCTATGCTACGTGGATGCTAGTGGTGATGTAACGATTGCAGCTTTGCCTTCTGTGGTAGAGAATTCCACTGATTCACTATCCTTTGAGATAAGGCATTTCATAAACGTAAGCAGGATACAGATCAATAATTGTGATGTAAACACATTTTTGTACGCAAATAGGAGAAGTCTAAAGCCTACTTGCCGTACTTCAGAATTATATCCATATCTTAAAAAAAAGGTCAAATTCAAAACAACTTCAAAATGAAGATTAATTGCTTGAGACACAAAGGAAAATGTACTCCTGCTACAGACCTGGGCAAGAAAAAAATGCATTATGCAAACTCTGGGCTCCAAAGATGTCAAATATTCAGAGAGAAGCTTACTGTTAAAATAATTTGATTGATAGGAATTAATTTATTGGATATAAGTAGAAAAAAATGCTTTTTGATTGAAATGTTCAGTTACGAGTTATGCTTGCCTATTTTAAAAACAATATAAATGCAGCTATTCACCTGTATTCATGTCCTCTTTCACAGACTTAGTTTTCAGAATAAATCGTTCAAAATTATAGCTGAGCTGTCTCCATGATTTTAGTTTAATCTTGATGTTGATTTGAATGCTACTGTGCTTTGAAACAAGTCTGGCCTGTTATCTTTATTCAATGCAGTTGTGTTATTATTTATGACCAGTCTATTTAGGCTCTGAAAAGAGCTAACATCATTGCAAGAGCCAACGTTATGCTTACTGTATAAGTCATCAAGACCCGACACAAAAATAGGAAATAATCCAGGGCACCCAATCCCATGGCTAATATTATAACCGTGTTTCTTGTAAACCATTGTGAAATTATTTACCATCCCAGAGAGAGGAGCCTGTTTTGTATGGAATTGGATACTCTTGAAAAATATAGACATTGAAGGGATTTTAAAGGGACCAGGAGCATTATGTTGAATTACTGCAACTAAGTCCTTTCAATGTGAAATTTTAAAAATGAATTAATTCAAGTTCATTTGGTGAATACCATTTTGAATCATGTCTTTATGAAGCTTTTTTTTAGACAATTACAAGTTTCATGTTTTTCCACGCATTAAATTTTGCAGACTGGCAATGTGCAAATTAGACTGAAGATTGCAGAAAGGCCAGGGGTATATACGGTGCAGTATTCCCTTTAAAACATTTTTGTTGCGGCTGTAAAGTATTTTGCAACTTGCATTCCCTTGGAATTCTAGTGTGCGCCCGTGCATGTGGGATATGTATTACAGAACACATTACTTCCCAGGCTTCTGTACGTCAATGCACGCACACAGTGGAATGTGGACATGGAGGGGCAGATTTTAGTTTAAACCTGACCTGCCTGATGAGAACAGGTCATTGGGTGTAAAATGGGTTTCTGACCTGGACTCACACTGTTCATGGTAGATTAAGACGTTATCCCTACAAAACAGCATAAAAGCATAAAATGGTTTGTCTGGATAAATAAACAAAATTGACATAGAGCCATGAGAATTTCAATGAAAATTTAACATCATAGTAAACTTTCCCTACATATTAGTTGCAGAGCACCTAACACCCTAATGAAAGTCTCGTTAAATCCACTCAATTCATTTATCTGAGTCAATATTGGCAACAAATAAAAATATAAGTGCCATTTCTATTGATGGCCAGGATGATGATCAAAAGTGATAATTGAGAAAACAATGCTGTTCTCTTTAAACATCTATTTTAACGACCCTAGTATTCAGTGTTCTTAATGTCAGTCAAAAACACGTAATTAAAAAGATTTGTATCAGTGGTAATGGGAATTGCAGATGCTGGAGAATCCAAGATAACGAAGTGTGGAGTTGGATGAACACAGCAGGCCAAGCAGCATCTCAGGAGCACAAAAGCTGGCGTTTCAGGCCTAGACGGGCCTAGGCCCGAAACGCCAGCTTTTGTGCTCCTGAGATGCTGCTTGGCCTGCTGTGTTCATCCAGCTCCACACTTTGTTAATTAAAAAGATTTCCCATGTTTTAAAAATCATGATTCTTACTTCTAGAGCTCTTGGAAACCATAACTCATGAGAAATACTAACAGCTAAACCACAACCATTAGGCATTTAACTATTAGCTTAGATTCTGTATAAAATCATCAACTCCTGAGGTACTCAATTCAACAAAGCAGAAATGGAACAATTTTTTAGTTAACCAACATGACTCCTAACAAAATCGTTCAACAATTCTGGTGTTCTATGTTATCCTAGTTTCACTGAGAATTTGGTTCCTATTATAACTGTGTACTGAAATACTCAGAGAGATTAAATCTCACTGGCATCCAAGCTGCTTTTGGCTGGGATGTTTCCCATCAGAAAGTGTTCAGGGACAAGGTGTGACTATAAGTGAGGCAGGTAGGGGGATTCCGAGTTCAGGAGTGCAGGAACCTCAGCCCTTCATCTTGAGCAACAGGTATGAGATTCTTGCTCCCTGTACGGTTGAGGAAAAAGGCTGTGGACAGGATGATCCAGCTGACCACGGCACTGTGGTGCAGAAGGTCATTCAAAAGGGGGAGCAAAATGACAGGTAGTTGTTATAGAGGATTCTATAATTAGGGGGATGGATAGTATCCTATGCAAGCCAGATCGGGAGTCCTGCATGGTGTGTTGCGTGCCCGGTGCCAGGGTGCGGGACATTTCTGACCGGGTTGAAAGGATATGGAGCAGGAGGGGGAGGATCCAGTTTTGTGGTCCACGTTGGGACTAACAACATAGGCAAAGCTAGGGTAGAGGACCTGTTCAGGGATTATGAAGCAGTAGGAAAGAAATTGAAGTACAGGTCCTCAAGGGTCATAATCTCCGGATTAGTGCCTGAGCCACGTGCCAATTGGCACAGGGAAAAGAAAGTTAGGGAAGTAAACACGTGGCTAAGGGATTGGTGTGGGAAAGAGGGATTCCATTTCATGGGGCATTGGCATCAGTTTTGGAACCGGACGGATCTGTACCGTTGGGACGGTCTCCACCTGAACCGATCTGGAACCAGTGTTCTAGCGAAAAGGATAAATAGGGTGGTCAGTAGGACTTTAAACTAGTGAGTCGGGGGGAAGGGAAAGTGAAAGAGACAGGGAGCATGGAGTTAAATGGAAAGATAAGCAACAGGATAGCATGTGTACAGGTGGATTTAAGCTCGAGGCAGAAAGGAAGGATAGCTTAAGACATCTTGGGATTTCCAACCTCTCTAATAATGATAAGAAAGCTAGCATTAAGACACTTTATCTAAATGCTCAAAGTATTCGCAACAAAGTAGATGAATTAACAGCACAAACCCTCTTGAATGATTATGATGTGGTAGGTATCACAGAGACATGGTTGCAGGGAGCTCAGGACTGACAGAAAAACATCCAAGGATTCACAACATATCGAAAAGACAGGAGGTGGGCAGAGGGAGTGGGGTTGCCTTGTTAGTTAAGAATGGAATTAAATCTACGGCACTGAATGACATAGGGTCAGAAGATGTGGAGTCTGTGTGGGTGGAATTGAGGAACCACAAAGGCAAAAAAGCTATAATGGGAGTGATGTACAGCCCTCCGAACAGTGATCAGGACCAGGGGTGCAAGATGCACTGAGAAATAGATAGGGCACGTCAGAAAGGCCAGGTCACGGTGATCATGGGGGACTTCAATATGCAGGTGGATTGGGTGAATAATGTTGCTGGTGGATCCAAAGAAAGAGAACACTTAGGAGGCAGTGATCATAATATGGTAGAGTTCAGTCTGCACTTTGAAAGAGAGAAGGCAAAATCGGATGTAATGGTGTTAAAGTTAAATAAAGGTAATTACAGGGGCATGAGAGAGGAACTGACGAAAATCGACTGGAAGCAGAGCCTAGCGGGGAAGACAGTAGACCAACAATGGCAGTAGTTTCTGGGTGTAATTGAGGACACAGTACAGAGGTTCATCCCAAAGAAAAGAAAGATTATCCGGGGTGGGATTACACAGCCATGGCTGACAAAGGAAGTCAGGAAGTATATCAAGGAAAAAGAGACAGCCTATAAAGTGGCCAAGAGCACTGGGAATTCAGAAGATTGGGAAGGCTACAAAAATAGACAGAGAATAACAGAGAGAGCAATAAGGAAGGAGAAGATCAAATATGAAGGTAGGCTAGCTAGTAATATTAGAAATGATAGTAAAAGCTTCTTTCAATACATAAGAAACAAACGAGAGGCAAAAGTAGATATTGGGCCGCTCCAAATTGATGCTGGAAGGCTAGTGGTGGGAGATAAGGAAATAGCTGAAGAACTTAATCAGTACTTTGCGTCAGTCTTCACAGTGGAAGACATGAGTAGTATGCCAACAACTAATGAGAGCTGGGGGCAGAGTTGAGTACGGTAGGCATTACAAAAGAGAATGTGCTAGAAAAGCTAAAGGGTCTAAAAATTGATAAATCTCGGGGTCCCGATGGGCTACATCCTAGAGGTCTGAGGGAGGTGGCTGAGGAAATAGCGGAGGCTTTGGTCGTGATCTTTCAAAAGTCACTGGAGTCAGGGAAAGTCCCAGTTGATTGGAAAATTGCTGTTGTAACTCCCTTGTTTAAGAAAGGATCAAGGCAAAAGATGGAAAATTATAGGCCGATTAGCCTAACCTCGGTTGTTGGTAAAATTCTAGAATCCATTGTCAAGGATGAGGTTTCTAAATTCCTGGAAGTGCAGGGTCAGATTAAAACAAGTCAGCATGGTTTTAGTCAGGGGAGGTCGTGCCTGACAAACCTGTTAGAATTCTTTGAAGAGGTAACAAGTATATTAGACCAGGGAAACCCAGTAGATGTTATCTATCTGGACTTCCAAAAGGCCTTTGATACAGTGCCTCACGGGAGGCTGCTGAGCAAGGTGAGGGCCCATGATGTTCAAGGTGAGCTACTGGCTTGGATTGAGGATTGGCTGTCTGACAGAAGGCAGAGAGTTGGGATAAAAGGCTCTTTCTCGGAATGGCAACCGGTGACGAGTGGTGTCCCGCAGGTTTCAGTGTTGGGGCCACAGCTGTTCATCTTATACATTAATGATCTGGATGAAGGGACTGGGCGCATTCTGGTGAAGTTTGCCAATGATACGAAGATAGGTGGACAGATAGGTAGTACTGAGGAGGTGGGGAAGCCGCAGAAAGATTTAGACAGTTTAGGAGAGTGGCCCAGGAAATGGCTGATGAAATTCAATGTGAGTAAATGTGAGGTTTTGCACTTTGGAAAAAAGAATACAGGCATGGACTATTTTCTAAACGGTGAGAAAATTTGCAAATCAGAAGTGCAAAGGGATCTGGGAGTGTTGGTCCAGGATTCTCGAAAGGTTAACTTGCAGGTAGAGTCCATAATTAAGAAAGCGAATGTAATGTTGTCGTTTATCTCAAGCGGGTTGGAATATAAAAGCAGCAATGTGCTTCTGAGGCTTTATAAGGCTCTAGTTAGGCCCATATTAGAATACTGTGTCCAATTTTGGGCCCCACACCTCAGGAAGGACACACTAGCACTAGAGCGTGTCCAGTGGAGATTCACACGGATGATCCCTGGAATGGTAGGTTTAATGTATGATGAACAGCTAAGGATCCTGGGATTGTACTCATTAGAGTTTAGAAGGTTGAGGGGAGATCTAATAGAAACTTATAAGATAATGTATGGTTTAGAAGGGGTGGATGCTAGGAAGTTGTTTCTGTTAGGCGGGGAGACTAGGGCCCATGGGCATAGCCTTAAAATTAGAGGGGGTAAATTTAAAACTGAAATGAGACGACATTTCTTCAGCCAGAGAGTGGTGGGCTTATGGAATTCATTGCCGCAGAGTGCAGTGGAGGCCGGGACGTTGGATGCCTTCAAGGCAGAGATTGACAAATTCTTGATCTCAAAAGGAATCAAGGGCTACGGGAAGAGTGCAGGGAAGTGGTGTTGAAATGCCCATCAGCCATGATTTAAATGGCGGAGTGGACTTGATGGGCCGAATGGCCTTACTTCCACTCCTATGTCTTATGGTCTTAAGGTCTTATGAGCTGCATGGCGTGTTTCTACAATGTAATTGCTATGTAATTCATTGTTCTTTTTGCAAGTTACAGTAATCCCCACAGAATTGTTAACATCACATCAGAAAGCCAGACAATTATAAAATTATTTCAGTTAAATGTAGATGTAAAATCAACAAGTGGGTGTTACCATTAAAAAAAAGCAGAAAAGTCAATGCCTAAGCTCCATTTGTTTATTGCTCACCACATTCATTCTTTCAAAGCTGACTTCTCTTCAATTAGAAACACTTACCTCCTCACCTAAGGTGAAACGAGCATGTGCTAAAAGGGACAGAATCACTGGGAGTGGCGCAGGATTTTATTTCACTATTCAGCATAGATAATCTTGGTGGTTTCCATTGCTTGAATTAGTCCAGTGAGGTGAATTTTAGCTCAATTTAACACGCTAGAGGATTAAGGAAAAAAAATCTTTCAGCTTCAATTAATACAAAAAACCTCCATAAGATACTAAAGTGTCATAAATTAGAGGCATAGAGATATACAGCATGGAAACAGACCTTTGAATCCAATTTTTCCATACTGTCCAGATAATATAAATTAATCTAATTTCACTTGCCAACATTTGACCCGTATCCTTCTAAACACATTCCATTAACCTACCCACCCAGATGCCTTTTAAATGTTGTAATTGCAACAGCCTCCACCACTTCCTCTGGCAGCTCATTCCATATACACTCTCTGCATGAAAAAGTTGCCCCTTAGATCCATTTTAAATCTTACCCCTGTCACCTTAAACCTAATTTTGGTCACCTCCACTGCAGGGAAAAGATCTTGTCTATTTACACTAACTATACCCCTCATGGTTTTATAAGCCTCTAAAAGGTCAACCCTCAGCCTCTAAGGCTACTGGAAAAATAGCCCCAGTTCTTTTTAGCCTGTCCCTATAGCTCAAACGCTCCAATCCTGACAACATCCCTTGTAAATCTTCTTTGAACTCTTTCAAGTTTCAAAACATCCTTCCTATAGCAGGGAGACCAGAATTACGTCCAATATTCCAATAGTGACCTAACCAATATCATTATAGCTGCAACATGATCACCCAACTCAGACACTCAATACACTGACCAATAAAGTCAAGCATTCCAAATGCCTTCTTCACTATCCTATCTACCTGCAACTTTACTTTCAAGAAATTATGAACCTGCACTCCAAGGTCTCTTTGTTCAGCAACACTCCTCCGGACCTTACGACTGAGTGCTTAAGTCCTGCCCTAACTTGCCTTTACAAAATGCAGCATCTCACATTTATCTAAATTGAACTCCATCTGCCACTCCTTAGTCTATTGGCCCACCTGATCAAGATCCTGTTGTACTTTGAGGTAACCTTCTCTATCCACTACGCCTCTAATTTTGGTGTTATCTGCAAACTTACTAATCATGCCTCCTATGTTCATATCAGTTTTGGATTATACTGTAGTTGTGAAAAGGAATTACATAAATATCCTCAACTCTGTTGAAACACCCATGAAAACTTTGCAGAGATGGTAAAAACCATTAACTTGTTATAGCAGAAATGGCCAGTAGCATTGTTCTTTTCAATTATACCAACTTCAGTACAAACTAACAACAGACACTCCTTCTCTGGAACAGACCAGCGTATAAAATGCAGATATGGAGATGAAATTTTGATGAAAAGTGACTTATCGCACTAGATCCAGTACTAGAGGGGAGGAAAACTGAAAATATAAGAGGATTTAATGGATTAATGCAATCATCCCCTGGCTACAAAGGCTGTTTATTAAATGGAGTTCAAAGGAACTCTGCTGAAAGGTCAGCTTGAGAGAGAGAGAGTGAAATCGCAAACGTTAAATGCTCAAATTGCAGGAAGTCTCAAATGGTGATATTGTCTACTTCCAGGACAAGATACTTGCTTTGTTGAATGATTCCTTTCACATTGTTAAATATGCAACTTGTTTCTGTTATGGAACAACAGATTTTCAAACAAGTTTGAGTTTGATTTATGGTTGTCACATGCACGGAGATACAATGAAAAGTGTTGCCTTACGCACTGTACCGGTAGATTGTACCATTCAAAGTGCAGCAGAGTAGCAGAACAAAATGCAAAATACAGTGTTTCAGCTGCAGAGAAGGTGCAGAGAGAGAGATCAACATTAACATTTGAGACATCCTTTCAAAAATCTGATAACAATGGGGATGACTTCTGATCTCTCTTCACTTGTGGTTCCAGCATCAGCAAGGTAGGTGGATGTGTCTGATGGGATCCCCAGCACTAGTCACATTCACGAGCACTTTTGCAGTCAGTCTGTTTGGTCTTTTTAGATATTGGGTCACCGACGAGCCGCATCTTGTTCCCACTCTGGTCAGGCCCTTGGTTCCAGATTTTGAGGTCAGGCCTGTGAGTGACAGGAAGTCCACTGGGTTTGCATCCAGCATCATTCCAGCGTTAGTAATCAAGCCTCATTGGTTGGAGGATCCTCAATCTGAAAGTAGGTTTGACAGAACATAATTTGTAATTCTGACAGGCTTAGAATTGAGGTTTAGAAGAGCAGAAATGGAAAGCTGTGGATAAATTTTCCCTACATGTTTCAGTGATATGCTCTGATAGGCTCACGGAATTTAGGTGTAGTAAGGGCAGGCTTGGGGATTAGTAAAGAAGAAAAATGAGCATAAAGAAAGACACCTCATTCATGCGTCACCTTGTCAAACCCTCATAGCGCCTGCCCTCAACCTAACATGGTCAGCTATTCTGACCTCCTCTAGACATATTTTATTTCTTTACTTCTTCCATTCATTTGCTCCTACATTACCAACTCCTTCATTATTTTAATCAATCTTGTCTTACATTATCGGAAATGTTCCCTTTTGTTCTTTATTCACTCTCCCCTGTTTCATGTGCTTAGAAACCTATTACATCCCTTCTGATTACTTAGATAGAACTTGTGTGCAGGGATGGGGGAAAAGCCAGTAGATTGGCAGTAGGTATTAGAATTGGTGTACATCCTACACTGTAACAGTTTTGCAATTTTGTGATTTCTAACTTTGCCCAGTTCGGATTGGTTCTATTAATCTCTCCATTATAATACTGCCAGTTAAAATCATACAGTCATACAGCATGGAAATAGATCCCTCGGTCCAACTCATCTTCACAGACCAGACACCTCAATATGACCTAGTCCCATTTGCCAGCATTTGTCCCATATCTATCTCAACCCTTCCAATTCAAGATCCAGATGCTTTTAAATGTTGTAATTGTATGCATCTCCTCCAGATGCTTTTAAATGCTGTAATTGTACGCATCTCCTCCACTTCCTCTGCCAGCTCATTCTATACACTCGTGACGCTTTCTGCGAAAAGTTACTTCACAGGTCCTTTTTGAATGTTTCCTGTCTCTCCTTAAACCTTTGCCTTCTAGCTTTAGACTCCCCCACCCTAGGAAAAAGACCTTGGCTGTTCACCCGGCGTCCCCTTGGTCTCTGACACTCCAGAGACAACAGTCCCAGCCTGCTCATCTACATTTCTCGTTGCCATAGAAAGGCAGCCAACGTCATCAAAGGCCCTTCTGACTCCAGTAACACTGACTTCCAGCCTCTTCCCTCCAGCAGAAGATACAGAAGCTTTAACATATGTACCAACAGGTTCAAGAATAGCTTCTTCCCTGATGTTTCTAATCTGCTGAAAGGACTGCTGTAATTTCAAATCTAATGGTGATCTTGTTTTTGTGCACCTCCTGTGTAGCCATAACTTTATATACCTCACTCTGTCTAAATGCCCTTTGCTATGATCTGCCTGTACTGCTCACAAAACAAAACTTTTCACTGTACTCAGGCCCATGTAATGATAATAAATAAAATCAAGCCCACAGCCGCAACATGATGCCCCCACTCCTATACTCAATGTTCTGGCCGATGAAGGCAAGTGTGCCAAATACCTACTTCTCCAATTTGCTGAGTATTTCTACCATTTTTTATTTCCATTTAATCAACTGTAATATGTAGCTTTTTCTTAACTAGAATCTAGATTGGATTGATGTCAACAATTACAAAAAAAATCAATGAATATATGCCAACGTGATTTTTAAAAGTAATTTAACAGCAAATCCATTAACATGTTTAAGATGAGGTCAGAAGAACTTACTGCTGCACAGGCACACAACAATAAATCGAAAAGGTTATTTATTAGATTGTTTCTCCACCAACAACCTTTTGCAAGCAATGTGTTATGATCATGACCCACTCCACAATAAACATCCAAACAGGAGAAAGCAAAGCAATGTGGAGTCAATAAAACACCCTATCACTAATTTATCAATCCTTCTTGATTCACAAATAGTAATGAATATAAGCATTTCCTTTACTGAAACATGCATAGGTGATTTTTTTAAATAATCAAATAAAGATAAAACTGACATAAATCAGACCAGCGTTGTCTCATGTACAGAATTTGCAATTTCTAGACATACAATGAGTCCACTTCACTGCTATAAACCAATTTGTCACTAATAAACAGTAAGAATCCAATATTGCTGCCCATTCAACTTCATCTTGAAGACCAGTCATTATTTTTTATTTGACTATAAGACGTAGGAGCAAAAGTAGGTAATTCACACCATCAAGACTGCTCCACTTGTCAATGAGATCATATCTGATATAATTAGCAACTCAACTTTCATGCCTTTCCCCATATTTTACAACATAAAGAATTCCATGGATTCACTACCCTCCGAATTTAGAATTTAGAATTTAAATATCCTGAAAGAAAGATATGTTTGAGTAATAAGTAGAACATCGTTTCATTTTGATGAATTCTTACCACAATATATTATTTGTGTCCTTTGGATGCATTTTCAGATTTTCCAATTTTGATACTAACCTGACCATTTCAAATTTTACTTCAAGGCTAGAATTATCTGAGGTACTGATTTTTTTTTCTCTCTGTCTCTGTTTCTACACTGTTACTTTAACTTTCAGCTAAGTACACCTTGTAATCTGATTTGTCAATTGTAGATCATCCCAAAAATCACACTCTGAGAATAAATAGATACATAGTGATATCCTCAAAATGTGCTAATGATTTTAATAAAAGCAATGAGAATCCTGTATCCATGTTTTGAATAGACATTATAAAAACAGGAAGAACTGCGGATGCTGTAAATCAGAAACAAAAACAGAAGTTGCTGGAAATGTTCAGCAGGTCTAGCAGCATCCGTGAAGAAAAAAATCAGAGCTAATGCTTCGGGTCCCAGTGACACATCTTCAAAACTGGAGGGGGCACTGGACCCGAAACATTAATCCTGATTTTTTTTCTTCCCGGATGCTGCCAGACCTGCTGAGCTTTTCCAGCAACTTCTGTTTTAGTTCATGTTTTTAATCGAAATTTCTCACTTAAAGCAAATATTCAGCTGGTTGTTATGCTTGAGTGAACGAGATTCAAATTCCATGTAACAGATTTTGATTGTCACATGAAATGCATTGCCTCTCACAAGTCCATTTCAAAAACAACTGCTTGACTCATACCCTTGCAATGTGGTCCTTGAGGCAACTTGGTTTAAGAGGGAAAATATGGGTAAATTAAACAAAACTTATCAAAATAAAAAATGCTTCTTCCCACCGAGAGCTGAAAGGGAGTTCTTTCAAGTAAGATACATTTCCAGGGATTTAGATGCCTTTTTCCACAGGTTTAACATTGTTTGCTCTTACAGTGAAATTAGGAAGTAGCTGTAATTGCGTCACTCTTACTGTTGCAAGTGTTGTATCAGGGATAAATTCAATCGATAGTTCCCAATAGATACAGAATTGTGTTTACTGCTGTCTTGGCATTCAATGTCTCTGAGTTACATATTTCACCCACTTTCATTTCAATGACTAGAATCCACTGAGAATATCTCATAACACTACGGGCCATGCAGCAAGATTCTGCTAGGCCTGCTGTGTTCATCCAGCTCTACACTTTGTTATCTCGGATTCTCCAGCATCTGCAGTTCCCATTATCCCTCATAACACTACATTGCCTTTGGAAGGCCTGACAATCAAGAGGAAAATTGTCCTACCAGTCACACACAACAAATATAATCAGAATTATACAGATTCCTATTGTGATATTAACACTATTCAAACATTGGTTTCTTTAACTGTTTGTGTACCACGATGTAGAAATTAAAAATGAATTCTTGTTAATTTTTACAAACAAGGTATAAATCAGGGCAAGGCATTGACCTGGAATTTACTCTTTAGACACAACCCAAAAATTAAATCGAAAAGTATACTCATTACAGTACCCGTTCTGCTGATGTCAAGTTACATTCTAATTTTCTAGAAACCTCACTTGAATACATAAAATATGAAACTTAAAATGGTTAACAATTATCATAACAAATTTGAGTTTGAAAAATATAATAAATCTCTGCCACATATTTCTTTAAATGTGAAAAATCAAGTTCCATCTAAATTACTTACCATCCATCTACCTTAGACATGGCACATTTAAGAGCTTTGAATAGGAAAAGCTTTTTCAATTTTAATGAGATTTGTGCATCAAAAAACACTCAAAGATACTTGAAAGAGGATTGGAGGTATCAGTCAGAATAAATTTAACAATCTATTCCAAAAATGGCAAAAAATTGTCCTGCTGACTCTGAAAGCCTGAGCTTAATCTGTAGATACACAGATCTTTGAACAAGGAAGTACAAATTATTCAGAACAATATCTAGGTTTAAGGGCTAATTTACAAGAACAACTAGACAAAGTTAGGTTATGTTCTTTTAAATTTGAAAAATTTAGTTTCTCTTCTGTTCTGGCTGACTATCAAATGTGTCCTGGTTTGCTGACCCCTTTTATATTTTTCTCTCTTTGGGCTCTGTCTCCACCTATCTGCTCGTCTTCCATCCCCATACTACCAATCTTGCCACCTCTCCTTAACTCAACCTCCACCTCTGTTTTCAGCAGAAATGCTGTTTTTTTTCTGAGCTGCTACTAGTTCTAATGATGAGTAGCCGGATTTGAAATGTCAACCTTGTTTTTCCCCCATAGATGCTGCCAGACCTGTGCAATTACTTCAGCAATTTCAGTTTTTGCTTTTGCTCGCACAGTGTGATGAGCAGTGGTAGACATTACTCATGGAACACTGACTTAATCTCTTTGTCTTCTACCTTGGTTAGATATTTCACTCTACGTTATCGAGGAGAGTCAAAATTGCGACAGCCAGCATGTGGATGTATCCAGTGGGCTTTAGAAATAAATAACACATCATCTATGTCAGAACCTATTTAGAACCTTTAACTATGGTCTGGCTTGGTGCTACTGCAATGGCCTTGTTCCATTTTTATTGGTCTGTTTACAGCAGAATATCAGGAAGTCTCGCTGCACTGTTTCTATACTGCAGTCCAGAGATCTACCCATTTTCCCCCTCCTATTTCTCATTTTCATATCACCCCCTCAATGATACTATCTTAAAAAGCAATGTCACCTTCCACATGTGCTTTGATGATCAGCTCCATCTGGCATCTCACTCCATTCTCTTCTGAATCGCAAATAAGCAATTAAAATGAAAAGAGCTAGTCAGTACACCCAGAGCAGATAAAGTGTGTTCAGAATATGCAGGCTCCACCTGTGAGCAATATGAGAGCAGTAGCATTCTTTTGAGGTGGAATTTGAGGACATTATTCATGAGGAGCATCACCTTCAGCATGATTCCGTGCAGAAGTACGAGTTGCAAGAAGCCAGACAATTTATTTCGCACTCACTTTCAATGAAACAGAGTGGAGTGAAGTTACCAATGATTGACTGTAAATGTGTTGCTGCTGGATAGGCAAATAGCTCCTATTTATTCACCAGGACCTTTAGGTTCCTATCCACAAACCACAGTGCCAGTTCGCTTCTATCAGCCATATCACTTAGAGATCCTCGCACACTTGCACTGAGAAGGATTATTCCTGGTCTGCAATATTTGAACAGGTGGGTAGCTGAGATTAAATATGGCTTTGGTAGCATGAAAATCCCATCAGGAGGGAACACTTCACTGTTGCTGAGTGCAAGATAACGTGCAAGAAAATTCACTGGAGCTCATCAAGAGAAGTGCTTCAAGAAACTCCCTCTAATCTACACTTAGCCAAATTAATTTGGGCTTTGGAGTCCATTATACATGCCATTCTTTAACCACATATGTCACTCTTCCTGACAACTGCCTGAGGCCCAACCAGTATGTTGGTGTCATATTTGATTATGTGACCAGCTTCTGACCACTTAACCACACCAGACTAAGACAGCACCTAACTCCATTTCCTCAATGTCATCTGACTCTGCTGTTGCCTCAGCTTATCTGCTGCTTCAATCTTCATCCATTTCTTTGCTACCTGCATGCGTGGCTATTGCAGTCATTCCCATCCAGCCTCCTGCATTCAATTGTCTGTGAAACTGACTTCATCCGGAAACCTGCCCTCACTCCACCTGCTATGTCCTTAATTAAACCAAATCTTGTTCTCTTGTCACCCCAGTGCTAGCCTGGCAGGTGCCCAGTTAAACAATGTCATGATTTTAAAATTTTCATCTTTCTTTTCAGACCCCCTTTATCCTTGTGAATCTTTTCAATCTCTTCCAATCCCCAGAATCTTACAAGGTCATTTCAGATCATTTAAATATTCCTACTACTAATTGCAGCACCACCTGTTGTAAATTTAGTTTTATAATGCTCCTGTGATGTACTTTGCAAGTTTTTATTCTGTTAGAATTGTCACTAAATACAAGTTTTTGTTGATATGGGCCATTTACACAGGGGTCTATACATGACATGGAGTTGCCAGTGCTGGACAAGAGTGGACAAAGTCAGAAGTCACATGACACCAGATTATGGTCGAACAGATTTATTTGCAATCACAAGCTTTCGGAGTATTGCTGAGCATTCACCTTTGTCAAGTGAAACGTCTAATTCACCTGATGAATGAGCAGACTATGAAAGCTTGTGATTTCAAATAAATCTATTGGGCTATAAGCTGGTGCTGTGTGGATTCTGACTTTGAGCCTTTACACAGCATTGTAGCAATTTAGTTAATCTGCATTTATTTCCACATTTACAAGGAGAACATTGACTTGAAGGATTTCTTGTTTAGTACCAAGAGTAATTGCAAACTTGTGTAGTAGTGAAGTACTTGTGAAGTATTTTAGACTCAAGATATTTTTCCCACTTTTGTCAGGGAGATAAGTAGATTTCAAAAGTCCGTTAATTGGGCCCATAAGATCTAAAGAAATTCTCCCAAGGAAATTATTCACATTTGGAAGAGATAAATTAAAATTGATTGTGTTTGCATTGAGAAGGGATCAGTAATCTACAGGCAGGAAGAGCAAAAGATGCAGTGGATTGAAGAGAAATGCTCTAGAACGTAATAAATGCCCATAGGTTAAATTTTCGTCTTCATTAACTGGGCAGTAATCTGGAAACATATGTCTGATTTTTATGCCATTGATATAAATGGAAAGTATTCAGGAGTGTAATCAGCTCAGCTGTGATTTCACACATAAGGTAGTGAAAATCTGTAATTCCCTATCCCAAAATGCTGTGGTTGCTCCATCTATCGGAGCTTTCATCACTGAACTCAATAGATTATTGTTAGGCAATTTTATCAACTAAAATTTGCAGGAAAATCAGGTAATGGGAATTGAGATACATATCAAGCATGATTGAAGAGAATTTGAAGAGCAAGCTTGCAGGCTGCTTAGTTTCTGCTTATCTCTATCATTTGCATATTCCTGTTTCTTACTGTAACTTATTGAATTAATGTGTGATAAACACAGCACATCAGTGTTTTATTACTGTACAAAAGCCAATACTTCACTATGTGCATGGCTAGCCGTCCCTGAAAATCAGCAGAATGCAGTAGCCTTTTTGAGATTCATCAGGATCCAGTAGGGAGTGATTACAGCAGCAAATTATGTACAGCTTTGTGGACTCAAAGTGATCCCATCTTGCTCCCAAAACTCTTTAAACTGCAGCATGAGCTCAATACCTATTTCAAATCTTGTCCTTCATTGCTGCTTTTGTGATTAATTTAATGCCAGCAAGATTAAACCTGTTGGTACCATCCATTCAGACATAGGCTAATATAAAATCAATAGAAATGGAATAATGCTCTGAAATTAAGGCTTTTCACTCCATCTCATCCTTTGTAGTTCTGAAAAGCAAGCCCTTGATGCTTTCCTTGGCTGCATAAAACAAAATCGAAATCAATTCCTCGTGACTAAACTCAATTACTGGAATGAACACAAAACTAAAATAAGCACTTATAAAAAAAATGATTAAAAATAATAACCAGGTAGCTTCCCCTCTGTAGATAATAAAATGTGAGGCTGGATGAACACAGCAGGCCAAGCAGCATCTCAGGAGCACAAAAGCTGACGTTTCGGGCCTAGACCCTTCCCCTCTGTAGATGTTTTATAAGCAGTGAAGCATGTGTTTTTACAAAAAGTAATTTATTGTCATATTTCCATTTTCTTTCCTTGCTGCTGAAGTGAAACAAAACTCTTGCCATCACACAAAAGCTGGGAATCCACAAACCATGTAATTTCTTTGGCTGGGGAATCAATCTGCTAAATCACTCTGATAGTCACAAAGCACAGTTCACAATCCCATTGCATACCATGAGAATGTTTCAAACATTGTACTGATAACGCAACATTTCTATCTAGATGTAATTTGATCAAAGAGTAAGAAAAAGACATGTTCAGCATGTCATCAGATTAGAAGCAGCCAATTTTATGGATCTATGTGATTAAACTTGTTATGGCGATCTGTGAAGAATTCCTATGTAATACAATGGATTTGCATTAAATTTTAGACTGTTTCTTGGTAGGTTTCTCTACATAAACTCTGGCAAATTATCTCAGCCAATTGTTTATGTATGTTCCATGTTCTTGCAGAGTGCTATCTTGAGTTCACCAGTGATAGAATTACTCACTGCTGCTGTGATCTTCCATGATTCCTGTCTCTGGCAGCATGTTTAATTCCCAAGCGTGCACCAGGCTGAATGTTGGAAGTCAAAAGCTGCCATGCACAGTATGTTGCTGCACTATTTTACAGGACATGGTTAAGGAAAGGAAGGAGACATTTTGCTTCACTGATAGGGTTCTAGAGCTCCTTTCCTCAAGGCTGCCAGAGGAGGCCAGGGCATGAAACCCCAGTAGCCTGGCCTGAAGTTGCCACCCTTTAGTACAGTGTCCGTGGCCTAAAAGACTGCCCAGCAGTGCTATAACATGGTTAATGACTTTCTGCACTCTGCAAAGGCAAATGTCACATGTACTCTCTGATATCTCGCATGCATTGAACTCTGCCGTTGCATTCACCTCTCACTGATGTTCATGTTCTACCAATCCCACAATGCCATGCAGCACCTTCACTCAGTCACTTTCACTCAGCCTAACACCTTCCCCTGTGCTCCAGACCATTAGCCCTGCATGCTCGCTGCACGCCTGATTAGCTGACTCAGGACACCTCTCTACATTTCCCACAACCTGTACCAGCATTAACAGCTATGCCACCCTCTTCCTATTCATTCAAACCCTACCCTTTTCTTATTCCGTAAGAAAACAGCTGTCAATAGGGTGGAGAAGCCCAGATGGGTGTGGAGCATCTGGCATTCATCAACTCACCACTGAGGGGAAGGGAATCCTTGCCTTAGAGCAAAAGACTATGACTGTTCATGTAGTAACACTGAAATCTCCATTGCCCAGCAACCAAGTAAGATTCATTGTGAGGTTCTGTGCCATTACCAGCCCTATGAAAGTCTTCTTAAGTTTTTAACTTTCATCCCAGAATTGCAACTCATTCCCTCTCTCATCTCCTGCAGGCACCAGAGACATTCACTCGGCCTTTATCTTGAAGAGAGCAGCGCCTCAAGGCAACAGCTGCACCTCAGCCTCTGAGGCAGAAGCCACCAATATCTCCAATAGTTCAGAAGAGGCACTAACAAGACAGTCTGCTTCACCTCTTCCAGCTCAGATACTGACACCTTGGTGGGTAGAGTATGGTTGAGAGCACATTCTGATGAGGACATCTGGCCATGTCTCTGCAGCTAGCCAAGGACTAAAATTTCCAAGGTCACGAGCTCTAGGAGTCTGCCTCCAGCTCAGGCACCTGCTCTTACTCAGGCAGGAGGTGACCCCATGGTGGAAGCCATTAACATATAAATTCAAATACAAGACAGACAGAGGAGCAGCAGCCAGGCCTGTTGTAGAATCTTGAGAAATTGGATCAAAGGTTGGACAGGTCCATCAGTGCCAACTGCACCACATTACTGTTGGTGTGTGAGCATCTGGCTGTCTCCACAGACAAATTAGCAACTGCTACGGAGACCAAGGTCCAGCAAATGAAAAAATGAATCTGGTCATAGCTTACTTTCCAGATCCATATCCTGTGAGGTAAAACAAATTAAAGTTCATATATGGCCTCACCAGAAGTCACTACATCTGATACAGATCACAAAGGAATAATATTGCTCATTCCAAGGTGGTATAGTTGTGTTATAAGAATACAGAAAGTACTTAGCGCAACCTCAATATGCTAAGCCTGGTTGTAGATGTGAACATTTAAGGGAAGCACATAAACTCTTAATTTTGGTTCAGAAAAACACTGCATCAAGCGAGAAGTTGTAGCAAAACGAAAAAGGGATGAAGCCTTTATGACATTTTTCGAAGTTTGATGTTCAACTATCGTGCCTTGGGAAACTTGAAACAGCGTTGTTAATAGAATTACTTATTGCTCAGTCCCTTAAAATTGAACTTGCTGAGCTGTGCCAAAAAGGCAAAAGCAAACTGTGAGGTATTCTGCAGAAATGAGATAACACTCAACTCAACGGTCTGTTGATCGTTGTTTCAAATACATTCAGCTGAAGAAACCTTGAAGAAGTTAGACCACATCAAGGGCAGATTTTCTCAAACAAGGAGCTCATCATGCAATTGGACAATGTGCCCAATATAATAAGGCACTGACAGAATGGTATCTTGTACATCCTTAGAATAAATGGTGCATAAGAGACACAACATAACTTTGTTATTGCAGTCAGGGGGAAGAATAAAAGTCTTGATAGCCATCAGAAGAAAAATTGATAGAAGGAAACTTTGAAGTGATTGTATAATTGAGAATTGAATTGCTGTTTTGAGCACCAATTTTCCCTCACAGAGTATTTCAAACATTTTATTGCTGGTGTTATGTAGTGTTAAGTAGTCCATAGAGTAGTAGCAGCAACAACAGATAAGAAGTGTGCTAGATATGTGTATCAACTAAATAAAATTTAAAATCTAATTCACATGTTTGAGTACGCTCCATTATCTTTGCCATTCATTAGCTGAATAATTTGACAAAACAAAACAAATAAAATTGTGGCAATATGCAATTTCAAATTGAGCATAATGTAATGCAGCTTTCACACAACATTTACACCCTTCTGGTTTTAAAGGTTATATACATGTTTTCTCATGCATTTTGAATCAAGGCAATAATTGTAAGGTTAGAACATCCAGTCATATGAGGTTCCCGGCCATTACCTAATTAAGTTAAAACTGGAATATATTATTCCATTTGAATTACTGGTTACTTGGTGAGCATAGTCACATAACAAATTAACGCTTCACATGGTTTAAGGACTGGCTTTCTCAGCAGGGCGAAGCCAAGCAGCTGAGAGTGATTCGTTCTCTGTATCTCTTAACCCAACTCAACAGCTATTTTACCCTCTTTATAATTGCCACTACTGTTTGTCTACCCTCTCCAAATGCATCAGACACAGATTTTAAAGGAAGAACCCAACTCCACAGCTGTTTCTGTAGAAGAGCATGCAGATCGTCCATGCACAGCTTTAAGATCACTGAGTGAAAGCAGCAAGGCCACAATATTCAGCCTGAAGCTAACTAAGTCACCAAAGTGCAGTCTGTGAACTCCTGGTAACTTTTATGAACTCTAATTTAACCGAGCCATCCCATTCCTCTCTGTAATCTACTGAGTGCATGATGTCAAAGGGACAAATTTAATTTTTTTCAAATTTGTTGGAGGTTTTTCAGAATGTAATGTATCAGGAAGGTAACGAGGACCTAGCTGATGTAATATACCCCGTTTTCCAAACGGCATTTTAGACATTTTCTTGTCAATCTACTCAGATATGTCATTGGAGATAATGGGAACTGCAACGCTGCAGAATCCGAGATAACAAAGTGTGGAGCTGGATGAAGACAGCAGGCCGAGCAGCATCTTAGGAGCACAAAAGCTGCTGTTTCGGGCCTAGATCCTTCATCAGAAAAGGGGGATGGGAAGAGGATTCTGAAATAAATAGGGAGAGAGGAGGAGGTGGACCGAAGATGGCGAACCCCATCCTTGTCTGTCTTCTGGAGAGACCACTCTCTCTGTGACTCCCTTGTCCGCTCCACACTCTCCTCCAACCCCACCACACATGGCACCGTCCCCTGCAATCGCAGGAAGTGCTACACTTGCCCCCAACCCAGGCCCCAAGATGACTTTCCACATCAAGCAGATGTTCACCTGCATATCCGCCAATGTGGTATAGTGCATCCGCTGTACCTGCTGTGGCTTCCTCTACATTGGGGAAACCAAGCGGAGGCTTGGGGACCACTTTGCAGAACACCTGCGCTCGGTTCGCAATAAACAACTGCACCTCCCAGTTGCGAACTATTTCAACTCCCCCTCCCATTCCTTAGATGACATGTCCATCCTGGACCTCCTGCAGTGCCATAATGATGCCACCTGTAGGTTGCAGGAACAGCAACTCATATTCCGCTTGAGAATCTTGCAACCAAATGGCATGAATGTGGATTTCACCAGCTTCAAAATCTCCCCTCCCCCTACTGAATCCCAAAACCAGCCCAGTTCATCCCTGCCTCCCTAACCTGTTCTTCCTCTCAACTAACCTCTCCTCCCACCTCAAGCCGCACCTTCATTTCCTACCTACTAACCTCATCCTGCCCCCTTGACCTGTCCATTCTCCCCGGACTGACCTATGCCCTCCCTATCTCTCCCCCCATACTCTCCTTGCCACCTATCTTCTCCTCTATCCATCTTTAGTCCCCTTTTCTGATGAAGTGTCTAGGCCCAAAATGTCAGCTTTTGTTCTCCTAAGATGCTGCTTGGCCTGCTGTGTTCATCCAGCTCCACACTTTGCTATCTCAGATCTGTCATTATACACCTTTTGGCAGCTAATTTTTGAACCTACTTTTACATTTACACATTTAAACTCATTTAGCTTTTATTTAATTGCCATATAAAAGGTTAATATGTTAGAAAAGGACTCATGGTGTTCGGGGTAATATAATAAAATGGATAGAGAATTGGTTACTGGTAAGAAGCAGGCATTGAGTGTAAGTGAATCATTTAGAAATTGGCAGGCAGTGACTAGAGGCCTCAGCTGTTTACAGTCTATGTTATTGATTTCGGTAAAGGGTGCCGACAGCTATACAAATCTGAAAACGTCTGATCTTGTCTGATGTTGGAAGCTAAGCAGACTCAGGCTTGTTAGTACTTGGTTGGGAGACTGCCTGGGAATCCAAGATATGGTGAGCTTGGAGTTCTTGTGGCACATATGTAGTTACCTACCTCTGAGCCAGAAGGCCTGGGTTCAAGACCCATCTGCTCCAGAGTTGTAGAATAATATCTCTGACTAAAAATAACTACAACAGTCTCTGAATGCTGAAATAATATGAATGAGTATTGTTATGATAAAAGGCTCCTGTGGTGGAGTAGCAGCATCCCAACCTCAGGGCTAGAAGGTTCGGGTTGAAGTCCCACCCGGCTAAGAAGTGTGACATGTCTGAACAAATTGATCAAAAATATCTAAAAGAAATTATGGATATGAATTCCAAACAACCAAAATATGGCTTAGACAAGAAAAATATCATAAAGATATCCTGGAGCTGAGAAGACAACACCACAACCGCAGCCACCTCCCTTTGTGCCAGGTATAACTCCAAGCAGCGGAGAGTTTTCTCCATATTTCCAATGATTCCAGTTTTACCAGCTCTTCCTGATATCACACACAGTCAGTTGCAGCTTTGATGTCAAGGGCAGTCACTTTCACCTAACCTCGGAATTCAGCTCATTTGTCCATATTTGGGCAAAGGCTGTAGTAGAATCAGGAGCCGAGACATCCTGGCCGAACCCAAACTGGGTGGCAGTAAGCAGGTTATTAATTAAACACATGTTTCTTGATAACACTGCTGATGACACCTTCTATCCCTTTGCTGATCATCTGCTTATTTTTCAGCCAAAGGTGTGTGGAGCTACTTGGTAGTCAACAGGGGTTTTCCTTACTTGTATTGGAGATGATAAAGCAACATTTTACTCATTAGTCCCTGGGAAGATAGGGTTGTCTTGTGCTAAAAGACAAAGTAAATTGGGTTATTTTTCTTTTGTAGTTTTGAAGAATGAGAGGTGGTCTCCATGAAGCAAAATTCGGAAGGACCTTGACAGGACTGATGCTGAGAAATTTGTTTCTGCTGATCACAGAATACAAAACACAGGGCAGAGTCTCAGAATAAGAAAATGATCATGAAGGACTGGGGTGAGGAGAAACAATTTCACCTATAGGGTTATCCATCCCAGCAAGTTGTGAATGCCCTATTATTGTGTGCATTTAACATTGGAAAAGACAGCTTTTCGTTTTCCTAAAAAAACATCGGATTTTTGAAACTTGGGGGCAAAGTGCAGTCAAAGCCCAGAATTAGCCACAATTATATTGATGGAAGAACTTGTTTGATTGGGCATGTGCTCTGCTCATTAATGGGATGATGGTGTCTCTGCCTAGGTAGCACTTATTGTTGATCACTAATTGCCCAGAGGGCAGTTAGGAGTCAACCACATCACTGTGGGTCTGGAGTAACATGTAGGTCAGACCAGGTAACGATGGCAGTTTCCTTCCCTAAAGGTCTTAGTGAACCAGATGGACATTTCCCAACAATTGATAATGGATTCATGGTCAACATTAGACTTCTAATTCCAGATGCTTTATTGAATTCATATTCCACCATTGTGAGATTTGAACCCGGGTCCTCAGAATGCTATCTAGGTCTCTGGATTAACAGTCCAGTGATAATACCACTCCTGGCCTCTCCTGTAAGAAGTCATATTTCTTGTTTTGTTGATCAATTTCCCTTGCGGGGTGTCACCTCTGAATATAAAGGATAAGATTTCTGCCAGGGTCCTAATCCTAACTCAGTTTCAACTACTGAAAGAAATGAAAGTTCAAGTATAGAATCCCTACAGAGTGGAAGCAAGCCATTCAGCCCATTGTGTCCACACCAAGTCTTTAAAGAATGTCCCACCCAAACCCATACCCTCTACCCTAACCCCATCACCCTACATTTACTACTTCCAAATAACTAACTTTCACATTTTTGAGCGAAAACTGGGGCACCTGAAGGAAAGCCACACAGAAATGGGGAGAATATGCAAACTCCACACAGACACCTGAGGGTGGAATTGGACCCAGACCTCTAGCATTGTGAGGCAGCAGTGTTCACCAGTAGTCTGCAGCAGTTGAATGGTTATTAAAGTTGAAATGCCCAGAAGCACAGAAGACTTCTCAGCAGATACAGAGAGCTGGGACTGCTCATGCCTCAAATAGTGAAGGCAGAAAGGCAATATTGATAAGCTCATAGTATTCTTAGAAGTTACATTGGAAATACGAACTAGAAGACAAAAATTACTCAGAGAGTCAGAGGTGAATATATGAAGTGTTAAGGGAAGTAATAACAGCAGACTATGGGTATTCCACAAAACCATGGACAGCTAGTTAATCCCAGAAACATTTTAATGAGCCTAATAATCAGGCCAAGGTAAATGAAGGCACAAGTTCATAAGCAGATGTTGAGATAGTACTGGAAACCTCCACAAAATCCTGATTAGGTGAAAGGTTTAGGTACTCAAAGCAATAGCAGTGGATTGACCATTTTGGGAAAAGAATTGATATATTTTCTTTACAATTGATGGGGTAGCATGGTTTTGAAAGAAATGATTTTGGAACTACGGTTGCAAAGTTTTCCACCACTTGTGGATTTTCTCTTTCCAATGACTTAACATATAGTCAACCAATTAACAGATTGATTAACAGCAGAATTACTGTTGTATCATGTAAATACCAGGATGGCAGAGAGTGAATTAAAAGGCCATCAGTTTTTTTTTGAAATTCCAATGCCCCCTTGTATTGCTTGGGATGAAGCAAATGATATCCTTCATAGGCACTTGAGAGCTCCACTGTCTGTACCATTCCAGTTAAACATCCAGATAAGCATGATGAATTAGCTTGTGCCACATTGAAATCTACAGTTCTTTTGCAAAGGAACACATGCAAAATGTTAAATATAAAGACAAATGATGGATGAAAGAATAACTAAGATCAGGATTTAGGAGAATGTTCAAACATATGTGCTCGCCCTGGGAAGCTGTGGAGGGTGGTGAACATAGAGACTGTGGTGTCTGATTCAGAACTGAATGCGCTGAAACACTGTAATGGTTGTAATGAGCCCTTCTAATGACCTGAATGGTTTCCCTACTTTAACACATTTGCTAATTCAGAAATGCAACGTGCTGAAGCACCTCCATTGGCCAGTAGTCAATTAGACAGGAGACTAGAGCTTAAAACAAGGAGGAGTATTCAGCTTGTACAGTTGTGTCTCTAAGGGTAGCAATGAATTACACAGTAACAGAGGTTATTTTGTACCTCTCTTACTGTGATGTATATTGTCAAAACATTCCTCTTCCAAATATCTTTCGTCTTTTGAACTACTCTCGTATTCACATTCCTTGTTTGTCAAGAGTCATTCTTAATTGAAGACTTGATGTGGAGGTGCCAGTGTTGGATAAGGGTGGACAAAGTCAGAAGTTGCATGACGACAGGTTATAGTCCAACAGGTCGATCTGAAATCACCAGCTTTCAGAGCGTTGCTCCTTTGTTAGGTGAAGTGTCGACTTCACCTGATGAAGGAGCAGTTCTCCAAAAGCTCGTGATTTCAAATAAACCTGTTGGACTATAACGTAGTATTGTGTGACTTGTGATTAATTAAAGATGATCAGGATCAGTAATTTCTTTAAAGTAGACCTTGATTTTTTCAAAGAAATTCTTAAATTGTTATTCCCTGTCTTTAGATATGGAGTACACAAAATTTTCGCTTTCACTCTATCACTCTTGTGCAAGTTGGATAGCATTTTGCTAAAGCAAATATATTTTCTGATCCTCAGCAATGAAAACTTCAAAAATGAAGCTACAGAAACCGGGTCCATGACCAGGACTCATGGTCTATCTGATCTAACCACTCAGTCAGGGCATCTCATTTATTCAAGCATCAGACCCAAGGACACATGCTCAATTATCACTGAGATAAAAAGAATGTTACCATGTCAATTACAGACCATCAGTAAGCAGGAGGAGCTGGGACAATGTTGATCCATTGTATTTGAAAGAGGAAGAAGGAGATGTCCCCAGTTGAGATACATAAGGATCAGAATTGCATTCAACCTCTTTAAAAGATCTGCTATTCATGTCAGAAAATCTCAATGGAAATAAGACTCTCAAAGAAACATCTAATAGGTAGCTAAGTTGATAGAATGAAAGTAGCAGATAGATGGGATCACCACCACTTGCAAGTTTCCCTCAAAGACACTCACCATCCAGTCCTTCAGTGTTGCTGGGTCAAAATGCTGGAATTCCTTCCCCAAGGGTCTACCCATAGCACACTGCTCAAAAAAACAATTTTTCTCCACCTATCAAAGGCAACGAGGGATGGGCAATAAATGATTTTCAGCCAGTGAAACCCATGTCCTGTAGGTGAATAAGAATGAAAAAAATGCTCTTTTCTACACCATCATTCAAAGTCAAAATTATCCCCCTTCAATTCATAGAGTAAGATAGCAGTCTGTTTTATCAAACATGGCCTTTTCTGTACAGCTGAATTGTTTTGTTTACTAACTGAACTCTAATACATTATTTTATTTAAAACCAATAGCAAAATTATTCCTGTCAGTTCTTTCACAATTCTGAATTATATTTCACAAGATCCCTGCTGGTGTTTTTATGAACTGAACCCAACGAATCTGGCACATAAAATTTGCTGGAGGAAATAGAACTCAATTCAAACATAACTTTAGAAATAAAGAATTAAAAAGATCATAAAATTGTCTTTCAGTACTATTTTTATTTTGCATTTGACAATTTGCTTTCTATCCTTGTCAGCTTGTGATTTGGGTACATCTTTAATTGCAACATTTCAAAGCTATCTAAACTGTTGTGTGGAATGTGAAGGACTAGCTTGAGAAACAGCATTGTTATGTGGTATTAAAGAATAAATAACTTAAAAGACTAATCAAAACAGATTTCTGTCTGCAGCTGCCAACAATTTGACCATTAGTTCCTTGTGGTTTTTTTTCAAGGCAAATGTTACATTTGTTTAAAAACAATAAAGCCAAAGTATTTTGCAAACAAATTCTCAGCAAAAGTTTGGAATCATAATTGATAATATATCAATGATTGCTAACATTTGTTCTTGACTGTAACTAAATTCTTTCAAGTGGCAGTATGCCACAATTGGCAAAGGTGATCGTCAAATATGGACACTAGTAGCACTTAACATGTAGCTTGACATCAGGAAGGTGGTAATTTACTCCATGTTACAAGTTCGGAAACTTTCAGTGATTATTAAAATAAAAAGCAGCGATTATGTTCTTGATTACTTATATCTCGTTGGGAGCAAATACATTTTTCTGACTTTGTTTTGTTTTAAAGCAATTGTTTTGTGAAATTATTCCTGCATCATTCAATCACAATAACCTTATTACTGGCATTAGCACCATATTTTGAAAGTTAATTTCTGATATAAAATCTTGCCATTTTCCAGTATTGTCACCTCTTAAAGGATATAACCATGTCTTTGTCCTTTGTGTATTCTCAGCTTTAACTGTTGGCAGGAAGTCAAGTTTGTGATATATACTCATTCTTTCAGAAACATGGGTACAGATTTTGGCCAGTTGCGCCATTCATTAGCCTGAAACTTTTCCAGTTTCCAAGTTAAACAGCCTGTTCAGTTAATCTCATATATTAGCCTACCAGACATCCCAAGCAGAACCGATAATAATTGAGTAATTACAATTGGAACCTTAACAATGCAATAACCTCCAACCTTGGAAGTAAGATAGAAAGGTACAGTTTGAATTATCAGAACATACTTATACTTCGTGACTTGGTTATCTTATTGTCACTCTGCCATTGTGAAAAGTCGCATAATTTTTATTCCCAATGATTTCACCCAGATGATGCAGTTGTAAACCATCACTATCATATGGCAAAATATATTGGGATGTAATGAAAACCACTGCAGTAATTCAGTAAAAGGTCCAACTTCCCATTAACTTTAACTGTATAGTTCATAAAGCCAACAGTAATTCTGTCTCTAAACAACAGATGTTACATGAACCACTGGAATGCTTCTTTGTAGCTTCTATGTGAACATTTGGTTGAATTCAAACTCGATTTAAAAGCTTTATTTTTTTCTTTTACAAATGTACAAGAGATCCTTAAGTAAATATAGTCACTGATTGACTAATCTAGTGCTTCTTGAACTTTCTTCTGGTGTGTGACCCGAGTTTAATTCTCCATACCAGTGTGACTTGTGTGGTGTTGATTTCATGGTAGGGCGTAGAAGGCTGGAGTGTAATGTTGGAGAAGCTCATTGCAGTGGGAATAGTATAAATCTGCAAGGTTTTCAAAAGGAAAACAAACAACTACCTTTCCTCAGACTTTTGTTGCAGCGGTAATCAGACATCAAAAGTGTGCCCATTAGGCCACCGTCACTAACAGAGGGAACATAAGGTTATAAAAGGGTCTCGCAACCTTCAGAATCAGTCTGAACTCCACAGCAGCCATCGCTACCTTAGAGTCTATAACCCCAAAACCTATCACATTGGGGATTGAGACTCATATTTTGGAATTAATCTGAAATATGGATCGATATATTTCTAAGTACCTTGAAATGATTCAATGATGAGTTTACTGTGCATCCCAAATCTTTTGTGAAGCATTTCATTCACATATTCCATAGAATCTCTACAGTGTGGAAACAGGCCTTTTGGCCCAACAAGTTCACACCGACCCTCAGAGAATCCCACCCAGGCCCATCCCCTCATAGCCCACCTGATCTACACATCCCTGAACACTATGGTCAATTTAGCATGGCCAATCCACCTAGCCTGCACATCTTTGGACTGTGGGAGGAAACCGGAGCACCCGGAGGAAACCCACGCAGACACCAGGAGAGTGTGCGAACACCACACAGGCAATTGCCTGAGGGGGAAAATCAAATCCAGGCCCCTGGCGCTGTGAGGCAGCAGTCCGAATCACTGTGCCACCATGCCATTGTTGATATAAAATTTGCCAAAGAAAATGATGAGTTGTACAGCCCTTAAAAGAAGCACTGAGGGTGGCAAAGGTGTAAATATACTCTGGGTGAGGGATTTCACAGTTCGCCATCAAGTGCAGCTTGGCAGTAGCACTACTAATTAAACTGGTTGGGTCCTAAAGAACCCGGGTGGCACTATGGTGAGCATCACCAGACCTGAAATACTAACTCTGATTTTCTTCTTCACAGATACTGCCAGACCCGCTGAGCTTTTCTAGCAACTTCTGGTTTTTAGACCAGCATTTTGTTGCCCCTCTCTAACTGCCCAGAGGATAATTAAGGGTTCACCTTATTGCTGTGCTTCTGGAGTCACATGTAGTCCAGACCAAGTAAGAATGCCAGGTTTCTGACCCTGACCAACATTAATGAACCATGATGGTGAGATGCTGCTGTTGGACTGTAGTGGGTTATAACCCTGGTGTTGTTTGACTTCTGAATTAATGAACCAAATAGATTTGTGCAATCACAATGGTGATTACACAGTTCTCATTTGGCTTCTCATGCCAGATTTTTATTGAATTCAAATGTCACCATATGTCACGGTAGAATTCAAGCCCATGTCTTCAGAAAGTTAGGTCGGGGATTACTAGGATTAGATGAATAATTCATTGACAGCACAGCCATGTTGCCACCTGCCTCCATTGTAAGCTTGGTGATAAAAGTTTGGAGCTCTCTTGGACAAAGGGCAATTGACACTTGGTCAGTTGCTAATTTTAAACCTGTGGTTGATAAATCGCAATTGATCAAAGCTATCAAGGGATATGAGACCAAGGCAGGTGTATGGAGTTAGCTTGTAAATCACCATTAAAGGATTTGTGGTACAGATGAACCTAGTAATCCTAATAACCATCTAATGAAAGGAGGTAAATACTTAAGATTGTAAATGCTTTTCTCTTATTCTTATGGTTTTAGTGGAGACAGTCACACCGCACATTGATGTCATTTTACCACACATCACTCATTGCAGAATGACAGCTACATTTATGTTACATAGCACATACAGCACTGCCGCCTTATAGCACCAGTGACCTCCATTTGATTCTGCCTCAGGTGACTGTCTGTGTGGAGTTTGCATATTCTCCCTGTGTCTACGTGGGTTTCCTTTGGGTGCTCCGGTTTCCTCCCACAGTCCAAAGATGTGTAGATGAGGTGGAGTGGGCATATTAAATTATCCATAGTGGATGTGTAGATTAAGAAGATTAACAGGATTAGGATTTCAGGTTTAGGGTAGGGGTGGGATGCTCTTTCGTGGATTGGTGTGAGCTTTGTGCGTTGAATGGCCTGTTTGCACACTGTAGAGATTCTATGAATCCTACAATTTTTAAATTTTAAAATTGTTTTAGATTGTGAGTAGAGTCTTGAAAATGTAGTTCAGCTTCTTGATTAAAATTTCAAGGAATCAGCCTTAGTTCACAAGCAGAATTCTTATTTCTGAGCTCAGATTATAATCTTCCTCCAGGCCTTCAGCATATAATTTAGGGTCCTGCTTCAAAACAGTTCTGAGAAAATCTTGCAATATCAGAGGTACTGAGTTTTGGAGACCTTGTACACAGGTTGACACCTATCCACCAAAGCCTTAATTTTAAAATTCTCGGTCTTGTGTTCAGATTTTTCCAGGGCTAGTTCCACCCATCTCTCATCATTCTAGTCTTAAAACCCTCTGGTGAGTGTGGAAGTTCCTCCATTTCTGGTGGCAATGTTTTCACCTGTCCTGGTCCCAGGCTCAGAAACTTTGGCACTGAATCTTTATGCCTGTTTGCCGCAACATGACCTCCCAATTCCCATGCTCAATGCACTGAGAAATAAAGCCGAGCATACCAAACACCTTCTTCACTATTCTATCTGCCTGTGACTCCATTTTCGAGGAACAATGAATGTGCACTCCAAGGTCTCTTTGTTCAGCAACACTCCCAGGACCTTACCAATAAATGTACAAGTCCTGCCCTGTTTTGCCTTTCTGTAATGCAGCACCTCACATTCATCTAATTTAAACTCCATCTACCACTCCTTGGCTCGTTGGCCTGTCTGATCAAGATCCTATTGTGCCCTGAGGGTAATCTGGACATTGGTTGGCTACTTTTGGAGTCTGAATAGGCAGGAGCTATTTTCCCTGCAGTGTAGAAGGCTTATAGAGGTTAATAAAATCACGAGGGGCACGGAATAGGATAAATAGATAAGGTCTTTTCCCCGGGGTGGGACAGTCCAAAACTAGAGGGTATAGCTTTAAAATGAGAGGAGAAAGATTTAAAATGAACCTAAGGGACAACATTTTCATGTAGAAGGTGAAATGTGTATGGAATGAGCTGCCAGAGGAAGTGGTGGAGGCTGGTACAATTACAACATTTAAAAGGCATTGGGATGGGTATATGAATAAGAAGAGTGGATACATGAATGGAAAGGATTTAGAGAGATATGGGCCAAATGCTGACAAATAAGACCAGATTTATATAAGATATCTGGTCAGCATGGATGAGTTGGACCGAAGGGTCTGTTTCATGCTGTATATCTCTATGATTGTATGACCTCCTGATCCACTATTTGAATATTGCATGAAATGAATATTGACCAAATTCACTGAAGCTCAGTTTGGATTCCACCAGGGCCACTCAGCTTCAGACCTCATTACACATTTGGTCTAAACATGGAGACTGGGAACTCTGCTGCAAGTCACTCACTTCTTGCCAGCTTGAAGCCTGTCTATGGGATCTATGGCCTAGAACCTGGTAAATTAGCTCAACTACCCCATCAGGACATGCGTCCTCAGCTCACTGCTTTACGGCGAGACCTGGAGCCTCTACTCCAGACAAGAACGGCTTCTCAACGCTTTCCACCTTTGCAGCCTGAGACGCATTCTGGACTTCAAGTGGACTGACTGTGTCACCAACACCGAAAGTCCTCACCCGCGCCCAGGTACCCAGTCTCCTCACCCTACTCCAACAACGCTGCCTCCGCTGGTTGGGTCACATACATTGTATGCCGGACGGGAGGATCCCGAAAGATGTGCAGTATGGGGAATTGGCAAGAGACCATGAGGACGACCTCATCTTCATTTCAAGGACGTCTGCAAAACGGACATGAAGTCAATGGACCTGGACATCGAGAGATGGGAAGACGTTGCAAATGATCGCTCACGCTGGAGACGGGAACTATGTAGAGAGCTGGAGTGAGGAGAGAAGAAGCTGAGGCTTGCCACTAGGGAAAAGCACGCTCGACAGAAACAGAGCAACACAGCAACACTGGAGGAGAGTGTCTTCAAATGCAGTTGCTGCACCTGAGACTGTCACTCCCATGTGGGTCTGTACAGCTACAACAGACACTGTGCTATCACCAGCAACTGAATCAAAACTCTTCAGGTGCAGATCCATGGCCTCTCGAGACTGGCGGATGCCGCGCACACACACACACACACACACACACACACACACCCCATCAGAAGTCTCAGGGCACCAGGCTGTGTTTATTTGAATTCGCTAGTTTTCGGAGCGCTGCTCCTTCATTAGGTGAAGAAGCAGTACATCAAAAGTTTGCGATTTGAAATAAACCCGTTTGATTATAATCTGGCGTTGTGTGGCTTCTGGCATTGTCAACCTTCGTCCTACCTCCGTATCACAACTTCTCAATGCTACTGTTTTCACTCCACTTGGACCTTATCCTGTCTTCCTTTAACTAAATGTATAACCATAACCCTTTACTTCCTGAGATAGTAGGTACTGCCGATGCTGGAGAAGCCGAGATAACAAGGTGTGGGGCTGGATGAACACAACAGGCCAAGCAGCATATTTCCTTCTCTCTCCCATTTATGTCCAGCTTCTTCTTAAATGCTATTCATTTCACCCAGTTCTCACGATGGTGAATTTCACCTCCTTGTCATTCTTTGGCTATTGCAGCTTCTTTTGAATTCCATACTGTATTACTTGGTAACTTTCCTACATTGATGATTGTTGTTTTTTATCACGAGAGAAAATATTCTGTCTGACCACTAAAGCATGAGTCAAGTGTGCAAGGAGATATTCCCCATTTGCCGAAATGAATGCAGCTCCAATTAGACACTGGAAAAAACTCAGCAACTGTGGAAAAAGAGCAGAATTAACATTTTGTGTCCACTGACACTTCTTCAGAAGGAGTGGGCGAATATTAATAAGAAAGAGCTCAGAAGAAGGGTCACTGGACCCAAGACATTCATTCTGCTTTCTCTCCAAAGTTGCTACCAAACCTGCTGAGCATTTTTCCAGTAATTTCTGCTTTTGTTTCTGATTCCAGCAAAGAAAGCAGAGTTAACTTTTTAAGTCTAATGACCCTTCTTCAGAAAAGCAATTTGTTTTTGTTTCAAAGTGTGGAGTTGGATGAACACAGCAGGCCAAACAGCATCTCAGGAGCACAAAAGGTGACGTTTCGGGCCTAGACCCTTCATCAGAGAGGGGGATGGGGTGAGGGTTTTGGAATAAATAGGGAGAGAGGGGAGGCAGACTGAAGCTGAAGAGAAAAGAAGATAGGTAGAGAGGAGAGTATAGGTGAGGTAGGGAGGGGATAGGTCAGTCCAGGGAAGACTGACAGGTTAAGGAGGCGGGACGAGGTGGTAGGTAGGAAATGGAAGTGCGGCTTGAGGTGGGAGGAAGGGATGGGTGAGAGGAAGAACAGGTTAGGGAAGCGGAGACAGGCTGAGCTGGTTTTGGGATGCAGTGGGGGAAGGGGAGATTTTGAAGCTCGTGAAGTCCACACTGAAGTCCACATTCAGCCTTGAAACTGCTTGACCATGCCCTGAAGCAAACCAGGTACCACAGTCACATCACCTTCCTCAGCACCTGTGTACGGAACCGGATCATCCCCAATGGACTACAGTCTACATTCAAGCCTTCCCAATTTGGCTCCAACCGTGACCACCTCTACACCCAGAACATCCAGACCCTTCAGAAGCGTTTGTCCCTGGGAGTCCTGAAACAGACACTCGCAGCCATGCGCCGGCACCTCCAGGTACTGCAATCCGGCCTGCCCCAGATCAGAGCCTCCCTCTCCCAGACCTGCAAAGGACCTCTCCTGTTTTTTGTCCTCCGCAGAATCCACAGACTGAACAATCAGTTCTACTCAGCTTTACTGGACACCAAAAATCGTAAGTACAACAAACTCACTGGCTCCTGCCACCTTAAAAAGGATTCCTGCACCTCCCAAATCCCGAGCCTGTCCCTGGCGCCTCCCCCACCATGCACCTGCCGCCATTGACCATGAGGACCCGGCGGGTGACCCCACCGATGACGTCACATCGGCCACCGCCAGGCACACCACTTCCGGGACCGCGTACGCAACCGCTGCTGCAGTCACCGCCTCCACTTCCAGAACTAACACCACGCTAATCACCCTCACCGCTGCTGCTGCCGTCCACTCCACTCCGCCCACAGCCAACAGAACCCCGCCCACAGCAGACGCTGACGGAACCTCGCCCACAGCCGACGCTGACCAAACCCCGCCCACAGCCGATGCCGACGGAACCACGCCCACAGCCGACGCCGCCGATGGAACCCCACCCACAGCCAAGGCCGACGAAACCCTGCCCACAGCTGACGCCGACAGAACCACGTCCACAGCCAATGGCCACATCGCTCCACCCACAACCTCCACATCCAGCAACCCCAGTGAAGACAGCCACACTGAGCCCTGCTGCATCTTCACCAGCCCCGCAGACCTCCCACTGACTGAGGACGAACGCTCAGTCCTAAGCAAGGGGCTCACCTTTGTCCTCGTCCACCCACACATCAACGAATACCAGTCACGTTTGGACATCGAGCAGTTTTTCCGCCGCCTTCGCCTCCAAGCTTATTTCTTTAACCGGGAGCCTAACCCTCCCTCCACTGACCCCTTCACCCTCCTCCGACACCAGTCCTCCTCCTGGACACCACCCCCAGGCCTCCTACCCTCCCTTGACCTCTTCATCTCCAACTGCCATCGAGACATAAACCGCCTCAACCTCTCCACCCCTCTCACCCACTCCAACCTCTCCCCCGCAGAACGGGCAGCCCTCCATTCTCTCCGCTCCAACCCCAACCTCACCATCAAACCCGCAGACAAGGGAGGCACAGTGGTAGTATGGCACACTGACCTCTACATCGCCGAGGCCAAACGCCAACTCTCCGACACGTCCTCCTACCGCCCATTGATCATGACCCCACCCCCAAGCACCAAACCATCATCTCCAACACCATCCATGACCTCATCACCTCAGGGGACTTCCCACCCACAGCCTCCAACCTCATTGTTCCCCAACCCCGCAAGGCCCGTTCCTATCCCCTTCCCAAAATCCACAAACTGCCTGCCCTGGTCGAACCATTGTCTCAGCCTGTTCCTGCCCCACCAAAATCATCTCCACCCATCTGGATTTCATTTTCTCCCCTTTGGTCCAGGAATTCCCTACGTACGTCCGTGACACCACCCATGCCCTCCACCTCCTCCAGGACTTCCAATTCCCTGGCCCCCAACACCTCATTTTCACCATGGACGTCCAGTCCCTATACACCTGTATTCCTCATGCAGATGGACTCAAAGCCTCTGCTTCTTCCTGTCCCACAGGCCCGACCAATTCCCCTCCACCGACACCCTCATCCGCCTAGCCGAATTCGCTCTCACCCTCAACAACTTCTCTTTCGATTCCTCCCACTTCCTACAGACAGAGGGGGTGGCCATGGGCACCCGCATGGGCCCCAGCTATGCCTACCTCTTTGTAGGTTACGTGGAACAGTCCCTCTTCCGCACCCACACAGGCCCCAAACCCCACCTCTTCCTCCGGTACATTGATGACTGTATCGGCGCCGCCTCTTGCTCCCCAGAGGAGCTCAAACAGCTCATCCACTTTACCAACACCTTCCACCCCAACCTCAGTTCACCTGGGCCATCTCCAACACATCTCTCACCTTCCTGGACCTCTCAGTCTCCATTTCAGGCAACCAGCTTGTAACTGATGTCCATTTCAAGCCCACTGACTCCCTCAGCTACCTAGAATACACTACCTCCCACCCACCCTCCTGCAAAAATTCCATCCCCTATTCCAAATTCCTCCGCCTCCGCCGCATCTGCTCCCGGGAGGAGGCATTCCACTCCCGCTCACCCCAGATGTCCACGTTCTTCAAGGACTGCAACTTTCCCCCCGCAGTGGTCGAGAACGCCCTTGACTGCGTCTCCCGCATTTCCCACAACACATCCCTCACGCCCTGCCCCTGCCACAACCACCCCCAGAGGATCCCCCTCATTCTCACATACCACTCCACCAACCTCCGGATACAACGCATCATCCTCCGACACTTCCGCCATCTACAATCCGACCCCACCACCCAAGACATTTTTCCATCCCCACCCTTGTCTGCCTTCCGGAGAGACCACTCTCTCCGCGACTCCCTTGTTCGCTCCACACTCCCCTCCAACTCCACCACACCCGGCACCACTTGCCCCCACACCTCCTCCCTCACCCCCATCCCAGGCCCCAAGATGACCTTTCATGTCAAGCAGATGCCTACCTGCACATCTGCCAATGTGATATATCGTATGCATTGTACCCGGTGTGGCTTCCTCTACATTGGGGAAACCAAGCGTAGGCTTGGGGACCGCTTTGCAGAACACCTCCGCTCGGTTGCAACAAACAGCTGCACCTCCCAGTCGCGAACTATTTTAACTCGCCCTCCCATTCATCAGACGACATGTCCATCCTGGGCCTCCTGCAGTGCCACAATAATGCCACCCGAAGGTTGCAAGAACAGCAACTCATATTCTGCTTGGGAACCCTGCAGCCCAATATGTCATTCAGTCAAGAGATTAATCAAACTCTAAGCCCCATAATAGGTATCAATATGGACTTCACAAACTTCAAAATCTCCCCTTCCACCACTGCATCCCAAAACCAGCCCAGCCTGTCTCTGCCTCCCTAACCTGTTCTTCCTCTCACCCATCCCTTCCTCCCACGCCAAGCCGCACCTCCATTTCCTACCTACCACCTTGTCCCACCACCTTGACCTGTCCGTCTTCCCTGGACTGACCTATCCCTTCCCTACCTCTCTACCTATACTCTCCTCTCCACCTATCTTCTCCTCTATCCATCTTCAGTCCCCCTCCCCCTCTTTCCCTATTTATTCCAGAACCCTCACCCCATCCCCCTCTCTGATGAAGGGTCTCGGCCCGAAACATCAGCTTTTGTGCTCCTGAGATGCTGCTTGGCCTGCTGTGTTCATCCAGCTTCACACTTTGTTATCTTGTATTCTCCAGCATCTGCAGTTCTTTTTTTATGCACACAGTTCCTTCATTGTTCACGAGTGAAGGTTCTGGAACTCGCTCCATTACAGCTGTATGGATATAGCCCCATTCCATGTAGTGTACATTGTTTATATTGCATGAAAAAGAAAAAATCAACAATATGTTCTCAAGCACAAAGTAGGAAAGACAATATGTGCTTTCATACTCCTAAGTGTATTACATTTACTGCCTCTTAAGCCTCAGGTTATTGGTTTCCCAAAAGAAATGAATCCATCAAAACTTGACAGTGTATGCAAAATAAGTAGTCTTCAAAATTCAAATTAAAAATACAGCCGCTTCAAATTTTAACAATTATTTGAAAATGGAAATGTCTGAAACATGGGCTCTGAGCAAAATGAGAAGCTGCTGAAGCCAAGTATTCAATTCATTGGAGCTAGCAATGCTCAGGGCTGCTTATGAGTAGCTAATTTGATCATTAACTATTGTCGAGGGGCTTAGAGTTTGATTAATCTCTTGACTGAATGAAACTGCCCACCATCAGTATCTGGTTTGATAGTAGGAACCGCCGATGCCGGAGAATCTGAGATAAACAGAAACAGCATCCTAAGTTTACTAAATGGTTCAACGCTGTACTGAAAAGGGTTTGGTCTTAAGAATTATATTTAACTGGCAGGCTTACCAATTGGCATCTGGTGCCAATGGAAATTTTAGTTGGCAACCATAAGTGACGGGATGAATCTGATTTGCCCATTGAAGATGTTGCAGCCCAGCATGATCCGAGAAACAGATGTTTCACTGTGACCGTTTCCAAGGCATCATAGCAATTAAATGCAATGGGTTCGACTATTCAATTTAGCTTCAGAAGCACTTTTTGTTTGATGAGGCAAGAAAAATTTGATTGATGCTCGAGCCACTAGGCTAAGCTGTAAATTTCAATGGTGTGACTGAAGAAATCGCAATAAAATGAATTGGCAGAACCAAAACGAACTGTACTTCTAAGAACCAGCTTACTTCTTTCATTCACTGCATTGAAACTTTGTGTGCCTTCCCTTAATTGATTCTGATTCACTGGTATTTTCCACAACATGTGCCATTTAATGTGCTGCGCTTCATTGTTAGACTGTCTATTTTGTGCTCCGTAATTATTCCCAATAATTTCTGTCCGGCACCGAAAACTATATTGAAGAATTAGCAGTCTTTTCTATTTTTTTTAAATATCAATGCAACATGTTGATTCATTATTGGAGAAAACTTTGAAATAAATGATTTGATATGTTATACTGTTTTAAAGATGGGTAGTAAAAACGATTGTAATTTTGAGTAGAATTAGTCTTAATTCATATATGTGAACCATTGTTAAGGACACATCATAACCATTATCTGGCTCCATTTAGAATGAGGTTAATAATTGTCTCCAATTTATCAACTACAACACCACATTGTTTAAATGTGAAAAGCTTAAGGATAAAGAGATAGCTGACTCCTCAGGTTCATTGTGATTAAATTGTTTGTACTAATGCTACTCAAATGATTGATAAGGCAGCTAGTCAAAGCAGTAGTGCAAGGTGTCCCTAACAGTTGAGAATTTCTGCAATCTTTTAGTTGTACTGGGAGTGCACTGGCTTTCTAATTTCCCTTGTTTTGGTAAATTGCTGTTTATTTGTTGAGGTGCAATGAAATAAATCTGGTGACATTAACAACTAGCTATACAAAAATGCATACTTTAGGTATGTTTAGCACAAGCCTTAAGCTAAGCCCAAATTGATTATTTACATTTTTCAATGAAACATGAAACCGACCCCACTTCAGGTGAATAGACATATCATATGGCATTGTCTGAAGAAGAGTTGTGAGTATTCCAAATCTCTAGACACACTTACAAGGTAGCCATGTCTCAGACTGATCCTGAACATGCTTGGTAAGCGATCAAACATACGTAGCTGGCACTTAAATTTTTGCATTTATGAACAAGCGGTTTTACACTATCTATATAATTCTCCAAACCTAAAGCTGAACAAACATTTTATATTTAGATCTTTGCGCAATGAGCCTGTAGGACTGTAATTATGGAATTAATTGTTAAAGTGTCACTGCTGTACTTTTATAGTAAAACGATACTGCTGACCATTTACGTGTTCATAATTGCTCAAAGATCTCAAGTTGTTTGACTTGGCATACTTCATACAACATAGCCACTACCACAGCAGCAACATCAGAAACCTAACAATAATTTCCTTTCCGTTTTGGGATCTGGGATGAGGGTCAAGAGAGCAAAAACAAGGAGAAAAACAACTACTTTGATTTCCAATACAATCATTTAATTTTCTGTTAGATGGATCGTAGCTATGGACACAGATGTTGTTGTTCCAGGGTCTGGCATTTTAAGAATGCTTTTATTCGTGGATCTTAGAGAGAATCATATACCAAAATCAAGTAATGCTTAATACAATTTGATCATCAAAAATTAACGTTAGGTAGATAAACACAATACTACATTCAAAGAGATAAATTTGGAAAGTAATTGCTGGCATGTAGATGGCTCACGTCTTTCCGCGTTTGCTTTCTATTTATATAAAAAAAGTGTTATTGAACTCATTAGTCTCATGACATCAGGTTATAGTATAACAGGTTTATTTGAAATCACAAGCTTTCAGAGTGTTGTTCCTTCTGACTTTGTCCACCCCAATCCAACACAGGCATCTTGCTCACAGGAATAGTTAAAATATTTCCAAAAATAAGGGACAACAGAATAACATTAAGAATTTCATACATTTATTGGCAAATATAAGTGATGAATGTTGTTTAGTTTAGAAATGCTTAGTTTATTTGAATCTTTGACTTAACCAACAACAGCGAATATAATTGTTTAAAATCATCAGTACTTAGGTAATGATAACAAAGTGTGGGGCTGGATGAACACAGCAGGCCAAGCACCATCTTAGGAGCACAAAAGCTGATGTTTTGGGCCTAGACCCTTCATCAGAAAAGCCTTTGAAAAAAAGAATAAAAAAGCCTTTGTAGAACTCTGTCTAAGGGAGTATTAACTTTCCCTAAAGCCCAGTGTAGCATAACATCTTCTCATTGCTTAATGTGGGAGCATCACATATTGGAGGTAGTTGGGATGTCATGTGTAGTTTGACAGGACATAGGTAAGGCTACTTTTGGAGTACTGTGCACACTTCTGGTCGCTATTCTACATTAAATATATTATTAAAGTGGAAAGGGTGCAGAAAAGATGTACAAAGGATGTTATCAGGGCTGGAACATTTGATTTATAAGGAGAGGTTGGATGGGCTGAGGCTTCTTTCACTGGAACATAAGGGGTAGGGGCGTGGCCATATAAAGATGTATAAAATCACGAGAGGCGTAGATAAGGCGAATAGCAAAGGTCTTTTACCTAGAGTAAGAGAGTTCAAAACCAGAGGGCATAGTTTTAAGGTGAAAGGGGACCCATTAAGAAGAAATCTAAGGGTTGGCTTTTTCATGCCGACAGTGATTCATGTGTGGAATGAACTACCAGAGAATGGTAGATGCAGGTAAAGTTAGAACATTTAAAAGACATTTGGAAAAATATGTGAATAGGAAAGATTTAAAGGGATATGGACCAAATGCAGGCAAATGGGGCTGGTTCACTTTGGGAAACCTGATTAGCATGGACAAGTTAGACCCAAGGGCCTGTTTCCATGTTGTACAACTCTATGAATCCAAGGCTATAAATGGTTGAAAACATTAACTTTTATTCAGCATTGAAAATAGACAGTATAATATAGGAATGGACACTTTGACACATTATGTTGTGTTGAAAATGACGCGAAAGTAACCTCATCCCTCCTGCCTGCCTTTAGTCTGCATCCCTCTATTCCTTGTATATTCATGTGCTTGTCCAGAAGCCCCTTTGCCTCTCACATCTCCTTTGAACTTGCCCCCTCTTACCTTAAACGCATGCCTCCTGGTATTAGACATTTCAGCTCTGTGAGAAAGATTCTAACTGTCAACTCTATCAATGCATCTCATAATTTTATAGAAGTCTACCTAGTCTGCTCTCAGACTCAGCCGCTTCAGAGATAACAACTTGGGTTTTGCTAGCCTCTCCTTATAGCTCACATCCACTAAACCCAGCAGCAGGCTTTGATCTGCAATCATTTCTGCATGGTGAAGGGCATGGAGATGAGGTAGGACTGAAACAATCAGCAGTCATCTTATTGTCCTTGATTTTCAACCCTTCTGTCCCCTATTAACTAGCCTGGTGACAAATTCCATCTTGCGAGAAACTCTCCCCTCTATCTATCTTTGCCTCTGTTCTCTCCTCCATCCTGGGAGCCCAGCGAGGATTATTCTGGCAGCAGTCATAACCTCCACTATGGCAGCTCTGATTATTAGTTCCGGTTGGTGGGATGTGATATCCTGTGGTTTTCAGGTAGGAGGATGTCTTGCTCGTGCCTATTTAAGTGCTTCATAGGCTGAAGATCATGTAGGTCTTCCTTGCAAGAATGTGGGTTGGCACTTCTACAGGCAGTGTGGTGTACAATTGCCTAATGCAAGATGATTTTTACTTAGTATTTAAAATACAACTATTGAGGATGGGGGGTATAAATGTCATGAAATTGAAATATTACCGGTGAGGAACTGAACACCATTTTGCATTTGAAATATTGTGATGATACTATGGCTTTAAGAGACATATTTTGTCCTTTTTTTAATGAATAAATGTTGAGACAGAGGCACCAAGCAGTCTGCTCAAAGCCAATGAAGAAAACAGTTCTGGTCACCACACTACCCAAAAGGATATGTATGCTTTGGAGAGGGCACAGAAAAGATTTACCAGAGTGTTGCCTGGTATAGGGGATTTTAGCTCTGAAGAAATGTTGGATAGACTGCGTTTGTTTTTACTAGAATGCAAGAGGTTGAGGGGGACCTAACAGAAGTTTATAAGATTGTGAATGGCATGGATAGAGTGGAAAGTATGAGGCTTTTTCCCAGGGTGAAAGGGCCAATTAATGGGGGACAGAGGTTCAAAGTGTGAGGGGTGATGTTTAAAAGAGATGTGAGGGGCAAGTTTTTCGCACAAAGGGTGGTGAGTGTCAGAGGAGGTGGTGGAAGCAGGCACAATAGCAACATTCGAGAAACAATGGGTGAATACATGAATGGGATGGGAATGGGGAATATGGATCCTGTAAGTGAAGACAGTTTTAGTATGGAAAGGCAAAATGTGTTGTTGCGGGCTTGGAGCGCTGAAGGGTCTGTTCCTGAGCTGTATTTTTCTTTGTTCTTGTTTTGTTCTAAACAGTATGTCAGGCCTTGGGTTTTTAAAGCTGGTCT